>NC_091087.1:26150000-27400000 GCF_032405125.1 Capricornis sumatraensis | reverse complement strand
CCCCCGACACCTACTGCAGGTGAGGAGGACACACCGCGCGACTTCCCCCAAACTCCTACCGGGGCCATTGCGGGGTCGTGGGGCCCTCAACGCATGCGCGGCCTGCACGCCAGCGCGTGAAGACTGCCCGGCCCGCCCACCCTGGAGGCGGGGCCGTGAGGCCTGGGCCCCGCCCCGGAACGTCAGGCCCCGCCCCGGGCTCCGCCTCCAGCCCCCCAGGAACCGCCCGGAGCCGGGAGCCAACAGGCCGAACCGGGCTGGGAACGCCTGGGAGTCTTAAGGAGGGGGCGGGCCCAGGGGGCGGTGGCCCCAGGAGCGGTTGCCGCGGGCACCGGGTGGTGACGCGGCCTGAGGGCGGAAGTGAGAAAGTTGCCAGCGTCCCGAGACAAGTTGGCGGAGCTGTGTGAGAGCGGCAGCGATGGGAGGTTCGGGCAGTCGCCTGTCCAAGGAGCTGCTGGCCGAGTACCAGGTGCGCAAGACGCGGTCCCCAGGGAGTTTGCGCGCAGCCTGCGCTCGGGAGAGGACGGTACCAGTGCCGCGGCCGGGCGGGTGGGCGCGGCCTCTGGCCCCGGGCGGCCTGCTGACCCTCCTCTCTCGTTTTGCCTTCCAGGACTTGACGTTCCTGACCAAACAGGAGATCCTTCTGTAAGTGCTGTTTCGAACCTCACCTCCGGGATGCTCTCGGAACGGCTTCGGGAACGGGGGAGGCTCCGATTTACTGATGGGCAAACTGAGGTCCCGCCAGCGGGAGGGGCAGGGGCCTGCATGAGGCCAGCAGCTGAGCTGGAACTGGAGGCCAGGGCTCCGGGCCCTCGGCTGTGCCCTCTTCCTGGCACACCCTCCCATCTCGCGCCGGCGGCCCCAGCGGTGCACCGCGGAGCAGCCTCCAGCCGGAGTTGGGTGCTCTTTGACCCCGCTCCCCTGGCTTCTGCAAAACGGAACTTCCTGCCCCAGTCCGGCCGAGACTGCTGTAGTTCTGGGCTGCCTTGTCTGCTGGCAAAGCCAGAGAAACCTTGGGGAGCCCTCTGGCTCCTCCTTTATCTGAATACTACCGTAACCGTTAACGCTTACTGAGCACTTCCCATGCTCTGCTGAAGGGTTGTCTACGTTTCCTTTGTAACCCTCACGAGAGAGGTATGGGGACTGTGAAACTTGCCTAAGACGATATTCTTGAGTAAGAGGATTTGAACTGGGACTGGAACCCCTTTCCTAGCCAGCTTTATGTGGCCGCACACCCGAGCAAGAAGGTTGCTAGGCTTCTCTTGGCAAAAAATAATGCCAGTGGGAATGAGGTAGGGCCTAAGGGGGAGAAAGTTCAGGGTAGCTGTTTTGAGGAGCAGCGATTCCTGAAATGAAATGAGATTTCAGTTTAGCTCTTTTTCACTTGCTCTTTAAGACCAATTTCTGGCCCCTTCCCGAACCTCTCCAAACCTGGGGGAGTCTGGAATCAGGGCCAAGCACAGTGCCTGGGGCATGGGGTCCCACAGTAAACCCACAAGGATGGACACCCAGACTCCCTGTACTGTCTTGTGATGCATCTCCTCTTGCCTTAGAAGTCCTGAGGGCTTAGCTCCTAGCTGGTTCATGATGGGTATTCAAGGCCAGGAGGGGAGATGTGATACACTTAGGGAAGCACACTAACAGGTTCTCTTCCTTCTGCCAGAGCCCACAGACGGTTCTGTGAGCTGCTTCCCCAGGAGCACCGGAGTGTGGAGGAGTCACTGCAGGCTCGAGTGTCCTTGGAGCAGATTCTCAGCCTTCCAGAGCTCAAGGTGGCAGCCCACCCAGCCTCCCTCTGCTACTCCTTCTGAGGTCACATGGTCACTGCTCCCCATTCTGGTCTTCTGTCTGTTTCACCCTAAGTTCCTGGGTGCTTTATAAACGTCATCCAGGGGAGTTATATAGTAATAGAAGGATGTTTTGCACACTGGGATCCTCAGACATATTCTTGGAGGTTCAAAGTTGTGTCCTTTAAGAGGAGTTGAATTACTGGATGGCATCACTGACTCGATGGACGTGAATCTGAGTGAACTCTGGGAGTTGGTGATGGACAGGGAGGCCTGGCGTGCTGCGATTCATGGGGTCACAAAGAGTCAGACACGACTGAGCGACTGAACTGAACTGAACTGATTGAAGTTTGAGAACTCTATTCCAGAGGCTGATTGCCTCTCCATAGGGCTGCTGTGAAAATTTCTATGCAAAGGGCCTGGCCTATAACACAGTAATTGCTCAGTTCAATATTTGTGTTTTAAAATAACCAGCTCATCTTGTTCTCTTTGCTTAGAATGCCTTCCTCTTCCTTCCTTCTCTGCTCCCAGGCATGCCTTTAGGTTAAGCTCTGATGCCCAGAAAGCCATTCCTGTCTCTTCCCCAGTGGGGTCATGGGTCCTCCTGACTTCTGTGCTGGCCCCAGAGTGGTGATGGTTCTCCGAGAGGCTGAACCACTCCCTCCAGTTTCCTGGTGGTGTTTGAATATGTGATTTGGGCTGCTTCGTGTGTGGTGTTCACAGAAGGCTTTCTTGCTTAGGCCAACCCCTTCAAGGAGCGAATCTGCAAGGTCTTCTCCACTTCCCCGAGCAGAGACAGCCTGAGCTTCGAGGACTTCTTGGACCTCCTCAGTGTGTTCAGTGACACAGCCACTCCAGACATCAAGTCCCACTATGCCTTCCGCATCTTCGGTAAGGAGTGGGGGCTGGGTGGAACACCAGCCCCTCTGACGTGGTCTTTGTGGAGATGCCTGAGAGCTCAGGGAGTCACGAGCTGGGCACTCATCCTGACCACCTCCTTTTGGGCTTCCTGTGTCTGCTTTCTAGACTTTGATGATGATGGAACCTTGAACAGAGAAGACCTGAGCCAGCTCGTGAACTGCCTCACGGGAGAGAGCGAAGACACACGGCTCAGTGCTTCAGAGATGAAGCAGCTCATCGACAACGTGAGCAGTAGGGGCGGGTGGGCTGGGCCGGGGAGCAGGTGGGAAGGCTTGGGGTTTGGCCTTGAAGCTTCCCCTTTCCAGATCCTAGAAGAGTCCGACATTGATAGGGATGGTACCATCAACCTCTCCGAGTTTCAGCATGTCATCTCCCGCTCACCAGATTTTGCCAGGTACGACTGTGATCCTCACCTGCTGCACCAGGTCTGGGGCGTTATTTCTGGAGGTGGTCCCTGGGGTAGGAAAAGGCCTCCTGCTTCCTCTGAATATTAGACTAGCTCTTCTTCTAGAGGGGACTCACAGCCCATTCCAAGGGGTCTTGGGGGAGGGGTAAACTTAGGGTTCAGTCTCTACCCTCCTCTTTCAGCAGAAAGCCCCAACACGCTCTTCTCTTGTCCAGTTCCTTTAAGATTGTCCTGTGACGGGGGCCACAGCATGTGTAGCAGCACCCTGTTGAAGAATGTCCACTGCTGAGCTGTGGTCACGGTCACCCCCCGAGTTGTCAGCGCCCAGCCTGGAGCTGGCACCGTGCAGTCTTGCCCGGGGCTGTGCCTCCATGTCAGGGCCTTTCCCCCTCTCACTGTCGTTGCTCTATTTGTGTTTCTACTAGTCAGTAATAAAGGGTTAGAAGTTGTGAGCCTTTGTGCAACACTAGAATTCCTGGTGTGAAGGAGTGGACTTAGATATATATGTGAGCCCTCAGTCACCCTGGGGATAAGTAGGACTTAAAGGGGATGGCTGCTGTCTCATATGCTGAAGAGTCTGCCTGTAATGCAGGAGACCCAGGTTCAATCCTTGGGTCAGGAAGATCCCCTGGAGTAGGAAATGGCAACCCACTCTAGTATTCTTGCCTGGAGAATCCCACGGCCAGAGGAGCCTGGTAGATTACAGCCCATGGGATCGCAAAGATTTGGACACAACTGAGCGACTAAGCATGCACGCAAAGGAGACAGCAGGAAGTCAGACTATATCGCCCCGTCCCACCCTCCCTTGTGAGGGGGTATGAAGAGGAGCATGAGGGGTGGAACTCATATCCTGATAGTGGTAGTGGGTACATGAATTTCTACATGTGTTAAAACTCATAGACCTGTGTACTAAAAGAAAAAAGGCAGTTTCACTGTGTGATCATTTGAAAAATAAAAACGCTTTTAAAGTCAAAACAAGGAAAGCCAAGACCTTTTCCCCTGCACCCCATCCCTGAACCGAACCAGGGGTACAGGGTAAAGGGACTGAAGTGAACAAATCCTCTCCCTTACCCACTTTACAAACCTGGCTCAGGCCACCCGAATCTGCCTGCCAAGGCAGGAGACACGGGTTTGAGCCCTGATCCTGTAAGATCCCACATGATGCAGAGTAACTAAGCCCAAGGCACCACAGCTCCTGAGCCCGTGCTCTAGAGCCCACAACTACAGAAGCCCATGACCGTGAGCCCTAGAGTTCACGCTCTGCAATGAGGAAAGCCACTGCAGTGAGAAGCCGGCGTGCCGCATCTAGAGTAGCCCCCACTTGCCACAACTAGAGAAAAGCCTGTACAGCAACAAAGACCCAGCACAGCCGAAAACAAGAAAAAAAAAGAACCTGGCCCCATGGAGAGATGTGGTCAGCCAGGCTGGGCTGGCGTTAGCCCACTAGCACCCAAAAGAGGCGGCCTAGAGCCTCCCAGAACTCAGAGAACTGGACCAACCTCAAAAAGCAACAGTCCTGTCAGAGGAAGGGCCCAGGATTCAATTTCAATTCTTTAGATTTTATTAAAAAAAAAAAAAGTAAAGTGCATTTTTATTTAAAAAAAAATATATATATAAAACCCACATAAACTCAGGGTCCCTGTGCTGGGCAGTTATCAGTGATGCATGGGCTTAGCTGTCCCTTAAGAGTGGAGGTTGCAGGTGTGGGGATGAACTGGGGGCTGGGTTTGAAGGCCAGGGTAGGTATGGGAAAAAGGGACACAGATTTGTAGGCTGGAGGAAGGCAGGCAGCAGTCTCTTCCTAGAATTCCGGGGGATGATGTTCATCGACATAGACTCTTCTGGACCGGTGCTGCCCTGTCACTCTAATGTGGCCGCAGCCTGATACAGGCCGGAAAAGTCCAGGAGGAGGTGGGCCTGAGCCCAGGGCCTCGGGAGGGCTGCGGGGCCAGTGTGGCCCTCTGGTCCCTGAGGTGACAGGATGATGGCTGCAAGGACTTGGCCAGCTGAGAAGGCTGGACCCCTTGGAGCCCAAGCTGGCCCCCGTCTCTGCAGTGAGCAGGGGCAGCTGTGACAGCAGGGGAAGGCGGAAGAGGCCAGTTGGTGCGCCATTTCCAGCTCTGTCTCACACAGCCACTTTGCATGCATCCTTCCAATCTGGAAGCTGGGAGCTGGGCACTGGGCTGGCCACATGTGTGGCGTCATCTTGTCTCTCTTTTCCTGTTTCACATTTTCGACTGTTTAAACAAAGGGCTCAGTTCACTTAAAGAGCATCTGCTCACTCGGGCAGGCCCCCATCTTCAGCCAGGACCCACAGGGACATGGCCATCTGGGGTGGAGCGGGGTGGGGGGCCTTGCTACTTGGCAGCGGGCTCTGTCGCTCCTGAGGGCTGGACACCGAGGCTTCTTCCACAAGGAGGAGCAGAGGTCCAGTCAACTGGCTCTGAGCGCTCGGAGGCCCCAAAGGGAGGCTGCCTCCGGAAGTCTGCTCTCACACTACTGAGTCCCGGATCTCAGAGCCCAGGCGGACCCGAGGCCGGGGGCACTCCGGGGACACCTCTACAAAGCTGTCCTGGACACTCAGTGGTCTCTTCTCTGACTCCGTGAAGACGCGGGGCCTCAGGAAGCTGTCCAACAGGGCCTGGTAGCCTTGGTGGTCAAGCGGGGTGCCAGGAGGGCCCACACCGTTGAGCGGCCGGGTCTCAGGCGGCAGCACCACCGGGCGGGTTTTGGGGTGCACGCTGGCACACTCCCCCTGCTTCAGGAAGACCTTCATACCACCGCGATGCCGGTGGAGGAAGAATAAGATGAGGACCATCACGGCGAACACAAAGAGCACACACATCACCAGGAACTCCGTCCAGTATGACTTGTCCATGCGCCAGCTGGCCTGGCTGCCCACCGGTGCGCTCACCCGAGATGTGTTGATGATGACGGGCACACTGCCGCTCTGGTCCGCACTGCCGGCCACCTTGTCCTCCACCACCTTCGGGCAGTAGCTGGCCTCCAGCTGCTGGATGCCTCCCTCCAGCGACCAGCACTGGAACAGCCCCAGCTCCTGCTGGCTGCCCACTAGCAGCAGGTCCCCAGTGGCCAGCACGCGGAAGGAGGCCGAGGCGTTGATGGGGGCCCCATTGTGCAGCCAGAACCGGGTCGCCAGGTTGGACAGGAGGGGGCAGGCCAAGGTGTTCACTGTGTGGGGCTGGAAATGAACCTGCTCACAGGGCTTCTCACCTGCAGGCAGAAGAGGCAGTTCCCAGTCAAGGGGGGGCTGGTGTCTCCATTCGCCCCAGGCTCACTCACCCACCTCCAGGCTGTGCGCCTCGTTGCTGTAACGGCAGCTTGGGGACTTTGGGAACTGTGGGTCTCACTTGCCAGGACACTGCTTCTGGGGCCAGAGGGATGAGCAAGTGAGGAAAGGCATTTACGCCCACCAGTGGCTACAGGAACCTGCCAGGAAGACTTGGCCCCTGCCTTTCCACCACCTTTTGGTGGGGCACCTTACCTTTTGGTACAGACGCCCGGGCCTTGGAAGGGCTGCAGACGTTCTTGGCATTGACCCCCTCGATGTCCTGGATCCACGGCCTAGGGACCAAAGAGAGTCTGGGATGGGCCAGGAAACCCCACCAGCCTGCATCTGCCCCCCTCCTCCTCCGTGCAGTACACACTGTCACACAGCCCTGCAGACGTGGGCCTGGGGAAGGGCTCAGGGACCACCAGGACCAAGGCAGGGGTGAAAGGCAGGCGGCCTCCCTTCTCAATTCCCCAGTCCACAGGCTCTGTAGACAGAGCTGGCATCTCCTCTGTCTACACAGTATTTACTTCATCTAAAAGTTGCTATGATACTTCCTTAATCACAAAAGCAGAGTGAGCCCCTAGAGAACATCTGGAAGAGCAGCCAACTCTGTACGTATTAACATATATCTGTCTTTTTTAAAGCAAAACACAGGCACTGACAATTTTGGAAAATACAGAACTCAACCAAGCACAAACTCAACCAAACATTACACAAGTCACAATCAGAGGCTTCCCTGGTGGTCCAGTGGCTAAGAGTCCGAGCTCCCAATGCAGGGAGCCCAGGTTCCATCCCTGGTCAGGGTATTAGATCCCACATGCTGCAACTAAGACTCGGAATAACCAAATACATACATAAGTATTAAAACAAAACTTTATGGAGCTAAAATATAATTTTAAAAAATGCAATTACCCATTCAATAATACGTCCTTTCAGGTATACATATGTGTACACACACACATGTGATGTTTTTAAATATAAAACTGGAAACAGGTATACCCTTGAGTGAAATACAGACACTACAAATAGGACAGATCCAATTTTTACTTAAAATGTATGTATTTGGGACTTCCCTCATGGTGCAGTGGTTAAGACCCTGAGCTTCCAATGCAGGGGGCCTGGGCTTGATCCCTGGTCTGGAAGCTAGATCCCACGTCACAACAAAGATCAAAGACCAACTGCAGCCAAACAATCTTTTTTTTTTTTAAGTTTAAACAAAAAAAGTATTTTTGTTTATATTACACATATGTGGAAAAATCTGGGAGTATATATATTAAATCTAAGTCTCTCTAGGTTGTAAAATTTGGGTAGTTTTTATTTTGTTTGTGCTTATCTCTACTGTCTAAGTTTTCTTAGACAAAATAAGTTATTTTGAAAACAATTTTTAATTGGTTTGTTTTTGGCCACGTCACTTTTGGGATCTTAGTCTCCTGATCAGGGAATAAACCCTCGTCCCCTGCAGTGGAAGAGCAGAGTTCTAACCACTGGACCACCAGGAAGTCTAATGGGTCTGTTAATGGACTGTTATGGAGCCCTTATTTTCTGTTATTTAACTACATTCACGTGCCAATTCACATTCTCCAGCAAATCTTTTCACAGCTATGACATTTCATACTAACTACCAAATCCTGTCCCTGCTTTACAGACGGGTAAGGCAAACATAATTTACTGTCTGAATTACAACTCTTTTGAGAGTCAGGAAGGGAGCTGATTAATAATTATGCCCAGGGCTTCCCTGGTGGCTGGCTCAGTGGTGAAGAATCCACCTGCTGACGCAGGAGATAACGGGTTCAATCCCTGGTCCAGGAACGTCTCACCTGCTGCGAAGCAACCTGTGCACCACAACTCCTGAGCCTGTGCTCTGGAGCCTGAGAGCTGCAGCTACTGAAGCCCGTGCTCCCCAGCAAGAGAAGCCACTGCAAGGAGAAGCCTGTGCACCAGTTAGAGCAGCCCCCACTCGCCACAACCAGGACAACGCCCGCATAGCAACAAAGACCCAGCATAGTCAAAAATAAATAAATACAGTTATTAAAAAAAAATGATGCCCAGACAGCGGGCACAAATGAGGCTGTGTGGTGATTCCACAAAGGGTCTAAAGCAGAGACACTTGGAGGCGGGTACGCCAGGAGGGACAAGCGGAAGGGGCCCGAATGAGCTCTTACCTGGAGGCCACCTCCGGTTGGTAGAGGCTGATGGACGCACACCTCGAGCCGCTCCAAGCGCAATAGGGGTCCCGGGCCAGGAGGCAGTCCCTGCAGCTCTGGTACAGGCTGCAGTTGGCCACAGGCACCTTGACTACGCTCGAGTGTGAGGCAGCGTACAGCAATCCCTGCAAGAGACATGTAGCATGGGAGGCAGGCCCCGGCTCCCACAGCTATCCCCGGCTTCAGTGCCCCACAAAGCCACCTCCTGGGAGCTGCTTCTCATGCACCTGCCCCTCTCCCCACATTCCAACAGCGCATGCCAGGAGCCTGGATCTTTCCACCTGGCTGGGGCAGGAGGGTGGGGCACCCCAAGCCCACTGCCTGGACTCCCTCCTCTACTTACTCTGTCGGCGTCCAGTTGCAGGTTCCGCACGGGCTGTCCTGCCGGGAAGACCTGGAGCTTTTCGATGATGTGCACTGAGATGCCCACGCTTACCGCCTTGTGCACCCAGCCATCACCTGCAATAGGGACATTGCTAAGGCCCTGTGAAGAGCCTGCTGCCCGTGCCCCCTCGACCCCCAGCCCGCCTGCGGTGGGCACGCACCAGTGCCCAGGAAGAGGACATTGTAGGCGCGGTTCAGGGCTGGCACACGGTGGACAGTCACGCGCTGGTAGTGGGCCTGGGGCTGCAGCAGCAGCATGCGGCCGCGGACCTGTCCGTCCATCAGGAAGTGGTCCTTGAGGAAGTTCAGCACACGGTCGGGGAGCTGCAGCGACGAGCTGATCTTCCTCTCCCGGGTACTATTGGTGATGCACTGAAGGAGAAGGCATTGGTTTGAGATGGGTGGCATTGGGGTGGCCAGCAGGATGGGTGTTCTACAGATCCTGCCGGGATTGCCAAGCCCTGCCTCCCCAGGGGACAGCAGGGATTCCCCCACCCTCAGAAGCCAGGCCACAGCATGGCTCTCCAGTTCTGTGGAGCCAACATGCTTATCTGCAGGTCCAAGGATGTGGGGCCATGGGCCCTGGCTGCCAGGGTTTCCTCCTCTCTGCCCACCAACCATCTCTCCTTCCTGCCCATCCTTCCCCCACCCCATCCCCTGGGCATGACCGCACTTTCTGCTCCTGTAGCATCCTTTCAGCAGGAAGTGAGAGAGTTCCTTTCTCAAGAAGCCCAGGCTGAGCAAGGTGTCCTAGCATAGGGGCCACAGGGTGCCTGCAGTTAGTCTGCCGTATTGCCAGAGGCTTCCTGGGCTTCCCTGATAGCTCAGGGGTTAAAGAATCCACCTGCAATGCAGGAGACCCCAGTTCAAGTCCTTGGGTCGGGAAGATCCCCTGGAAGAGGGCATGGCAACCCACTCTAGTATTCTTGCCTGGAGAATCCCCATGGACAGAGGAGTCTGGCAGGCTACAGTCCATGGGGTCACAGAGTCGGAGATGACTGAGTAACAGCACAAAGGTTCCTGATTCTCTCTGCCGAGGGGCATTCTCTGCAGCAGCTCCAGGAATTAACATCCCAGAATGACCCTCAATCACTGAGGCCCAGCAGTTGGTAACAAACACCCCAGGGGGACAACGCTGAGATGTACTCCACATAGCCTCCCAGGGCCTCAGCTCCAGGCACCCACAGCAGCAGCAGCGTTGAGACCCCCGCTTTCTTGGCTCCGCCCCTCCCTCCACAATCCTGTCCCCTCTTTGCTGCTTCTGGGGAGTAGCTCCCCTAGAAACTGCCAGCACCCACATCCTTGTCTCAAGGTCTGCTTTGTGAGGAGCCCATGAGGCTGGAAGGAAAGAAGAGAGGACCATTTGCCCACGGCCGGCCACTCAACAAGGAGCTCACAGTGGAGTAGGAGAGAGGCACGCTGCAGGCAGCACTCTGATGGGACAGCCCTGCCCAGCCCACTGCCATCCTGACATCCACGGTCACGTCGAACTTGGAAAGACAAGCAGCCCTGGGTTCTGCCCCCACTGTCAAGATGAGACGACAGGCTTAGAGAAAGCAAGCCAGCCCAGCACGGGGTGTGGACCCACGCTCCCAGCACGCTGCCCTGCGGCAGGGAGCAGCACTCACCGCACCCGGCCGGGGTGAGGGTACTGGGTGGGTCACTGTGTACCACTGCTGCGTCTCGCGGTTCACCTCCTTGTAGAAGCCGTTGAAGGTGGACTGCACGTCCCTCATGGTGAAGACACAGACGGCAGAGCTCTTCGTGGTCCCCCCGTTCCTACCGAGGAAGTTGGCTGAATGAGCCCCAGGAGCCTTGGGGCTCACAGTGAGGCCAGCCACTCACCCCTCACCCGGCCCGTTCCCAGCTAGGTCCCGGGAGGCGCACCACTGGGATGTGAAGACCCCATAGAAGAGGGTGTCCAGCCAGTCCTCGGGTCGGGGCGTCAGCGTGAACATGTCCTGTAGCATGTTGAACGGGAAGCCGTCGTCAGGCCGCAGGCACAGCAGCTGTGCCTTCAGGAAGGACGTCCAGCGCTGCTGCAGGACGCGCCCGCCCCCTTCGTCACCCTGCATGAGGGGGAGAGGGGCTGGGCTCAGGGACGGCTCCTTGCTTCCCCTTCCCAGCGGTGACTGAGATGGACACCAGGAAAGGCCCGACAGACACAACACCAGGCCTGAGCTCATCTCAAATCAAGAAGACAGGGGACTTCCCTGGTGGTCCAGTGGTTAAGACTCTATGCTTCCAGGGCAGGGAATGCTGGTTCAATCCCTGATCAGGGAACTAAGATCCCACATGTTGCATCCCATGGCGTGTGTGTGTGTGTGTGTGTGTGTGTGTGTGCGCGCGTGTGCGCATGTGCGTGTGCGTACATAGAGAGAGAGCATGCCTCCAGCTAGATCTAAATTTCACATAAACAATAAATTAAAAAAAAAAAAAAGACTTGAAGTGCCAGCCTTCAGTTCCTCCTTGCCAGAAGGCTGGGTAGGTAAATGACAGTGCTCCCCTAACTGTAAGGAGCCAGAAAAAAGAATGAAGGGAACTCTGTCTACAAACATGAAAAGATATCACGATTTACTGCTGAGCAGAAAGGGAGGCTAAAGAGTTGCATTACAGTATCTCTTTGTTTGCATGTGGTTTTACATAATACAAATATGTAAGTCTTTACACATGGGCAAAAGAATAAAGGTTAGCAAGGAACATTCTAAATTGTTAACAGTGGTCACTTCTTGTGGAAGGAGGAGATTGTAACACCGACAGTCACCACCTAGTGGTTGCTCAGTACATTTCCAAGCACCCTACATGCTGAACAGAGGCAGGAACTGAAACAGATTTCTCAGCAAGGAAATTGCCCAAGATCACACGACCTGCAGGGTTTGAACCCAGGCAGCTGGGCTCCAGCGTCAACACTCTTAATCACCATACCAAGCTGCCTCTTTATCTTGTGATTTTTGTGTGTACTTTGCTATGTTTTCACATTTCTTTTAAATAAGAAAAAAACAGACATTTTAACTTAAAAGAAGACGTCTCTGCTGGTTCAGTGGTTATGAATCTGCCAGCCAAAGTAGGGGACATGGATTTGATCCTTGGTCCAGGACGGTCCCACATGTCACAGGGCAACTAAGCCCGTGCACCACAATTACTGAGCTGCGAGTACAGCCTGGGTTCTGCAACAAGAGGAACCCCCAGAATGAGAAGCCCGTGCACCTCAACTAGAGAAAAAGCTCCCGCTCATCGCAACTAGAGAAGAGCCCGGGAAGCAGTGAAGATGTAGCTCAGCCAAAAATTCAAGAGAAAAAGAGAGATGCCAGGAGCCAAGCCGTTCCTTCTGGAGGACAGGAGAAGGCCACCTCTGGGGTGGCCCAGCCCCCTCACCTTGCAGATACGGGCGATGCGGGACACCATGGTGTTCTCAAAGAATTCCAACTCCTGGCCAATCTCTCTGAAGAAGAAGTAGATCTTGTCATCGTCCCCTTCCGAGCTGCCCAGGCTCTCGGGAATGTAGGCTGAGGCCATAAACGCTGGGTCTGTGGGGGGGCCGGTGGGGAGCACCATCAGCCCAGTGATCCCAGACAGGCAAGACTCTGCTCTCTGGCCCTGCTGGGGAGACAGGGTCCCCGCCCTGGGGCCTGGGGACTGCCCACTGGGTGGGTGGCAGGAGGATTTCACCTTGCAGCCAGTTGAGGGAGGTCTCAGTCTTGATGGGGCGGGGGCTTTGGCTCCTGGAGATGGTCGGGTCATTCCCCTGGAAGCTGCTGACTGTTCCCGTGTACAGCTCGCCATCTGCCAAGAGAACATTTCCCATGAGAATGGGCCCTGGGCACAGCCTCTTCCTGCTCAGGGCCCACAGTGACCTGAGCGCGGCCTTTCTTGCTTGAGGAGGACAGAGGAGGGAATAAGAACTAAGAGCCAAACAGAAAGCCGTCCGGGGTCACTGCACCCCTGGACACCAGCATGGCACCGACCACCTGGGCCACCCTGCCTGCCCCGCCCCCAACTCACCAACCACCAGGGCCGTGGACTTGAAATTGGGGTCAAAAGGACAACGGCCCTTGCCATCTTCCAGGAGGATGTTCCCTCGACTGTCCTGTGCAAGCGTGAAGTTCTCCACGTCCTGCAGGGGAGCAGAGCGGGGAGGTCAGGGCCACACCGGGGAGTGAGTGAGCTTGGTGGAAGAGCAGGGAGGTGTTCAGAGCGAGGGCAGCAGTCCGAGGGCCTCCTCCTCATCCTGGCCCCCGGGGCACAGTCCCCGCAGCGCCTCGCCATGACCCCTCACTGTGGCTGGCCTTACGGGGCAGTGGAGAGGCTCAGAAAGGCAACGTGAGCCAGGAAAGGGCAGTGATGTGGTTCAAACCCAGGAACGTCTGACTCAGAACCTGGCTGCTCCGACCCACACCCTGAAAATGTCACCCTCCGCAAAGCTGTGCAAAGGGCAGAAACACAAGAGCGTGCGTGTGATGAGGAGGGTGGATGAGGTGGGCTGGCGGGGACTGAGTGAGAGCTGGAGGAAGTGAGAGGGTGTGATCGTGGGGTCAGCCAGGGTCTTTGTGCCCAGGGAATCCTATGGGTCCGTCCTCTCCCCACATTCTGCAGGGAGACCCGCCCATCAGGGCTGGGGTAGGGTCCCGGGGCTCTCAGGGCCCTTGGCCTCCCAGAAGCCTCCCACCAGGGCCCTGCCCTTCACCGGGGGTCAGTGATACAGACCAGTTGCCTGGAGGCAGAAAGAGGGCTACTTCCTGGGCCAGCCAGGGGCTGGCCTGGGGTGCAGAAGGGCACTCACAATGTAGGTGCAAGCGGGGCTGAAGGCCTCCGTGCCGCAGGCGATGAGGTGGCTGCTGTTGAGTGGCAGGAGGATCTTGACGTAGTTTTGACAGTCCCGCTGGAGGAAGGAGGAGGATGTAAGGCACAGACAGGCCACCAGGGGGCACCTCTGAACACCCCCCCTAACAGACCCAAGGGGCAGCGCCTCCTGGAGCAGAGGAGATGGAGGACCGTGCGTGTGTGCGTGTGCGTGTGCGTGTGCGCGTGCGTGCGTGCGTGCGTGCGTGTGTGTGTGTGTGTGTGTGTGTGCAGGAGGGGACCTTGGGACTCAGCTAGCTCTGTGACTAGGAAACTTCACTTCAGTCTGGGGTGAAGGCACAGAACATCTCCCTTTTGAGCTGTCTTATCCCCACCTGGTGAGGAAGTTGAGCCCAGAACAGGAGGAAACACACAGCCCTGAACCCTGGACTCCAGACTCGCAGCTTGCCTCTGAGAGGGTATCCTAACAGGCATCTCCTGAGCTTCTGACTGTTCCCCCAAAACTCCCTCCTCCGGGGTCTCCCCGCTTTCATAGATGCCAACTCCATCTTCTCAGGCCTCAAACCTCACAGCATCTGCGACTCCCCTCTTATACCACCTCCACCCTGGTTCTTCCATCAGGAAATCCTGGTGGCTCCATCTTCAAGATACGTCCAGGATCTGACCGAGACTTCTCGCCCCCTTTGTTGGTCCAACCCTGGTCCGGGCCACCATCCCCTTTCGCCCCTCAATGGTCTCCCTCTATCCTTGCCTCCAGGAGCCCGCTCCCCACCACGGTGCTTAGAGCGACTTTCTGAAAACCCACACTAGACCACGCCACTGCGCTGCTCAGCCTGCCAGTGGTTCCCCAAATACCTCACTCAGAGTGACATCCACAGTCCTGTTCTTTCTCCACGTCAAACCCCTCACCCCTCCTCCTAATCTTGGCTCCAATGTCACTTTCTAAAGGAAGTGTAACCTGACCACCCTTAAAGCAAGACTGACTTCTTCTTTTTCACAATGATATAATAATCAGGAGATCAAACCAGTCAATCCTAAAGGAAATCAACCCTGAATATTCATTGAAAGGACTGATGCTGAAGCTCCAATACTTTGGTCACCTGATGTGAAGAGTCAATTCACTGGAAAAGACCCTGATGCTAGGGAAGACTGAGGGCAAGAGGAGAAGGGGGCGAAGAGGATGAGATGGTTGGATGTTATCACTGTCTCAATGGACATGAATTTGAGGAAACTCAGGGAGACAGTGACGGACAGAGAAGCCTGGTGTGCAGCAGTTCGGAGGGTTGCAAAGAGTCAGACACAACTTTGTGATTCAACAACAATAACAACAACGATAATAACCAGAGTCTCAAAGCACCCAGGCACAGAGTAAGTACTTAACACATTTCTGTTGAATAAAAGAAATCAAAAGCAGTCAGGACTTGAACCTGTGTCTTAAAAAAAACATTTGGTGTTGGGGGGCGGGGTCATGCCACTTGGCTTATGGGATTTTAGTTACCAGACCAGGGATTAGGAGTCCTAACCGCTGGACCCCATGAAATTCCCTGAACTTATGTCTTGACCCCAAGACTGGGGTCTTTTACCTTCACCTTTGCCCCCTGCTGCACTCAGGACCAGGAGGCCTCTGGGAATTGTGGGGAGTCTTCCCAAAGAACTCTGGGCTGACCGGTCCCCACTCATTGGTCTGGCCAAAACCAAGCTGGGATATGTCAGGCCTGCCACATCAAGCACCATCCTCAAAGGGACAGACTCCCACCCCCACCCAATCACTGCTCCTGCTGGAAGCTGACGTCTGTTTGGCCCTTACCATATGTATTAGCTCACTGAATCCTTGTGGTGAGTCCAGTGAGACAGCCATCCTTACCCCCATTTTACTAAGGCTTGGAGAGGCAAATCAATTTGTCCGAGATCACAGAGATAATAAGTGCAGGGTCGAGACACAAAGCCGAGTCTGGCCATCTCAGAAGCCCGTGCCCTTTCCTCTACAGCCGGCAGCATCTGCTCCTACCTCCAGCCTCCATCCTGGGCCCAGACCTACCACCTCCAGCCCTCCTTCAGCCCAGGTCACCTCCAGGTGCTGGCTCACCTCTGGGTTCTTGCCCTTGAAACTGCACTGCTGCTTTCTCTCCGCATCTGCGGGCCACAGCAGCTGGGGAACCAGAAAGGGAAAGGTCAGTGTGCACCTAGGAGCAGAGGCTCCGCCTCCCGTTTCTTTGCCCCTCCCCCTGGGAGCAGAGGCTCCGCCTCCCGTTTCTTTGCCCCTCCCCCATTTGCATCATCCTGGGGCCCAGAAGTTCCACCCCCCACCCCACCAGCACCCTCCACCCAGCCTAGCCCCGAGTATCATCTGACCTCCTGGTACTTCCCGCCTGGCAGGAAGCTGACGCTGCTGTTGAGTGCCAAGAGGGCCTCTCGAGCACCCACGTACACAGTCCTGCCATCCTTGCTCAGCAGGAGGGATGTGTAGTTGAAGATATTTTCAGCTTCAAATCTGAGGAATGGTCGCTTTTCAGACCCTGGAGAGAGGATGATGGATATTACCTGGGGGCCACTCCTCCCCTGAGAACGCTCTTACACCAACCTCTAGAACAGACTGATGCGGTTGAAGGTAGATCAGCAAGGCAGTGGGTGCATGGGGCTGAGGACTGGCAGTCAGATTTAAGAGAGGCAGCACTCCCGGATTCTCAAACGTTATGTATGAAACAAACGCACAGTGATGAACGTCAAAGAACATTAGTTACAGCGCCATTCATGTTAATGAAAGACTGAAATCACCTCAAATCCAACCACAGGGGGCTGGGTGAAAATAAACCTCAACACTTTCTATGCTGGAATACTATGCAGCTGGTAAAATGCTGTTGTATTAGCAACTCTGGACAAACAAGCCAAGTTATCTAAGAAAGGCATGGTCAAAATATTTAAGTGAACTGAAATAGAAAGTGATGGATTTCGAGCATCTAACAGAATGTAAGAAACGCAAGTCTCTTTAACATTCTCCTTTGAGTGGCATTAGATCCAAAGAGAAGGACTTGTAAGCACAGCCCACTCCCATGGGCAGCAGTGATCGTGAGTCACAGAGGAATGCAGACACAGGGAGCCAGCCTTCAGTTTCCAGCACTGCTTCGGGTCACTCACGGGCGATTTATGGTTATTAAACAGAACATAAATGCTAATAACCTTGACCTCAGAAACTTGAATATACATCAGACAAGCACTGTGATGCTGGGAAGTGAAAGGAAATCAAGGAAAACGCAGTCTCCGTATCTTCCTCTAAGAGGAAGGGCCTCTGAGAATAAGGGCCACAAGAGATTATGGTTTGTAGAACAAGCACTTGAGGCCTAAGCATATTACTTACATTTTAAATTGCAGAGGTAACCAAATATAGAGGCAGACAGTGTTTGGAGGAAGTAGGGAAGGGTGACGGAAACCTTTACTTTTCTTAGGGGCAAGTCAGTAAATCCAATAAACCAAGAAATCGTGGAGTAAACATTTTATTTCAGTGGAGGGAACCACTCTGTAACAAGAAGTCTAACTGATTAAAATTGCCTGCAGCTGGGGAAGACTGAGGCAATTACTGCTTTTGACAATAAGTCTTTCGATGCTTTAAAGAAAAAAAAAAATACTATGTGCATGTATATATCATATAAATTTCAAGTGTCTTTCATTGTTGTAGGATATGTAATAACAAAGATAGATACTAGTTATCTACTATTAAATGAAAATGAAAAAACACTATGCATAGTTAGATTCTATTTTTTTGTGGGAAAAACATAAACATAGAAAAAAAAAAGTCAAGAAGGATGAATCACAAAATACTGAAAAGTGGTATCCTGGTAGAATTCTAGGTAATTTATTTCTCTTTGCATTTGTTATCATTTTTTTGATTCTATAGGTTATACTTGTGCAATGCTAAAGAAATAAATTAGAAGGAAAGGAAGAAGAAGATAGACACACACATCTATCCACCAGGGTACCACCTGTGCTCTCAGTGACTAATGGATTTGGAGGGAAATCATTTAAAAAATTCTAAGCAGCTGATAAGAAAAGAAAAACAAAGCAAAAAGCAGCCACCGTGCCCAACCCCAAGCATCTCGTAACTGACCAGTGGACTGCAATCACGCTAACAGTTTCATGAAGCTGAGGAAGCAAAAAAAAAAAAAAAAAAAGCACCATGCCAACAAAACACTTGTGAAGACAGCTTCATGTGTGTTTACAGGGTGAACATTTTTACATACCCCCAGCCTGGTTCCACAAAGGGCAAGGAAACATGAAGAAAAGAAGGTAGTGAAATATAAATGCTGAAAGTCAAGAGCGGAGGGGGAAGAAAAATCTGAAGAAAGCATCTAAACCAGAAAGGAAGGATGGGTTCACATCAATGGGTCATAAGGTCCTCAGGCAGCTACCAGACATGGGCTCTGCATTTAATGTTGAGCCTCCCAGTGGCCAAAGAGAAAAGGAAAATCAGGTTACCTTGTCCTCACTGTTCAAGAAGAAGAACACATAACAGCCTTTTTGGGGGGAGCCAGGCTTTTTACCTGGCTGTTCATGCTGAAGGAAGCCCTTCATTAGGACTCCCCAGCACATATAATGGGAAATCCCTCTAGCAAATAGGAATGATGGAGTTCCCCAGGCTGTTGTTCCTCACAAGGTCTCCTGATGCGGGAAGGCAGTATTACAAGGTACCAGTGTGGGAATCTATGAGGGAATCTGCAGCTAGGAGGCCTGTTAGTCTGGAACCAGAGCAGGAACACGGGCTGCACTGGCAACTCACAGGGCAAAGTCCTGCCCACTGTCCAGAGCCTGAACTCTGTTGCAGAAACCACAGAGGGCAGCTGTGGTCTGGAGAAGTTAAGGCCTCTCTGAACTCTTACGTCCAGATTGAAATCACACTAGATTCCAAGTCTTTTGCCTCAAATTCCCAACCCTTCACCACTTCCTCTTAGCACTCTACACACTGGAAGGGGGACTTCTCTGGTAGTCCAGTGGTTAAGACTTCGAGTTCCCAATGCAGGGGGTGTGGGTTCGATCCCTGGTCAGGGAACTAAGATTCCACATGCTGCTTGGCGCAGTGCACATACACACATACACAAAGGATACGCTGGCAGGCCCAAGGAAAGTTTCCAGCACTAACCCCCTACTTTTCCCAACCGTAAAACCCAACACATAATTGAAGCCCAATTATGTTGCTTGTACTTTGAGCTGATGACCTGGTCAGCCTTTTGGAACAAACAGCCTGGTCATTTTGCATTCTGCCCTGGGAAGAACCATCCCCCTCCCCCTCCCCTCAACCAAGAGACCCCTCTGCTTGGCCACCACAGATGCCACCAGTCAAGTGTTGGGTCAACGTGTTGTACTTATTAAGTCACTGGGTACCCACGATGGTCCTGTGAGATAGAAACTGCTGCTAGCCCCAGGTTACAAATGAGGAAATTGAAATTCAGGATCAGTAAGCAATTTACACAAAGCCCCACAGCAAGAGTCTGTCATACAGAGTGAAGAAAAGAAAAAAATATAACATACTAACACATACATGTGGAGTCTAGAAGAAATGGTACAGATGTACCTATTTGCAGGGCTGGAATAGAGAGGCAAACAAATGTGTTGACAGAGGGTAGGGTGGTGGGTAGATGGGGAACAATGGAAACAGTAACAGACTATTTTCTTGGATTCCAAAATCACTGCAGATGGTGACTGCAGCCATGAAATTAAAAGACGCTTGCTCCTTGGAAGAAAAGCTATGACCAACCTAGACAACATATTAAAAAGCAGAGACATTACTGTGCCAACAAAGGTCCATCTTGTCAAGGCTATGGTTTTTCCAGCAGTCATGTATGGATGTGAGAGTTGGACTATAAAGAAAGCTGAGCGCCGAAGAATTCATGCTTTTGAACTGTGGTGTTGGAGACGACTCGAGAGTTCCTTGGACTGCAAGGAGATCAAACCAGTCAATCCTAAAGGAAATCAGTCTTGAAAATTCATTGGAAGGGCTGAAGCTGAAGCTCCAATACTCTGGCCACCTGATGCAAAGAACTGACTCATTGGAAAAGACCGTGATGCTGGGAAAGATTGAAGGCAAGAAGGGAAGGGGACGACAGAGGATGAGATGGTTGGATGGCATCACCGACTCGATGGACATGAGTTTGAGCAAGCTCCGGGAGTTGGTGATGGACCGAGAAGTCTGGCGTGCCATGAGGTGGCAAAGAGTTGGACACTACTGAGCTGAAATGACTGAACTCAGGGTGGTGGGATGAATTGGGAGATTGGGATTGACATATATACACTACCGTGTATAAAACAGATAGCTAGTGGGAAGCTGCTGTAAGGCACAAGGAGCCCAACTCAGTGCTCAGTGATGACTTAGAAGGGTGGGACTGGAGGTAGGTGGGAGGTCCAAGAGGGAAGGGTATATGTATACATATAGCTGATTGACTTTGTTGTACAGCAGAAATTAACAACACTGTAAATCAACTATACTCCAATTTTAAAGGAAAAAAAAAAAAAAACAGAAGTGTGATGGAAGGCCAACTCAGGAGATCTCCTCCCTGGACTCTTGGGTCTGCAAAGTACAGCAAAACTACCTGGAAGACCTAAACTCTAGCTCCATGAGCTGACCCTGAAGATTCTTGATGATGCTGGCCCATGATGGGGCCTGAGAATGTCCAAGTTTTTGAGCTCCCAGGGGATTCTGAAGTAGAAGGCTCACAGAGCACACTTTGAGAAGCACCATGTTTAGGGCAGGGTAGATGCCATCTCACTGAACTGGAGTTTTCTCATAATGGGGATAATGAAAAGAAAACTCACAGCGGACTCACAAGCAGTCAGTGAGACCAGAGCAAATGGCCACTGCAGTCCTTCGTCTTTTATTTTAGTATTTTTTGTTTATTTTTAATTAGCTAGTTTCTGGCTGCACTGGGTCTTCGCTGCCATGCGGGCTTTCTCCAGGTGCAGTGAGAGGGGCTATTCTTTAGTTGCGATGCACAGGCTTCTCACAGACCAAGATTTCTTGCTGCAGAGCACAGGCTCCTAGAGCCCACGGGCTTCAGTAGTTGTGCGCACAGGCTCAGTTGCCCCGAGCCATGTGGAATTTTTACAGACCAGGGATCGAACCCATGTCCCCTGCATTGGCAGGCAGATTCTTAACCAGTAGACCACCAGGGAAGGCCCCTCCTCATCCTTTCGCAGCCCTCCAGTTTCCTGACAGTGAGGGCTTATCTGCCTACAGAGGAGGCGCATTTCTACCAAGGCGGCAGTTCCCCTAAGCCTGGGCAGGGGCTGCTCTTGGAACCTGTCCAGACACAAGAATGCCAAAGGTCAGAGATAAGCTTTAGTCCAGGTGGCAGCTCAGCCTCGCTCAGGCCTGGGGGCATGCGGGGCGGGGAGACTTGCCAAGGGTCACAGCCAGGTGGGAGGGGCAGTTGAGGCGCCAGCTGCCCAGCCCTGGTCCAGCCCCGCCGTCCAAACTCGCCAGCTGCTCAGGAGCCCCCAAGACTCCTTGGTCACACTGGGAGTCAATGCAACCGCCACGGGACAGAAAACACCTTGAAGAAGCAGGCGAGGGGTCCCCTCACACACATTCCCATTCTGGGGATCCTGCCCCTTGCTGCCTCCACCCCACATCTCTCAGACTCAGAGTGCCACGGTGTCCTGAAGTCCTGCCCATCCACAATCCCTCTTACCCTGTGATCTTCACCAGGGCCGGTCAGTGGGACTCGGTTGCCCGCTGGGAGTGTCAGCAAGCCAGAAGTTAAAAGCACAGACTCAGAGGGACTTCCCAGGTGGTCTGTGGCTAAGACTCCGTGCTTCCAATGCAGGGGGCCTGGGTTCGATCC
Organism: Capricornis sumatraensis; assembly: GCF_032405125.1. NCBI lineage: Eukaryota > Metazoa > Chordata > Mammalia > Artiodactyla > Bovidae > Capricornis > Capricornis sumatraensis. The sequence continues at coordinate 27,378,374 of NC_091087.1, read as the reverse complement.
CTGGTCAGGGGACTAGATTCCTACATGCTGCAACTGAAACCCAGCACTGCCAAATAAATAAATAGCACAGACTCAAGAGACCTGGGTTCAACTCCTGCCTCTGTCACTTACTGTCTGTGTGCCACTAGGACCAGCCACTTCAAATCTAGGCGCCCTGTTCTCCTTATCTGTGAAATGAGGATAATAGCACCTTGCCTCTCAGGGTAGTTACAAGAAATGAGATTAGACATGTAAATAGTAATACACGTAATAACCCACATTTACTGAAAGCTTCGCTCAAAACAACTTTGCACACGTTATCGCAGTGTTGGCACGGTGTCTGGCGCATGATCAACACTCCAGAAGATCAAAAACAAAATCAGAAAGCCCTGCAGGAAAATCCAGCCTGGAGAGAGCTGCCAGAGGAGCAGGGCTGTTTGGAAGAGTTGGGCTTCCCTGGTCCTCACCTTGGGCGCCTCTAACCTCTGCCTGCGCCGAGCCAGCGAGGGTCTCATGGCCAAGCAGAAGGCGTGGGCTCATACAGGGGCTGGGGTCACAGGCCCATGTGGTGTGTGTGTGCGTGTGTGCACGCGCGTGCGCTCGGGTTCCTACTCAGCAGTGTTCTGAGTGGGGTTCCTGCCTGAGCTTGCCTCTGTGTGTGTGTGGGTGTGTCTGTGTGTGTATACACCCTACTGCAGGGCTTGTCCGTGCTTGCGCGTTTGCTCCGGGGTGCCATCTGCAGAGGTGACTGAAGGGGGGAGGGTGTTTACGCACTCAGCTCCCCAAGCACTGGGGCACACATCAGGGTCAGTCTTAGCGTCTGCCCTGCCCTGTGTGTGGCAGAAAGTGTCCTGTGCTGCTCAGATGCCCTCCACATCCTCTGCCCAGCGGGTTAGTCCAGTGCAGAGAAGGTCAGGCTGCCTGAAGCTGTGGCCGGTTCTCCCAGGTGAGATGAAACCTTCCCGTCCAGCCTAGGGCCAGCCTAAGCCAGTGGCTTCTCCAGGGCTCCAAGATGGCGAGATGGGGGCTGGCCTGGGGGGCGGAGTGCAGCTTGGGCTTGTCAGAGCTACCTGCAGGGCCCCCACTTCCACACCCTCGGGGACTGGCGCTCTCAGCCGGAAGTGATGGGGCGACAGCTCAGCCCCCAGCCTCAACTGGAGTTCCTACCCTGGGCCCTGACTCAGCCGGAAGCCTGGAGCTGCCCGGGGTGAGCCGGGAGCAGGTCCCGGGGCAGTCCCCACCCTGCCAGTCCGGCGCTGCGGCTGCGGCAGGCCCCCGTGACTCAGAGCCCCACCCCACCTTTCCCTGCACTGTGGCTGGGGGTGGGGGGGCGCCACAGCGGATGCTGACCTGGCCTCAGCAGTCCGCCCTCCACAGGCCCCAGCAGGACTGAGCCAGAGACATCAGCTTCCCTGTGGAGTCAGAGTCTGGAAGTTGCCCCCAGCGGGCCAGGGGTGTGGGGGGGTTGGGGGCGGCTGGCTGCCCGTCAGCTTGAATCCCAAGGTCCCCAGAGAGGGGTCTGTCTGGGCCCTAGACAAGAGAGCCCCCGCGAGAGGCTCTGCTGGAGCACCTCTTCCGCAGGGAGTCACACGGGAGGGACCCTTGGACCCACCTGCGCCAGCCGGAGCACCGCCCTCCTGGCCAGGAGCGCTGACTCAGCACCATGTCGTGCCCTCCTTTCACACCGCCCAGCACCGCGCAGGGCAGCCCGACGGGCAGCAGGCGGCGTGCCAACTCTGCTGTCACCACCCCGGTGCCAGGGCAGAGTCCTCAGACCAGACAGGGAAGGGTCACTCGTGGTGGGGGAAGGGGGCTATGTGCCGGAAGTGCTTCCTACGGACTGAAGTCACCGAGAAAGGCAGAAAGAAAATCGAGGGAACCCAGCCTGGAAGGGGCGGGCACACTCAGGAAAAGCCTGGCTCCTGGCTCGCTGCTGCTCCAAGCCGGCCAAGTGCTCCTGCCACCCCCAGGCGGCCCCCCAGCCCTTTACAGACACCCTCTCCTGTGTTCATCTGGCCAGCAGAGTCTTAACCCAGGACCTGTCATGAGCAGCCACTGTCTCGGGAGCCTCACCCCCACCCATCCCACCCAGGACCAAGGTCAGCTCCTGCAGCCCTCTGCTTAAAGGGCGGGCTGTCCCATCTCTGCTGAGGCCCGTACCCCCACGCTCCTCCTCTCAGAGGCCTCCCCTTTTCTCAGGAAGCTGGGGCTTTCAGGCATAAACAGCCTCAACTTCCCACTGTTCACCCCGGTGCCCCCCATCTCCTCAGAAACCAAGTCCTGGGTCATCAACCTCCATCTCTCATCCCAGAAGCTTGTGTGCTTCCCTCCTCGCCTTCTCAGACCAACTCCTGAGAAGAGCCACCCAGAGCCGTCTCCACTCCTCACCTCCCACTCACTCCCTGACCGGAGTCAGGCCTTAACCAGCCCCACGCTCACAGGGCCTGGGCATCGCCTCCCTGCCAAACCCTGGCGCCAAGAGGCAGGGCCTGGCGGGGGTCCCTGAGCGTCTGCCACGCTGGCCTTGGCTGGGGGGGCCGGGGGGGGTCTCCTCATGTCTCCTTCATCCTCCTCCTGGGCCACATCCTTCAAGCTCTGACTCAGCACTCTAAATAAAAGGGCTGCTGCTGGGCATCCTGGCTGGGTTGCTATGAGGTAGGAATTACCATCCGCTTTTTGCAGGGGAGAGAACCAAAGCGCACGTGAACTGACATGCCCTCAGTAACGCAGTTAGGAAGACTGGTGGAGCTGGGATTCGAACTTGGGCCACTGGCTCCAAAGTCAGTGTTACGGATCACCTCCAGCCTCTCCAGCCTTCCTGCTCTTGAGCCTTCTTGTTCCCTGGGGTTGGGCCTTTGGGCCTTGGGCCACACATTCATTCTGTTTCAATGTCCTGGACCCTGGTGACTCCCCAGGCTCTCACCCAGTGCAAGCCAGACCCCATGATGCGGAGACCCTCCATGGGCGCCTTCCCGCCTCTGCCCCTTCCTGGACCACTCCTTGACTTGGGATCTTGTGTGTCTGTGGGGCATGGCTCACCAGGCTGGAAAGCCAGGGGGTGCGCTTCCTGTCTCCCTTTCTCTCACTATGGACACCAGGTCCACGGTCGCATCCGGACAAGTGCCCTCCTCAATGCCATCAAGGTCTGTTCCCTTCACCATCCCCACTACTTCAGTCCTACACTGGCCGTCACCCTCTCTCACCTGGGCCACTGGGGCAGCTGCCAGCTGGCCCTTGCCCCTTGCCCTGCTGCTGGGAACTGTCACTGTCCTATGATCCAGAACCTCAGCCCCTAACTCACCAGTTCATGCCACGTCCTCCTCCCATTTCAGGAGAGCTAACTGCAACTCAGGGTCCTATTTCTCCTCCCCAGCCTTCACCCAGGCAGTCCCCCTACCTGGAACGCTCTTCCTTTTGACTAACTCCTACTCATCCTCTGAGACTCAGCCCGGTTTCACCTCCTCCAGGAGGCCTTCCTGAATCCCTGGCTGGGCAAGGACCCTTCTCTGTGCACCCATCACTTCCTGTTCACACTTCGGCCGTGCACTGGCCACACTGTCTGTCGAGGATGGGCCTCTGGTGCTTGTCTCCCTCACCAAGCTTGGATCCTTGAGGATCAGAACTGTCTTACTGGGACTTCCCTGGTGGTCCAGTGGCTGAGAATCCGCCTTGCAATGCAGGGGACTTGGGTTCGATCCCTGGTCCGGAAAGACTCCACAGGCGGCAGGGTAACCCAGCCCATGTGCCACAACGAGACAGCCCTCATGCCACAACAAGGACCTAGCACACCCAAAGAAACAAATAAATAAAAACAAAGTGGCCCTTAAAAAAAAAAAAGCTATCTTATTATTTGTATCCAGTATCTGTATCACCTGACCAGGTGAGTTCCAAGGAGTTGTTAAATAAACATTTGTTGATTGAATGAACGGTTCACAGAGTCCCAAGTCCCAGTCTGGGGTGCTCTGGGCCAGGGATGGACATCAGATTCAAAAGGGGCAGTCCAGAGGTCCTGAAGCCTCACGTTCTCGAGAGTGTGTCTGAGGAGCAGAGCCTCTCCCTGTGGCCTCCCCAAAAGCTCAGTCCTGGGACCCCAGGGTCCAGAGGGAAGCATGACAACTAAAAGCACTGCAGAGAGGCAGGGAAGGCCACAGACTAGAAACGAGTCAGAAGACGTGTGTGTGAGTCCTGACTTTTATCACTGATCAGCCAGACAAGATAACCTTCCTTTTCTGGGAGGGAGCCCCTTTGCAGTGCTGCTGAGAAGACCAAAAAAAAAAAAAAAAAAAATGCAGTCCATGGAAGTGACAAGCCCCCAGATTAGGGGCCACCAACAATTAGGATCGGCCTTACCCATGCCCCCCCTTCCAAGTCCTCATCTTTGCCCCTGGCCACCTTGAAGCCCACTAGGAAGGGGGACAAGGGGGACAGATTGGGGTGCAGCCTCCTACAGGCAGACACCCCTCTGAAGGGGTAGCTGCTGCTTCACCCAGACCCTCACTGCTCAGTGGAACAAGGACCAAGTCTCAACAGGTCTTCAGAAGAGTTGGAAATCTGGATTTTTACAGAAAATTTCCTGAGTTTTAAATACTGCTGACTAAATAAAATTTTTCTAAAACACCTGGAGGCCAGACAAAGATCTATCTCCAAGCTGGCTCTAACCTGTTGCACAAACATCTGGCTGAGACATTTGCCCCAGTCTCCAGGGAACCACATTCCTGGCCAAATCTGCTCCTGGCTTGCTTGCTAAGTCACCTCAGTCATGTCTGACTCTTTGCAACCCTGTGGACTGTAGCCCGCCAGACTCCTCTGTACACAGGATTCTCCAGGCAAGAATACTGGAGTGGGTTGCCATGCCCTCCTCCAGGGGATCTTTCTGATCCAGGGATCAAATCCACGTCTCCTGCATTGGCAGGTAGGTTCTTCACCACCAGCACCGCCTGGGAATCCTCTAGGAGTCTGCTGAGTGTACCCTATTTCCGACCATCGCTGGGCCATCAGGGCATCAGTTGGCTCCTTTGCCCAATCCAAGCAGTGACCTCAGTAGTTTTTTCACCAGATGGAAACATACAACCTATTACTTATTCAAGGACCACATCAGAAGCTGCTCTTCCAATCCTAAGCACCCAGGGATGGGGGAGTGGGCTTATATGTCCTTAGAAGCGGACAAAGGAAAGAGTGACAGACATGCCCTGAGTCCAGCTTTTTCTCCAGGCCCCGTGCCATCCCCTCCTTCCATGTTGGGGGATGAACATGAAGGTGTATCCAGCTGTGGCCCAAGTTACGCAACCTCGGAGTTTTTGTTTGTTTGTTTTTTGCTGGGCTGGCACACGGGCATTTCAACACCCAGACAAATATGGGTTATTCAGAGGGCAGAGTGGAAGCAGTGAGGGGCAGGGAGGAGGGACAGGTGTGGTCCAGCCCCAGGCAGACCAGGTTTTAGGGCAGAGGAGGACTTTGAAAGAGTTGAACCAGGAGCACTTGAAAAGTGGACTGAGTTAAGCAGGACCCTGAGGGATGGCCTCCGATCAGCCCTAGGGCAGTGGTGGGGGAAGGTGTGTGGAAAGGATGGACTTGCTTGTTCTCCTACCCCCAGGGAAGGTAGGGGGTCTGCACTATTTCATTCCCAGGCCAGATCATCTTAGCAGCAAACACAGGGCCTGCAGACAGCCAGTGCTCAGACTCTATCGACCAAACTGATGCAAATAATCTCACCCAGGAAGGCGGGCAGAGATTACCACCACAGAGAACAGAAGCCACTGCCTTTTACTGGAGACGGAGCACGTGCCAGGCACCAGGCCAAACACTTTACATACATTTTTTCACGTAATCCTCTCAGAACCAAGAGAGGTGGGTGCTGCTATTATTATTCCCATCTTGTCAATGTGAAATCGGGCCTGCGGGAGGCAGGTGCTGGCCGCAGGTTGTGCGGTTGGCTGTTAGCCCCACAGTTGCAGCTCGGCGTCTCCGTGGCCCCTCAGCGCCGAGCTGCAACTGTGGGGCCACAGAGACGCCAGCCCGCCAGGCAGAGCTGAAGACAAATGTTTGCCTTCAAGTTGAGGCCACTTCAAGGAGGGAGGCCAGGAACCAGCCAGGAAAAAACGTTGAAAGCGCCTTGGGGAATTCCCTGGTGGTACAGTGGTTAGGACTCTATGCTCTCATTGCCGAGGGCCTGGGTTCGATTCCTGGTCAGGGAAGTAAGGGTCCCAGAAGCCAAGTGGCCTGGCCAAAAAGAAAGAAAGAAAGCGGCTTGCATGGGACTTCTCAGGGCAGCCACGACCTCGGGTGCCCGCTTGGGGTCAGGGGACAAATAGCTGATTCAGGCCAATGCAATGTCCTCTCTGCTCAATGGGGTTTTGTTGACTGAAGTTTGCAGGCTTATGGGTTTCTGTGCAATCTAGATTGGAAACACTGTGTCCAGAGTTTTCCAGCCAGGCACTTCTGAGGCGACTGGGGAGGGTGGTGGTGGAGATTCATAGCTCCTTTAATTGCCCAAATAAGGGGACCCAATGTGATTTTCACAAGCAGAGGAGCAGGTTGTTTTGTTTCTGCCCACATGGCCAGGCTGGACGGCACTGCACACCCGGGGCCCTGTTTCCAGTCCGCATCTCTCCTGTTCCTGACCCCTGCAAAGCCTCTCTCCTGACCACACAGTCACACTCTTCTTTGAAGCATTCCTTTCACACGGACAAGAGACTTCCCCTTGAGGCCTCTGCTGCCTGAGCTGACCCTGGAGCCCCCAGTCCTCCTTCCCCACCTCCTGTTCACTGGGTGAGACCACAAGTGGGGCACCCCCTTCTGATGGCCGGAGGCATTTGCTATTGATCAACAGCAACGAGGGCTCCATACAAAGGGTGCAGACTTCTAAGGATTCTGCTTTAAACCACAGACACAGGCCATTCGCCCTAGGCACCCGGGGCCTTTGGGGAGTTTCGGTAGGAATTCAGAATAGGAGGGCAGGTGGTAGGAGGAAGGGTGTGTTCTCCATGAGGGAGGGGCCTGGGGCTTCAAGCCCAACATCCCAAGGTCACCACAGGCCTGCCCAGCATGGGCTCACTGCCAGGAATATCTAACGAGCCCCCAGGGATGAGACAGGAAGCCGCTTCAGGCCACACTCTGAGGGTGCACCCGCTCAGTCCCCAGGGCATTCCCCTCTGGGGCTCCCAGCAGCTGGGAGGACCTGCATGTAGACGGAAGCGGGGCAATGGGGATTCAGGACCTGGAACGAAGCCTGGGAGACGAACACTCTGGGTGCAGTGCAGCTCAGCAAAGTGTGGATACTCACACTCATGCACTCAGGTACTGCTAAACGATGCCAGGCTTTGGTGGGACTGCCCAGGTGGCCCGGGGGCTAAGACTACATGCTCCCAACGCTGGGGGTCTGGGTTCCCTACCTGGTCAGGAAACCTTACATGCCACAGCAAAGACTGAAGACCCCCGCATGCTGCAGCTGAGACCTGGTGCAGCCTATTAAACAAACTAATTAAAAGAAAAAAAGAAAAAGAGGACCCCTGTGCATAGACTCAGCTTCAAGCACACAGTGGAAAGTCTCTTTCTCGAGGCTCCACAGCTTTGAAAGCAGAGTCTACGAATGGCTTCTCAGGCCCTCGGCCCCTCAGCTGGCCACCTCTGTGCCTCAGCAAACGCACGCACCTGCACAGTCCTCACAGGCGAGCCCGAGTGTCTTCTCTTAGGCGGTTAGGATTTTACCACACGACTTGTAGGGGTACACAGACCTCCACACCACAGCACCAAACTGACCTGTGCAAGGGGTGCTGGCGTGTGACACAAGCCTGCACTACGGCCTGGCCACGGCGCCGGATGTGTGGGAGTGGGCCAGGCCTTCGGTGTGGGTAGTTAACAACCAAGTGTTCCAGCCGCTCTCAGGAAGCAGGCCCTCTCAGTTCCTCCTCACAGCTCCCCTGTCTGCCTCTCCTTCCCTTCTCTGTCAACCATTCTATGAGTGGTCCCCGGCCAGCTTCAGAGGTGGACACAATACCTGCTACAGCTGACACACCCCCCTGAGCCGCCCCAGCTTTCCCAGGGCCGGAAGTAGCCCATCAGAGCCTTTGCGGCCCTCCTCAGCTCACCATCTCGCAAAGCTGAGAGAGTCTGAGGGGAAAGGGAGTAGCAGCCACAAGCGTGAGAGCAGCGAGGCAGCAGGCCTGGGTCCGGATGCACCTGTGAGCCTCAGGCACCCAGCTGGAGCGCTCAGCGGGCTGTAGTCAAACCAACGCCCCAGCACTGCCGCCCCCCCAACTCGGGGGCAGGATCAACCCGGCTCTGGGCAGGATGTGTCGAAGCCCATGCTGACACGTGGCAATAATGACAGCTAACACTGACGGAGCGGGTTTTATGTATCAAGCCCTGTCCTAAGGACTTTTCAAACAAGCTGATTTAATCCTCTCAATTCTGAGGTGGGTGTTATCATTACCCCTGTTTTACAGATGAGGAAATGAAGCCGCAAAGAGGTTAAGCAGCTTGCTCAAGGTCACATGGTTACCTAGTGGCAGAGGCAGGATTTGAACCCAGGGCATCATCTCAGTACTATCCTGCCATGTTTCAGACAGAGTTTCCCCAGTGGCCCGGACTTACTTTAAGGACCGATTCGGCTCCTCTTTCTTATTGTAAATGGAATGCTTTTTTTTAATTATTTTTTTTAATTTCTGGCCACACTGAAAGGCATGTGGGATCTTACTTCCCTGACCAGGGATTGAACCGCACCCCCTGCACTGGAAACTCTGAGTCTTACCCACTGGACAACCAGGGAAATCCTAGTAAATGAAATGCTTTTAGAAGTGGAGACGCTGTAAAAACTAGGAAGCCTGGTACAGTTTTGGTTTGTAAACTCTATTCTATACATCCTTTATTCTAATTCACTCAGTATGACAACCAACAAGTTGAACAGCTTGGAGAAACAACATCTGTTGGGCACCGATATATGTTGCCTAGTCTCATGAAATCTCCAAGATAAGTCTTGCAAAAAATCCAATGACAGTGCCCATTTTATGGATGAGCAAACAGGGGCACGGGAAGAAAGGACTCACTTGCTCAGTAGCAGAAATGGGATTGGAATCCAGGTGCCTCTGATTTCAAAGAGTTGGAACAGCAACCAGACGAAAGGGGAAGTAAGGACCAGGGGAAGTAAGGATCGCCAAGAGTGGAGGGCGGGGAGGGAGGGGGCCACAGAAGCAGATGTGAGCACCAGACAGGGCACCTGGCCAAGGAGGATGGTGCTCGCGGGTGACTCCGGGAAGGGGGTCCTTCGGTGGCTTCCAGCCCCTGGGGCTATCCCACCACGTCTGGGCAGGGGGTGCAGGCTGAGCCGGCCCGCTAGAGTGAAGAGGCGGAGGGAAAATGCGGCACCCGCCGCGGTTCCCGAGTCCTGCTCTGACTTGCTGTAACACCAGAACCCCAGTGTTTACCGGATGGCATCAAGGGCCCCTCCACCCCACGCCGCCCTCCGGGGGCGGCACCGCGGCTGGCTCTGGTCAGCGTCAAAGACAAGCAGATGTACAGGCGGACCAGCGGGCAGCCAGCGCCGGGGGTGGGGGACATGGGGGTGGCGTCACCGCCGAACGGGCGCCGTACCAGGGGGCGAAGCAGCGGCCCAAAGACCCCCTCCCAGCCCATTAAAAGAACGGAAGAAAGAGACCTGCGGCTCCACAGCTCCCCTCTCCCCCCTCCCTCCCTCCCAGCAGCGTGCCGGGAGGAGGAGGGCTCCTCAGGGACCCCAAGCCTCCGGCAGACCCCTCCCTTCCCCTTTCCTTTGTCACCGCCACCTCCGCCAGAGCCACTTCTCCGGCCCCTCCCCTCCCCCAGACCCGCGCCCGCGTCCTCCGCGGGGTCGCCCAGCACTCACCGAGCGGCAGGCTGATCCGAGCGGTGAGCGCCCGAGACGGAGACGGCGGTAGCAGCAGCAGCGGCAGCAGCAGCAGCAGCAGCGGCAGCGTGCCCAGCGGGGCGGACGCTCGGCTCCCCCGGCCCATCGCGGCGCGCCGGACTCGGACCGCGGGGAGCGACGGCGTCCTCCGGGCTCGGCTCAGGTGGCTCTCCAGCACTCGCGGGCCGCAGCCCCGCCCCGAAGTCCAGCCCCGGAGTGGATCGGCCGCCCCCGCCTCCGGACCTGGGGGGCTGGAGCAGGGTGGGAAGTGGGGTCACGTGGGCTGCGCACACGCTCGCCCCTCCGCCTACCCCCTCCCCGGCACCGCGGTCCTCCGCCGGCGCCGCTCGATCGAAGCTCGCCCGCGAGCGCAGCAGGGAGGGGCCGAAGGAGGAAGTTGACCGGCTGGTCCAGCCCCTCTCGGCTCTGCTCCTGGCCCGACCTGCCCCTTTCCCCTTCCTCCTTCCTGGGCGCTGGAGGCTCCAGGGGCGCCAGCGGGGGTGCACCTAGTTCGGTGCGCGCCAGGCAGGAGCCAAGCCGGGCTATTAGCAGCAGCAGAGGCCGCGGGAGCGCGGGGGCGCGGAGGAAAGCAGACCCCTGGTTCCCCGCCCCTACCTCTCAGACCCTCCCACCGCCGCCCCGGCCCCTTCCGGCTCCACGGAGACCCTCAGCGCGTTTGTTTGGGAATACGTGTGGGTCTCTCCACTGTGAGCGCGTGTCTTCTCCCTTTATCCCTGCCGGCCCCCGCCCCCCCCCTCCAGTGCTCCTGGCACCCACATATCGGCAACCAAATGAACTCCGCCGAGCTGCTGCGGACTCCGGGGCTAGCTGCTTCTGCACCTAATTTTTGCATGGGTCGGTCCACTTTAGGTCTTGGCTGAGGGTTCACTCCAGGCTTGACACTTAATCTAGATGCCCGCGTGGTCATCCACGCTTGGAATTCTGTTCACACGAAGCCAGACCTCGGATGGGGGGGAATCCGGGCAAAATTAGCTTAAGTGGGATAATAGGATTTAATGTACTGCCAAGGACGTGAGACTTTCTCCACAACTGCACATGGCCTGGCAGCGGATAGTACTCCCTAAGGCTGGAATCCCAGAGGCACCCACCCCCGGTCCTCCTGCGTCCCCAGGGGTGGAGTTCAGTTGTGCTGAGACCAGGGTTTTCAAACTGCGCACAGGATCCCTTAGTGGATCTCTGCTGCTGCTGCTGCTGCTAAGCACTTCAGTCGTGTCCGACTCTGTGCGACCCCATAGACGGCAGCCCATCAGGCTCCACAGTCCCTGGGATTCTCCAGGCAAGAACACTGGAGCGGGTTGCCATTTCCTTCTCCAATAGTGAATCCCTATTAACATTAAAGAAACTGAATGGAAGATATCAAAGTGCAATGATCATAGAAAGGATAAGGAACATTTAGGAAGCCCAGTTCAGCTTTTCTCAAGTGAGCACGGGATTGCGTGCATGCCTCGTGTGGTGCTTGGGTCCTGTCTGACTCTGCGACACCATGGGCTGTAGCCCACCAGGCCCTTCTGTCCATGGGATTCTCCAGGCAAGAATACTGGAGTGGGTTGCCATGCCCTCCTCCAGGGGATTTTCCCAACTCAGGGATCAAACCCGTGTCTCTTACGCCTCCTGCACTGGCAGGAAGATTCTTTACTAATAGCGCCCCTGGGGAAGCCCTTGCACAGGATCACAGTAAAATGTAATTCTTCCTGTAGTCCAAGTCAAAAGGACTTGGAAAACCTCTGCCAGTCATTTCCATGGCAGTAGGGACAGTTTCTCCAGGAATTAGCCGCAGTGGCTGGAAAGTTCCTCTTCACCCCCAGCCCACAATGAGCTTTCTCAGAGCCAGCACCATTGGCTCTCGCCCTACTCCCAGGGCCTCCCACAGGGTGACTGACAAGGGGTGGGCACAGTGCTCACATGGTCCCAGGTCTCCTCACACACAGCCAAGCTTCCATGATCTCTGTATCTCCACCTTCTAGACTGGTGGCCCCCTTTTTAAAGGGTTGTCCAGCACGGGACACAGAATTCTGCCTGGCACGTGGGCAGCACCGACTACCCATAGTTCTAGCATTACCCAGACCTGGGACACCTTGCCGTATCAATGGTGTCAAACATCTTTAGTCAGTGACGTCCACGCTTCTGTCTGTAGCTAGGTGTGTGCTCAGTCAGTCATGTTGGACTCTTTGTGACCCCATAAACTGTAGCCCACCAGGCTCCTCTGTCCATGGGATTTTCCCCAGCAAGAATACTGGAGTGGGTTGCCATTTCCTCCTCCAGGGGATCTTCTCAGCCCAGGGATCAGATCTGAACCTCCTGCCTTGGCAGGTGGATGCTTTACCACTGTGCCACCCGAGAAGCCCTGTACCTAGGACCTTTGTCCTAAATTCCAAATGGCCTTGACATTTCTACAAGGCTGTCTTATCTGATAGGTTTCTAAAATTTAATGTGGTTCCAGAACATGCTCCATCAGTGTGAGCCTCTCCATCCCATTTAATGGCAAGTCTGTCTTTGAATTGCTCAGGTTAAAAACCTTAATTCCTTTCTCTTCTCTTGCTCCTCATACTCAATCCACTAGCAAATCTATAATCTGACCACTTACCACCTCCTGGGGTCCCAGTTACTGCCCGCTTCTCGTGTCCAACTCTGTGACCCCACTGACTGTAGCCCACCAGGCTTCTCTGCCTGTGGAGTTTTCCAGGCAAGAATACTGGAGGGTGTTGCCATTTCTTACTCCAGGGATCTTCCCAACCCAGGGATCGAACCCACATCTCTGGCATCTCCTGCGTTCAGGCAGGTTCTTTACCACTAGCACCACCTGAGAAGTTTCTACACTTGTTGTTCAATCGCTCAGCCGTGTCTGACTCTTTGTGACCCCATGGAGTACAGCATGCCAGGCTTCTCTGTCCATCACCAACTCCCTGAGTTTGCTCAAACTCATGTCTATCGAGTCGGTGATACCATCCGACCATCTCATCCTCTGTCATCCCCTTCTCTTCCTGCCTTCAATCTTTCCCAGCATCAGGGTCTTTTCCAATGTGTCAGCTCTTCAAATCAGGTGGCCAAAGTACTGGAGCTTCAACTTCAGCATCAGTCCTTTCAATGAATATTCAGGGTTGATTTCCTTTAGGATTGACTTGTTTGATATCCTTGCAGTTCAAGGGACTCTCAGGAGTCTTTTCCAGCACCACAATTCGAAAGCATTGAATCTTCAATGCTCAGCCTTTTTTATTGTCCAGCTCTCACATCCGTACATGACTACTGGATTCCAAACCATAGCTTTGACTACCCTTGGGCTTTCCTGGTGCCTCAGCTGGTAAAGAATCTGCCTGCAATCCGGGAGACCTGGGTTCGATCCCTGGGTTGGGAAGATCCCCTGGAGAAGGGAACGGCTACCCACTCCAATATTCTGGCCTGGAGAATTCCATGGACTCTAGTCTATGTGGTCACAAATGGTCGGACATGACTGAGCGACTTTCACTTTGACTACCCTTGAGCTGTTCTCAAACTGTTCTCAACTCAGCAGCCAATGAGCTTTTCAAAAATAAAGTCAGGTCATGGCACTCCTGTGCTCGAAACCCTCCAGTGGTTCTTACAGTAGTGTGCAAGGCTCCAGGTTACCTCGCCCCCACGCCCACTGCATCATCCATTGCTCTCCCCACCCCTCAGTCACTCTACCCCAGGCATTCACGTGGACGAACACGCTTGTGTTAAGACCTTTGCCCTGGCTCCTCCCTCTGCCTGGAGTTCTCTACCCAGAAAGTGATTGCGTTCCTCGTTTCCTTCAAATCTTTCCTCAAAGATCACCTTCTTCGTCACAAAAAAAGAACAAAATAATGTCATTTGCAGCAACATGGATGCACCTAGAGATTATCATACTGAGTGAAGTTAAGTCAGACAGAAAGACAAATATCATATGATGTTGTTTATATGTGGAATCTAAAAAAAGGCTACAACAGACTTGTGGACACAGCTGGGAAGGAGAGGGTGGAATGAATTGAAACCTATACATTACCATATGTAAAACAGATAGCTAATAGGAAGTTGCTGTATAACACTGGAGGCTCAACCCAGCGCTCTGTGACAACTTAGAGGGGTGAGATGGAGGTTCCAGAGGGAAGGGATATATGTATACTTGAGGGTGATTTACTTTGTTGTACAGCAGAAACCAATACAACATTTAAAGCAATTATCCTCCAATTAAAAATAAATATAAAAAGGCTACAAATGAATTTATCTACAAAACTGAAATAGAGTTACAGATGTAGAAAATAAACTTATGGTTGTAGGGTAGAGGGGAGGGAGGGATAAATTGGAAGACTGGGTCTGACACATACACACCACTATGTACAAAACAGATAACTAATAAGGACTTATTGCATAGCACCGGAAATTCTACTCAATACTCTGTAATGACCTATATGGGAAAAAAAAAATCTAAAAAAGAGTGGATGCATGATTTTGTATAAAAGATTCACTTTTCTGTGCTCTTGAAACTAAAACAACAGCGTAAATCAATTATACTCCAATTAAAAAAAAGAAAAAAGATCACCTTGAAGAATCTGAATTTCCCCCAATATTCTCCTTTCCCTGAGATGTTTTTTCGAAGTGCTCATCATCTTCTAATACACTCTATGATTTGCTTATTTATTGTGGTTTTTCTTTATTGTCTGAACCTCCCACCTGCCTTCTCACCCTCAAAAAATCTTGACTGAGGAGGGCAAGTATTTTTGCTCCTTTGGCTTGTTAAATAAGCTATCTGTAGCCTCTAGAACAGTGCCTGCCATATGGTTAACTCTCAGTCAGTACTGGCTGAGTGAATGAATAAATGAATGCAGCCTCAGAGTAACGGAATACTGCAGGCCCATGTCAACTGACAACTAGAGCTCCTTTTTGATATCAACTTTGGTCTGGAATTCCCTGAAACCAGAAATGATGCAATGAACTTTTTTAACCTGCGCACAAGACTTTGTATTGATCTCCTTTACATCGGTTCTGGTCCAGATCTCATCCTGTTGAGGTCACTGTGAATATTGATTCTATCATACACTTGGCTTCCCATCCCAGTTTTGAGTCATCTATAAATCTGATAAGCATTCTTGACCATTATTCAAGTCACTGATAAAAATATTAGATGAGCAGACCTAGCACCCACTTCTTGGTTTCTAAATATCACTCTTCCATAAAAGGCAACAGAACTCCTTGGAGAAATGAAAGGGAAAGTACAAAGTGAACCTGGGACGTTGTGTTGGGCCAGAAAACAAGGAAGTGACTAAAGACTAATGGGGTCATGTCAGAAGGATATAGGGCCAGCTTGATGACCAAACGTGGGACAATTTGAGCATCAGAAAGCATAAGGAAGTAATGGATTCTAATGCATAAAAACGAAACAATCCATTAGTCTACAGTAAAACTCAGCAAAGCAGAGAGAGAAAGAAAAGGGCTAGAAGGAATAATTTTCTCTATAGAAAACTGCTGCCTGATAGACGTAGAGGAAATGATAGACTTAGAAAATCTAGATTCAAGCAAGGATAACTAATGGATGCTAAACCTTTGGGTGGAAGATTGTTAGGAAACTATGTTAACAAGATCTCTGACATTTCCCTGGTTGTCCAGTGGCTGAGATTCAAAGCTTCCACTGTAGGAAGCGTGGGTTTGATCCTTGGTTGGGGAACTAAAATCCTACATGCTGTGTGGTACAGCCAAAAAAAAACCCAAAAAGGAAACAAAGTCTCAAAGTCTGACCCACAGATGACTTACTAATGACCAGCGGGAAAATGTTTCTCTAAGGGAGCACGGCCACTATCTTTTTTTTCCCCCAGTGGCCACCATATTAATCAAGTGGCCAAAAGTAACATCATTGGTAGTGGGACTACCTGGTATCATTCACCTCCTGATATGATTCAATAAAAAATACACAACTCATCAACAATTGTATCGAAAGTATGTAACCCAGATCTAATCATGAGGATGCAATAGGAAACATTCAGCTTCTACAAGACAAATAGCTTGGACTCTTCAAAAAGGTCAAACTGATGAAAAGACAAAAAGGACAAGAGAACTGTTTAAGGATAGAAAACGAAAAAGAAGAAAAAAAAGAAGAAGAAAATGAAAAAGACATGATAATCAAATGCAATATGTGAACCTTGATTGAAATCCTGAAGGGAAAAGAAAAGCCACAGAGCAACTGATAAATTTTAACACGCACTGTGTATTAGATGATATTATGGCATTATTGTTCATTTTCTTAGGTACAATAATGGTACTGTGTTCTTAGGAGAATGTCATTGTTCTTTGGAGATGCCTGCTGAGGTCTGTCGACGTGAGTATCATGATGTCTACAACTTACTTTCATACGCTTAAGCCAAAACAAGAGGGTTGTGAGGGTGCATTTGTGTATTAGAAAGAGTGTGAGTGCTACTGTGGCAGAGTTTTAACAACTGGTTAATATAGAAAGTTATGGGTGTTTTTATATCGTGTTTTATAAATTTGCAGGGACAAATGGAGGGAGACATTTCCAAAACCAGAGCCTACTGGAGACCTCCATCCAGGTTGAAACTGACAACATCCTTTGTAGGCTGAATCATGTGTTAGCTACGGTGTCTTCCTTATTGCACCATTCAGCCCACATTTCTTCATATTATCCATAATAATAATATGAGGGCCTTCCCTGGCAGTCCAGGATAGGACTCTGCAGTCTTACTGGGTTCAATCCCTGGTCAGGGAACTAAGATCCAACAAGCCACATAGCATGGCCAAAAAAATAATAATAACAACAATAACAATAATGTGAAAAAATTATAAGAAATCTTACTGAAATCAAGGTCCTAGCTATAGCTATAGCACTGACTCATTGGAAAAGACCCTGATACTGGCAAAGACTGAAGGCAAAAGAAGTGGGTGGCAGAGGATGAGATGGTTACATGGTATCACTGACTTAATGGACATGAATCTGAGCAAACTCTGGGAGATATTGGAGGACGGAGGAACCTGGTATGCTGCAGTCCATGGGGTCAAAGTCTGACACCACTTAGCTACTGAATGACGACAACTAACTATAGAGTTTCCTTCTATCTTCTGCTTACTGCTATTACCTAGAACAGGGCTTGATGAGTGGCATATGTTTGATTAGAATTTGTTGAGTGCCAGAATCTCCACATCAGGTCTCCCCTCAAGCAGCAACCAGGCTGGTTTGCCTGAGTGTCTTGGCAACACATGGGTGCTCCTCTCTGAGAGGAGGCAGGGCTGATGTAGTCTCGCTTGGTAGTTAATTATATCCCACTCAAACATTTCAAGTGTGTCTTCTGCCAATTCAGTGCAAGCCCCTCGAAGACAGTGACGGGTTTTGCCCCTCAAACCCCCACTGCCTCACATGGCCCTCCAGTAGGACCTCCACAGGGCGGACAAAATGCAGTACCTGTTGGCCTGGAGACAAGCCCTCTAACTCACGCCCCAGCATGGCAGCCTTGGGCCCTGTGGGCTCCCCTGTCTTCTGCTGGCACGCTAATTTGTTCTCCCCAGGGTGAAAAAAAACCAGGAGGATGACTGACAGAGACAAACCTCTTTTGAGCTGATTTCCTGTGGGCTGAAGAGCAGTTCCCAGGCCAACACTGTGTCTCCTGTTCCCCTCTGCCACCCTTGGATGTAGGCAAGTCTTTCTCAGCCAGAACGCCGGTGTTTATAAAGAGCTCAGGGGGCCACTTGGAAAGAGTGTAGATAGAGACAAAGCGAAAACCAACGGTTCCTCTGTGCCCCCAGCCAGCAGGATGCAGTCAGGTCTGGCTTCCTTTCTCTGTCCACACTCACACAAGTCATTCCCCATCCATCCTCTCTCTCCTTACTTCTCTCTCTCTCTCTCTGAGGGTCTCTCTCTCCTGTACACACAGTGAAAGTGAAAGTGAGTGAAGTAGCTCAGTCGTGTCCGACTCTTTGCGACCCCATGGACTGTAGCCCACCAGGCTCCTCCCTCCATGGGATTCTCCAGGCCAGAATACTGGAGTGGGGTGCCATTTCCTTCTCCAGGGGATCTTCCCAACCCAGGGATCGAACCCGGATCTCCCACATTGCAGGCAGATTCTTTTCCAGCTGAGCCACCGGGAAAGCCCAAAATACGCACAAGAATACATGCAAAGAGGCCAGACAAAATGGGGCCACATGTCTGAAGGCAGCCAAGGAAACTTTAGGGATGACAAGAGTAATTTGTATCTTAATTAGGATGTTGGTTTCCCAAGTGTAAACAGATTTAAATTTTTTGATCTGTACACTGAAGATCTATGTATTTTCCCGTATGTAAATTTCTACCTTATACCTATAATTGTGGGGTGGGGGTAGGGGTAAGCAAGGAGACCAAAAGGTAAAAGTATAATAATAATAATAATAAAACACCTCACCTGCAGAAAGAAGAAAATGAGACTAGCTATGGGCCAGAGTTGGGGGTGGGTATGGGATAGGAGCTTTTCCAGGTTTTCTAGGTGGTAAAGAACCCACCTGCCAAAGCAGGAAACATAAGAGGTGCAGGTTATATCCCTGTGTTGGGAAAATCCCTGGAATATGAAATGGCAACCCACTCCAGTATTTTTGCATGGAGAATCCCAGGGACAGAGGAGCTTAGCGGGCTACAGTCCGTGGGGTGGCAAAAAGTTAGTTGGACAAGACTGAAGCGACTTAGCATGCACATATCAGGGGGAGAAGGTGAAGAGAAATAAGAAAGGCTACAAGAGAAAATGGGGATTTCTAGGTGGTGCTAGTGGTAAAGAACCCACCTGCCGATGCAGGAGGCACAAGAGACATGGATTTGATCCCTGGATCAGAAAGATCCCCTGGAGGAGGGCATGGCAACCCACTCCAGTGCTCTTGCCTGGAGAATCCCATGGACAGAGGAACCTGGCAGGCTACCGTCCATGGAGCTGCAAAAAGTCGGACACAACTGAAGCGACCTAGCATGCACACACACGAGAGAAAATAAAGCAAAGTGTGGCTAAAAATATAAGGCCTCTGTAACCTGCTCAGTTACAAAGGACTAAGGCAGTGTGGGCTCAGGGCAAGTGCTGGCCGTGCAATGGTCCATCCAGACCACAGTCAGCCTCTTGAGCTGTCAGTACTCATTAACCATCTATAGGTACAGCCTCCACCCAGGCACAGGCCAGCCCTGACCTGGGGCACGGATGGCTCCTGCCAGCCTGCCCCCAGCCCGGCCTGCCGGCTCTCATTTCCACCCAGGGGATCCTGGCTCTCACACAGTCCTACTCTGGGAGTCATGGCTTTGCTTTGTTTCCCGGCCGTGGAGGAGGGGCCTCTTGCCAAGCCCAGTGGAGCTTGAACCCAAGGTCTCACCCGCCCCGTCCTGGAGCAGCACTTAAGCTCCTCCCATCTCTGGGTTCTGGCTGGCAGGCTGCCTGGCAAGGCCCCACAGACATGCACTGGCTGTAGCCCAGCTCCCCGGGCTTTGGCCCCTTGCCACCATCCCCTCGTCGCCCTGAGCCGTCCTCTCATGCCAACTTGCAGCTGCAGCTCCCCTCCCTGCTCGGCTGGGCACAATGCTGCTGTCTCCTCCCCAGGGGTTGGGCTGCAGCATCAATACATTTTGATGAGAAAGCGACACCAGCTGGCACACCCTGCGTGTGCTTTTAAATCGGCCAATGACTTCCAGATCCTGGGGGCTGGGAGTGTCCCTGGGGCAGTACCCTCTGCAGTGGAGGGCACTCACGGGCCCAGCACGGGCACCACCTTCGAGTCTCACCAGTGACTTTAACCAGGGTCCAGCAATGAATGTAAACGGGCCTCATCTCTCTTCTGCAAACTGTGCTCCTCTTCACTGGTCCCTTGTGTCTCTTTCTTTTTCAAAAATGTTTATTTACTTACTTGGCTGTTCCAGGCCTTAGCTGCAGCATGTGGGATCTAGTTCCCTGACCAGGGTTTGAACCCAGGCCGCCTGCATTGGGAGCACGGAGTCTTAGCCACTGGACCACCAGGGAAGTCCTGGTCCCTTATGTTTCTTGCTCTGTGAAGTGGTTCGAATCCAGGGATGAGGCCCACCAGTTCTTCCATAAGAATTAGAATTTCAGCACCATCTGTTATTTTGGGGACTGTAGCAAGCCACAGGATCTCTCAGAACCTCAGCTTCCCCATCTGTGAGATGGGGATGCTAGCAGTACTCCCTGGGCTGTCAGGACAGCTGAGGAGACAGGGCTCACAAGGCGACGGGCAGCCCCGGCACGCGATGAAAGCCCAGCGAACAAAGCCGCACGCGTTTTATTATGGGTTCGCCTCATTTACCTAAACATGGCCACAGCTATCCTAAGATGTCCAAGCTAGAGGACCCTCTTCTGGGCTCTCTGCTCAGGTTCAGCCACCTCCTACCAACCCAGTGCTGAGGCTGCAAGTCTCACGGGGAGAAGGAACCGGCTCGCCCAGCCCAGGCCCTGGGTGCGCCTGCTGCGGTGAAGAGCTCGCTGCCCGCCCCAGCGCCACCCCCACCGGGGCCTGTCGGGGCCTGAGTTGGCCACTCCCTGGGAGGGGACCCCCCTGCCCCACAGGGCTGTGGTGCAACCAGCTGGGCTCAGCTTGTCCCTGACTCGACACGGTAGAACACGGTAGGTTGCTACCATCACGCCCGTGCTCCCGATGCAAGTTCCAGAGAGGCTGTCTGCCTGGGCCCCCAGGCCTGTCCTTCAGGGGGCCCGGAGAGCCTGGCTGATCGGCCTGGCTGACGCGTGGCACCTGTCACCCCAAAGGGGCACAATTACTGTCCGGTGACTCTCTTTTCCCTGAAACCACTGCAGCCACTCAGAGGTATGAGGCAGACATCCTAGGCTGGATAAGGATGGGAAGCAAAGAGCACAAGCCTCTAGGACAGTCTGGTTTCCAGTCTGGCTTATGAGACCCTTCCAGTCCCAAGATCTCGAGAAACCAGGAATCTACCTCCCCATTCGTCCCCAGTTCTTCCTCTTTAAGTCCCACTCTGAGCCCTAGGCCCCTGGCCATTGCTACATGGAGGGAGAGAAGACCTAGCCAAGGCCTTTCATCACTCCCAAGAAGGAACCTTCCTACCCAGAGGACCAAGGCTCTCTCATCCCAAAGAGGTGGGGCCCTCCAAGCCCCCGTGGTTCCATCACCTTAGGTCACCTGGTGGCTCCACCTCTTACTTCAAGAGAGCCTTGCTGTTGGTTCCAGCCCTGCCTCTGAAGAGTGGGCCTAGACAGGTGAGCCCATTGGGTGGGGGATGGGCGGGTGGGTTCCACTGATTTCCTGTGGCTCCATAGACTGCTCTGCTAGAATGGAAGGAAGAATGTATTACTGCCGCGGTGTGCCCACCTGCCAGCCTAGACCACAGCACCAGAACAAGATGCTCACAAAAAGCTGGTATGTGGGTAGCACCCCAGATCCATGCTCAGACAGGGGTCTTACATAGCAGCTCTCCAGGCCTGAGACTCCTGGGATGCCTGGCAGCACCCCAGTACTGAGCACCGGGCTGGAGGACACCATCAGGCTCTGAGTGGGCGCAGCTCAGCTCTAGCAAAGGAGTTGGGGGAGGAGGACTTGCCTGGTGGTTCAGTGGCTACTGATCTCCCAATGCAGGGGGCCCAGGTTTGATCCCAGGTCAGGGAACTAGATCCCACATGCCACAACTAAAGATCACATACGCCAACACTAAGATCGAAGGTCCCACATGTCACAAGTAGGACCCGCCACAGCCAAAATAATAAACAAAAATATTAAAAAAAAAAAAGGAGGAGCTCTAAGGGGCCTGGACCCAGGGCCTGATCCACCCAGTCCACTCTGCAAGGGAGCAGACCCACCTTGCTCCTCTCAGGCTCCTCCTCTATGAACACTGCCTTCACTCTTTCCTTACAGCCTGTGAGCAGCGGAGCAGAGCAGGGAGTCCCTTAACCAACAGAGTCGGCCCCAGTGAGATGTGAACCCCAAGAATGATGACAGTAATCAGAGCTTTTATTTGATTTCAAAGAGATTGTTGCCCTCCTCCCCTCCCCAACCCAAAAAAGTGAAGATAATATCTTTGGGGCATTTTCGTCTGAAGACAGGAACTTTTAGCATTAGTCTTTATTAGGTAAAAAGAAATACCAGAATTAAGAGTTATTGGTGTCCGATGCAGGATACAGCATGCTTGGGGCTGGTGCACGGGGATGACCCAGAGAGATGTTATGGGGAGGGAGGTGGGAGGGGGGTTCATGTTTGAGAATGCATGTACACCCGTGGTGGATTCATGTCAATGTATGGCAAAACCAATACAGTATTGTAAAGTAAAATAAAGTAAAAAAAAAAAAAAGTTATTGGGGCTTCCCTGGTGGCTCAGAGGATAAAGTGTCTGCCTGCAATGCAGGAGACCCGGGTTCAACCCCTGGGTCAGGAAGAACCCCTGGAGAAGGAAATGGCAACCCACTCCAGTATTCTTGCCTGGAGAATTCCATGGACAGAGGAGCCTGGTGGGCTACAGTCCACAGGGTCGCAAAGAGTTGGACACGACTGAGCTACTTTACTTACTTACTTACTTGACATGAATTATCAGGCAAATTATGCCCACCTAAGGGCTTCCCCAATGGCTCAGCCAGTAAAGAATCTGCCTGTAATGCAGAAGACACAGGAAACTTGGGTTCGATCCCTGGGTTGGGAAGATCCGCTGGAGGAGGAAATGGCAATTCATTCCAGTATTCTTGCCTGAAAAATCCCATGAACAGAGGAGCCTGGTGGGCTATAGTCCATGGGGTCACAAAGAGGCAGAACTGACTAAGCATGCACGCCCACCTAAAGCAAAACTGATATTTATAAGGCTAACATTTATTGCGGAGAAGGCACTGGCACCCCACTGCAGTACTCTTGCCTGGAGAATCCCATGGACAGAGGAGCCTAGTGGGCTGCAGTCCATGGGGTCGCTAAGAGTCAGGCACGACTGAGCGATTTCCCTTTCACTTTTCACTTTCGTGCACTGGAGAAGGAAATGGCAACCCATTCCAGTGTTCTTGCCTGGAGAATCCCAGGGACGGCGGAGCCTGGTGGGCTGCCATCTATGGGGTCGCACAGAGTTGGACACGACTGAAGCGACTTAGCAGCAGCAGCAGCAGCAACATTTATTGAGTACTTTCTATAACCAAGCCACTGAGCTGAGCTTTTTTACATCCAATCATTTACTTACATCTCACAACAAGGTGAAACAGGAATTATGATATTCCCACTTTATAGTTGAGAAATGGGGGCAGAGAGAGGTTCAGGGACTTGCTAAGGTCATATACGTGGCAAGTCAGTACTAGGACCAGAAACTGGATCGGACTCCAGAACTCTGTGGAGATGCTCTACATACGGCAGAATTTCAACCAGGGTTTTGTCTCAAGCTATAACCATCCCCCTCTTGATAACATAAGCTACTGTACTTTCCTCCCTCTCTCCCTGCCCCTTTTTTCCCTTCTTATTTCATTCATTCAATATTTCTTGTGCACTTGCTGCATTCTAAGCATCGCTAAAGTTGAAGAAACTGACATGGTTCTGCCTTCACAGAGCTTCCAGTTCATCAAGATTCCTTAAATTCTTCTTCCCAGAGAATACCCATTCTTGTCCACATTTCTTTAGACACTTTCACTCACTTACTCCTTTGAAGGGCCAGCCCAGCAGAGCTCCAGACGTGCTGCCAGGCTTCAAAGGCTAGAATCATGCCATTTTCAACTGCCATTTCTGGAATGGCTCCTCTGAGCTGCCTCTGCTCAGATTTCCATTAAGGCACTCGTGTTTCTGTAGTGAAATACTCATTTACACATCTCATTCCTCTATTCTACTACAAGCTCCTTGAGTGCAGGGACTAGGCCTGCCTAACTCAGGTTTTTAATCTCCATCCCCAGTGAAGAGTTTGGAAATAGCAGGCATCCAGGTGGCTCAGACGGTAAAGAATCAGCCTGCAACGCAATGTTCGATCCTTGGGTAGGGAAGATTCCCTGGAAAAGGTAATGTCTACCTACTACTGGAATGACTACCAACTCCAGTATTCTTGCCTGGGGAATCCCATGGACAGAGTAGTCTGGTGGGCGACAGTTCACGGGGTTGCAGAGAGTTGGACACGACTGAGCGACTTTCATTTTCAGTAAATGTTTACTAAAATGAATAAGTGAGTTTTCTGTTCTAGCTGACTGTCTCAAATCATTTCCAAATGATTCATTCAGGTGTTCCTTCCTGGATCTTTTTTTCCACCTTCCTCTTAATCTTTTCAAAGGAAAGGCACCTCTCTGATGTGGGAAGTCCCACTTCCCTGCTTTAGGGCAGCCAAAGGATTTCTTGCTCACACAGTCTCAACAGATTTGTTGGCTTCACAAGAGCCAGTATTTTGGAAAGCTGCTGAATGCTTGTTCCCTGGGGTTTTTTTAGGGTAATCCCATCAGATAATACATTAAAGCAAGAGTTCCAAGGTATAGGACCAGGGAGAGAGACTCTCTGTTTTCCCCAAGATGCAGCCTCCATTCCCCATCTTCAGTTCACCAGCTGCCAATGTCCTCATCTTTAGGCTGCCTGTCACCAAAAGTCTGAGCCCCAGAGAGCCATAACCCAGATTTCCCTGTTATTGTTGTTCAGTTGCTAAGCTGTGTCTGACTCTTTGAGACCCCAGTGGACTGCAGCACACCAGGCTCCCCTGTCCTACACTATCTCCCAGAGTGTGCTCAAATTCATGTTCATTGAGTCAGTGATGCTATCTAACCATCTCATCCTATGCCACCTGCTTCTTCTCAGATTTCCCTGAACTTTAGTAATAATAAGCACCAGTGCAAAGAATCGCACAGCCTGGAAGTCAGGAGACTGGGTTCAAATCCTGACCTTGCCAACTCACTATCATCTTGGGAAGTAATAACTTCTCTGGATTCTGTTTCTTCTATGAAAATAAGGGAGTGGGACTGGGTAGATTTCTGAACCAAAGGCTAAACCATCTCTGGGCAAAAAAAAAAATAGTCTTAATTGTGCACTTTCCAGTCCTATGGCATTCGACTCTTATAAGAAACTTGCAATTCATAAGCCAAACAACATACATTACTGGTGAGGAAATGCGAGCAGAGGTCGATGACCTTACACAGGTGACCCAGGCCCCTGACTCTTTTTGCCAGACCAAGATGGTTCCAGAGAGCCCACTGGGGCAGCCTCAATTTCCAAGACCCCAACTTCCTTTCCCTCCTAACCCCTACATCCACGGTGTCACTCAGAGAGTAGAAGCTATGACAAAGAGCCTGATTCAAGGGTCATAGCCAGGGCCATATGAGGAGGGGCCCAGGCCTTTCTCAAATTCCGAATGATCTGCCTCCAGGAGGACCACTGCCTCTCAGTTGCAGTTTTGGCTCAGAGGCCCGGGGTGGCCATGGGAACGTGGGCCCAGCCTCCCGCGTTCCCATGACAACAGGCTCCCCCAGTGGCGGCGCGGGTGCCCATCAAAGCGTGCAGGTGGCGCACTTTGGGAGAGGGGCCCGGCGGGAAGTCGGGGGCCGGGGCGGCGCCTGCCGCGGGGTGGCCTCCCCACTTCCGATCTCCTCCTCCCGGGGCCACAGTTCCCGCCCGCCCTGTGCCCTTCGCCTACCTGAGAGTCACGGCCTGTGCACGACCACCGCCCACCACAGGGTCACTTCTGCTCGGTGGGGCGGCCCTTCTTCTCAGTGTTCCCAGACTCGTCCCTGCTTCCAGGCCCCGCCCGACGCACTTCCCGGGGACCCGGGATGTGCCTGCAAATACCCTAGGTCTGGCGCCGCGTCCCCGGAAATGCGGGGCAGCCGCCAAGCCCCGCCCCTGCCCATGTTGTTGGAATTGTCCGGAGGCGCCCCCCGGGGCTTGCTCTCTGTCCAGCGGGCTCCCGCCTTCGCCCCCAGGCATTGATGGCGACATAAGTCTCGCTGCTAGTCCCAGTCGGGACACGTCCCCGAGACTGCTTGGCTGCCCTTAGACCGTGGGGCCTCTAGCCGCCTAGCACCACCTCCATCTTCCGAGCCTCGGCCTGGCCTCACTTATGCCCGGCAGGCAGCAATTTCACTAGCTGGAATTCGGAGGATGGGGGTTGTTATCTTAGATCTGTTATTGAAACAGACTTGGGTTGCCTTATCTACACAGGCTTGAAAGTGAAGTCGCTCCGTCGTCTCCGACTCTTTGCGACCCCATGGATGGTAACCTACCAGGCTCCGCGGTCCCTGGGATTCTCCAGGCAAGAGTACTGGAGTGGGCTGCCATTTCCTTCTCCAGGGGATCTTCCCAACCCAGGGACTGAACCCGGGTCTCCTGCATTGCAGACAGACACTTTACCGTCTGAGCCACTGCTTGGTAAAGCCAAATCACTGACATCTACCACCACCCCAGGTTCCCTGGTGGCTCAGTGATAAAGAACCCACCTGCCAATGCCAGAGATGCGGGTTTGATCCCTGGCTGGGGAAGATCCCCTGGAGGAGGGCATGGCAACCCACTCCAGTATTCTTGCCTAGAGAATCCCACAGACAGAGGAGCCTGGAGGGCTGCAGCCCATGGGGTCACAAAGAGTCGGACACAGACTTAGCCACTTAAGCAACAACTACCACTGAACACTGAACTGGCTGTGTAACCTAGGGGAAATTTCTTAACCTCTCTGAGCCTTGAGTTCTTCATCTGGAAGGTAGGCCTCAGAGGAGCAACGGACCTCACAGGGTTGCGGTGAGAAGTGCAATTATGTAGGCACACACCTGGCACATGGTCAGCTCTTTATAATGGTAGCATTGTTTACAGTCAGAAGCAAGGGAGAGCAGGCTACAGAGCCACCTGCATGAAACCACTCACTTCTCCACCCAGAAATTCTGCTCACCGCGTCCCCTAACCTGCCATGGGCCGGGCTGTGGGAGTGAAACGAAAGGAGGAGATCTGCGGGAGGGGTGAGAGATAGTTATAAATAGTATCTAGCATTTATCAAGTGACCTTGGCTCGTCCCTCTCCAGCCCTTGCCTCCTGGCTTTGCTGTCTCAGGGTGGTTCCAGAAACAGCCAGTTCTGGGCGTGTAAGTAGCTGAGCTGGCCAGAGCTGGCCAGTCAAGGAGCTGGTGAAACCAGAGGCTGAGAGTCAGCTTTTTTCCTAGGCCAGGCTAGGCTTAGGTGCCCTCTGTGGCCTCTCCTCTGGACAGAGGGGGCTTGGGACTTCCCTGGGGGTCCAGTTGGTAAGGCTTCTGCACTTCCAATGCTGGGGACATGGGTTCCCTCCCTGGTGGCAAGGTCCCACATGTTCTGTTGTTCAGGAAAAAAAAAAAAAATAGAGGGGAGTAAGGGACTACCAGACTCCCCACAGAATGCTCTTCCACACATGGTTATTCTGTTGTCCATCCACAAACATTTGTGTGTGTATGTGTGTGTGTGTATTAGTTGTTCAGTCGTGTCTGACTCTTTTTGACTCCATGGACTGTGGCCCTGCTAGGCTCCTCTCCATGGAATTCTCCAGGCAAGAATACTGGAGTGGGTTGCCGTTCCCTTCACCAGGGTATCTTCCCTACTCAGGGATGGAACCCGGGTCTTCTGCATTGCAGGCAGATTCTTTACTGTCTGAGCCACCAGGGAAGCCCACAAACACGTTTACTACCATAAAATTTGAAACACAGAAAAACACAATGAAAAATATTACCCTACCCAGAGACCACCACTGTAAATATCTACCACTTTTTTTGGAGGTACAATTTACATACTGCAAAGTGCACAGATCTTAAGTGGACTGGTATTAATATGTTGGTGACGATCCTCCTGGCTCTTTTCTATACAGAATTGTACATTTACATTGTTTAGAAAAGGTATTATTCAGTGCATAATCTCTTGTGACTTTCCCCTAGGTGTGTATGTTAGTCGCTCAGTTGTGTCCGACTCTTGGAGACTCCACGGGCTCTAGCCCACCAGGCTCCTCTGTCCATGGGGATTCTCCAGGCAAGAATATTGGAGTGGGTTGCCATGCCCTCCTCCAGGGGATCGTCCCAACCCAGGGATTGAACCTGGGTCTCCTGCATTGCAGCTGGGTTCTTTACCATCTGAGCCGATCTCCCCTAGGACAGAAATATATCATGGATGTTTTCCTGTAACATTAGAAATTCTCTCATACCTTCGTTTTTAGTGCATTCTATCATAGGGATGTGGCACGCATTTTTAAGTAAATCTCTAATACTGGACATTGAAATTGTTCGTAATTGTTCATTATAAGTAAGAGTTCCATAATCATTTTCTTTTTAAAAATATTTATTTACTTTTTGGCTGTGTTGGGTCTTCGTTGCAGCACTCCGGCATGGGAGCTTAGTTGCTCTGAGGCATGTGGGATCCTAGTTCCCCGACCAGGGATCGAACCCAAGTCCCTTGCACTGGAAGGCAGATTCTTATCTACTGGACTACCAGGGAAGTCCTCTCAATCATTTCTTTTTTTTCCTTGTATTTTTCTTTCCTGCTCATACTCTCCAATTAGTAGTAGCTGTGTTTATAGCTAAGGTGGTGGGCTTCATTTGTGCAAATGGCTTTAAAATTAGTCCAATCCGACTCCCTTCATGGTACAGTAAATAAGAACCCAGGACACATGAGTTTAATCCCTGGTCCAGGAAGATTCCACTTGCTGAGGATCAGCTAAGCCCAGGCCCCACAGCTACTGAGGCAGTGCTCTAAAGCCCCACAAGCTGCAACTACTGAGCCCACCCACCCTAGAGCCTGTGCTGTACAACCAGAGAAGCAACCACTATGAAAAGCCCATGCACTGCAACCAAGAGTAGACCCCGTTCACCGCAACTAGAGGAGGCTCGCGTGGAGCAACAAAGACACAGTGCAACCAAAAATTGACTAATGAATTAAAACAGTTAGTCCAGTGGCTTTACTAAGTCTGCCTTCCAAATACTGCTGAGGGTGGGAGGGAACAGGAAGAGATGCAAAACATCAGCCTTGCCAAGTTTCAGGCACGAGGAGGAGCACGTTGTGTCCTGCTGCGCCCGGGCTCTTCAGAGGAGCTCCTGGAATCCAGGCCCCCTGCCCCGTGGGGCCTCAGAGCTCCAGAGGGCTTGAGGCAACCCTGACCTTTCCGTGTCCAGCCCAGCCCAGCGCCTCCAGGAAAGAAAGCTGTCCACCTCCACATCACTCTTACCTCATTTGGCTCCCCACCATCTTTTCTTCCTTCTCCCTCCTCCCTTTTCTGCCCCTTCTGCCCATTCCCTTTCCCTGTCTCTCTTCCTCCTCCAAGCTTCCTCCAGCTTTTTATGGAAAAAAAGGGAAATATCTTTGCTGCACTTAAAAAAGGCCTTATCTTTAACATTATTGATCCCCCTCCACCCACCTCCTTTCCTGGCTGTGGGACCTCAGGTGCAGAGAGGCTTGAGTTAATCGCCCTCACAGTTCTCAGCCTAATCACTGTGGTCGGCACAGGGTCGCTTGATTAATGTCGCTGTTCATTTCCTATTATCTTTCCACGCCTCCTCCCACCCCTCCCCCCACAGGCTACCATTTTAAGGTGTGTAATATATGCTTTTGTTTGTGGGCATTCTTGCAAGATATACTATAGAAATGTATACGTGTACTTTAAAAAAATTTTTTTTTTAATTTTGAAATAATTGTAGACTCACAGAAAGTTACCAAAAAATACTACGTGTCCCATGAGCTCTTTATCCAGCTTCCCCCATCGGTAACATTCTACAACTGTGTGTGTGTGCTCAATCCTCAGTCCTGTCGGACTCTTTTTATGACCGCGTGGACTGTAGCCCTCCAGGCACCTCTATCATTGGGATTTCCCAGGCAAGAATACTGGAGTCGGTTGCCATTTCCTGTTCCAAGGGATCTTCCCGACGCAGGGGACCCAGGGATGGAACCCGTGTCTTTTGCTTCTCCTGCATCGTCAGGAGGATTCTTTACAACTGAACCACCTGGGAAGCCCTAGAATAGTAAAACTGTAGTACGATAGCAAAACCAAGAGATTGACAGTGGGATCATACTGTTAAATAGAGACCTTATTGTTCAGTTTTCTTTTGCAGTTACGTGTGTGTGTGTGTAGAGTTCTATGCTATTTTGACCCCATGAATAAATTAGTGTAACCGTCACCACAGTCAAGATACAGAAGGTCCCATCTCCACGGGGATCTCCTGGTGGTGTCCTTTTATAGTCACGCTCCTCCACTCAGGTCCCTGGACTTGGCAACCACTCATCTCTTCTCCATCCCTATATTTCTGTCATTCTGAGAATGTTATGTAAGTGGAAGCTCTTTTTTTTTTAATTGGAGAATAGTTGATTTACAATGTTGTGTTAGTTTCTGCTGTAGAACAAAGTGAATCTTATATATATACACTTATATCCACTCTTTTTATTTATTTTAAAAATATTTTATTTACTTACTTACTTACTTATTTGGCTGCATCAGGTCTTAGTTGCAGCACTTGGGGTCTTCATTGCTTCTTGCAGGATATTTCGTTTTGTGACAACGGACTCCATCTGTGATGCTCAGCAGTTGCGGCACATGGGCTGAGTTGCCCCGGGCATGTGGGGTCTTAGTTCTCGGACCAGGGATCAAACCCCGTCCCCACCACCAGAGAAGTCCCTGTCCACTCTTTGTAGATTCTTTTCACATATAGATCTTAACAGATTATTGGGCAGAGTTCCTTGTGCTATACAGTAGGTGCAAATAGACTGGTTTTGAGACTGGCTTCTCACTCATCATATTGCCCTTGAGATACATTCATGCTGTTGTAATCTATGGACAGTTGTTTCCTTTTTATTACTGTTTTGTATTCCATGGTATGGATATACCAGAGTTTACCTGTTCACCCACTGAAGGAGATTTGGGTTGTTTCCAGTTTGGGGCTATTACAGATAAAGCTGATTAATGTCCAGGTTTTTGTATGGATGTAAGTTTTCATTTCTTTGGGATATAGGTCAAATTTATGATTGCTGGGTCTTTTTTTTAAGGCATTTTATTTATTTATGGCTGCACTAGGTCTTCCTTGGTTTGCTTGGGCTTTCTGTGGTTGTGGCATGTGTGGGCTTCTCTTCATTGCAGAGCACATGTTCTAGGCGTGTGGACTCCGTAGTTGTGGCACATGGACTTAGTTGCTCCACGGCATGTGGAATCTTCCTGGACCAGGGATCGAACCCATGTCCCCTGCATCAGCAGGCAGATTCTTATCCACTGTACCACCAGGGAAGTCCTGGATTGCTGAGTCTTATGGTAAATGCAGCTATAGTTTTATAAGAAACTGCCACACTATTTACCAGGGTGGCGATACATTTTATAAGAGATCCAGTTTCTCCACCTCCTTGCCAGCAGTTGTTGTTATCCCGGTTTTCTATTATGACCCTCCTAATAACTGCATAGCAAGGCCTCATTGCGGTTTTAATTGCATTTGCCTAATGGCTAATGATGATGAACATCTTTTCAGGTGCTTATTTGCCATCCCTATCTCCTCCTTAGCGAAACGTCTGTGGCCCATTTTCTAATTGGACTGTTTTGTATTTTTAATTTACATAAACAGCGTTTTGTCATACACCTCATTCTGTTTTTTGTTTGTTTATTCCACAGGCCCATCCATACTGCTCTGGACACATCTTTTTGGGCTGTGCTGGGTGGGCCTTCGTTACTGCGGGGGCTTTTCCCTCGCTGCGGGAGCAGGGGCTGCTCTCTAGCAGAGGCGCACGGGCTTCTCACTGCAGCGGCTTCTCTTGTTGCGGAGCACAGCCTCCAGGGCACGTGGGCGCGGCACCTGCGGCTCCCCGGCTCAGTAGTCGTACTACCCTCAGTTGCTGCACTACATGTGGGATCCTCCCAGATCAGGGATGGAACCCGTGTCTCCTGCGTTGGCAGGCGGATGCTTTCCCACTGAGCCACCAGGGAAGCCCTGGACACATCTCATCTACTGCTTCTAGCTGCTGCAGGGTATTCCAAAGTGTGGCTCTACCACATTCTATCCATCTACTCCCCGAACTGCCTACAACCTCCCACCCCCATAAAGAAGTCTGCAGTGACTGTCTTCCTCCCTCTTTGCCATATGGGCCATGTGACAATCTCTTGCAGATTCTTCTAAGGGTATGACTTGCTGTGGGTCACAGGGCACCCTGCCCACATGCCCATCAGCCATGGACCCCTGCCCTCTGCCAACTCCTAGCATTCTCCAGCTGCCTAACTTTTCCAGTCTAAATGATATGAAGTTTTAACGCTGTATTTTTTAAATCTCTTTATTATTTCTTTTCTTTAAACAAAATTTATTTATTTATTTTTGGCTGGACTGGGTCTCTGCTTTGCTCGGGCTGTGTCTAGTTGTGGTGAACAGGGGTTTCTATCCGCTGCGGTACTCAGGCCTCTCATTTCGGTGGCTTCTCTTGTCTTGGAGCATAGACTCTAGGCATATAGGCTTCAGTAGTTGTGGCTTAGCTGCTCCGAGACACGTGGAATCCTCCTGGATCAGGGATTGAACTTGTGTCTCCTGCATTGGCAGGTGGATTCTTTACCACTGAGCCAACATTTCATTTTGAAAGTTAAGTTTGCCTGCATGCATGCATGCTAAATGCCTTCAGTGGTATTTCTGACTCTTTGTGGCCCTATGGGCTGCAGCCCACCAGGTTCCTCTGTTCATGAGATTCTCCAGGCAAGAACACTGGAGTGGGTTGCTATGCCCCTCTCCAAGTTTACCAAGGCATAATTTACACACAATGATAGTGACACATTTTACCCTCATTTCCTTGAATTTTGACAAGTGGATATACCTATAAACACACATCAGTCCCATCAACCCTAAGCGTTCCCTATGCCCTTTGTCATCAGTCTACCCTCCCCATCTCCCACAACCAGTGATCTGATTTTTATCACTAAATTTTTCTGCCTCTTCTAGAACTCCATACAAATAGAAGCATACAGTATGTACTCTTATGTCTGACTGCTTTCACTAAGCATAATGCTTTTGAGAGATGTAGCAATAGTCCATTCTTTTTTTTTTAATCATTGATTAGTATTTATTGTATGAATATCACTTTGGTTCACCTACTAATGGACTTTTGGGTTGTTTCCTCTTTGGGAAGTTTGGAGCTATTATAACTAAAACTGCTAACAGCTATTGGTTTAATTTATATTTCTCTAATTTCTAATACATCTTAACATCTCCTCCTATATTTGTTAACTTTTAAATTTCTCCTGTTAAGCACCTTTTTATCTTTGCCCATTTTCCTGCCATTTGACTTGCAAGAAGATTTTCTTATTGACTTGCATAAATTCCTAGTATATTCTGAATCTAGATATTAGTTCTTTGTTGGCTTTAGATATCACAAATATATTCCCCCAATTTTGTCATTTGTTAACCTTGTCAATGAACTCATACTCAGGCAGTATTCAAATCAATCGTTTTTTTTTTTTTTTTTTTGCCTTATGGTTTATGCTTCTGAAATTTTGCTTAATAAGTTAATTCCTACCCCAAGGTCACAAAGATATTCTTCAATATTTTATATTATTAACTTCATAGTCTTCTGTGTCTTTAAACCAAAATTCACTTTTTCATGTGGTGGTAGATTTCATGAGATTCATTTTTGTTTTTTTGTTTTTTTTCATAAAGTGAATCAGTTTTCCCATTACCATATTCCTGTGGCTCTCAAACTTGAACATGTATAAAAATCACCAAAAAGCTTGTTAAAAGCACAGATTGCTTCTCACTCTTGGGCATATACCCAGTGTTCAGTCGCTCAGTTGTGTCCAACTCCTTATGACCTGATGGACTGCAGCCAGCCAGGTTCTTCTGTCCGTGGAATTTTCCAGGCAAGAATACTGGAGTGGGTTGCCATTTCCTATGCCAGGGGGCATATACCCAGACAAAACTATAATTCAAAAAGATACATGAACCACTATGTTCATAGAAAACTACTTACATTAGCCAAGATATGGAAACAACCTAAATGCCCATGGACAGATGGTGGTTGGTTGGTTGGTGATTTAGTCACTAAGTCATGTCTGATTCTTGCGACCCCATGGACTGTAGCCCGCCAGGTTCCTCTGTCCATGGGATTCTCCAGGCAAGAATACTGGAGTAGATTGCTATTTCCTTCTCCAGGGGATCTTCCTGACCCAGGAATCGAACCCAGGTCTCCGGCATTGCAGGAAGATTCTTTACCAACTGAGCTATGAGGGAAGCCCAATGGACAGATGAGTGGATAAAAAAGCTGTGATACACACATGCAACACACACACAAAGACACACACACGACGGAACACTACTCGGCCATGAAAAGAATGAAGTAATGCCATTTGAAGCAACCTGGACGGACCTAGAGATCTTCATACTAAGCAAAGTAAGTCAGAAAGAGAAAGACAAATGCCGTATGATGTCACGTATATCAACATATAGAACCTAAAATATGATGCAAATGAACATATTTACGAAACAGGAACAGATTCACAGACATAGAGAACAGACTTGTTGTTGGCAAAGGGGAAGGGGGTGGGGGAAGGAAGAACTGGGAGTTTGGGATTAGCAGATTCGAACTGTTGTATATAGGATGGCTAAACAACAAGGTCCTACTGTGCAGCACAGGATATTGTATACTCAATATCCTGTGATAAACCATAGTGGAAAAGAATACAAAAAAGAATATATGTGTAAAACTGAGTCATTTTACTGTATAGCAGAAAATAACACAGCATTGTAAATCAACTATACTTCAGTAGATTTTCTTTTTAAAAAGCACAGATTTCAGATTTCTCCAGTGGTCCCGTGGTTAAGAATCCATCTGCCAATGCAGGGGACATGGGTTTGATCCCTAGTCTGGGAAGATCCCACATGCCACAGGGAACTAAACCTGTGCACCACAATTACTGACCCCAAGCTCTAGAGCCCACGTGCCTCAACTACTGAAGTCCCTGCACACCACAGCCCATGCTCCACAAGAAAAGTCACCGCATTGAGACGGTTGCGCACCACAACTAGAGAGTGTTCCCCACTCACTGCAACTAGAGAAAGCCCTCGGAACAAAGTCCGAGCCATAAATAAACAAAAAGTGGCACAGATTTCTGATGCAGGTGGGACCCTAAAGTTTACATATCTAATAAGTTTCCAAGTGATGAGATGATACCACTGCTACAGGTGGAGAGAGCAAACTGCCGAAAAAAAAGAAAAAAAAGTAAGAAAAATAATTTAAAAATAGAAAGAAGAAAGAGAAAGAAACAACAAAAAAAATGAGAACAACTGCTATATACTTAAAACCTTTACCTCACCGGGTTTTTTCCCTGCCTCACTAGCATCCTCCATAATACCGGCACTTCTTGGCTCTCCTCCATCCTACACACCACCCCCATCTCCCCTGGGTCACTTGGAACGTGAATCCACATCCACACATGTCGGGATCACATCCCCACAGCTCTCCCGAACCACACTCTTCCATCCCCTGGTAAATGCCCTGAGGTCGTCCACCCACCTCCCGGCCACTCCCCTGTTGTCACCGGAGACTTTGGCACGTGGCTCCCCATTTTTCTCTCCAGCTAAAGCCCTGTCATCGTCCTTGATGACTTCAGCACCCACGTGGAAGACACGTCCTAAATCTGGTTTCCCAGGTCTCCAGTGACCTCTCTCACTCACCTCAGCCACCTCTCCCATTTACTGGAAGTAATTGGCTCCATTACCAAGGTCCTCAGCTCAGGAATCACTTTCTCCGGCACAGTCTCTTTTCCTTCCAGCTTTCTTCTTTAGCATACTCCCTCTGAGCCTCCTTGGCTCCCAGGTGGCTCAGGGTTAAAGAATCCGCCTGCCAATGCAGGAGACACAGGAGTCACAGGATCGATCCCTGGGTCACAAAGATCCTCTGGAGAAGGAAATGGCAACCCACTGCAGTATAGTTGCCTGGAGAATTCCACGGACAGAGAAGCTACACGGACTGGTGTAATTTACAGTCCATGAGGTTGAAGAGTTAGACACAATTTAGGGATAAATGACAATGACAATCCATGGTTCTATATCCCCATATTCAACCAACCACAGATTATGAAGTATTGTACATATTTATTGAAATGTGCATATAAGCAGACCTTCACATTTCAAACTCTTGTTGCTGTTCCTGGGTCCACTGAACATACATACGTGCCTTTGACTCCCATTCCTCCCATCCTACTGTCTGCTCCTTCCCATCCCAGAGCTCTTACCTGGAAGGTTCTCCTCCAGTTTCAAGCTATACCGAGACTGGGAAGTCCTAGTTCAATCCTCAGCAATGCTTCCCAAACTTTCATATATAGCCGGGTCATCTGGGTACATGCATCAGTGTTAAGTTGCTTCAGTCATGTCCAACATTTTGCATCCCCATGGACTGTATCCCTCCAGGCTCCTCTGTCCATGGGATTCTCCAGGCAAGAATACTGGAGTGAGCAGCCATCTCCAGGGGATCTTCCTGACCCAAGGGTCACCTGGGAGATCTGATTAAAATGCAGATTTAGTTTCTGAAGACGGAATGAGGACTGAGATCCTGCATTTTAACAAGCTCCTCCTGCAGGGGTTATGCCCAATCATCAAGCGGTAGCCCTTTGGACCCCTGCTCCCAGTCTCCTCAGGAAAGCCTCCTCTGACCTTCCCATATTATATCTCCACCATCAGACGCTCAGCACCATTTGTCTCCTTCCTAGCCATTTACCCTATTGTCATTTGACATTTGAGCTTGTGATTATTTTATCCCAGCCCACTCCCTCAGAGGGCTTCCCAGGTGGCACAATAGTAAAGAATCCACTTGCCAACAGCAGATGCAAGAGAAGTGGGTTCGATCCCTGGGTTGGGAAGATTCCCTGGAGAAGGAGATGGCAAACCACTCCAGGATTTTTGCCTGGGGAATCCCAGGGACAGAGGAGCCTGGCAGGCTACAGCCCACGGGGTCGCAAAGAGTCAGACACGACTGAGTGACTGAGCACACACACACACACACACACACACACACACACTCTCTCTCTCTCTCTCTCTCTCTCTCTCTCTCTCTCTCTCTCTCTCTCTCTCTCTCTCCCTCCCAGAAAATGAACCTTTCAGAAGGCATAGAACATTTCTTTCTGGGTTTGTTTGCCATTGTGCTGGCCTGTGTCACCTCACACACTGCCTGATACCCAGCAGGTGCCTTGCTTGCACACAAATGTAAACCTTCGTAGGAAATATGAAGGAATACGCTGTTCGGTCGGTCAGAGGAGCAGTCCCCACTCCCACCCTGAAGTCCCAGGCCCCTCTGTTCTCCTTTCAGCCCCTCTCCTCCCTCTAAGCTCAGGCTCTGAGACTAGGAACTGAGCAAGTGATGCAGGAGACATCTGGGCTCAGAATCTCTTCTCTGCCCCTCAGACAATCCAAAGGAGAGACCTGATGAACCTTTCACGTTCCTTGGAAACTGATCTCCTTTTTTGCTGTGGTTGTTAGGATGTTGTCCAGGATTGTGTGGAAAGGGTTAAAGCACTTACAGAAAGGGAAAGACCGCCCTCCAGCCCTGCCTGAGATGCTCTTCAAAAGGTCAGATGTTTCCAGAATCTTAACAGACAGCCTGTGTCTGTTTAAAGGGAAAGACAACAAGTTCTTGGGCTCCCAGCCAGCCCTTGTGGGTAATTTTCGCCCGGTTCTGCAGGCACCCAGCCAGACGCCTGGCCAGAGAGCACACCCACCCACCCCCTGCCCCCTCTAGATGGCCCTAGGCAGGCCAGGAGCTCTCTCCAACCCCCAGCTTGGAGTCCCTTCCCCTGGGGAAGGCTGGCATCTGACGAACAGGGCATGCATACCAACTCTGGGGCCTGTGATGCACCAGGAATAATGGGGGAGGGGTGACTTCCTGCAGACATTGAATCTTTTCAGCTGAAAGGGACTGTATTCTGACCCTGTCATTTTAGAGATGAGATTCAGAGAGGGGTGGCTGTGATGTAATGTAAGAATATCCTGACCCCAAATCAGGAAAACCCCGGGTTCAAAATGCAGTTCAGGGGCCATGAGCTATGGGATCTCAGGTACAAGCCTTTCTATGTGTCTGTATCTATTTGTAAAAAGTTCATACAGATGCTTCACATCCCAGGTAGCTTGCCCAAGGTCACACACAGCACACACACACCAAGGTTTTCTGACTCCCAGACAAGGGCCTAGTCCTCTCCAGAGGTGAGCAGCTTGCATTAAAGGTTGGCTGATCATAAAATGTAGCTGGAGACACAGTTAAATAACTTGGCCTTTTACTACTTAATCATGTTCTTTGTGCGAAGAAAAAAATTCCTACTCTTTCTACTCCCTGGAGGAAATAATTGCTAATATTCTGGCTTTCCTGGTGGCTCAGATGTTAAAGAGTCCACCTGCAATGCAGGAGACCTGACTTTGATCCCTGGGTCTGGAAGATTCCTTGCAGAAGGGAATGGCTACCCACTCCAGTATTCTTGCCTGGAGAATTCCATGGACAAAGGAACCTGGTGGGCTATAGTCCATGGGGTCACAAAGAGACATAACTGAAGGACTTTAACTCTCACTTTCCTATCCCCTGCAGGAAATAATTGCTAATATTCTGACATTTATCCTTTCGGAATGTCAAAGCATATATAAGGTATATATTCATATACTTTTTTTTTTTTTTGCCCAGCTAAGCAGTTTGTGAGATTGAACCTGAAATAGGAATTGAACCTGGGCCCTCAGCAGTGAAAGCATAGTCATTACCACCAGGAAATAACCAGGGAATTCCCTATATATTCTTTTCAACAATGAGATTGTAGGAGATCTATGTATTCATCCATCCACAGTTTTACATATATATTGCTCTTTCTCATGTAATTTTTCAATGGACAATTGACATCTTTTCACGTCTGGATATAGTTGGATAAACAAAGCATTCTATAGTTTGTTTCATCCCCTATGTCAAGACATTTAGGTTTTCAATTTTCCATTATGATCCATCTTTACTCACTTGTTCTGTCATTTTCTTAGGATAAATTCCTCACTGAGGACTGCTGCAAAACTGTCCTCTACAAATGCTGTGATGATTGTTATTTCCTCAAACAACATATTTAATATGAAGGCTGGTCCTCCTTTAAATAGAAAGTGTTCTCCCTCACCAGCACACTCAGCTTTAGATGGGAAGAAACAGAACCCAGGTGGGCTGAATGGGGCCGGTTGATGCAGGGCAGATATTTTGCACCTGACCCTTGGCTGCATCTAAGCAGGCAGTAGCCTGGCTAATAAGATGCTCCCATCTCCAAGCTCACAGCATGTCTGGGGCCATGGGATACACAAGAAACTGATCCATATACTTTCCATCTGATAGATGGAAAGGGGCTTTCTTTCTCCATATTTCCTTGTCCACCTGGCCTCCAGCCCACTAAACAACCACCCTCAAGCGCTCTTTATTTCCTAGTTAGATAGCACTACTTGTGTAAGCTACTGTTTATTACAGGTCTCATTTCCACTATTACATTTCATCTCTACGTTGGCCCAGAAAGCAGGTGCATGCGTGTTCGGTCATGTCCGACTCTTTGCAATATCATGGACTGTATTCCGCCAGGCTCCTCTGTCCATGAAATTCTCCAGGTGGAAATACTGGAGTGGGAAGCCATTTCCTTCCCAAGGAAGCAGGTACAGGTGGGAAAGCTGAGTCTTGGGCAGATCAAGATCTTGTCTAAAGGAACACAGCAGATGATTAACCTATTTGGGATTCAAACCTAGGTCTGTCTTACTACGAAACCTGTGTTTTACTTTAAAATTACTGTAGAACTAGTATGTGTATCAATATAAACACAAAAGCCTCAAAAGATGCAGCTGGTTTGTGGTGTGCAGTAGACATTACCTGGGCTCACCAGTATTTCTAGCCTCCTTTTTTTTGGATACATAGGACTGTACTCTCTGGAAGTCAGGTGCAGCTGCATGAGTTGCTCTGGCCAGTGAAATGTGAGGGGAAAGCGACGCATGACCCTCTGGGGGGGATTTGAGAACCCCTGTGCGGTTCTCATGCCTTCTTGCATGGCAGTGGTAAACCCTGAAGCCTCTTGTGGGGATGGTGACTTCAGGAAAGTCTAATGATGACTAAAGTGCAGACAACAAAGTTCTGAGCCTATGCAAGCCACATTGGGAATGCAAGCATGGGTAAGAAGTAAATCTTGGTTGTTTTAAGCCAAAGATGTTTAGAGGTGTTTGTTACCACATCATATCCTAGTCTATCCTGACTGCTGCAAGTGGTGATGGGGAGTTTCATGTCTTTGTCTAAATTCTTCTGTAGTTTTTATCCTTTAAGAAGATAACTATTTATAATTTTAAGAAAACGAGTCATAAATGGATACCAGCAAGAACCTACTGTCTAGCACAGGGAACTCTTCACAACGTTATATGGCAGCCTGGATGGGAGGGGAGTTTGGGGAAGAATGGATACATGTATAGATGGCTGAGTCTCTCCGATGTTCATCTGAAACTATCACAACATTGTTAATCATCTGTACCCCAGTACAAAATGAAAAGTTAAAAAAAAGTCATAATACACATTCACACAATTGGGACCATAATACACACCCTGCTATGCAACTTTTTTTGTTCTTTTTCTATTTTTTTTGATTTATTGTTTGTGGCACTTGGTCTTCCTTGCTGTTCTCGGGCTTTCTCTAGCTGTGGCAAGTGGGAGTGACTCAAGTTACAGGATGTGGGCTTCTCATTGCAGTGGCTTCTCTTACTGTGGAACACTGGCTTAGTTGCTCCCAGACATGTGGGATCCTCCTGGACCAGGGATCAAACCTGTGTCCCCTGCACTGGTAGGTGGACTCTTATCCACTGTGCCACTAGGGAAGTCCCTATTGCATTAATTTTAACAGCTTCATAGTATTCTGTTCTCTGAATATACCATAATGTTTTATAGCTGACAACTATTGAGAGATATGTTGGTTGTTTCTGGTTATTCTCGAAAGACGTGCTCCGAGCTACAGCTAGGCTGTTGCAACATTTATGGGAAAGGAAGGATTACTATTTACTTTCTCTTTTTTTGGTTCAGATCTTGCGGTTAGTTTCCAGCCTGAGCTCAGCCCTTAGAGGGCTGAGGGCACCTCCTGAAGAGAGATGAATAAGCCAAGCTGCCTGCACCCCTCCCAGGATGTACAGAGGAGGAGGCTGAAGGGCACCTGTCTGTGTGCATGCGTGAAGGCTGGGTGCTAGCCCGGAAGAACAGGGCAGGGAAGCACGTACCTGTACAACCTGGGCTGCACTGACCCTGACTCATATGTTCAGGAAGATAAGTTAACGGCCTGGAAACTCCAGAGCTCTGTGTGAGTTCTGACTCACTGACAATTATCCATAAACAAGTCATCTCACTTCTCAGCTTTCTTCCGGGTGGCACCGCACGATCTTTGGGGAAGGGCTGTGACATTCCTCCTTAGGAGCTTGAGAAAGATGAGAGCTGCTCAAAGAGAGTGTCAAGAGGATTAGAAGTGTTGGTCTCTTTCATTAAGGTGTCGAATGACTCATCACATTCGTAATTTTGAATGGCCCCCCCAGTGGAGGGTCTGAGTGGCTGACGCAGGTTCTACCCGCATTCCATTCCCAGAATGAT
This sequence comes from Capricornis sumatraensis, assembly GCF_032405125.1. Taxonomy (NCBI): domain Eukaryota; kingdom Metazoa; phylum Chordata; class Mammalia; order Artiodactyla; family Bovidae; genus Capricornis; species Capricornis sumatraensis. Next base: position 27,337,046 of record NC_091087.1, on the reverse strand, counting down.
TTGACTGACAACAATGGTCACATGCCTATCAAGACCTCGTTGTGCTAAGTTGCTCCAGCCATGCTGACTCTGAGACCCCCATGGACTGTAGCTCGGCAGGCTCCTCTGTCCATGGGTTCTCCAGGCAAGAATACTGGAGTGGGTTGCCATGCCTTCCTCCAGGGGATCTTCCCAACCCCAGTCTCTCATGTCTCCTGCAGTAGCAGGTAGATTCTTTACCATTAGCACCACCTGGGAAGCCTGTACTATTTACAGGCACTGCTATAATTCCATGGTAGGGAAGAAACTGGGGTTTCTCAGCCAAGAAAGAGGGCATAATTTAGAATTTCCGTGGATGTGACTCAAGGGTTACATATAGATCACAGAGCTCAAGAAGAACTTAGAATCAGCTATACTTCAATTGGAGAAGGTGATGGCACCCCGTTCCGGTACTGTTGCCTGGAAAATCCCATGGACGGAGGAGCCTGGTAGGCTGCAGTCCATGGGGTTGTGAAGAGTCGGACACGACTGAGCGACTTCACTTTCACTTTTCATTTTCATGCACTGGAGAAGGAAATGGCAACTCACTCCAGTGTTCTTGCCTGGAAAATCCCAGGGACGGGGGAGCCTGGTGGGCTGCCGTCTATGGGGTCGCACAGAGTCGGACACGACTGAAGTGACTTAGCAGCAGCAGCAGCAGCATACTTCAATTAATAAAGAATTTTTAAAAAAATAAAATGAGAAAAAGAATGTTGGAGATCAGAGTACTACCCCCTCATACAGTAATTCTGAGTATGTGCTTATCTGTAAGACAACCTAAGGGAAAAATAGGTTTGGAATGTGGATTTTTCTCTTTTAAGACATTCTCACATTTGGTCTGGAGTCCTGAAAAGAGTTTCTGAAGTCTCTAGTCCTGGTTTGGCACCTATGACGCATATGACCTTAGGCATGTTCCTTAAGCCTCTGGGCACCTCAATTTTCTCATCTATAAAACGGGGCTTCTGATCTTGCCCGACCTGTCTTACAGGTAGCTGTGACGTGGTTTAGATGAGGCACTGCGTATGAAAGTGTTTTGGAAATCCAAAGCAACTTCATACCTGCAGAGCTCCCTCACTACAGCTCCGGTCCACTGCCCAGACTGCAGAGGCATGAGGGACACCGAGACCTTCATTCAAAAGTGGGTCTTGGGACCTCCCTGGTGGCCCAGTGGCTAAGCCACTGTGCTCTCAATGCAGGGGTCCTGGATTCTGTCCCTGGTCCAGGAACTAGATCCCATATGCTACAATTAAAATATCCCTTGAGCAGCCAAATAAGTAATAATACTAATAAATTTTAAGTGAGTCTGTTATAGGATTTCCCTGGTGGTCCAGTGGCTAAGAGTCCACCCTCCCAGTGCAGGGGGCCTGAGTTTGATCCTTGGTCAGGGAACAAGATCCCACTTGCTGCAACTAAAGATCCTGCATGCTGCAACCAAGACCCAGGACAGCCAAATAAATAAATATATTTTTTAAAGTGAGTTTTACAGAGCGGGTATCTAGAGAGAGTCCCTGAGCACCAGGGACTGTTCTAGAGCAGGGGAGGCAGCAAAAAGATATAAAGACAAGACCCTTCCCTCTTGGAGCTTATATTCCCGCGGAGAGGCAGACAACACAAAGGGAGGCAAATTAGAAGCAAGGACAGAAAAGCCTGGCGGCTACGTCCACGGGGCCGCAAAGAAGTCAGCCACAACTGAGCGAAGAGCTTCAGAGACAGGGCTACGTCCACGGGGCCGCAAAGAAGTCAGGCACAACTGAGCGAAGAGCTTCAGGCTACGTCCATGGGGCTGCAAAGAAGTCAGGCACAACTGAGCGAAGAGCTTCAGAGACAGGGCTACATCCACGGGGCCGCAAAGAAGTCAGGCACAACTGAGCGAAGAGCTTCAGAGACAGGGCTACATCCATGGGGCCACAAAGAAGTCAGGCACAACTGAGCGAAGCGCTTCAGAGAGAGGGGAGTGTTTCGAGTGAATGAAGCAGGATGAGGCTGTTAGGGAGGGATGAGACAGGGGCTAGGTTAGGGGGTGACCAAAGAGGGCTTCCCTGAGGAGGCGACACCTGAGAACTAGGATCCAAGCGACAAGGACAACCCCGAGAAGACCCAGAGCACAAAGTGTCCAGCGCAAAGGGACAGCCGTGCAGAAGTTCCGAAGCAGAGAGAGACTCCTGTTCACAGAACCTGGAGAAGCTGATGGCTCGGAGCTGCAGTGGGGTAGGGCGGGCACGGCCACAAGCCAGGGCTTGCAGCGTGTTTTCTGGAGAGGGGAATGACACAGGATCTCATTTTGTGTTGTACTAAGATCAGCCTCCAAACAGTTGGAAGTTCTGTCTCTCATAGGCCATGTTGGGGACCTCAAGGAATGTTTAGGGCCTTCAAGGGCTTTATCCAGGAACCACCCCAACCTCCTGAACAGTCCACGGGGTCCCTAGTTCCTACTAGGGAAACTGAGAGGTAGAGAGGAAGTCACTTGCCTAGGGGGACCCACTATTTCCTTCTCAGGCTGGCATTCATCCCTAGGTCTCAGATCCTGCCCCCCAGGCCCAGCCTCTCTCCGCCCCACGGGGCCACTCCATAGATGGAGGATGGGAAGAGAGCCAGAAGATGGGCCCAGTGGCCCAAGTCTCCTGCTTCAGGCAGTGAGATCTCTGGGCTGGGCTCCAGAAAGGAAGGGCCTTGTCCAGCTGGGCCCTGTCCTGCATCACCAGGCCCAGCGCTCAGCCTTCAGCTGGCAGGAATAGGGGGGTGAGGTGGGGCGGTCAGCTCCAGGAGCTGGGCCAGCCAAGAGCAACCTGATCAAGCAGGAAACACGCCTGCCGCCAGACAAAGCGTCACCCGGCACCTGGAGCCTTTGTTCCCTGGCTGCCCGTTGCAAACTTTCCCAGGCACCTGCAGCCGGGCCTCGGGAGCACCTGGGCCAGGAAGGGGTTCCCACGGAATCTGGTTTTTCTGCAAAAGGGAGTGGCCTGACTTGTGACCCGGAGGGAGGTCTTGTGACATAATAATAACAACAATAACAATAGGTCCTCTACGTGTAAGAGGCAATTCATCTAACCCTCCAACAAACCCAGGAGGTCTCTACTAATTATTCACGTACTACAGATTACGAAATGGAAGCACACGGAGATAAAGTGACCAGGGCCAGGTCACGCAGTATAAGGAAGAGAAAACAATATGGGCTTTTAAATTAATGAATCCCAGCCCTACTGACCCTCAGCAAGGCATTTAAAATTTTCCAAGCTTGTCATCTTGTTCTGGTCTCAGAGGACTGTGGTGCAGATTAAATGATATGAGATATACAAAGCCTCTGGCACATGGCTCCCCATCCAGACAGGTTTTGCTCCCCACCTCCTAGAGCTCTGTGATCATGCTACCGTCACTGGACCTCAGTTTCCTCATCAAAATAATAGGTACAATAACATTACCCAATAGGGCTATTGAAAGCCTCATGCTCTTCTGATAGGAGTGCCTCATCTTTTGAAAGGAGGCGACAGAGGATGAGATGGCTGGATGGCCTCACCAACTCAAAGGACATGAATGTGGGAGATGGTAAAGAGCAGGAAAGCCTGGCGTGCTGCAGTTCGTGGGGTGGCAAAGAGTCGCTCACTTAGCAACTGAACAACATCTTTTCAAAAGGCCCCATTCCTGAGACCATCCTAGCAAGACTCCATTTTACAAAATTGCTATCTCTGCTTTCTACCAAAACAAAGAAACACAAATAGAAAAACCAATCTTAGTGCCATTCTCCTTTTTGAGACAAAAAGCCAATATTACTCACACTGCTCAGCTTGGAAGATTTTCTCAGAAGGAAAACCAGAAGGGACAGCTCCAGTCATACCACGGGTTCCAGGATTCTCTCCAGCTTCACACTCTGAGACCGACGACCCACCCACAGCAGCCGCGACAGGACAGACAGCCCACGCAAAGCGCAGGGAAGATCCACCGGGGATTTCAGCCCAAACAAAACAAGACACTACACTCCTTTCCCTGTAAATGAGCCAACACTGATGAAGCTTGTGTTATCAGCAAAGGCATTGTGTGCATGGATGTTTCCCCAGTATCAGGGACTATATTGATACATGAGAACACACTGCCACCACTGTTGTGGATACCCGTCAGGGTGGCGGCCTCAGCTCTTCCCAAAGGCCACATCTGTTTTTCTCAATCAGCTTTTGGGGGATCAACTGCCCTTTTTCTAGTCCAACTCAGCCAATCATGTAAGGGCTGCCAATCAGCCTACATCACCGCCCCTGGTTACAGTGACTGGTCCAAGAGAAAGGTAAGGAATTAAAAAAAAAAAAGGCTAGCAGAGTTTTTACCAGAATTTCAAAATTGGAGCTGGAGAGGAAAATCCTATTCTTCTTGGATTTGGTGAGCTTGAAGGATGTAAGTTGGGACCACTGACAGCCATCTTCTGGATGGAGAAAGCCTGTTTGCAAAAGCAAGGGATGAAGATATCAAAGAGAAAAGCCATCTTGAATAGCAGGGTATCCTGATATAGTCCCAGATTGCTGTTGTCTCCTAAGAAAGTGAAAATGAAAGTCACTCAGTTATGTCTGACTCTTTGTGACCCCATGGACTATACAGTCCATGGAGTTCTCCAGGCCAGAATACTGGAGTGGGGTAGCCTTTCCCTTCTCCAGGGAATCTTCCTGACCCAGGAATAAAACTGGGGTCTCCTGCACTGCAGGCGGACTCTTTACCAACTGAGCTCTCAGGGAAGCCAGGTCATCTCGTAAGGCAGGCTCAACCCTTCCTGCCCATCTCCTAGTATGTGTTTAAATGAGCCAATAAATTCCTTCCCATCCCTTGTTAGTTAAGAGACCTGCTTAACCCAGCCACCAAGCATCGGGTGGTAATAAACACAGCAGTTGAGTGGGAGAGACGTCACAGGCAGGACCTGATGACTTGCCAAGTGAAAGTTTTAGGCAATCTGGACTGTGAAATCTGAGACAGACAAGATCACCTGATTCATTAAAATCAACAAACACTTACTGAGCCCCTCCTTACACCAGGGCTGGTATTAGGCATTCAGGAGGTAACAGTGAATGGGACAAACCAGGTACTTTTCCTCCCTTTGGAGTAATCAGAAGGGACTTCCTGGAGCTGGTGAGGTTTGAGGAAGTCTCCAAGAGACGGTAAAACCCGGTCAGACTGAGGGTGATGGGGAGAAAAGCGTGAATAAAAATATGGAATATGGAGACATAGGACTTGCCTGGTGGTCCAGCGGCTAAAACTCTGAGCTCCCAATGCAGGGGGCCCAGCTTCGACCCTTGGTCAGGGAGCTAGGTCCCCCATGCCGTAACTAAAAGACCCCGCATGATGCAACGAAGACCTGGTGCCACCAAATAAGTTTTTTTTAAAAAGAATGAAAAAAAAAAAAAAGATATGGTGGCACAAAGTACGTGTCCGTGAGGGCCCGCTGTCTTATATTTCCATGGTGCCTGGCTATAGGTCACACTCAGTACAGGTTGATGGCCTGGTATGAGTAAGAGAATGAATACGTGAGTGAAGCAAAGTGCAAGTCGTGTGGAGAAAGAGCAGCTATTCAGCTTGACTGCAGAAGAGCTACTTTTAGAGAAGGCAATGCCAGCCTGTAGAGGACCTCAATGAAAGCCGTGGTCTCTGCCCGGACCACAGCACACAGTCCCGGTTCCGGCTGGGCTGGGCAGAGCTGGCAGGGCAGCACAGTGGATCCCACAGAGCCCTTGGGGCCCCCATCTCTGTTGTGGCTGCCACACCCACACGCTCTCAGCGTCACCAGCCAGGCTCTGCCCAACACCCTAACCAGCACCCCAGCCACCCAAGGTCATGCCCCAGACACCACCGCCCTCCTGGCTCCTGGGCGAAGCTGCCAACACAGCACTCCTGCACAGTCTGTAATTTGAACAGGACCTCCTCCCAGCCTGACCGCTCCTGGCCTTCTGCACCCCAGACGTGCCCACTGTGGGAGCTGCCCAGAGAGGAGCGGTCTGCTGTTCGTCAAACCGCTGCACCTGGGCTGCCTACAGAGGCCGAGCCTGGGCACCGTGGGGGCATCAGAGGCCGCTCCTTTGCCCAGAACTAGGGAGACTACGCCCCCTTGTGGCCAGGAACCACCCAGCACCTTGGTCTTCCCAGTTCAGTTCAGTTCAGTTCAGTTGCCCAGTTGTGTTGGACTGCAGCACGCCAGGCCTCCCTGTCCATCACCATCTCCCGGGGCTTATTCAAACTCGTGTCCATCGAGTCGGTGATGCCATCCAGCCATCTCATCCTCTGTTGTCCCCTTCTCTTCTTGCCTTCAATCTTTCCCAGCATCAGAGTCTTTTTCCAATGAGTCAGATCTTTTCATCAGGTGGCCAAAGTATTGGAGTTTCAGCTTCAGCATCAGTCCTTCCAATGAACACCCAGGACTGATCTCCTTTAGAATGGACTGGTTGGGTCTCCTTACAGTCCAAGAGACTCTCAAGAGTCTTCTCCAAACCCGCAGTTCGAAAGCATCCACTCTTCAGCACTCAGCTTTCTTTATAGTCCAACTCTCACATCCATACATGACTACTGGAAAAACCATAGCTTTGACTAGATGGACCTTAGTCGGCAAAAGAATGTCTCTGCTTTTTAATATGCTGTCTAGGTTTCTTCCAAGGAGCAAGCGTCTTTTAATTTCATGGCTGCAGTCACCATCTGCAGTGATTTTGGATCTCAAGAAAATAGTCTGTCACTGTTTCCATTGTTTTTCCATCTATTTGCCATGAAGTGATGACCAGATGCCATGATCTTAGTTTTCTGAATGTTGAGTTTTAAGTCAGCTTTTTCACTCTCCTCTTTCACTTTCAAGAGCCTCTTTAGTTTCTCTTCGCTTTCTGCCATAAGGGTGGTGTCATCTGCATATCTGAGGTTTTGATATTTCTCCCAGCAGTCTTGATTCTAGCTTGTGCTTCATCCAGCCTGACATTTCGCATGATGTACTCTGCATATAAGTTAAATAAGCAAAGTGACAATATGTAGCTGTGACGTACTCCTGTCCCGACTTGGAATCAGTCTGTTGTTCCATGTACAGTTCTAACTGTTACTTCTTGACCTGCATACAGATTTCTCAGGAGGCAGGACAGGTGGTCTGGTATTCCCGTCTCTTGAAGAATTTTCCAGTTTGTTGTGATCCACACAGTCAGGTCTTCCCAGCTATGAAAATTTGCACCGGTAATTTGGTGTGTGTGTGAGCTCAGTTGTGACCAGCTGCTGCGACCCAGTGGACTGTAACCCGCCAGGTTTCTCTGTTTATAGAATTTTCCAGGCAAGGATACTGGAGTACGTTGCCATTTCCTTCTCCAGGAATCTTCCCAACCCAGGGATCAAACTCATATCTCTTAAGTGGTCCTACCTAGCAGACGGGTTCTTTACCACTAGTGCCAAAGTGAAGAGGAGCTAAAAAGCCTCTTGATGAAAGTGAAAGAGGAGAGCGAAAAAGTTGGCTTGAAGCTCAACATTCAGAAAACGAAGATCATGGCATCTGGTCCCATCACTTCATGGCAAATAGATGGGGAAACAGTGTCAGACTTTATTTTTGGGGGCTCCAAAATCACTGCAGATGGCGACTACAGCCATGAAATTAAAAGACGCTTACTCCTTGGAAGAAAAGTTATGACCAACCTAGATAGTATATTCAAAAGCAGAGACATTACTTTGCCAACTAAGGTCCGTCTAGTCAAGGCTATGGTTTTTCCTGTGATCATGTATGGGTGTGAGAATTGGACTGTGAAGAAGGCTGAGCGTCGAAGAATTGATACTTTTGAACTGTGGTATTGGAGAAGACTCTTGAGAGTCCCTTGGACTGCAAGGAGATCCAACCAGTCCATTCTGAAGGAGATCAACCCTGGGATTTCTTTGGAAGGAATGATGCTAAAGCTGAAGCTCCAGTACTTTGGCCACCTCATGCGAAGAGTTGACTCATTGGAAAAGACCCTGATGCTGGGAGGGATTGGGGGCAGGAGGAGAAGGGGACGACCCAGGATGAGATGGCTGGATGGCATCATGGACTCGATGGACGTGAGTCTGAGTGAACTCCAGGAGATGGTGATGGACAGGGAGGCCTGGCATGCTGCGATTCATGGGGTCGCAAAGAGTCAGACACGGCTGAGCGACTGAACTGAACTGAACTGAGTGCCACCTGGGAACTTTTATTTTTGGTTTTTGGCCCAGTCACATGACATTCAGAGCTTCCCTGCCCAGGGATCAAACCCATATCCCCAGCATTGGAAGCTCAGAGTTCTAACCGCTAGGCCACCAGGGAAGTCCAGGGGAGCTTTTAAAAAGGAAATAACAATTTTGAAAAGCTGAGAACACGAATCACTTAAGTGGATATCTCAAGGAAACTCATGGTAAAGACTTTGGGGAAAAAATAAAGCAGACTCTTGGAAAAAACTATTTTAGAATTTCCAACGCCAAAGTAAATTTTTCTGACTATAATTTCTTTTACATTTATCTGCTAAGGCAGGAAGATGTGATATCCGAAGATTGCTGTTTTAGGTGCTTTCCAGTTCCATGCGGTCTTCCCGTGTTCCATGTTCTTATGGAACATACCTCCCACTTCTGTGATTCTTAACAGCCCTGTCAGCCCAGATGGATAGTAAAGAGCTCCTCTCCCCCACATTCCTCAGCTTTGAAAACTCCGTTTTTCACCTACATAGTGTTTGTTTGCAATGGGGGCAAACCTCTGAGCATCTTTACAAGCGTTTTTGTCTATGATACGTAATACTGTGTATTAGATGCTCATTGTTATTGCTGGTAGTGTTTGTCAGGGAGGAGAATGGAGATTAAAAAAAGAAAAACTAGAAGACAGCTCCTGATCTCAGGGGCCTGTCTACCTTAGACAAAATACACACACATGACACAACTTGCAAACAGTCAGAAATTAACAGCCGGGCATAAACTAAACGTATGAGGGCTGAGAGCAGTAATCAGAGTGAGTGGGAGGCTGAAGGCAGGGCACTTGCTGGAAATACAGTCTGAGAGGAGTCTGGAAGAATGCCAGGCCCACAGACTGAGGCTGTCTGGGCTTGGATAGACGTTAAGGAGGCCAACATGGACTTCGGTAGTGGTTAAGAATCTGCCTTCCAACACAGTGGACATGGGTTTGATCACTGGTTGGGGGACTAAGATCCAACCTGTTACAGGACAACTAAGCCTGTGTGCCCCAACTACTGATCTAGGGCCCAGCAGCAGCAACTACTGAAACTTGTGTGCCCTAGAGCCTGTGATCCGAAACAAGAGAAGCCGCCGCAAAGAGAAATCTATGCACTGCAGCTAGAGAGTAGCCCTCACTCCCTACAGCTAGAGAACAGCCCTCGCAGCAACAAAGAGCCAGCACAGCAAAAAAACAAAAAAGGAAGAAGAAGACAGTCAGATGAACCAAATAGCTGAAGACATCAGGCCAAGAAAGCCTCGTGGTCTAGTGGCTAAGAAAGACTCCGTGCTCCCAGTGTAGGGGCCTGGGTCCGACCCCTACTCAAGGAATGAGATCCATACAACTGAAGAGTTGGCCAGCTGCAACTAAAAGGCCCTGCACGCCGCAACCAAGACGGCACAGCTAAGTAAATAAGTAAACAATATGAAGAAAGCCCAAGGCAGTCATCTTACCACCCCGAGTTCCAACTCTTTAGGATCATCTCTACATGTGGATTCCACCAGGCTTCTTAACCACTCGGGAGGCAGCCCCTGCTCACGACCAGAAGGACTGCCTATTACCCTAGGCAGTTGCCCACCCACTGCTTTTGAAACAGCTCACAGTTCATTCTCTGGGAGAGATTTTGCTGTCAGCGATGATCTCAGCATTTGGACCTGTACCTGTCTGGATCGGGCTAGCCCCTGGATGACCCAGTCAGATTCTGTGATCTGGCTTCTGGACAGACCCGACTTTGCTCCTGGCCTCAGGGTGGGGGGCAGGGCATGATTCGGGGTATTTTTGGTTCTCGGTAACAGACACCCTACTCGAGCCGGTTGAATCGGTGAGGACGTTTATTGTGTCACTTAATAGGAAGTCCCACAGGAGGGTGGTCTCCAGGTAAGCTGATACAGCCTCTCAGTGAGGACGTCAAGACCGAAATGCATGTGCTTCTTTGTTTACTCCTTCCCTGACTTTGGAGATTGTGCCAGTCTGCCCTTCATGCCTGGAAACACCTGCTTGCTCACAGCCTTACCAACAGAATGGATTGTCAAACATTTGGAATTCTGCCAATCTGATAGGGGATAAGTGCTGTAACAGTGTCATTTCAATTTTAATTGCTCTTACGATGAGCGAATTGAGCATTTTTTCATATACTTAAGGGCTACTTGTTTTTTCTTTTCTGTGACCTTTGTCTTCTTCACCTCCCTTGCTCATTTTCCATTCAGGTTGTTGACCTTGGATGCAGGTTTTTTTCCATCTCTCTGCTCTGGCTTTTTCAGTGCTTGCTTCCTGCTCAGGGTGGAACCAAGAGGGCAGCAGCGGCTTCCTGACCTTGAGATGCTCAGAAATCAGGAGTGTCACTTTCTGTTTGTACCTAACCCAGTTCTACTTCCCAACCGTCTTTTCCCTTTTCTCTTTCTTTTTTGTTGTCATTATTTTTTTTTTCCGGCTGCACCATGCGGTTTGCAGGATCTTAGTTCCCTGACCAGGGCTGGAAACTGGGTCCTCTGCAGTGGAAGCTCCGAGTCCTAACCACTGGACTGCCAGGGAAGTCCCATCCTGTTTTTCCTTTGGATAAGAAGAAATTGACTTGCCTAGTTTGCTTTGCAGTGAGGAGTGGCCATGAGACACAGTTCTGCCCAATGAGATGAAGGTGGGAACATGTCAGGGACTTTTGGGGAAAGATGTGGTTAGAAAAAGCACAGGTGTCGGGCTTCGCTGCTGGTCCAGTGCTTATGAATCACCTGCCAATGCAGGGGGACATGGATTTGAAGACCCTGCATGCCATGGAGGGATTAAGCCCATGAGCTACAACTACAGAGCCCAGGCTCTAGAGCCCTTGAGCCAAAACTACTGAACCCCGTGTGCCTAGGGCCTGTGCTCCACAAGAGAAGCCCCTGCAGTGAGAAGTCTGTTCTCGGCCAACTGGAGGGGAGCCCCCGCTCTCCGCAACTAGAGAAAGCAACGAAGACCCAGCGCAGCCCAAAGGAAACTACGAAACACAGGTGTCATGGGCGTAGCCCCTTTCTTCCTGTCTTAATACGGACAGAATGGCTGGAGTGGCAGCCTTCTTGACACCATTAACAAAGACAGAGACAGTCACAGGAATGTTGATCCTAGTATTACTAGAACCGCCAAACCAATGCCAGGAACCACCTACCTCCAGACTTTGTATATAGCTCACTGAGTATCTTCACTCCTAAACTACATTGTTGGCATGTAGGTGGAGGGAGGTATGTTCTGTTACCTCTGATGAAAACATCTCTAAGCAGCGCATTGTGGCTTTCTCTTAGCAGAAAACACTTCCCAGAAGTTCACCCTTCCTCATTCCCTGGACTTTTCCTCAGGATATTGGTCGCAATGGTCCCGAACCAACCATCTCAAGGGGCATAGGATTTCCCTTAGGCTGATGGGGTCACTCATCACTCATGGGCTGGGGGCAACATTCCCTGAGGCATATGGATGCAGGGAAGAGAGGTGAAAGCCAGAGGCGAGAGGCTTGCGGCATTTTCAGAAACCAAGGGGGTGAGAAATGGCTGCTCGGTAGCCAGGCACGGGGTCTCCTGCAGTGAGTGAGACAGTGGCCTCAGCTCGGGACTGCGCCTGGGGGAGCGACTTGTGTGTCGCCTCCGTGGACCCACTGCCCTGTCATCCTGCCCTAGGGCACTGCTGGGCTCCACCTGTGTGCAGAGGTTTGCAACCTGTCCCACCTGTAGGTCTTATAAACCATGAATGCACAGTTACATGAACTACATACACTTCTCACAGTGAGGTCAAAGAAATAGTTGTATTCCTTTAAGACAAAAACTTTCTTTGATAAATGAATAGATTACATTAGTTTATAAAGTCCATGAGGACAGGGGTGTATCTTTCTTATTTTCTGCTATACCTCCAGTCCCTAGCAATTGGTTAAAATTGTTGAACAGAACAGAGCTTTCGGACATAGTTTTTTTTGGAGGCATGGGGGGTGCCAAGTGGCATGTGGGATCTTAGTTCCCTAACCAGGGATTGAGCCTGTGCCCCTTGCATTGAGAGTTTGAGTCTTATTTTTAAAATACTTGTATTTATTTATTTGGCTGCACCAGGTCTTCGTTGCGGCACAAGCAATCTTAGTTGTGGCATGTGGGATCTAGTTTCCCGACCAGGGATTGAACCTGGGTCTCCTGCATTGGCAGCACAGCGTCTTAGGGTTAGGGAAGTCACCAACATAGACACTGACATCAATCAACCCACTAACTTGGGGGCTCTGATAATTCAGTCTGCTACCACCTGACTGAATTATACTTCACTCTCTCCACTACCAGACAACAATAAGAAGTCTGTTTGGAGACCTACTAAGTCCAGGATATCTGCTTTTAGCGTTTCAAGCCAAGGGTGCTATGGAGCTGGGGATGATGAACCCATTCTGGCTCCCAGGAATCATCGTTTCCTTTTCCGGGCCTTCCCAAATCACCCCTTCATTACTGTTCAGCCCTCTGGCTCAATGTTTGAAGTCCCCATTTTCTTTCCTTTCAAAATCAAGAATGGCCTTTCCACTCTCTCCCACTCTCCAGCTCATTTTCTGTTGGAATATTTCCAAGACCACAGGCACTGACTCAGCGTCCCATTTCTCAATAGAAGGGATATAATTAGTCCAGGCCAAAGGACCTTGGGGGCTTCCCTGGTAGCTCAGCTGGTAAAGAATCTGCTTGCAATGCAGGAGACCCCAGGTCGATTCCTCGGTCGAATCCCGAGATGCCTGGCGGGCTACAGACTGCTGCTGCTGCTGCTGCTGCTGCTGCGTCACTTCAGTCGTGTCGGACTCTGCGAGACCCCATAGACGGCAGCCCACCAGGCTCCCCCATCCCTAGGATTCTCCAGGCAAGAACACTGAAGTGGGTTGCCATTTCCTTCCCCAATGTTACATTCTATGGGGTCGCAAAGAGTTGGACATGACTGAGCAACTAAGCACAGCGCGCAGCACAACAGACCTTGTTTCAAGGAGCTAGAGGTTCATTTACAAACTCTCCAACCCACCTTGGGGATAGCCAAGAGCTAGTTCCTCTCTGAGTTGCTTGCACACTTCTCTAGGTCTGAAAAGCAAAGGTCCCATTGCTGACAGGTTCCGACCTTCCAAGATTCCGCTCCCAGCATCTAATGCAGGCCTGCTCTTCCTTTCATGTCTTTGCTCTAAACAAAACCTCCTTTCCATTGTCCTCCCTGGCAATGTTCTATTACATTTGTTTATTTCCTCCATTATAAAAAATAACATAAGCTCAGGGACCAGTGGTTAAGACTCCAATGGTCCAGTGGTTAAGACTCCAGTGGTCCAGTGGTTAAGACCGTGCTGTGCTTCCAGTACAGACGGCATGGGTTTGATCCCTGGTCAGGGTACTAAGATCCCACATGCTGCACAGCATGGCCCAGAAAAATAAATAAATTAATTAATTAAAAGGTAACTTTTAAAAAAAAAGGTAATATAAGCTTATAAGCTCATTTAAGAAAATGGAAATCTAGCTGGGTTCCCTGATAGCTCGGTTGGTAAAGAATCCGCTTGCAATGCAGGAGACCCGGGTTCAATTTCTGGGTCAGGAAGATTCCCTGAAGAAGGGATAGGCTACCCACTCCAGTATTCTTGGGCTTCCCTTGTGGCTCAGCTGGTAAAGAATCCGCCTGCAATGCAGGAGACCTGGGTTTGATCCCTGGGCTGGGAAGATCCCCTGGAGAAGGGAAAGGCTACCCACTTCAGTATCCTGGCCTGGAGAATTCCATGGACTGTAGAGTCCATGGGGTCGCAAAAAGTCAGGCACAACTGAGAGACTTTCACTTTCAGAAAATCCAGCTAAGTAGGAAGATGGAGCAAGGAAAACATACTTCTCCTTTTACCTAAAGTCAAGTTCAGTCAATGATGAGCTGTTGAGGCAAGGAATGTTGTCGTGGTCTGGGCGCGGGTTGCAAAAGAATTTCCAGACTTGAGACAGAATGAGAGGGAAATAAAGTTTATTAGAACGGGAGACACTGTTAGAACAGTGGACCAGTTCAAGAGAGAACTGATATTGAACAGGGGTCCTTAGTCCACTTTTGTACCCAGGGTACAAGGAGCGGGATAGGGGTCTTGCGGGTCATTTGCTGATTGGATGAGGCATGTATACTGGGTGGGGGAAGAGTAAGGCAAATACCTTCTCCCTATAGGGTAAGAGGGGAGACAGGTCATACTGCTCAGGAGGACCCAAAATCTGTTAATAGTTACAACATGGGGGATGGAAGGACAAGGGTCTGGTTTCTCTGTTCCTGCATTCTAAGACCCTCCTTGGTTTTATCTGCTCTTTAGTTCTTGGGTTACCACAAATATGGCTTTATTTGGAAAGCCCACAGATGAAGATGGCAGACTAAAGTTTCAAAATAACCATCTAGTTGAAGATTCTTTTATAGAACCAGAGAGAGGAACTAAAATCAAAAGGCAGAATAAAGATGGAGAGGCAATGGGGAAGTAAATAAAAAGGGCCATCAGTCTTGCAAAACATCTCCGGGAATGGCCAGCTTTGAGGAAGGGTGTGTTAGTCTCTTTTTTCATGCAGCCTGTCACAGGTGGGCACGGTCGGATTGAGAAATCTGTATGCAGGTCTGGAAGCAACCGTTAGAACTGGACTTGGTACAACAGACTGGTTCCAAATAGGAAAAGGAGTACCTCAAAGCGGTATATTGTCACCCTGTTTGTTTAACTTATATGCAGAGTACATCATGAGAAATGCTGGGCAGGAAGAAGCACAAGCTGGAATCAAGATTGCCGGGAGAAATATCAAAAACCTCAGATATGCAGATGACACCACCCTTATGGCAGAAAATGAAAAGGAACTAAAAAGCCTCTTGATGAAAGTGAAAGTGGAAAGTGAAAAAGTTGGTTTAAAGCTCAACATTCAGAAAACTAAGGTCATGGCATCCAGTCCCATCACTTCATGGGAAATAGATGGGGAAACAGTGGAAACAGTGGTAGACTTTATTTTGGGGGCTCCAAAATCACTGCAGATGGTGATTGCAGCCATGAAATTAAAAGATGCTTACTGTTTGGAAGGGAAGTTATGACCAACCTAGATAGCATATTAGAAAGCAGAGACATTACGTTGCCAACAAAGGTCCCTCTAGTCAAGGCTATGGTTTTTCCAGTGGTCACGTATGTGTTAGGCAGGCAGAACAGGGAAAATGAGTCCAGAATGGTGGTGGCTAAGAGACAAGGAAGGGAAAAGCCCAAGAAAATAGAACAAAAGAAGGTCCGAGGACCAGAGTGAGGACCTCAGATAAAACAAACAACACTCCTGGCTGGCCCAATTTACATAGGACTGGCCCAGGGAGAGAGAAACATATAAATAGAGGAGCCAAAGCTAGCTTCCTCTCTCTCTCTCCTGCGCGCTGGGGCGCTCTTCTCCTCATGCCTTTGGATCGATGTGCCTTCACGCCTTGAAGATGGATTTTCCTGCTATCTTCTAAATAAAATAGAGCTGTAACACTGAGCTGTAACACTGATTTGTCTAAGAGCTATAACATGGTCCATTCGAGACCTGAGAGCTATAACACGGTCTATCCAAGACCTGAGAGCTGTGACACGCCGAGGGGGCTTTCATGTCCGTCACTCCAAATCTTTGTTGTGACGAGACAAAGAACCAAGGAACATACACTCGCGTGACATATGGATGTGAGAGTTGGACTGTGAAGAAGGCTGAGCACCAAAGAATTGATGCTTTTAAACTGTGGTGCTGGAAAAGACTCTTGAGAGTCCCTTGGACTGCAAGGAGATCCAACCAGTCCATCCTAAAGGAGACCAGTCCTGGGTGTTCATTGGAAGGACTGATGCTGAGGCTGAAACTCCAATACTTTGGCTACCTCATGTGAAGAGTTGACTCATTGGAAAAGACCCTGATGCTGGCAGGGATTGGGGGCAGGAGGAGAGGGGGACGACAGAGGATGAGATGGCTGGATGGCATCACCAACTCGATGCACATGAGTTTGGGTGAACTCTGGGAGTTGGGGATAGACAGGGAGGCCTGGCGTGCTGCGATTCATGGGGTTGCAAAGAGTCAGACACGACTGAGCGACTGAACTGACTAGCTGACTGAGCTCAACAAAGGCATTTTTAGTCCAACAGTCAGGCTGAGGGGCTGGGTTTCCTGAGGTAGGCCATTATGTATGATGATAACAACAACAGCCACGAAAAGCAAGTCAAAGAAACACTTCCAACATGAAGTCAGAATTAGTTTTTCTCTGCATTGGGAGCGCAGAGTGTTAGCCATGGTGAAATAGGAGGGAAAGGGGCCAGGCAGAATTTCTGAAAGAATGACATAGCCCAAGGACACAACATAGACCAATTGGAATCAAATGGGCCCAAGACGGCAGACAAGCCAGCTTTGACCAGACCTTGATCCTCAGTCAGCAAGCTAAATGACACACTCAGAGGTGCCATGGTGGTTCCAAAGTTGACCATCAAAGACCAAAAAGCAGGCAGTAGTCCAACCCCTGGAAATCCCCTCCCTTTCCCCAAAATAGTTGGAATAATCCTCCCACTCATTAGCCTATGAAATTATCCAGCCCATAAAAGCTAACCACAACCCCTTTTGAGGCCACTGTATTCACCCTCTGTGATGGCCCATGCTCTGTGGAGTGTTTCTCTCTCTGAATAAATTCACTTGTTACCTATCACTTTGTCTCTCACTGAATTCTTTCTGCTATGAGACATCAAGAATCTGAGCCTGGCCTTTCTCACTCCCTGGCCATCTTGGTGGCTGCTCTTGGTTGGAGGCACCCCACACCCAAGGCAGGGAGGTGGTGGCCACCAAGAAGATGAAAAAGTCACTGGAGTCAATCAACTCTAGGCTCCAACTGGTTATGAAAAGTGGAAAGTACGTGCTGGCGTACAAGCAGACTCTGAAAAGGATCAGACAAGGCAAAGTGAAACCAGTCATTCTCACCAACAACTGCTCAGCCTTGAGGAAATCTGAAATAGAGTATTATTCCATGTTGGCCAAAACTGGTGTCCATCACTACCATGGCAATAACATTGAATTGGGCACAGATGTGAAAAGTACTACAGAGGTATGCACTCTGGCTATGATTGATCCAGATGACTCTGATATCATTAAAAGCATGCCAGAACAGACTGGTGAAAAGTGAATCACGTACAATTTTTCTTTAATAAAACTGGCAAGAAAGGGCTTGTTAAAAAAAAAAAAAAAAAGAGCCTGAGCCTGTAACCAGGTCTGTGATCTCAGTTTGAAGACTGTGGGTTTTGGCTCAGTTCAAGTTCCAGTCTGGGTTTTGGCTGGGTTTGAGTCCCGGCACATGGGTTCCAGTCTCAATCTAAGGTAAATGGCTTCAACTGGACCACCAGAGAAGTCCCTTGCAGAGATTCTTACCTTAGTTTCTTCACCTCTGGAAATTTTCTATGGTGAACATATATTGCTTTTATAATCACAGAAATGTAACACGTGTTACAGGCTGAAGCATCCCTCAAATTCATATGCTGAAGTGCTAACCCCCAGCACCTCAGTATGTGGCTGGATTCGGAGAAAGGGCCTTTAAGTAGGCATTTAAGTGAAAAAGGAGGCCATCAGGGTGGGCCCTACCCCAACATGGACCCTGCTCCACACTTCCCAGGCGGCATTGCTGGTAAAGAACCCGCCTGCCAATGCAGGAGACGTGAGACATGGTTGGACCTCTGGGTGGGGAAGATGCCCTGGAGGAGGGCATGGCAACCCTCTCCAGTATTCTTGCCAGGAAAACCCCATGGACAGAGGAGTCTGGGGGCTACAGCCTATGGGGTTGCAAAGAGTCACACATGACTGAAGCGACTTAGCAGGCATGCAGCACTACTCCAATGTGACCACTGTCCTTCTAAGAAGCGGGGATTAGGTCACAGATACTCATAGAAGGAGGCCCAGGGAGAAGATGTTGTTCAGTCGTTCAGTAGTATCCAACTCTTTGTTACTCCATGGACTGCAGCCTGCCAGTTTTCCCTGTCCTTCACCAACTCCCAGAGCTTGCTCAAACTCATGTCCATTTAGTTGGTGATATCATACAACCACTTCATCCTCTGTCGTCCCCTTCTCTGCCTGCCTTCAATATTTCCCAGCATCAGGGTCTTTTCCAGTGAGTCAGTTCTTCGCATCAGGTGGCCAATGTATTGGAGCTTCAGCTTCAGCATCAGTCCTTTCAATGAATATTCAGGACTGATTTTCTTTAGGATTGACTGGTTGGATCTCCTTGGAGTCCAAAGGACTCTCAAGAGTCTTCTCCAACATCACAGTTTGAAACCATCAATTCTTCGACACTCAGCCTTCTTTATGGTCCAACTCTCACATCTAAACATGACTCCTGGAAAATGCCAATTTGACTATACTGACCTTTGTTGGCAAAACAATGTCTCTGCTTTTTAATATGCTGTTTAGGTTTTTCATGGCTGCAATCACTGTCCACAGTGATTTTGAAGCCTGAGAAAATAAAGTCAATCATTGTTTCCCCATCCATTTGCCATGAAGTGATGGGATCGGATGTCATGATCTTTGTTTTTTCAATGTTGAGTTTTAAGACAGCTTTTTCACTCTCACTTTCACTTTCATCAAGAGGCTCTTTAGTTTCTTTTCACTTCCTGCCATATGAATGGTATCTGCATATCTTAGGTTATTGATATTTCTCCCAGCAATCTTGATTCCAGCTTGTGCTTCATCCAACCTGGCATTTCACATGATGTACTCTGTAAGTTAAATAAGCAGGGTGACAATATACAGCCTTGACGTACGCCTTTCCCAGTTTTGAACCATGTCCGGTTCTAACTGTTGTTTCTTGACCTGCATACAGGTTCCTCAGGAGGCAGGTAAGGTGGTCTGGCATTCCCATCTCTTGAAGAATTTTCCACAGTTTGTTGTGATCCACAGAGTCAAAGGCTTTAGAGTAGTCAGTGAAGCAGAAGTAGATGTTTTTCTGGAGTTCTCTTGCTTTTTCTAATATCCAACGGATGTTGGAAATTTGATCTCTTGTTCCTATACTGTTTCTAAATCCAGCTTAAACATCTGGAAGTTCTTGGTTCATGTACTGTTGAAGCCTAGCATGGAGGATTTTGAGCATGACCTTGCTAGCATGTGAAATGAGTACAATTGTGAGGTAGTTTAAACATTCTTTGGCATTGCCCTTCTTTGGGATTGGAATGAAAACTGACCTTTTCCAGTCCTGTGGCCACTGCTAAGTTTTTCAAATTTGCTGGCATATTGAGTGCAGCACTTTCACAGCGTCATCTTTTAGAATTTGAAATAGCTCAACTGGAATTCCATCACCACCACTAGCTTTGTTCATAGTGATGCTTCCTAAGGCCAACTTGACTTCGCGCTCCAGGATGTCTGGCTCTAGGTGAGTGATCACATCATCATGGTTACCTGGGTCATTAAGATCTTTTTTGTATAGTTCTTCTGTGTATTACTGCCACCTCTTCTTAATATCTTCTGCTTCCGTTAGGTCCATACTGTTTCTGTCCTCTATTGTGCCTATCTTTGCATGAAATGTTTCCTTGGTATTCTTGGTATCTTGAAGAGATCTCTAGTTCTTTCCCATTCTACTGTTTTCTTCTATTTCTTTGCATTGTTCACTTAGGAAGGCTTTCTTATCTCTACTTGCTACTCTTTGGAACTCTGCATTCGGATGGGTATAGCTTTCCTTTACTCCTTTGCCTTTTGCTTCTCTTCTTTTCTCAGCTATTTGTAAGGCCTTCTCAGTCAATCATCTTACCTTTTGCATTTTGTTTTCTTGGGGATGATTTTGATCACTGCTTCCTGTACAATGTTACAAACCTCTGTCCATAGTTCTTCAGGCACTCTGTCTATCAAATCTAATGCCTTGAATCTATTTGTCACTTGCACTGTATACGCATAAGGGATTTGATTTCGGTCATACCTGAATAGCCTAGTGATTTTTCCTACTTTCTTTAATTTAAGTCTGAATTTTATAATAAGGAGTTCATAATGTGAGCCATAGTCAGCTCCCAGTCTTGTTTCTGATAACTGTACAGAACTTCTCTGTCTTTGGCTGCAAAGAATATAATCAGTCTGATTTCAGTGTTGTAGCCACACGTTCTGGGAAACAAACTCACTCAGAAGGACGATGCAGATAGCGGAGTGCAGTTTATTACACCAGTGGGCCCAAGGCAGAGTCTCCTCTTAGCCAAGAACCCCGACCAGTTTTTGTGAAAAACCTTATATACCTTAAGAGCACTTGCTCATACCCACCTCCCCAAATTCCTTGAAACTAGTCTGGACAGGTAAAAGAGAGATATGATTAAAGTTAACCCATGATTCACATGTCACAAGACTAGAGAAACAGTAGATATTTATCAATAGGCCTACGGTCATATCCCGATAAACATAATGGAATTTACGACTTTGTTCTGTTACAGAGATAATTAGCATATTCTTTTAGGCAACGGAGAGTCCAAGTACAAGTCCTGAGGCTCCTTTATCAGGGGGTCTGGTTTTCCATTGGCATGCCATTTCTATAGACGCTGGGCACGAAGTTCAGAGTCCATTGGGAGGGTGACCGTGTGTGTAGCCTAATGTTTGCAGCCTGGCCTAAGGTGGAGTCCAGCTCTGTCCGTTTCTTCCTTCATCAGTACTGACCATCTGGTGACGTCCATGTGTAGAGTTGTCTCTTGTGTTGTTGGAAGAGGGTGTTTGCTATGACAAGTGGGTAGCACTGGAGAAGATGGCCATCTGCCGACGGAAGCCTCAGAGGGAGCCAACACCTTGATCTTGGACTTCTAAGCTTCAGAAGTACAAGAAAATAAATTTCTGTTGTTGAACCACCCAGTCTCTGGTATTTGTTACAGTAACACTAACAGACGAATATACTGTGTCATTAAAAGGAGGGAGAAGGCAGTCAATACAAGTTCTTGGCATTTCAGACGTTCACAGTGGAGGTTACTGCTGGTAATGAGAAAGGCATGGGGTTAGGAAGTAATTTGTAACTTTTTGCTTTCCTGGCTGAAATTTGAGCCTCAGCCGGTGGGGCAAGCAGAGGATCCAGCGGAGCCGAGATGAGGCATCTTTACTACAAGCTGCCACTGGCGTCCACCTACACAGTCACTGGAGAGTATTCAGAGACTTAAAGGCAGGTCTCTTCCTGATGAATGGTGCTGAGTAGAAAGCCTGCCCCTGGGGCAGGGAAGAGAAAGGGAGGAACAAAGAGAAGGGTGGATCTTTTGAAAAAGTCTTCAAAAGAGCAGACAGTGCAAGGTCCAACCTGGGAATCACTCAAGCCCACCACATTGTCCAGGCAGAGCTCTGATTTTCCGGTGGGTCCCCGTTATTATTGTTGTTCAGTCCCTAAGTCATGTCCGACTCTTTGCAACCCCATGGACTGCAGCATGCCAGGCTGCCCTGTCCTTCACCATCTCCCACGGTTTGCTGAGATTCATATCCATCGAGTCAGTGATGCCATCCAACCATCTCATCTTCTGTCGTGCCCTTCTGCCCTTCTCCTCCTGCCTTCAGTCTTTCCCAGCTTCAGGGTCTTTTCCAGTGAGTTGATTCTTTCCATCAGGTGGCCAAAGTATTGCAGCTTCAGCTTCAGCATCAGTTCTTCCAATGAATATTTAGGGTTGAGTGGGCCCCAGACCCTTTTAGAAATTGAGCAAAAGTAAGAGAAAGATGCCTAGGCATAAATGGGGCAGGGGTTGTGTCTTCCCCTTCCAATATTCATGTACCCTAATTGAACTTCCTTTCTAGTTAAAAACACAGAAAGGCAATTAATGGCACTGTTTCAGTTGAGATCTTGTCAGCAAACAAAGTGCCCACCGAGTAAGAGATAAAACCTGACTGAAGGGTAAAAGGGCAGTCAGATGGAAACTGGGAAGAAGCCAGGAACCAGAACAAACATTTCCACGAAACAGGAGGCAAAGGCTCCATGGAGGTCTCTCCTGATTCTCCAGAGAGCAAGGTGGAATGGAGGACCTGAAGAAGTATCTTTTTTGCATAACGTGCCCCAGGAGAGGGGCTTCACAGGTGGAGCTAGTGGTAAAGAATCCTCCGCTAATGCAGAAGTCACAGGAGACATGGGTTCCATCCCTCGGTTGGGAATGTTTCCTGGACGAGGAACTGGCAACCCACTCCAGTATTCTTGCATGGGAAATTCCATGGACAGAGGAGCCTGGTGGGCCACAGTCCACAGGGTTGCAAAGAGTTAAACACGACTGAGCAACTGAGCATGCCCACTGTAGCGGGGGCATCCTGGGCTGACCTTGTAGCCCAGAAATGTTTCCTCTTGAGCAGAAGCACATCAGAGAGCAGGAAGCTAGGTGGAATCAAGTGTTGGACACAGGTGAAACGAGCCTGTGTGATGAGAAAGTGAAATTATGAACATACAGGTAAGTGGCCAAATTCAGGGATTCTTCTATGCATGGGGACACGTGAGGCTTGCTGAGTTCACTAGACTCCCTCCTATACACCCTGAAGGCCAGACAATGAACAAAGTAGTGGAGATTAAAATCTTTTTGCCTTATTGGCAAACGGGAAAGTATAAGAATGTTCATCACAGAGCTATTCATGTTTGTGAAAAATTGATCTCAACTAGGGGCTGCTGAAATAGATGATGGTGCATTGTTTGAATGACTTTCAGGCAGCCATCTAAAATGATGGTGTAGAAAATGGTCTAAAGAGCTTTCTCACTCCTACTTTGAGCCATGGGGTCATTTTTCCTTTGAACTTTTATTTTGGGGTGGGGAGTGGGGGCCAAGCAGCACATGGGATCTTAGTTCCCTGTCCAAGAATCGAACCTGTGCCCCCCTCAATGGAAGGGCAGCATATTAAACACTGGACCACCAGGAAAGTCCCTCCATTGAACTTTTCAAAGCAGATTTAACCTTCAGGGTGGGATGCAAGTAGCCACACCCTTTCCTTCCTTGACACTCACTGCAGTGTGAGATGATGTCTCCCGAGTGTTCACTCCATGTAGGTTCAGATCACACTGGGACCACCTACGGGGCAAGACCCTTTAGCCTCTCTTATGCTCAGTTCTGGGCTTCCTTGGTGACACAGTCAGTAAAGAATCCACCTGCAATGCAGGAGACTCGGGTTCAGTCCCTGGGTTGGGGAGATCCCCTGGAGAAGGAAACGGCAATCCACTCCAGCACTCTTGTCTGGACAGAGGAGCCAGGCGGGCGACAGTCCAGGGAGTCGCAAGAGTCGGACACGACTTAGCGACTAAACCACCATCCTCTGTTCTGCTCTGTAAAGCAGAGGGAATAAGGGCAGACAGCCTTTTACTTTATGTCCTAAGGGAGATGAGACCCACAGTGGTGACAGCCCAGAATGTTTATTATAGGAGACCAGGTCCCCATCCCACACTTGCTGAGCTTGGTGGCTCAGATCCTGACTTAGCTACCTTCCTCCTGGGTGGCCTTGGACAAAGAACTTCTGCCCTCTGTAAAATGAGGATAACAAAACATGTGGCTAAAGTGCTTATATTGAGAATTAATATTAATATATCTAAACTGTTCTGTCCAGTAGAGTAACCATCAGCTACCTGCATCCATGGAGCACTTGAAAATGTGGCTCCTTCAGACTGAGGTGTGCCCTAAGTATAAATTCACATTGGATTTTGAAGACTTAATAAGAAAAAGAGAAAGCAAAATATCTCACAGATAATTAATATTTTACATCTTTTAGGTTAAATAGAATATATTTTAGAGTTACTTTCACTTAAAAAAAAAACTGTTAATAGTACCGAGCAGTTACTAATTTTCCCCCGGATATCTCACATATACTCATTAGGTATACATGTTTATTACTTGGAGAAGGGAATGGCTACTCACTTCAGTATTCTTGCCTAGAGAATCCCATGGACAGAGGAGCCTGGTGGGCTACAGTCCATGGGGTCACAAAGAGTTGAACACGACTGAGCAACTAACACTTTCACTTTTCTTCTTCATACATGCTTGTGTTAACATACATGTCTGTTTGTATTTCTTCCTATCTAAAATTTTTTTGGTCATGCCAAACAGCATGTGGGATCCTAGTTCCCTAGACAGGAATTGAACCTGTGACCCTTGCATTGGAAGCTCGGAGTTTAACCAATGCAATGAACCACCAGCAAAGTTCCCAGAGACCTTTTTTTTTTTGAGGGGTTAGGGTTAGAGATCTTACTTCCCTGACCAGGGATCGAATTTGAGCCCCCTGAAGTGGAAATGTAGCGTCCCAACCACTGGACCACCAGGGAAGTCCCCTGTTTGTATTTCTTAAACAATAAATAAAATAACATGCAGCCACTAGACTATTTTAAATCACCTAATTGGCGGGCACTGCAAGTTTATTAGCTGGCTTAGAACACGGCCAACCTGGCATGTAGCAGGAGTCGTTGAAGCTACTATCAGACAGTAAAGAATCCGCCTGCACTGTGGGAGACCTGGGTTCAATCCCTGGGTTGGAAAGATCCCTTGGAGGAGGGCATGGCAACCCACTCCAGTATTCTTGCCTGGAGAATCCCCATGGACAGAGGAGCCTGATGGGCTATGGTCCATGGGGTTGCAAAGAGTGGGACATGACTAGTGACTAAGCACGGTAGTGTTTAGCGCTTGGCACTTGGTAAGCACTTATCAAGCGGCAGTTTTTGTTCTGAAGACTTCTCAGGGGCCCTCTCCTGCCTTTGCTTTGGAGATCTATGCCTGGGAGGCACTGTCTGTTTCCCTGCGGGGATTTGTCGTAATCATCCACGGGGAGAGCTTCCCCATTTTTTCTTTAATCTTTCCCACCCGCAAGACCTCTCCAGGGATGTCTACACACACAGGCACACACACACACACACACACACAGGTGCAGACTTTCTTGATGTCCAGTCCTCCAACACCTCCTATCACTCCTGTGGTTCCAGTTTCCAGTCACTTCGTCCCACATGGAGTCCACCTGGCCTGGGCTTGGGGATTCCTCATTCTCTGCTTTATGCCCAGGGCCTGCGCTTCTGAGGCTTGGTCCTCGATGCTCAGACAGATGGAACGTTGCCAGCAGGGCCTGTTTGCAAGCTGCCAAAAGGATGCCCAGAGAGGCCTTTACTCTGACAAACTCACTCCTGGGGCCCCCAGGTCTATCCTCAGCCTGGCAGCTGGTGGAGAGAAGATGGCATCTCAACTGTGGACTTGGACTATTCAGTTCTTCAGGGGCCCAAGTACACACCAGATGCCACGTTGCCATGGCCTTTAGCAGCGTGACAACTGTTATACTTTCGGTGAGTATCTGGATCAGTCACTTCGGCTGAGGAAGGGGAGGTGCCAGGGACATGGTTAAACATTGGAGGAACTGAACAGCTTTACTGGGGTCTTAACAGGAACTTGGGGGAAAGGGACCCCCCATAAGAGAGGAGAAGACAGGGGAGAAGTTCAGAAGAATGATAAGGGGCCAGGACAAAATAGCAGGAGCCTCAGCCTGGGAGGTGTGTGTCCGGTGAGGAATCCCCAGTGGCAGGGACAAAGGACCTTCTTTAAAACAAGTGAGGTAAAATACACATGGCTTCCCTGATGGCTCCTCAGGTAGACGCAGGAGATGTGGGTTCAGTCCCTGGATCAGGAAGATTCCCCCGGAGGAGGAAATGGCAACCCACATAATACACATAACATAAAATTTATGTTTTTAACCATTTCTAGGGGTACATCCTCCTTGTTTAGAGCCATCACCCCATTCCATCTTCAGAATTCATCTTCCCCAAACAAAATTCTGTACCAATTAAACAATAACTTTCCATTCCTCCAGCCTCTGGCAACCACCATTCTATTTTCTGTCTATGTGACCATTCTCAGTGCCTCATAGAAGCGGAAACATACTGTGTTATGTTAGGCTTATTTCACTTAGCATACTGTCCTCAAGGTTAATCCATGGTGCAGCATGTGTCAGAATAGTCTTCCTTTTTAATGGAATAACATTCCACTGTATTGTTGTCGTTGTTCAGTCACTAAGTTGTGTGCGACTCTGCGACCCCACAAACTGCAGCACGCCACGCTTCCCGGTCCTTCAGCAGTATAACCTCATTTTGTTCATCCATTCACCCATTAGTAAACACTTGGGCTGCTTCCATCTTTAGGCTGCTATGATTAATGCTGCTATCAACATGGGTATACAAATTTCTCTTTGAAACTCTGCTTTCAATTCTTTTAGGTATCCACCTAGAAGTGGAATTGCTGCATCCTATGGTAATTCTACCTTTAATTTTTGAGGACTGGTATGCTACTGTCTACAGTGGCTGTGTTAGGGGAAGCACACTGCCTGAAACTGCCCACCCTGGCCAGGCACCCTAGTAACCATTTGCATGAGTTGTTTTACGACAGGAGGTCCTGGTAAGGAACATGGAACTAATAAGCCACCAGCAACCGGAAGAATTCAGGAAAGGTCAAAAGGAGACACTACGTGTCTGACCACCTCCCTGAATCCTTCTCGCTGGCATCCATCTTGGCTGAGCGATGCGTGTGCCATCAGGAAGGACTCTGAGTCAGAATGATTGGCTAAAGACAACCTGGAAACTAATCCCATCAACATAAAACCCGAGATTGTGAGCCACATTGCAAAGCAGTCCTCCTGGGTTTCCTTACCCCACTGCTTTCTGCCCAGGTGCCCCTTCCCAATAAAATCTCTTACTTTGTCAGCACATGTGTCTCTTCGGACAATTCATTTCCGAGTGTTAGACAAGAGCCCACTTCCGGGCCCTGGAAGGGGTCCCCCTTCTTGCAACAGCTGTATCATTTTACATTCTCACCAACAGTGTGTTAAAAGTTCCGATTTCTGAAAAGACAACCTACTAAATGGCAGAAAACATTTGCAAATGATATAACCAGTAAGAGTTAATATTAAATGTACATAAAGAGCTCATACACCTCAACATAAAAAAACTCCCAAACAACCCCATTGAAATATGGGTGGAAGATCTGAATAGACATTTTTCCAAAGACTTACAGATGGCCAATAGGCACATGAAAAGATGCCCAACATCATTAATCATCAGAGAAATGCACATTAAAGCCACAATGAGATATCACCAAACATCTGTCAGAATGGTTATCATCAAAAAGACACAAATAAATGGTGAGGATGTGGAGAAAAGGGAATCCTCATACACCAGTGGTGGGCATATAAATTAGTGTAGTCACTGCAGAAAACAACACTGAGGTTTCTCAGAAAACTAAAACTAGAACTGCCAAACGACCCAGCAGTCCCACTCCTAGGCATACCTCCCCCAAAATTAGAACACTAATCTGAAAAAGCACACACACCATAACGTTCACGGCCGCATTGTTTATAATTGCCGAGATATAGAAGCAACCCAGGCGTCCTCAACAGATGAAAGGATAAAGAAGAGGCAGGATACAACAACAACAGCATAACAAAAATGAAAGAGAATCTGCCGGTTGCAACAACATGGTTGCACCTAAAGGGTATTCTGCTAGGCGAAATAAGTCAGACGATGTCATTTATACGTGTAATCTAGTAAATAAAAAGAAACAGACTCATAGATACAGAGAATAATCTAGTAGGTTAACTATGGGAAGAGGAGACAGGGGAGGGAAAAGATAGGGGCAGAGAATTAAGAGGCACAAACTTCTACGTATAAAATAAATGAGCTGCAAGAATATACTGTAGGAAACAGGGAATACAGTCAATATTTTGAAATAACTATAAGTGGAATACAACCTTTAAAAATTGTGAATCATGGCCTTCCCTGGTGGCTGAGGGGTAAAGAACCCTCCTGCCACTGCGGAAGACACAGGTTCAACCTGGGAAGGTCCCACATGACACAGAGAATCTAAGCCCGCGTGCCACGAGTACTGAGCCTGCGCACACCGAGCAACCGGGGAAGCCTAATGCTCTGGAGCCGTGCTCTGCAATAAGACGGGCTACTGCGACGAGAAGTCCCCCAGCGCAACTAGTGAGTAGCGCCCACTCGCTGAAACTAGAGAACACCCCTCACAGCAACGAAGACCCGGCACTGCCAAAAATAATAAATAAAATTTATTTTAAAAAATTGTGAATCACTATGTTGGACCCCTGAAGCTTATATAATATTTTTACAGCAAGTAATGCCTCAATCGGAGAAGGCAATGGCATCCCGCTCCAGCACTCTTGCCTGGAAAATCCCACGGATGGAGGAGCCTGGTGGGCCGCAGTCTATGGGGTCACTAAGAGTCGGGCACGACTGAGCGACTTCACTTTCACTTTTCACTTTCATGCATTGGAGTAGGAAATGGCAACCCGCTCCAGTGTTCCTGCCTGGAGAATCCCAGGGACAAGGGAGCCTCATGGGCTGCTGTCTATGGGGTCACACAGAGTTGGACAAGACTGAAGTGATTTAGCAGTACCAGTAGCAATACCTCAATAAAACACAAAAGTTATGGGAATTCCCTGGTTGTCCAGTGGTTAGGACTCGGTGCTTTCACTGCTGTGGCCCACATTCAATCTCTGATTGAACTAAGATCCCTCAAGCCACACAGTGCACCAAGTTCAGTTCAGTTCAGTCGCTCAGCCGTGTCTGACTCTTTGAGACCCCATGAATCGCAGCATGCCAGGCCTCCCTGTCCATCACCATCTCCCGGAGTTCACTCAGACTCACGTCCATCGAGTCTGTGATGCCATCCAGCCATCTCATCCTGGGTCGTCCCCTTCTCCTCCTGCCCCCAATCCATTCCAGCATCAGGGTCTTTTCCAATGAGTCAACTCTTCTCATGAGGTGGCCAAAGTACTGGAGCTTCAGCTTTAGCATCATTCCTTCCAAAGAAATCCCAGGGTTGATCTCCTTCAGAATGGACTGGTTGGATCTCCTTGCAGTCCAAGGGACTCTCAAGAGTCTTCTCCAACACCACAGTTCAAAAGCATCAGTTCTTTGGTGCTCAGCCTTCTTCACAGTCCAACTCTCACATCCATACATGACCACAGGAAAAACCATAGCCTTGACTAGACGGACCTTAGTCGGCAAAGTAATGTCTCTGCTTTTGAATATGCTATCTAGGTTGGTCATAACTTTTCTTCCAAGGAGTAAGCGTCTTTTAATTTCATGGCTGCAGTCACCATCTGCAGTGATTTTGGAGCCCCCAGAAATAAAGTCTGACACTGTTTGTACTGTATCCCCATCTATTTGCCATGAAGTGATGGGACCAGATGCCATGATCTTCGTTTTCTGAATGTTGAGCTTTAAGTCAACTTTTTCGCTCTCCTCTTTCACTTTCATCAAGAGGCTTTTTAGCTCCTCTTCACTTTCTGCAATAACCTCAGTGCACCAAAGAGGGGAGGAAATGTTCCAATTACTCCACATCCTCACCCACATTTGTCATTTTCTTGTTCTTCTTCCCTGACTCTGAGTCCAGGATGGGTGGACAGCAGAGGAAAGAGAGAGGATGGAGAAGTGGGAGGAAGGGGCCTGGGAGGGCAGGGGTGCTGGACTGTGGCCATCGGGTGCCTGGAACACAAGGCATCTTGAACCCTTGAACCCGGGAAACAGTGAGGAAGATGCTAGGGGTCCTACTTCCTGTGATGGAAGTGACAGGAGATTCTATTTAGATCTCAAGGGCCAGGGCCATCCCAGCTGGCACACAGCTCACAGCCTGGGCACTTGGTCCTTGCCTGAATTTACCTCGTGGGCAGACCATCTCCAGGCCAGGCCTGGGGAGCTGGGATCAGCGCAAGGGGCCATAAGGGGCTGCACGCCTGGGTGACTCTGCCTGTGGTCGGGGCCCACCACCCCTCCCTGAGTAGACACTGCCACCTTCTGGCCCTTTGTTGACCAACTGCCCCACCCCATCCCAGGAAGAGCTTTGTCTTAATCAAGAAAGGGAACTGGACCTCTGTGTGTGTGTGTGTGTGTTTAGTCACTGACTGTGACCCCCACGGACTGTAGCCCACCAGGTTCCTCTGTCCATGGGATTCTCCAGACAAGAACACTGGAGTGGATTGCCATGCCCTCCTCCAAGGGATCTTCCCAACCCAGGGATCAAACCTGTCTCCTGTAATGGCAGGCGGGTTATTCACCCCTGAGCCACCTGGGAAGCCCGAGGTTTCCTCTACTTGTTTACAATCCTGTCTTCCTGGGGCCCACCCAGGTTGCCTGCCTCAGAGCCTTTTCAACCTGTCGGTCTCGCCCACTGAGAGCTTAACGCAAGGGCTGCTGCTATGCTGCTCCAGAGATAGGCTTTGTCTGCCTTGATTTTCTGTTGACTGGGGGCAGGGCCTCACTGTGGACTGCCATCTTTGCTGGGGTAAAGGGTCCAGCCACGAGCGCTGTTTCCAGGGTCTCTCCATTGTTTTTCTGTTTGCTGGTTGGTTGGTTGGTGTTTTGTTTTGTTTTTTTGAGGGGGCGGAAATCCTCAACTATTGTTCCCTCTTAGGCAGGCCTGTGGGGATTCCATGACTAGTTAACCAGCTTCTCAAGTTTCTCAAGGTGTTTATTTCTCTCTCTGTTTTTTAACAGTTTAACTTCCCCCTCTCCTCCCAGCAGCCCCCCCACCCCCCCACCCCCACCCCCACCCCCCGACCCCCACCCCCACCCCCAGCCCCCGCCACTTTGTCTCATTACTTGAAGTGTGGACAAACACTTTCCTCCGGGCCCCATAAGAACCACTGTAACTTGGCCCCAAGCCCTTTGGGGGACTTCCCTGGTGGTCCAGTGGCTAAGTCTCTGAGCTTCCAATGCAGGGTGCCAGGGGTTAGAGCCTTGGTCATGGAAATAGTAATAGCTCCCACATGTTGCAACTAAAGATCTTGAATGTCATCACTAAGACCTGGCACAGCCAAATAAATACACACTACAAAAAAAAATTTTTTTTTTAGGAAGCCCTTTGTTTGCTGTCTCAAACTCAGTGTTAAAACCCAAATCCTTTCCAGCAGCAGACCCCACTGGAAGACCAGCTCTTCAGTCTTCACCAAGACCAGCTCCTGGGTCTTCCCATTCCCAAGTCCCAAATCGCTAGACTACCATGTTGACTGGTTTCTTGTCTTAGATTCCAGGATGTCCAATAATGTTGTCCCGGCCTTGTCCAGGGAGGTCCTGAGTCCCTGGGGGTTCAGTGGGGGAAAGGAGGAACCTGGCGGAGAGGCCAAGGCTTCCCGGGTATACACCGCATCTGCTGATGGTCCGCCCCCCTTGCCCACCTCCTTCCCTGACTTGAAGATTCTCTGCCCACTCCACCTTTCCTCCCTCCTCGCCACAGGGCAGATCTATTCATTAGCCACCGGCAACAATGCAATTCCTGCTTCCTTTTCCCCTAGGCAGCATGTTTCAGAGGTTCCTATGGAGACTGGCCTTCTGGAGGTTGAGGGGTCATGGCCAGAACACATGTTCCAGCCAGATCGCAGCCAGTTGTTCAGAGGGTGTCCTTCCCTTCTACCCAAAGGTGGTGGCTGTCAGATATTCTGGAAACAAGGATGCTCACTCCTCAAGTCCTCAGGGGTTGCTAAGGGGACCTTGGGGCTTCCCAGGTGGTGCTGCTGGTAAAGAATCTGCCTGCCAAAGCAGGAGATATAAGAGATGTGGGTTCTCTCACCGAGTTGGAAAGATCCTATGGAGGAGGGCATGGTAACCCACTCCAGTATTCTTGCCTGGAAAATTCCTTGGACAGAGGAGCCTGGAGGGTTACTACAGTCCATAAGGTTGCACAGAGTCAGACATAACTGAAGCGACTTTGCATGCACACATACAAGGGCACTCTGAGGTTGTCTCTATTCCGCTGGTTCGACCCAGGGCTTCAGAAGCTGTCCAGACTGTGACGTCCAGCAGGGCAGACACAGATCAGCCCTTTGGCTCCCCAAGAGCCCTGTGGAGTGAGCATGAGCGACAGTAACAGGGAAAGAGACATGGTAGGAGATGGGAGGAACCACTCCTCTGTTCCTGGGGGCTGTTCTGGGGGCTGCCCCTCTGACCATCAGACCTAGAAGGACCAGGTCCTGCTGACACACCCCCAACCCCACTGGCCATCCTCTTTCTGGAATTTTCTGCAAGCCATTTTTTTAAATGGTCTTTCAGCCATGTCTGACCGTTTGTGACCCCATGGACTGTAGCCCGCCAGGCTCCTCTGGCCATGGGATTCTCCAGGCAAGAATACTGGAGTGGGGTTGTCACACCCTCCTCCAGGTGATCTTTCCAACCAAGGGATTGAACTCAGGTCTCCTGCAGTACAGGTGGATTCTTTACTGTCAGAGCCACCAGGAAACACCACTATGAAGCTCTTTGAAAAAAAAAATTATATATATTATATATTATATAATATATTATATTATATATATATATTATATATATATATATATATATATTTCATACGTGGGACTGGAATTGAATTTATAAAGTTTCCTTAATTTATTTATTTTTTGGCTGCGCCTTGGGGCATGGGGGATTGTAGTTTCTGGACCAGGGATTGAACCCTTGCCCCATGCATTGAAGTCTTAACCACTGGACCACCAGGGCAGTCCCTATAATGTTGATTTTATATTTAGTCTCACTTAAGTTTTCAATAGCCTCCTGCAGATCCTGGAATAACAGAGTCCTTACCAAGTCTGGAACATCCCATGGATGGAGGAGCCTGGTGGGCTGCAGTCCATGGGGTCCCTAAGAGCCGGACACGACTGAGCAACTTCACTTTCACTTTTCACTTTCATGTATTGGAGAAGGAAATGGCAACCCACTCCAGTGTTCTTGCCTGGAGAATCCCAGGGACAGGGGAGCCTGGTGGGCTGCTGTCTATGGGGTTGCACAGAGTCGGACACGACTGAAGTGACTTAGCAGCAGTAGCAGTAGCAGTACCAAGTCTTGAAGGCCCAAGAGGAATCAGCCCCTGCCCCGTCCCCTGAACTCACCACCCAGCCCTCTCCCCTGGCTCACCAAACTCCAGGCACACTCATCTTCTCAAGGTCCTGCCATTCCAAGCCTGATCCAGCCCCAGGGACTTTGCACTGACTGTTCCTTCTGCTCAGAATGTTCTTCACACCGGTGGCCTCATGGCCGGCTCCTTGTTGTTTGGTTTGTAGCTCAGACGTCAGCCTCCCCTGACTACTCCAGTCTAGAGTAGCCTCCCTTCCGTAAGCTCTATCTCCTCATCCTATTTCACTTTCTTCTCCACACACAACCCTCTCTGAAGCTTACACTTCAGCATCCCTCACTCACACAGTCCCCTTCCAAGGGTCTCCCTAATTTTGTATTATTTTCTCAGAAAGGATCCCCTTCTCAGCCAACCCAGCTGTGTAAGCTCCAGGCCCCTCAGAATCTAGACTCATCTGTACCCAGAGCAAAGGACCAGGGTGTATTTAGTACATCCTGTGCCTGCCACTGGCAGGAAGACAGACTCAGCATTCCTCCTGCCAGGCTATTTCAACACTCGTGGCCTCCCTGATCTCTTTCGGTCTGGATGCCAAGAGGAAACCTTGCCCAGGAATCTGGGTAACTGCCCTGCTCACTGTACCCAGGATTCAAGGTTGAGGTGGGGGGCATAGTGGGAGTGGAGGTGGGGGAGAATGAGGGATGTCCAAACTCCAAAGGCGGCTCTCTGTGTGTCTCCTTCTGGACACCCCTGCCCTGACTCCCCCAAACAGACATAAACGTTCTCAATCAGCAGCCACACCACTCTCTATTTAGCGAGGAGACTGAAAAATCTATACTTCCGTAGAATCTTTAATCTCTTTCTCTTCTAAGATATTTTGGCAAAGCTAATCCTAAGGTCTATCACTGACTCCTCCTCTCACCAGCTTGAGCATATCTTCAGTGCGCAGGTTTTAACCCTCCTGCTGCCTTGCCCTTGGCGGCCCTGGCTAAGTGATCACACAACTTTTCCACTGGGCCTTCTGTATAACCACCACTGATTAAATTGGGGAGAAAACCTAATTACATCCTAATGAAGTTCAGGTCTAAATGATTGAAGAAGGACTTTCCTGGTGGTCTGGTGGCTAAGACTCTGTGCTCCCAATGCAGGGGGTCTGGGTTAAATCCCTAGTCAGGGAACTAGATCCCACATGCCACAGCTAAAAATCCTGCATGCCCCAACTAAGACCCAGTGCAGCCAGATAAATAACAGGTAACTTGTACTTCTCACATTTCTCGAGGCTGGGACTCCAAGAACAAGATGCCGGCTGATTCCATGTCTGATGAGAACCAATTTTCAAGCTGCAGACACCTGGCTTCCCCTTGTGACCTTCCATGGTGGAAAGAAATCCAGAGACCCTCAAGCCGTTACTGGGAGCCACGGTGAGCTGTCCTTAGTATCCAGGCAGACTGTCACCTCCTGGTGGCCAAAGCAGTAAGAAAGTTGATGGTGAATGAACGTATTGAGCTTAAGGACTGCAGACACACAGCATGCACAGACTCCCGTCTGTGATGTTGGGCAGTGACTCCTGCGAGGACTGTGCCTGACCCCACCCCACACACGTGTTACTTCTGACTTCAGCTCATCTCTTGTTAACTTCCACTGACCAACTGGTTGTCACAAACTCCACCAGTCTCCTGCGTGTTCCCAACTATTCATCCCCTCACTTTCTGCCTCCCACTTGTCAGAGGAAATAGACGCCATCAGGCAGCCACCTCCTCCCCAGGAAAGAAGGGGGAGACTCTCTGCCGTCTGCTGTCAGGGGCTCAGACCCCTCAGGGTCTGGGGCCTCAGCCACCTCTTGCCTTTACCCTTCTCTCTCACTGGGATATTCAGCCTCACCTCTGCCAGCTCCTTTTCCTGAGCGTTTAAATTTACCAAAGGTTGGGAACTCTCTGGCGGTCCATTAGTTAGGACTCTGAACTCTACGGCTGAGGGGCCAGGTTCAATCCACGTTATTGTTGTTGTTGTTCAGTGGCTAAGTCACGTCTAACTGTCTTAAAACCCAAATTCCCAAAGCCCTCCTTCCACCTCGGCTTCTGATTCCTTTTCCCTGAAAGAGAGGTCTACAATGGCTGACCCACTTTGCTAACTCCTAGCCTTTCCTCACAGAGAAGGCAATGGCAACTCACTCCAGTACTCTTGCCTGGAAAATTCCATGGGTGGAGGAGCCTGGTAGGCTGCAGTCCATGGGGTCGCACAGAGTCGGACACGACTGAGCAACTTCACTTTCACTTTTCACTTTCATGCATTGGAGAAGGAAATGGCAACCCACTCCAGTGTTCTCGCCTGGAGAATCCCAGGGACGGGGAAGCCTGGTGGGCTGCCGTCTATGGGGTCGCACAGAGTCGGACACGACTGAATGCGACTTAGCAGCAGCAGCAGCAGCCTTTCCTCAACCCATCGCTGGGAAAGCACCTGCTTTCCCTGCGGCAGCTGCCGTACCCCCCAGCAGAGAAACAGGAGTGCCCACTGCCAAGGTCACAGATGGCCTCCAGCTTTTCTTTTTGGTCGAGCTGCGTCTTTGTTGCAGCACACAAGCTTTTCTCTAGTTGCAGCGCGTGGGCTCAGTAGCTGCGGCACTGGAGCCTAGTTGCCATGCAGCATTTAGCATCTTAGCTCTATGATCAGGGATTGGACCTGTGTCCCCTGGACTGGAAGGCAGATCCTTAACCACTGGAGCCCTGGGAAGTCCCACAGATGGTCTCTGGGAGGCTAAACCCAGGGGACACCTCAGCGCTCCACTTCTTGTCTGTTCTGTAGTCTTCCCACTTCGGTTCATCCTTTGGGAATCTCACACTTTCTGTGACAGCCCTTTTAGGGGTCTCCTCTTCCTCTGGGGCCCTCAGGTATTGGTGCCCCGCAGGGTCTCATCCACTCTCCCGCCTCCCCGCATCTCCTCCACCTCACAGCACACTGTCTTCCTGAGCAATCTTTTCAGACCCAAGGCTTCACCACTGTCTCTAGGCTGAGAACATTTAGGAGGAAGTAACACGTTGAAGTTGCTTCCCAGGTGGTGCAGCAGTCAAGAATCCATCTCCCAATGCAGGAGACGTGGGTTCGATCCCTGGGTCAGGAAACTCCCTTGGAGGAGGAAATGACAACCTTCTTCAGTAATCTTGGCTGGGATATCCCATGGACAGAGGAGCCTGGTGGGCTACAGTCCATGGGGTCACAAAGACTTGGACATGATTAGAGACGAAACACACTCACAACATGTTGAAGAATGAAAAATAAGCATATATGGGAGGTCTAGTGGTTAAGATTCCATGCTTCCAATGCAAGGGGCACAGCTTTGATCCCTGGTTGGGGAACTAAGATCCCACATGCCACATGGCTCAGCCAAAAAAAAAAAAGCATATATGAACTTAGACTACCATGTGAAGGAAGACAGTTGAGGGAGAAAGGAAAAACACTGGGACACTGGCTCTTTCCCTTATGATTGTTTGCAGATGAGCACGCCACTCTACGTCCTGGATTTCTCACAGAACTGGAATAAAAATAGTACGCACTTCATAGGGTTGTTATGCAGCTTAAGCGGGGTAATTCTAGAATAAGCACCCAGTGTCTGTACTTGTCAACATCATGACTCTGTTATTTGCAGGGGTAGAGAAGCAATAGGGAGATGAGAGGTTAAGCTGAGAAATGGATAGCTTGGATTCAGGTTTCGAAATATATGAAGGCAGTAGACTGATGGGGTCTCTTTGCCAAGGGCATTCCTAACCCAACAACACAGACACCATGGGGCTCAGAGCCCAGGAGTTGGAAGCTCCTTCCCAGGCCTGCTGCTCTCCTTCTGGCTATCTGGTTGACCTTGTGAGCCCCTGATGTGGGTTCAGCAAGTGGTTGGCTACAATCCCCTACGTGCACATCCCAGGCATTCCCAAGACAGTCTGTCCTGAAGCAGGGGGAGGTGCCAGTGGCTGCGAATGATAAACAGTTTAGAGTCAGGGAAGGAAAGGTCACCTTTGGGCTGTGACCTGGGGGAAGGGACACTTGTCCCAGAGGAACAAGCACTAGTCCCTAAGAAGTACATTGAACCTGCCCTTGGCACTTGTCCAGTCGCCAGGTCTTCAACACAAATGCTACTTGTCGGTGACACAGGCTTCAAGTGAGGGCTCGTAGGCTAATTTGTGGTAAGTGTGCTAAGTCGCTTCAGTTGTGTCTGACTCTTTGCAGTCCTATGGACCATAGTTCACTAGGTTCCTCTGTCCATGGGATTCTCCAAGCAAGAATACTGGAGTAGGTTGCCATGCCCTCCTCCAGGGAATCTTCCCCACCCAGGGTTTGAACCTGACTCTCTTATATTGCCTGCACTGGTAGGTGGGTTCTTTAACACTAGCTCCACCATCAGCCTGCAATGCAGGAGATCTGGATTCAATTCCTGGGTGGGGAAGATCCCCTGGAGGAGGACAAGGCAACCCACTAACAGTATTCTTGCCTAGAAATCCCCAGGGACAGAGGAGCCTGGCGGGTTACAGTCAGCAGGGTTGCAAAAAGTCAGCCACAACTGAGTCACTAAGCACCGCACACAGGCCACCAATTCCATGATGGCTGCAGCCGACTTATACAGGCTCAAGAGAGCCAACTGTTAAATTTTCAGGAATTTTGTAAGCCAATTATTAAACATAGGCACTATCAAAAATTAAGTTATGCAAACTCACAATGAAATAAACCATACTGAAAGACTCTAAACTCATTGATTCCTATTTTATGGTATTTTACTAGTATTTCCCCTCTTCAGGATATTTACATGTATTGTATCTATCTGATGGAAAACTCTAACGTGGAAATACTATACAACTCTGTGTTCAGTGATGTTATGTTAATAGTTCGAAATTGGCCATGGTGGAAGTATCTATACTACAGAAATGCTACAAATCAACATACAGACACACCCTCCATAGAGCTGGTTGTTAGCATTTACTGGGGACTTTCCTGGTGGTCCAGTTGTTAAGAATCTGCTTTGCAATACAGGGGACACAGGTTTGATCCCTGGTGGGGGAACTAAGATCCCACATGCCTTGGAGCAACTAAGCCTGTGATCCGTTGCAGCTACTGAGCTCATGCGCACCAGAGCCCACACATCACAGCTAGAGAGTCTATGCACTGCAACGCAGAGCCTATGTGCTGCAACTAAGACCCGATGCAGCCAAATCAATTAATTAAAAAAACAAAACATTTACCAGCACCCCCCAGATAAGCTGATGTCTAGAAAAAAAATTTTTTTGGCCCTGTGACTTGTGGGATCTCAATTCTCAGACCAAGGATTGAGCCAGGGCCATGGCAGTGAAAGCCCACTATCCCAACCACCAGGCCACCAGGGAACTCCTACTGAAATTTTGTCTTTAGCCACTTCTTCTGGGCTCAGCTGGTAAAGAATCTGCCTGCAAAGCAGGAGACCTGGGTTTGATCCCTGGGTTGGGAAGATCCCCTGGAAAAGGGAACAGCTATCCACTCCAGTATTCTGGCCTGGAGAATTCCATGGATTGTCTTGTCCATGAGGTCCCAAAGAATCAGACATGACTGAACGACTTTTACTTCTGATGAGTTCCAGCAGTCTCCATCAGCTCCACAGAAACAGGACCTTCTAGTTTGGGTAGTGTAATAGTGTTACTTGCTCAGTCATGTCTGACTCTTTGCGACCCCATGGATTGTAGCCTGTCATGCTACTTTGCCCATGGGACTCTCCAGGCAAGAATCCTGGAGCGGGTTGCCATTTCCTTCTCTAGAGGATCTTCCCGACCTAGGGACCGAACCTGGGCCTCCTCCATTGCTGGCAGATCATTTACTGTCTGAGCCACCAGGTAATCTCACTGGACTATATCCCACAGAATGTGAATGTTATTGTGTTCAGTCGCTAAGTTATATCCAACTCTTTGGAACTGCAAAGAGGCTGCAGATGGACTGCAGTATGCCAGGCTTCCCTGTCTTTCACTGTCTCCTGAAGTTTGCTCAAACTCATGTCCATTGAGTTGGTGATGCTATCCAGCCATCTCATCTTCTGTCACCCCCTTCTCCTCCTGCCCTCAATCTGTCCCAGCATCAAGGTCTTTTCCAGTGAGTCAGCTTTTCACATCAGGTGGCCATAGTACTGGAGCTTCAGCTTCAGCATTAGTCCTTCCAATGAGAATAATGGTGGTCATTACTGATCACTTAACACTTGTCTCATCTTCCTTTAGGTTGCCCTTACAACATCACCATGAGCTTGGTATTAAATTTTACTCTACCATTTTGCAATGATAAAGTGAGCCACAGAGAAAGTAAGTAAGCCTCTCTCAAGGTAACCAGAAAAAAAAAGGTAACCAGAGAAACTAATCCTCTCCTAACCACTACAGATAAAGAATAATCTGATAAAGAAATGTGATTAAGTGGCTCAACTGCCACTCCTTCAAGGCGCCAGCCCTGACTTTAATTTTCCCTACCAAAGGGCATTCATCTTGATGTTGTTTTATTGTTCTTAGTCACATTAAATAAAACAGAATATATCCTATCCCAGAACTTTAGACTTTAATGAATAAGTAAGACAGTTCTGGAGTCACTCTTTCAGTTGGCATGTTATTATTCAGTCTCTCAGTCGTGTCCAACTCTTTTCAACCCCATGGACTTGCAGCACGCCAGGCTTCCCTGTCCTTCAGCATCTCCTAGAGTTTGCTCAAACTCATGTCCATTGAGTTGGTAATGCTATCCAACCATCTCGTCCTCTGTCATCCCCTTCTCCTCCTGCCTTCAGTCTTTCCCAGCATTAAGGTCTTTTCCAATGAGTTGGCTCTTTGCATCAGGTGGCCAAAGTATTGGAGCTTCAGCTTTAGCGTCAGCCCTTCCAATAAAAATTCAGGGTTGATTTCCTTTAGAATTGACTGGTTTGATCTCCTCTAAACAATCAATTATTAATTAGGAACTGAGATCCAGCTATGAAACCAACTCAGTTCAAGATCTGCACACCTCTCATGAAAGCTAAAGACCAGAGTCTTTAAAGTTCCCACAACCTGTAAAAGGTTACAGAGCTTGTAAGAGATGAAGACAAGATATTAACTAGGCCTGCCTGGATTCCAGAGTCCCTGCTCCAGTAAGAGGCATATGATGACTGGGTTAACAAGCAAAACTCAACTGAGTAAATTTAAAGATTTAATTGTCCTTATTTAATGATTCATGAATTGAGCAGCACTCCATCTGGCAAACGAGCTCTGAGCAACTGTTCAAAAGGGAAGACTTTACAGGCAGGAGGCAGGGCAAGGAAGTTATTCTAGCTGAGAGTGGATTGTTTCAGGCAAGGTCACCTTCCTTTAAGGGGCAGCTGGTACTATCAGGCCGGTAACCCTTACTAGTGCTGACCAGGTAATTCCAGATTGGCTGATTAAAGATCACATTCCTGGGAGAGGCTGAAAATGCCAAGAGGTTAGGGCTTTTTGTTTTTGTATTTTACTGAAGTATAGTTGATTTGCAGTGTTGTGTTAGGGGCTCCCCTGGTAGCTCAGCTGGTAAAGAATCTGCCTGCAAAGCAGGAGACCCTGGTTTAATTCCTGGGTTGGGAAGATCCCCTGGAGAAGGGATAGGCTATCCACTCCAGCATTCTTGGGCTTCCCTGCTGGCTCAGTTGGTAAAGAATCAGCCTGCAATGGCTACCCACTCCAGTATTCTGGTGTGGAGAATTCCATGGACTATAGTTGTGGAGAAGGAAATGGCAACCTACTCCAGTATTCTAGCCTGGAGAATCACATGGACAGAGGAGCCTGGTGGGTACAGTCCACGGGGTCACAAAGAGTCGGACACGATTGAGTGACTAATTTTCTTTTTCAGTGTCGTGTTATAGGTTAGTTATTAAGTCTTGACTTGCTGATATGGAGTTTAGCACAAGGGAATTCATTTGGAGTCTGTTGTCTCTTTTTCAACACTATTAGGCATTTATTTTAAAAAGTCTTGTAGACGAATATTTGTGCTAGGTTGCTTCAG
This sequence comes from Capricornis sumatraensis, assembly GCF_032405125.1. NCBI lineage: Eukaryota > Metazoa > Chordata > Mammalia > Artiodactyla > Bovidae > Capricornis > Capricornis sumatraensis. The sequence continues at coordinate 27,296,118 of NC_091087.1, read as the reverse complement.
TCATGTCTGACTTTTTGCAACCCTATGACCATAGCCCACCAGGCTCCTCTGTCCATGGGTTTCTCCTGGCAAGATACTGGAGTGGATTGCCATGCCTTCCTCTGGGGGATCTTCTCAGAAGAATATTTAATGGTAAAGAAAAAAGCCTGTTAAGTATTAAGTTAAGGGACTTACCTGGTGGTCCAGTGGCTGAGATCCTGAACTCCCAACACAAGGGGTCCCAGTTTCATCCCTGGTCAGGGAACTAGATCCCAAATGCTGCAAACTGCATGCCACAACTAAGACCAGTGCAGCCAAATAAATAAAATCCATTTTTTAAAGTATTAAGTTAAAAATGGAAGTTAAAAAAATCTGAACTGTATCAATTCCTGGGTACATATTGTTTTTCACATTTAACGTGTCTGAATTTGCATCAAAAATCAATTCCAGGGGAATTATAGATATCAATGTGAAAGATAAAACAATAAAGCTTCTAGAAGATATTACAGGGCTAAGAAAAGGTGTATCAAACAGGAAATAAGACATAAACATAAAAGGCTAATAAGTTGGACTAAATTAAAATTAAGATTTTTTTTTTTGCATCAAAAGACATTTTAAGTGAATGAGAAGGTGAGCCAGTGAATGGGAGAGAAAACTTTTGCAATACATATATCCAAAAAGGGGACTCATATCAGAATGTATATTGAACTCCTACAAATCACAAACTGGCAAACAATCCAATGGAAAAAAAATAAGCAAAAAGCTTGAAACATTCACTTCACAAAAGAGAATATTCAAATGGACAATAAGGATATGAAAAGAAGCTCAATCTCATTAGCCTCTAGGGACATGCAACTTGCTAGTCTAACACACTGACCAATTGCTCCCCAGAGAACATGGGAAATGCAATTTAAAACCGCCATGAGAACCACAATATACCCCCAAGAATGCCTAAAACTGAAAAGAATGAGAACGCTGACTGTTAGCATGAGATGTGGAGAAACCAAAGCTCTCCTACGTTGCGGGAAGAATATAAATTAGACACTCAGAAAATTGTTTGGCAGTGTCTGTTAAAGTCAAATGCTTGTCAGTATCATCCAACAGAATTTCATACAAATGTGCAGCAAAAGACGAGAACCAGAATATTCATAGAAGCATCATTAATAATAGCCCCTACCTGGAAACCGCCCAAATGCCATCTGTAGTAGAATGGACGCATTGCGGCAGATTCATAAACAGAATTTTGTATAGAAGCAGAACTAATAAATTACAGCTACATGCGAAAACATGGACGAATTTTACAAACAGCATTGAGAACAAGTAAGACACAACAGAGTACATACAGCATGATTCCATTTACAGAAAAACAAAGATAGGCAAAAACAGTCTATTTCAGTAGAAGTTAGGATAGCAAATGGGAAGTTAGGAAAGGTTGTGCCTAGAAGGTGGTTTAAGGAGGGTTTGGGGGACCCTGGTGGTTTATGTTTCCTGATCTGGGTAGTGATTCAGTCAACACTCATAAGTTGTACACTAATAATTTGTGTACTTTCTGTATATGTGTGTTAGTCGCTCAGTCGTGTCCAACTTTTTGCAACCCCATGGACTGTAGCCCACCAGGCTCCTCTGTCCCTGGGATTCTCCAGGCAAGAACACTAGAGTGGGTTGCCATTTCCTCCTCCAGGGGATCTTCCTGACCCACGGATCGAACCCAGGTCTCCTGCATTTGCAGGCAGATTCTTTACCATCTGAGCCATCATATGTGTGTATAGATATATATTATACTTCACTAAAAAGTATACCAAATGAAGATGAAATTGAACAATTTGAGACCAAGAAGGTTAATTACCCACAGATCTTTGCTGAAAGACCTGTTCAATGATGTCATCCAGTTATCAGGAAATTGAACTCAGCAGGTAGGAGCGGAATGTAAGAACCACTGCAGAGCCAAGAGACAGGCAAACACGTAGATAAATCTATTTGGAAAAAAAATGGAGGGGCTCAGAAAACCCAGTGGAGCCTAAAATGCTATGGAATAATAACGTGGAAAACAGAAGAGGAGAAATCGGACAGAAATTATCGAAGTTTCACATATTTCTAAGAAGGATAAAGACAATGAGTTATAAACTTTTTACAATCAAGTCAAGAATTTAATTTCTAAGCAAGTAAAAATACAATGCACAATTTCTAAACCAGTGAAAAGGGTGAGAAAGAATAAAGAAGTCTGCATTGTTATAGTATAAAACTAAAAACGGGGGGACTTTCCTGGCAGTCCAGTGGTTAAGACTCCATGCTCCCAATGCTGGGGGCAACGGGTTCAATCCCTGGCTAGAGAACCAGGATCTTGCATGCTGCATGGCGCAGCCAAAAATAAAAAAGAAGAAGAAGCACTTAAAGACAAGCATGGAAAATAGAAAATGCAAAATAAAGTGACAGGCATAAGTTTAAAATTTTTGGTAATCCCTATAAATGTAAATAGTTTAATTGTGTCTGTTAAAAGACAGGGACTTTTAAATTTGTTACGAAAACAAAATTCAACTACAAGCGATTACATGTAAAACCTAATGACAGAAAAGATGAAAGTAAGAAGCATGAAAAAAATATATATACCAGGCAAATACCAAGGAAAATGAAGCTGGTGTTGCAATATAAGATAAATCTTAAAGAAAAAAGCAATATTAGGTATAAGGATGATCATAGGTCAACGATGAAAGGAAAAATTCACTAGAAAAATCTTGTACGTAAACCTACACTTTACAACATAGCTTCAAAATATATATAGCACAAATGGATGGAATTACAAAGAGAAATGGAAACGTTCACAACCATACTGGGAGAGCTTAACATCTCTCTCAGAAACTAAGAGATCAAGCTTATAAAAAATTATAAGAATATAGACTGGAAGAACACAGTGACACAAATGTTCCAACGTGCAGACACAGAATGCTGCATCTTACAGCTGCACGTGTATGTTCAGTGGCTCAGTCACCTCCGATGTTTGCAAACCCATGGGCTGTAGCCTGCCAGGCTCCTCTGGCCATGGGATTTTCCAGGCAAGAATACCGGAGTGGGTTGCCATTTCTTCCTCCAGGGGATCTTTCAGATCCAGCAATCAAACCTGAGTCTCCTGGGTCTCCTGCATCGGCAGGCAGATTTTTACCACTAGTGCCACCTGGGAAGTCTTAGGGAACTATATTTTTTTGTCTGTAAGAACACATGCAAGTTACAAATGTGGCTACACGTGGGACCACAAAGGAAAGGTCAATAAGTGCCGAAGAAGCAATAAACCTTGTGCAATAAAATATAAAATCACTATCAAGAAGAAAGCCCCCAAACCTACTCTGGCATAACAAAAATAGGACAAACTAACATTAGGGCCTTCCCAATGCAATGGGAATGACACACTTTACATAAAATTTTGGTTATATATATATTTTTAAGCTTGAATCTAATGATAAGGAAACCATCAGACAAAAGAAACAAGGCAATTGTGAAGGACAGTCTACAAAACAGCTGCCCTGGAAATCTTCAAAAAAATTCAAAATTATACACCTCCCACTGATTCTCCCACAAAAGAAGAAGGTACTGCTTTAGATTAGAGAAAGCTAATGAAGGACTTCCCTGGTGGTCCAGTGGTTAAGACTCTGTACTCTCAATGCAGAGGGCCTGGGTTTGATCCCTGGTCAGGGAACTAAATCCCGCATGCCACAACTAAGACTCAGTGCAGCCAAATATATAAATATTTTTAAAAAATCTAATGAGACGTGACAACCAAATGCCATGCCTGAGCCTTGATTCTGGATCCCAGACCATCTTCCCAAATTTAAAGGAATGACTGGGACAGTCTTGGGACAATTTAATACAGACTACAGATTATATAGCATTACCATATAAATGTTAAATTTCTTGTGTGCGATAACGTGTCCCCCATTTTTTTTTTTTGAGCTCTTAGTGCTCTCCTCTAGGATAATTCTCCAACTTCTTCGTCTTAGGATCCCTTTACACCCTGAGAAGTTGTTGAGAACTCCAAAGGTTGTTTGTTTACATACATTATATAAAACCCTATTTGGGGCTTCCCAGGTGGCACAATGGTAAGGAATTCGCCTGCCAATGCAGGAGACTTGGATTCAACCTCTGGTCTGAGAAGATGCCCTGGAGGAGGAAATGGCAACCCACTCCAGTATTTTGCCTGGGAAATCGCATGGACAGAGGAGCCTGGCGGGTTACAGTTCATTGGATCACAAAGAGTTGGACATGACTGAACACACACACGAAAACCTATTTACTGAATTAAAAGTTAAAACAAAATTTGAAACATGTTTATATATTCACTTAAAAATAACTACATTTTCCAAAATAAAAGAGTTAATGAGGAGAGCTGTTTTGTTTACATTTTGCAACTCCCTTCATCTCTGACTTCTCAGAAGTATTAGTAGCTGGACTCTCACACCCAATTCAGCACTCAGTCTGTTGCTGTATTTTGTTTCGGTTGAAGTGTTTGAAGAAAATCCAGCCTCACGCAGATATGCATTTGGAAAAAAAGAGGAGTGTTTCAATAGCTTTTTCAGATGTTAGGATTCTTCTCCCCTCCTCCATGCTCTCATTATCAAACCCCATTTAATTCTTAAAGATCAACACCACCAAAAATACAAAGTAGAATAAAAGTTTTTTTTATAAGTACCATTTAATTAAAGCTGTTTACAACTATTATCTCCCACAGGAGTTACACATGAATTTTCTTTTTTTTCTTTTTTTTTTTTCAAAATATTTATTAAACACCTAATGTGTGCAAGGAACTCCCTAAGCTCTAGCTATACTGTGAAAGTGAAAGTCACTCAGTCGTGTTCAACTCTTTGCGACCCCGTGGACTGTAGCCCACCAGGCTTCTCCGTCCATGGGGTTCTCCAGGCAAGAATACTGGAGTGGGTTGCCATTTCCTTCTTCAGGGGATCTTCCCGACCCAGGAATTGAACTCACGTCTCCTGCATTGCAGGCAGACGCTTTAACCTCCGAGCCACCAGGGAAGCCCACACATGAATTTTAAAAGTACAAGAGGAGTGGTCTGGTGGTTAAGACTCTGTGCTTCCACTGCAGGGGGCATGGGATTAATCCCTGGTCCAGAAAATTCCACATGCCTTACAGAATGGCCAAGAAAAAAAAGAGAGAGAGATGAGAGAAACAGCAGAAGCAGCACACAGGGTTGGACAAGCCAGCAGGAGTTTCACTGCCACAGCAAGGGGGGCCAGGCGTGAGTGGGCTTTTTTAAGATTTACTTTGAATGAGAAAGTAGTAAGTAGCATAAGCAGCTGAGAGTGTGCCCCCAGTATGAGAGCTCTTCTCCTTCCCACTTCTCTCTCTCTGTGCTGTGCTCAGTTGTATCCCACTCTTTGCGACCCCATTGACTATAGCCCGCCAGGATCCTCTGTCCATGGGATTCTCCAGGCAAGAATCCTGGAGTGGGTTTCCATGCCCTCCTTCAGGGGATCTTCCCGATCCAGGAATTGAACCCATGTCCGGTGCGTCTCCTGCATTGGCAGATGGGTTCTTTGCCACTAGCGCCACCTAGGAAGCCCTCCCACTCCTCACTCCAAGGTATAATTTTTTTGGAAAAACAAAATGTCCTATATCTAGTTAGTTGTGTTACCTACTATTACATCTCTAGTCTGTTTTCCTACACTAAGCAATTCAGCAGGAGTGAATGTCCTACAGTTTAACTAATTCTGACACTATCTACTTGCAGAAAGCATTAGATCCTTCAGATTAAGAGCTCAGATCTACAACACTGGTGCTTATCACTAACCAGGGACATTTCAGTTGCATTTCTGACTCACCCGCTAAAAACTGGGGATTTACATGACCCCTTCCGTGGGCCCCGTAATTTCCTAGGACAACTCACAAAACACTGGAAATGTTGATTCACAGTTCTCAATTTATTATAAAGGATGTATAAAGGCCTCAGGTAAACAGCCAGATGAAGAGGTACATAGGGTGAGGTCCAAAGGGGTCCTGAGCACAGGAGATTCTGTCTCAGTGGACCTGAGATGCTCAAAAAGGATTATCTATGAATAACAGAAGGAAACTCCTATCTCTTAGGAAATTTCAACGGTTTTGTGAGCTCTGTGCCAGGAACTAGGGGCAAAGACCAAATATATTCTCTACCACAAGTTTCTTATAAGGCAGGCATGGCATTGGCTGATACCTGGCTTAAAGTCTAAAAATCATGCCCAGATAACACATGTAAGCATTTATAGCTCAGCAGATAAAACTTTCACTGCAGTTAAAATTGAACACGTGTCTGAACCATTGATCTTGATTAAGTTAGGGCCAATGACTGTGATTTGTTCACATCCCCACAGTTCTGGATCAGAATATATTCTGACCAAATAATCTGCAAAGGAGATAACCTAGCTTTGAATCTATAATATAAAAGCAAAGAGGCAATGATTTTCTGCTCAGTTATCATGTTTAGGATCTTTCCAAGGAATGTAATAAGACCCAGGAAGCACCTCTTGCTGCCTGTGCCAGAAGTTTCATGTACTGTCCTTGAGCATGGAAATGGTCAGCTGACCAGCTGTATGCAGTCCACAGTGGTTCTCCCACAAACATCGACACAGCTGTCACACAGTTCTCATCCAGTGTGAAGCAGTGATAAATGACTGCAAGAAGCATCATTACCTTTCGTTTCTTCATAAAAATCTGAATCCATGTTATTGTTGTTCAGTCGCTAAGTCGTGTCCGATGCTTTTCAACCCCATGGATCGCCTCGCACCAGGCTTCTGTGTCCTCCACTATCTCCTGGAGTTTGCTCAAATTCATGTCCATTGAGTCCATGATGCAATCTAACCATCTAATTTTCTGCCAACCCCTTTTTATTTTGCCCTCAATCTTTTCCAGCATGAGGGTCTTTTTCAATGAGTCGATTCTTTGCATCCAGTGGCACAAGTATTGGAGCTTCAGCTTCAGCATCAGGCCTTCCAAAGAATACTCAGGCTTGATTTCCTATAAGATTGACTGGTTTGACCTCCTTGCAGTCCAAGGGACTCTCAAGAGTTTTTAGCACCACAATTCAAAAGCATCAAGTCTTCAGCACTCAGCCTTCTTTATGGTTCAACTCTCACATCTGTAAATGACTTGTGGAAAAAAACCACAGCTTTGACTATACAGACCTTTGTCAGCAAAATAATGTCTCTGCTTTTTTAATATACTGTCTAGGTTTGTCATAACTTTCTTTCCAAGGAGCAAGCATCTTTTAATTTCAAGGCTTGTAGTCCCCATCTGAATCCATGAGTCCTCTTTATCTCTTTCATAGTAGTATCCACTGCCATCCAAACTATAGCAAATTTTACACCCTAGTGCAAATGCTCCCAGAAAAACATCTTTTCTTTTCACTATTTTTAAATGTATTTAAAAGTAGACTTTTAATTTGATTTAAATTTATTTGGCTGTGCAGGGTCTTAGTTGTGGCTGGTGGGCTCTTAGTTGTAGCATACAGGATCTAGTTCCCTAACCAGGGGTCGAACCCAGGCCCACTGGGCTGGGAGCAAAGAGTCTTAAAAACTTGACTATCAAGGACGTCCCAAAACATCTTAACCTTTTCTTCATAATCTGGAAGTTTATTTTTGTGTATAGTTATTATGTCTATCTAGGGGTAGTTTCTCTTTATGATTTTTTTCTAATTCTGGCTCATTCTCATATTTGTCAACTTCCAGTAAAGGACTCCAAGCTGGCACAGCTGCTGCAGACTGGGCTCCAGGCCACAGGGATACCTCAGGTCATCTTGGGACTTGTCCATGTACCAGATCTGCACCACGATCTGGGCCTGGGGGGCTGCAGGGCGGTGCTTCCCACCATAGTAGGCATTGCAAGCACCAGGCGCTCTGTGACCTGCATGGGCTGAGCTGGGCAGAGTCCCTGGTGGCCTCTTTTAGGGGGCATCCCAGTTTGTGCCACTGCCCAATCCTGGTTTGCCAGTCATTGAGACTGTGTAAGACCTGACCCAGGGTATTCACTTACTATAACGAAATGTATAAGTGATACTTTCTCAAAGGTTAATTGCAATGTGGAATCTGAAACCACACAAATGTGCTTTTCTCTTCTGTTACATTCAGACCTCTCACATTCAAATCCATTCTCTTTACCCATGCATGACTTTTTAACATCATGTGTTGGTCAATTGGAAAATACTGGCTCACTGAGTTATGCAGATCTTCCCAAAGCTGACACAGTTCCTTATACAACATGAAAAAAAAAATCACATTTGTTAATATCACTAATCTCATTAGAAACATTATTAAGAATTGGAAAGCTCTCAAGCTCAGGGTATCCACAGGTTTTCCAAAATTTTAGTTTTCCCTCGAAAGCTCCAGTTTAAAAAAATCACTGGTAACAGACACTATAAGCTATTTTCTTGAAGTGACTGGTTCATTTCATTCATTTTTGAGAAAATATCTACCAGATACTTGTGTCTGAATGGCTTCTCTATCAGTTGTTCTTTCCAGTTAAATAGATGTTCTGTGAAGAAAGCAGCTGGTACAGCTCACAACTTAAATAAAGCATTCCAGTCCTTTCTAAGTTCTTCTCCAGGAGACAACCATCTTACATGCGTCTGCAGCACAAGTGCTTTGTATGTATTTCCATTTGTATTATTATATATATTATATAGAATATTAGAAAGATGTATAACCAAGAGTTATGATCTAATCAAATAATTTTTACTGCTTTATTGAGATCTTATTAATGGACTTGAAAAAAGAAAAAAGAGTGCATGGTGGTGAGAAATAAAATCATCATGGTCTGGTGCCTCTGTCATGACTCAGGCTAAATTGTAAGCAGTTATCCCACCGTTACTTTTGCATCATTTGGGCAAATGTTAGCACAGTGAGAAATATAACTGACTTACTATTATGATCACAATTTAGATCTCATGGTTCTCCCCTTCCTCAGGGTCCGCGGACCATACCCTGAGAACCGTTGGTTGCTGCTAGGTTGCACCATCTTGTCTTAACCTCCACCTAACTTTACATTCATTGAGTTCTGATCTTTCCCCCTCGGGTGTCCCCAGGAAGACCCCAGCACCTTCCAGTCGGAGCCAGATCCGCGGGGAAGGCGAGGTGGGGGTGTGTGTGTGGGTGCCTACGTATGTGACTCTGTGTGTCGGGGGGTGGGGGGGGGTGGCCAGCAGGGCACCGAAGCTGTACCCAGCTGCCCTCGCCCCTCTTTCCCTTACCTCACTTCCTCTTTCCCTCCCCTAGCCCCTTTAACCCTTTGCTTTCCTCCAAGGACGGAGGAAAAGCTTCAATTTAAAGAAAGCTGCCAGAGTGAATAATTCTGGGATAAGAGGCACTCTGCACAGCACATAAACTACTGTGACAATTTGTTTCAAAATTAAAAAGAATCTAATTAGATCCCTAGATATCTTTTTAAAATAATTCATTATTTATTTATTTGGGCTGTGCTGGGTCTTGCGAACAGACTTTCTCTAGTGTGGGGCTTCTATTGTGGAGAACAGGCTCTAGGCACTCTGGCTTAGCTGCTCTGCAGCCTGTGGGCGCCTCCGCGCATGGCCCCTGGACCACCAGGAAAGCTCTATCTATAGATATCTGGATTGTTCTTTTTCTGGTTTCATATTTTCTTGTTATGTGATTGTCAACCACCACAGAACTGTATAAAGTAAAAATCGAGAGTCTCTGACTATACCCCTCTCCCAGACTGTCCTTGGTATCTGTGCCTCTAATTTTTCCTATATATGTATGTATGTTAAGATAGGATGCATGTGTGCGTGCTAAGTCACTTTAGTCGTAGCCTGTCAGGCTCCTCTGTCCATGGGATATACCAGGCAAGAATACAGGAATGGGTTGCTGTACCTTCCTCCAGGGGATCTTCCCAACCCAGGGACTGAACCAGTACCACCTCAGTTCAGTTCAGTTGTTCAGTACTGTCTGACTCTTTGCGACCCCATGGACTGCAGCACGCCAGGCCTCCCTGTCCATCACCACCTCCCAGAGCTTACTCAATCTCATGTCCATTGAGTCAGTGATGCCATCCAACCGTCTCATCCTCTGTTGTCCCCTTTTCCTCCAGTACCATCTGGGAAGCCATAAAACAGGATATTTATCTGCAACTTTCTATTTTCACTTAATATGTCACAATGTATTTTTCTATATCAGCAAATATCCACTTCATCCTTTCTTATTTGTTCATTTATTTATTCGGCTGCGCCGGGTTTTAGTTGCAGTACTCGAGATCTTTAGTTGCGGCATGTGGGATCTTTTTATTCTCTCTCTTTTTTATAGTTACAGCATGTGGGATCCAGTTCCCTCACCAGGGACTGAACCTGGGTCCCCTGCATTGGGAGTAAGGAGTTTCAGCTTCTGGACCAGCAGGGAAGTTCCCATTCTAAGCATTTTATCTGCATGAATTTATTTAATCTTAAGAATCTGCCTACAATGCAGGAGACAGCCCGCAATACAGAAGAGCCGGGTTCAATCCTTGGGTCAGGAAGATCCCCTGGAGAAGGAAATGGCAACCCACTCCAGTATTCTTGCCTGGTATATCCCATGGACAGAGGAGCTGGGAAGGCTACAGTCCATGGGGTCGCATGCTAAGTCGGACATGACTTAGTGACTAAACCACCCACAACTGCGGGGAGTAGGTACTGTTATTATCCCCATTTGCAGCTGAAGCAACTGAGGCTCAGATTTGAACAGGCAATGAGAGAATCATAACAAAAGATTTCTACAAACAGGGAGAAAACTTTATGCTCTGGGACTCTGTTGCTGCTGCTGCTGCTGCTAAGTCGCTTCAGTCGTGTTCGACTCTGTGTGACCCCATAGATGGCATCCCACCAGGCTCCCCCGTCCCTGGGATTCTCCAGGCAAGAACACTGGAGTGGGTTGCCATTTCCTTCTCCAATGCATGAAAGTGAAAAGTGGAAGTGGAGTTGCTCAGTCGTGTCTGACCCTCAGCGACCCCATGGACTTCAGCCTTCCTGGCTCCTCCATCCATGGGATTTTCCAGGCAACAGTACTGGAGTGCCGGGACTCTGTTACCAATAGAGTAATGAAGCATCTGGTTCTTTTTAATGCCTTTCAATCTTTCACCTTCCTCTAACTTTGGATCTCTGGTTTTATTAGGAATTTTAAGGATTAATTTAAGTAATGTAAGAGAAAACTTCCTGAAATTAGTGTTTTAAAATCTTCCAAATTTGTTTCTGGACTCCACCTGTTACCGTCCATAGATTTATTTTACAAAGCTAAAATCAGAGTAGTCGTTCATGTTCTTTTTTTAGGAGGCAGGGGTCTGTTTACCTTTCAATATGATTCAAGTGTAAATGAATGTTGTGCCCCTCCCCCTTATCCCCAAGGGACAGTGCAGGCTTGAGAAGTTGAACTTGTACTTGGCCAACAAGGATGAGTTGGGTCTGTCTATTGGTTGGGGGGGTGGTGGCGGCAGTGGAAAGAAGCCACTTGATGGAAGGAAGGGACGGTGCAACTGCTCAGAGCCAAGGACTACTCAGGGGAATGGCTAAATCTAGGGTTTGTGTGGAGCAAGAATAGTAGAAGAGAAGGGTGGAGAGGTAAGTGAAGGTTATGAATTGCTATAAGCTCTTCAGATTTTATTGTATCAGGCGTTGAAGAGCTACTTCCCTATTTGAGTGGAGTGACTGCTCAGGCCTGTGCTTCAGGATGACAAGGCTGGAAGTGGCTGGCGGGGAGGGCAGATGGGAGGGGGAGTGAGCACAGACTACCGGCAGGGAAATCACTTTGGAGATGACCATAAATAGCTCTGCTATCAACACCTCCCCTACAACCCTCCCCCTTCCCATTTTCTGACTTCTAATAATGGCCTCACCATTCTCCCAGTGCCAGCGATGGAAGTCTGAGTCACTGTGCCTCCGCCCCCGGCCAGCAAGCTGCAATTCCTGCAGATGCCATCTCTAAACCGCCTCTACCCTCTTGCTCCTTCTTGAGGGTCCTGCCTGAACCCCGTGTTAGGCCTGTCTCTGGTTCAGGAACCCGGGCCTCCCTTTCCTAGGCTTGCTCTCCTACTCTCTGACATCCCCTCACTGCTGGGCCAGATGTTCCCAGATGTTACCCTTCTGCCGACAAACAGAACATGAAACAAACATAGGGTGAAACAAAACCCCTGCAGTGTCCACCTGGAGGAAGTGCAAGGCCCTCGCTCTCCTTGCCTGCCTGGTCAGCTTCCTCCCTGTCTTTTGTTTCTTTTTAATTTATCTATTTATTTGACTGTGATGGGTGTTTGTTGGTGCGTGGGCTTTTTCCCTGGTTGCAGAGAGCAGGGGTTACTCTGTAGTTGTAGTGCGTGAGCTTCTCATTGCAGTGGCTTCCCTTGTTGAGGACTTCCCTGGTGGCTCAGACGGTGAAGTGTCTGTCTACAGAACCCGGGTTCAATCCCTGGGTTGGGAAGATCCCCTGGAGAAGGAAATGGCAATCCACTCCAGAACTATTGCCTGGAAAGTCCCATGGACAGAGGAGCCTGGCAGGCTACAGTCCATGGGGTTGCAAAGAGTCAGACATGACTGAGCGACTTCACTTTCCTTTTTCACTTGCTCTTGTTGCAGTTCACTTTCCTTTTTCACTTTCTCTTGTTGCGGAGCGTGGGCTCCAGGGCATGTGGGCTTCAGTAGTTGCTACAGGTGGGCTTCGTGGTTTCCATTCCTGGGCTCTAGAGCACAGGTTCAGTAGTTGTGGCCCAAGGGGCGAGTTGCTCTGCAGCTTGTGGGATCCTCCCAGACCAGGGATAGAACTGGTGTCTCCTGCATTGGCAGGAAGGTTCTTTACTACTGAGCCACCACAGAAGCCCCTCTCATGTCTTAAAGATCAGTGAGCACACACGTGATGGGTGTTTCTGCCCTGAGCTCACCAGGGTCTCCTCTAGCAGAGGTGGTTTTCTGTTCACCGGATGCCTGGTGTGTCATCTAAACTCCTCTTGGGACACTTCACTTTCCTGTTATGTTTGGTTTGTGCTTGATTTGTGGCTTCCTAAGGGTAAAGACTGAGTGACATGCATTTTTGTGCCTCCACGGGGAACTGTGGAGAATAGCAAGGAGACATAAGAAAGCCTTCCTCAGCGATCAGTGCAAAGAAACAGAGGAAAACAATAGAATGGGAAAGACGAGAGATCTCTTCCAGAAAATTAGAGACACAAGGGAACGTTTCATGCAAAGATGAGCACAATAAAGAACAGGAATGGTGTGGACCTAACAGAAGCAGAAAATATTAAGAGGTGGCAAGAATACGCAGATCTTCACGACCCAGATAACCACGGTGGTGTGATCACTCACCTACAGCGAGACATCCTGGAATGTGAAGTGGGCCTTAGAAAGCATCACTAGGAACAAAGCTAGTGGGGGTGATGGAATTCCAGTTGAGCTATTTCAAACCCTAAAAGATGATGCTGTGAAAGTGCTGCACTCAATATACCAGCAAATTGGAAAACTCAGCAGTGGCCGCAGGACTGGAAAAGGTCAGTTTTCATTCCAATCCCTAAGAAAGGCAATGCTAAAGAATGCTCAGACTACTGCACAGTTGCACTCATCTCATACGATAGTAAAGTAATGCTTTACTAGCTTTACCGTAAACTTCCAGATGTTCAAGCTGGTTTTAGAAAAGGCAGAGGAACAAGAGATAAAATTGCCATCATCTGCTGGATCATGGAAAAAGCAAGAGAGTTCCAGGAAAACATCTATGTCTGCTTTATTGACTATGCCAAAGCCTTTGACTGTGTGGATCACAATAAACTGTGGAAAATTCTGAAAGAGAAGGGAATACCAGACTACCTGACCTGCCTCTTGAGAAATCTGTATGCAGGTCAAGAAGCAACAGTTAGAACTGGACATGGAACAACAGACTGGTTCCAAATAGGAAAAGGAGTATGTCAAGGCTGTATATTGTCACCCTGCTTATTTAACTTTTATGCAGAGTACATCATGAGAAACGCTTGGCTGGAATCAAGATTGCCGGGAGAAATATCAATAACCTCAGATATGCAGCTGATATCACCCTTATGGCAGAAAGTGAAGAAGAACTAAAGAGCCTCTTGATGAAAGTGAAAGAGGAGAGTGAAAAAGTTGGCTTAAAGCTTAACATTCAGAAAACTAAGATCGTGGCATCCAGTCCCATCATTTCATAGCAAATAGATGGAGAAACAGTGGAAACAGTGTCAGACTTTATTTTTTTAGGCTCCAAAATCACTGCAGATGGTGACTGTAGCCATGAAATTAAAAGGCGCTTACTCCTTGGAAGGAAAGTTATGACCAACCTAGATAGCATATTAAAAAGCAGAGACATTCCTTTGCCACCAATGGTCCATCTAATCAAGGCTATGGTTTTTCCAGTAGTCATGTATGGATGTGAGAATTGGACTAAAAAGAAAGCTGAGCACTGAAGAACTGATGCTTTTGAACTGTGGTATTGGAAAAGACTCTTGAGAGTCCCTTGGAGTGCAAGGAGATCCAACCAGTCCATCCTAAAGGAGATCAGTCCTGAGTGTTCATTGGAAGGACTGATGTTGAAGCTGAAACTCCAATACTTTGGCCACCTGATGCAAAGACGTGACTCCTTTGAAAAGACCCTGATGCTGGGAAAGATTGAAGGTAGGAGAAGGGGACAACAGAGGATGAGATGGTTGGATGGTATCACTGACTCAATGGACATGAGTTTGAGCAGACTCTGGGAGTTGGTGATGGATTGGGAGGCCTGGTGTGCTGCAGTCCCTGGGGTTGCAAAGAGCCGGAGATGATTGTGTGACTGAACTGAACTGAACAGGGAATTTGCACATGACCTAGACTCAACAACTTAGTTGAAGTTTGACTAAAAATGTGTAAGGGTGGGAGTTTCCAATTCTGCTGACCCTAAACTGGAGTATCTAAGCACCTTTCCTTGAAACATTATCTTTCTCTGAGGTGGTTTCAAGGCTAGTAGTTATCCACCAAAAATTCCAAACAAGTACAATAAATAGGGACTCTGGTTCCTCCTCTTCTTCCTTAAAAGAATGATGGACTATTAGCCAGGTATATGGATGTGAACTGGCACCCCACTCCAGTACTCTTGCCTGGAAAATCCTATGGACAGAGCAGCCTGGTAGGCTGCAGTCCATGGGGTCGCAAAGAGTCAGACATGACTGAGCGACTTCACTTTCACTTTTCACTTTCTTGCGTTGGAGAAGGAAATGGCAACCCATTCCAGTGTTCTTGCCTGGAGAATCCCGGGGACGGCGGAGCCTGGTGGGCTGCCGTCTCTGGGGTCGCACAGAGTCGAACACGACTGAAGCGACTTAGTAGCAGCAGCAGCATGGATGTGAACTGGCTTCCCTGATGGCTCAGACAGTAAAGAAGTTACCTGTAATGCGGGAGACGCAGGTTTGATCCCTGAGAAGGAATGACTACCCACTCCAGTATTCTTCTCTGGAGAATTCCATGGATAGAGGAGCCTAGCAAACAAAATGCATATCACTCAGTCTTTACCCTCAGGGTCACAAAGAATCGGAGATGACTGACGCTTCACTTTCATGCATATGAACCAGAGTTCTGCTACTTCCCAGCTGTGTCTTTTTGAGCAAGTGTCCTAACCTCTCTGAACCAATGGAGCTGACACCAACTGCCTCACCAAATGGATACTGGATGGACAAGGCTGCCATGGAGCTGGAGCCCTGGCAGGTGGGGCAGTGAGAGGAGTTTAATCTGAAGATTTTGCCTTGACTATCCTGGGCTGCTGCTGTGCTTGCAAAGGACCTATGTGTTCCCACCCTGATCCCTCTACAGGTAAGGGCCAGACTCTAGAATATGCTGAGACTCTAGTATTGCCTCTTGCCAGGCCTCTGATACCCTGGTCTACAATATAAAGAAACAATATGTGGAGAGCAATTTCTTTATAACCATTTCAGAAGTGGCAGTAGAGAACAGAATCTGCTCTTTTGAGCCAAAAGGAGGCTCGGGGGAGGGCATTCTCCTAGTTTATAGGTATAAACAGTGAGGCCTTTGTACCTGATAATACTAAGATGGCATGAAAGCCAAATACCAGAGGCTTCCACGGTCTCTGCTTGTGGGTTTTTGTTTTTTTTCTTTTCTTTTTTCTACTTGGGTTTTGAGCAAGACAATTGGGAACAAAATGAAAGGGATGATGGGTTATTCTGGGACATGCTGGCTCAAGATCAGGCCTCTGAATAAGGCCTTAGACTTTGGGGGGCCCCAAACAGCCCTGCTTTGGGCCCAATCTACTAGATGTCCGGGCCAAAGCGGTAGCTCTACCTGGCTGAGACAGGGAGAAGGAAACTTTGAAGTCAGTAATTCAAGGTCACTTTGCTGGCCCAGCTCCATCTGGCAATGTTGACTCTGAGGCAATGAAGGGGAGAGCTGGGAACACAGGGCAGAAAGAGGTGGCTAGCATTGGAGGGAGCTGGTGTAACTGGGAAAGTGGGGGGCTGGCCTCAGATGTTTCTAAATAAAACCAAGCCCCAGCTGAGGCTTTGGTTGTTTATGGCAGAACCGACTAGTATTGTCTTTTGTATGAAAGCAGGCAAAAACGTGCCTGGTAGATTATTCAGCCAGGCTGCCTGAGTACTGCCTGATAAGCATCAGTGGTTGCACAGGGTGTGTCAAGGCTTTAGCATATGTTTTTTCACCCAAGGCTTCTGGCAGCCCTGTTACTGTTACCGCTCCCCTCTCGGAAGGGAGGGTACAGACTCTGGCTATGCTGAATGACTTCGAGGACTAGCAGCTTGACCTGCTGAAGCAGTGGGACTCCAGTTCTTGAGTCGGGTCAGTCTACCTAAGGCGTAGGAGGATCTGGGAGCGAATCCGAGAAGACACGAGGTGGCCATGATCTTAGTTCAAAAACGCGGAACCCGCACTGGTTAATGCGCCCGGAAATTTCAGCCCAGCCAATGCGAAGGGTGCAGCTGTTCGTTCAAATTTGCCTTTTTGGGCTTAAGCTGATGCGTCAGCAATTGACACTCTGGTTTAAATAGGGCATCCTGGAATGAGAGTTATTCCTCGCTAACGGCTCCCCCAGTCCTCCAGCTCCCATCCCCTGCTCCCGGGTGCCAGTCGGTCTCAGCGTGTTCCAAGGTCTGGCCTTTACCTGTAGACGGATCACGGTCTCACTCGCCTCTCGCTCCAGTGGAGCCGAGCCTCCTCCGGTGCCCAGCGAACCTCGGGCTGGGTGTGGGGGCGGAGCCTCGGCTGGTGCAGGGCCGGGGGAGGAGTCCCCCCCGCCGGACTCCGCCTCCTCCCGGTGAGGCCCAATAGGGTGGCTGCCCCCGCAGCCCCGCCCCGGCCCTGCCCGCGCGGCCCGCGCTTCGCAGGCCTCCGCAGCCCGCCACCAGGCAGCCGCCGGCGCTCGGATCTCGCCTACCCGGGTTCCTTCGCTCGCTCATCCGCCAGTCCGACCGCCCAGTCGCTAGGGATGGCTGGTTACCTGCGGGTCGTACGCTCGCTCTGCAGAGCCTCTGGCTCCGGGTCGGCCTGGGCGCCAGCAGCCTTGACAGCCCCCAACTTGCAAGAGCAGCCACGGCGCCACTGTGAGTGCCACGAGGAGGGTCCGGGCGGGGTGCGCGCCCGGCACCGCGACGTGGCGGCCTTCCGGGCGGGGACCAGCAAGCGCGACCCGGGACGCCCGCGGGCCAGGGACGGCGGGTAGGGCACACAAAGAGCCGGCGCACTGGGGCTTGCTCCCCTGCCCCACCTTCCAGGCCGTGCCAGTCGCAGGGGTGGGGACTTGAAGAAAGGTGGCAACTGGTGGCCCGGGCGATCTCGGCCCTTGCAGCCCTGTGCCCCCAGATTTTCCCACAGGGGGGTTCTGGGGGTATCCCGGGCTCAGAGGGTATCCTGCCCGCCCTGCGCTCCTGGAGGGAGACAAAGCAACCGAGTGGGTGCCGGAGCGCCTCGCCCGCTCCCCAGCGAGAGGGAGGGTCGCGGCGCGGTCCCTGATCAGACAAAGGAGGGGAGGGAGGAGGCAGCCACTTCCCCTTCCTTCTCACCCTGGGCGCTAGGTAATCCCTGCTCGCTGTCAGGCGCTTGTCAGCTATTTTTGGAGCCTTTTAGGCTACAGCTGGAGGAGCGTCCTTTTTATTTTCGCTTTGTTTGGACGCCCCCGTTCTCCTTATCGACGCACTTGAAGCTCCATCCTGGGGCCTGTCCTTGGCTTGACCAGCCTCTTCTCGCCAGCCGGCTCCCGCGCCACTCCTGGGCCCTGCCCAGCTCACCCGACCAGGAGACCTGGCAACCGAGCCAAAATGTCACTTTCCCAAATCGTGCGTCATAACTTCTGTGGTACCCTTAGTCCACTGCTTCGGACAGACGTGCCGAAGGTCTTTTTTTGGCCGTGCCAGGTCTTCGTTTCGATAAGGATCTAGTTCCCTTATCCGGGATCGAACTCGGGCCTCCTGTATTTGGAGCACGGAGTCTTAGCCGCTGGACCACCAAGGAAGTCCCGAAACGAAAGTAGTCTTGATAAGCAGGGTAATAAGCAGGGCGTCCAAGGACGGGGGAGCCTGGTGGGCTGCCGTCTGTGGGGTCTCACAGAGTCGGACACGACTGAAGTGACTTAGCAGCAGCAGCAGCCGCCTGAACTTCCATTACCGAGGCAGGCTTGCCCCTCTGACATTGGTCTGCCCCCTGGCTCTCCTTCGCAGGCTGCAAAAGGCAAGAAACAATGTGGGTCCTGACTACTGCCTGTTGCCATGGAAACCCCTCTACTGCCTGGCCTGCAGGCAGCCCCTTGGAGTGATGACAAGGGGGTGGGGCCCAGGCAACTTGGTTTTACTGCTGGAGTAGGTAATCTTTAACCTAGTGTGGGAGCAGCTGACCAGAACCTAGAAAGGCCCCAGCACCCTCCCTCTCCTTTCAAGGAGAAAGGGACATTTCTGTTTTTGTATACTCATGGAATTTGTCTTTAAGGAGCCAGCCCTGCAACTCAAGGTTCCATGGGTCCCCAGACCCCAGACAAAGTTTCCCATATGACACCACCTTCAGCAAAATATGGCAGGAGTTAGATACATTCTCCACTTCTCCCTTTTATTTTTTCTTCTGCACATATGGTAAAAAATAAAATAAAAAAAAACCCCACATAAACAAGAAAACAGAGCCCCTTTGGGGGGCCTGAATTTTAGTAACACATAAAAAGAGCAGCCAGTGGCAGGTCCTTTCAGAAGCCCCTAAGAAGGGTTTGGTTATTGATTGAGTTGGACATGCATGCGACCGTACAGTTGTGACCTCTGCTAGCTTGTTACTTGGCAATGCTGCTGGAGACAGAATACTTGGCATTCTCCTTGATGACAAGAAAAGAATATGCTTTGGCTAAAATACTCTTGTGTTTTTGCTGCCGGGTAATTCCCACACGTGTCTCTTTCTAGTTTTGCGACTCACAGGCCTCCTGCGACTGCTGGTGGTGGTTCTGATAAGTTAGCCTGGGGAAGTGAGGGTGGGTGCTTCTCAACCGCTCAGCCGGATCTTTATCTGGCATTCTTTAGCTCCTAGCCTGGGAACTTCTTAATTTCCTCACCCCCCTGTTCCTCAACTCTTCAGATCTCTGTGACCTGCTTCAGATCTTGGTGACTTGTTTGCCCTTTTAGATTTCAGAGGAAATTATTTAACGATTGTTCGAAGTTGTGCAGACCTATCAGTAGTGTTCTTATGTGTTCTCCACCGAGCCTTGTTTCAGCTGCATCAGATAAGACCATAGCTACCCCATCAGATGTGGAGCTGCTGCTGCTGCTAAGTCGCTTCATTCGTGTCCGACTCTTAGCGACCCCATGGACTGCAGCCCACCAGGTTCCTCCATCCATGGGATTTTCCAGGCAAGAGTACTGGAGTGGGGTGCCATTGCCTTCTCCGCAGATGTGGCGCTAGGGGTAAAGAAACCGTCTGTCAATGCAGGAGACATAAGAGACGCAGGTTGAGTCCCTGAGTCGGGAAGATCCCCTGGACGAGGGCATGGCAACCCACTCCAGTATTCTTGCCTGGAGAATCCCATGGACAGAGGAACCTGACATCCATGAGGGTGCAAAGAGTTGGACACACTGTAGTGACTTAGCATGCACATACCCCATCCAGGGTGTTCTGTGTGGTCATGTTTTGGCCCTGCAGGTTTTAAAGAAAAACTTCTGGAAGGGCCTGGGCCCTGTCCCCCAGATCCTTTATGGAAAGCTGTGGCCTCTTTTACTGATTCCAGGATGGGGTGTTGGAAATTGCTCTCTGATTACTGGAAGTCAGCCTTGTGATTTGCTCTGGAGTTTACACTTCTGTAAACCCATGTTTAAAATGCCAACAGATGGCAAATACTAACACGATAAATTGTGAGCTACTCCAGCCCATTACCTGGCCACCCAAGTACATTCGTGATGGTCTGGTGCCATTTCGTGGTGAGAACTCACCGGCCTCTGTGTGGTAATGCATCCCGGGATGGGGGAGGGAGTGGAGTAACTTTCTATCCAAAGGGTAGGTTATGACAGGGCAGCCCTGACCAGACTGAACTGACCGTAGCTTGACATTCATTCATGGACTTCAGCAAATATTGTGCTTCTACTCTGTGCCAGGCACTGTGCCAGGGACACTCTGGGGACAGAGCTGGACATAAGGGACGAATATTTCTGCCCTTATGGAGCTTAAATTCTAACATGAGGAAGGACAGTAGGCAAGGTAGAAGTTGGCTAGTGTGATGTACGGTGACAAGAGCCAAGGAGAACAAACAAGGCAGAAAGATACGGGTGAAGGTTTGGGTAGGGCTGCCGGATAAGACCCCAGTGAATGAAGGAGAGTAAGTCCCCTACATACCACCTAGTTCTGTTCGGAGAGTACCTTCCTTAGACCCATTTGTTCGTAAGTCCGACAAAGTTAGCTTAGATACCCAGCTAACACAATGGGCTATTTAGTACTGTACTGTAATCGGCTTATAATACTTCTCACATAAATAGTCCATAAAAAAATAAAAACATTTTTAATCGTACAGAACAGTGGCTTGAAAAGTACAGGAGTACAGTACAACACTGGCATACAGGTGCTGGCATCGAGTGAAGCGGCACGAGGAGTGACTGGCTGGAGGTGGGAGATGGTAGAGCGAAGGGTCGTCAGCAACAGGAGAGGAGGGCAGGCTGCGGTGTCACTCATGCCCGATGCTGGTGCCACGGGTTCCGGTTCCTTGCTGGAACCAGATGCATGTTCGCATCTTGGAAAGGTTGCATCTTGAAGGTTCATATGTAGGGGACTCACTGTACTGAGGGAATAAGGGAATGAAAACAGGCTTGTTTAGTCTTCAGGGGAAGAGGGAATGTCGATGCCAAGGCCATGATGCAGAAGGGCACCTTTACTTGTTGGAGAAGCAGAAAGTCAGGCTGGCTCAGAGTGCAATATGGGAGATGAGGTCAGGGTTGGGGGGTGCTTGTAGGCCACTTTGGAGGATTTTGGCCTAAGTGAAAGAGGAGGCTTTTCAGGGCTTTGAGAGGAGTGTAACTTGATTTACATTTTAACAGGAGCGTTGCTAGCATCAGGGACCTGGTAGGAGGGTTGCTTGGACCTTGGTGGCAGTTGGATTCTGGGCTTATTTTGTAGGAAGAGCCAGTAGAATGTTTGTGATGGTTTGGACGTGGATGCAAGAGAAAGGAAGGTGTGAAGGATGACACCAAAGAAAATGCTAGAGCCTCTTCTGGAATTGCTGCCCAGCCTTCTTGAACCCTCAGGAATTGGGGGCTTCCTCCCACATTCTACTAGGTCTCTCTGCTGACAGGAGCGTCAGTGGGAATGTGGTGAAACCAGTTACATAGACATAGGGGGTCGAGGGGGTGCCCGTCTTAGGAGGGCCCTTTAGCCCAGAAACTAGATCTCTTTACTCGAGCAGCAAGTAGATGCTGAAACCCGGGCTGGGTTTTGAAATCCTTACTCCATTCCCCGGCTGGGACTTGGCCTAACGGACCTCTTGGGACTGGTGTAATTCCATCCCACACTCGGCCCAAGAGGACAGTATTTGTGCAGCAGGTCGTCTGAAGCTTTCATGGTGACTATTACTTGGATTTCAGGTCACCTGTCACCACCTGTCTCCCAGAGAGGGGCAGATGGTGGGGCTGTCTCCACCATAGTGGCTAAACAATAGGCAAGCTTTCAAACTCCAAAGCCTTGGGGTGCTCTGGAGGGCACGCACGTGGCAGGGCTGGGATGGAGGGAGAGGCTGACCTCTATCAACCTGTCCTTCATCCTTGCTGTGGGTGAGCAGGGGCTCAGTGGGATGAAGTGACTCTTTCTATAAGAGGGACTGGATTTTTATGTATAATCTTCTGTTGTTATTTTTTTTTAAAAAACTGGTTTAATTAGGCATTAAAGCATTTTTAAATTTCTTATTTTTTATGGTGGTAAAACTGCACAACAAAAACTTCCACCTTAACCATTTTTATGTGTGCAGTTCAGCGGCATAAAATATATCCACCTTGTTGTTCAGCAGTCTGCACAGCTTTTTCATGTTGCAAAACTGAAACTCGGTACCCATTAAACAACTCTGCTTCCTTTCCTGCCCCCCAGCCCCTGGTAACCACCATTCTACTTTCTGTTTCTAAAATTCTGACCACTCTAGGTACCTCATGTAAGTAGAATCGGACAATATTTGTGTTTTGTGTGACTGTCTTGTTTCACTTAGCAGAATGTCCTCAGTTTTTTTCCTTGTTTAGCACGTGTCAGCATTCCTTCCTTTTCAAGGCTGAATAGGCTTTCATTGTCTGTATACGGCACATTTTTAAAAATATTCAGATTAAAATTTATTGTTCTTCTGAGTCAGGTATAGGAATTGTGAAAAGCTTAGGTGATATAGTTATTAAATCCTTACATACTCAATACTGTTTCTAGTTTATTATAAGTTACTTCCCAAAAATGTTAGTCATGGCTGGACTGAAAAAGTCTTTGAGTAATACATAAAGTTTCCATAGGAGCAGGCATATAAGGCTTTGTCATATGCTTATGGAGAACTGTTGTAGGTGTTACAGTTATGAGGTCCCCAGTTTGACTTAATGGGTTAGGTAAGTCTCTGTTACTAGCTGCATTGTAATTTCCAAAAGTAATAATGCATGTAGTTAGAAATAAAATAAGAAAAACTTTTTTTAAACTTTTTATTTTGTGTTGGGATATAGCCGATTGACAGTGTCATTTAGATTCCACATATAAGGGATGTCATACGATGTTTTTCTTTCTCTGTCTGACTTGCTTCACCCAGTATGACGCTGTCTAGGTCCATCCCTGTTGCTGCAGATGGCATTATTTCATTTTTTTAATGGCCGAGTAATATTCCATTGCATATACGTACCACATCTTCTTTATCCATTCTAATAGAGAAGCTTTTAAAATTAAAGATCTTCTTCTCAAAAACAAATAAGTATTTGGGAAAGGTGGTGATGTTGTTTCTATAAGAACACCACATTGTAAGTCCGATCCAAAGGGAATTTACCATTGTGGAATTCGAAACAAAAGAACAAGTGGCAAAGGCTGTTGAGGTAGGGCCAGATCCATCCCTGAAACTTGGAAGCGCTTCCTTTTTTAGTTTGAAAGCAAGTACATCCATGTTTAAGTGGTGTGGGGCCCAGTTTTGGAAAAAACTCAGAGTCATGAACATAGTTTACCTTTTTGGCGGAAAGTTTTTTCTTAAACATCCTGGATTAGTTTCCAAAGGATTCTTTTCTCCTCTTGAACGTTCATATCACACTTTATTTCTCCATTCATCTGTTGCTGGACACTTGGGTTGCTTCCACCTCTTGGCTATTGTGAATAATTCTGTTGTGAACATGTTTATACAGATAACTTTTTGAGACCCAGCTTTTAGTTATTTTAAAACATTTTTTGAGGAAGCGTCATACTGTCTTCCCATAGTGGCCCCACCATTTTACATTCTCACTAGCAATGTACCCGGGTTCCAATTTCTTTACATCCTCATCAACACTTGTTACTTTATGGCTTTTGTTTTTGTTTTGATAGTAGCTATCTTAAGGGGTGTGAGGTGGTATCTCATTGTGGTTTTGGTTTGCATTTTCCTAATGAGTAGTGATGTTGAACATATTTTTATGAGCTTATTGATGTTTTTTTGAGAAATAGCTATTCAAGTCCTTTGCCGCTTTATTAATCAGGTTTGTTGTTGTTGTTGAAAGGGCCTGTTTTTTAAGCCTTGGTCACCAAACGGCATTAAAAAAAAAAAAAAAAGACCCACTACAAAATGACCCACCCCACAAACAAACAAGAAGACCCACCCCACAAACAAAATGAGCCTCGGCTGCTGTGGCTCACACCTCCGATCCCTGTTCCCAGCTCCTTTGGGCAGTTGCTTTGAGGAAGGCTGACACTTGACTTTGATAATAATGCCTCTTGCTCTCTCTGTTATCAATGGTGATAGTGATAAGGTTAGTCGCTCAGTCGTGTCTGACTCTTTGTGACGCCATGGACTGTAGCTCACCAGGTTCTTCTGTCTATGGGATTCTCCATGCAAAGATACTGGAGTGGGTTGCCTTTCCCTTCTCCAGGGGATCTTCCCAACCCAGGGATCGAACCTCGGTCTCTTGCATGACAGGTGGATTTTTTACTATCTGAGTCAGTTTTCCTTTCCATACTCACTCTTTAAGGATAGGCACTGTGTGTTGAGGTGTTTCAGGAAAGGCCATTTACCCTTGACACCTGGTTGTAAATAAGCGGGCCCTGTGGTCTCTGAGGGTTTGACATTTGCATACACAGCTGGGAGGGCTGCCTGCTGTGGTCTTGACATTGAACTCCCCCACTGAGGTGTGCTGTCCACAGGCTGCTGTGCCTGAAGCTCAGAGCTTGAGTGGAGCCCAGGCTGAGGCCAAAACCTTTAGGACTGGCCCCAAATGGAGCTCTCCTTAGGGATTCAGATTTTGGTAGCTTTAGTTCATTTAAAGGTCTTCCCCTGGTAGCTCAGAGGTGAAGGTTCCACCTGCCAAGAAAGAGACATGGGTTTGATCCCTGGGTCAGGAAGAGCCTCTGGAGAAGGAAATGGCAACCTGTTCCAGTATTCTTGCCTGGAGAATTCCATGCATGGACAAAGGAGCCTGGCAGGCAACAGTCCATGGGGTCCCAAAGTGTTGGACATGACTGAGCGACTGAACAACAAGTACATTAAAAGAAATTGATTGGCTCTCATCACATTAACTCATAGAAGATCCATCTGAAAATTAAGCGAGCTAGCTCTACAACAGCCCAACAGGTCCAACAGGTTTCTACAGGGCCGCTCCTGCTTTAGACCAGACTTGGTGAAGGTCCAAAGTACCCACTGCACCTTGGGAAGAGCTGGAGCGGTGCCAGCCGTGTTCCATCTTGTTCCCTGGGGGAAGAAATATTTGGAGCCTGTGTTTGCTTTCTGCTTCTCTCCATCTGGCCCACAGGGGCATCCAGAGGCTATGCTTGAGCCAAGGCCCTGGGATCTATCCTGACCCTGACACAAGCCATGCTCCCTGGGTCTCATTTTTCTTCCTTTTTAGATTAAAAAAAAAAAAAATCTGTTTGCACATCTTTGGAGAGTGAGTCATCAGCTGCACATAATTCACTTGCTGCTTCTGCAGGAGGGGGAATGAATGCTGGGCAGTGGGACCTGGCTGACACTCCTCCCTGCGTGGTGAAGGGTGGATCTGGCCAGGAGGAGAAGAGCTCTCCCGCCAACCTCGTCTCGTGGCTGTGATATGCTGTGCGTGTGTCTGGTTCTAGATGCCGACAAGAGGATCAAGGTGGCGAAGCCAGTGGTGGAGATGGACGGCGATGAGATGACCCGTATTATCTGGCAGTTCATCAAGGAGAAGGTAGTTCCCTCCCAAAGTGGGTGGCCTTGCACGTGGCCGGCTGGGCTCAGTGATCAGTCCCAGCTCCCGTCTCCTGAGCCCTGCTTCAGGTCCCCGGGATTCATCCATCACCCTGGTGGGCAGGAGCAACCCTGTTTGTCTCCTTCTGCTCACCCTCCTGTCATGTCCAGACCACTCATGGGCCTTGTTATTGTATTTATTTTTAAAATATTTATTTATTTGGCTGCATTGGGTCTCAGCTGTGGCTCTCGGGCTCAGTTCCACAGCCTGTGGGATCTTATTTCCCAGACCAGGGATTGAACCCACATCCTCTAATTTGGAAGGCAGGTTCTCAACCACTGGATCACCAGGGGAGTCCCTGCTCTTATTATTTTTTTAAATACTTATTTATTTGGCTGTGTCAGGTCTTCATTGTATCATGGGAGAGTTTTTCCTTTCGGCCTATGGACTTTAGCTGTGTTGCAGGCTCAATAGTTGTGGTGCATGGACTTAGGTCAGGCATGGGACTGTCCTCAGCCATCTTTGTCTTGTACCAAGTTTAAAGCATTTTAAAGAATGTGATTAAACATAATCACATATCATGTCTTTTTTTTTGGCTGAATTAAGCTTTTGTTACTCCAGGTGTTTCTTGACTTCCTACTTTTGCATTCCAGTTCCCTATAATGAAAAGGACATCTTTCTATTTCTGCTTTATTGACTATGCCAAAGCCTTTGATTGTGTGGATCACAATAAACTGTGGAAAATTCTGAAAGAGATGGGAATACCAGACCACCTGACCTGCCTCTTGAGAAATCTGTATGCAGGCCAGGAAGCAACAGTTAGTACTGGACATGGAACAACAGACTGGTTCCAAATAGGAAAAGGAGTATGTCAAGGCTGTATATTGTCACCCTGCTTATTTAACTTTTATGCAGAGTACATCATGAGAAACGCTTGGCTGGAATCAAGATTGCCGGGAGAAATATCAATAACCTCAGATATGCAGATGACACCACCCTTATGGCAGAAAGTGAAGAGGAACTAAAAAGCCTCTTGATGAAAGTGAAAGTGGAGAGTGAAAAAGCTGGCTTAAAGCTCAACATTCAGAAAACAAAGATCATGGCATCTGGTCCCATCACTTCATGGCAAATAGATGGGGAAACAGTGGAGACTTTATTTTTTGGGGCTCCAAAATCACTGCAGATGGTGACTGCAGCCATGAAATTAAAAGACACTCCTTGGAAGAATAGTTATGACCAACCTAGATAGTATATTCAAAAGCAGAGACATTACTTTGCCAACAAAGGTCCGTCTAGTCAAGGCTATGGTTTTTCCAGTGGTCATGTATGGATGTGAGAGTTGGACTGTGAAGAAAGCTGAGTGCCAAAGAATTGATGCTTTTGAACTGTGGTGTTGGAGAAGACTCTTGAGAGTCCCTTGGACTGCAAGGAGATCCAACCAGTCCATTCTGAAGGAGATCAGCCCTGGGATTTCTTTGGAAGGAATGATGCTGAAGCTGAAACTCCAGTACTTTGGCCACCTCATGCAAAGAGTTGACTCATTGGAAAAGACTCTGATGCTGGGAGGGATTGGGGGCAGGAGGAGAAGGGGACGACAGAGGATGAGATGGCTGGATGGCATCACTGACTCGATGGACGTGAGTCTGAGTGAACTCCGGGAGATGGTGATGGACAGGGGGGCCTGGTGTGCTGCGATTCATGGGGTCGCAAAGAGTCAGACACGACTGAGCGACTGAACTGAACTGAAGCTTTTGTTTTATTCTTCAGATTAATTAACATATATACAGATACAGGAAATACAAGAAACACAGTGGAGGAATTCAATCTGTGTTGCAGATTGAATATTTATCTCCCTTCAGAGAGCTGGCACAAGTTGACTTATCCTTCAGGAATTTCTTTTTTGTTTTTAATTTATTTTCTATGAAGTACAGTTGAGTATGTTGTCTTGATCCGCTGCATTCCGATGCACTCCCTTGAGGGAGTGAAAGATGATCAGGGATCATGAACCTTTCCTTAGTGGTCCGGGGATGTCATTGTGAGTTGTGGCATGGTGTCTGTTGGGGACAGTGATGTGTTTGAGCCACCACTGCAGGTGGTTCCCAGGGTGGCTGCTTGACTTCTCCAGAGTCTCTGTGGGCTGGGTCTGCCTGGGGGAACACACGGTCCATGTGAAGACTCCCGCCTTGTGTGTCTGTCCCCAAGAACAAGGTTGAGAATTGCCGCTTCTGAATGGGGGAGGAGAGGGAACCCACTGTTCAGAGAACTCTAGATGTGTTTGGAGTGGGGTTTGGCTGAGTTGATGGGCCACGGTGGGGGATCGGTGGTGTTTTATGTGATCCTCGCTGAGGAAGAGCCCTCCAAGGGGCTGCAGCCTGATCTGCCAGCCTCTCTCCAGAGCCCCAGCTTCCTGCCAGCTTTGGCCAGCCCTCCAGAGGTCTTTCCTCTTCCCCTCCCAGATGGGGTGAACCTAGATGCCCCTGAATCCCAGTCAGTCTGGGCTGATGCCTGGCCCCGGCCGTCTGTTTCTAGCTCATCCTGCCCCACGTGGACGTCCAGCTCAAGTATTTCGACTTGGGGCTCCCGAACCGTGACCAGACCAATGATCAGGTCACCATCGACTCCGCGCTGGCCACCCAGAAGTACAGCGTGGCTGTGAAGTGTGCCACCATCACCCCCGACGAGGCCCGTGTGGAAGGTGCGAGGGGGTGGGGGTGGGGACCAGGAGTCAGAGGGTCGCCGTCTCAGGAATTTCGGCTCAGCCTGGCGGGTGGGGCTGGAAGCACAGCGTCTGAACTGAGGCTGGGTGTTGCCAGGTTCATCAGACTGAGCTCTGCCCAGTGTGCCGCGGCAGTGTATCGGCTGACAGAGTGCTTACCACGTGCCAGCCACTGTTCTGGGCACTTTACACACAACGTGCATTGAAGTCTCACAGCAACCCAAAGACCAGGCGTTTTATCAACAGTTTCATTTTATGGGCACTTGCCTGAGGGGGCACAGCTGGATCTTGGAGCTAAGAAATCTGATTCAGGAGCGCCACTCTTGACTCCACTGCTTCCCCAGGGTGGTTTTGAGGAGCCCCTTCTAGCTACATTCTTGCTTAGGGTTCAGATCCTGGTCTGAAGGTTTGGGCTGCAGTGGGGCCGCTTCATCTTTGTCCTCATAGAGTTCAAGCTGAAGAAGATGTGGAAGAGCCCCAATGGAACCATCCGGAACATCCTCGGGGGAACTGTCTTCCGGGAGCCCATCATCTGTAAGAACATCCCGCGTCTCGTCCCTGGCTGGACCAAGCCCATCACCATTGGCAGGCATGCCCACGGCGACCAGGTTGGCCCCGGTGGGAGTGGGGCTGCGAGGGCCTGGGACACCCCGCCCCTAGCTGGAGCCCTGGGGCTGAGCCATCTTTTCGTCTCTGCAGTACAAGGCCACAGACTTTGTGGTTGACCGGGCTGGCACATTCAAGGTGGTCTTCACCCCGAAGGATGGCAGTGGCCCTAAGGAATGGGAGGTGTACAACTTTCCCGCTGGTGGCGTGGGCATGGGCATGTACAACACGGATGAGGTGAGCAGTGGCTCCTGGGCTCCCTCCCCCACCCATGTCTCTGACTCCGGCCCCATCGGGTTGGTGGTTCTGACTCTTCCTGTGTCGGTGGCCTCAAGGTCTGAGGCCTGAGAGCAAATGCATCTTTAAATGTGTTCAGGGGGTCCTATGGTATGCCTAACATCCTGTGCTCATTCTTGGGTGCATCTTGGGGCATACTGGTTGTCAGCTCTTGGTTTACAGCAAACTGGGTGAGTGCTTCTTTCCCTCCCTACCCCCATTTCTTGGCTTTCTTTTCCTCTGTGGTTGGCCTCATTCTTAGGCCGTGAAGAAATGGCCAATACTGGCTCCGGGCTTATCCCTGCCAGCCTGGCTATCCTGGCAGAAAAGAGCCTTTTTGGCTCCTGGTTCCAGCAAAAGTAGATGGCTTGGGTCACATGGCTATCTCCCAGCCAATCATGAAGGCCCAGGGGAGGAAGGGCTCTGATTGGATAAACCCAGGACATAAGAGAGACAAGCAGGTGGGCTGAGGGCATGGCCCCACCCTAGCCATACGGTTTAAGAAATGGGGAAGGGGATAGCTTTCCCAGGTAAAACTGGGCATCTGCTTTCTCCCAGAAATTGGGAGCAGGGTGCTGGGCCAGCAGCAACAGCAGATGCTCACTCCAGGAAAAGAAAAAATGTTCGTCGCTCAGTCGTGTCTAACTCTCCGTGTCTGTAGCCCGCCAGGCTCCTCTGTCCATGGAATCCTCACTCCAGAGGGGCTGGGTAAACCCTGACTGCCTGGGTCGAGTGCGGGGAGGGGAATGCTGTTCCCAGGGCTGGGCCTGCCCTGGGGGACCGCTCCAGAGACCTTTCTCTCCCTGCAGTCCATCTCAGGTTTTGCACATAGCTGCTTCCAGTATGCCATCCAGAAGAAGTGGCCTCTCTACATGAGCACCAAGAACACCATCCTGAAAGCCTACGACGGGCGCTTCAAGGACATCTTCCAGGCCATCTTTGAGAAGTAATGGCTTCTCCCTTCACTGTTTCCCAGGGAGTCCATGACCCTCCTTCCTGGTCCCCTCCGCCTTGCCCCCCCCCCACCCCCCCACAGGGAGGCTGTCCTAGCATGTCTGTCTTGGCCCTGAGGCTCAGGGCGGGATTCCCCAGCTTGTCAACCTCCTGCCCTCCCCTCACCACAAGCCCCTTTGCTCCCAGGCACTACAAGACCGAGTTCGACAGACATAAGATCTGGTACGAGCACCGGCTCATTGATGACATGGTGGCTCAGGTCCTCAAGTCTTCGGGCGGCTTTGTGTGGGCCTGCAAGAACTATGACGGAGACGTGCAGTCGGACATCCTGGCCCAGGGTGCGCTCCCCGCAGGGATGGGGGGTGGACCGTCAGTTTTCCCTTGCTGGGAGAGAGGGTTGGCTGGGAGTGGGGGCGCTGGTTTGCACATCCTTTTGGGAGGAAACTGCTCCAGTGGAGCAGCAGGACTGAGGGTTGCCTGCTCATTGCAGGGTCTGCTGTAGACACATGCACCAGGGCCTCTCTGGTGTCTGAGTGAGGAAGGGCCATCTGTTATGTTTGGACTGGGGTATTGCTAAGGCTGCCGTTCCAGAGGAAGTAGTACATAGCAATTTAGGTCCTGAAGACCAGGCTTGTTAGCTCTGAGGTTGTTCCCATTCGTGAAAGGGCCTGTCCATGCAGGAGATGTTCCTGTCCATGCAGGAGACTCAAGAGACACAGGTTGGGAAGATCCCCTGGAGGAGGGCATGGCAGCCCACTCCAGTATTCTTGCCTGGAGAATCCCATGGACAGAGGAGCCTGGTGGGCTACAGTCCATGGGGTCACAAGGAGTCAGACACAGCTGAAGTGACTTAGCACAGCACAGCACATGGAAGGGCCAGGTGACTCTGCTTGGCTCCAGATTTGGATGAGGTTTGGCTCTAGCAGAAAAACGGGAGTAAGTATTCGGTTGACTGAAAAGTTTGTTCATGTTTTTCTGTAACATCTTTGGCCAGGTTTTTAGCCAACCCAGTACAACCAGATGCTCTTTAAATTGCAAAGAATTTGTTTTGCACAGTAAACCTTTCGGATATAGGAGAATATTGGGGGATGATGGCAAACCCCCCAGCCCTAGAGCATCCTAAAAGACAAGCTGAGTTGCAGCAGAAAGCCATTAGGGAGGAACAGAAAGAAATAACTCAGTTGTAATGGGAACGAGGGGCTTCCCAGGTGATTCAGTGGTAAAGAATCTGCCTGCCGATGCAGGAGACGATGGTTCGATCCCTGGTCCAAGAAGATCCTCTGGAGAAGGAAATGTCAACTCACTTCAGTATTCTTGCCTGAGAATCCCATGGCAGAGGAGCCTAGGCTCCAGTTCATGGGGTCACAGACAGTCAGATACAATTGAGCACGCACAGATACATTCATCTTATTGGGACTGAGAGCAAGAAAGATAGTGGGAAGAGGCAACATGTATGCATAGGGAGTGGAAGAGAAACCAGGCTCAGTGAGCGAGCGGGCTGAGGTCTAGCTCCCATAAGGAAAAAATGAAGCCCATGCAAGGCTGCAGTGAAAAGGCAGAGGGTCGCCATGCTTCATAAAAACCTTTGCCTTCGTTTTGAAAAGTTCAGTGTGATCCTCTCACTAGAACAATTCCTATCTAGGATGGAAGGATGACAAGCCCTAGCACACAAGAGAAAGGCATGAAGTGTGTAAGGACTAGTGAGTGTGAAGGTCCCAGGTGAAAATGGAGAAGGGATCCCCCTTTCTCTGCCCCAGCAGCAAAAATTCTCAGGCAAATAATTTCCCCCTAGAAGTTCCCACTTTTTCTTTCTTGGGCATTTACAGTTCTTATTATGGTGCTGTGGGGTGCTTTTGAAGCCCAGGAGACCTTTGACCATAGTAAACGCTGACATCTGGATTTGAAAAAATTTGGAAGTAGATCACAAAGCTCTTTTAAATTTTTAAATATTTATTGTTTATTTGACTGTGCCAGGTCTTTGTTGTGGCATAAGGATCTTTGATCTTTGTTGCCGCCCTTTGGGATTTTTAGTTTCATCATGTGGGATCTAGGTCCCTGACCAGGGATCGAACCTATGCCCCCTGCTTTGGGAGTAATGAGTTTTATCCACTGGACCACCAGGGATGTCCCAAATCGTAAAACTTTCAAGTGGCCTAAAAGAGTAGAGAGCTTCCTGGGTAGCTCAAACAGTAAAGAATCTGCCTGCAATTTGGAAGACCTAGGTTTGATCCCTAGGTTGGCAAGATCCCCTGGAGGAGGGCATGGCAACCCATTCCAGTATTCTTGCCTGGAGAATTCCATGGAGAGAGGAGCCTGGCAGGCTACAGTCTGTGGGGTTGCGAAGAGTCAGACACAACTGAGCGACTAACACACACATACTCAAAAGAGCAGATAAAGTGATGACTGTGAAATAGCTGCCTGCAGGCTTTATTCTTCCTGCTTGAATGAGCCTCTTGGTCACCTGCCAGGGTGCCCTGGGGGGCCATAGATTCTGGAGCATCCGGAGGTAGGGGATGTGGATGTATGCCAGCAGGTGGATGAGAACCACCTCTGAGTGCCACCTGCCCTATGCTGGGCCCTGGAGACCCAACACCAGTGCCTGAGGAGAGGTGCTGGCACTGAGGGGGGTCTTCCTGCTCTCCAGGCTTTGGCTCCCTTGGTCTGATGACGTCCGTGCTGGTCTGCCCAGATGGGAAGACCATTGAAGCTGAGGCTGCTCATGGCACAGTTACCCGCCACTATCGGGAGCACCAGAAGGTGAGTGCCAGGGCAGTGGCCGCGTGCCCTTCTATCCCCGGAGCCCGAGCCCACCGGCCCTGAGGGCTGGGAGCATGGGCCTGGTCCTGTCAGTCTAGAGGGGACAGCTGTGTCCAAGGGGCCTTTTCATTGGCTGCTTGGCTCTTCATCCCCCTGCGACCTCTTCCCCCAGGGCCGGCCGACCAGCACCAACCCCATCGCCAGCATCTTTGCCTGGACACGTGGCCTAGAACACCGGGGCAAGTTGGACGGGAACCAGGACCTCATCAGGTGAGCTGGTTCTGGGCAGGTTCCGGGCCCCGGCTCCATGCAGCTGGGGTCTCACTCTGCCCTGTGCCCTGCAGGTTCTCCCAGACCCTGGAGAAGGTATGTGTCGAGACAGTGGAGAGCGGAGCTATGACCAAGGACCTGGCGGGCTGCATCCATGGCCTCAGCAAGTGAGTGGTCTGCGGTCAAGGCCGGTCTGGGCTTCCGGGGGCTCAGGGTCCCTTGTAGAGGCTTCTTCCTAAGTCAGCTTGGCTGCCAGGGGACAGGACAAGTCCACGGCCCTGAGTGATGGCTGGGGCTAGCCTCCCCACACCAGGCCCAGTGAATGGGTCCCTATCCCTAGGCCAGCTGCTCAGAACCTTCCAACCCCTGCCGCAACCACCTCCCGGCTTCTCTCAGAAGAGCTTTACTGAGCTGCCTGTTGTAATCTGGAAAAGCAAAGCCAGGCCTCGCTGGGTTCCTGCTGAGTTTGCTGTGGCCCCTCCCCCCTCTTTTTTGCCCACACCATGCTGTATGGAGGATCTTAGCTCCCTGACCAGGGATCGAACCTGCACCCCCTGCAGGCACTGCAGGATTCTTAACCACTGCACCACCAGGGAAGTCCCGCTGTGGCCTCTTGACAGTGGGCTCCAGGTAGCCTCTGGTCTGTAGTCCTCTGCACAACTGCACGAGAGGCCTACTGTCTGGATGCTGCCCTGGATTGGGCGGTGGCTGGGGGAGGCGGGGTGGGTGTCTGCCAGAACCACCCGCACATGCACGTGCTCTCTTGACAGCGTGAAGCTGAACGAACACTTCCTGAACACCTCGGACTTCCTGGACACCATCAAGAGCAACCTGGACAAAGCTCTGGGCCAGCAGTAGCGGGCCAGGGTTGCTGCCAGCTGCCAAGCTGGCCGGGCCGGAGGCGAGTGGGCAGCCAGGGGTCCCCCTGCCCCCCCCGACCGACACGCCCCGCGGTGGAGGGTGAGCCTCTTAGCCCCTGTTAGGAGGCCTTTCTAGGGGACGTTTTTTTTTTTATAAGAAGTTTTTAAAAGTATCTGTGTGTTTCCCCTCATGGTGACATGAGGCAGGAACAGTGTGTTTTACCTCAGCCGGTGGTATGTTTTGCATACTGTAATTTATATTGCCCTCGGGACACATGGTGCCATATTTAGCTACTAAAAAGTTCTTCACAAAACAGGTCTGCTGTGTTTGTCCCTGAGGGGAAGGAGGCAGCCAGGGCTGAAGGGGCAGACGCCTTCAAAGGGCTGGTGGATTCCAGCAGGGGCAGACTGGGATGCCCAGGCTGCCGCAGGCCTCTGTGGTCAAGGGGCCAGGTGAGGGGGTGAGGGTGACCGGGCAGCAGGTCTTGCGGGGGTGTTCACTGGGATTTCCCAGCATGTTCTGGTTTCTATATCCTCTTCTTTTTGAGAGTAATCACTTCCCAGTTGATTCTGGTTATATTTTTTTGTTTCGTTGTTGTTGTTATTGTTGGTTTTAACCAACAATATTTTGTTATTGTTGGTTTTAACCTTCTAAATGTCTGCAGACCTCTTGATTTGCCTGTTTCTCAGTGCTCAAAACAGGTCCCACAAAGCAACCGCCTCAGTTTTCTTGCTCACAGCTGCTTAGAGCTTGAGCCTGGGAGTGTGTGTGGGGCTCCCGTGTGGTTGGTCCAGGCCACTGAATCCCAGACTTGGGCTCCTCTTCACTATTCTTTGGCAAAACTAGAACACTAAGATTCTAGAGTTGTTACACATGCTAGTGGTAAAGAACCTACCTGCCACTGCAGGAGATGTGAGAGATGTGGTTCGATCCCTGGGTCAGGAAGATCCCCTGAAGGAGGGCGTGGCAACCTTCAGTATTCTTGCCTGGAAAGTCCCACTGACAGAGGAGCCTGGCAGGTTACAGTTCATAGGGTCAGAAAGAGTTGGACTGAAGCAACTTGGCAAGCAAGCAAGCAAGCAAGCAATACAGCTAAACAGGTCCAATTTAAAGGGCTGTGCTTTATGCAGGGATTATATTCTACTTTTGGTGTTAAATGTCCTGGGGAAGAGTTGTGACATTTTTTTTGCCATCCTATGTGGCTTATGGGGTCTTAGTCCCGTGACCAGGATGGTACTCAGGCCCTTTCCTGTTAAAGTGCAGCCTTGTGCTCAGTTGTGTCCAGCTCTTTGTGACCCCATGGATTGTAGCCTGCCAGGTTCCTCTGTCCATGGGATTTCCCAGGAAAGAATATTGGGTGTGGGTTGCCATTTCCTCCTCCTGACCCAGGGATCAAACCCGTGTCTCCTGCATTGGCAGGCAGATTCTTTACTACCCAACCTGGGAAGCCCATACCTGGTCTCAGGTCTTGACTTGAAAAAAGTAAACACTTGGCAACCCGAAGTCCATTTCCCAAATTCGGGCGGGCTCTTGTAGGCTCCTGAAACCCGATACCTGGAAGCTTTGAGATGGGCTCCTAGGTGCCCACCTCCATGGAGGTGTTTTAAGCCCATTCTTTTCCAGTCATCACTGGAATCCCAGGGCTGGAGGAGGAAAGGCTGGCATGCTGGCTGTGCCCGGACCAGCTCCTGGGAGAAGCTTAAGGTTTCTAGCCCTTCTTCCCCATCAGCGAACAGCCAAGGGCTGGCAGCTCCCCAGAAGACACAGCCTCTGAAGCCCAGTCTGGCACCAGGAGCTGGCTTCTGTCCTGGAGGCCTGTTGGTAGGAAAGCGGCTTTTCTCTACAAGTGGTAGGAATTCTGGGGTCTTGGCCGGCACCCTTTTCTCATGGGCTCAGAGGCCTGGAGGTGGCCATTCTAGTGGGAAGGATGGTCAGGTGCTCCTCTGGACCCCCTAGAGAATGAAGTACTTGTAGGGGGTTCCTTTCCGGGAAGGGGCGAGGCCCAGTTCCCCCAGAACCATGGAAAGAAGCACTTGCAGTCACCTCACTAAAGAATATTCATTTATTTATAATTATTGCTAAGTAAACTTCTCTTTGAAACAGGAACATAAAAACACAGTAGGGCTTTGCACGAGTGGAATTTCTAAAACAGTTGGTTCGTATACATGTCAAAATAAGTTAGAATGGAGTTCATTCAGGAGTTTCCAAGTCACATGAGAGGCCTCGAGAGCCTCTTCTGAACAGGTTGGGGCAGGGTAGGGCAGGGTGAGGACATGAGCCTTGCTGAGACCACCGCCCTCGCCCCGCCCAGCTCAGATTGAGTTGTGCTGCAGCTTCCTTCTCTCAGCCTTGCCCAGGTCCAAGGCATGGGGCAGGGGCGGGGGGTTTGTTCAAGTATGGAACCTCTCAGAGGGCTGGTGCTGATGGCGGGGCTGGGGGAAGACAGGAGAGCGCCAGCCTGGGGGCTGGACCTTGTCCTATGGGCTTCCAAGACCAAGGCCACTGGGTGGCTGGAAAGAGGAGAAGGAGGAGGGGTTTTGTTTTTTGGTACCTGGGGTGGGGGGAGAAGATGTGGTGGGAAGAGGTAGTTTACAGGGGACAACGCTTCTGCTCAGCAGGAGAAAATGTCATCTACAGTGACGGGGTCACTGCCACCTGAGGGTCGTCATGGCGGGCACCTGGGAGGCTGGGGGCCTTGGGGTCTAGAGAGCCACACTTGGGGTGAGGACCCTAGTCCTCTCATTTGCTGCTCAGCATGAACTCTAGTGAAGAAGGAAGGGGCACCTGGCTGCCTGATCCTGAGGCTTCTGTGTCCTCCCCTCCCCCCCATCCTGATCTCAGCCACCCTGAGGCCTGGCTTGTGTGCGTGTGTGTGTTAGTCACTCAGTTGTGTCCGACTCTTTGCCACCCCATGGACTGTAGCCCGCCGGGCTCCTCTCTGCATGGGGATTCTCCAGGCAAGGATGCTGGAGTGGGTTACCACTGGTCCTTCAGGAAAAACACAGCTCTGGGGGCACCTCCTCCCAACTGCTCCCTGGGGCCCGTGGCCTCACCTCCTGTGCCTTTGCGGATGGCCCTGCCTGCCCCGACTCCCAGCCCATCACGGAGGCCTCAGGGTGCGAATGGGTGGGAGTCTGGGCCCTGGCATTCCTCAGTTTACCGCCCCAGGGCCGCTGCAGTCTTTTTCAGCTCCGAGGCAGGAGCTGGGGACAGAGGGGCTGAGAGTGGGCAGGCGATGGGAGCTCTGGCCACTGCTCTGAGCGGGGCCGAGTGAGTCACTGGCCAGAGGGGCCAGGCAGGGGTGGAGGGCCTGCCAGGCTTCGCCCCCTCTTGCCTCTCGCCCTCATCTCCTGAGGCTTCCTGCCCACAGCTGCATGCACCCTCCAGGGCCAGACCAGCAAGTACCCCCTCCATCCCCACCCCAAGTCCCTGGGCTGCTCTCGGTTGGTTGGGGAGCCACAAACCACGCACAGCACACAAGAAAGCTTCCGCTGGAAAAAGAAAGTGATGTCCATCAGAAAAGAGAATAGGTGACGCAGATTTGGAAAGAAAAAGAAATAAATTACCTTCAAAATACCCCCCTTGCTCAAAAAAAAAAAAAGTGTTTCTTTTTTCTCTATAGTCTTCCTTTTTAAAATACGTTGCTCTTCCTAGGACTCCAGTGACTCTTGGCTGTCCCCGTCCTCAAAATGCATACTTATTAGACCTTAAATAAGAAAAACTCCAGTCCCCCCTCCCCCCCACAGGCCATCCTTGGCCTCCTTGAGGACAGTCCCTCTGTGACCCCCAGTGACCCCCGCCCTGTTCCCCTCACTTGGGGGGCTGCCACCTTTCTTTGTTAGCAAGTGCCTCATGCACTGCTTGTCCTGGCTTTGTCGGGGGACCCTGGCGTGCTGCCCTGGGTAACAGTTTGTTGGAATCCACTTTTGGGGACACCCACTTCCAAACAGGGCTGTGAGATGGGGGCTTTCTGGGGGCTGGCTGGAGAGGATGGTAGCCAGGGTTGGGGCTGCACCCTGCTTTCCTAGGGGCTGCATGCATGCCTGGCTGGCAGAGAGTGTGGAGGGCACCAGGAGGTAGAAGGCAGAGGGCCCTGCCTGGCTGTCTGTGGACTGGGTGGGGAAGGGGGCTCTGGGCCTGGGCTTTTCCCAGTCCATGGGCTGATGGGAGCGGGTGAGGGTGGGGAGCAGGGCTGACCAACCGGCACAAGAGCTCAACCATCCCTAGAGGCAGGAGATGGTCCAGAGGAAAACACAACATGGCTCAAGAGATCTCTTCCTCCAGTGACCGGGCCCTTGAAGAGCCATCAGGACGGCCCCCCAACACTGGCCGCCGCAGCTCTGCTGGGCCCAGAGAGACAGAACCTCTGCCCTAGTGGCCTGTCCCCAAACGGCCCCCGTCTGCATTTCTCCCGCAGCAGCAGGCCAAGGAGACGGGGACCTGGGGCTCCCAGGTCATCCTTCCTTCCCCACCATGCCTGGGGCCTGTGCTGGGCTCATAGCTGAGGCCAGTAGTACAGTCTCCATTTGGTCTCCAAGTCCCTAGTGGTGCAAACAACCAAGTGGGAGGGCAGGGCTCAGGACAGTGGGGCAGCAGCTCACTTCTCAGCTGCAGGGAGGCAGCCCGCACGCCCCACGCCCTCCTTGCCCTGTTCCGGGCGGCCCGGCCTGTGCTATAGCACGTTGTAGTAGGCCATCTCTTTCATGGCCTGCTCGGTGAGGACGCTGGCCTCGGCGCTGCCATCCACACCGGTGTAGGCGTAGGCGTTCTCCTCGAAGTCCTCCATTTCCTGCTGGCTGTCGA
Source organism: Capricornis sumatraensis (assembly GCF_032405125.1). Taxonomy (NCBI): domain Eukaryota; kingdom Metazoa; phylum Chordata; class Mammalia; order Artiodactyla; family Bovidae; genus Capricornis; species Capricornis sumatraensis. The sequence goes on along the minus strand of NC_091087.1, from coordinate 27,257,105 downwards.
GCTCAGAGGGGTCCGTGCCCGTCAGCTCCATCATGGGGTCTGCAAGAGAGGGCACAGTCAAGCTTGGCTGCTGCCTGTGAGAATGGCCGGTCACTCCCACACAGGAAGCAGAACTAAAGGAGTGGTTCCTAGTCACGGCTTCCAGAAGACTCAGTGGTTTCCTCTACTGCCCTGCTCTGGGGAGACCTGACTGACTGCTGTGGCTTCTCAAATGTGTGCCGAGTGAGTTCAGGCCTGGATTTGAACTCTGGAGGGTCTCCTGCACCTCCTGAGTCACGAAAGTGAAAGTCGCTGTTTTCTCCGACTCTGCCACCCCATGGACTGTAGCCCACCAGGCTTCTCTGTCCATGGAATTCTCCAGGCAAGAATACTGGAGTGGGTAGCCATTCCCTTCTCCAGGGGATCTTCCCAACTGAAGGACTGAACCCGCATCTTCCGCTTTGCAGGTGGATTCTTTGCCATCTGAGCCACCAGGGAAGCCCCCTAAGTCACTAAGCCCTTATTTATTCTTTGCAACATGACTCAATCCCCTTTCCCATATGAAAGATTTCCTGTGCTGTATCATGTTGGCCACACCACTTATTTGGCACCTACTGTATGCCAGGCACTTCACATGTACCATCTGAATGCTCACAGCGACCCCATTTAGGAGAGCAAAAGCAAGTTCAGAGTGGTTAATCAACTTGCTCAGGGGCACCCAGCAAGTGCTGTTGTTTTGATCTACTTGTGACTGTCTTAAAGGGCTGTTTCTCCTGGTGCCAGCTGTATCCTCTGGCCCTGCTTTCCAAGGCCAAACACTCACGGTAGGTAAACAAAGATGATGAGATAAAAACTCTTTTAAGAGGACTTCTGTCATTTTATCAAATTGAAATCTTTTATAAAGCTCTTACTGTTGGAACAAAGCCAGATAGAAAACTGCAGAGGTGGAGGCCTGGGTGGGGCTGCCTTCTGATGAGTTTTGGAGGGAGGGAGGGAGGCCTAGAGGACATTGGGAGGCTTGCTGGCAGGCACTGTGGCTGAGTCCCAGTGTGCATTCTGCCCCATCTACCTAGGAGATGCGACGTGTTTGGGAAGAGATAGAACCCAGCCCAGGGGTAGCCTTGATGAGTCTAAGGCATGGTTTTTCAACCTTGGCATTATTAACACCTTGGGCCATGATTCTTTGTATTGGGGGACTGGCCTGTGCATTGTAGGATGTTTCGCAGCATCTGTGGCCTCTGCTAGCTAGATACCAGTAACATCACCCCAGCTGTGATACCCAAATGTCTCTTGTGTACTACTTGCTCAGTCGTGTCTGACTCTGTGACCCCAGAGACTGCAGCCCGTCAGGCTCCTCTGTCCATAGGATTCTCCAGGCAAGAATACTAGAGTAAGTTGCCATTTCCTCCTCCAGGCAATCTTCCTGACCCAGGGATCGAACTGGAGTCTCCTGCATTGCAGGTAGATTCTTTACCGTCTGAGCCACTAGGGAAGCCCCAAATGTCTCTTAGACATGGTCAAATAAATGTCCCCCATTGAGAACCACTGATTGAACAGTAATCTCACTCCTTGCCAATGAGTGGCTCAGGATGAGGAATGGGACCCAATTCAGGCCAATGAATCATGAGGAAAGGCCTACTAGTGAGTTCTGAGAATGTTCTCATTGGTTTCATAGAGCAAAGGACAGCAGGCTCTTGCTCTTCCAATGGAGGTGAACAGAGAAGCATGTTGCCCTAAGGCCACTGGCAGCTTTTTTGACCATGAGGAAAATCACAGCCAATGCTGTGGAGAGAGTCTGACCCTGTCATTGCTGAGGGGCTGAATCAGTCAACTTTGCAGATAACCTGGACTGCAAATCATTTCTTAATTTATTTCCTTATTGTTTAAGCTGGTCTGATTGGGGTGTCTGTTACTTGTGTCCATGGCATTTGACACACTGAGTCTTCTGACTATAAAACAAGGTCAACTGCACCACATCTTACAGACCCTAGGCTTTTTCTTCCTCAGATCCTAGTGGCACACTTTCCTATCATATAGCTGATTAAAAATAAGCTACATAAAGGCTGAAGAATTGACTTTCAAATTGTCGTGCTGGAGAAGACTCCTGAGAGTCCCTTGGACTGCAAGGAGATGAAACCAGTCAATCCTAAAGGAAATCAACCCTGAATATTCATTGGAAGGACTGGTGCTGAAGCTGAAGTTCTGATACTTTGGCCACCTGATGCGAAGAGCTATGATGCTGGGAAAGGAGGGCAGGAGAAGAGGGGGACAGAGGATGAGATGGTAAGATAGCATCATCGACTCAGTGGACATGAATTTGAGCAAACTCCAGGAGATAGTGGAGGACAGGGAAGCCTGGTATGTGGCAGTCCATGGGGTCGCAAAGAGTTGGACACAACTTAGCAACTCAACAACAACAACAACAAAATAAAGACCCAGGAAAAATTTCTACCTTTGAGTCTCTTGTTACCCTCCCAACTTCTTTTATTAACTCTATTTGGCAGTTCCAGTTGGCCCCAGGGAACAATTTGTACCTTTTTTTTTTTTTTGCAAAAACATAAATCTACCTCTTAAATTACAGTCCTATAGTTTATTGGATAGCTCTATCTAGAATGTATGCTGCCTTCCGCCTGCACAAAATCAAGCCTGAGCTTCTCAGACCAAGGTTATATATGAGTGACTTGGGCCCCAGCCATTCCTATGTCAATCCTTGCTGTACTGTCTATGTCACCTGGTACAATCAGGAAGAAAGCCACCGTAGGCCTCCTTGGTTGCTGACCTCAGATGGAAAGAGCTTATGCCTTAGCCATACCCTGGGAGAGAGGGTTGTAGGGACAGCTGCTTTCAAAGGGCCAGTCCTGCTCTGTCCTTCCTGGTGGGTTTGCTTCCTAGCAGATGCACTAGAGCACTGGCTCTCAGACTCCACTGCGCATAGAATTACCTAAGGTGCTTAAAAAAAAAATCCGGATCCTGGGCCACACGCCAGATCAATTACATTTGAATCTCTGTGGTTGAGACTCAGGCATCAGCACTTTAAAACTTCTCTAAGTGATTTCAATGTGTAGCCAAGTTTAAGAACGGTTCTCTAGAGCTTAGATCAGAGGTTCCCAATGTGAGTTTCTTGACCGGTAGCTTCCCTTTGACTTGAGAACTTGGAAATGCAAATGGTCTGACCCCACTCCAGACCTACAGAATGAGAAGCTCTGGGGGCTGGGACTCAGCACTTTAACAAGCCTCCAGTGATTCTCATGCTCCCTGGCTCAGATTTGAAAACCATCACTTCATTCGATGCCTCTCAAGTTTTCCAGTGCAAACAAATCACCGAGGGATCTTTCTGAAATGCAGATCCCGATTCAGCAGGTCTGGGGTGGAGGTGAGTCTGCAGTTCTAGCAAGAGCCCAGGTGATGCCAACACTGCTGGTCCTAGAACCACATACTAAGGAAGAAGGTGTAACAGAGCATCTATATGCAGCCAACAGCATTTCATTCTCACTCAGGGAGAGTGGAAAACTGAGGACACTTGTTTCTACCAGAAAACCCCAGGCCACTCACTGTTTCAAAGCTAAAGCAGGGTTATTTCCATCACGCCCCAGCATCTGATTGGCTCCTCCTGAGTAACCTCACACAGCAAGTCAACCCACTCAGTGATTGTCGACACACATTCCTAGCTATGCGTCTTGGAAGGAACTCCAGAAAGTCAAACAGCTCCAGACTATACAAGGAACCTTCTGAAAGTGTGGCTGTCTACTCCTTCCTGTAGAATGTCTAAAGTGTCTCCTCCCCATGAGGCCAGAAAGAATCAGGTGCTTCCACTACTGACCAGTGTTGAGGGGAGAGGTCATCACTAACACGTGGGGATGTTATAACCAACAGCCAATGAAACCTCCACCAACTGCGGAGGTGAGCAAGTCTCCTGAGTATGTGGGCTGCATTCCTTCTGCCAGGCACTAGGAAGAGTGTGACTGACTGTATTACCCTTTTTGCCTTGGCCATTGGGAAGCTTAGGGCTCCCTTCTGCATGCCCAGAGAACCTCCCACTTGTACTTGGGGTTGTGACCTCTACCTGGCTCTCCCTTATCTTTCAGTTGGCATTTTCCCTTTTGTTACTTTCCTTCCCATCCGTTTTTAAACTCATTATCAACTGGGGGATTTTTCCAGAAACGAATGCCTTTGACCAGTGATTTTTATTTTGGCCAGTCAAATATTAATTCTGTTATTTCACTAACACTTTGCAGATTATCACATTCAATAGTTATACCTGACACACCTATAAAGTCTTCTCCAGCACCATGAGTTTCATTTTCACTTTGAGTATCCCAATCAAACACTAGGGTTTTTTTTTTTTTTTGGTCTGTTGGTCTAATACATCGTTTGAATCAGAACTATATCCTGAAGAACTATCATCTTCCGAGACACTAGAATTTATGTTGCTTAGACAATCAGAGGAAGTAACTGAATAAAATTCACCGAAAAATTCTTGTTTTACTCAAAATTTCATAATGCATCATTTTTGAAATTTTATGGTAATAAACTTGCATCTATAATATACACAAGGTTGGAACAAAAACCTAACAGAGCAAAATGTGAATTATGACAGTCGTAAGTTGTACAATGAACCCTTGATCAATTTTAAGCTCTAATAACTGCACGGTGACGTTAATTGTATCACTCTCTAAAAACATATTGATATGTCTCCAGTCAATAACGTCTGGGCAATAAAAGACATATTAACACATCTCTGGTCAAATAATGTGTTAAAAATGCCCTGTCTCAGTGATGATCTTGCATGAGTTCCTTAACTTCTCTATCGTTCAGTGCCTGCATCTGTACAATGGTGATAATAAGAGAGCCAACCTCGCAGTGAGGGTCACATGAGTTAATAAAGGCTTGGCACACAGCACTCAACAAATATTCTTTTTATTATTGTTTATGTGAGCCCACGTAAGTCCTTTGGAGAATACATAAACGTCCCATCGTTATCACGCTGATGGCCCTCCGGGGAGCCCCCTCTCCAGACCTGAGCCCACCCCAGTGAGGTCTCAGGCCTGGCCAGCCTCCCCGCTCCCCTCACTGGACAGGAGGCTCCCGAGTGCACCATGACAGGACCGCTCCTGCTCCGTCCTCGGCGTGTGGCCCACCCACCTTGGCTGTCCAGGCCGATGTCCATGACGCCGTGCTTGACCTTCATGTGCCGGCTCAGGTTGCCCTTGAGGTTGAACTTGCTGGAGCAGTAGGGGCACTTGAAGGGTTTGCTCCCCGCGTGAAGGTGCATGTGGCCCAGCAGGTTGTACATGCGGTTGAAGGACTTCCCGCACACCTGGAACACACCCGGCCCCAGCCCGGCCTCGTCAGCCTGGTGGCCTGTCCTCCCCCGGCCCCTAGCCGCTCCCACCTCCATGGCTGGGCCCGAATCGCATCCCCTTTGTCCTCTCCTATGTGACCCCAGAGGCCGAGGACACACTCCCCGAGCCGAGGCTGAGACCCAGGCCTGGGAGCGCCAGCAGCACTGAGTCTCCGGCCTGGGCTCCTTCCCTGAGGCTGCACCGCGACCTTCACCCCCGCCCTCAACTCTCAAAAAGCAACTTCGGGGAATTCCCTGGTGGTCCAATGTTTAGGATTCTGCACGTTCACTGCCAAGGGCCTGCGTTCCATCCCTGGCTGGGGAACTAAGATCCCACAAGCCTCAGTGCGGCCAAAGAAAAGCAGCCAATTCAGTAGCTTGTAGGACCTCCTCTCTCACCACCTACCCCCCAACCCCTCAGAGCCCAGCAGTTTCAGCCAACGGGGGTGGGGTGGGGGGAGCGGCCCCCCCTTGCCCAGCCTGGGTCCCGCCTTCAGTGATCACACGCCGGGGCCACTTGTGAGCAAGTCCTGCCCCGGGGCCCGAGGGTCCGGTACCTTGCATTTGAACGGCTTCACGGGCGAGTGGACAATCATGTGGGTCTTGAGGGTCTGCTTCTGCACGAAGGTCTTGAAGCAGATGTGGCACTGGTAGGGCCGGACGCTGGTGTGGATCAGCATGTGCCGCTTCATGTTGGCCTGCAGGGTGAACTCCCGGCCGCACACCTCGCACTTGAACTCCTTCACGCCCTGTGGGGAGGCGGGGGGTGGGCGGGAGCCACGGTCAGGACCGCACGATGGACACGGGTTCTGGGAGTGTGTTCGTGCGGACCCGAGCATCAGGGCTTCTGGGAAATGACTTCCTGTCGTTTGCTGTTTCTTAGTCTCTCAGTCGCGTCTGACTCTTTGTGACCCCATGGTCCCAGTGTCTACGTCTCGGCACAGACCGTGTCTCCTGTGTGTGCCGGCATGACAGTGAAGATGACGTGTGTGACCACCAGGGGGCCCTGCCCGTGGGGAGCTGACCGCGCATGATGTGTGCCCTGCATACACTGAGGCTGATCACGGGAATGTCTGCAGTTTTATCAGCCGTTGATCTTGATTTTTTTCTTCACAGTATTATTTATTTATTTTTTTAAACACTTTGTGGTCTTGTGGGGATTTTAAAGTCTACGAAGAGAGGAGAAAGATGGCAAGCACACAGCACGTGTACTTATCGCTCTCTATTCTCATCACCCAAGCCCCCTGCAGGCATGAATAATCAATCATCTGGTTTTATGGCCAAGGCCAGATTCAGCTTCAGAATCCTTCTTTACAGTCTAGGTAGCTACACCAATTGAACGGAGGAGCACCTGCAATGAAATCTGCAATCATATCTGCTGCAGCAGAAAAAGTTCCCAAGGGGACTTCCCTGGTAGTCCAGTGGCTAAGACTCATCGCTCCCAGTGCAGGGGACCCTGGTTCGATCCCTGGCCAGGGAACTAGATCTTACATGCCATAACTAAGACCCAGTGCAGCCAAATAAATTTTAAAAAATATATTAAAAAAAAGTTCCCAGGGCTGGAACAGGCTGGATTCTCGGCTTGGCAGGATATTTCTCCCCTACTCACTGCAATGTCCACTGTGAGAGACACGGACACGAGTTCAACCTGGAGCCTCTCTAAGGCCCCAGGTTGGAGAGTGGTAGCTCTATGCACATGCATGCTCTATTGGTCAGTCATGTCTGACTCTTTGCGACCCCATGTATTGTACTGTAGCCTGCCAGGCTCCTCTGTCCATAGGACTTTCCAGGTGAGAATACCGGAGTGGGTTGCCATGCTCTTCTCCAGGGGATCTTCCTGACCCAGGGATCGAATTGGAGTTTCTTACGTCTCCTGGGTTCTTTACCACTAGCGCCAACTGGGAAGCCCCAGCTCCATGCACATTCTGCTTCAAAGTGTGAAGCTGGTTGGATTTGGGTGGAAACCACAGCGCAGGCCAAGTGCCAGAGTGGGATGGTGGGACCCGAGAGGTCTCATTCAGCCTGTCTGGATGTAAAGGCCCCTCAAAGGAGGTGACGCTGGCTGAAAGTCAGGGAGGCTAGCAGCCTGCAGGCAGGGAGGAAGGCAGGGAGAACTGGTCAAGGTGATGTCTAGAGACACAGCGGACAAGACGGTGTTGCTCTACCATCTGTCTCCACAGGCCACTTTGCCTCATTTCAGAGTATCTGGAACCAATTGTACTTCTCTATAACAAATATTTTCTCTTACATTCATTCCCTTTTTAAAGCTTTTTTTTTTTTTTTAAATTTATTTGGCTGTATCGGGTCCATGTTGTAGCATGTGGGCTCCAGAGCACACAGGCTCAGTAGTTGTGGCCTGTGGGCTTAGTTGCCCTTTGGCATGTGGCATCTTAGTTCCCTGACCAGGGATCAAACCTGTGTCCCCTGCATTGGAAAGTGGATTCTTAACCACTGGACCACCAGGGAAGTCCCTCACTCCCTTCTACAGTGAAATAGATTTAGTATTTGCTTAAAAGAGAGTCACATGCTTTTGATAGACTCAAGTAATTACGAGAGGCAAGAGGAGCCCTTTGTGTTCTTGAGCATCTCATCTACTTCCCCACGGCATCCTGGCCTCTCTCTGGCCTTGGTCCTCCCAGCTGTGAGATGGAAAACTCAGCGATTCTCCAACTATGCTCCTTGGGTCCTGCAGGGATTCTTCAAACACTTCAGTTCAAATGTTTTAAAATGAATAAAGTTTCACTATTTAAAAAACTGATTTCAGAGCGCCTGAGACACTGGGGCTGAAGCCCCTGCAGAGCTCCAGACTTGCGGCCCAGCGAGTCCCCCAAAGTGTTTGCTGTTGACCTAAGGGGGCCCCAGCAGGGTGGCAGATGTGTCCCCTCTGCTTACCTGCATCTGAATTGCATGTGTCAGGATTAGGGGGGAGAAACCACATTCAGAAACATATCTTTGGTTGTTAAAAAAAAAAAAAAAAAAAACGGTTCATATCTTAAAAAAAAGAAAAAAATCCCCCAAACCACACACACAAAAACCAAAATCCAAATACACAAAAACTAATTTCAATTACATCTTTTCCTAACACTCATCAAAATAAAGCAGAGACATCACTTTGCTGACAAAGGTTCATCTAGTCAAAGCTGTGATTTTTCCTGTGGTCATGTATAGTCCCTTAGACAGCAAGATCAAACCAGTCAATCCTAAAAGAAATCAACCCTGAATATTCATTGGAAGGACTGATGCTGAAGCTGAAGCTCCAATGCTTTGGCCACCTGATGCAAAAAACAACTCACTGGAAAAGACCCCGATGACGGGAAACATTGACGGCAAGCGAAGGGGGTGACAGAGGATGAGATGACGGGATGGCATCATTGACTCCATGGGCATGGATCTGAGCAAACTCCGGGAGATGGTGAAGGACTGGGAAGCCTGACGTGCTGCAGGGCATGGGGTGCAAGGAGTTGGACACAACTGAGCAACTGAACAACAACAACATCAAAATAAATATAACGATAAAAAAAAAGAACCATTTGGGAATTCCCTGGTGATCTGCTGGCTAAGAATCTGCCTGCAATACAGGAGATGCTGGGGACAGGGGTTTAATCCTTGGGTAGGAAGATCCCCTGGAGGAAGAAACTGCAACCCACTCCAGTACTCTTACCTGGAAAATCCCATGGACAGAGGAGCCTGGAGAGCTACAGTCCACGGGGGTTGCAGAGTCGAACACGACTCAAGTGACTGAGCACACACATATTGAGGAAAGAAAGAAAAGAACATTCACCACCTAAGCGGTCTCATCCAGCACTATGGGAAGCTCTGGATGAAAGCTCGGCAGGAGAGAGCAGAGACTCAGGAGGCCCTGGGCGGTTGTGGCCGGCAGGGAGGTTCCAGAGGCCAGGTCTGGCCAGGGTGCGGGGTGGCGCATGGCGTCCTTACCTTGTGGGTGAGCGAATGCTGCTTGAGGTGGTGGATCTGGCTGAATTCCATGCCGCACTCGGTGCACACGAAGGGCCGCACGTTCTGGTGCTTGAGCATGTGATTCTGCAGCTGGCTGCGGTAGTGGAAGGACTTGTCGCACTCCAGGCACTGGTAGAGGGTGGGGCCCTGGTGGGAGGCCAGGTGGCGCTTGAGCTGCGTCAGCGTGGAGAAGTCCAGGCCGCACTCGACGCACACGTGGCAGCGGCCGCTCTCGTGCTTCACCTCGTGGGCCTTGAGCTCGCTGGGGTAGGCGAAGCCGCGGCCGCAGAAGTGGCAGCTGTAGGGCTTGACCTCCGAGTGCAGCAGCATGTGGCGCTTGAGGTGGCTGGTCTGCGTGAAGGCCTTCTGGCACACCTGGCACTTGTGTGGCCGGGTGCCCTGGTGCGTCAGCAGGTGCGTCTGCAGGTGGCTGGGCTGCTTGAAGAGCTTGCTGCAGTGCGGGCAGGAGTGCGGCTTGATGCCGTTGTGGCCCAGGATGTGCGTCACCAGGTTGTACTTGGACGTGTAGGATTTCTCGCACATGCGACACTGCCAGCGCTTCTGCCGGTCGCCGGCCTCCACCAGGTACGAGTCGTCGATCTGCACATTGATGTCCAGCCGGTCCAGCTGGGCCTTCTTGTGGCGCTCCACCGTCGAGCCGGCTGTGTCCGCTTCGAACTCGCCCACCTCCTGCCACACGAAGCCCTGCTCCGGCTTCACGGGCTCCGGGGACTCCATGGTAGGGGGCTCGGGGTCGCTCAGCGGGGGCAGGTGCGGCGGCTCGAAGCTGCACTCCACAGACAGGGCCTCCGGCCTGGGCAGCGCCATGCTGGGCTCAGCGAAGGCATCCCGGGCCGGGTCGGGGAAGTGGGGGTCGAAGGGGGCTACGTCCAGCTCCGGCCGCGGGGTGCGGGGCAGGTGTCGCAGCGTCCGGGGCTTGCGGCTGAAGACGCTGAGGTCGATCATCTTGACCGCGCTGCTCTGCACCAGGGCCTCGCAGCCGCCGCTAGCTGCCTCGGCCGGGGCCTCTGCTGGGCCAGCATCCTTGTCATCGCCGCCGGGCACCGACACCTCGTAGACCTCCTCCTCCTCCTCCACCTTCTCAAACTTGACCTTGGGCACCAGGCGCACAGGAGGCCTCGTCTTCCGCCGGGTGTGCTTCTCGAAGGCCGCCTCCACCTCCAGCACCTCCTCCTCGGCCGGCTCCTCCAGGGCCCGCCCGTTGCAGGCCAGCTGGTAGACGTCGGGGCCCGGGGGTCGGGGCTCCCCTATGGCTGCCCCGGACAGCTCCGGCCCCAGGTCTGGGTAGAAGGCTTCGGCGCTTATGGTAGCTCCAAAGAGCTCATTTTCTGAGACCAGGCCCAGCACGGCGGCCTGAGCCAAAGACAGCACCACCACAGCATCAGTCTGTGTCCCTGAGTCCATGAAGCCCTCCATCCCGTGGCGGCTGGCTAGGAGGGCATCGCTGCGGGAAGAGAAGGGAGCATGAGCACCACCAGCTCAAGGCTGCCAGACCGACGACAGACAGACACACGCTCAACAAGGGCTCGCCCAAGTCTGGGTGTGTCTGTCCCTGACGTCTTTCTATTCCTGTCTTGGGAACAGGGCACAGAGTAATTATGGGGAGCCAGGACACCCTCTGTGTATGTGATCTTTGTTTGCCACGGCCTCCATCTCCCTGTGGGGGTTCTGGGTAAGCCCTGCCCCCTTGCTGGCCTCAGTCTTCCCATCTGTGAAATAGGGAGGCTGGGTTTCCCCAGTGGTACAGGAGTTCCCAAAAGAATCGGATCCAAAATGGCAAACACTAAAGATTCTGCTCTTTTAAAAACTGATGTTAAAAAAACCCATCTTTATTCAAATGAAATATATACCTTGTTCCCACACAATGGCTTTGTGGCCAAGGTATAATTAATTTTACACTGACCTTGACTGTACAACTGTCACCATTTGCTTAGCCATGTGAATGTGGTGTTTGGGGTTTTTTAATATATTGGGCAAGAACAAGGCAACACATAAAAATAAATTAGGTGCCGAGGCCAAGCTCAGACAGCAGTTACCACCTGTCAGCCCTGATGCTAAATGACTGTGCCTTGCACAACAGGTCATTGCTCTTGATTAGCTAAATGTTGCACATTTAATGACCTAAGTTTACACCGATTAAAATATAGCTTGTGTCTGATATGTACCCTGGAATTTCATGAAAGATCTGATTTGAAAGAAGGAGTCTGTGATGGCTAACAAGCTGGAGAAAACTGACTGAAGTGAATGCTAAAACTAGCTCCCAGCTTCACAGCCACATTCTCTGATCCAACAGGTGTTTCTACAAAAGCCACTGAACCCACCTGTCTGGGTCCAAAGCCGGGGCATCAGCTTCCTGCCTTCCTAAGGGATCCGCCACACCAGTGCCCTCTGTGTAGCCCGGCCTTTGCACAGGGTTATCCCACAGGGGTGCCCTTTCCCCAACCCCACTGAGCTCCTGGCTCCTCCCACCAGCTCCCCAGGCTTCCCTGAAATTCCCCCAGTTCCCAGTGCTTCCCAGCTCTCCCTGGCGGCAGGGATGTGGGAGGGCCTCCTCCCTGGCCTGGGGTCCTCATCAGATTGCACTCTGCTGCCCTGCTCAATGTCTAGCACAGCACAACAGAGGCGCTCCATACAGAAGGGGGAAGACAGGACTGGGGTGGCTCCTGCCTGAGGCTTCCTCCCGGGCCAGGGTCAGGTGCATGGCGGCGGCCCTTCCTCAGGAAGCAGGCTCCCGGCCGGTGTCTCCCTGCCCCCAACAGGCCAGAGGAGCTTCCCCTTCCTGAAGCCGGCTAAAAATAAAATACCCCAGAGAGGAATTTTAGCCTCCTTGAAATGGACACTAAAGATTAAACTATTAAGCTTGAAGTAGGGCTCTCGTGGAAGGGGTAGGATGGAAGGAAAACCTCTGGAATAGGCTGGGGGTTGTGGGGAGGGGGTGGCTAGCCCTGATGGAGAGAGCTCACCCTCCCACCCTACGTTGGAAAGAACACTCAGCAGGGAGTCAGGCAGCCTGGCCTCAAGTCCCAGCTCTGTCACATACAAGTGACTAAGCAAAGTCACTTCTGCATCTCAGTTTCCCCATCAAAGAATGGGGGAGGGGGACTTCCCTGGGGGGTCTAGTGGTTAAGACTCCGCATTTCTAATGCAGGGGGGAACCCACTGCAGGGTTTTATCCCTAGTCGGGGAACTCTAAGACCCCCCCATGCTGCATGGCATGGCCAAAATAAATAAATAAAATTAACTGGACCGCCAGGGAAGTCCTCAAAGAAGCAGACTTTTTGGATGAAAACCACAGACTTGAGAGATTTCTCCATTCTGGGGTCCCAAATTCATCAAAGGTTTGGGTGATTCTACATCAGGCTCTAGAGACTAAGAACTCATTTGATCAGTGCAACAAATAATTTGCTAAGTCCCTGGTCTGGGTCGGGCCCTGTGCTTGGAGATGAAAGGCAATGAGGTCCCCTGTGGTGTCCAGCGGGGACTGCTGTGCCCACTGCAACCCCCCTGCCTCCCCGTGTGGGGAGCCTCACTGCCTCGGAGCACAGCGGCCCATCTGACCCAGCGTCCAGCAGCGCCCAGCAGCAGCCCTCGTGTCAGCTGTGGGCTTGAGAAAACAAGCAGCTCAGCACTTTTTCCAGACTTCCCCAAAGGCAGGGCCAGCAGAGGGGAGGGACTGGCCCTCAGCGGCGGAGCCTGTGCTGGGACTTGGCCTGGATTCCGAATTCAGATCTGGACTTTGCCCCTTTCTGGCTCAGGCTCATCCTGTCATGCCCTGAGCCTCAGTCTCCTCATCTCTGCTGAGAGGGAGGTGATGTCTGAATCCTAGGGTGCTGAGGACATGAGATGAGTATGTCGGCAGAGATGTCAGTCCCTCCCCGTGCTTTTTTCCCCCTCAAATCCCATCTAATTTATTTTTAATTGGAGGATAATTGCTTTACAATGTTGTGTTGGTTTCTGCCATACAACAACATAGATCAGCCTTAAGTATGCAGATGTCTCCTCCCTCCCACCTCCCCACCCCACCCCACCCCTCTAGGTAGTCACAGAGCCCCAGGGTTGAGCTTCCTGCATCATATAGCAAATTCCCACTATCTACCTGTTTTACCCATGGGGATGTATATGTTTCCAGGCTGCTCTCTCCAATCATCCCACCCTCTCTCTCCTTTCTACAAGTCTCTATTGCATCTCTATTGCTGCCCTACAAATAGGTGGATCAGTGCTATTTTTCTAGATTCCATATCTCCTGTACTTTTCTCCAGGCCCCAGTCCTTGGCAGCACCCCTCTTCTAGCACCTGAAGGGAATGGGAACAAAGAAACCCATAACACATCACTCTATTGGCAGATGAGGGCTTCTCAGGTGGTGCAAGTGGTAAAGAACCTGCCTGCCAAAGCAGGAGACGTGGGTTTGATCCCTGGGTCAGGAAGATCCCTTGGAAGAGGAAATGACAACTCACTCCATATTCTTGCCTGGAAAATCCATGGATAGAGAAGACTGGAGGGCTACAGTCCACGGGCTCGCAGAGTCGGACATGATTGAGCACACACACACTCATTGGCAGATGAGCGCCTGCCTATGGAAGCACGTCTGGGGCGGCCCCTGACAGGGAGGGTGGTCATGTAACATTCCAGCCCTGTTAGGAGGACCTTCTAAGAGCAAAAGGGCCACTCCCAAGGCTCACACCAGGAACCCAGATGCAAGCTGAACCTGCCCCTGGCCACCGTGCATCCCCCTCCCACAGGGACAGGCTGGTGCTTTACTCTGGGGCTGAGGACTACAGCCCGTGCCTGGGTGTAGAAGGGGACCTGCCCACAGCCCTTGCTCTCGAGGGGTTTGTGCCCAAGTGTGGGGACACAGAACCGCCAACAACTAACCACAAACATGGTGACTGAGTGCTCAGCAAGTCCTAGGCAAGCCTTTTAATCCCAAAATCAACCCCATGGGGGTGGGCAGTAGCGGGCACCACACTCCACAGCCTGGGAATTCGAGGTGTAACTAGCAAGCTCAAGAGTGCCCTGGCAGGGACTTCCCTGGCAGTCCAGTACTGAAGACTGTGCTTCCAATGAAGGCGGCATGGGTTTGATCCCTGGTTGGGGAACTAGAAGACAAAACAGTGCCCCGGCAGCGAGGGCGGCACTGGGTCAGCACCTGGGCCCATCCAGGCTCGGTACCTGCAGCTCCGCCCCGCCATCTGTGCAACCTGGGAGGTCACCTCTTGGCTCTGAGCCCTCCCTCCTCAAGCTCCCGTGAGCCAGCAGGAACGCACGGGCAGACCCAGGACCTGCTCCTGTCTGGCTGGTCCAAGGCTCCAGCTGGACTGGGCTGCCCTTCCAGGCAGCCAGAGCCCCTCTCTCCTTGGGTATCCACTCAGAAAGCACTTCTTTCTGGGAGCCTTGATTGACGTACCTGCCGGTCAGGCCCCTGCTTAACCGACACATATCACTCTGTAAACACAGGCTGAAGGGGCTGAGTGTTCACTGGGGCAGCCAGGCAGGCTGTGTGTGTGTGTGTCTGTGTGTGTGTGTGTGTGTGTAGGAGGAGCTGTGTTTGTTGAGACAGAGGCCCAGAGAAAGAAGAGAGAGGGAATTGAATTCTCCTGCATCTGCGTGTTTGTCCGCCTATCGCATATGGGGCCGGGGTTGGGAAGCTGGGGGCTTCGCAACGCGGGTGCCATCACTCCTCCTCCTCCTGGGCCATCTTTTTGTGCTTCCCCTGCCCCAGCTCCTTCTCACAGGTCACAGCCCTCCTGTTTTAACATCCTGGCACGGGCTGCCCAGGGCAGGAGGTGCACCCCACCCATGCGCCAGGGCAGGGTCCCCACACCGCAGGGCCCCTCTTGTCATCAGCCTGGGCCCTCTTGCGGCACGTGGCTTCTCAGGGCAAGGCCTCTCTCCCAGCCCTTGTGCTGTGGGCTCAGAACAAAAGCTCTCTACAGTGTCCCAGAGAAAGGGGAACTCAGACCGCCCTGGGCTCCGCACTGCCTGGGCTGTGAGATGAAGGGCCACCAGGGGAGGGGATGCGGCTCAGCCTCCTACCAGGACACCCTGGTCCCCGGGGTGGAGAGAAAGGGAATGGAAAAGGCAGGGAGACAGAGGAAATAGAATCACTGCTTAATTGTAGTGTGAAGACCTGCAAGGGGAATTGCGGGGAGGGGGGCCACAGCAGAGAGAGGGGGAGAGAGAGAGAGGGAAGGAGGGAGAGGCTGTGGAGGCCAAGAAACAAAAGCAGGGGAGGGGCGGGGAAGGAGGCGCTTGCAGAGGGGGAGGGGACTGTGCCAGTGACACCAGAAGCCCAGGGCTGTCCTATTTCCCAGGGCTTAGCATCACCCCCTCCCAGGCCAGCCCCTGGGGAAAGACACAATCTCATTTCCGGAGGCCCAGCAGGAGGCCTCCCCAGCCCCGGCAGGGCCCCAGCAGGGCCCCCAGAGCTCTCACTGCTGCTTCATCTATTGCTGTGCTAAGGTCCCTGTAAAACACTGACACAAGCTTGTCAAATGCATTAATGAGTGACTTGCTCGGTGACCCTGGACAAAGTCACCCGGTCCCTCGGGGCCTCAGTTTCCTCATCTGTAAAATGGCCACAAGCAGCTTCTTGGAACCTTGAGGGCGGGTTAATCCTTGGCTTACCTGCCTGCCTTCTGGGGTCCCCTCCCCAAGACGGGAGCCCACTTCTCAGCCACGCTGCTTTAAAAGCTCCTTTCCTCTCATGGAGACCCCCACCTTCATGCACCAGGGGAGGGTCACGGAGCTCAGGGCCACCAATGTTCCTGGGAACCAGACAGTGGGGCAGAGCAGTTGAGGCCTGGTCTTGCTTGGGGCTGGCAATACAGGAGTCATTTGAAAAGGAAGAACCAACAAGACTTTGTGACCATCTGGCTATTCTTTGCCTCACTCTTGCCACCAGGACACCTCAAAAACCAACTGAAGACACAGGAATGCTCCGGGGCTTTTGCCCAGTCTTGGGACGTCACTCAGTACCCTGTGATCTATTACCCTCAGGATGACTTTTGAGGGTCTGCTCCCTGACACAGGCCCCACAGAGCCCTGGGCTCCTGCTGGGGAGACAGGTTCATCCCTTCGGTACTGCAGCTGAATCACTGACTCAACACACCGGCCAGGCGCTGGGTGCCATTCTCGGTTGTAAAGATATAGTTGTTGCTGTTGTTGTTCAGTTCCTAAGTGGTGTCCGACTCTGTGCGACCCATGGACTGCAGCCTGCCAGGCTCCTCTGTTCATGGAATTTCCCAGGCAAGAATACTGGAGTGGGTTGCCATTCCCTTCTCCAGGGGATCTTCCTGACCCACAGACTGAACCTGGGTCTCCTGCATTGGCAGAAGGGTTCTTCACCACTGTGCCACCTGGGAAGTCCAAGGATATGGTAAGAAGCATAAGTTCCCACACCAGGGGCAGCTGCTCTGAGCAAGCTCAGTCTAAAACCTGAGGCACCAGGAACTTTGGGAGGTGAAGCACTGGGCTCAGGTGGGTACAGGTCCCCCACAGAATAGCCGCTGGATCCTGAGGCTGAACTCTGAGTGCCAGGGACAGGACCAGTGTCTGTGCCCAGGGAGGCGGGTAGGGAGTGTCAGGTATGAAAACCACTGTTTAAAAAAAAAAAAAAAAAAGCCACTCATGGGACTTCAACTTAGAGCAAAACCACCCTTTTTGTTTCCTCTGCTGTCCCCTTCTTAAGGGTAAACCCTGCTCACATCCCATGAAAGGAAAAGGAAGCAAAAGTACAGGCTGGAGGTTTGTGCAAACCTCAGGGCTCCTTGCCGCAGTCTCACTTCTGTCCAGCCCACAAGGTCTCATTGGACTCTGGAGCTGACGAGGCGGCTGGGGTTGGGGTGGGGTGGCCCAGGGGGAAGTGTCCGAGGCTCTTCCTTACAGGAGTCTCTCTCTGCCTCAGCTTCCCCTTTTTCCTTGGACAGATTTGCTAAGCTCTGGCTCCAGAGGTCAGAGTGGCTGGGCCACCAATACAGGGCCACCAACCCAACACAGGAGGGCCCGATGAGGGGAAAGGACTGGTCCAAAGTTACACAGTGAGATGCTGGTGAAGCCCAGAAGCCCATCTTCAGCCAAAATCTACCTGACCCTCTTTTAAAGCTTCCTGTATGTCTGCATCTTACACACAACACGCACACACACACACACACGCACACACACACGCACAGTGCTGTTTCCTACCTCAGGGCCTTCGCACGGGCTGACTCCCCTGGCAGGACTTGCTCCTTCCCTCCCACTGGGTGAATACCCCTTCTTTCTTTAGGAATCAGGCTTCCTAGGTGGCTCACTGGCTAAAAAAAAGAAAAAGGAAAAAAAAAATCCACTTGCCAATGCAAGAGGCATGAGAGACTCAAGTTCAATCCCTGGGTCAGGAAGATCCCCTGGAGAAGAAAATGGCAACCCGCTCCAGTATTCCTGCCTGGAGAATTCCCTGGAAAGAGGAGCCCGGTGGGCTACAGTCTACAGGGTCACAAAGAGTTGGACATGATGCAGCCCACACGGCACACAAGCAGGCATGGCCTCCCAGGAGATACTCCTCTGCCTGGGGGCAGGGCAAAGGCCTCTTCCACAGCCTGGAAACATCAGGTTAATTTTACCTGTGTCTAGGCTGGGTGCCCAGTTGTTTGGTCAAATAGCAATCTGGATCTTCTGATGTTGTGATGTCATGGTTGATGTGATGAACATCTACAATCAGCTGACTTTAAGTAAGGCAGATTACCCTCCTTAATATGGGCAGCTCTCATCTAATCAGTTGAAGTTTTCAGGAAAAAACCCTCAAAGTTTCCCCAGAGAAGAAGGGGATTGCATATCACAGAAATCCTGCCTGGGTCTCCAGCCTGCCAGCCTGCCCTGCAGATTTTGGACTTGCCAGCCTCCACAACCGCATGAGCCAATTCCTTAAAATAAATCTCTCTCTCTCTGTGTATATATCCTGCTGGTTCTGTTTCTCTAGAGAACTCTGATACAGTTGTCGCGATTCACAATTGTATCTGTTGATGGGCCCTCTCCCCCACCAAAGGTCCACCCTGTAGGAGGGTGACTGCAGGGGACTGTCCGGAGAGAAAGACACCAGGCTCCTCTGTCCATGGGATTCTCCAGGCAAGAATACTGGAGTGGGTTGCCATTTCCTTCTCCAGGGGATCTTCCCAACCCAGGGATCAAAACTGTATCTCTTACATCTCCTGCACTGGAAGGCAGGTTCTTTACCATTAGTGTGACCTGAGAAGCCCCAGAAGCGTTAGTCCACTCAGTCGTGTCCGACGCTTTGAGACCCCATGGACTGTAGCCCACCAGGCTCCTCTGTCCATGGGATTCTCCAGGCACAATCTTGGGCCCTCTCTCAATTCAAACTCTTCCAAGGGCAGAGGTCCTGGCTTCACAAGATCCAATTGGCACTGCCTGATGAGAGCACCGGTGCCTGTGCCAGTTAAACCAGAATCTCTGCTTCTGGGGCCTGGATATCACGTTTCTCCAAATCTTCCCAATACATTCTGATTCTCAAAATGAATTAGTAAGAGCTGATGAGCACTCACATGACCTGGGCCTGAGGGTGAATGAAGAGTGCCCTCCCATGGATGTTGTGACGCCTGCACCTGATGGGCCCTTCCTCCTCACTCTGAGGGGTCCCGTGCACAGCACACCCATGCCGACCCCCCACCACAGGTGGTTCATACAGGAGCCGAGACCACCAGTCTGCTTCTTCTCACGGCCCAGATGGACTTAGGCCATGGAGGTTCCCCTCTTGGAAGCACAGCTACGCATCAAGCCTTACACTCTCAAGCAAACTCCTCATATACAAATGCGCATGTGAGGCGGAATAAGGCCAAAACTCAGGAGCAGTGACACTAAGCCAGCTGGAGCCAGCCCTCCGAGGAAGAGGGGGTGAGCATGTCCGGAGAAGCAAGGCCATGCACTCCTGGGGAGTCCTGGTTCCTGAAAGGGGCCAGTCCCTGCCGCCAGCCTGGGGACCCTCAGTCACCCTCTTGTCCTGAGGAAAACTGAGTGGGTTCCTGATTCTTGTAGAGCGTGCCTGTGACTCTTTGCGACTCCATGGACTGTAGCCCGCCAGGCTCCTCTGTCCATGGGATCTTCCAGGGAAGAATACTGGCGTATTCTTGGTTGCTATGCCCTCCTCTAGGGATTTTTCCTGACCCGGGGCTCCAATCCCTGTCTTCTGCATCTCCTGCACTGGCAGGCAGATTCTTTACCACTGAGCCACCTGGAAGCCCTTCTAGAAATGAGCCCAAAATAACAGGGCATCTAATTAACTGCCAGAAACAAACAAAGCTGCTTACAGAGCTGCATACAAAGCACACGGCATCCTCCTCGGGTACAGGGGTGACGTGTGCCTCTGATCCCAAGTCACTGGGGCCCTAGAAGGCCATGGGCTAGGGTTGCTCCGGCCTAATGCCTTGCTTGCCACAAAGAAAGCAAGCTGAGTTCTCCCGCAGCCGGAAAGTAGCCTCGCTGAAGACCTCTCATCTTCGAGGCTGGTCTTGGAATCTTCATCAGTAGGGTTGGAAGGGCCTTTGGGGACACTCCTGTCCAATGCTGTCATTTGACAGATGTGGAAACTGAGGCCCCAAGGCTCCCACCCCACAATGGGCACCAAACTGAGAGCTCTCGATTCCCAGTGCATTTCCATCCACAGCAAACACGGCATCGCCCCACACACTCAGGCCCCCCACCAGGCTGTTGGCTGCATCAAGTCCAGACATATCACTGAAGACCTATAAGAACTTGCTCTATTGGCCCTTGCTTATGTGGGAACTTCATAGCACTGCTTGTCCCCTTTGTCATCACCCTCCAGCCATGTGGCCTTTCCTTTCCCGGGGTCTTGAATACTCTCTTGTCCCTCAGCCTCCAGCCTTCAACTCAGGCATCACTTCCTCAGGAACCTTCCCTGCCCACCCTTCTCCCCAGCCAGGTCTGGTCCCCCAAGTTCTAAGTGGTTACAAGTTTACTACTTTTCTTTCCTGGACTTTACCACAATTTTTAAGGACAGGTCTAATTGTGTAATCATTTGCTCAATGTCTGGTGCCCCAGTTAGATCACAGACTACGAGAGGGCAGAGAGCATGTCCGTGCGCCCCTGGTGCAATCCTCGCAGAGCACACATCTAGAACGGATCACTGCACCTTTCGAGAATATCCATTTCAAGTGTGAAGAAAAAAAAAAAAAGAGAGAGCCCCTTGCCGAGCCCCAGGTGGACACCCCCAGGTCTGTGCTTCTTTTCCCTGAGCTCCAGGACTAGTCTCTTTTCCCAGGAGAAGGAATGCAGGCTTCATGTTTCTGCAAGGCTCTGTGTCTTTTCTCCAATTCCAGAAGCAAAAAGCAAGTCTATTCTTGAAACAAGGACACTCATCTGGACCCAAAGATCACCAGCGTAATGTAACAGGGAAAAACAAACAAAACTTGGGCTCACAAGTTCACGGACAAAGATAAGAATCACAGCTGAAGGAACATCGGGAGCCTTTATTGGGCTTGACCTTTGTCAGGTCCTGTGATGAGCGCGTGCAGTTTCCAGGCTTCCAAGCAGCCCTTGTGGGAAGGAGAACCATTTCCATTTTACAGCTGTGGAAACTGAGGCTTAAAGAGAGGCAGTCCCTGATGGGTAGGGCAGGGCAGACCCCAGCTGCAGGGCAGGGCAGCCCCAGGGCCCAGGCCCAGCTCTCTCCACCCTGCTACCTCTGGGTGGGGATGAGCTTTCTGGGTTGGCTCTTATTTCCTTGCCAACCTCAGTTTCTCCACACTGGGGCCCGATTAGGACCTGGGAGCCCCTCCTGGCTTCCCTTCCTCCTCCCCAGCCTTGTCTCAGGCCCCTCCCGCACTGAGCCCTCAGCCTTCTCCATCCGTCTTCCTCTCCCTCCTTCTGTTTCCGTGGCAACCCCATCCTCTGCTCTGCCACTCGGTCCTGTGTTCCCATCTCTTTCTTTCCTCTTTCATCTCTCCCCTCATTGCGGTATATAGCCCAAATCCCCCTTCGTCCTTTGCTTCTGGTCTCTAGTCCCTTTTACTTGCCGTTTTATCTCTTTCAATATTCTCTTGTCATCTCAGGGCGACATTTATTTATCCCTTGCTAAAAAGAAAGAGAGAGAGAGGGAAGAGGGGAGGGAGGGAGTGAGAAAGGGAGGGAGGAGGGAAGAAGAAGAAAGGAGAAAAAAGAAACCCTATTTCATCAGCTCCAGCCATCTTTCTTTCCAAGGGCTAGAGTCAGACAGATCCCAGATTGGACCCCCTGCTTTGCCACCATGCAGACCCTCTACTGACCCTGGAGAAAGAAATGGCAACTCACTCCAGTATCCTTGCCTGGAAAATCCCATGGACAGAGGAGCCTAGCGGGCTATAGTCCATGCGGTCGCAAAGAGTCAGGCACGACTGAGCGCCCACGCAACCACAGGGAGGAAGTAAACACAGGTGGGGGGTGTCCAGGGGACGAGGGCTCACTGGGAGAAGGGGCACCCTAGGGGGCTTGGCCCTGCTTCTCTGAGGTCAGGTTAGGGGAGGCACCAGAGGCCCCTTCAGAAGAGAACAAGGCTGGACCCAGACTCAAGGTTAAGCTGGGCCCAGCATCCCTTTGCATCCCTGTGCCAGCAGGAAATCACTGCAGTTCAGGAAAAGTCCACACATACGCTGCCCGACGTCCCACACCTCCTCCAGGCCCCACCTTGCCTCGTGTGCACATATGCATGAGACACAGGGCCTGTCCCAGTCTGGGGCCCACAGCGATACTGAGGTACCCAGCTCCCCTCACTCCAAACACGACAGTGAGATTCACAACCACTCTTCATAATTCACTCTTCCTCCTGATCCTAAATGGCTTCTGAGCAAAGGCGGCACCGACTGGTGGGGACTCTCTGGCGCACATCTCCGACTCTGCAGTTTTTTTGACCATGCCGAGCGGCATGCAGGGATCGAACACGTGGCCCCTACAGTGGAAGCACAGAATCTCAGCCACTGGACCGCCAGCGCAGTCCTGTCTCCACAGCTGAAGACAGAAGTAAGGGTTGTCAGTTTTTTCCAACTTCTTTTTAGCTGCCATTAGTTGAGCTAATACTACCTTCCAGGTGCGCAATCCTAGCCACCACAGGGAGATAGGCATCTTTATTTTCATTTTACAGATGAGCGAGCTGAGGCTTGGGAAAACCTGTTACTTATCCAAGTCACCAAGCCAGTAGGAGGTGAAGGTGCGATCTGAGCAGGTTACAATCATGTCCCTTTTTCTTTTCTTCTTCCTGTGTTCCGGGGAGGGAAAGGTCATGTGACTCCCGGCCCAGACACCCCAGTCCCTGCCTTCAACACAAGAGAAACAGATTTACCACCTAAAACAAAGCAAGCCGATCATAGCCGGGCCCCAGTGTCTCAAAGTGACAGAGAAAACACGGGAGCTGGTGGAAAATGCTATCAAGTCCCCTGGGAAACCAGAGCCACATGGAGAAGAAAGGGGCCCTGGACCCCTTCCGGAGTCCACAGGCAGCTTGAGTGCCTGCTGAAGCTGAGCTGTGTTGTGGGCCAGGGAGGAAGTATTGGTGGCCACGAAGTTCTGGGGCTCAAAGGCCCTTCCGGAGTAGCTCCCGCCTGCCCTGTGTGAGCAGCTGGCAAGGCCCGGCCTCAGGACGCAGCAAGGCCCAGTGATCCAGGCCTGCCAAGCCCAAGGAGGTGTCAATGACATGACCTCTCTGTTTCTCCCCTAAAAGGCGGGCTGAGCACATCAGGAAAACCAGGAGCAGGGCCAAGGAGGAAGAGATGGGCAGCAGCAGACGGGGAGGGGAGGCATAGAAGGACAGCCCCTCAAGACTTCTTCCCCAGTCAGTGGCTCAGCCGCTAGAGTCCGCCTGCAATCCAGGAGACCAGAGTTCGATCGCTGGGTCAGGAAGATCCCCATGAAAAAGGAATACCTGCCCACTCCAGTATTCTTCCCTGGAGAATCCCACAGACACAGGAGCCTGGTGGGGTACAGTTCATAGCGTCACAGGGAGTGGACACGACTTACGTGACTGGCACACAGAGGGGAGAGGAACCCGGCTCTTGGTCTGGCAGGCCCAGCCTGCACCCCCATCTCTGCCACAGATGAGCTAGGTGACCTTGGGCAAGTTCCTCAACCTCCCTGGGACTTGGTTTCCTTGTTGTAAGACAAGGAATAGTGACATGAAAACGATCCACCACACACTGAGCCCTTCCTTCAGGGCAGGCTTTTTTTGCCTGATGAGATCACGGGCAGAAAGCATGACTCCCTTTTTTCTTTTCCCTTTGGCCACACCATGCTGCATGTGGGCCCTTAGTTCCCTGGCCCTGAATTGGAAGTGTAGAGTCTTAATGAATGGAAGGCCAGAGAAGTCCCAAGCGTGACATCTTCAAACAAACCCACGTTACAGAGGAGGCAACCAAGGTATAAAGGAGTAACTCACCCAACTCACCTCATCTAGGATACACACGAGAGGAGTAAGTGAAGCTTGGGTTTCATTCTTGAGTCTAACTTAAGTGCTTTAAAAATTTTTTATTTTGGCTATGCTAGGTCTTAGTTGTGGCCTGTGGGGTCAGCTGCTGTGTATGGGCGCTAGTTCCCTGACCAGGGATAGAACCCAAGCCCCCGCACTGGGAGGGCAGAAGTCTTAGCCACTGGACCACCAGGGGAGTCCCTTAAGTGTTCTTTAAGGCAAAGGAAAGAAGGGAAATACAGGTATCCGTGGGGGATGGGCTCCAGGCCCCCGGTGGAGACCAACACGTGCAAATGTTTGAGCTCCTTACATAAAGTGGGCAGTACAGTCAGCCTGCCTGTGCCGTGTTTGATAACAAGACTGGTCGCACACAGTAAGGACTCGATTGCCAGGAGCTGTTGCTGCTATCATCATTCTATTCCTCATCCACGGCCTGGGCCAGGCTGGTAATGGCGGCTGGTGGGAAACACAGACCCCATTTTCGGGGACCTCACATTTTGGTTTCAGAGATAAGACGAAGAAGCACAAAGCAGAAGAGGACAAAAGCACAAAAGGCATGGGGTGCCACAAAAAGACAAAGTGACTTTGCTTTTTTTTTTTTTAAAGGTGTCAGGAAGATTCTTCCAAGTCAATGGGCACTTTGGGAGTCAATGGAGACTCCACTGGCTCTGGGGTCCGGCTTCACCCCCTTATATATTGGTTCGGGGGAGCCTCAGGCCCCTCATCTGTGACACAGGATCTCAGTTTCCACTTCCCAGAGCTGAGCCCATCGGTCCAGTGAGCATGATCTACGGCGGGGGCAGTATACAAGAGAGGGGCTGGGACAGTCTAGGAAGAAGAGAACCGTGCTCAGAAGCCCCCACCCACCTCCCCATCTGCTGCAGCAAGAGATGAAGGGAAGGGAAAATGGCAGAAGAGCAGCAGGCAGAGAATGTGCCGAGGGCCGAGGACGGCCGAGGAGGGTGGCCTGGCTGCAGAGCCCTCCCCTCGCTCACGGCAGCCGGCGTGACTCATCCCGGGCCTCCAGCCCAGCGGCGTCCCTGGCAGCGTCCACCGGTGCTGCAATCAACATTGATTTTGCAGTCACCCACACACCCAAGTCGAGACCGGATTTATGCCAGGAGAGGAGTAAAGAATGCCTCTCTCATTCACGTAATGCCTCCATGTATCTCCGGAGGGGAGGGACAGCTGGGGAAACATTCAGCCCAAGAGTGTACACACACAGACAGGAGACGCACGCGGCTGTCCACGCAAGTCATCATCAGCGGCAGTGCCGTGCCAGCTCTCTCCTTAGTCACCTCACGACCCGCACTGTCACGTGGTGAGTCGTGGGTCAGAACCCACGTGAGGGGGGGATGCCTGCAGTCCAGCCAGGAGGATAAAGGTGGGGCCAGGGGGCAACCCCGAGACACGCAGACGTGAGATGAGAAGTTCAGGGCAGACTGCGGACAGAAAGCAGGGGAAAGAGGCTGGAGCCCCAGGACAGGGGTGAGGCAGCCAGTCCCCGAGGGGTCTGTACGCTCCCAGGACTAGTCGGGGCTGGGGAACCTCTCACCTGAGGGAGGAGAGGTGGGAGGAGGACCAGAGGGCAGAGACCAGAAACCTCTGGGGTGGCCTGGCCGGAGGGCAGGCGGGTCCACAGACATCAGAGGAGAAGGTGGCCAGGGTGGCCGGCTCAGCCCAGAGTGCATGCCAGTTTCCTCTGATCTGGATCATAAAGGATGACACTGAGGCCCTTCAGAGCAACAGTCCCCATCTTTGGCACCAGGAACTGGTTTCGTGCAGGGTGGGGTAGGGCGGGGGCGTGGTTGGTTTCTGGACAATTCAAGTGCATTACATTTACCATGTACTTTATTATTATCATCACATCAGCTCCACCTCAGACCATCAGGCATTAGGTCCTGCAGGGTGAGGACCCCTGCTTTAGAAAACCTCACCTGCCAGAGTGCTAAGCTGTGGACCACCTGTCCCCAGGTGCTAAAATTCAAATGCATGTGGTACGTGATGCAAAGGCCAAATGAGTTTAGTGGAGGCGACTATTATAAACCAACCAAACGTCTGGCCTTCACCAGAGGTGTTTGCGGTGGACTTGAGGGTTTCCTCTGCACACCACCTGCTGTGGGGACAGCCTGTGGCATTGAGGTTCCTCAGAGAGGGCCGTGGTGACGACCGAGGGCGGCAGGAGGGCCTGGAGTGAGCCAGGCCACTTCCTGGTTGTGAGCCCGTGGGGCAAGTTGCTTCATCTCTCAGACCCTCAGTTTCCTTAAGTGCAAACGGGAGGGACGGCTGCCTTTCCTACAAGACGGCTGAGAGCATGTGAGTGAAAGTACCTGGCACAGGTGCTATCATCTGATGAAAGGAAATTCTCTGCTTTACCCTTGCAATATATATAAACACACTATGGGATTCACTCGCAGCCCCCAAATATTTGATATTTTCTTTTGAGTTCAGTCATTCAATCGTGTCCGACTCTGTGACCTCTACGCACTCTAGCCCGCCAGGCTCCTCTGTCCATGGGATTCTCCAGGGAAGAACATTGGAGTGGGTTGCCATTCTCTTCTCCAGGGGATCTTCCCAGGGATTGAACCCACATCTCGCGCATTGCAGGCAGATTCTCTACCGCTGAGCCACTGGGGAAGCCCGATACTTTCTTAATATCACTAAATATATCTGCAGTAAGACCTACAAAGGAGTGGTAAGTGCATGAACATTTGGAAAAAGCAGCTACTATTTTGAGGGACAAAAAGTAACCAAATCAGGTATGTGGGGAAAGATGCTGGAACTGAACCCAGCATCTTCAAGGAAGTTTCCAGCTGCAGCTTTGAGCCACACAAGAGCCCCTGGGTTGCTGGACAGGGGTGGGGTGAGGGTCTCTTGGGATGTACCATGAAGCCCTGGGGAGGTGGGAAGTCCTTTCCTGGTGTACTTGGAGAAGCCCTTGTCAGACACCAGATGTTTTCTCTTTTCTAAAATTTCACAACTCATCGGGGTGGCTCAAAAGACCAAATTTCTGGGAATTCCCTGGCTGTCCAGTGGCTAGTGCTCTGTGCTTCCACTGCAGGGAGCCTGGGTTTGATCCCTGATGGGGAAACTAAGATCCCTCAAGCCGCACAGCACAGCCCAAAAAATAAACAGATAATTT
The DNA here is from genome assembly GCF_032405125.1 of Capricornis sumatraensis. NCBI lineage: Eukaryota > Metazoa > Chordata > Mammalia > Artiodactyla > Bovidae > Capricornis > Capricornis sumatraensis. Next base: position 27,230,227 of record NC_091087.1, on the reverse strand, counting down.
TAAAGAGAACACGCTTCTAAAAGAATGACAACACCCAACTCTCCTCTCACCAGAATATAGTGTCTCTTTCTGGGGCCACTGGGCACATTCTTAGTCTCAATGTTACCAGCTGGGATGACCCACACTCAGCAAACAGCCCCAACAGGTCACAGGGTGAAGGGGAGTGTCTAAGGTCCCCCAGGCTGCCCTCGATTCCTTGAAACTAAAATGTCCCGGAGGCTTCTTGGGTGAAGACCGCGCATATGCGCACGCACACGCACACGTGTGTGGGCCAGAGCCACGGGCCACACTTCCTCCTGCATTGTGGCCAGGACTGTTCAGGGTCCTGGTTCAGGAACATGCGGGGCCTCCTCCGAACACCCCCAGATCTGAGTGCCAAAGCGCACGATGAAGCAAGTTCTTTTGGGACCCAGAAACACAGGCCGGGCAGCGAATAAGCACACCCGCTCGCCCAGGCAGAGCCCTTGACGGTTTACAAAGCCATTTCCGGGCACGATGCCACTGGGTCCTCCCTGCCCGGACTGAGCAGCCGTCTGTATGGGCAGCACCTGTGTAGGCAGTGTTCTTATTCTTGTTCAACTGGTGGCATAATCCTGATGTTAGCAGACTGGCTGGCGGTCCTGAGAACTCCAGTGCCAGCCTGCGCCAAATCTAAGAGCGTTATCTAATTTAATGCTGACCACAGCCTGCATAGCATACCACGTACTCTGTGTGGGGCTTACCAGGTGGCACTAGTGGTCAAGAATTCGCCCACCAATGCAGGAGACACAAGAGATACAGGTTCGAACCTTGGGTCGGGAAGATCCCCTGGAGAAGGAAATGGCAACCCACTCCAGTATTCTAGCCTGGAGAATTCTATGGACAGAGGAGCCTGGAGGGCTACAGTCCATGGGGTCGCAAAGAGCTGGACACGACTGAGTGACTAACTCTCCTCACTCGTCACTATACAGCCAATTGTGTTAGTTGGGTACCCAGACTAACTCTGTCGGATTCACGAACAAACTGGACTTAAGGAACACGCTCTCGAAACGGAACTTGTTCGCATGTAGATTTACTGTAATTTAAAGACAGGCTGAGAAGTGCTGGTTTAGAGCTGAGACTCTGGAATCTGAAGGCCTGAATTCAAATCCCACCTCTGCTTCCTCCCATCCCCTCGACTCGCTCCTGACTAAGTGGGGCTGGGTGCCGACAGGACCTGCCCTCAGAAATGAAAACATGTAAAGTGTGAAACCAGCAGCCTGTTTGCTACTATTATTAGCATCCGGGAATTGGCCTGGGGCCACAAAGCGACTTCCTAGAAGAGCCAGCTCCTTGTGCCAGGTCTTGAAGCGAGGACTGACCGTCAGGCCCTCTGCCACCCTGGAAAAGGGGGTGGCTGGGGGCTCCAGGAAACCTGTCTGTCTCTGAAGCCTGATCACCTTCTTGCCTCTGCCAGGAGCAAGCTGCCTTCCCGGGCTCCCCTTTCATCTCCAGACCAGGTGCTGTGGGAGCCTTAATGGGGTGTAAGGAGATGTTCTTGCTCAAACTGGAAAAACCCGATGGGCAGCCACTCGCCCTGGCAGGTGTGAGTTTGGCAGAGGGTAGTCTTAAGAGGCGGGCAGGGCCAGGGGGGGCGGTGGTATCCTTTGTGGCCTGGCCCCTGGATCTCGGCTCTGGGAGACGCTGCAAGAGATGCTGTCTGCTCGCTGGGTAACTCCATCCCTCCACTGGAGCACAAACCTACTGTCCCCGGAGGCAGGGTCTGCCATCCCCACCCACAGCTCCCCCATCTCAGTCACCCAGACATAGAGGCAGGACACAGCCCAGCCCTTCGGAGCCCCAGGCTGTCCTCCTCCTGAGGGTATGTCACCCACTGAACTTGCACACAGTAGGTGCTTCACCGTGTTTCCTGGATAAATCATCCTTCGGGGGCGTTCAGATCCACTTCTCTGATGTTCCTCCTCCAGTGAGCCTGCTCGCTGTCCTGCCCTGCTCAGGCCACTGCTGTGCCTGGTGGGACTGGCTTGTCCTTCCACCTTCCTCCAGGGATGCGCTGGGTCCCTGCCCTGACCGGCAGCGGCGGCTCCAGCCAGTCATGCTTCCCTTGAGTCTCTGTCTCCTCCTCCCTAGAGATGCCGGGCTCTGGCCTTGGCCTCTGCTTTCTTATCCTGCAGGGGGTTCCCTAAGAGAAACCCTCTTTCACATGCTTCAACACTCCATCAGGCCCTGCAGCGCTCTGGAGCTGTCAGGCCTTCCATCAGTCACACCTGTCTAAGCCCCAAGGCTTGCTCAGCTGCCTGGAGCAGTCCACTGTGGCCAGACCCCTCCTTTCTGCCATTCCAGGTTTCCAGCCTCCTGTGCAGGACTCCAGGGCCAGCTGAGGCGCCCCGCCGACCCCGAGGCCGGGACCACCCGGGGCCAAACCAGAAACCCTGTGATGCTGTCTGCAACCACTCGGCCTTTCTCCTCGTGCTCAGCCCTGGCCAAGGTGCCCACGGCCTCCCCGAGCCCTCCCCCAGCCAGGGGGGCCAGGCTCCCACAGAGAAGGGAGGTCTAGCGGCTCTGCGCCCACCTCAGGTCCTTCCCTCCGCACACATTAAGGCCCACTCTGGGGCCAGGCAGAAAGGGAGACCATCCCCAGGGCTGTGTCTGCATCCTGGTGACCAATTCAGGGTTTCTCAGCGAGAACCGCCTGACCTGTGATGAACAGCTCCCTCTTGTCTGACGGAGACACTTCCCTCTCAGAACACCCTTCCCTCTCAAAGTGATACCCCAGAGGGAGCCAGTGTCCTGCGTGGTGGTTCTTTTTCACACATCTAGAGCACACGGGGCGGGGGTGGGGTGGTGTGTGATTAAAACCTCCACACTCTCCCTTCCTCAAATAAACCGACTTCTCTGCTCATCCCGGTTCTTGAAAACAGAAGCACTATTCAAAACTAAAAAGGAAAAAAGAATTTAAAAAAAAAGGAGGGGGGCAAAAAAGAAAAGGAACTGAATAGAAGAAGAAGAAAAGGGATGAAAAAAGAGAAGGAGAAGCTGGCGGTCCCCGAGGGAGCGGGTGAGTGCTGAGAATGAAAGGCAGGAAAGTGAAGGGAAGGAAAGCAGAGATACAAAGGGGGAGAGAAAGACAGAAGCTTTGAAAGAAAGAACGTTCCAGCGTGAATGCCGCGTGCAGGGGAGAAGGGGGCGCTTGAAAAGGAACAGCCCCGATGCGGTGACCCCTCATTCACAGAAGGTGCCAATCACTGGGACAATGCAGACCCTTTATTCTTTCTCTTTCTCTCCTTTCCGGGAGAGAGGGAGGGGCTGGGAACCGCAAGTTAATTCCTAAAAGTAACAAAAAAATAAATGCAGTTTTCCTGGAGAAGCATCAAAGGGTTGCTTTAAATGCTTCCCCCCAAAACTCACTACACCCACAAGAGAAGCGCTTCTTAGGGAAGCAGGAGGCACAGGCCAGCAGCCATCAGCTTGATTTCAGGGTCAGCCTCCCCTGCCCCAGCCCTGGGTGAGCCCAGGCCAGGAGAGCCCTGGGCCATGGCGCTGTGAGTGATGCCTGGCCTCTGCGGTTCTTGGCCCTCTGGGTTCTCCCGTTTTGGTCTGAGAGTTGAGAGCCCAGGTAGGAGGACCAAGGAGGAGGGTCTGAGCAAGGCGGCTGTTCTGGCTGGAGGCCAGCCTGGGGCCCAAGTCTGCTCAGGAGGCGCTGGGTACCAGTGGCGGGAGGGACACTTTGAACGGGCCCTGGGATGGGGTGTCCTCTCCTGGGGCTGCCTCAAGGAATTGGCTGCTTGCTCAGGAGGGTAAGAGGGTGGCGGCTTCTCCCTTTTCACTGGCTGCCAGCTGTCGGATCAGTGTCCTTCCAAGGGTGGGGCCCCTGTGGACATCACAGATCAGCAACTTCCCTGGGCTGGCCGAGACCCAGGACTAAGAGCCAAGCAGGCGCCCCGGACACTCCCAAGTCCCCCTTTCGAAACAGGCCTGGATGTGGGCTCTGTCCTTGCCTCCTTTCTGAAGACAGACATCAGCTATGACGGGGTGTCTACAGTGTGTGGGACTCGTGCTGAGCTCCAGGGAGAACGCAGTGCACAGGACGGTCCCTGACCGCACACAGCCCTCAGTCTAGTGACCAAACATCTCTCCGAAGGTCCCCCCGAGAGGGTGGGGCGGGTGAGCATCCCTGGCCCCCTCTTCATATTCCCTTCTCTGGCTCTTCCTGTCTCTCAATACTCAGTGAGTCACGGCGAAACCTGAAATGGGGTCACCTTTATGCAGAGGCTTCTTTTTCCTTCTGATCATCCAGACGCTGGATAATGAGAAATGCCTGGGAGCAGAGAGGCTGAGTGGAGGAAGACTGATTGGTTTATTGATTGATTGATTGAGCAAGCCTCAACCTCACTCATCTATGGAGCCATCAGTCTGTGGGGAGCTGGGCAGCAGGGGCTGGGATTACAAAGTGACGAGGACCAATCCAAGGCCCCGAGATGCTTGAGGCCCATCTCGGGGGAGAGGGGGCTGCGATGCAGCACAGACCCGGGAATGAAAACCCTGCCTTTGCTAGCTTCACCTGGGAAAGACTGTTGTTCAGTCCAAACAGGCCCAGAAGGGCCTCTGAACCCAAGGAAGGAAGCTGAGAGAAGGGGCACGTGGAAGATGCCAGGGAGCACAGGGCGAAAGACATCGCTGAAGTACCCGGACTGTATCATCACACTGGCATTTCAACCCAGCACACACGAAGTCCAGTGAATATTTATTGAGCACCTATGTGCCCACCAGCCCCTGGGCATTCGTAGGGAGACCACAGTGAACAAGACTCACTCTGCCCTTGGAAATCCCAGGGTGGGAGGAGTGACAGGCAAGAAAACAGGCGACTGAGTTCAGTGCACTAAGGTCTGTGTGAGGGCGAGAGCAAGGGACCACAGTGGGGGTCGGGGGCCGCCCAGAGGAGGGGCAGCCTTGGCGAGGTGGGGGGGTGTCCGGAAAGCCTTTTCAGAGGAGGTGGCACAGTCACTATAACAGATTAAAATGAACTAAATTTTCATTTGCTTTCAAGAAACTTTAAAGAAGTTTACGGGTGAGATGGCCCAGTGTCCAGAAAACAGAAAAGGAACCTGCTAACGAACTAATAGGTAAAATACACGGTAGAGGGACTTTCCTGGTGGGCCAGTAGTGAAGACTCTGGGTGCCAATGCCAGGAAGAGGGTTTGATCCCTGGTCGGGGAACTAAGATCCTGCATGCCGTACAGTGGGGCCAAAAAATTAAAAAAAAAAAATCTGATAGATGTTTTCTTGATCTTTTGGTGTACTGAGAAGAATCAGCTAGACAGAGAAAAACCAAGGAGGTGAAGACAATAATGAATTCTTTTTAAAGAACAGGTCAGTGCTAAGCTCAGCAGAGAATGGTATTTATATTGTGAATTTAACCCCAAATTGTGACAGAATGATATTAACAGGAAAGGCAGTTACATGGAGGCAATAGGTAATGTCCAAAATTGGTAAATTGAGAAGTAGTGGGATAAATGTACTTTTTTTCAGAGTATGGAGGTGAATATCACAAAGGAGAAACGAAAGGAATTGAGAATAGTGAACCGGTCTGGAGGGCTGGAGTGAGGGGAGCAAGGTGGGCCGGGGGTGGTGGCTGCTTTATCTGTGTTAGCCTTCAGTACTGTTTGACATTAAAAAAAAATGCATATGCATTACTTTGATAAAGACAAATTAAATGCAAGCAAACAAGCAAAACAAGGCTTGGCTAAGGAGTCACTGTGAAGTCAACCTGGGATCCCTCTAAGGTCCTTGGAGGACTGGGCCAAGCAACAGAAAGGGCGTTGCGCCCTTACACACTTATGAGGACAGAAATTTCTTTGAGAAAGAACAGAATTCAGTGGTCTCCTGCCCAAGATAACACAATTGGGGGGAACAAGACAGAGGGGAAAAACCTTAGGGAAAGAACATGCACAATACTGGCATGTGGCTTTAACAACAAGACCCCAAAGCTAGGGACCCTTCCCCCAGGAAACCAGGAAACCCAGAGACCAGGGTGCTGCTGCCTAGCGCCCTCAGGCATGGGCCCAGATCCCCAGGAACGCCAGGGTACATTCATACAGACGAGTTGGGCCAAGGCAGCATGATCTACATGCAGGGAGCGGGGTGGTCAGAGCACACCAGCCTGAGCCTGGGGGATCCTTCACCCCGCTCCAGCCCCTGCTGACCCTCGGTATCATGCACACCCCACCCAGAGCACCCTCAAGCTCTGGCACTCACACATGTGCTCACTGTTCTCACCAGTCACTCCTGCCATATTCTGGTCTTTTCTAGGCCTTTTAAACTGGAAACGTGTGGAACTTGCCTGGTGGTCCACGGCTTAAAAACCCACACTCCCAATGCAGAGAGCCCAGGTTCAATGTTTGGTTAGGAAACTGGATCCCGCATGGCCCAAATAAGACGTGGCACAGCCAAACAAACAAATAACTTGAAACATGGAACAGCAATACCCCACTTGCCCAGAGGTCTCCTCTTTGGTAACCACAAATTCTCTCAAGAAAATAGAGAGCATAAGGTTTTATTCCCAAAGCACAGGAAATCTATTAATACAAGTAAACCTGACGTGGGCACCTCCAAGAGGGGCCTTCGGTGTTACAGTCACCCCTCGAGGAGACAGAGCCCCTCGCTCACAGCCTCTGGACCCGGTCCTAAAAAGCCTCTTTCTCTGGCTTCCCAGACCACAGCAGATGCAAGCTGCAAATCAGGAGGAGGAGTGAGGCACTGTGAGGTGCTCTGGTGAGGCTGTGTGGGCTGACAGAGAGGGTGTAGGATAAAAATTTTAGCCCTGGTGGTCCAGTGGCTAAGACACCATGCCCCCAATGCAGGGGCGCCAGGTTCTATCCCTGGGCAAGGAACTAGATCCACGTGCCATAACTAAGAGTGCCCGCGCCTCGACTAAAGATCCTGTGTGCCGCAACGAAGACGCGGCACAACCGTGTAATAAATAATAATATGTATTAAAAAATGAGGACCAAATGGCAGCCTGGGGCTGTTGAGGGTAGGGCAAGCAACTACAATACCTGAGAGCACCGTCCAGTCACTAGATTCAGATCCATGACCTAGAGTCATCCAGACAGGTGAGAGCGTATCCAAGTATATACAACAGGCGTGTATGGCACTCAGGGTCTAGCACTGCTGGGTCCAGTGTTGAGGCTCAGGGGCACTACCATGTAACTTGACACGACAAAGGCATCAACTATGCCCAGTCTCCCAGCTGCCACTGCGGCCGTGAGTCAGCAGGGCTGGGCTCTGGGCCACTTCTGCCCATGCCATGCTCCTGGGTACAGACTCAGCCTCTCAGAATCCCACCTGCTAAATAACACCTTGCCCAATCAAGCTAGGCTTGCTCTGAATCAAGTGAACCATTCTTTCTTTAAAGAAAGTCGAAAGTCAGCTGAGGCATTTTACAAATGTAATGTTACTAAAGCCACCTCTTTTTGTGGATGGCTGGACAGGACACCCCATGACTCACACGGGCATAGGGTACAAGGGAGTTACCCCAACTCTACCTTCTGCCTTGGGCTTCCCTAGTGACTCAGACAGTAAAGAATCCATCTGCAATGCAGAAGACCCAAGTTTGATCCCTGGGTGGGGAATATCCCCTGGGCGAAGGGAATGGTTACCCACTCCAGTATTCTTGCCTGGAGAATCCCATGGACAGAGGAGGCTGGTGGGCTACAGTCCATGGGACCACAAAGAATTGGACACGGACGACTAACACTTTCACTACCTTCTGCCTTAGGATGTTTTAGACACAGCGAAGCAAGTATCAGGCAAGTTTCAAAATCGTGCAAACTTCTACTTGAATGTTCTCAATCAGATAAAGCCAGAATCCACTCTACAAGGCCTGCCTGGACTCTTCACAGCCAGCGTCACACATTCACACACACAAAAGAGGGAGATTGTTTCCGATAAAAAGAAGCTAAGAATATATGACAACCAAACGCCACACATGAACCTTTTTGGATTAAGAACCTAAAAAACAGTTTTGGAGGACAACTGGGAAATTTTGCATAGGACTGTTTATTAGATATTATTGACTAATTGTAGTTTTTTTAGGTATGATGGTACTGTACTTATGTAGAGGAAACCCTTGTCCCTACTAAAGACACCTGATAAAGTATCTTTTCAAGGGTGAACCAGCATATTGCCTATAACTCACTTTCAAATGATTCAGCAAAACCATTTGAAAGAGAGTGAGATAAAAGATAAAACAAATGTGGCTAAATGGTAATGATCGTGACTCCAGAAGAAGCCTCTTAGCTTTCCTGTTAGACTTGACATTTTCAAAATAAAAAGTGGTGAGGATACAGACCACACAGGCGAGTTGTCACTTGTTCTTTGCATTTGTTGGGCCTATCTTGGTTTGTTACCCAACCTGCCCAATGAAGAAAGTGATGTGCTCGTGATGAAGAGATAGGCCACTGGGACTTTCCTGGTTGGTCCCGTGGCTAAGACTCTGGCCTCTCAATGCAGGGGGCCCAGGTTCGATTCCTGGTCAGGGAACTAGATCCCACATGCCATAACTAAGAGCCGGCAGAGCCAAATTAATAAAAAGATTTTTCTAAAGAGAGATGGGCCACTGCAGTGCATCCCAATCTGTTCACGGAGGAAATAATGCTGGGACTGTACACGGGGGTGCTCAGCCCCACCCTACCTAGCTACCTGTGAGCCGATTCAGAGCTTAGCGGCTCCAGCACTCAGCCCAGCGTGTTAGCAGGCAAGCCAGGCCTGCAGTCAAGGAGGATGGAAACCTTCAGGTCCTACCTGTTTCTCTGTCTCCTCATTGAATCCTCCCCTGGCAGAAGAGGGGGCCCTTTGCCCCCCTCAAACCTATCTCCTTTACAGGTCTGGAAACACAACATTCAGATTTGAATTCTTTATGCCTGAACCCATCCCTCCCCAGATCCCCAGTTCTTTGGGGGCTGAAGCTCTGCCCCCTCCCCTTCAAGCACAGATCCCTCACTTGCAGGTCAGAGAAGGGACTTCCCTGGCCACCCCGTGGTTAGGACTTTGCTTTCCAATGCAGGGGGTGTGGGTTTGATCCCTGGTCGGGGAGCAGGGATCCCACACACCCCCCAGGCCAAAAAATCCAAAACATAAAACAGAAGCAATATTGTAACAAATTCAATAAAGACTTAACAAAAAAAAAAGGTCCACATTAAAAAAAAAAATCTGAAGGTCAGAGAAAAGGATGTAAACTGTGGGGATTATGAGTGCCAAAGCTGCCGTCAGTCAGAACCACGGCACACCTGGCAGGGATCACTCTGACTGTCACGTTCTAGGCAGCTCTCACTAGCCAGGTTGGGGGGCAAAGGTCTGAAGCCCCAGGCTCTGCTGCCCAGAGGCGGTCCGCTGGTGACGGGGCCTGGTTCCCTTCTGAAGAAGGCCCCTTCTAGGGCCCCACGCCCGCTTGTGTTACTTGCTCCTTATGTCCGATTCTTTCGCGAACCCAAGGACTGTAGCCCATCAGGCCCCGCAACCCGTGGGATTCTCCAGGAAAGAATACTGGAGCGGGTGGCCATTCCCTTCTTCAGGGGATCTTCCCGATCCAGGGGTGGAATCTGGGTCTCCTGCAATGCGGGCGGATTCTCTACCATCTGAGCCACTGCAGTCTGCTTAGAGCTTCCCGGTTCATCCTAGCCCGGGACTCAGAGCTGAGTGAGCAAGACAGGCCTTCCCATGCACGGAGAAAAGTCCTAGCGCATTTCTGTCCTGGCATGTCTGCCTACTGGGTCCGGCCACCTTCCCAAAGTGTTCATCAAGAGCAGTGTTGGTGGTACAGTGGTGAACGTAGCTGCCTCCCAAAGTGTTCTAAGAGATTCTTGGACCTGTGGCCTCGGGGGAGCAAACGCAAATCCCAGGATGGTTCACTCCCAGAGACTGGTGATTTTTAAAAGCCACTCCAATGGTCCAAATGTGAGCAGGGTAGAGTCCATCTCCCAGGCACCAGGTCCTCGGAGCTGAGGCACTTTTACTTCTAGTTCAGCCCCGCAGCCTCTCCTCCCCAGCCTCTCCCAAAGCCCACCTTCAGAAGCCTGCCTGGGAACCAACCCTCTCCTTCCCTGCGCCTTCCCAGACCTCTTGCATTCTTCAAGATACTTGTGCCTCAAGTATCTCTTCAGAATCCCGGGCTGCCTGCCTTTCAGAGCGGCAAGGCCAGGGAAGGCCACACACGGGGCCGGGTGCCTTTCAGAGGCAGTGGGAAACCTGAGGAGGCTTTTAGGAGAGGACACATGAGCCAATGGCTGCTTTGAAGATCCTCTGGTTACTGGGCAGAGAGGGTGAGGAGGCCGGGACAGGGTCCCACCAGGCTTATTCATTTAACCCCTTGCACTCCGGGCCCCTGCACCTCGCCCCACCCCAACCCCTGCACTGGGGGTTCCAGGCCCTCCTGGAAGCTGCAGCCTTGGGAGCCACCGTCAGGTCCATCCCCAGGGCTCAGCGGTGTCACAGGGGAGACACCATGGCTGGCAGCGCTGACAGCTGAATGTGCAGCGGAGGCGGTGAGTGCCGAATGCTAACAATGAGAATTCATTCCAGACTCCCAGTGGGCAGAGACCATCTGGACCCGACCAGAGGCCACTGGCGGGACATCCCCCGTCCCTCGGTAGCGGGCAGGTGCTCGCCTGGGCCACTCCGGAGAGAGGCTTCGGAAATCCGAAGGGGCACCCTTCCTTTGCTCTTCAAAGGGCCGTGGAAATCAAACAGCACCAAATGAATGGGTGGAAAATGTTACACAGCAAACACGGGAAGGGTTTTGCCCCCAGATAAAAGGGATGGAAAGAGGAAGAGAGAAATGGAGGTGGAGGGAGGTGGGTAGGGCAGCAAGAATGGAAGGGAGGGGAGGGGAGGAAAGAAGGAGTGGAGGAGGGCCTCAGAGCTTTCTCAGGTTACAGAGAAACAGAGGGAGGGACAGAAAGGAGAAGCTGAGCCCTTGAGAGGAGCTGCCCTGTGGGGCAGAGTGGAGACAGTGCCTCTCAGAACCCACAGCTGGGTTTGGGCAGAAAGCCCCTCCTCTAATGAAGAGAAGCCCACTGCTGCCACCCTTGAGGCCTCAGTCACAGGTTTACAAGGCTGTTAGGACTTCCCTGCAGCCCTGGGCGGTCCCGTGGCTGAGATTCTGCGCTCCCACTGCAGGGGCCTGGGTTCCATCCCCGGTCAGGGAACTAGAGCTCACACACCATAACTAAAGACCCTGCATGCCGAGACCCATCACAGCCAAATACATACATAAAATATTTAGGGGGAAAGAAAAAACAGTTCACAAGACTGGGCAACATGGACCTTGGGACGCTGTCCCTTGGGGCCCTGGTAATCATGCTTGGCTGCAGCCATTTAGGAATTCACACTAATTTTCAAACAAAGGGGCCCTCACTTCCAGGTTGTACCAGGGCCCGCACACACTGCGTGGTCGGTGCTGGCTGTCCTTTCCAGAGGACGTTTTGCTAGAAAGGCACAATCAGGAAGGCAGGGGCCGGCTCTGACTGCTGCTCCCTGTTTGCTAACCAAACACGTGGCCGGCGTGTTGACTTAGCCACAGGGTGGGAGTAAGCACAGGGCTCCCTGCCTCCCCCTCCAAAGAGCCAGCCTCAGATGACACGTGTGTGGAACTGTGCCCCTGCGTGTGCTGTACATGTCACTGTTCCAGAGGTGGTCAGGGCCGGCCATACTCCAGGCACCAAGTGGTACTGACCTTTCCAGCCCTGCGTGTGGAAAGCATAGCCAGCCTGACGAAACCCGCCCAGTCCCGAGAGACCCGCCTTCCACTGGTGCCTGAAGAGGCTTCAGAGCCCACATTCTCAACCATCCACATCCTTCACTGTGTGAAGTGGAGATGTCACCCAGGATGACATCTACCCCTAGAGATGTGGCTCCCATAGTGCTCGTGAGATCACCGTGAGGTCACCAGGTCTCCAAGTGATGGACTGAGGCAGACCCAGCCTAACCCAGGCTCCCTCCCCTACGAGTGCCCCCCCCAGGATGCAGGCTAGGGACCCTCAAATCCCAGTACAATATGGGCCTCTCCCCCTGCCAGCACCTCCCTTCTGAAGACAAGAGGCAGAGGCCCTGCAGACTACCCTTCCACCGGCAGGGAAATCTTGGGGTCCACTGCTCTGGCCTGGGGTCCTTTCCAAGATCCCTGCAGACAGGCTGCCTCCTCTGAAGGGGCAGAGGACCCTAAAAACATAATTTCCCAGGGCTTGCAATCAGATCATTGTACTTCTCAAGCCCAACTTGATGGGTAACATGGAAGACACCTGAGTCCCCACAGATGCCAGGTGCACCAAGGATCACATCTGCCAAACCAGAGACATCTGGGTCCCAGCACCCCGCCCATGGTGAGAACAAAGCCAGGCTCAGCGGGCAGCATTGTGTCTGGGCCAAGGGCAGGCAGGCAGCTCAGAAGGGGCCATCCAAAGTAAGCGGAGGAAGCAGGCGGCCAGGCCTGCGAGGGAGCACCCGCCAGGAACTGAATTAATCAGCAGGAAACTGATGGCTGTTTCCTGACAACTCCACTCCACCACCACCAAGAGCACAGAAAACACACACGCGCACGCGCACACACACACGCACAGGAATTCGGAAACAGGGAGGGCAGCTGGCAACTTCCTCGAGACCCACAATGCAACCACTTTTTCAAATACCTAGACAGAACAACACAAAGCACCCACCCTCTCCCAAGTGTGAGGAGCCCCTGCTGCATGTTATTTCTATCTTGCATGAAAACCTTTCCAAGAGGGGCTGTCATTTCCCGTTTTCTAAACTCCAAGTTGCAAAGCAAAGTGAGAGGACCTAGGTCACAGCTAATGGTGCCCGAGTTTTCAAGGCTAGGCCTGGCAGGACGACAAAGGCCAGTTCTTAAACCATCTTACTCCACCCTGGACCAACAGATCTCTCCCACAGACTCCAAGACCAGGGATTAAAGGAATCCTAGGGGGACTTCCCTGGTGGTCCAGAGGCTAAGATTTCAAGCTCCCAACGCAGGGGGCCTGGGTTGGATCCCTGGTCAGGGAACTAGATCAGACATGCTGCAACTAAAGACTTTGCGTGCTGCAATGAAGACTGAAGATCCTGTGAGCCGCAACTAAGATCCAGTGCAGTCAAATAAACATTAAGTAAAAAATAAAGGACTCCTACGGCATGAGAGGAAGGGCTCAAAAGTGAAGAACCAGCTAGTGCGGCAGTGGACGCCCTTCTGCATGAACTGACCCATTGAGATTTGGAGGGTGGGGGCAAGCAGTCTTCCACTTCTCCCCTGACTCTCTTGCTTTCCACTTCTTCAGCTTAAGAGTACACTTTTAAACATACCACTACGGATGGAGGAGCCTGGCAGGCTATAGTCCATGGGGTTGCAAAGAGTCGGACACAACTGAGCGACTGAGCATATACATGCGTGTGTTTCTCAAACTTCCTGCAGTTGAAGAGCTGCTTTATTTGAATCCCTGGAAGAATTAACACTAACAAGCAGCTCCTGGTCCCACCACCTGTCACATGAAGTCAGTGATGCCCATCTCAGTCCACTCTGATCAAGATGCAGCTGTCAATCATCCACTTGGATGTCGTCATGGCAACATGAAACTATGTAAGTTTCTAAGCCTCATTTTCGATATTTCTTAGCTGGGTAACGCTGCGCAGACCAGCAATGGTCCATGGCCAGTCCTTTTACATGGCGCTGGCCTCAGAATGCATGAGAATGTTTATAAATTCAAGAATTTTAAATGCAGAGGGATATCTTTCTTCTTAGGCGAAAATTCTACTCATAGATAGAACCTCAAATCTGCCCTTAATATTTCAAACATGTGTTCGTAGTCACCACTGTTTAGGGGTGGTTGATTTTCCAGTCATCTCTCCTGCCTCTCCTCTCTCTTAAAAACAGAAAATAATACATTAAAGTTTCTTAAGTGTTCTTGGAATTTACACTCAGCAACACGTGATGCACTGAGCTCCATGCAGCTGAGATGTGAAGAGAATGTTCTGTCAATGAGAAATTCGTAAGTGCTCAGAACAGAGCACAAAATTTGCAGTTCTTAGGCAGGGTCACAGCGCCATTGGATTCCTGCAGATGAAAACAGGCTTGGGTTTTGATCAGCCCAAGCATCTCTGCAGGTTAAATCTCAGGAGAGAAAGGCTGCTGCAGTAGTTCACAGTTGGCCCACGTTGGCTGTAACAAGACTGGGAACTGGGAACCACCCGAAGGCATTGTAAGATATAGACTTTTGAGTCCCGCCCAGATCCTGCAGACTCGGGGCTGGACACAGAGAACTGCACTTTATTTTTTAATAATTATTTATTTGGCTGTGCTGGGTCTTAATTGCAACATGTGAGATCTCTTAGTTGCAGCATGTGGAATCTAGTTCCCTGACTGGGGATCAAACCCAGGCGCCCTGCTTTGGGAGTGTGGAGTCTTGGCCACAGGACCACCAGGGAAGTCCCCAGGGAACTGCATTTTAACCAGTTTCCTCCAGCAGGCGATAACAAATGGTGTGGCCACTGAACCTGCCCTTCTGCCAAAGAACCAGTGGCTCAAAAGATTTGGTCTTGGTAAAGTAAAATGGGTCCAAATAAAACCAACTGGGTTTATTCCACTGGAGCAAGTGCTAGCGCTACAAAGCCCTGGCACAGAGAGACCCATGGAATAAATCCAATTTGCTTGTTTATTGAAGGTGGTCTCATATTCTCCACTTAGCTGGGCCCAACACTTAGCAGTGTCAACTAGCGTCAGCTGTTGTCCACAGACCAGGAAATCAAAGCCCAGAAGGTCAAGTTCTTAGAAAAACCAAGACTTGCCCCAGGCTCATGCCTCTTTTCCTCTGTGCCTCAGTTTCCTCATCCATACGATGGGGATAATACTCGCCAATTCTCATGGTTATTGTGAAAATTAAACGAGGGAATGTCTTTGTAAGTGCACTTGGCCTGGTAGCTGTTCAGATAGTCATGATCAATTTGAAAGTCTGAGATGACATAAAATCTGTTTCCATAGCTGGAATTTACTTATCCCAGATGGTTCTTGTTAGCACTAAATACCCTGGAGATGCTGATTGGCTAGAATTATCCTTGCACCTTGGTGGAGACTTTCCATTAAGGCCAGGAGGGCCAAGCACCCGGCAAATACCCCACCCTGGACACACACCTAGCCTGCACTTGTTCTTGGGGAGACCAGCTGGCTGGCCGAAGTTCCCTGCAAACATGTTCCTAGGCTGAGCCCCTCTGAGAGGTTTCACAGTGGGCACTCATCCAGAACATTTATTATGTCCATAATATGCCAGGCACGGGGCTGGGCACTGGAAAATAAAGGAACTGCAATAAATGAAGCAGAGTCTTCCCCTGCCATAAGCTTACAAAACTTTCAAGTGGGAATAAATTGGTTTTGATTAAAATTTTCCATTATAAAATTCATAAAACCACCCCCTGCAAAGAGTTATGGAAGTGAACAAAAAATTAACACTCCTCATCCTAACTCAACCATTCTTGTTATTTCTTTCTGGTCCTCTTTAAGCATATGGTTTTTGCACGGTTTTAATCATGGAGTGTATAAGCCTGGTGTCCTGCTTATTTTCCCTGGATTGGACACTAGCAAATTTCCATATTGCATGTTCAGAACCAATGATCCGTACTCATAAACACAGAACATGTGCAGGACTGCACAGATCACCGCTTGCCTGCCCATTCTCACAGTGAAGGACATTCAGGGTGTTTCCAACTTGTCCACCCTGCCCACTCAACGCCTTCATGCATTCATGCAGAAAGATAAGAGGGAAGCGGCAACTGGTGTGTAATGTGATGGTGTCAGACAGGCCTGGGTCGAATACTGCCACAGTATGAACTTGGGCAAGTTACTGAACTAACCTCTTTGAACTTCAATTTCCCCCCAAATGGGCATAATACTTCCATCACACAGTTGTGAAGAGGATTTAACAGGAGACCATCAGTAGAACAACTCGCAAGGAGCCTAATGCTCAATAATTATGTGCCTTCTCTTTTCTTAAACATCACAAGGTCCTGACTGACTCCTTGGTGCCTTCTCAAGGACTGGGGCGATCAGCAGACACCCTCAGAGCACAGAGTGCCAACTTCCCCCACCTTCCATACAGATCGCCGAATCCTGGGAGATGAAGCATTTGCAAGCTGAGGTATCCAGGAGGGAAGTGATAAGTGCTCTGCAACTTACTTAAAAAATGGTTCAGGGGTTAAAAAAAAAAACATATACATGTACAGTTCAGTTCAGTTGCTCAGTCGTGTCTGACTCTTTGCGACTCCATGAATCGCAGCACGCCAGGCCTCCCTGTCCATCACCAACTCCTGGAGTTCACTCAGACTCACGTCAATCGAGTCAGTGATGCCATCCAGCCATCTCATCCTCTGTCATCCCCTTCTCCTCCTGCCTCCAATCCCTCCCATACATGTACAGATGAAGCAAATATGCCAAATGTCCACATCTGTTACATCCTGTCTTAGGTGTATGAGTATTTCCTGCACTATTCTTTCAACTTTTCTATGTATTTGAGATTTTTCATAATAAAACCTTCAGGGAAAACCTCTTGCTAATTCAAAAGGTTAAAAAAATGGTATCATGCTTTAAAAACTTGCATTATATCCATTTATTTGTTCAACAAATATTAATTCAATAGTTAACAAATATTAATTCAATACTGTGTCTGTCATGCAGTGAGTTGATCTAACCTCATACAACATACCATCTGGCATTTCTTTGGGTTGGGTTTTTATTTGCTAATTATATATAGTTTGTTCACTTTGTCTTTTAGTTTAAATCTTGATTTTTAAAACCGGTATGTATAGGTTCTTGGTGGAATTAAAATATTAACCCCTTAAGTGTCTTAGGAGATGATCTTTTCCCTCTAGCTCTCAAGTGTTTTGTAGAATTGACACAGAAGTTAAAATTTGTAAAATGTAGTCAAATCTGTTGAATTTTGTTGATGACCTTTTTTATTTCTAAACTTTGGAAATCAAACTCCAGACCAAGATTTGGTATAAATTGTACATACTGCTATGCTTACTCTTTACAATATATTTGTTTCAGTATTATCGTGATGATTAGCATTTTAAAAGCCATATTAATCCGTGATGGTGATGGCAAGCCCTTATTTTGTTACTAGTTTTAACAGGAATGCCTCTAGTGTTTCTCAGTTAACTATAACTTTGGCTATTGGTTTGAAAGAGATATCCTTAACCAAGCTAAAAATACCCCTTAACCAAGCTAAAAATACACCTTTCTACTCCTTTTTTGGTGTATTGATTAGTTAGAAATGGTTGTTCAATTTTAATCAATTATCTCCCTGCATATATTGGAATCAATCTGGTTTTATTTCTTTAAACCATTAGCATGAGGCAGTTACTATATTAAGCTTCTCTAGTATTGACAATTTCCCCCTACTTGCCCCATTGGGTTTTGGCGGATGACTTCTTTAATATATTATTGAATTCTATTTCTTCTTAGCATTTTCATTCTTTAACATGGTCTCTTTGCCATGTTTAATATCAGGCTGATTTTGCTTTGTAGAATGAATTGGAGAGCTCTCCATCTTTTCTGCTAAGACGTGGAATAGCTTAACATTAACAATATTATCAAATTTGAAACAATTACCTAGCAAAAACACTTGGGACTGGTGTCTTCTTTAGGTAGAGAGGGCAGCACTTTGATAACGATTGCAAATTTGTTCTCAATTAACACATCCATTTCCAGAAAAGCATTCATTTAATTGAGATTTTCAAATTTAAGCCTAGTGTGCACAGATTTTCATTTTCTAAAACCTTTCTACTTACTGCAATGTCCCCTTTCTCATTTCTATTGTTATTTTCTTTTCTTTTCTCTTTTATTTTTCAAGTAGATTTGCCGAAGGTTAAGCCACTTTACTGTTGGTTCAAACACAGAATCAGCTCTTGAATATACTTGCTAATTTCATTGCATTTCTATTTTCTAATTCACTTATTTCTGCCTTTTACTTTTTTCTCCCTCCCATTTTCCTTAGGGGCTGTTTTTTATTCTCTTTTTCCTCCCCTAAGATCTCAGGCTGAATACTTAGTCTCTTTTTTCTCTTTCCCTTTTTAATAATAAAAATATTTAAGGCTATGAGAACAGTGCCAGCTGTCTCCCATAGGTGTGCTTATATGGCACTCCGGTTTCCAATGCTTTCTATGTATTTGTTACTGTGCTCTTTATTTCTTCCTTGACCCAACAGCAATCTAGGAAAGCGTTTTAAATTTTTTTCAAGCAGTTCGGTTTTAGTCTGTATAAATTTACACTATTTTGTCGAGGTTTAACTGCATGGTGATCAAAGGACTCTCCGACTGGCACAACTTCTGTTTTGGGTAGACTGTGAGCTCTTACGTTCGGTTACTGGTGGCTGACAGAAATATTTGTGGAGCATATGCTCACTAGGAAAGCCCAAGTGCTTTTGAAAAGTTTCTGCTTGCCATAATGTTATGTCAAATCAAAGAGCGTATAAAGTTCAGTGTGCTTGTAACCAGTTTAAAAGAATATTTACCTATGTGGATGGAAAAAGACTGAAAAAATATATAAAGGTACTAATCAGTGCTTTGGCCACCTGATGCAAAGAGCTGACTCATTTGAAAAGAGCCTGATGCTGGGAAAGATTGAGGGCAGGAGGAGAAGGGGACGACAGAGGATGAGATGGTTGGATGGCATCACAGACTCAATGGACATGGGTTTGGGTAGACTCCGGGAGTTGGTGATGGACAGGGAGGACTGGTGTGCTGTGATTCATGGGGTCGCAAAGAGTCGGACACAACTGAGCAACTGAAATGAAATGAAACAGTGCTGGAAATTTTTCTTTTTCTTTTTTTAGTTTTGTTTGTTTAGTTTTTTTTTTTAATGTGGACCATTTTAAAAGACTTTACTGAATTTGTTACAACATTGTTTCTGTTTCATGTTTTGGCTTTTTTTGGCCATGAGGCATGTGGGAACTCATGCACCCATTGTGGGTTCCCTGTGGGAACCTGCACCCCCTGCATTGGAAGTCTTAACCACTGGACCACCAGCGAAGTCCCTATGTTGGTAATTTCTAATGGGTGAGAGTTTGGGCAATTTTCACTTTCTGTACAATTCTCTGCATAAGATTTACTCTTTTAATAAGATTCCTTTCAGTGTTTGGAAAGGAAAATGCTTGTTTCGAGCTTTATCTTTGCAAGCTCCCTCTGGCCAGATAGTTAAGAAGTCACCAGAAGAACTTGAGGAATAATTGGATTTGGACCCCAAACAGTGCCTACACCTGAAGACAGTGGCCCTGCGAGGAGCTCACAGTCACTCAGGCCGTGGAGGCCCCCTTGCTGGAGGAGACTCACTCCCCAGGGCCCCCTCCTCATCTCTCCATGCTCCTCATGCTGAAGGATGAGCCCCCATTACTGTCACCGAGGAGTTTTCCCTCAAAGGGAAAAACAATGAAATCCAACTTCTGCAACTGACGCATGCAGGCTTTTATTTCCCTTCTACCTCTACACGATCTCTAAGGCCCACTCCAAAAGCAGCATTTTCAACCCAAAATCAACTGCAGAGCCCCTGTAAATTCAGGGAAGCTCTGGGCCCTGGAAACGGACAAGGTGGCTGTGCCTCCAGCTCGTGCCATCGCAGCCCAACACCAGCAACTCTGGAGAGAGAATAGCCGAGTTCCCACGAGCTGCCCACTCATGGAGTGGGATTGAAAACTCCAGAGAGGTCGAGAAGCCTGCTCCGTGATGGGGGAAGAAACAGGGACGGAAGGTAAGGGAGAGGTGGCAGGGGTGAGAGAGGGTGAGACAGAAGAGGTGTGAGCGACAGCAAGCGTTAGGGGAGTGGAGTGGTGGTTCCAGGCGGTTCCTGGGAGACCCATGGTTTCAGAAGCATTTCACAAGCACGTGACTGGCGAAGCCCTGGCACTCCTAACAAGGAGTCATTGGACTTGCCTGGTGGTCCAGTGGTCAAGAATCCACTTTCACTGTGGGTGGCACAGGTTCAATCCCTAGTTCAGGAACTAAGATCCCACATGCTACTCGATGCGGCCAAAATACCCGCCCCACCTCAAAAAAATAAAAGCCCCAAACAGAGAGTCATTTTACACTGGGGTCTTTTCTGCTGTTTCTCTGTCCTCCATCCTTGCTCAGCCCTGTCCTGTGCTAGAAGACAAGATGTCTCAGCTGGCTTCCACTGAGCGCCCCCAGGGAATCTGGGGACACTCTTAGAAAGTCAGGGAAGAGAACCCTAACCCACAGAGAATGTAATAAGACAGCTAAGCAAAGAAAGCAAGGGCCAGAGGAAGTGCAGCAATACAGAAGGAGATGCTGGCTTGTGCTGAGCACCCCACAGGGGTGGCTTGTCTCCTGGGAATGTCTCTTGTCTCTTTCTCCATAAAGCTTTGCCCCCACCCCACTGTGGCTTCCTATATCCAGGCAGGTCTGCCCACCACCCTGACCGTTCTGGGCAGTGACCTTCAAGTATGTCTCTGTTTCAAACTGATGTCACTTACGGGTAACAACTTCATGCCCCCTGCTCTGTGCAGTGTCTCCACAGTGGACTGAGTCACCCAAACCAGAATGCAGCCACTACCCTTTGGAAGAATGGTCCTCAAGGAAGTGTTTCAGCTCTGACTTTTATCTGGAAATCAAGAGGCTCTCCATCGGCTCATCTGACCCATCTCTGCACCTCCTGTTTTTCTTTTCCTTTGGCTGCACTGGGTCCTCGCTGTGGCACATCAGCGTTCTCCTGTTGCAGAGAACGGGCTCTAGAGCCCGCAGGCTCAGTAGTCCCACAGCATGTGGGATCTCAGCGCCCTGACCAGGGACTGAACCCCTGCCCTTTGCATTGCAAGGCAGATTCTTAACCACTGGACCACCAGGGAGGTCCCCCACTTTACTCTTCTACTGTCTTGGAAATTAGGTGGCAGAGTGGTTCGATGAAAGGAGTGTGAATTCGGGATTCACTCATACCTGGTTCAAATCCCACTACCATCTCTTACAGGCCCTGGGAAAGTAGCTGCCTTCATGAACCTCAGTTTTTCTGCCTCTAAAATGGGTCAAGAATGCTGTTTCTTACAGAGTCACTGAATTAAAAGTGCCTGGCCCAGAGCAGGTACTCAACAAACATTGGTCCTCCTTATCCTTCCCTTGCTGGAACTGGGGAAAAGTGTTAGTGTTAGTCACTTAGTCAACTGTGTCCAGCTCTGTTCGACCCCATGGACCCCAGAGGCCCACCAGGCTTCTCTGTCCATGGTACTCTCCAAGTAATACTGGAGTGGGTTGCCATGCCCTACTCCAGGGGATCTTTCTGACCCAGGGATCAAACCTGCATCTTCTGCAGCTCCTGTAATGCAGGCGGATTCTTTACCACTGAGCCACAGGGAATCCCATTCAGTAACTATGAAAGTGAAAGTCGCTCAGTCGTGTCTGACTCTCTGTGACCTTGTAGACTATACAGTCCATGGAAGTCTCCAGGCCAAAATACTGGAGTGGGTAGCCTTTCCCTTCTCCAGGGGATCTTCCCAACCCAGGGACTGAATCCAGGTCTCCCACATTGCGGGTGGATTCTTTACCAGCTGAGCCACAAGGGAAGTCCAAAAATACAGATCTTCCCAACCCAGGAATTGAACTGGGGTCTCCTGCGTTGCAGGCAGATTCATTACCAACTGAGCTATCAGGGAAGCCCCTCAGTAACTATAAACATATATTAATAATACGTCTCAGTGGGGACTTCCCTGGTGGTCCAGGGGTTAAGATTCTGTGCTTCCACTGCGAGGAGCACAGGTTCTATCCCTGGTGTGGGAACTAAGATTCCACATGCCGTGCAGCATGGCCAAAAAGAAAGCAACTGTACTCCAGTAAAAAATGTTTACAAAAAAAAAGAATGTAACTCAGTGGAAAAATTTTACTTGGGATTATTTCCTGGTCAGTTTTAAGAAACACAGTCAAGCATAGAAAACATAATTTTATAAATGATCTGTAAATGGCTCATACGGAGCAGATATTTCAGGTTAAATGAAAAGGAATTCAAGCAAAAATACTGTATTTATTCCTCTGAAGGGTTTTTCAACCCTCAAATCAACTTTTTCAAAGAGGATTTTCCCACAGGGAATAACAATGTAAACCCCAAGTCCCCTGGCTTATACCAGAGTGATCTGTTAATGGCTTCTTTGCTCAGAATCCACTGGTGGCTCCCCCAGGTCTCTGAATGAAGTTCAAATCTTTGGACACATTCCCAATTGGCCTCTCTAGCCCCATCTTCTGCCATCCCACCTCGACACCCTATCTCCCATCTGCAACAAACCACCTCTGACTCTTTGAATGCCCCTGTTCTTTCTGACTTCGTATATTCTAGTCCCCCAGTGGAATGCCTCTGCTTCCCTCGCCTGCTAAGACTCAGCTAAACACCATCTCCACCAGGAAGTCTTCCCTGAACTGCTCCCCAGCTTCACCACGTCTGCATATCCCATATCCCTCCAGTTTGAGGGCCTGCTGGGGACAAAGACCACTTTGTTTCCCCTTTATATCAGAGTTTACTAGGTGTTTGGTGTTTACTGACTGAACAAAGGAATAAAGAAAATGATGGAGGTTTGTAAGAGAAAAGAGGACTCTCCCTGACTTCACATGCCTGCAGTCCACAGGCAACAATGATTACCACATATCACACAGCACAGACAAGGTCCGTATAGTCAAAGCTATGGTTTTTCCAGTAGTCATGTACAGATGTGAGACCATAAAGAAGGCTGAGCACCGAAAAGAATTGATGCTTTCAAACTGTGGTGCTGGAGAATACTCTTGAGAATCCCGTGGACTACAAGATCAAACCAGTCAATCCTAAAGGAAACCAACCCGGAATATTCACTGGAAGGACTGATGTTGAAGCTGAAGTGCCAATACTTTGGCCACATGATGCAAAGATCTGACTCATTGGAAAAGACACTGATGCCAGGAAATATTGAAGTTAGGAGGAGGAGGCAGCAGCAGAGGATGAGATGGCTGGATAGCATCACTGACTCTACAGACATGAGTTTGAGCAAACTCTGGGAGATAGTGCAGGACAGGGGAGCCTGGCATGCGGTAGTCCATGGGGTCGAATGGGACACAAGTTAATGACTGAACAACAGCAATACAGCATAAAGCACACCTATTCAAAAGTAGGTACGTGAACCCACTTCGCAGGCCGTGAAATCAAGGCTTGCTGCGGAAGGCTGTGGCTTGTCAGGGCTGGGAGATGGCAAGCCAGGACAAAAGGCCATGGCTCCTTGGATCCTGAGTCCAGTGGCTTGAAGTAGGTCCTCCACTTGCCCTGTGATCCTACCTCTGTGGCAGACAACCCTTTAGATTCATCCCTGCCTGTGGGGAGAAGAACAATTCTGTGTTTCAGTGATTAAGCCCCTGCAGGGCTTCCCAAGGCCAAGAAGGTGCCAGGTCAGAAGTTATGACACAGGGACTTCCCTGGTTGCCCAGTGGTTACGAATCTGCCTTCCAGTGCAAGGGACATGGGTTCAATTCCTGGTTGGGGACTGGTCAGGAAACTAAGATCTCACATTGGGTGAGATCTTGGGTGACCAAGCTCATGTGCTGCAACTACTGAGCCCAAATCCCGTGGAGCCCATGAGCTGCAGTGAAAGACCCTACATGCTGCAACTAAGACCTGATGCAGCCAAATAAATAGTTTTTAAATTAAGTTAACAATTTTTTATAAAAAGAAGTAGCAGCACACATGGGAGCAAACCATCAACTGCGTCTTGGGCGACCCAGAGCCAAGACCCTCACCCTTGGACCCAACTCTCCCATCCTGCTAAGGGTGGGTGCCACATACCATCTCTCACTGGACACCAAAGCTGCCCACTTCTCATGCCTTTGCTGGGTCCACCATCACCAAAAGTAGACCCTGGTTTTCTCCAAATCAATGAGCTAAGAAGCAAGGTGAGGAGTTTCACTGGAATCTAAGGTTGCAGAATGAGGCCTGCAACACTGTGTCTCAAATGGGGGAGGGGGGTAGAGACTGTGGGAAGGATGGGCCATTGAGGGATGAGAGGCAGGGCCGGGCAGATAAGAGATCGCATCCACCAGAGAGATAACGGGACTACAACGACAAAGGAGCTGGAAGCCGTGCTGGCGCATTGAGAGAAAGAAAGAGCATATTAAATTTTAAACAAAGCCCACCCCGGGGGAACCTCCAGCCTTGTCTCCCAACCTGTGCCTCCCATCTCCAGCTCACAAGTCACCAAGTTCACAGAAACCGAAACATCCCTCATCTCTAAGGGGTTGGGTTTTGTTTTGTCACTGTGTCTCTGGGGGGTGGGGAGACTTGGGCCTCCCTGAGCCCCCGGGGTCTTCCCACCAGGCCTGAGAAAGGAGAGCAGGCTAGAAGCAGCTTCAGCTGGGACAGCCCTGCTTGGAAGGGGGAGCAACGAGGGGGCTGGAAACCAGAGCAGAGTGGGTACAAGAAAAGAGCTGGCAGTGCCAGGTCCAGATGGTGGGCAGCAGCAGAGATGTCACCAGGAGCCAAGAGGAGGGAAGAAACTAAGATGTAGGGAAGGTCCTGAGAGGCCTCGCCAACTGCCATAAAGACTGTGCTGGTGTGGAGGAGGAAGGGAACAGAAAAGGAGGAAGAGCAAGCCCCGAGCTGGAGCAGGAAGGCCCAATTTAGCCCAAGCACGTGTTACTTCCTCTCTAATTCCATCAAACCTCCCCCACCCAACCCCACGGTGATGACTGGGGAATGGGGCTGCAAGGGCTGAAGGTCTGGAAAGAGGCACTCCCCTGGGGCAGGACCCATAGGGCAGGGCCTGAAGCCTGCATACAGCATCCTCCACGCCAGCCCCACAAACACTAACCCAGCCGGGCAGGACCGGCTTCGGGTCTCCGGAGTCAGAACAGGATGTTTGTTTCACAAGCATCGTCTCTGAAGAAAGACCAGCCTAAGTCTGGAATCCTCAAAGCCAGCGCTGCCCCGGGCACCCTGAGGGTGGGCTTCTTGAGGACTCCCTGGGGAGCCACAGGCCTGCACTCAGAGAAAACAGGAAAGGCTCTAGTCTCGGTGCTCAAGGCCCACTGTGAACACAGGGGCAAGGATCCGCGGGTTCTCTTTCAAGGTCAGCTGTGCCCGAGGCCAATCAGGCTGTGCCCAGGCCAGTCCCTCTTAATCAATGTGCGTGAAACAGCTGAAAAGCAGTATCTTAAAAACGCACAACCAAGTTCTATTAATAAAAGAGTAAGACTTAGTATTCACCTAAAAGGAACCAAAAATACTACATAACATTTCTGGAGGCCAATTTAACCATCTAAATCCAGGGCCATTAGAATGTGTCCTGGGCCCTGTAATTTCCTGCTAGAAATGTATGCCAAAGATTTAATCAAAAAATACCCAAGGTTGTTCATCACAGCATTCTTTACAAGAGAAAAAGAGGAAAAAATTTAAATTTAGGAGACTGCTTAAATATATGGAAGAATATATCATACACTGAAATATTAATAATTACAGGCATTTTAATTTTCTTCTTTTTGCTTGTTTCTATTTCCTAAATTTCTTGCAACAACCGTAAATCTCTTTGTAACAAGGAAAAAAAAATCAATAAAAGCTATTTTCTAAAAAACAAAAGGCAGAGATCCAAGAGACTGCGTTCCTTGGACATTCGAACCTGAACTGGATTGGAACAAAACAAAACTGGACAGACAGTTAAAACCACCTAAGAATATTTTTAAGGACTAAGAGGTGTTTTCCACCGAAGAGGAATTAAAATCCTCTGTGGCTCGGTGGATAAGAATCCACCTGCAAATGAAGGGGACACAGGTTCGATCCCTGGTCCAGGAAGACCCCACATGCCACAGAGCAACTAAGCCCGTGTGCCACAACTACTGAGCCCAAGCTCCAAAACTACTGAAAGTCTGTGCTCCACAACAAGGGAAACCCCTACAGTGAGAAGCCCACGTACTGCAACTACAGAGTAGCCCCCAGTCGCTGCAACTAGAGAAGACCCAGGCAGCAGTGAAGACCAGGACAGCCACAAATGACTCTCAAAAAAAAATAAAACCAAATCCTCCAAAAAGCCCAAGTGAGAGCAGGGAAGGCAGGCCAAGAGCAGGGAGCTAAGTCAGGACCCCAATTTTCTGTCCCTAGAGTGACGGCCACGGGGAGAACAGGAGGTGGGAATGAGAGCAGGCAGAGCGGCTGATGGGTGAAAAAACAACACAAGTGTTCCTTTCGTCCTTGATCAAGGAAAGAACAATGACCAACTCCTCTGACAGCGAATTCAACCGGGGGAATTACAAAATGGCCAGTCTGAGACTTCCCTGGTGGTTCAGTGGTTAAGAAACTGCCTTGCAATGCATGGGACGTGGGTTTGATCCCCGGTCAGGGAACTAAGATCTCACACTCCACACAGTGAGAAAAAATAAATAAACAGACTATAAAAATCCTTAAAAAAAAAAAAAAAAAAGAACTTAGCTGATGTTACACAGAAATTTTCCAGATAATGAGCTAGGACACAAGAGGACAACAGAATCGGGAACTGTCGGGAAGGCATGAGAGGACCACGTGCACCATTTACAGAAGTTGGCCTTTGTGTAAGACGAGCCAGAGCCCAAGAAAGGGAAAAGCTCACCTGCCATGGACTTAATTATTCAAGCATCAGGAAAACTTGAGGAGCAATGGGAGCTGTCTGAATTTCTCCATTCCTCTTTCTGATTGAAAGCTTTAAAATCTATCTCAAAGATCACAACCTGTCCATTGGGGAACCGTTTATGGGGTGCCTCCTATCCATGCATGCATTCAGCAAACAGCCCAGAACGAACTTAATGTGGGTACCACTCTGTAATGCTCAAGGTGCTTCCACTGGCCTAACAAACAAAAACAGAGAGCATGAACCACTAGGACGCATCCTTTGTAAAGATGCTGAGTGGCACAGTGACCAGGGGCTGGACATGCCAGCTCCAGCCCATGGATTCCAAAGACCGCCACAAACATTCCTCAGCCCCAGTGGACCCTGCCTCCTCCTTCAGAAATGATGATTCCAACTTGGATAATCAATATGGCGCTGCCCATGAGGACAGCTGGTGCTGGATGATTCTGTGTCTCTTAAAGACATCAAATTCTCCCCCCAGGTGAAGCTGTAGCCTACAGATGACAGCCTCGTATTATATACGGCCGACACCTTTAGCTTTGTTCTCCGTAGAGAATTTCTCTTCAGCGAAGAGGAAGCAGTCAATACCCTACTTTGAAAACAGCACAGGTGTTTTCTGCCAGACAAAAACCAAAACCCCAAATCGGAAAACCACCTCCCCTTCCTTTTAATTAAAGAGATGCCATCCAATTGCACCTGTGTAAAGAAAGATAGGAAAAGTTGTGCTTCCAGAATGTTCCGTGTTCCAGGTACCATCAGCCCTGAAAACTTCCCCGCTGTAAAACAAAATGAAGGCACCAGGAAGCGCTCCCTTGGCACCTGGCAGCTGGGACCTACCCGAGGCCAGTTCACACAGACAATAATAAAAGCTTCCTTGAAATAACGTAAAGCTTCAGACATTCTGATAAAAGCCAGGAACTTCAAAGGTAGGACAGCAGAGCCCATCCCTCATCCTGCTCATTGTGTCTGATGTGGAGGGCTGGGTTCTGGGCTGACTCCACCACCTACTGCCCAAGCTTTGCCCAGTAGGACCTGTGAGCCAGCCAGCCAGGAAGTAGGGTGGAACCTCACTTAAAAAAAAAAAAAAAAAGCTTTTAGGGCTGTTCTTTTAATTACTTTTTTATTTTTTAATTGGAGGATAACTGCATTGCAATGTTGTGTTGGTAAAACAGAGAGCTAGTAGGAAGCCTATACGTAACACAAGGCGCCCAGCTTGGTGTTCCGTGACAACCGAGACGGGTGAGATGGGGTGCGGGAGGGAGGCCCAAGGAGGAGGAAAAAGTGAAAGTGGTAGTTGCTCAGTCTTGCTCGATGTTTTGTGACCCCAGGGACTGCAGCCTCCCAGGTTCCTCTGTCCCTGGGATTCTCCAGGCAATACAGGAGTGGGGTGCCATTCCCTCCTCCTGG
The DNA here is from genome assembly GCF_032405125.1 of Capricornis sumatraensis. NCBI lineage: Eukaryota > Metazoa > Chordata > Mammalia > Artiodactyla > Bovidae > Capricornis > Capricornis sumatraensis. Next base: position 27,202,208 of record NC_091087.1, on the reverse strand, counting down.
GGATCTCCCCCACCCAGGAACTGAACCTGGGTCTCCTGCATTGCAGGCAGATTTTTTACCATCTGAGCCACCAGGGAAGCCCCGAAGGAGGGGATACATAGAAGGAGGGGATGTATACATATAATTATGACTGATTTGCATTGTTGCAGAGTAAAATCGATAAAATTTACTTTTAAAATATTTTCTTGTCCGTGCTGCATGAGTGATCCTAGCTCCTCGACCAGGGATCAAACCCAAATTCCTTGCATTGGAAGCATGGAATCTTAACCACTGGACCACCAGGGAATTCTCAGGATGGAACTTTATACCCACTCCTCTGCCCTGGGGGGGGTCAGGGGAGAGGAGGGCTGTCTAGGCCATGATGCACAGCCTATTGGTCCTTGACCTATGAGAGGCTGGTTAAAAATAAAGGAAGGAAACAACAAAGTACTGATCTACAGATATGAGCCCAACGATTCTGCAGTGAAAGCTGGACTCAATGCTAGGTTCCAAGGCTCTCTCCGTGAACTTGGGCAAGTCACTGCAGACTTTCAAGCTTCAGTTTCTTGGTCTATAAAATGGTAGCCTCCTTAGGGGCTGTTGAGCTGAATAACTAAAATAACCTATGTGAAAAAGCAGAGCAAAGGTGAGATCCTCCATCTCTTCCTCCTTCTCTTCCTCCTTCCCACCCTAACCCCTTCTTTGAAAAAAAAAAAAGAAATATATATATATATATATATTTTTTTTTTTTAATTAGGTGACATAAGGAATTCTCTGGTGGTTCAATAAGCAAGGAAATCAACCCTGAATTTTCACTGGAAGGACTGATGCTGAAGCTCCAACACTCTGGCCATGTGATGCAAAGAGTTGACTCATTGGAAAACACCCTGATGCTGTGAAAGATTGAAGGTAGCAGAAGGGGGTGACAGAATGATATGACTGGATGGCAACACCAACTCAAGGGACATGAATTTGAGCAAACTCTGGGAGATGGTGAAGGACAGGGAAAACTGATGTGCTTCAGTCCATGGGGTCAGCAAGAGTTGGATGTGATTTAGAGACTGAACCACCACCACCAGTGGTTACGACTCTGCACTTTCGCCACAGGGGGCACAGGTTTGATCCCTGGTCGGGGAAGTAAGTTGCTGCAAGCCACATGGCATGGCAAATAAATAAATTAGGTGGTATATACACAAAGTGCAAAATTCAAGAAGAAGAAGGAACACACTGAAAACTCCGCACCTGCTGTCAGTCGCTCAGTTCCGTCGCTCAGTCGTGTCCGACTCTTTGCGACCCCATGAATCGCAGTACGCCAGGCCTCCCTGTTCATCACCAACTCCTGGAGTCTACTCAAACTCACGTCCATCGAGTTGGTGATGCCATCCAGCCATCTCATCCTGGGTCGTCCCCTTCTCCTCCTGCCCACAATCCCTCCCAGCATCAGAGTCTTTTCCAATGAGTCAACTCTTCACATGAGGTGGCCAAAGTACTAGAGTTTCAGCTTTAGCATCATTCCTTCCAAAGAACACCCAGGGCTGATCTCCTTTAGAATGGACTGGTTGGATCTCCTTGCAGTCCAAGGGACTCTCAAGAGTCTTCTCCAACACCACAGTTCAAAAGCACTGATTCTTTGGCGCTCAGCTTTCTTCACAGTCCAACTCTCACATCCATACATGACCACAGGAAAAACCATAGCCTTGACAAGACACTGCACTTTGTTGCCAAAGTAATGTCTCTGCTTTTGAAAACGCTATCTAGGTTGGTCATAACTTTCCTTCCAAGGAGTAAGCGTCTTTTAATTTCATGGCTGCAGTCACCATCTGCAGTGATTTTGGAGCCCAAAAATATAAAGTCTGACATTGTTTCCACTATTTCGCCATCTATTTGCCATGAAGTGATGGGACCAGATGCCATGATCTTCGTTTTCTGAATGTTGAGCTTTAAGCCCACTATAACCAGTCACCTAGGTATCCTTGCAGCATGCCACAAAGCCAGTCATTCTGTCTCTTACTTTCTTACTTAATAGCTCGGCAACCACATCCACATACAGGGAGCTTCACATTCCTTTTTACCGCTGAACTGAATTTTCAGTGCATGGATATAGGATAATTTATTTAACAGTTTTCAACTGATGGACAATAAGGTTGTTCCCCTTGCTTTTTTTTTTTTTTTTGCTTTTACAAGCAATGAAGCAATGAACTATCTTGATAAATGCATCATTTCGCATGTACTCATACCTGTGAAAGGAATCCCCAGAAGTGGAGTTGCTTGTGCAATTTTAATAAATATTGTCAAAACACTCTCTATACAGGTTGTACAAACTTACACTCTTTTAATAATTCGGAGAGTATCTGTTCCCACTGTCACTTCTTCATAGCAGAGTTAACACTTCTCTTAACACTGGTGGGCTGAAAGAACACTTCATATGGTTAAGAACCATTTGTGTTTCCTTTTCTGTGACTGGTCCATTAACCCATTTAAAAAATTGGGTTCATGGGACTTTTCTGGTGATCCAGTGGCTAAGACCCCACACTCCCAATGCAGGGGCCCAGGTTTCATTTCTGGTCAGGGAACTAGACCCCACATGCCACAACTAAGAGCTGGCACAGACAAAGAAGTAAGTATTTTTTAAACAAATTTGATTGATGGTCTTTTTCTTACTGATTTCCTCTTCAGATATTAAGAAAATTAGCTCTATCTCTGATATACGTCATGAAAACTGTTTTCCCAGTTTTGAGAAGTAGGAGACTCTTTTGACTGTTTATGATGATTTTTGCCTCGTAGAAATTTACTTGTGTAGGATCAAGTATAATCAGCTTTTCTTCTATGGCTCCTGGGTTTTAAGTTGTACTTAGAAACTATTTTCTCTGAGTTTGTTTTTAACATCTAACATCTCTAATCCATCTGAATTTATTTTGTTATAGCGTGTTCTTTTTTTTTTAACGTAGCCATCAGGTTGCCTCACGGAGAAGGCAATGGCACCCCACTCCAGTACTCTTGTCTGGAGAATCCCATGGACGAAGGAGCCTGGTAGGCTGCAGTCCATGCGGCCGTCAAGAGTCAGACAAGACTGAGTGACTTCACTTTCACTTTTCAGTTGCATGCATTGGAGAAGGAAATGGCAACCTACTCCAGTGTTCTTGCCTGGAGAATCCCAGGGACGGGGGAGCCTGGTGGGCTGCTGTCTATGGGGTCGCACAGAGTTGGACACGACTGAAGCGACTTAGCAGCAGCAGGTTGCCTCAAGTCACAAATTTTAAAATGTCACCTTTCATATTAACTTACTTTTGAGTCCCTTCTCTTCCTTCTCTTCCATATCATGCCCATTTTCTCAGAATCATACTCTTTCTCTCCAAGGCCCTCCCATCCCTTCATTCCATTTGTGAGCCAAGTGCTGATCCATGTTATCATGCTTGACAGTGATACAAGTTATGCTGAATACCAGTATCTTAGAGTAGGCAGAGATTTCAGAAGCATCCTTTTATTTTAAAGCTCAGTCACTCAGATCCAAAGAGGTAAACTGGGCTTCCCTGGTGGCTCAGTGGTAAAGAATCTACCTCCTAATGCAGGAGAAACAGGTTCAACCTCGGATCCGGGAAGATCCCACATGCCACAGAGCAATTCAGCCCATGTGCCTCAATTACTGAGCCTGCACTCTAGAGCCTGCACGCCACGATTGCTGAAGCCCACGTCCTCTAAAGCTTGTGCTCCACAGCAAGAGAAGCCACTGCAATGAGCAGCTCGAGTATCACAACTAGAGAGCAGCTCCTGCTCTCCCCAAGTAGAGAAGGACCATGCACAGCAACAGAGACCCTGCACAGCCAAAACATAAATAAACTGAAACAAAAAAACAAAGAGGTAAACTGGACTTGTCCAGGAGCACAGGGTAGGTTAATGCTTAATGCTTGGGGTTTGATTACTATTCAAGAAGAACAGAAACATTGATTTTGCCATAAATTCCATCCAATCAATAGATATCTATTAAGTAACTACTCTGCCCAACAGTGAGCCAGGCACTAGGGCTCCAGAAATAAATGACACAGCTCTGCACTTTTAAGAAGTTCAGAGTCCAGCGTGGGGTCTGAACACACATCCCCACAGCCTAACAGGTAAGGTTGACAAGGGCGAATGAATGTACAAGGACGGGTTAATTTTGCGAGGGACGGCATGAGGAAGGCTCAGAAGACGTCCAGTCTTCAACTGTGCCTGACATAATTAGGCCTTGGCCCAAATACGGAGAAAAGGCATTTGGCAAGATAGGAACAATAGGACAAAGTGGGGTGTCTGGTGGTACACAGTCAAGTAGGAAGTCATCTGGCTTAGTGTTAGTGGTGGGCAGAATTTTCAATGAAGAGGCTCCTCTGACAATCCACGGTCATTAGCCAGCCTGCATGTGGGTTTGGGCTCTGGTCCCCAAACTATAAGCTAAGAAATGTAAATAATGACTTATCTGTAAGACCTTAAGGTGCCTGGCAGAAGGCAACACATATTCTCCCAGGAAGAATGTACTCTCATCCCACACCTTAAAGAATTCTCACAGATGGAATTCTAACAAACATAAGCTCACAACAGAAAATCACAAAACACATAAGGAAATAAGCCTTCATGAGTGGGAGTGAGCAGAACCATCAAACAACAGAACCATACCTGCAAATACTGCAGATACTAGAATTACTGGATACAAAAAAAAGAATGGTGTGTACATGATCAAGGAAATGAGGATTTCAAAACCCAGGTAAAGGGTAAGAGATTTTTAAAAGTCACACATATTTGAAAAAATGATAAAACAAGAAACACGATGCTCATCCAGATTATAAACTTAAAAATGAACATCAAAGAAAATAACTGCAATGGATTAAAACACAAAAAGTATATTAAAACCTGTGAGTGAATACTGATATTAAAAATACATCAGTAGAAGGGCTGAACAGAAAATCAGAGATAACTGAAGAGAGAATTAGTGAACTGGAAGACAAATAAGAAATTACCCAGAAAACACTATAAAAGTGTTGAAATTAAAGAGAAGTTAAGAGATGAAAAGGACAGAACCAGATCTAGCATATATCTAATCTGAGTTCTAAAAGAGAAACCATAGAGAGAATTATAGGTAACAGTCAAAGAGATAAAGGATAAAAATTTTCTAGAACTGATAAAAGTCACTAATCTTTGGTTTCAGGAAGTCTTATGAATTCTTAGCCAAACAAAGTATAATCCACTCCGAAACACATTAAGCTGAAAACAAACAAACAAACAAACAAAAAACAACCAAAAAAACCACACAGGCTCATGTGCACGTGTGTGAACACACACCACCACCACCAGCACCACCACAATAACAAGACAACAACCAGAGAAGAAATTGCCTGAAATCAATAACTGGGCTTCTCAATATCAATAAGGAAAGCCGAAAGACTGTAGAATACCATCTTTAAATACTAAGATAAAATAATTGTCAAGATAAAGTTTTATACCCAGTAAAACACTCTCTATGAAATAAAATTCTAATCAAATAGGAGCTGGAAGTTAATCATTAGAACACCTCCACCTCAGATGTTCTGATTTCAGAAAGAAAGCCTGAGATGTGGGAAGAAATATGAGTAAACAAAATGGTAACTATGTGGAACTCAAAAGTTAACCAACCATATAGAACAATGAAAAGAAGGTCCAATTTGCGGTATTAAACAGTGAAACAAGACAGAGCTAAACCACTACAAGACAACTGAACGTAAGCAGGGGCAATGGTGACTTTATATAAAGCATCCTAAGAGCTTTGAATTGCTTGGAAAAAAGATACAAATACCAATTAACTTTAAACCTTATACAGTCTTCATGCATCAAAAGAACAGAAATAGAGTGTATAAGTTCCAAAGCAATAAACAGGAAAAAAACCAAAAAACGGAGAAGAAAGAATGAGGAAAAGAAGAAACTTGATGCCTTCCGACTGTGATGCTGGAAAAGACTCTTGAGAGTCCTTGGACGGCAAGGAGATCAAACCAGTCAATCCTGAAGGAAATCATCCCGGAATATTCACTGGAAGGACTGATGCTGACGCGCCAATACTTCGGCCACCTGATGAAAAGAGCCAACTCATTGGAAAAGACCATGATGCTGAGAAAGATTGAAGGCAAAAGGGAGAAGGGGGCAACAGAGGATGAGCTAGTTGGATGGCATCACAGACTCAACGGACATGAGTTTGAGCACACTCTGGGAGACAGTGAAAGACGGGAAGCGTGGTGTGCTGCAGTCCATCACAGGGTGGGCATAACCAACCAGCACTGCCAGCCTCTGAAGCCTCCCTGAGCCTTACTGAGGCCAGCTTGGGCGTGTCCTCATGAGGACATTCTGACATGGCACATAAAACAACCATTATTAAAGTCTGTATGATTTTTTTTTAAACACCAAACATGTACAGGACAACCTTCCCCTTTCAAAACTGCATCCCACAGCAGCCCCAGTGGGGATAAGATGGGGTTGGGGATGGTGTTTAGGTACCACTCAAAAGACAAACCACACAGAACTAAGAGTCATCACAGAAGTTATAGTCTCCCACATAAATCTGCAGGGTGGGCATTCCTGCTTTCTCTAATTTTTAGAAAATTATTTTTAAGGTGATTTTAGTATTTAAAAATATATACTGGATTTATTACAATATTACTTCTGTTTCATGTTTTGGTTTTTTTGGCCACGAGGCATGTGGGATTTAGCCCCCCGACCAAGAATCGAACACACACCCCTGGTACTGGAAGGCGAAGTCTTAACCACTGGACCACCAGGGAAGTCCCCATTCATGTTTTCTATAGTGATCATTTTTACCTGATTTTGATTCCCTATTTGTTATACCCTGGGAGGCAGAGAACGCAGGTGGGCCACAATGTGATCTCCTATTCTCAGCTTCTGACTACACCGAAAACCCTCACGTTTCCAACGGTTCTCTTGGTACTCCCAAAATATATACATGTTTGCGTGCTCAGCTTTGTGAGCTGTAGCTCCTCTGTCCACAGGATTCTCCAGGCAAGAATACTGTGGTGGGTTGCCATTTCCTTCTCCAGGGGATCTTCCCAGACCAGGGATCAAACTCACGTCTCCTGCATTGCAGGTGGATTCTTTACCCACTGAGCTATCCAGGAAACCCGCACATGATAGAGCATAGGATTTAATAGCAGAAACTCCTTTACCACGATGGTGGTAGAAGACAGAACCAAAACCCCCTCTAGAGATCAACCTGCTTCTAATAGTCCTTTTACTCCATTACAAATATACAGATTATAACGATAATACATAGCAATAAATATTCAAATGGGACAGAAATGAGTAAGAGAGAAGACAAAAGGCCTCCGTACTTAGGGGCCTAGGGATGCAGGAAGGGTCTGGTCTGGGAGCTATATACATTAATTAGTAGGTAATAAAAGCCAGTTATTTCACCTTTTGAAGCTGCTGACTCAACATACATTTAGCCCCACTTTGACCTCTAGCATTCTTTGATCCCCCCTTTCAGAATCTACCCCAATTTCCTGCAACCACCTCACCTCCCTTATTTGACTGTGTTCAAGCACCTTCTATCCAATTCTAGAATTTTTTAACAACACAGTATTAATTGTATTTTTTAAGGGTTGTTTTTTTTTTGATAGAGACCATTTTAGTTAAAGTTTTGAGTTTGTTACAATGTTGCTTCTGTTTTATGTTCTGGATTTTTTTTTTTGGATCCACAAGGCATGTGGGTTCTTAGCTTCCCAATCAGGGATCAAAAGTGCATCGCCTGCACTGGAAGGCGAAGACTTAACCACTGGACCACCAGGGAAGGCCCTGGACTCTAGAATTCTTAATTTTCCTTGAAGTACTGCCGCAGTCTTGTTTTCTAATTTTGTTTTTTTTTTTTTTTTTGCAAACTATCATGAGTTGAGTCCAATAGTGACACAGGCTCTCACTGGCTAGCCTGGCAACTCTGTGCTATTTGTAACACGTTTCCTTGGGAAAATCCTTGCAGTTTTATGCATGAACAATTGGGAGACGCTTACTTGTAAAGTGGAGGCATCCATAATCTCAATTTCTATTCCTACTGAAAACGGCAAGCCCCTGGTTTCACCTGCCCTGTTTCTAAGGTAGGCTTTGCTTGCAGGGACTCTGGGGCCTGACTGCCTGGGTGCCAATCCTGGTTCTGAAACTTACTAGGTGTGTGACCTAGTATTCAACATAAATGGGCTAATACATATATGGAAAGTGCTAATACATATATGAGAATAGTGCCTGGGACATAGCCAGTGCCGCCTAATAAAAGAGCTTGGAGGCATTAGTCAAGAAAGCCCTTTGTCCCTAGTTCTGGGAGGCTACAAACCCCTTTGAGGCTGGTGAAAGCTATAGGCCCTACCCCTAGAATGTAACCCTCTGTACAGCTGCAGATGTAACTGAAGCCCCCCCATGGCTGTGAAGGTCAAGAAGGTCTGGTTCCAGCCCTCTGGTTCTCTCTACAGTGATGTGAAGATCTCAGGGTCAAAACACCATGGCAGTTCTTGAAGTTATTATGTTCACATGTACAGCAGCGAAGCAGGTCCCTCCCGCCCTCAGTTTAGGTAAGAAACGTTACACCTTTCTTCCTCAAAGTCCCTTTGACCCTGCTCATTTTTCTCTTGCTTCAGGTCAACTCATCCCTGGGTCACCTTAAGACAGTCTCCCAAGACTTTCCTGGCGGTCCAGTGGTTAAGACTGCATGCTCCCAGTGCAGGGTGCCTGCGTTCTATCCCTGGTCAGGGGAACTGGATCGCACGTGCTGCAACTAAGAGTGTATATGCCACAACTGAAGACCCCCCTTGTGCTGCAACTAAGACCCAGTGCAGTCAAATAGATACATACATATATACATATTAAAAATAAAAAGACAGTATTGTATGTGCCACGAAGCTCCACATGCTTTTTGTGAATTATTCTCATCTTTCCCCTAAGAATGGTCTGGCCGCTCTTCAGTGCTCACTGAAGTCAGACTAGAGCATGGACTAGTATCCACTGCTGGCCCTCCGACCATGAACATGGCACAGGTGGCTGCTGTGTAAGCCCAGGTCCTCTCCCTCCATAAGCTTGGAGACAGCACCCACCAGCAAAACCCGAAGATCTGAGAAGCCAGAAGGAAGCTGTGTGTGAATGTGCTGTGTGCTCAGTTGTGCCCGACTCTTCGTTTAGCACACCGGGCTTCTCTGTCCATGGGATTCTCCAGGCAAGAATACCGGAGTGGGTTGCCATTTCTTCCCCCAGGGGATCTTCCAGACTCAGGGATCGAACCCACCTCTCGTGTCTCTTGCACTGACAGGCAGATTCTTGACCACTGAGCCACCTGGGAAAGAACTTATGGGATGATCTAATTCTCTTGTTATTACTCCTTCAAGTCACTTCAAGGTGGGTGACTTGCCTGAGGTCACCCAACTCACCTGCAGCAAAGCTGGGAACCTCCCAGTCCGGTACTTTGATTCCATCAGCATTTCTTAAGACTCTACCACGCACGGGAATCTTAAGATGCAGATTCAGCAGGTCTGGGGCAGGCCTGAGATCCTGCATTTCTAACAAGCTCTCAGGTAATGCTGCTGCTGCTGGTGCCTGGACCACATACAGAGCAGCAAAGGCTTACATCAAGGCTAACGGACTGTCCCACCTGGTTAAAGCCTCTTTGCCCACCCTCGGTGTGGCTGTTTAAATTCCTTTTCTTCAGGAAAGCCTCCCTTCCCCCGTTCTCCCTGATTATCAGCTCCCGTGGTCTCTGTACTTTTTCCTTTGAAGCATTTGTAACAATTGTAATTAAAGAGTATTGGTGTAATTATTAGTTTAATGTCTGTCTCCCAGGGAGACTGCAAACTCCATGAGGACGGGACTGGCAGACTGTCAATAAAAGGGCAGCTGTTGTGGGCTTTCCTGGTGGCTCAGTGGCAAAGAATCTTTCTGCCAACATAGGAGACTCAGGTTCAGTCCTTGATCAGGCAGGGAAGATCCCACAAGCCTCGGACCAACTAAGCCCGTGCGCCGTAACTACAGAGTCCGGGAGCTGCAACTGCTGAGCCCATGTGCTGCAGCTACTGACGCCTGTGCGCCTCAACAGAAGACACCACGGTAAGAAGCCTGCATACTGCAAGTGTAGAGCAGTCCCCGCTTGCTGCAACTAGAGAAAAGCCAGAGCAGCAATGAAGACCCGGCATAGCCGAAAATAAATAATTTTGTTTAAAGGGCAGCAGATATGCGCTGAGTAGCCTGGACCAGCATACTTGGAGTAGGAAGGGAAGGCTTGAGCAGGTGGGAAACACTTTCTAGAGGCCTCATGGACAAAGGTGACACTTCTGGCTTTAAAATTCCCACCAGTTTCAAATACATGTGGATTAAAACTTGAAAAGCAACCTTAAAAAAGAAAGTCTCCTAAATCTTTTTATCAAGCACAAAACAGACCCAATCTGGTACTAGCCACTGTGCCTGGGAAATAGTTAGGTCCCCCAAATAAATATTCCCTTACAGGGGACTTCCCTGGTGGTTCAGTGGCTAAGACTCTGCACCCCCAATGCAGAGGGCCAGGGTTCGATCCCTGGTCGGGGAACTAGATCCCACAAGCAGCAAGAAAGCATTCACATGCCACAACTAAGACCCAAAGCAGCCAAAAAAAAAAAAAACTTTTATAGTCTTCAGACACCTTGAGGGCCTTGGCAAAGGAAGCAGAGGGCCATCTCCCTGACCAGCCTCACTGCATTGCAGACCAGCAATTTCTTTTTCAGTATTTCCGTTGCTATCCTTTCTAGCAATCCCAAAGCTCTGAATGCCCAGCTCCTTGACAAGGGCAGAAATACCTGAACTCATCATCATTCTAGGGCAGCCAAGTCTGAAGTCAGTCTGCTTGAGTTCAGACACCACCAGCTTTGTGCCCTTGAATGAGTTACTGACTCCTCTGTGCTTCAGTTCCCCAATCTGCTAAATGGGAAAAACCAGGCAGTGGTAAAGAATGCGCCTGCCAATTCAGGCAGTTCAATCCTGGAAGATCCCCTGGAGGAGAAAATGGTAATCCACTCCAGTATTCTTGCCTGGAGAATCCCATGGACAGAGGGGCCTGGTGGGCTACGGTCCATAGGGTGGCCAAGAGTCAGACACGACTGAGCAACTCAGCCTGAAGGCAACAACTAGCACCTGTGAGGACTTTTAAGGGAGAGGATACACATAGAGCGCTTACACAAGCCTGGCCCAAGACCCATGGTTATTATTATCCTCCCCATAACCAGTCCAATTCCACATCTATTGTTTCGCAAGTCTCCACCCAGTGGCTCCACCCCTCGTGAGACTTGCTCTTCCCAGCCCCTCCTGCCTTACCTGTCTGGAACTTGTTCTAAGCCCTGACTCACAGCAAAACTCTGCAGCTCCCATCAATTACCTCCCTGTCTCTGCTTCCGTCTGTCATTTGTCGGTCCCTTCTGGGAGGGAACTCTTTTTCCTAACCCCCAGTACATTTATTCAACAAGAATTTATGGAGGGCCCACTATGTGCTGGGCCCTGTTGTAGGCACAGGTGATCATTAGCAATTAACAACGGAAGACCTCATGAACGGAAGGTAGTAAGAGATGTAACCCAGGAAGAGATACCAGTTTGGGTCTCTGGCCTTTCCTTTCCATCCCCATTCTTCTCCCGGACCATGTCTAAATAAATCACACACAGGTACAAAGCAGGAAGAAAGCATTCTAGATAAAAAAAAATACTCAGTGGGACTTAGGCACAAGCCGATGACTAAAACTGCTGCCCCGCTCAACTGGCAGACTTTGAAGAAGTAAGTGTTAAAACACCCCGAAACACCCGGTTTCCCCATGTAGTCACACTGGCCATCAAATCCTCCAGAAGAGTATGCGGAACACAACCGGAAAATAAGGTCCTTCATTTACTTATGTCCTGAGCGTATCTCAGGTTTTCATGTTCTCACTGCCACAGTTTTTGGATGGAGCGTAACTCAGATGCTCCAGCAGGCATACAGGCAGCAGCTTTGTGCTAAGAGCCCTTGGGGGACTTACTTCCCTGGGGGTCCAGTGACTGACTCCACACTCCCAATGCAGGGGACCCGGGTTCAATCCCTGGTCAGGAAACTAGACATCAGATGCCACAACTAAGACTGGGTGCAGCCCAATTAATAGATACATATTAAAAGAGAGAGAGAGATCACTGGAAATGGACTCTTAAAGCCTGTGTTTGAGTGCCGGCTCTGTCAATCACTGAGTGATTTCAAGCATGAAGTTTTTCTCTTGTCTCTATCTTTCAGACAAGCTCTAAGGTCCTCTTCCAGTTTTGCAGTCTAAGGGCTAGGATCCACCACCATTAACAAGAGACTCAGCAGATTCCTTAATTCAACAAGGTGAGCCCCCGCCCTCAGATTCTTGGCTGAGCAAGTCAGATGAGGAGCTGTAAACAGCATCCTGAGATGCGCTGACTCCTCCTTTATTTATTTACTCCCTTCCAACTTCAAACCTGAGATTTCCAAGCACAACTCTGGTAGAAATATCCCTGGGCCACAAGGCAAACCTAAAATAGAAGGTATGCAAAATCTCTGGTGGGCCCATTAGTCTCCCTTCCTCCAACTCAAAAACCATGCCAGACCTTGTCCGTCTCCTTGTCTCCAGACAGAGAGCCTAAAATAAGTCTCCCTGGTAGAAAATGCCTGGTTGGAATGGAAGTGCCTCAAGTTCAGAAGAAATGGCCCGATGGCCACACACCACAGGTCAAGGACTCACCCAGAAATCTGTGAGAAGCGGGAACCTCTGTTCCCACTTCAACTCACTGCCTCTCCCTCCATGGGCATACAGGCAACCAGGTGAGCCTGGAGGAAAGAAAACCATGACCCACATGGCCAGCTCACCCTACCTCAAAGAGAGCAGCTGTACCCCCGCTGCTGTCAAGCAAGAAGGCAGACTCCTGCAGGTTACCAGAACACGAGAGCCACTAGAGCTACAGGTGACCAATTAGAGGTCCTGTTCCCAGACTGGCAGGTGCCTGGCACACAGTGACGTGTGGCTGGAGGGTCAGCTGACAAAACCACGACGGAAGTTCTAGAGACTAATACTCGCTTTAAACGAGAAAGGGACTACCATACTACCATAAGTCTCAAAAATCAAAACCAGACAGGCCCATGGCTTTGATCACAAATCCCAAGAATGCCTTTTCTAAAGTCTAAAGACAATTAGGGGCGGCTCACCTCCCCGCCCCCACCTGGCCCGGCGGGTCCCTTGAAGGCCCCTGGTCTCCAGGCAAAACCAGGGATGCAGGCTCCAGGCCCTCTGCTTGGCAGAAATGAACTTTGACTGTTTTACTTACACGTGTACAAAGGCAGCACTGAAAGACCAGCTTCGAAGTTGGCTGGGTGACCCCCACAGTTCAAAGTCCCTCTCCGCACACCTGTGGGGTAATCTTGTGAGTTTCCCCGGCGCCCTCCGTAACTGGCTATATCCCCTCCAGGTCTACGCCGGCTGGGAGTTTCCATTTTGCACAGAAATTAAGGCGTTCTGGGTGCCCTTAGCACTTAGGGAGACCGGCCCGCAGCTCTAGGGTGGGCTTCCAGGCGGGTCCCTCATTGGACCGCTCAGACCGGGAAAGGACCAGCACCTCGTAGTGACCCTGTGAAAACGCATCCGGGCTCCGAGTACGCCTTGCCCGATCCCTCGCAGAGCTAAGAGATACATTAATGATCTTTTCGGGTTAGTTAAAACCCACGCAAGCACCTCCCTGGCCTCTTAAATCTTCCCAAACTACAGCACAGACTGAAGGGAAGCAGTTGCAGCGACCATAAAAGTCATCTTAAAAGGCAAGTTGGAAAAAAAAAAAAAACCCGATACGCACTAGTTAGCAAGTCCGTGGTTAGGGGGGCGGTGGCACCAGGGCCGGATCTGTGGGCTCTGCACGCTGGCTGGGGCTGTCCCGTCGCTCCCCAAGTCCCCAGCGCCCACCTGGCAGCCTCGGGGGGCCCCCAATCTGACGCCAGCGATCACACCCCACAGCTCTGTCCAATTAGGAAAATGACCGCGAGGAGACGGAGAAGGGTGGGCGACAAGGAAGGGGAACCGAGACCGACCAAGGAGGGCCGTGGGGACCCGGCCGGACGGCGAGCGCCTTCAACAGGTCCCCGGCCCCGAGGTGGGGGGGCGCGTGGCGGCCCCGGGGGGGCGCCCCCCGGCGGCGCGCCCGGCCCTCCCCCACCCCGGACAGCGGGGACGCGCAGCCACCCCACTCGCCCGGAGAATAAAGTTTGCGGGCAGCGGCGGGGCGGGGCGGCGCGGCGCGGCGAGGGGGTGAAACTTTGAGTCCCGGGCGGGCGGCGGGGGGAGCGCACCGGGCGCCGGGACACCCACGTGCGGGCCCGCGAGCCGCCGCCGCCGCCGCCGCCGGGCCTCCCGCCCCGCCGCCGCCGCCGCCGCGCTTTCCTTTCATTTTTGCTTCTCTCTCTCCCCTCCCTTTCTCTCTCTTCCTCTCTCTCTCTCTCTCTCATTCGCGCGCTCTCCTCGCTCTCGCCCGCTCCCTCATTCCCTTCCCCCTCTACACCCCCCTCCCTCCCTCCAGACGCCATCTCTCTCTCTTTCCCCGGCTCTCCCTCTCTCCCTCCAGCTCTCCGGCATGAGGGAATGTGGAAGTGAAAGGAAAAGACGACATGTTTGCAGCGCGGCGAGGGCCTGCGCGCCGCCGTCCCCGGGGAGAGGCGGGGGGCGGGTCGGCCGCGGCCGCAGCGACCCACCCCCGCGCCCCCCGCGCCCCCGCCGGCGCGCCGCCCGGGGCTGCGGGGCTGGGGGCCGGGGGCCGCGCGGGACACTCACCCTGGGTCCGGGCGCGGCTCCTGCGCTGGGGCCCGTGGCGGGCCGGGGCCAGGGGGGCTCCTGGCTGCCCACCGCCCGGGCTGCTGCTGCGCGCCCGCCGCCCGCCTCCACGCGCGCCCGCCGCCTGCTCCTGCCGCCCTCCCTCCGGCTCCTCTCTTTCTCTCTCTCTCTCCCCCTCTCTCTCCCTCTCCTCTCTCTCTCTCTCTCTCGCTCGCTCGCTCGCTCTCTCTCCCTCCCTGGAAGAAGGGAATGAGGCAGGGCTGACGTGAAGGGATGCAAAACAGCTCCTCCTAACCCAGCTCGCGGAGGAAGAGAAAGACAGAAAAGCAGCCCTTTTATCTCTCTTTTGTTTTCTCACTTCCTTCCACCCCCCCCAACACCCCCCTCTTGTCAGCCCAAGTTTTCTTTTCTCTTTCTACCGCAGAGAGGGTTTTTCTTCCTTTCTTTCTCTCTCTTTCGGTTCAACTCTCCCACTCAAATTGAAAGCCTGGAGGGGTTTCTCTCTCCTTTCTTTTTTTTCCCCTTCCCTCTTTTCTTCCTTCTTCCTCCTTTCTTATTTCTCTAAAAGGGTTTTGTTTGCTGTGGGAGTTTCGTTTGAGAATCAAGTCACGCCTTTTTTCCTCCTTTTCTTTCTTTTTTTTTTCTCCTCAGCAGAAAAGGGGAACAAAGATTAACTGAAGCGGGGAGAGGGGGAGCATAAGAACCTCGCATGGAAATGGGGGGCCCGGTCCTGCCTGGCACAAAGGGGGCCAGGGGACGCCCCCCGCCCCTGTGGGAAGCATGGGACGTCCTCCCGAGAGGAGTCGGTGGGGGTTGGGGGGACGCAGCCGCGGGTGCTGGGTGCGGGTTCCTTCCGAAGTGCGGGCGGGGGCCGCCGAGTCCGCCCCTCCCCAACCAGAGGTGGAAGGTTGGGTGTGTTCTTCACTTATGTATTTTTAAAGTAGGCAGATGGGCTTGGAACAAACATCCCCGCAGAGCACTGAACTGTAAAAAGCCTTTGAACAGCTGTTTGCAGAGCCCTGGACGTCCAGACTCGAGGGAGCGGGGAGTACTGCGAGCGCCTGGGCCGGGGTGGGGTAGGGGCTCGGAGGAGCCGCTGGGATCCGGCCCCCGCAGGCTCGCCCATCGCAGAACCTGGGCCTCCGCCCCCGGGCGCGCTGCTGGGGGGCGCCGAGGCGTGGCCGTTGGCCGTGCGGGGGTCGGGCCCCCGGCTCCTCCCTGCAGGGCCGCGGGGCTTGGCGCAGCTTTGCCTTCCCCCGGCTCCCGACCGGCCTCTAACATCCAGCCGCTTCTCCACTCCGAGCCCTCGGACCGAACGCGGCAGAGACCCCACGAAGGGTCAATTATTCATGGGGCGCCTGGGCGTGTTCCTAAGAACCTGCTCTGCCTTCTTCTCCAGAGAAGTGGGGAGAAGGGAGGGGAAAAGTTCCCAGAGCAAACTTGGGCCACATGTCTCTTGCCCAACTAAGTGTTGAGCACCTGCTGGATGCCTGGCCCTTGGACTGGGGGCTGCTGCCAGGGGCTGGGGAGAAGCGTGAGTCTCCATGGGCCCCCCACGTTTCCGCAGGAAACAATGCGAGAGGAGGCTGCGGCTCCGGACCAGGTCACCGGGAGGAAGGAGAGCCTGGATCCTCTCCCCTCCCTCCGCTCTTCCTTCCCCTTCTCTTCCTTCCTCCCGGCTGCGTCTCCTTGGCTCCACCCCTTCTCCTCATCAATTCCTCCCACACTTCCCTGCTATCCCTGGCTTTTCACTGGAGGGTCCCTTCTCCCAGCGAGGAGCAGATGCTGAGCCCCATTGTCTCCCCCCCCCCCGCCCCCCACTCACACACAGGACCTGCCACTCTGCACCCCTCCCCCCAGCCGGCAGGCCTGGGCCTTTAGACACTGGAGCCCCAAGGCCACTGCCCCTCACCCCACCCTAAACCAGCTCCCGGTGCTGTGAGCAATGACTCCAGTCACTCAGAACATGATTTGTTTCTGACTGGGAGTGAGAAAACAGTAGCCTGGGACTTGCTTTAGCAAGGAGGACTGCGTGGTTTTTAATATCACCATAACTGAGCCCTGGATGACCCCAGAGCATCCATCCCCCACCCATTCTGCCCTCTTAATGGGGTGTCCAGGGAGCCACATTTCTGTCATCTTAAAGTCTGCTTAGTGCACCTAAATTATTTCCTCCAAATAAAACAAACAGCACTGACAGTGGAGCATTCAGGTAACCCATGCTGACTGAATACCTACTCTGTGCCCACTCCATGCTGGGTGCTAAGGACCTAACAACCGTCCGTGTCTGTGGTCGTCACTTAGGCTTTAGACTGACGGGAAGAAACCAGAAGACAGGCAACCACAGTGCCGCATGTTACACGTAAGGATGAACCAAGGAAGCACCTAGGAAAGGGGTGCTTGGACTAGGATGGTCAGGAATGGCTCCTGGAGGAAGTTATGTCCAGATGTCTAGGTAAACGCATGTGATGGCACAGCCTGTCTGAAGATGCCAAGGCAAGAGAGCACGTTCTTCTGGATTCTTGGAGCCTCCACAAATATTGGCTGCCGTGGAGAGTACAGTGGCAGAGCAGGGACACACGGGTGTTGGAGCAAAAGTTGGGCAGGGGCAGGATAGCAGGGAGATTTTAAAACTTTCGCCTCTCCCACTTGCTCACCATGAACTTGGGGGGTTAATAGCCTTAGTTCCCATCTTTGTAAGATGAGGGTAAGAAGACCTATGGGCTTCCCTGGTGGCTCAGTCAGAATCCTCCTGCAATGCAGGGGACTGCCTGGGTCTGTCTGGGTTCGATCCCTGGGTTGGGAAGATCCCCTGGAGAAGGAAATGGCAATCCACTCCAGTATTCTTGCCTGGGAAATCCCGTGGAACGAAGGAGGCTGGTGGGCTTCAGTCCATGGGGTCTGAAAAGTTGAACACAACTGAGCGATTAAACCACCAAGAAGACCTATGGGCCACAGAAATGGTGTTTTATGTTTAAGGGTCCAGGTTGACTTGCTGCATATTCCTGGGTCAATTGACCTCTCTGAATGTAAATTTTCTCATCTGTAAAATGGGGTAAAAACAACTGACTCACAGGGTTTCTGTGAGGCTTAAAAAAGCCTGTGCCCAGCTCAGCATCTGGGACATAAGCTCCAATACATGATAGCTTTTATTCATTGTCATTATGTGTTAGGGAGTGACGGGAGGTGCTCTTACTAACTGAAGATTTATGTTAAGGATTGAAACTTGAGTGAGTCACCATACCTGAAATGTGATGAACTGGCTGTGGAGAGAGCATTCCTTCAGAGATGCCCTGTGTCCTCATGGGTGGCTGGGAATGGAGATCACCTACAGCCAACCAGGATGGCCAGGGTGTCAACTCAGGAATGAGACCAGAAAGTGACAACTGTGGTTACCAAGGCCTGGCCTGATGGGTGGAGATGTCGCCTGCCTGTAGAGCAAATAGGAACAGAGGAGGGTGGGCCTTGTAAAATCCCAGCGAGCCTCTAGGAGTAGGTACCTGGCTGTTTGCTCAGTGGAGAAAAGTAGACCGAGAAGTTCACACTGGGGAGAAGGGAGGGGGAGAGAGCGATTTTTGACTCCTCTAGAGCCCACATTAAGTCTCTTGAAACCTCTTAGTCCTTTGCTTGGGTTCCTTATTCTCCAGGCAACCTGCAAATGAACTTGGCATCAGCAACCTGCCCCCTGGATCCAGGCAGACACCAGGGTTCCAGTTCTTGCGTCGTAAACCTTTTGCACTTCTACTATTTCTTTATGACTCAAGTTCATTGTGAGAGAATTTGATAACCAGCTAAGCAAACCTGAAAAAGAACTCCTGTAGAGACATTATAGTTTGGTATATAACCTTGGACATTTTATAGGCACACATCTGCACATAAATGCATAGTAATAAAACTATGCAAAGTAAATATTGTTAACCAGATGAATGACTATACATGTAAACATATTATTTTAAGAAAATTAACAAAAATGACATAATGTTATTCCTACCAATAGCAACCACTTTTACTTGATAATATGTCACAGATATCTCCCCCTGTCTGTAAACATCCATTGTCATTCTTAACAAATGGCATTGTCCCATAGCATGTGTTTATATTACTTGTTTAAAAATAAAGCACTGGACTGGCGGGATATTCCCAACTTTCCACTTTTATGGACCTGCTGTGATAAACATACTGTACAGTCAGTCACCTTTGTGCCAGATAAATGTCATATTCTGGTCATCATTTTATAGCTGAGGAGACCGAGGCACAGAAAAGGTTAAAAGCTTTCCAAGAAAAAAAGCTTTCCAAGGTCACAGCTATGGAGTGACTGAGCCAGAATTTGCAGCCAGAGTTTCTAGGTGGGAGTTCCTTTCAACATCTCTGTTTTCTTCTTTTCTTTCGCATATCCCCTCCTCATGTGTGTGTATGCGCGTGTTAGTCTCTCAGTCATGCCTGACTCTGTGACCCCATGGACTGTAGCCCACCAGGCTCCTCTGTTCATGCGATTCTTCAGGATTCTCTGGAGTGGGTAGCCATTCCCTTCTCCAGGGGATCTTCCCAACCCAGGGATCAAACCAGCGTCTCCTGCGTTGCAGGTGGATTCTTTTACTGTCTGAGCTGCCAGGGAAGCCCATCTGCCCCTGATACTTCGTCTCCCAGATCACCTCCCTGCAAGAACCTGTCTAGGCAGTGACCCACTTCCTTCTTTGACACCTGAGTAGCTTCGGTAATGGCCATCTCCTGAGATTGTGGGCAGGCATGAAAGCAGGTGATGCATGACGTGTGACGCGTGATACTTCATTTGGTAAATGGTGAAGCCTGTGTGAATGACCGTGAGGAAAGTACTCGCAAGGGCCTACACTCACAGACACCATCACCTTTAGTCCCCTGATCCTCTCAAACCCAGAAAGGAAGCCTTCAGATTCACTCACACGAGAGAGAAAGAAATCAGCTGTTCCGATGCAGAAGCAGTAAAGGAAGCCTCCCCTGGGCTTTTCAGGAGCCCCATGGCTGGAATGGGAGGGAATATTTGTTAGTATAAGGTTTATTATTGGGAGGATGCAGTCATGTCACAGACCTTCAAGAATGTTCATAACCATCTCTGAAATCTCTGAAAATCTGAGGAATCTAGTAAGCCAAATAAAAGGATGAAACACAGCTCTTCAGTGTTCCAATTGACATATTCACCAGAGTAACTGCTGGGAGATCAGCAGATGATTATTAAAATTTGTTGCTTTCATTGGCAGAACCAAAAAAACATTAAAAATTTATATCAAGGACTTCCCTGGTGGTCCAGTGGCTAAAGCTTCATGCTCCTAATACAGGGGGCCTGGATTCCATCCCTGTTCACGGAGGATGATACCACATGCCGCGACTAAAAGATCCTGCATGCCGCCACTAAGACCCGTACAGCCAGATAAAGAAATATTTTTATAAATACTACATATCTTTTTGCCTTTTCATACTGTTCATGGGGTTCTCAAGCAAGAATGCTGAAGTGGTTTGCCATTCTCTTCTCCAGTGGAGCACGTTTTGTCAGAACTCTCTCCACCATGACCAGTCCCTTGGACCAAAAGGAGATCAAAGCCGTCAGTCTTAAGGAAATCAACCTTGAATATTCATTGGAAGGACTGATGCTGAAACTGAAGTTCCGATACTTTGGCCACCTGATTCGAAGAGCTGACTCATTGGAAAAGACCCTGATGCTGGGAAAGACTGAAAGGCAGGAAGAGAAGGGGATGACAGAGGATGAGATGGTTGGATGACATCACTGACTCAATGGACGTGAGTTTGAGCCAGCTCTGGGAAATGGTGAAGAACAGGGAAGCCTGGTGTGCTACAGCTCATGGGATCACAAAGAGTTGGTCACAACTGAGCAGCTGAATAATATATATGTGTATATACATATGTATATATCAGTGACTTTGCAATGTCTAATATTCGGTTTTGAGAATCAAACCTCGCCACTGGATGGATTCCAGTCAATAGAAGATGCAGGACCCTGAGGACAGATCTTCAAGGGGTTTCAGAGAGCAGAAGCAAACCTTGAATTCCTGAAAGGGTGGGATGTAGGAGATGGCAGGAGGACCAGAGCTGGAGAGTCACTGAGAACCAAGTCAGGGACCAGAGTCCTACAGAAGTTGTATTGGGCAGCAGCTCAAAATTCCCAGAAGTGTAGTGGCAATTTAGGGAGACTCAGGGGGGACCTCCCTGGTAGCTCAGCTGGTAAAGAATCCTCCTGCAATGCAGGAGACCATGGTTCAATTCCTGGGTTAGGAAGATCCCGTGAAGAACGGATAGGCTATACCCACTGCAGTATTCTGGCCTGGAGAATTCCATGAGGTCTCAAAGAGTCGGACACGGCTACACGGCTAAACAGCTTTCAGGGTTTGTAAGAAAAACCCAAAGACAGCAAGTCTTTGTAGCTAGATAGATGGGGTAAGCGTCTGACCTTTATGTGAAACTTCCCATCCCCCTTATGACCAAGGGTGCATAGTTGTGTGGCTTTATTCCCATCATTGTTTGGACCAGTAAATTAACTGGCCTTATTTGCATAAATATAAGACTAAAAATAAGCTAAAAGAAACATGGGCCACCTACCATAAACAGGAAACTGCTAGCTTCACTAAACAGTTAAAAACACATAAATACATAAAAACCACAAGGATGACATGTATTGCTATGAGAAGGCTGATGGATCAAAGCCTGGAAAATAATTTGATATTGTAAGTCAAGAGAAGTTGAAAAAGTTTATGTCTTTTGATTAATAACTTTAGTTCTAGAAATCTATTGGAGGGGGAGTCATCAGTGTGGACAAAGATGTGAGTTAAGGATGTTTATCAAAATATTATCTATGTTGGCAAAAATTACAGCCAATAAAAAGGAAAAGGACAGAAGGAAGAAAGGAAATAACCCAAGTATTCAACAGTGAGGAAATGTTTAAAGAAGTTACGGCATGCATGTTTGATGTAACTGCATTGCTATTAAAAGCCATGTTTTTGAAGAATAATTTAATGACCTGAAAAATGTTTCTGATGTAGTGAGATACAGAATTGCATATGCAATTGTAGTCTTGCCCAGTTTTGTATATCCATATATATTGAATATTTATCCTGAAAAGTACATATAAAAACTTGGAAGGAAATACAAACAAGTTTAAAAGTTACTTGTAGGACTTCCCTGGTAGTCTAGTGGTTAAAACTTCTGTTGCAGGGAGCATGGGTTTGATCCGTGGTTGGGGAACTAAGATTCTGCATGCCACACAGTGTGGCCAAAAATTTTAAAAATTAATAAAAAGTTATATGTGTTTGTTGAACTGTTAGATAATTTTTATTTTCTTCTTTGTCTCAAAGTATTTGTCAAATTTCTATAATGATTATATTATTTTAAACAATAACCTGTATATTTAGAGAGCAAGACCTGGGTTTCTCATTTATTCTATAGTCAATAGTGAAAAGACCCGGGCCAGGCCTTCGAGGACTTTCCCGTTTGCAGGAGAAACAGCCAAGCAAATAGGGACAGGAAGTTATGCTACAGAATGCAATTATTCCTCCTCCCCTGGAAACTTTTGAAGACCTAGGAGGAAAGAGGAACCAAGCATTTTGGTTGCTGATGATTTGGGCTCTGGGTTGAATAGACTATCTATTGTGAAAGTGTATTGTGCAAAAAGAGAATGGGGCTTTTTGTGAAGGGAGATAAAGAGGGTGTGGGGTGGGAACTGGGAGGGTGGGGGAGGAGGAGGCAGGCCTGGAAGCGGGGTGAGTGGACTGTGAGCAGAGCTGTCTTGAAGGTCCCCCTAAGTCATCCTCCCCACCTTAACCTGGGTCCCAGTGTCCAGGGCTAGCAGATGACCTGGCTTTGCATTCTTAACAGGGGCTCTTAATGCTCTGTGAGTGTTTATCGTCCATAAGAACAGATGAATGAATGAGCATGTAACATCAGGGATCAGCCTCATGAATTTCCTTTAAGGCATTAATTAAACATGTTGTTTGAAGAAGAAAGACTCCATTGTGAAACCACAATGATGAGCGAGGCCGGAGGGGAATTGAACGTCTCCTCCACCAAGGCAGCAAGGTATGTTTGTGCGTGAGCGTGCACGCGTGTGTCTGCAGGTCTGCTTTAGCATCAGGAGGGACCTGGGTTCAAGTTTAAATGTGGCATTAGGTGGAGTCTGAGGAGCTCTTGGTTATGGCGAATTGCAAGCTGTATGACCTTGTTGTTCAGTTGCTGAGTCAGGTCCAACTCTGCGACCCCGTGGACTGCAGCATGCCAGGCTTCCCTGCCTGACCTTGGTCACATTCAGTTCCTAAATGCTTCACTATTATACCTAGAAAATGGAGCTTAGGACAACCCATTCTGGGAGACCAAATAAGCTAGTGCAGATAGGATAATGCTGTGTAGGCAGCAAACACTTTGCAAACAGATCGAGCTATTAATGCCAATATTATTACTTGTAAACCCCGAGACATCGCCATTTGGCAGGGGTTGGAGAAGGGTACCTTAGGCTAATGGCTTGGCTGACGGCTTTGCTGTGTTCTTTCTTCATACAGGAACTCTTTTTTTGGTCCTTTATTTTGGTCCTTTTGCCTGTATTCTTCACTTCATAGCAAATATTTATTGAGAACCCACAATGTGCTTGGCTATCCTTACAGGTCTTCCAGGTAACCAAGGGTGGCTGATGTGACTAGCGATGACTTCTACACAAATAGAAGAGGGGTGCCCAACTTTTCTCTTTGAGAAAAAAGGTGATGTTTAAACTGAGTCTTGAAAGTGGGAAGCTGCTCAGCATAGCGAGGGGGACAGGACGGTGAGCAAGGAACAGACTTTAGGAAGTTACTTAACCTCCCCGGGGCACCATTTCCTGCTCTGAAGAATCCTGCTTGGTCTCAGAATGAGACAATACATTCAAGGCACCCAGCACAGTGCCTGGCCTTTAGTGGGTACTGAAAAAAGCCAGTCCTTTGTCTCCTCTGTATCAAAATCACTTCCTCTTTGAAGCTTACTTCCTGTTCACATTTTGTTCTTTTTCCCAGTTCCTGAAGCTATACTGACTTTTGGCTTGGGCTGTAAGTTACTCAGCCTGTTTCCCAGGATCCAGAAAATAACTTTAAAAGTGGATCACAAAGAAAAGCCCAATGAATTCAAAGTACAAATGTCATGTGGATCATATCCTTTGTTCACAATATGCTAACACTAGAAATTATTGTTAGAAATTGACTATTTAAAATTCTCCCAAATAAGCTTTTGGATAAAGGAAAAAATCAGGAATGAAGTGGAGTTTGTGTGTGTGAGCTTCACTGCCTTTATTTTTATTTTTTTATTTTTGCGTGAACAGTTTTCTTTGGGGGAGCGTGTGTGTGTCTAACTCTTTTTTTTTGAAGTGTAGTTGATTTACAATATGGTGTTAGTTCCAGGTATACCACACAATGATTCAGTTATATATACTAGGAGTTGTGTTAATTTAGAAAGAAAGAGTCACACCTAGGAAAACCAACAATATGTACACAAATCTTTACTCAAAAATCTTAGTTTTTAAAGTGATTTTAATATTAAATCCAGAGAAATTTAAACAAGCAAAATACTCATTAAATACTTTAGAAATACATGAAAACAAAACCCCAAATAAAGATGAGGAAGGAAGAGATCAGAAAAGAAACAGAAAAAAAAATTAAAAAAATAGAAAAACAGTACATAACATGTACATCCTTGAGTTGATTCTTTATGTAAAAAACGAGATCTAAATAATACAATGGACAAATATAATGAAGGGAAAAAAACAAATAAAACTGAGGGTGAAATGGTAGAAATGACAAAAAATAGACTTAAAAAATATAAAAGAATATGTGAGATTGTAGACAAATTTGAATACTTCTGAGATAATTTTCTGGGGGAAAAAATAGAGATGTTTCTCTGACAGAAGCAGAAGCAGAAAATTTAAGCCACCTCCTTCAGCTTCTGTTCAAAATCAGCGGACAGAGCATCTGCCCCTGACCAGCTTTCCGAAACTGCACTTTTTCTCGGCAGCATTTCGCACCATCTGATATGACATATGCCTAATTGCTTACTTGTTTCCCTTCTTCTCTTCCCACTAGAATACCAGCTTCCTAAGAAAAGAGAACTTTAGTGTTTTTAATTAAACTTTTTATTTTGAGATAATCATGATTTTTTAAAAAATAAGCATTATATTTTGAGATGATTGTATGAAAACTATCTGGGAATTCCCTGGCAGGCTAGTGGTTAGGACTCTGCCCTTTCACTGGAGTGGCTGGAGTTCAGTTCCTGGTGGAGGAACTAAGATCCCACAAGGCGAGAGGAGCTGTCAAAAGGAAAAAAAAAGGAAAGCTATTTTACTTGCTGCTGTATCCCTATGCACAAACCTGGGCCTGAAGCATATCAGGCACTTGAAATAAGTACTAGTTTAATGAATAAACAAGTTGAGGAGGAATTTAAGACAGATATCAAGAATGCTGTGCCCCAAAGTTGTGAGTTCAAATGGTTTTACTGGGGAAGAGGGTTTATCTTCTAAAGTTTTGAAGCATGGGATATATAAACTAATCCAGAATTTAGCATTTTCTCTGTGAAGAAATCTATAATTTTTTTTCCTAAGGTTAAAAGAAAAGATGACTAGGGAGAGACATTTTTTATGCCTAGTGCAAAGGCTAAATGAGGTAAAGATGGAAAGGTCAATTTAATTTACAGGCTTAATGAAAATCCAAATGTGATTTTTAACTTTTCAAAAAAAAAGGAAAAGATTATAAAATTAATTAAATCATTTAGCAGAATAAAGAAGTAGAATTTCAACGAAAGTTTTGTAAAATGAGAGTAAGGATGAGGGAATAGAACTTCTAGCCACAAAACATATTAGGAAATTGTGCTGTTTAAAATTGTGTGGTATGAGGACAAAAATTTGTAGTTGTCTTAGTAGTTTAAAATAGGACTTTTAGAATGAGACAATGCAGGAAAACAAAGGGTAATTTAGAAAAGTATTTTGAGCTAACTAGCTGGCCATTTGGGGAAAATATTGTATCCTCATCTCACGTAATACAACAAATGCATTTTATTTGGACATAATAATAGCAATAATAATAAAGACCAAAGGTAAAAATGTTGTGAGGGAAAGAAAATAGACAGTTTCAAACACCTGGAGAAGAAATGACTCCCTAAGCTTAGAACCAAAGGGATAAATCAAGGAAAAAGAGAACATTTTTGGTTGTATAAATAAGTCAAACTTTACATGGTAAGAAAACAAACATTATCTCTACATGATATATTGGGGGTTTCTTGTTTGTTTTTGAAAAAGACGTATTTCTTTACCTGTGTCAGGCCCAGTTGCGGCATGCAGGATCTTTGTTACGTCACGCGGAATCCTCCTGCGGCACGCGGACTCTACTTGTAGTTGTAGCTTAGCTGCTCTGAGGCATCTGGGATCTTAGTTCCCTGGTCAGGGATCGAACCAGACATTGTCCCCTGCATTGGGAGGCAGATTCTTAACCAGTAGACCACCAGGGAAGTCCCTCTAAGATGTATCGTTAAGCAAAGAAGGCAAGTTGCAGTTAGTATGATGTTCACATAAAGAAGAAAAATGTACACAAAACAAAACTGTATTTTTGCAAATGTATTAGGTGTGTAAATACCTAGAAGGTGGTCAGGATGAATGTACACAAACTGATACATTTGGAGTGGGCTAGCAGTGCCCACAGGACTGGAAAAGGTCAGTTTTCATTCCAGTCCCAAAGAAAGGCAATGCCAAAGAATGCTCAAACTACCGCACAATTGCACTCATCTCACACGCTAGTAAAGTAATGCTCAAAATTCTCCAAGCCAGACTTCAGCAATACGTGAACCGTGAACTCCCTGATGTTCAAGCTAGTTTTAGAAAAGGCAGAGGAACCAGAGATCAAATTGCCAACATCTGCTGGATGATCGAAAAAGCAAGAGAGTTCCAGAAAAACATCTATTTCCGCTTTATTGACTATGCCAAAGCCTTTGACTGTGTGGATCATCACAAACTGTGGAAAATTCTGAAAGAGATGGGAATACCAGACCACCTGACCTGCCTCTTGAGAAATCTGTATGCAGATCAGGAAGCAACAGATAGAACTGGACATGGAACAACAGACTGGTTCCAAATAGGAAAAGGAGTACGTCAAGGCTGTATATTGTCACCCTGCTTATTTAACTTCTATGCAGAGTACATCATGAGAAATGCTGGACTGGAAGAAGCACAAGCTGGAATCAAGATTGCTGGGAGAAATATCAATAACTTCAGATATGCAGATGACACCACCCTTATGGCAGAAAGTGAAGAGGAACTAAAACGCCTCTTGATGAAAGTGAAAGAGGAGAGTGAAAAAGTTGGCTTAAAGCTCAATATTCAGAAAATGAAGATCATGGCATCCGGTCTCATCACCTCATCGCAAATAGATGGGGAAATGTGGAAACCGTGACAGACTTTATTTTGGGGGGCTCCAAAATCACTGCAGATGGTGATTGCAGCCATGAAATTAAAAGACGCTTACTCCTTGGAAGGAAAGTTATGACCAACCTATATAGCATGTTAAAAAGCAGAGATATTACTTTGCTAACAAAGGTCCATCTAGTCAAGGCTATGGTTTTTCCAGTGGTCACGTATGGATGTGAGAGTTGGACTGTGAAGAAAGCTGAATGCCGAAGAAATGATGCTTTTGAACTGTGGTGTTGGAGAAGACTCTTGAGAGTCCCTTAGATCCAACCAGTCCATTCTAAAGGAGATCAGTCCTGGGTGTTCATTGGAAGGACTGATGCTGAGCTGAAACTCCAATATTTTGGCCACCTGATTCGAAGAGTTGACACTTTGGAAAAGACTCTGATGCTGGGAGGGATTGGGCGCAGGAGGTGAAGGGGACGACAGAGGATGAGATGGCTGGATGGCATCACCGACTCGATGGACATGAGTTTGGGTGAACTCCAGGAGTTGCTGATGGACAAGGAGGCCTGGTGTGCTGTGATTCATGGGGTCGCAAAGAGTTGGACACGACTAAGCGACTGAACTGAACAGCACATTTGATTTATTTGAACTGTAAGGGTTTTAATATCATACAGTAAGAGCACACTCACTTTGTTGTTGTTCAGTTGCTAAGTCTTGTCCGACTCTTAGCCACCCCAGGGACTGCAGCACGCCAGGCTTCCCTGTCCTTCAGCATCTCCCCGAGTTTGCACTGACTCATGTCCATTGAGTTGGTGCTACCATCCAACTATCTCATCCTCTATCGCCCCCTTCTCCTCCTCATACTCATAAATCACTTGTATAGTTTTAAAAGAAAAAGTGATGACAAAACTAAAAAGACAGTGTTGAATATGTTTAATACCTTAAAAAATTACATAAAGATATTTTTAGGTAAATGATTTTTTAAACTGTAAAATCCCAATAGATAAATCATTAAAAGTTACATGAGTCAGGTCACTGAACAGAAAATACCAGAAACAAAACTAGAAGAAAATGTTTGCACTCATGTCATTTAAATAAATCCAGAGTGAAACCTGGCACTGAAGATTAGGATTCCAACTTCTCTTCTGGACCAAGGACCTGCTCAATTTTTTGGGAAACAGGCAGCTTAGGGGAATCTGCAGCAGAGGGGAGAATGGGAGACCCAACTTAAATTCTCTCAACTGGACATTTTGTTGGTGTTGGATGCTAACCCTTTCCTCTGGGGTGGCTGGTCCTACTTTACCTCCTTGCCTTTTCTGCAAGAGAGTGCGATTCAGGGGAAAGGAAGCAGAGAACTGGTGGCATGGCCTAGTCTGCAGACAAAACTGGGGATATTTGGTCTAGTGCCCTCGTGCAGGTGCCCTTCTTGGGGACTGAGCTCCAGAGCATGGGGGAAAGGTTAGCTTTAGAACTTCCTCAAGGTGAGAAGAAACCATGGAAAGAGGTGAGCAGGACTGATGAACACAAAGGGATTTTGAAGCACTTGGGTAGAGTGGAAACCCTCACTTTTACCCCTTGGGACCTTCTCTTTTGCTGTTTAGATCCTCAGCGCTGGTTCCACTCTTGAGCCCCACAAGTCTACACTGTGTGGGCCCGCGCACACTGGAGCTGCTTTTGGACCTGCCCACGGTGACCTCTTTTGCTGCAGTATAACCTGGGTTTCTCCTTGGAAGAAAAGCTATGACAAACTTAGGCAGTGTATTAAAAAGCAGAGACATTACTTTGCCAACACAGATCCATCTAGTCAAAGCTATGGTTTTTCCAGTAGTCATGTATGGATATGAGAGCTGGACCATAAAGAAGGCTGAACGCTGAAGAATTGATGCTTTTGAACTGTGGTGTTGAAAAAGACTCTTGAGAGTCCCTTGGACTACAAAGAGATCAAACCAGTCAATCCTAAAGAAAATCAACCCTGAATATTCATTGAAAAGACTGAAATTGAAGCTGAAACTGCAATACTTTGGCCACCTGATGCGAAGAGCTGACTCATTTGTAAAGACCCTGATGCTGGGAAAAATTGAAGGCAGGAGAAGGGGCAACAGAAGACGAGATGGTTGCATGGCATCACCAACTCAATGGACAGGAGTTTGAGCAAATTCCAGGAGATAGTGAAGGACAGGGAAGCCTGGTGTGCTGAAGTCCATGGAGTCGCAAAGAGTTAGACGTGACTTAGCAACTGAACAACAACACAACCTGGGTTGAAACCCAGCTCTGCCTGCTACCTACTTGACACTGGGAAAGTAACCTAACCTTCCTGAACTCATTTTTCACTTTTTAAAAAGCATTCTTTATTCATTATTATTATGATTTAGTTTATGAGTTATTTGGCTCTGTCAAGTTTCAGTTTTGGCACGTGGGATCCTCCTTGTGGCATGTGGGATATTTTGTTGCAGCTTGTGGGTGTCTCTAGCTGTAGTGTGTGGGCTTAGTTGCCCTGCAGCCTCTGGGATCTTAGTTCCTCAACCAGGGATCAAACTTGTGTCCCCTGCATTGGAAGGCAGATTCTTAACTACTGGACCACTAGGGAAGTCCCCCACTTTTCTAAATGAAAGGCCAGAGCAGAGCTCCGCTTAGGGTGTGCGGAGGGTTGAATGAGACCGTGAAGCATCAGAACCGGGTCAGGCAGAGTAAAGGGCTAGCAAATGATAGGTGGTCCATTGTTGGCTACAGGCCTGGCCTCTTACAGCACAATGCAGGTCGTGGATTTGAACTTGTGCATGTCCTGGCTGCTGCCCGTCTCTACTTACATGTGCTCTTTACATGTCACTTGTCCGCAATAGACAAGTCTCCACGCCTAACCTGTCCCACGCACTGGGCTCCTGTCAATGGCACTGCATCCAAGACCAGCCAGAAACCTGGCTTTCGTGCTCAGTCTCTTCAGTTGAGTCTGACTCTTTGCCACCCCATGGACTGTAGCTCACCAGGCTCTTCTGTCGATGGGATTTCCCAGGCAAGAATCCTGGAGTGAGTTTCCATTTCTTCCTCCAGGGGATCTTCCCAACCCAGGGATGGAATCTGCATCTCTTATGTCTCCTGCATTGGCAGGCGGGTTCTTTACCACTAGCGCCACCTGGGAAGCCCAGAAACCTGGCACTCCTCTTTAAACCTCAGTGCCCCTCAATGCCCAAGACGCATGGATTCCACCGTGGAAATACCTTTCAGGGGTTCATTACCCTACTCGCACAAGTCTGATTTGGCTGCTAGTATTTCCCTCCTCTGTAACAGTCTTCTTATCCTTTTTAGTATTTTTATTTATTTACTTATTTGGCTGCACCAGGTCCTAGTTGTGGCACACAAGATCTTTTAGTGGCAGGATGTGGGATCCTTAGCCTGGCATGCGAACTCCTAGTTGTAACAGCCTTCTAATTACTCTCTCTGCATCTACCCTGGACTCCTCAGAGCCATTCTTTAAAAAAAAAATCCTCTTGATGGCTTACAGCCTTTTAATGGCTTCCCGCTGGCCTTAGGATAAATCAAAATAAATAGTAAAAATTATTGTGCAGTCACATTGTTCCCTCACTGTCTGTGGCGATTTGTTTCCACGATGCTCAAGTCTCATATACAAAATGGCATTGTCTTTGCATATAACCAGCTTCCCGTGGGTCAATCGGTAAAGAGTTTGCCTGCAAGGTAGGAGACCCAGGTTCAATCCCTGGACGATCCGCTGGAGAAGGAACTGGCATCCCACTCCAGTATTCTTGCCTGGAGAATCCCACGGACAGAGGAGCCTGGTGGGCCATAGTCCATGGGGGGTCACAAAGAGTTAGACACGACTGAGAGACTAACACTTTGCATATAACACAAGCACATTCGCCTCTGTACTTTAAGTCAATTGTAGATTACTTGTAATATCTAAGAAAATGTGAAATCTATGCAAATAGTTATCAATACAATATAAAAGCTACATAAATAGTCACTGGGTTGACAAATTCAAGTTTTGTTTTTTGGAACTTTCTGGTTTTTTTTTTTTTTTCAAATATCCAAGGTGGATTGAATCTGGGAACGCTGAACCTGGAGATATGGAAGGCTGACTGTGTTGTGTGCCAGGCACTGTGTTAAATGTTACACTTTATTTATCTCTTTCAACTCTGGGAACCTTGCCAGGTAGATACCTAACAGCATGCCAGGTCACCTTCAACAAGTTAATTTAGTGACTCAGTTTCATTATCTGCTAAGTGGTAATACCTTGTCTCTTAGGAATATTGTAAGGATTAAATTTGTTATGTCCTGTAAAGTTCTTGGAAAAAATGCCTGGCTTGTATTAAGTGCTTATTAAATTCAGCTAGGTGTTGGAGAAGATGCCCCATTTGCAGCTATGAAAACGGAAACAGAGAAGTTAAGAAACTCACCCAAGGGACTTCCAGGTGGTCCAGTGGCTAAGACCCTGTGCTTTCAATGCAGGGCCCTGGGTTCGATCCCTAGTCAGGGAACTAGATTCCACATGCTGCAACTAAAGAGCCTGCATCCTCCAACAAACAATGAAGATCGTGAGTGCTGTGACTAAGACTCAGTGCGGCCAAATAAATATTAAAAACAAAAGAAAAGATATTCACCCAAGGCCCCACAGAGAGTAAACGACCCCATCAGGATTCATACCCAAGCCTCTTGAGGCCCATCCCTGAGCTGAGTCTTTGAGGAGACTCGCAGACCATTTCCTGTTACTCACTGTCCTCTTCCAAAGTCCCCCCACCTGCTGTACTCACTGCAGCCCCTAAATGCTCCTCATTTCCACACCTGTGTCCTTGACATGCTGTCCCATCTCTTGTGGGCCTTTGTCTCCTCCAGGAGGCCCTCCCTGAACACCAGATCAGGTTGTTGCAGGTGTGCATGCTCAGTCACTCAGTCATGTCTGATGCTTTATGACCCCATGGACTGCAGCTTACCAGGCTCCTCTGCCCATGGAATTTCCCAGGCAAGGGTACCTCCAGCTTCTGCCCCTCCTAAATGTGCAGTGGCTATAGTGGCGACTGCCAGAGCATGTAGGCAGACCCTCCTCGCCTTCAAGGGATGGGGTGTGCTGGCCCAGCGGTGTTTCTTTTCTTCTTCTAGGCTTCCTAGGTGGCTCAGTGGTAAAAGAATCTGCTGGCCAACGCAGGAGATGCAGGAGATGTGGGTTTAATCCCTGGGTCAGGAAGATCTCTTGGAGGAGGAAATGGCAACCCACTCCAGTATCCTTGCCTGGGAAATGCCACGGACAGAGGAGCCTGGTGGGCTACAGTCCATGGCGTTGCAAAAAGTCAGACATGACTGAGCGTGCATGTATTGTTGCAGGAAAGATAATGGGGCCCAAGAGGTTGGTCACATCCCAGTGTCTGGGAACGGCTGCCAAGTATCGGTTCTTGGCTTCCCGCAGGAAAGAATTTAAGAAGGAACTACAGAAGAGTGAAAAAAGGTTTATTCAGGGAGAAAACACACTCCCTAGACGGAGTGTGGGCCATCTTGGAAGGCAAGAATGGCAAGAGACCTCTGGGTATGGGGTTGTCAGTGTTTATAGGGGTGGGTTAGTTCATAGGCTAATGAATAGGAGCTGAAGCTCCAATATTTCGGCCACCAGATGTGAAGAGCTGACTCACTGGAAAAGACCCTGATGCTGGGAAAGTGAAGGTAAAAGGAGAACGGGGTGGCAGAGGATGAGATGGTTAGATAGCATCATCAACTCAATAGACATGAATTTGAGCAAATTCCAGGAGACAGTGGAGGACAGAGGAGCCTGGCTTGCTGCAGTCCATGGGGTTGCAAAGAGTTGGACAGCACCTAGTGACTGAACAACAACGAGTGGGAGGAGTGTTCCAGCTATTTTGGGGAAGGGGTGGGGATTTTCAGGCATTGGGCCACCGCCCGCTTTTTGGCCTTTATGGTCCTGGCATCTGTGGGTGTGTCATTTAATGTTTTGATGTGTTACAATGAACATATACTGAGCGCCATCTGGGACCTAGCTGGTTCTAATCAGCTTATGTCATGTCCTTGGGCTATGCCATTCTCTCAAAGGTTGTGCCCTGTCCCCTTCCTGTCTCATTCTGTCCCTCTCATTGGCCCATTCCCCCCACTTCTTGGCAACACTTTGCACATTTGCAGTTATTGAATTGATCATTACACTGTGTTTCCTGTCTGTCTTCCCTGGCTTGCGGTGAGGGTGGGACCACGTCTATCTTAAAACCTCCAGTGCTTAATCAGTACTTATAGAATGAGTGAATGAACCCCAGAGATCTCAATCATCCTTGTCAAGTAGATGCTGCAAAGCTCTTTTCTAAGAGGGACGTTGGCAATGAGGGGAAATTTGATTAAAGACCCAAGCCAGGGAGAGGTCTAGGACAAGGGAGAGGGGGCTCACTGGTACAAGGGACTGCGGGGGCCAAGTGGAAAGAGGTATCAAAGCATAGAAGGCAACAAAGTCATGGTCAGCATCTTGCTCCAGTGCCAGAGCCAGGGGCCTGAGTGGGGAAAGCTGACTGGAGAGGGTCTGGCACGTGATAAGTGCCCCTAAAGTGGGGCCATTCCTTTAATAATAATCTGCATGGAGCTCCTGAGAAAGGTTGTTTCATTTAGAAAAATGAAAAGGGAAGAAAGGGGGAGTAACATGAACCAAAATATAGAGAAAGTGCAAAGCATTTGTGTATGGTCAGAGTGGTGGGAGCTAGGGTGTAGCCATGGAAAAATTCTGGGTGCTGAGTCTGGAAAGGGAGACTGTGGCCAGAATGGAATGGTCTTGGATGCTGTGTTGAGGTATCTGGGCTTTATCTGGTAAATTAGTGATCCCCCAAATGCGTTTGTTAAATGACATTGGATAAGAAGGGCTTCAGTGTCAAATAAGTGAAAGTGAAAGTCGCTCAGTTGTGTTCAACTCCTTGTGACCCCACGGACTCTACAGTCCATGGAATTCCCCAGGCCAGAATACTGGAGTGTGTAGCCTTTCCCTTCTCCAGGGGATCTTCCCAACCCAGGGATCAAACCCAGGTCTCCTGCATTGCAGGTGGATTCTTTACCAGCTGAGCCACAAGGAAAGCCCAGGAATACTGGAGTGGATAGCCTATCCCTTCTCCAGCAGATCTTTCCGACCTAGGAATTGAATCAGGGTCTCCTGCATTGCAGGTATATTCTTTACCAACTGAGCTATCAGGGAGGCCCAGGGTCAAATAACGTTATAACAAATACTACATGATATCACTTATACAGTAAGTCCCCTGCATACTAACAAGTTCTGTTCCAAGAGGAGAGCATGTTCATAAGTCCAAATTGTCTGTAAGACCAACAAAGTTAGCCTTGGTACCCAACTAACACTGTCAGCTGTATAGTTCAGTTCAGTTCAGTTGCTCAATTGTGTCTGACTCTTTGCGACCCCATGAATCGCAGGACACCAGGCCTCCCTGTCCATCACCAATACCTGGAGTTCACCCAAACTCATGTCCATTGAGTCGGTGATGCCATCCAGCCATCTCATCCTCTATCGTCCCCTTCTCCTCCTGCGCCCAATCTCTCCCAGCATCAGGGTCTTTTCCAGTGAGTCAGCTCTTCACATGAGGTGGCCAAAGTATTGGAGTTTCAGCTTTAGCATCAGTCCTTCCAATGAACACCCATGACTGATCTTTAGAATGGACTGGTTGGATCTCCTTGCAGTCCAAGGGACTCTCAAGAGTCTTCTCCAACACCACAGTTCAAAAGCATCGATTCTTCGGTGCTCAGCATTCTTCATAGTCCAACTCTCACATCCATACATGACCACTGGAAAAACCATAGCCTTGACAAGACAGACCTTTGTCGGCAAAGTAATGTCTCTGCTTTTGAATATGCTATCTAGGTTGGTCATAACTTTACTTCCAAGGAGTAAGGGTCTTTTAATTTCATGGCTGCAATCACTATCTGCAGTGATTTTGAGCCCCAAAAGATAAAGTCTGACACTGTTTCCACTATTTCCCCATCTATTTGCCATGAAGTGATGAGACCGGATGCCATGATCTTAGTTTTCTGAATGTTGAGCTTTAAGTAAATTTTTTCACTATCATCAAGAGGCTTTTTAGTTCCTCTTCACTTTCTGCCATAAGGGTGGTGTCATCTGCATATTTGAGGTTAATGATATTTCTCCCAGCAATCTTGATTCCAGCTTGTGCTTCTTCCAGCCCAGCGTTTCTCATGATGTACTTTGTATATGTTAAATAAGCAGGGTGACAATATACAGCCTTGACATACTCTTTCTCCTATTTGGAACGAGTCTGTGGTTCCATGTCCAGTTCTAACTGTTGCTTCCTGACCTGCATATAGGTTTCTCAAGAGGCAGGTCAGGTGGTCTGGTATTCCCACCTCTTTCAGAATTTTCCACAGTTTGTGATGATCCACACAGTCAAAGGCTTTGGCATAGTCAATAAAGCAGAAATAGATGTTTTTCTGGAACTCTCTTGCTTTTTCAGTGATCCAGTGGATGTTGGCAATTTGATCTCTGGTTCCTCTGCCTTTTCTAAAACTAGCTTGAACATCAGGGATTTCACGGTTCATGTATTGCTGAGGTCTGGCTTGGAGAATTTAGAGCATTACTTTACTAGCATGTGAGATGAGTGCAATTGTGCAGTAGTTTGTGCATTCTTTGGCGTTGCCTTTCTTAGGGCTTGGAATGAAAACTGATCTTTTCCAGTCCTGTGGCCACTGCTGAGTTTTCCAAATTTGCTGGCATATTGAGTGCAGCACTTTCACAGCATCATCTTTCAGGATTCGAAGTAGCTCAACTGGAATTCCATCACCTCCACTAGCTTTGTTCGTAGTGATGCTTCCTAAGGCCCACTTGACTTCACTTTCCAGGATGTCTGGCTCTAGGTGAGTGATCACACCATCCTGATTATCCGGGTCGTGAAGATCTTTTTTGTACAGTTCTTCAGTGTACTCTTGCCACCTCTTCTTAATATTTTCTGCTTCTGTTAAGTCCATACCATTTCTGTCCTTTATCAAGCCCATCTTTGCATGAAATGTTCCCTTGGTATCTCTAATGTTCTTGAAGAGATCTCTAGTCTTTCCCGTTCTGTTGTTTTCCTCTATTTCTTTGCATTGATCACTGAGGAAGGCTTTCTTCTCTCTCTTTGCTATTCTTTGGAACTCTGCATTCAGATGCTTATATTTTTCCTTTTCTCCTTTGCTTTTCGCTTCTCTTCTTTTCACAGCTATTTGTAAGGCCTCCTCAGACAGCCATTTTGCTTTCTTGCATTTCTATTTCTTGGGGATGGTCTTGATCCCTGTCTCCTGTACAATGTCAAGAACCTCCATCCATAGCTCATCAGGCACACTGTCTACCAAATCTAGTCACTTAAATCTATTTCTCACTTCCACTGTATAATCATAAGGAATTTGATTTAGGTCATACCTGAATGGTCTAATGGTTTTCCCTACTTTCTTCACTTTAAGTCTGAATTTGGCAATAAGGAGTTCATGATCTGAGCCACAGTCAGCTCCCGTCTTGTTTTTGCTGACTGTACAGAGCATCTCACTCTTTGGCTGCAAAGAATATAATCAATCTGATTTCAGTGTTGACCATCTGCTGATGTCCATGTGTAGAGTCTTCTCTTGTGTTGTTGGAAGAGGGTGTTTGCTATGACCAGTGTGTTCTCTTGGCAAAAGTCTATTAGCCTTTGCCCTGCTTCATTCTGTACCCCAAGGCCAAATTTGCCTGTTACCCCAGGTGTTTCTTGACTTCCTACTTTTGCATTCCAGTCCCCAAAATGAAAAGGACATCTTTTTTTGGTGTTAGTTCTAAAAGGTCTTGTAGGTCTTCATAGAACCATTCAACTTCAGCTTCTTTAGTGTTACTGGTTGGGGCATAGACTTGGATTACCGTGATACTGAATGGTTTGCCTTGGAAACGAACAGATCATTATGTCATTTTTGAGATTGCATCCAAGTACTGCATTTCGAACTCTTTTGTTGACCAGCTATATAGTACTGTACTTAAACAGGGTTATAACAATTTTCACAGACCTTACAAAGAACTGGGAAAAGACTCCTGGAGGGCACAAACAGAACCTTGTGCACACCAGGACCCAGGAGAAAGGAGCTGTGACCCCACAAGAGATTGACCCAGACTTGCCCATGAGTGTCCAGGAGTCTCCAGCAGAGGCTTGGGTCTGTGGAGGCCTGCTGCAGGGTTGGGGGCAGTGAGTGTAGCAGTGCATGCATGGGATCTTTTGAAGGAGGTTGCCATTATCTTCATTACCTTCTCCATAGTTTGGCCCCAGGTAAACAGCAGGGAGGGAACACAGCCCCACCCATCAGCAGGAAATTGGATTAAAGATTTACTGAGCATGGCCCTGCCCATCAGAACCAGAGCCAGTTTCCCCCTCAGTCAGTCTCTCCTATCAGGAAGCTTCCATAAGCCTCTTATCCTTCTCCATCAGAGAGCCCACAAACTGAAAACCACAGTCACAGAAAACTAACCAATCTAATCACATGGACCACAGCCTTGTCTCAGTTCAGTTCAGTTTAGTCGCTCAGTCGTGTCCGACTCTTTGCAACCCCATGAATCGCAGCACGCCAGGCCTCCCTGTCCATCACCAACTCCCGGAGTTCACTCAGACTCACGTCCATCGAGTCCATGATGCCATCCAGCCATATCATCCTGGGTCGTCCCCTTCTCCTCCTAGCCCCAATCCCTCCCAGCATCAGAGTCTTTTCCAATGAGTCAACTCTTCGCATGAGGTGGCCAAAGTATTGGAGTTTCAGCTTTAACATCATTCCTTCCAAAGAAATCCCAGGGTTGATCTCC
This sequence comes from Capricornis sumatraensis, assembly GCF_032405125.1. NCBI lineage: Eukaryota > Metazoa > Chordata > Mammalia > Artiodactyla > Bovidae > Capricornis > Capricornis sumatraensis. Next base: position 27,164,239 of record NC_091087.1, on the reverse strand, counting down.
TTCAGAATGGACTGGTTGGATCTCCTTGCAGTCCAAGGGACTCTCAAGGGTCTTCTCCAACACCACATTTCAAACGCATCAATTCTTCGGCGCTTAGCCTTCTTCACAGTCCAACTCTCACATCCATACCTGACCACTGGAAAAACCATAACCTTGACTAGACGGACCTTAGTTGGCAAAGTAATGTCTCTGCTTTTGAATATACTATCTAGGTTGGTCATAACTTTTCTTCTAAGGAGTAAGCGTCTTTTAATTTCATGGCTGCAGTCACCATCTGCAGTGATTTTGGAGCCCCCCCAAATAAAGTCTGACACTGTTTCCACTGTTTCCCCATCTATTTGCCATGAAGTGATGGGACCAGATGCCATGATCTTCGTTTTCTGAATGTTGAGCTTCAAGCCAACTTTTTCACTCTCCTCTTTCACTTTCATCAAGAGGCGTTTTAGTTCCTCTTCACTTTCTGCCATAAGGGTGGTGTCATCTGCATATCTGAGGTTATTGATATTTCTCCCAGCAATCTTGATTCCAGCTGTGTTTCTTCCAGTCCAGCGTTTCTCATGATGTACTCTGCATAGAAGTTAAATAAGCAGGGTGACAATATACAGCCTTGACGTACTCCTTTTCCTATTTGGAACCAGTCTGTTGTTCCATGTCCAGTTCTATCTGTTGCTTCCTGACCTGCATACAGATTTCTCAAGAGGCAGGTCCGGTGGTCTCATATTCCCATCTCTTTCAGAATTTTCCACAGTTTGTGATGATCCCCACAGTCAAAGGCTTTGGCATAGTCAATAAAGCAGAAATAGATGTTTCTCTGGAACTCTCTTGCTTTTTCGATGATACAGCGGATGTTGGCAATTTGATATCTGGCTCCTCTGCCTTTTCTAAAACCAGCTTGAACATCAGGGAGTTCATGGTTCACGTACTGCTGAAGTCTGGCTTTGAGAATTTAGAGCATTACTTTACTAGCATGTGAGATGAGTGCAATTGTGCAGTAGTTTGAGCGTTCTTTTGCATTGCCTTTTTTTGGGACTGGAATGAAAACTGACCTTTTCCAGTCCTGTGGCCACTGCTGACTTTTCCAAACTTGCTGGCATATTGAGTGCAGCACTTTCACAGCATCATCTTTCAGGATTTGAAACAGCTCAACTGGAATTCCATCTTCTCCACTAGCTTTGTTCGTAGTGATGCTTTCTAAGGCCCACTTGACTTCAGATTCCAAGATGTCTGGCTCTAGATTAGTGATCACATCATCATGATTATCTGGGTCGTGAAGATCTTTTTTGTACAGTTCTTAAGAATGTACAGGCTTGTCTAACTCAATGAAACTATGCGCCACTCCGTGTATGGCCACCCAAGATGGACAGGTCATGGTGGAGAGTCCTGACAAAACGTGGTCCACTGGAGAAGGGAATGGCAAACCACTTCAGTATTCTTGCCTTGAGAGCCCCATGAACAGTATGAAAAGGCAAATAGATAGGACACTGAAAGATGAACTCCCCAGGTCAGTAAGTACCCAATATACTACTGGAGATCAGTGGAGAAATAGCTCCAGAAAGAATGAAGAGACAGAGTCAAAAACAACACCCAGTTGTTGATGTGAATGGTGATGGAAACAAGGTCCAATGCTGTAAAGAGCAATATTGCATAGGAACCTGGAATGTTAGGTCCATGAATCAAGGCAAATTGAAAGTGGTCAAACAGGAAAGGGCAAGAGTGAATGTCGACATTTTAGGAATCAGCGAACTAAAATGGACTGGAAGGGGTGAATTTAACTCAGATGACCATTATATCTACTACTGTGGGGAGGAATTCCTCAGGAGAAATGGAGTAGCCATCATAGTTAACAAGAGAGTCCAAAATGCAGTACTTGATGCAATCTAAAAAATGATGGAATGATCTCTGTTCGTTTCCAAGGCAAACGATTCAGTATCACGGTAATCCAAGTCTATGCCCCAACCAGTAATGCTGAAGTTGAACGGTTCTATGAAGACCTACAAGACCTTCTAAAACTAATACCCAAGAAAGATATCCTTTTCATTATAGGGGACTGGAATGCAAAAGTAGGAAGTCAAGAAACACCTGGGGTAACAGGCAAATTTGGTTTTGGAGTACAGAATGAATCAGGGCAAAGGATAATAGAGTTTTTGCCAAGAGAACACACTGATCACAGCAAACACCCTCTTCCAACACACAAGAGAAGACTCTACACATGGACATCAGCAGATGGTCAACAATGAAATCAGACTGATTATATTCTTTGAGCCAAGCTCTATACAGTCAGCAAAAACAAGACCAGGAGCTGACTGTGGCTCAGATCATGAGCTCCTTATTGCCAAATTCAGACTTAAAGTGAAGAAAGTAGGGAAAACCGCTAGACCATTCAGGTATGACCTAAATCAAATTCCTTATGATTATACAGTGGAAGTGAGAAATAGATTTAAGTGACTAGATTTGGTAGACAGTGTGCCTGATGAGCTATGGATGGAGGTTCTTGACATTGTACAGGAGACAGGGATCAAGACCATCCCGATGGAAAAGAAATGCAAGAAAGCAAAATGGCTGTCTGAGGAGGCCTTACAAATAGCTGTGAAAAGAAGAGAAGCGAAAAGCAAAGGAGAAAAGGAAAGATATAAACATCTGAATGCAGAGTTCCAAAGAATAGCAAGGAGAGATAAGAAAGCCTTCCTCAGCGATCAATGCAAAGAAATAGAGGAAAACAACAGAACGGGAAAGACTAGAGATCTCTTCAAGAACATTAGAGATACCAAGGGAACATTTCATGCAAAGATGGGCTTGATAAAGGACAGAAATGGTATGGACTTAACAGAAGCAGAAAATATTAAGAAGAGGTGGCAAGAATACACGGAAGAACTATACAAAAAAGATCTTCATGACCCAGATAATCATGACGGTGTGATCACTCACCTAGAGCCAGACATCCTGGAAAGTGAAGTCAAGTGGGCCTTAGGAAGCATCACTACGAACAAAGCTAGTGGAGGTGATGGAATTCCAGTTGAGCTACTTCGAATCCTGAAAGATGATGCTGTGAAAGTGCTGCACTCAATATGCCAGCAAATTTGGAAAACTCAGCAGTGGCCACAGGACTGGAAAAGGTCAGTTTTCATTCCAAGCCCAAAGAAAGACAATGCCAAAGAATGCACAAACTACTGCACAATTGCATTCATCTCACATGCTAGTAAAGTAATGCTCTAAATTCTCCAAGCAAGGCTTCAGCAATACGTGAACCATGAACTTCCAGATGTTCAAGCTGATTCTAGAAAAGGCAGAGGAACCAGAGATCAAATTGCCAACATCCGCTGTATCATCGAAAAAGCAAGAGAGTTCCAGAGAAACATCTATTTCTGCTTTATTGACTATGCCAAAGCCTTTGACTGTGTGGATCATCACAAACTGTGGAAAATTCTGAAAGAGATGGGAATACCAGACCACCTAACCTGCCTCTTGAGAAATCTGTATGCAGGTCAGGAAGCAACAGTTAGAACTGGACATGGAACCACAGACTCGTTCCAAATAGGAGAAAGAGTATGTCAAGGCTGTATATTGTCACCCTGCTTATTTAACTTATATGCAGAGTACATCATGAGGATCACTGGGCTGGAAGAAGCACAAGCTGGAATCAGGACTGCTGGGAGAAATATCAATAACCTCAGATATGCAGATGACACCACTCTTATGGCAGAAAGTGAAAAAGAACTAAAGAGCCTCTTGATGACAGTGAAAGAGCAGAGTGAAAAGTTGGCTTAAAGGTCAACATTCAGAAAACTAAGATCATGGCATCCAGTCCCATCACTTCACGGCAAATAGATGGGGAAACAGTGGCAGACTTCATTTTTGGGGGCTCCAGAATCACTGCAGATGGTGACTGCAGTTTGCAGTCAGCAAGCAAGCATTAAAAAACGCTTGCTCCTTGGAAGAAAAATTATGACCAACCTAGACAACATGTTAAAGAGCAGAGACATTACATTGCCAACCAAGGTCCTTCTAGTCAAGGGTATGGTTTTTCCAGTGGTCATGTATGGATGTGAGAATTGGACTATAAAGAAACCTGAGCACTGAAGAATTGATGCTTTTGTTGGAGAAGACTCTTAAGAGTCCCTTGGACTGCAAGATCAAACCAGTCCATCCTAAAGGAAATCAACCCTGAATATTCATTGGAAGGACTGATGCCAAAGCTGAAACTCCAATACCTTGGCCACGTGATGAGAAGAACTGACTTATCTGAAAAGACCCTGATCCTGGGAAAGATTGAGGGCAGGAGGAGAAGGGGTCACAGAGAATGAGATGGATGGATGGCATCACCTACTCAACAGACATGATTTTGAGCAAACTCTGGGGAGATAATGAAGGACAGGGAAGCCTGGCATGCTGCAGTCCATGGAGTTACAAAGAGTTGGACACAGCTGAGTGACTGAACATAGAAAACAAACTCAAAAAAAAAAAAAAAAGAAAACTCAAAAGATAAGGAAAACATTTTTGTTTGTTTTTTATTTTTAAAAAAATGTTTATTTTTGTCCGCACCAGTCTTCACGGTGGCGGGCAGGCTTTCTCCAGTTGCAATGGCCCGGCTTCTCACTGAAGTGGCTTCTTTTGTTGCAGATCACAGGTTCTAGAGCTGAGAGTCAGTAGTTGTGGTGCAGAGGCTTAGTTGCCCCGAGAGTCGTGGGGTCTTCCTAGCCCAGGGACTGAACCCGAGTCCCCTGCGTTGGCAGGCAGACTCTTCACCACTGGACCACCAGAGAAGTCTAAGAAAGCATTTTTAATCTTACAGTATAGTAAGTAACCTTACAGTACAAGAAAGCAACCTTGAGAGTAGAGTAGAGTACCAGCTACATCAGTAGCACTGCCGCTCTTTTTGGACATCCTGGGCTTGAAATAATGATGCCGTACTACTATATGCCATACAGTACTGTTCAGTAAAGGGCACAAAAGCACAGTCACTTCTAAAGGACGCAGGCAGGTGACAATGTAGGCCAGGTACGTGAACTATTGGACATGTGAACTATCTTATGATCGGACATGGCACATTCAAATCTTTGAAAGTTCAAAGAAGCTTGAAGGTTCATACATAGGGGACTTACTGTATGTGGAATAAAAAATACAACAAAGGAATAAATATTAAAAAAAAAAAAAAGCAAAGCAGACTCGGGGATATAGAGAACAAACTAGTGGTCCCAGTGGGGAGAGGGAAGGGGGACAGTGACATAGGGTTAGAGGATTAAGAGGTACAAACTATGGAGTATAAACTAAGCTGCAAGGATATATTGTATAGCTCAGGGAATAGAGGGAATATTTTATAATAAGTATAAATGGAGTATAACCTTTAGGAACTGGGACTCACTCTACCGTACACTTGTAACACATAACATTGTACATCAACTGTACATCAATAAGGACTTCCCTGGTGGTCCACTGGTTGGGATTCCGTGCTTTCACTGGGCCCAGATTCTATCCCTGGTCAGAGAACTAGGATCCCATAGGCTGTGTTCGGCACCACCGAAAGAACAAAATAGAACAACTACAACAAACAACCATTTCCAACTAAAAAGAAAAAGGCAGGGTAAAAAAATGAAGCAGCTCTTTACCGAAAGACTACTTGGGGCCCTTAATATGTCATTTTGTGTTTGGATTCTCTACCATGGGTATGCTATAGAGAATTTCTTAAACTTATTTGATCAAAGAATGAAGGTTCTAAGGAAGATACTTGGAGAAATATTGCTGTAGGCATTGGGCAACCCTGAAATGTTTTGAGGGGTATAAAGCAATGGGGTCAGATTTATGTTTTCTTATTTCTTAAATAATTAATTACTCAGTTGGCTGTGCCGGGTCTTAGCTGCGGCTCATGGGGTTTTTTTGGCTATGACATGTGGGATCTAGTTCCCTGATCAGGGTGAAACCGGGTCCCCAGCTTTGGGAGCGCAAGGTCTTAGTCACAACCACCAGGAAGTCCCCAGATTTATGTTTGAGGCCAAGAAATTCTGTGGCCCAGTTGCCAGTGGGGGAAGAAGCACAGGGAAAAGGAGAAGAAGGTAAATATACCATCCACCAGCTTCATGAAAACAGAGGCTCACATGCCTGTCAGAGAATTGATTTCACCCACCGAACAGGGAGCACTGGGCTTAGGCTTGGCTTGGTTGCTGTCTCCATACATCTAGAGGGTCTGACATAGGAAATGCTGAGTGCTAGAGAGAGATGGGTTTCAGGGCATCTGGTGTCTGTGATAAATAAGGGGAGCCTGGAGGCTTTCTCCTCTACATACTTCCTCTGCAGGCCGGGGCCTCTCACGTTCACTGTCCAGCCTCTCAGGCCCTCCCCGCCTCCCGCCTCCACCCCTGGACACTTCCTGCCCAGCTGCAGTGGGACCATCCTGCTCGCCTCTCCTCCCTTGGATTCCATGTGTGAGTCCAAAATGGCCTAAGTCGCGGTGGAGCTGCAGACTCAGGTCAGTCTTCCTTGTACACCTGTAAAAATCAGATGTAAGAACGTTCTCCTTGACACACCTCTATCAAGAAAAAAAAAAAAAAAAACAAAAAAACCCATAATATATGAAGAGACATTCAGCCTAACAGAAAGCCCTGCCGTCAACCCCCTGAGCCCTTGGAAACGCTCAGAAGCCCCTTCAGTTCCCCACTGGAATCTCCGTCTGCTAGATGATTCTCGTTAATTAAGCTTGCTTTTTCTCAAGCACCAGCTCTTCTAATAAATCAAGTCCAGGTTTCAGATCCAAAATCTTTTTTATATGTCATCCGCGGTTGTAAGTTTTGCTTTCTAATTTTTACTGCAAATATCCAAGCACTTCCTCTATATAATGGATTAAATAAAAATTTTCAGGCTAGCCTGGGAACTTGACAATTACAAATCTCTCCTCTCCTCTCTTCACCTGAGTAAAAATGTGTCTGTTGTGGAGTGTGAAACTGATTTACAAAAGACCTTTTCCAGAATAACCTATCTGGGAGCTCTGAGGCACTTTTCCCTAACCATATAATTGTGTATTTGCTTGTGCATTTGGTCACCCCAGGTGGACTTTCACCTTACTCTTTCTCGATCTTTCTGACATTTAACACCCACCTCTCCTGCTTCTTAAAATGTATCCCAATATGGCTTCGAGGGCTCGACCCCAAGGCACTCGCAGTTCAGTTCAGTTCAGTTGCGCAGTCGTGTCCGACTCTTTGCGACCCCATGAAACGCAGCACGCCAGGCCCCCTGTCCATCACCAACTCCCGGAGTTCACGCAGACTCACGTGCATCGTGTTGGTGATGCCATCCAGCCATCTCATCCTTGGTCGTCCCCTTCTCCTCCTGCCCACAACCCCTAAGTCCGTGCTATTGGGTGGGTGTTGACTCCACCCCCGAAGGCCCAGCCAATCAACACATCCTATTTCTGTGCATCAGTGTTGAGCCAAGTCAGGCCTGCTAGAGTCAGTGAAACTCAACTAGTTGACTTGTTGGGTTTCCTTTTCCTTTTTTCTGAGAGGCTGTTAAGGATGGGTGCCATGGCTGCCATCTTGCTGTTTCAGGAAAGTGAGGCCAACGTGAAGGAGGGCAGAGCTGAGAAACGGAACTTGGAATTAATCATCCTTTGATCCTCTGATCAGCGGCACCTGAAGCTCCACCTACACTGAGGTTTTAGTTCTATGCATCAATAAATACACTTTGGTTAAATCAGTTTGGATAGGTCTTCTGTCACTTGGGAACCAAGAGTCCTCTTTCTAATACCCGTTTTTCTTCTGCATTAGTGAACTCCAAGGCAGACTCTGGGATCCTGCACTGTTGATTCAAACACCCCACTCCTCTCCCTGTCTATGGAGGCTCAGAACTGCATACACGTCTTGCTGAAAGAACGGGAACAATTTTTAAACAGTGTGAACTCCAATCTCCTCCGTACCTCCAAATAGGCAAGTCACATATGTTCCTAGGGCTCCAGCAGACACTCTGGTTGATATCTGGCAGTGGTCCTGAAACCCAGAGCAGTTTTCCTGCAGGGAGAGGCAGCCAGCCTCAGACAGAAATAAGGTGACAGGGAGCTCAGGGCGCTCTGAGTCTCCTCATGGGCTAACTGAACAGGTTTACCTCTTCCTGGCCCATCTCCAGAGGCAGACAGAATTCATGCCGTGTTTGGAAGAACTGTCAATCTAGTGGGCAAGGTAAGGAGAGGTGGTTAAAGGCAAGGGCTCAGGCATCAGCCAGGTCTGGGTCCAAATCCTTATCTTAGGACACACAAGCTGTGTGCCAGTGGCAAGTAACTGAGCCCCTGAGCCTCAGTGTTCTCATCTGTAAAATAGGGATAACAGTAATGCTAAAGCTGAAACTCCAATACTTTGGCCACCTCATGCGAAGTGTTGACTTATTTGAAAAGACCCTGATGCTGGGAGGGATTGGGGGCAGGAGGAGAAGGGGACGACAGAGGATGAGATGGCTGGATGGCATCACCGACTCGATGGACGTGAGTCTGAGTGAACTCTGGGAGTTGATGATGGACAGGGAGGCCTGGTGTGCTGCGATTCATGGGGTCGCAAAGAGTCGGACACGACAGCGACTGAACTGAGCTGAACTGAACTGAGGGCTTCCTAGGTGGCTCAGTGGTAAAGAATTTGCCTGCCAAGCAGGATATATGGGTTCAATCTCTGGGTCAAAAAGATCCCCTGGAGAAAGAAATGGCAATCCACTCCAGTATTCTTGCCTGGAGAATTCCATGGACAGTGGAGTCTGGCGGACTGCAGTCCCTGGAGTCACAAAGAGTTGAACACTTAGCTACTAAACTACAACAGCAACAAAAACAGTATCCACCTCAAAAGTATTGATGGGAACTGACTGACAATAAAAGACAGAGCCTGAAGGCAATACCCACTATATGGGAAAAAATATTTATTATTTTCATCTCCAAGCTTGGTCTAACCTCTAAGCACGCTAAAACATTCTGTTAACTGGAAGAGTTCAAAAGACAGAAAAAAGGACTTCCCTGGTGGTCCAATGGCTAAGACTCCAAGCTGCCAATGCAGGGTGCCTGGGTTCGATCCCTGGTCGGGGAACTAGATCCCACATGCCACAAGGAAGATTTGATTTGGCATGCTGCAGCGAAGACCTAGTACAGCCAAATAAATAAATAATTTTTTAAAAAGATTTTAAAAATATAGGAAAGGCCAAATCTGGCTACAGTTTGGTTACCTCTCAGTAGGAACCATGGGACGAAGAACGTGGACTTTAGCTTTGGGTAGACATAGGTTCAAGTCGGGCTCTGTCACATACAGTTGTGTGACCTTGAACAAGTCATGAGTGACCATTCTGAGCCTCCACTGCTTCATCTGTAAAATAGGCAAATTAAAACCTACTTCAGAAACTTGCGGTGAGGATGTAATGAGCACGTGTTTGGTGCATTGTTCAAACCTCCGTAACGGTGGGTATACCTCAGCTATGTCTATGGGCAGGCTATGCGAGCGATGATCCTTATTTACATGAAGAGAGGAGTGAGGCTGCTGTTACTTTATTCAAGCAGCATTAATTATTCCTTAGACAAGGGCTGTGATTTATGATGAGAGAAGAGGAAGAGAAGAAAAAAGAAGAGGAGAGAACAGCCTGTGCTGGGGATGAAGAGCTCGGTGGAGAGATGTCATGAGACCATTATGCAGACTGCTGTTCCTGGAGCTGATGGCAGGAGTGCTGATCCAGGTTTCCTGAGACCTGGGTTCTAGCCAGTGCCTCTCCAGCCAGGTACTCAGACCCCTTCAGTCCTGGCCGAGGTGCCTTCCTTAACTGTGTGACCTTGGAAGGGCACAGCCTCTCTAAACCTCTTGTCCTATTAATAAGATGGGGCTGTGAACACTGGTCTCTTTCACAGGATGGCTGTGGGCATTGAATGAAATGTGGAAACACTTTAAAAACTCCAGAATCCTCTTACTGCCCCCAGTGGCCCTCATATTCTATGGTTTAGGTTCTGCCATTTCCCAGTGTATGTTACACACTGTAAAAACACACCTTTTCGGGACTTCCTTGGCCATCCAGTGGTTAAGACTCTCTGCTTCCACAGCAAGGGTCTCGGGTCTGGGAGTTAAGGATCCCGCATGGCATGTGGCAGCAGCCAAAAAGACCAAGTACAAAAAAACTCATACTTTTTCTATATCTGTTTCATGCCTTGGAGGATGGACACAGTGGGGACCTGGGTGGGGCAGCAACAAAGAATGCGGGCTCCCTGATGGAGCAGGTGGTTAGGGTGGGGCTGTTAAAGAGGGCAGTGGCTGAAGGGGTGGAATGGAGTCAGGCTAATCCACTTAGGTGTCAGACAGACGTGAATCTGAATCTTGGCCCCCAGCTTGAGACCTTGGGCAGATCACTTACGAACTTCCCGGTTTCCCTCTGTTCATGGGGATGAGAGAGCTAATTGTGAGGACTAAAAGAGAAACATGTTTGCAGCACTTAGTATGATCCCCTGCTTGTTTTTGTTTTTGTTGATGAGTCGCTCAGTTGTGTCTGACTCTTTGTAACCCCGTGAACTGCAGCACGCCAGGCTTCCCTGTCCTTCACTATCTCCCAGAGTTTACTCAAACTCATGTCTGTTGAGTCAGTGATGCCATCCAACCATCTTATCCTCCGTCACCCCCTTCTCCTCTTACCCTCAATCTTTCCTAGCATCAGGGTCTTTTCCAATGAGTCGGCTCTTCACATCGGGTGGCCAAAATATTGTAGCTTCAGCTTAAGCATCAGTCCTTCCAGTGAATATTCAGGGTTGATTTCCCTTAGGATTGACTGGTTTGATCTCCTTGCAGCCCAAGGAACTCTCAAGAGTCTTCTCCAACAACACAGTTTTTGTGCTTAGTCACTCAGTCGTGTCTGACTGTTTGCAACCCCATGGACTGTAGCCCACAAGGCTCCTCTGTCCACAGGATTCTTCAGGCAAGAATACTGGAGTGGGTTGCCATGCCCTCCTTCAAGGGATCTTCCCAACTCAGGGATCAAACGTAGGTCTCCCGCATTGCAGGTGGATTCTTTACTGTCTGAGCCACCAGGGACTCTTTGTAACCCCATGGACCTCAGCACACCAGTTTTTTGGTCTCCATTAATTCAGAAACAAAGCCTCCCAGGGTTGAAACCACACACACAGATTGGGACTCTAACTCAATTGCACCTCAGATGGCGTTTGAGCCCAGCTAAAACTCAGACTGGGACTTGAACCCATGGGCTGGAACTTAAACCCATGGGCTGGAACTTAAACCCACTCGACTTACTGACAATCAGGTTCTGTATGTCAGCACAGAAAGAATTCATCAGGAGGCAAAGTGATAGGTAAGAAGTAGCTTTATTAATATAGGATGCTTCTGAGGAATATGAGTAGGTAATCAAGGAGGAACTAAGTGGGAAAGTAGGTTTATTCAGAGAGACACACATTCCATAGGCAGAATGTGGTCCATTTCAGAAAGTTAGAGCAGACCCAAAACACAGAGTGGTTCGTTTTTATAGACTGGGTAATTTCATAGGCTAACAAGTAGGAGGATTATTCCAACAATCTTGGAAAACGGACAGGCGTTTCTAGGAACTATTTCACCCACCCAATTTTTGGCGGTTTTTGGTCAGAGTTAGAACTGCCATCGGAGAAGGCGATGGCACCCCACTCCAGTACTCTTGCCTGGAAAATCCCATGGATGGAGGAGCCTGGTAGGCTGCAGTCCGTGGGGTCGCAAAGAGTCGGACACGACTGAGCAACTTCACTTTCACTTTTCACTTTCATGCATCGGAGAAGGAAATGGCAACCTACTCCAGTGTTCTTGCCTGGAGAATCCTAGGGACGGGGGAGCCGGGTGGGTGGCCGTCTATAGGGTCTCACAGAGTCGGACACGACTGAAGTGACTTAGCAGCAGCAGCAGCAGAACTGCCATAGTGCCTGTGGGCCTATCGTTTTGGATAGGCTAATGTATCACAATGAGGCTCACGGTCTACTGGAAGTCGAATCTTCTGCCCTCTTGGGCTAATCATTTCTAACCAGTTTCTGTTGTATCCTCAGGGGCTATATCATTCCTTAAGGGTTGTGCCATCCCCTCCCCCCTTCTGTTTCAAGGTGAGTCTGGGATTTTCAAATATACTTGGCTTCCTTCATTTAATACTATTTGATTGACTTAGAATGGTGAAGTGTGGACTTTTATGGTTGGAAGGGATATTAGTCAGGGCTTAATAGCTGTGGCCCTAGGAATCCTGGGCTCTGCAGAGCTGCCTCAGAGTCAGGAAGGCCTGCAGGCAGGGTTCCAGGACGTGGTGGCTAAAAGAAATGTGAAAACCCCATAGTCCAATGCCTGGATCCATTATGATGTTCTTTTAGTGTGAGGCTAAGGAATAATTCTATAGCAGTAGAATTCACTCTCTTTCTTTACTGGAGAATTGACTGTCCTCTCATGGCCATCTGTGTCCAGCTTTTATTTTTATTTATTTATTTGTCTATGCCATGCATCTGGCAGGGATCTCAGTTCCCCGACAAGGAATTGAACCCACACCCTTGGCGGTGACAGAGAAGCCTGGTGTGCTGCAAAGGGTTGCAAAGAGTCAGACACAACTTAGCAATTGAACAGCAACCTGAGCAGTGAAAGCATGGAGTTCTAACCACTGGACTGCCAGGGAATTCCCTGTGTCCAGCTTTTAGATCCGAGTTCTAGAATTCTCTATCGTTAAGAAGCAGCTTCCAGCATAACCCACTAGGAGCCCCAGGGTTCTGCCTGATTGGTCCTCCTGAGGACAGGCTGGAGGGCTGAAGCCTCCTGTTGAGGAGCAGAAAGAGGAAGGAGTCCAGAATTCTGGAGAAGCCAGTCCTTTTGGGGGGAGATGTGATCCGGAAGGCCAGATGCCTCTGGGACAGAGAACTCTGTCCTCTATGTTGTTATACAAAGGCTGTAATTAATACCACCGAGGCTCCAAAAAGACATCCTATCTTTCTAATAAAAAATGAAAGCCGCTGGGCCCAACGCCCAAAGCGTGCAACCATTGCCAGCCCAGAAGCCTCCAGCAGAGGGCGTTCACAGGGACCGAGGTGTCCTCATGCCAACCACCCAAACTGCAGGAGAATGGAGCCCTGCCCCACCTAGTTCTGCTCAGCCAGAGCAGGGCAGGTACCAGGAGACCTGAGGCCCCAGGGGATATGAGTCATTCAGACAGGAGGCCTTGGAGTGTCGGGGGAGGCAGGAGATGGAGAACACACATCAGGGTTGATTTCCTTTGACCTCCAAATTGCACATCAATTTGTCACCCATTTCGTACTGAACAGACTTTCCACCCTGGCGCAGAGCACAGGCGCTCCGCCAGGACCTCCCCACACACTGCTTCCTCACCTGCTGAAAGCGCCACTGGAATATATCATGTAAAAGCTCCCCCTTCCATGGTATCATGTGAATGTCTCTGCCCGTTGTCAAGGCCTTTCACTATCTGCCTCCTGTCTTCCAGTCTGCCTCATCTCTACATATGCTGTTTGCTTTAGGCAGACTGGTCCCCTGGATGGCTGCCCCAAACTGCCATCCACTTTCCCTTTTGCAAAATGGCACTAGCAGGGCCCACTTCATAGTGGCTGTTGTGAGGATTAAGTGAGAGAACACATGTGAGTCACATGCCTGGCACATGATGGATACTTAGCATAAATGTTTGTGATGATGATAATTGTGGGGTTTTAAAATTTATATATTTGGCTGCACTGCGGCTTAGTTGTCGCATGTGGGATATTTAGTTAGCAGCATTCAAACTCTTAGGGAAGTGGCAACCCACTCCAGTATTCTTGCCTGGGAAATCCACGGACAGAGAAGCCTGGTGGGCTGCAGTCCACGGGGTCTCGGAAAGGGTCAGACGCCACTGAGGACTCACGCCATTGCTTTGGGGTCACATCCAAGAATTTATTGCACAATCCAGTGGCATGGAGCATTTCTTCTGTGTTTTCTTCAAGTTTGGGGCCTTATGTTTAGATCTGAATCCATTTTGAATTAATTTTTGCATATGCTCTAAAGTAAGGGTCCAATTTTATTATTTTGCATGTGGATATCAAATTTTCCCAGCAGCATTTGTTAAAGAACGGTTCTTTCCCCACGGAGTGGCCTTGGCAGCCATCATTTGATTATATGTGTAGGGGTTCATTTCTGGGCTCTCTATTCCACTGGTTTGTGTCTATAGTATCACAACATTTTGATTGCTGTATCTTTGTAAAATGTATAGAAATTGAGACATGTGAGACTTTCAACTTTCTTCTTCTTTTTCAAGACTTTTTTTGTTTTTTTCAGTTCAGATTCCTTTGAGGTTCCATGCGAATTTTAGGGTAAGTTTTTTTCCTTAATTTCTGCAAAAAAGTCATTGGAATTTTGATAGAAACTGTGTTGAATTTGTAGATCACTTTGGGTAATAATGACATCTTAACAATATTAAGTCTTTCAGTCCATTAACATGGCATGTATTTCCATTTATTTGTGTCTTCTTTAATTTCTTTCAGCAGTGTTTTGTAGTTTTCATTGTACAAGTCTTTTTTTTTATTGTTCTGTTAGTGTGTAGAAATGCAACTGATTTCTATGTGTTCATTTTGTATCTTTCAACTTTGCTGAATTTGTTTATTCTAACACTTTTTTGGTGTTTGGAGTCTTTAGGGTTTTCTACATATAAGATTATGTCATCTCTGAACAGAGATAATTTTACTTCTTCCTTTCCAATTTGGACCTATTTAATTTCTTTATTTCTTATATAATTGCTCTGGCTAGAACTTCCAGTACTGTGTTAAATAGAAGCCGTGAGAGTGGGCATTCTTGTCTTGTTACTGACCTTAGAGGAAAGGTTTTCAGTCTTTCACCATTGAGTATGATGTTAGCTGTGGGCTTGACATACATGACCTTTGTTATGTTGAGGTTATTTCTGTCTAGTCCTAGTTTGTTGAAAGTTTTTATCATAAAATTTTGTTAAATTTTGTCTAAAGCTTTCTCTGCATCAGTTGAGATGGTCACGTGGTTTTTGCCCTTCATTGTGCTGATGTGTGATCTTTGTATGTTGGATCATCCTTTCATCCCAGGAACGGGTTCTAAGTGGTCATGGTACATAATCTCTGTTTTTTTTGGCTGCGCTGGGTCCTCATTGCTTTCTCTAGTTGTGGTGAGATGGGGCTACTCTCCACAGCAGTCCCCGGGCTTCTCAACACGGTGGCTTCTCTTGTTGCAGAGCACAGCCTCTAGGGGACGGGCCCAGTAGTTGTGGCACACAGATTAGTGGATCAGGGATCGAACCCATGTCCCCTGCTTTGGCAGGCAGGTTCTTATCCACTGCACTACCAGGGAAGTCTGGTACAGAATCTTTTTAATGTGCTGCTGAATTCGGTCTGCTGATATTTTGTTGAGGATTTTTGCATCAGCCTTCATTTGGGGTATTGATCCATGGTTTTCTTTTATTGCAGTGTCTTCGGCTTTAATACGAGGGTAATGCTGGCCTCATAGAATGAGTTTGGGAGTGTTTCTTCCTCTTCACATCCTATTGAAAGATGATACCTAAAGCTCAACTTCTCTGTATGCTGGCGCCAATTCAAATCTTGGAGACAAGAGTTTTGGATAAAGTAGAAAAGAGTAGCTTTATAGCTTTGCCAGGCAAAGGGGATCATAGTGGGCTAAGGCCCTCAAAACCAAGTATCCCAGCTTGGGGAAGACAGTGACAGGTTTTATAGTCATTGTTCAAAGAGGGCATGATCAGCTCATGGACATTCTTCCGATGGATTGGTGGCAAGGTAAGTAGGAGCCCACGTCATCAACCATCAGGTCCAACTGGTCTGGCGTCTACATATTATGGCCTACTATAATTAACTGTTACTTCTTCCACCTGGAGAAGATTTCAATATCTGCAGAATAGCTCAAAGATATTGTGTGTATCTATTGATGGGGCAACAGGACTTTGCCCCAAGGCTGCTCTTGGCTGTTTCACCCTGGTCTCACATCCCCTCCCTTCCTTATCTAACAACTGCTTGAATCTGCCCATTGGAACTCAGGAAAGGTCATGGAGGATGAATGAATGTTGTTTCCTATAGTCAAAGAAATGGGGGACAGAGAAAGACCTTGTGCCCAGGAGCCCCACAGGGCGCTGCATGGTATCAAAGAGTTTGATGAGGATTGGTTCTGGTTCTCTAAATATCTGATGGAATTCTCCAGTGAAGCTGTCTGGTCCTGGGTTTTTCTTGGGAGGTTTTATTTACTAATTCAATCTCCTTACACTAGTTATATATCTGTTTAGATTTCCTATTTCTTCATGACCCAAGTGTGTATTTCTAGGAATTTATCTGTCTTTTTTCTAGGTTATCCAATTGTTGGTGCACAACTGTTCATAATATTCTCTTATAATCGTTTTATTTCTACTGAGTCTGAGGGCTCTAGAGCCTGTGTTCCAGAGCCCATGGAACTGGAGAAAGCCTGCATGCTGCAGTGAAGATCCAGTGCAGCCAAAATAAAAATAAATAATATAAAAATTTTAAAAAGAAAAACAATAGAAAAGAATCAACATAATTAAGAGTTGGTTTTAGAAAAGATCAACAAACCCTTAGCTAGATTCACAAGAAAAAAAGGGAGAGGACACTCAAAAAACCGAAAACAGAAATGAAAGAGGAGAAATTAGAAACTTGGTAACCAGTTTGATTAAAAAGTGAAAGAGAGGCATCTTAGTATATTGTTCAGTCTGTATGCTAGTGAAACAATCCCTATTAAAAAGCCTCTACACAGAGACTTCCCTGGTGGTCCAGCGGTTAAGAATTCACTTTGCAATGCAAGGGACCTGGGTTCGATCCCTGGTTGGAGAACTAAGATGCCACCTGCTACAGGGCAACTAAGCCAATGCTTCGTTAACAAGAGCCTGTATGAAGAGCCTTAGCATTGCAACCAGAGCCTGTGCGTGCATGTGTGCCCAGTCATGTCTGACTCTCTGTGACCCCGTGGGCTGTAGCCTGCCAGGCTCCTCTGTTCATGGGATTTTCCAGGCAGGAATACTGGAGCGGGTTGCTATTTCCTCCTCCAGGGGATCTTCCAGACCCAGGGATGGAACCCGAGCCTCTTGCATCTTCTGCATTGGCAGGCAGATTCTTTACCACTAGCACCACCAGGCAAGCCCCTAACGAAGGCCCAGCACAACCAAAATAACAGTAGAATAAAATAAAATCACAACCCTCCCCATAGCACTTCCCATTATTCTTTAAAAAAAAAACAGGGTGTGGGGAGAGAGAGAAGCCTTTATGCAGAAAAAGATGTTGACATCTAAAGTCCACTGTTACTTTTGACAGAAAAAAAAATTGGGAGCATCCTGAACTGTTTTGAGGTGTGTTTCCTGGGGTAAAGCCTGGAGATCTGTGGGACTAATTTATCTTAGCAGAAACCTGACATGGGGAGGCCACAATTACCAACTTCTGATGGCAGAAGAAGCCGTCTGAGGAAGATGGTACAAGGAGTGTAAGATCTTTGAGGACCAGAGACAGGCTTACTTCAGGAGGCCCCATCCCAGGTCACGTGAAGCATATTAAAATGCATCTGTATCCACAATTAAATATAATTTATGTCTAACCCCTGTGTAAGGATTGCATTGCAATAGTCTGCTGGACAAATATTACATTTTGTAGATAGTTAAACATTTATCACTCGTGACTGTACCTTTTTTAGATTTTGAAGTCCATCCTTTTTGTTTGCTTATTGTTCATGTTTTAGGTTGCAAACATTTGACTGGGCCTCAAATCTGTGCCACAGGATCTGGTGGGTGCAGCAGCGTGGGGCATGTCAAGGCCAGCGAGCGACAGTTTCAGGAGGCTGGACGGGGAGCTCTCTACTCATGAGAGAGCTGCCTCCACCAGAAGAGTTTCCTGTTCCTGGAAATAATTTCCATTTAGGACAACTAAGGTCTATTTCGGAGAAGGCAATGGCACCCCACTCCAGTACTCTTGCCTGGAAAATCCCATGGACGGAGGAGCCTGGTGGGCTGCAGTCCATGGGGTCGCGAAGAGTCGGACACGACTGAGCGACTTCACTTTGACTTTTCACTTTCATGCATTGGAGAAGGAAATGGCAACCCACTCCAGTGTTCTTGCCTGGAGAATCCCAGGGACAGGGGAGCCTGGTGGGCTGCCGTCTATGGGGTCGCAAGAGTCGGACACGACTGAAGCGACTTAGCAGCAGCAGCAAGGTCTATTTAGCACCTAGTACATGCCAGTCACTGTCCTGCCATCAGAAATGCTGCAGGGAGGATTTCTGGCTTTAATAGGAAGCAGGAAATCATGGTCTCTGGAGTCTCTTCCCAGTTTAATGATTTCATGGGCATGAAGGCCTGGCTAGCAGCTGCCACTCATCCTGAGATTCCTGGACTGGGAGCATCAGTCTGGAGCTTATTAGAAATGTGAATCTCAGGCCCCACTCCAGGCCTATTGATTCAGAATTTACATTTTCACAAAATCCCAGGTGATTCCCACATACATTGCCTTTTTTAAAAAAAAACTGTGATTAACCTGTGTCACAATGTTTTATTACCTGGGCTGGGAGCTGAGGCTCAGATGGGTGAGATGACTTGCCCATGCTTCACAGAGGGCTGCCCTGCATTCCTGACCCGAGAATGCCAAAGTCCAGGGCCTGGAAGCCCTCAGGGTGATGTGGAGCAAGCGACAGGGGTGTGATGGATCTAGCAGGGACTGAAGCCAGTGGGCGTTCAACACAGGCCCTCTTGGAGCTGGCAGTCCTGGGAGTGTTAGACAAATGCCCATGTGACTCTGAGATAAGCTGGAAGATCTGGAAAGCTCGCCTGGCTGTGGGTGGCCATGGAGTTGGCAAAGGTTGTGTCATATCCCGGTAGGGAAGTTTTGCCATTGTAAGGATGCTCCTGGGCTTCAGCCTGGGTCTCCGGCCTGCAAGACCTCTGTAAGGACTCACCCCTGATCTGCTTTATAGTGGCTCTTTTCAACGTTTCTGGCTATTGATTTTTACATATTTTTCATCTTTTATTTATTTATTTGACCGCATCAGGTCTTAGTGGCAGCATGAGGGATCTTCAGTTGTGGCACATGGGATCTAGTTCCCTGTGTGCATGCTCAGTCATGTCCAGCTCTTTGTGACCCCATGGACTGTAGCCCACCAGGCTCCTCTGTCCATGAATTCTCCAGGCAAGAATACTGGAGTGGGTTGCCATTTCCTTCTCCACGAGATCTTCCTGACCCAGGGATCGAACCTGGGTCTCCTACATTGGCAGGAGGATTCTTTACCACTGTGCCACCTGACCAGGGATCACACCTGGGCCCCCTGCATTGGGACCTCAGCGTCCTGGTCACTGCACCACCAGTGAAATCCTTCAATATTGACTTTTAGTATATTAGCCTGTTCTTTTGTCTTATTTTAGTGTACATCTATTTTAATTCTTTTATTCTTTAGTGTATATACTTTATTGTTTTGGTTTGTATTATCCCCCATTATTTTTCCTTTCTAAATGATCTCATTATACCTTCCATCCTTTCAAACATTTTATGCCTTCTGGTTTCCTTTCAGATCTTCTCTTTAATTATCTGTGTTTATTGTTATATTTCCCTTCAATTTAAAAAATCATATTTTTCTGACTCAAAAAGCATCTTGTATTTTTATTGCTAAATGTTGGGAAAATATAGGAAAGGGTATAAAGAAGAAAATTAAAATATCCCATTAAGCTCTTTTCTAGGGATAACCACTGTTGTTTTATTCTTTTCAACTACTTTTTCTGTTCATAAACACATAGACATTGCTTTAACCCTGTGTCTACGATATGTGTTGTAAATATTTTTCCTTATTTGATGTTTGTTGAAAAAAGCCTTCATTTTTATAAACAGTAAAAGTGGCATATGTTTGATGTAAAAATATCAGACAATACTAATAGGTCTACAACAAAAATGCAGTACCTTCCTCCCTCCATCTCTGGGAAACCAGCCTGAGACAACCACCAAGAAACTGTTAGGCAATCATCCTTCTAGACTTTGAAAATGCCCCTTCATGTTCAGGTATTTTTCTCTTTTTTTTTTTCCGCTAAGCTGCATGGCGTATGGGGGCTTCCCTGGTGGCTCAGTGGTAAACAATCTGCCTGCCGAGCAGGAGACTGAGGGTTCCATCCCTGGGTCAGGAAGATCCCCTAGTGGAGGAACTGTTAACTCACTCCAGTATTCTTGCCTGGGAAATCTCATGGACAGAAGAGCCTGGAGGGCTGTAGTTCATGGGGTGGCAAAGAGTTGGACACAACTGAGTGACTAAACAACAACTATGGCATATGGGATCTTAGTTCTCTTACCAAGGATTGAACCTGTGCCCACTGCAGTGAAAGCACGGAGGCTTAACCCCTCGACCATTAGGGAAGCCCCTTGTGTGCAATATTTGTACTAGAGATACTGTTCCGCCTTTTGCTTTTCCACTCAAAGGCACATGAAGGGCATCTTTCAACATCAGCCCTGAGCAGTGTGGAGGTAGGGTTTTGAAGGGACCACAGCCAGGAGACCCTGGAAGGCTGTACTTGCCAATCACTCGAAAGGTTCCCAAAGTAGTTTGCATACAAGAATCAGCAGCTGAATGAGGATCAAAGTACCATTCATTTCACTGTTAGCTGAGCACATGCCTGACACCAGAGAGGGCTGGGTCTGAGAAACTGCACAAAATGTGTGTCCTGATGCTTCCGTCTTGTGAAGCAATTCTTTTGTACTGCAGTTAGCACATGGCAGGTGCCTTTCAGCCAGCATGACTAGGTTTCACCCCCATGAGCTGGGGTTTGAGAAGGTGGCTTCCCCTGCCTCCTGGTTCCTCCTCAAGAGAGGTACTAGTGCAGGCAGCTGTCGAGGGTGGGGCTGTGCCTGCCTGAGCAGAAGTTTTCTGGATCTCTTGGATTCCACTGTAATGATAATAACATCCAACAGAGTTCTAAGTATGCTTCACATATACTAAACTTGGTTATTCTTCATGTATTCTAAGTCATCTCCAGCTGTTAGCGACCCCATGTACTACAGCACACCAGGCTTCCCTGTTCTTCACTATCTCTGTGAGTTTGCTCAAACTCATGTCCATTGACTCAGAGATGCCATCCAACCATCTCATCCTCTGTCGCTCTCTTCTCTTGCCCCCAGTCTTTCCCAGCATCAGGGATGAATCGTCTCTTCACATCAGATGGCCAAACTATTGGAGCTTCAGCTTCAGCATCAGTCCTTCCAATGAATATTCAGGGTTGATTTCCTTTAGGATTGACTGCTTTGATCTCCTTGCTGTCCAAGGAACTATTTTTGGATAATAATATTTTACAGAGGAGAAAACAGAGGCACAGAGTTGTTAACTAACTTTGTCGAAGGTCACAGGGCTAGATGTCAAACCTGGATTTGAAAGCAGGCAGTCTAAAACCTGTGTCCTTAACTAATATGCTTCTCTACTTCACCTACTAGTTCCTAGTGGCTTCTGGTTATTTGAGACTTCCCTGGTGGCTCAGACGGTAAAGGAATCTGCCTGCAATGCAGGAGACCTGGGTTTGATCCCTGGGTTGGGAAGATCCCCTGCAGAAGGGAATGGCTAACCACTCCAGTATTCTGGCCCGGAGAATTCCATGGACTGTATAGTCCGTAGGGTCAAAAAGAGTCTTGGACATGACTGAGTGACTTTCACTTTCACTTTCTAGTATTCTTGTCTGGAGAACATGGACAGAGGAGCCTAGCAGGCTACAGTCCTTGGGGGTCACAAAGAGTCGGACACGACTGAGGGGCTAACACTTTCACTTCACTTTCTGGTTGTTTACATCATCCAGATCTAGCACCTGGGTTCACGGGATCACTTCTTCCTTCGGCAGGACACCATATTGCTACAGTGTCCTCTGGTTATAAAGCGATGACTAAACATTGCCTGGGCGTCCCAGGTGGCACTAGTGAAGAACCTGCCTGCCAATGCAGGAGACTTAAGAGACTTGGATTCCATCCCACGGTCGGGAAGATGCCCTGGAGGAGGAAATGGCAACCCACTCCAGTGTTCTTGCCTGGAGAATCCCAAGGACATAGGAGCCGACATAGGCAGACTACAGTCGATGGGGTCACAAAGAGTCGGACGTGACTGAGCAGCAGCAGTTTAGTGTGGATACCGTCTGTCGCAGCCACACCGTAACCATGTGAGCACGCATCTCATTTGCCTTCTGGGTCAGGAGGCTGAGGACAGTTGGAACTGGCAGGCCAGGTCATGCTTGTCACAGTGTCTCTTGGGACTCGGCGGCAGATATCTGAAAGGGAAAGTAAGGGAATCTGAACCGTAAGGGGATCAGAAGAAGATCAACTATTCTTTTATCTATCTAATGAATCTATTTTTTAATTCATTCAAAATATACTCATTGAGCTCAAACTCTATATCAAGCAAAATTCTAGATGTCTCAAATACATCATTCAACAAAACAAAAGTGCTAGATTTACTGGAACATATTTTGGTAGAAGACACAAAAATTTTAAAGCTACACATTAATTAATATATTCTTAATGTGGTATGTTAGTTATAAAAGCAATGAAAAATGGAAAAGAGATGGTGAGTAAGAAGTGAGGAGAGAAACAGTGGAATATTTTATAGCAGGGAACAAAAGCTACCTTTCGCATATTAATGTTGCTGAATCTCAGATAATTAATATTAAGCTGAGAAAACATGATGCAATATGATACCATATCCAAAATTCAACATAAGTTATGAAAAAAAGTGTATTTATCTTGATAAAAATTTGTAAAAGTATTAGGAAAGCATGAAATGAAAATAATTGTGGTGAGTGAGAGAATTAGAAGGAACTTCCAGTGAATATCAGTAATATACTTTCTTTATTTGTGTGGTAAACTAATGAATTCTCATTTTATGATTGTTTTGAGAAATTATATGTCATTTTTGATGATTCCTGAAAGCACATTCTTTTAAACCATGGCACATCATGCAATCAGAGGGAGTAATTCATGAACATCTAGGTTCTCTCCTCTTTCTGTCTCCTTTCAAAGATGCAGCGCCTAAATTCCTCTCCCTCACCAAGCTCTCCATTTCCCAGGCTGTCTTTCGTGTCTTCCAATGAAGTTATTATGCATTCCACATCCACATTTCCTGTTAAATTTATGCCTAGGTATTTTCCAGCTGTTATCATTGTGAGCTCATGGTGTTTAAAAATATAGTTCTTACACTTTTATGTTTTTATCTTGTCAAATCTGTCAGCCTGTTCCTTTGTGCTTGCCTACTTTGATACTAGTCTTAGAAAAGCCTTCTCCACTCCAAGATTATGGAACTGTTTGCTTATATTTTCTTTCAAACCATTATGCTTTTACTTAGTATGATTAAAAGGTTTTTGTTCACATTTAAATCATGTAAGGGTTTATTTAGCATCTGGTATGAGGTAGAGCTCAACTTTAGATTCCAAACGGTTAGCTGGTGGAACCGATTCACTGTATTGAATTACCCATCTTTCCCCCATTGATTTGAAATTCCACATTTATCACACATGCAGTTCTTATATTTATCGAATCTCTTTTTCAGTTTTCTCTTCTGTTCTATTGATCTGCTATTCCCCAACCAATACTACAAAATGACTTTATTTCTTATTAGAAAAGCAATAAAGGCTTATTACAGAAAGATCAGAAAATACACAGACACGAAAAAACAAAAAAACACCTGTGACTGTATCCAGGGAACTACCATTTTATTTGGTGTTTATCATTCCAAAGCATTTAATTTATATAAGTATATATTGATAAAGTAAACTTAAGACCATGTCATATACACAGTTTTGTAAACTATTTCACTTTATGATGCTCCAGGAATGTTTCTTTGCCAGCAGGTACTCTTCTTTTTTAAACTTAAATATATATATATTCATTTATTTATTTGGCTATTCCAGCTCTTCATTGCAGCATGCAGGATCTTTAGCTGTGGTGTAAGGAATCTAGTTCCGTGACCAGGGGTTGAACCCAGGCCCCCTGTATTGGGAGTATGGAGTTTTTTTTTTTTTTACCTAGTGGATAATTGTTTTACAACATTGTGTTGGTTTCTGCTGTACAGCAACGTGAATTAGCTGTAAGAATATATATATATATATCTTCTCCCTCTTTGAGCCTCCCTCCCACCCCCGGGAGCCTGGAGTCTTAGCCAGTGGACCATCAGGGAAGTCCCTTTCTAAAACTATTTTTTTTCTGTAAAATATAACATTTGTACAAAGAGTACGCAAAGTGAATGTTTTTAGCTCAGTGATTTATCATGAAATAAACACTCACGTAACCGCTATTCAAGTTAAAAAACACATGTCAGCACCTTGGAAGCCCATCTTGTTTGCTTTTACTCACCGCTTCCTTCCTCACAAAGATAACTTCTAACCTCCTGGCTTTTCTTCCCCCAGAACTTTACCATGTGAACGTTAATCACCAAACAATACAGTTTCGTTTTGTTTTTGTTTGTTTTTGGCTGTGTGGTTTGTGGGCTCTTACTTCCCTGACCAGGGATTGAACCTGAGCTGCCTGCAGTCCTAACCACTGGGCTGCCAGAGAATTCTCCAGTACATAGTTTAGTCTTAGCTAATTTTTGGACTCTATAGAAATGGAAGTATGCAGTCTGTGAGCTCATTTGTGACTGGCTTCTTTCACTCAGTGTTATTTTTGTAGTAGCCCTCCATGTTGTGGCAGTAGTTCATTAATTTCTACAGATGTATACTATTCTGCTATACAGCCATATGACAATTTATTCATAAATTCTACTTTCTGTGCAAATTTGGACCGCTCCAAGTTTTGAACTATTACAAACAGGGCTACAGTCATTTTTTGTGTCATATACCTTTTGGTGTATGTGTGTACATTTTTCTGTTGGTTATTTACCTGGGAGTGGAACAACTAGTCATCAGGGTTACTTACATACATACAGCTTTCATACCTACTGAAACAGCTTTTCAAATGATTGTACCTTCCCATCAGCTGAGAATTGTAGTGGCTTTATGACTTTAAAGTTTTTTAATTAAAAAATTTTCAGCTTTATTAAGGTATATTGACCCAAAGTATATATATTTAAGGTGTACAATTTGATGCTTTAATATGTTTACATCGTGAAATGATCATCACAGTCAAGCTAATTAACCTATCCATCACCTCACATACTATAATGTGGGAAGAGGAAAAATATTTTTTTCATCCCCTAAAGTTTTGATGACCATGAAAGTTTGGGATACCCTACTGCTGGAGTCCAGCTCCAGCCGCCAGGGGATCAGCCTGAAGGGATGAGTGGTGGTGGTGGGAAATGGTGTAGCCTCGGACTCGAGGTACGGGACTACATGTTTATTTCAAGCATCAGGTTCTCTTCTATCCTTTTTTTTTTTTTTTAATATGGAACACTTCATGAATTTGCATGTCATCCTTGCACAGGGCCCATGCTAACCTTCTCTGTATCGTTCCAATTTTAGTATATGTGCTGCTGAAGTGAGCACATACTTTTTCTAAAGCATTAGGTCAGAGGTTTGACATATTCAGTTCCCCCTTACCCAGATTATTGTCTCATCGTTGCCCTTCAAACAGCATTCCTGCTTCAGTGATTCTCTCAGAGTCGTGTTTACTTGTGATTACATTGTAACTCATGCTGATGTCTGGGCTGTATACCACATTCCTCAATTTATTTCTCATCTTTCTAAATCCTGCTTGCCCCTAGTATCCTAAGCTCATTATCTCCTAAAAGGGTTTCTAACTATTCTTAATTATTCCTAATCCCTAAACTCAGAAAATTTCCTTTGCCATAAACATTTTCCTCACAAACAGGTCTCAGATAACAATCCTTCCCAAGGCCTCAAGCTGTGGCCTACATGCTCATCCTAGGACATTCTTTGTAAAAATCCTTGAACAAATGTCAATGGTTACTTTATAGATTATTTTCTGGGCACAACTGCAGAAGGCTTTGTGCTTTCTCATGCTTCTCTCAAGAACAATAAGCACCTTAACATTCTTTCCAGCCAACTCAACCGAAGAAAGGAAGAAAAAAGTCAGAATCACAAGAGCTAACCCCTTCATCCAGGTCCGTGCCTGCGGAATGAGGAGAGGGGGCTGGGGCCGTGCCTCCATTTTGTCAGTAATGCCTAACCTGGCTCCCGACACCCTACTCATTCTGGAAACTATGAATGAGATCCTGGGACAACAAGTAAAAGCTGGCAAAAAGGTAAGAATTCTTACCATGCCAGCCTTCTGCATTTCTATCTGTGGTGTCTGGTTGAGAAAAGAAGGCAAGAATTTTTCTTTGTCTTCTTTCTCTCCAAACGTAGATTAATAGGAGAAAACATTTGTGTAGACTACTTCTTTTGGTTTGGGCAGCTTTGATTATTTGATATCAATCCAATTCTCTCCCAAGGGAGGATTTAATTTTTTTTTGTCTTTGTCTTTGGTCTTATTTGTCATAATGAAAAGAATCATAAGATAAAACATAAACATAGGTCCTATAAGCCTACCACCTGAGCTGGCCTCAAAAGTAGGTGAGTTTAATTTTCACTGGACTGTCCTCTGTTTGGATGAACTATGTGGTGAGTCATCAACTTTTTAAAATAGTTATTTATTTGTATTTATTTATTTGGCTGAACTGGGTCTTAGTTGTGGCATGCAGAATCTCTCAGAAGCTGTGACCTCTAAGTTGTGGAATAGGAGATATCTAGTTCCCTGACCAGGGAATGAACCTGGGCTTCCTGAATTGGGATCACAGAATCTTAGCCTCTAGACCACCAGGAAAGTCCTTTATCATGCCTAATTAACCTAGGAGAAGGGAAATACCCAAATCTAGCAGGCTCTAGCCTTCCACCTGGGAGAAGTGAAATCCCTAACTCCTGTGCACTCTAGCTATACCATCCCAGCTAAGGCTGGTGTGGAGATGAAGAAGCACTTATGTATGAAGTTGATAGTTCAGACGGGCTGGCTCACTAAAACACTCAGACTTAGTCATAAGACTATAGAATGCTTCTCCTCCCCCCAGGATTTAAACCACATTACTTAAGGCCTATTTACAGCAGTTATTTTTAACTAACATATCTTGCCCAGCTACCAAGAAAAAAATCACAAGAAAAAAAAAGCAAAAAACACAGTTGGAAGAGAGAGAGGGCAAACTTCAGAACCAGGCTCAGATATGACAGGGATGTTGAAATGATCAGACTGGAAATTTAAGACCACTATGATTAACAGGCTAAGGGCTCTAATGGATAGTGTAGATAGCATGCAAGAACAGATGAATAATATGAGCAGAGAGATGGAAATTCTAAGGAAGAATCAAAAGAAATGCTAGAGATCCAAAACACTGCGATAGAAATGAAGAATGCTCTTGGTGGACTTAGTAAACTAGAGACAGCTGATGAAACAATCTCTAAGCTTGAGGATCTCTCAATAGAAACCTCTAGAAGATAATGTCAGCAAGCTGGCAGAATAGGAAGTTACCAGCCCTCATCCTCCCACAAAAACTGTGATTCAGGGCTTCTCTGGTGGCTCAGTGGTAAGAATCCACCTGCCAATGCCGAAGACACCTTCCCATCCCTGGTCTGGGAAGATTCCACATGCCGCCAGACAGCTAAGCCCGTGTGCCACAACTACACAACCTGTGCTCTACAGCCCGGGAGCTACAACTACTGAAGCCCAGACATTCAAGAGCCTGTGCTCAGCAACACGAGAAGCCACTGCAATGAGAAGCTGGTGCACCGCAACCAGAGAGGAGCCCCCACTCACTGCAACTAGAGAAAACCCTGAGCAGCAACAAAGACCCAGCACAGCTGAAAAAACAAAAAAAGCCCCAAACCAATGATTTGGTGGCCATCACAGATAACAGTGCCTTTGTGGGAGCTTTGGGATCCAGGTAGGAGTTTGTAAACCCCTAGGTGAGCCCAAGACTGAGGAGGGCCTCTTTGAGAAGGCAGACCCTGCATCCCGGTGGCCGAGCCATGGACCATGGCCGCAGCGGCAGGCCCGGAAGAGCCCTCTACCCCCGTGGACTCGGCTCCAGGCCTGCTTATCTATGGTCATGTCCTCAGCAGGGGAACTAGAGTGTCACACTTGTCACGCCGCTGGAATGACCCACAGACTGGAGAGCTAACTGCACACCTGGAAGCAGGCCCTTCTGCTTTGCTCTCCCGTAGTCCTAGAAGCAGTCCTGATCACCGGGGCCCTGGGTGAGCCATGCCACTTGGCACCTTGGTAACAGGTGTGTCGACTGCAGGCTTGACTGTGGGCAGCCCCACGACCTAGCTCTGGCCCCGTGCTGTGACAGTCCAGAGGTAGTTGTGCCAGTCCAGGGGTCCAGCAGGGGCCTGCCCAGGATCACCCCATTCATGCCCCTGTCACCTGTGGGCCTGACTGTGGACCTGGGAGTGCCCATGAGACCTGGCCTCAGTCCACCTCAACCCTGGTCCCAGAGACACTCCCTTAAGTCTTGGGATCTTTGAGGAACCACTCCTGCCTGGGCCACTGGTAATAAGCCCACTATGTATGCATTTATGCTCAGTTGTTTCCATTGTGTACAACTCTTTGTGACCTCATGGACTGTAGCCCACCAGGCTCCTCTGTGCATGGGATTCTCCAGGCAAGAATACTGGAGTGAGTTGACATGCCCTTCTCCAGGGAATCTTCTTGACCTAGGGATGGAACACAAGCCTGCTGTGTCTCCTGCATTGCAGGCGGGCTCCTTTACCTCTGAGCCACTGGGAGAAGGCCAGTAAGCCCCTTAACCAGATCCAATTGCAGACCCAGTAACAATTCCATGACCCAGCTCCAGCCTGGCTTTACCACCACCCTGGAGGCAGTCTTGTTGTCCAGGGACCCAGCAGGAGAAAACCAGGAGAAAGCCCTGCCAAAACCAGTCTGTAGAGACTAGGAGAGGTATCTGTTCCTTCTAATGCACAGACACCAGTGTAAGTCTACAAGTATCACCAAAAAAAATCAGTTAATCATGAGAAAACAAAAGGAAACTAAAGAATGCAAAAAGTGAAGAATATATTCAGGACTTACCAGGATAGCATCAAATGAGATAACATACGCACTGTGGAAGCTCCAGGGAAAAAGAAAGAGAGACAGAAAGGGGCAGAAAGCTTATTTAAAGAAATAATGGCTAGAAAAGCAAAGTGGAAGTATAAGTCACTCATTTGCGTCCAACTCTTTTCGAGTCCATGGACTATAGCTCACCACGCTCCTCTGTCCATGGGATTCTCCAGGCAAGAATACTGAAGTGGGCAGTCATTCCCTTCTCCAGGGGGTCTTCCTGACCCAGGGATTAAATCCAGGTCTCCTGCATTTCAGGCAGATTTTTTTACCATCTGAGCCATCAGGGAAGCCCTACCAAGGATCAAACCTGGGCCCCCTGCGTTGGCAGCTTGGAGTCTTAATCACTGGACCATGAGGAAAGTCCTCTTGTTAATCTGTCTTTGTCAATTTAATTTTCAAATCCAGCCAGGGACCCTAAGAGGGTTGAGGAGTACCTTTTATTCCCCAACAAATATGTACTTCTAAATGAAAGAAGCCAATCTGAAAAGGCTATAGACTGAATGATTCTAACTATATATCATTCTGGGAAAGGCAAAACTATGGAGACGGAAAAAAGATCAGTGGTTGCCAGGGATTTGGAAGGAGGGACGAATGCGTAGAACACAAAGGATTTTGGGGGGCAGTGAAACTATTCTGATGTAGTGGTGGATACCTGTCATTATACATGTGTCCCCACGCATAGAATGTACAACCAAAGTGAATTTGAATGCAAACCATGGACGCTGGGTGACAATGATGTGTAGGTCCATTAATTATAACAGATGCATCAGTCAGGTGGGGGTGTTGATAGTGGAGGAAGCTATGCCTGTGTGTGTACAGGGGGTATGTTGAAAACCTCTGTACTTTCCACTGGATTTTGCTGTGAATCGAAAACTGCCCCAAGAATAAAGTCCATAAATTTTTTTTTTAATGACTCAGTGTCTTCGCCAACCACAGAATCATTCTTGTTTACTTCAGGACACTTTCAGATTCTGTAAAAAGTGAGGACATTGGGAAAATAATTGTCCTATAATTAAGAAGAAAAGGAAGGGAGAATTTAATAGTGATTGCCCTAGATTTCTGATAATAGGCAAATAGGCCGCTTGAAGTCCTCTTTAGAGGAAATCTACATCTTCTCTGTCTCCTTGAGATATACATCTTACTGAATCTTTGAAATATAAACATCCAAGGAGATAACTCTCAGCTAACAGAGCCATCTGAGACTAAAAGGAGTAAAAAGGGGGAAAAGAGGCTCTTTGGAAACAAACTGATACTTGCTTTTTCTATAGAGTTGCTGGCCCTAAATTTAGTCCACATTCTCCATAATAGTATATATCAGGGCAAATAAAAATTCTTACAATTCTTCTCCAGGAATATTGGTAAAAAGCTTTAGCCCTCATGAGCAGGTAATTTTAACTGTTCCACTTGCTGGAAACATAATTCAGATTAAGAAAAAAAAATAAGGCAAGGATGAGAATCAACTAATAAAAATTAGTGAGATATGTTTTCTGTGTTTATACCTAGCTGGTGGCCTAAAGAGAGAGGAGGGAGGGAGAGAGAGAGGGAGAAGGAGGGGGGGGTCAAGCCAGCTAAACTGACTAGTTTTATTGTAAGGATTAAATGAACTTTTATATCAATAGTGTACAAATGCAAAAGTAGATTTTTGTTTTCATTCTTTCTGTTACAAGGATGCAATTTTCTTGGATTATTGGTCTGCTGTTAATGAGAGATTGTAAAAAGGGTGCTGTTTTTGTATTTTTAAGTATGATGAATAATTTTCCTAGGAAATACAGATTTGATGGCTTATCAAAATATAATTTCCTGTGCTTCTTGTTGACTTCATTAGGTCTTTGATTAGTTATAAAACCAAATCTTCTCAATATTAAAAGAGCTAAGGTGTTTTTTTCTTTGGTCTCAAGTATTTTACTTCCTATATTTGCCTTTGATATTTTTTATTGTCACTTTGGTAAATGAATATGTAACTATTGTTTCTTAGTGATCTATGATCCTATTTAATCAAGTGTTCAAACCTTTTGCCATTTTGACAAACTTTAAAAAATAAAATTCTAAATAAAATCTTTTTGACTTCAGAGTAACTTTGAGATTTCCCAGAAGGCTCCTAGAAAATCTCAAAGGATTTGTTTACTCACCTGGTAGAAAGAGAGATGTTAAATTGATTAGATTTATTTTTTATGTTAAATTGCATGGGCAGCATTGTTAAAAAAAAAAAAGATGTTTAACCTTCTTTAGATTATATTTGTTGGATTTATGTTATTAATACAAATCTTTCAGGGACTCCTCTGGTGGTCCAATGGTTAAGAAACCACCTTGAAATTCAGGGGACTCAGGTTCTATCCCTGGTCGGGGAATTAAGATCCCACATACCTTGGAGCAGATAAGCCCCTGAGCTGCAACTGTTGAGCCTGTGTGCTACAACTAGAGGGTCGGTGTACATCAATGAAAGATCCTGCATGATGCAATGGAGATCCTGCCACTAAGACCCAACACAGCCAAATAAATAGACTCATAAACATTCTCAACTATATTTATATGTTTCAGCAATAGTGTAACACTCCTAGAAATTTGTTAATGTCCTTACTATCTATGGAAAATTCTGAAAGAAATGGGAATACCAGACCACCTGACCTGCCTCTTGAGAAACCTGTACGCTGATCAGGAAGCAACAGTTAGAACTGGACATGGAACAACAGACTGGTTCCAAACAGGAGAAAGAGTACATCAAGGCTGTATATTGTCACCCTGCTTATTTAACTTCTATGCAGAGTACATCATGAGAAATGCTGGCCTGGATGAAGCACAAGCTGGAGTCAAGACTGCCAGGAGACATAACTTCATTAACTCAGATATGCAGATGACACCACCCTTATGGCAGAAAGTGAAGAGGAACTGAAGATCCTCTTGATGAAAGTGAAAGAGGAGCGTGAAAGAGGAGTGTGAAAAAGTTGGTTTAAGCTCAACATTCAGAAAACTAAGATCGTGGCATCCAGTCCCATAACTTCATGGCAAATAGATGGGGAAACAGTGGAAACAGTGACAGACTTCATTTTTGGGGGCTTCAAAATCACTGCAGATGGTGACTTCAGCCTTGAAATTAAAAGACACTTACTTCTTGGTAGAAAAGTCATGACCAACCTAGAGAGCATATTAAAAGCAGAGACATCACTTTGACACCAAGGTCCGTCTAGTCAAGGCTATGGTTTTTCCAGTGGTCATGTATGGATGTGAGAGTTGGACTATAAAGAAAGCTGAGCTCCAAAGAATTGATGCGTTTGAACTGTGGTGTTGGAGAAGACTCTTGAGAGTCCCTAGGACTGCAAGGAGACCCAACCAGTCCATTCTAAAGGAGATCAGTCCTGACTGTTCATTGAAAGGACTGATGTTGAAGCTGAAACTCCAATACTTTGGCCACCTGATGCAAAGACTGAGTCATTTGAAAAGCACCTGATGTTAGGAAAGATTGAAGGTGGGAGGGAAAGGGGACAACAGAGGATGAGACTGTTGGATGGCATCACCAACTCAAACGACATGAATTTGGGTACGTTCTGGGAGTTGGTGATGGACAGGGAAGCCTGGCGTGCTGCAGTCCATGGGATCACAAAGAGTTGGACAAGGCTGAGTGACTGAACTGAACAATCCAAAAGTACTTAATCCTCAAAGAGATTCATGGAAAAGACTCTGACAAATACTCTGGAGTACA
The DNA here is from genome assembly GCF_032405125.1 of Capricornis sumatraensis. NCBI lineage: Eukaryota > Metazoa > Chordata > Mammalia > Artiodactyla > Bovidae > Capricornis > Capricornis sumatraensis. Next base: position 27,131,552 of record NC_091087.1, on the reverse strand, counting down.
GTTCAGTTCAGTTCAGTCTCTCAGTCAGGTCCGACTATTGGCGACCCCATGAATTGCAGCACGGCAGGCCTCCCTGTCCATCACCAAGTCCCGGAGTTCACTCAGACTCACGTCCATCGAGTCAGTGATGCCATCCAGCCATCTCATCCTCAGTCGTCCCCTTCTCCTCCTGCCCCCAATCCCTCCCAGCATCAAAGTCTTTTCCAATGAGTCAACTCTTCGCGTGAGGTGGCCAAAGTACTAGAGTTTCAGCTTTAGCATCATTCCTTCCAAAGAAATCCCAGAATGGACTGGTTGGATCTCCTTACAGTCCAAGGGACTCTCAAGAGTCTTCTCCAACACCACAGTTCAAAAGCATCAATTCTTCGGCACTCAGCCTTCTTCACAGTCCAACTCTCACATCCATACATGACCACTGGAAAAACCATAGCCTTGACTAGATGGACCTTAGTTGGCAAAGTAATGTCTCTGCTTTTCAATATGCTATCTAGGTTGGTCATAACTTTTCTTCTAAGGAGTAAGTGTCTTTTAATTTCATGGCTGCAGTCACCATCTGCAGTGATTTTGGAGCCCCCCAAAATAAAGTCTGACACTGTTTCCACTGTTTCCCCATCTATTTGCCATGAAGTGATGGGACCGGATGCCATGATTTTTGTTTTCTGAATGTTGAGCTTTAAGCCAACTTTTTCAGTCTCCTCTTTCACTTTCATCAAGAGGCTTTTTAGATCCTCTTCACTTTCTGCCATAAGGGTGGTGTCATCTGCATATCTGAGGTTATTGATATTTCTCCTGGCAATCTTGATTCCAGCTGTGTTTCTTCCAGCCCAGCGTTTCTCATGATGTACTCTGCATAGAAGTTAAATAAGCAGGGTGACAATATACAGCCTTGACGGACTACTTTTCCTATTTGAAACCAGTCTGTTGTTCCATGTCCAGTTCTAACTGTTGCTTCTTGACCTGCATATAGGTTTCTCAAGAGGCAGGTCAGGTGGTCTGGTATTCCCATCTCTTTCAGAATTTTCCACAGTTTATTGTGATCCACACAGTCAAAGGCTTTGGCATAGTCAATAAAACAGAAATAGATGTTTTTCTGGAACTCTCTTGCTTCTTCCATGATCCAGTGGATGTTAGCAATTTGATCTCTGGTTCCTCTGCCTTTTCTAAAACCAGCTTGAACATCTGGAAGTTCACAGTTCACGTATTGCTGAAGCCTGGCTTGGAGAATTTTTGAGCATGACTTTTAGCATGTGAGATGAATGCAATTGTGCAGTAGTTTGAGCATTCTTTGGCATTGCCTTTCTTTGGGCTTGGAATGAAAACTGACCTTTTCCAGGCCTGTGGCCACTGCTGAGTTTTCCAAATTTGCTGACATATTGAGTGCAGCACTTTCACAGCATCATCTTTCAGGATTTGAAATAGCTCAATAGGAATTTATCACCTCCACTAGCTTTGTTCATAGTGATGCTTTCTAAGGCCCACTTGACTTCACATTCCAGGATGTCTGGCTCTAGATGAGTGATCACACCATCGTGATTATCCGGGTCATGAAGATCTTTTTTGTACAATTCTTCTGTGTATTCTTGCCACCTCTTCTTAATATCTTCTGCTACTGTTAGGTTCATACCATTTCTGTCCTTTATTGAACCCATCTTTGCATGAAATGTTCCCTTGGTATCTCTAACTTTCTTGAAGAGATCTCTAGTCTTTCCCATTCTGTTGTTTCCTCTATTTCTTTGCATTGATCGCTGATGAAGGCTTTCTTATCTCTTCTTGCTATTCTTTGGAACTCTGCATTCAGATGCTTATATCTTTCCTTTTCTCCTTTGCTTTTCTCCTCTCTTCTTTTCACAGCTATTTGTAAGGCCTCCCCAGACAGCCATTTGTCTTTTTTGCATTTCTTTTCCATGGGGATGGTCTTGATCCCTGTCTCCTATACAATGTCATGAACCTCATTCCATAGTTCATCAGGCACTCTATCTATCAGATCTAGGCCCTTAAATCTATTTCTCACTTCCACTGTATAATCATAAGGGATTTGATTTAGGTCATACCTGAATGGTCTAGTGGTTTTCCCTACTTTCTTCAATTTGAGTCTGAATTTGGTAATAAGGAGCTCATGATATGAGCCACAGTCAGCTCCTGGTCTTGTTTTTGTTGACTGTATAGAGCTTCTCCATCTTTGGCTGCAAAGAATATAATCAATCTGATTTCGATGTTGACCATCTGGTGATGTCCATGTGTAGAGTCTTCTCTTGTGTTGTTGGAAGAGGGTGTTTGCTATGACCAGTGCATTTTCTTGGCAAAACTCTATTAGTCTTTGCCCTGCTTCATTCTGCATTCCAACGCCAAATTTGCCTGTTACTCCAGGTGTTTCTTGACTTCCTACTTTTGCATTCCAGTCCCCTATAATGAAAAGGACATCTGTTTTGGGTGTTAGTTCTAAAAGGTCTTGTAAGTCTTCATAGAACCGTTCAACTTCAGCTTCTTCAGCATTAGTGGTTGGGGCATAGGCTTGGATTACTGTGATATTGAATGGTTTGCCTTGGAAACGAACAGAGATCATTCTGTCGTTTTTGAGATTGCATCCAAGTACTGCATTTCAGACTCTTTTGTTGACCATGATGGCTACTCCATTTCTTCTGAGGGATTCCTGCCCACAGTAGTAGATATAATGGTCATCTGAGTTAAATTCACCCATTCCAGTCCATTTTAGTTCACTGATTCCTAGAATGTCAACATTCACTCTTGCCATCTCCTGTTTGACCACTTCCAAATTGCCTTGATTCATGGACCTGACATTCCAGGTTCCTATGCAATATTGCTCTTTACAGCATTGGACCTTGCTTCTATCACCAGTCACATCCACAACTGGGTATTGTTTTTGCTTTGGCTCCATCCCTTCATTCTTTCTGGAGTTATTTCTCCATTGATCTCCAGTAGCATGTTGGGCACCTACTGACCTGGGGAGTTCCTCTTTCAGTATCCTATCATTTTGCCTTTTCATACTGTTCATGGGGTTCTCAAGGCAAGAATCCTGAAGTGGCTTGCCATTCCCTTCTCCAGTGGACCACATTCTGTCCGACTTCTCCACCATGACCCACCTGTCTTGGGTTGCCCCATGGCATGGCTTAGTTTCATTGAGTTAAGACAAGGCTGTGGTCCTAGTGTTATTAGATTGACTAGTTTTCTGTGAATATGGTTTCAGTGTGTCTGCCCTCTGATGCCCTCTTGCAGCACCTACCATCTTACTTGGGTTTCTCTTATCTTGGGCGTGGAGTATCTCTTCATGGCTGCTCCAGCAAAGTGCAGCTGGTGCTCCTTACCTTGGAGGAAGGGTATCTCCTCACCGCCGTCCTTCAGGACCTTCAACAAGGGATAGCTCCTCTAGGCCCTCCTGCACCCGCGTAGCCACCAAACTTGTACTCTGGAGTACAAGTTTCTGATAACTCTGAGATCTTATCACTGGACTGGGTAAGAATTTCCAGAACTCTAGTAAAGAAACTGATGGATTCATAAAACTGGTTAACTCAAGATAAAGCAGAACAGAAATTAACTATACAGGACTGAAAAAACTGATGAGGATGACTATAAAATTTTTATGATCTGTCTAAAACTTTGCTAGTTCTTCCCAGGTGGTTCAACGGTAAAGAATCTGCTATCAGTGCAGGAGATGCAGCTTTGATCCCTGGGTCAGGAAGATCTCTGGGAGAAGGAAATGGCCACCCATTTCACTGTTCTTGCCTGGGAAATTCCATGGACAGAGTAGCCTGGTGGGCTACAGTCCGTGGGGTCACAAAGAGTCGGGCACTGCTGAGTGACTAAAACAAAAACAACAACAGTTCTTTAATGTTTTATTTTCTGGATATAAGGGATTTTTTTTTTCTTTTTTCACGTTATTTATAACTTACAGCAATTAATAAATAATACCATTATAAACAGAAGTAAAATTTCCTTATCACTTGCATTATAATGAACTCTAATCAGATCTTCAGTGCTACCTACAGACTAATTGTTTAGTGAGTGACAATTGCTGAGTTGTGTCTGACTCTTTGTGACCCCCCCCCCATGGACTGTAGCCTGCCAGGCTCCTATGTCCATGGAATTCTCCAAGCAAGAATACTGGAGTGGGTAGCCTTTCCGTTCTCCAGAGGATCTTCCCTATCCATGGATTGAACCCTGGTCTCCCACATTTGGGGCAGATTCTTTACAGTCTGAGCCACTAGGGAATGTCTGTGCCCCCCCAGGTTTGTATGTTGGAATCAGACTCCCAGAGTGATGGTATTTGGACGTGATTGGATCATGTGGGTCGAACCCTCAGGAATGGGACTAGTGCCTTTATCAAAAGAGACTCCAGAGAGCTCCCCTACTCCTACCATGAGTACACAATGAGAAGACAGCTGCCCGTGAACCAGGAAGTGGATTCTCACCAGGCACTAAACCTCCTGGCAACTGGATCTTGGACTTCCCAGCCTCCAGAAAGGTGAGAAATACATTTCTGTTGTTTGTAAGCCACCCAGTCTAGAGTTGGAGAAGGAAATGGCAACCCACCTTGCCTGGAAAATCCCATGGACAGAGAAGCCGGGCAGGCTGCAATCCATGGGGTCACAGAGTCAGACACGACTTAGTGACGAAACCACCAGTCGAGAGTACTCTGTTACAGTAGTCTGAACAGACTAAGATACTCCCTGATCCCTCCAGGGTTCAGAAATTCTTATTGAGCCTTGTAACCAATATACTGAGGCAACAGGGAAGCTGTGGGGTTTCCCAGGATGAGTCAGAAGAAGCTTTGCAGTTTCTGCCCTGTTCTCTAAAACACGCTCTACTGAAGCCCTTAGACACCAAATTAAATATGACTGTATAAAATCTGACTGCCCACCTGGGAAGACAATGTGAGGGAAACTGGGGACTACCTAGAAAAGTAGAAAAACCAAATTGAGCCCAATTTGGTTTGCAGTTATTCCCCCCAAGGCACGAGGCATGAAAATGAAACCTTCTTGGACCTTCCAGCCTAGCCCAGCTGCCACCTGAATATCACCTAGTGACCTTGTCAATGCCATGTGAAAGCTGAAGAATCAGCCTTGCTCAAATTCTTTTTTTTGGCTGCACTATGAGGCTTGAAAGACTTTAGTTTCCTGACCAGGGGTTGAACCTGGGCCATGGCCACATTCTTGACCCAGATATTTTAAGATCTATTTCAAGGTTTTTTTTTTTTTTTATGTTTATTGAAGTATAGTTGATTTACAATACTGTGTTAGTTTCAGGTGTATAGCACAGTGATTCAGTTTTATAAATATATGTGCTGTGCTGTGCTTAGTTGCTCAATCATGTCTACCTCTTTGCTCGGCAGGCTACTCTGTCCGTGGGAATTCTCCAGGCAAGAATACTGGAGTGGGTTGCCATGCCCTCCTCCAGGGGATCTTCCCAACCCAAGGACTGAACCCAGGTCTCACATTGCAGACAGATTCTTTACTGTCTGAGCCACTAGGGAACCCAAGAATACTGGAGTGAGTACCTATCCCTTCTCCAGGGGGGGTCTTCCTGACCCAGGAATCAAGCTGAGGTCTCCTGGTAAGTAGATTCTTTACCAGCTGAGCTACCAGGGAAGCCCATATATATGTGTGTGTGTGTGTGTGTGTGTGTGTGTGTGTGTGTGTGTGTGTGTGTGTGTGTGTATAAGTGTAGGGATATATATATAAAATAGTGTGGGCTCAGTAGCTCAGTCATGTCCGACTCTTTATGGCCCCAAGGACTGTAGCCCGCCTGACTCCTCTGTCCATGGGATTTTCCGGGCAAGAATACTGATTCTTCACCACTAGTACCACCTGGGAAGCCCAACACAGCAATCTCTCTCTTGAGTATACCCTTTCCTCGCCTCACCTGCCCCAAAACTGTCTTGCAAAGGTTTCTAAGGTTTACAGCAACCTTGTGTGTCATAAAAAGGACCTGGAAGCCAGCTAGATCCAACACTAGCAGAAAGGAGGAAGAACAGGGGCTAGGTTTTAGATTGAATGATATCAGGGAAAAAGACCTAGAGTCCATGAAGCAACATGGTAAGATCTCAGAAATTTACAAGCTGAGTGTAAAAAAGTAAAAACCAGGACATCATTTAAAATAGGACATCAATTGTGTAACTTTAAAAGTATGTACATATACACCTGAAACTGGCACTACATTGTAAATCAGCTGTCAGTTCAGTTTAGGTGCTCAGTCGCATCCGACTCTCTGTGACCCCATGGACGGCAGCACGCAAAGCTTCCCTGTCCATCACCAACTCCTGGAGCCTGCTCAAACTCATGTCCATCAAATCGGTGATGCCATCCAACCATCTCATCCTCTGTCGTCCCCTTTGCCTCCTGCCCTCAATCTTTCCCAGTGTCAGGCTCTTTTCAAATGACTCAGCTCTTTGCATCAGGTGGCCAAAGTATTAGTTTCAGCTTCAACATCAGTCCTTTCAATGAACACCCAGGACTGATCTCCTTTAGAATGGACTGGTTGGATCTCCTTGCAGTCCAAGGGACTCTCAAGAGTCTTCTCCAACAGCACAGTTCAAAAGCATAAATTCTTCAGTGCTCAGCTTTCTTCACAGTGCAACTCTCACATCCATACATGATCACTGGAAAAATCATAGCCTTGACTAGACAGAACTTTGTTGGCAAAGTAATGTCTCTGCTTTTAAATATGCTATCTAGGTTGTTCATAGCTTTTCTTCCAAGGAGCAAGCGTCTTTTAATTTCAAGACTGCAATCAGCATCTGCAGTGATTTTGGAGCCCAAGAAAATGAAGTCTGACACTGTTTCCACTGTTTCCCCATCTATTTGCCATGAACTGATGGGACTGGATGCCATGATCTTAGTTTTCTGAATGTGGAGCTTTAAGCCAACTTTTTCACTCTCCTCTTTCACTTTCATCAAGAGGCTCTTTAGTTCTTCGCTTTCTGCCATAAGAGTGCTGTCATCTGCATATCTGAGATTATTGATATTTCTCCCAGCAATCTTGATTCCAGCTTGTGCTTCATCCAGCCCAGTGTTTCTCATGAGGTACCCTGCATATAAGTTAAATAAGCGGGGTGACAATATACAACCTTGATGTACTCCTTTCCCTATTTGGAACCAGTCTGTTGTTCTGTGTCCAGTTCTAACTGTTGCTTCTTGACCTGCATAAAGATTTCTCAGGTGGCAGATAAGGTGGTCTGGTATTCCCATCTCTTTAAGAATTTTCCACTGTTTGTTGTGATCCACACAAAGATTTATACACCCCCCAAAATTTTTTTTTAAATTAGACATAATAACCTATAAGAGGAAATAATCTGAAAAAGAGCATATATATATATATATATATATATATATATATATATATATATATATATCTTCTCAGGTGGCTCAGTGGTAAAGAATCCACCTGCCAATGTAGGAGATGCAGGTTCGATCCCTGGGGAGGGAGGAACCCCTGGAGAAGGAAATGGAAACCCACTCCAGTATTCTTGCCTGGAAAATCCCATGGCCAGAGGAGCTTTGTGGGCTACAGGCCATGGGGTCGCAAAGACCTGGACGCATCTGAGTACAGCACAGCATAGGGAGTGTGCATTTTCTCACCCAGTGGTTCAAACACATTTTTAAAAACTTTTTATTCTAGATTGGAGTATAGTTGATTAACGCTGTTATGATAGTTTCTAGTGCACAGCAAAGTGATTCAATTGTTCATATACATGTCTATTCTCTTTCAAATTCTTTCCCCATTTAGGTTGTTACATAATATTAAGCAGAGTTCCCTGTGCTATACAGTAGGTCCTTGTTGGTCATCCCTTTTAAAAACAGCATAGATATTGAAAGATACCATGTCAATCCCAAACTCCTTAACTATCCCTTCTCCCAGAAGTGTGTATTCCTTTTTTCTTTCATCCTTTTTTTTTTGACCATGCCATGCAAATGTGGGCTCTTAGTTCCCCAACCAGGGATTGAACCTACTCCCCCTGCAGCCGAAGCACAGCCATCTTAACCACTGGCCCACTAGGGAAATATTGGGGGTGTGCATTCTTAATTTTACTAAGTACTGTCAGACTACTGTCAGACTACTCTCCAGACAGTTGCACCACTTTATGTCATACCAGCAAGACACGAGGGCTCTTCATTCCCCCATATTCTCCAGAACTTGATAACATCTAACTTCTTCCTTTTATAAAACGGTGTCAGTTGTTTTGATTTGCATTTTTCTTGTTACTGGTAAGATGGAATATCCCTTCCTGTGTTTACTAGACTGGTGTGTTTCCCCTTCAGTGCATTATCTAGCAAATCCTTTGCCCACTTTAAAAATTGAGTTTCCTGTCTTTTTCTTGCCGATCTACAGTTCTTGAATGTTCTAGGTATGACTCTGCTCTTGGCTTTGCACAGATTTTTCTCAGACCGTCATTAGTCTGAGACTATCATTAGTCTTTGTTTCTGGAGCACTCTATGGAACTCAAACCTTTAACTGGTCAAATCCCTTTTTTTTCTTTTTGCCTTTATAATTTAAAAAATCGTGTTTAAGAGTTCCACCCTTCCCAAGCTTATAAAGTTTTTCTTCTTCTTTTTTCCCCTTCTAATAGTTTTTACCCCTGAACCTGCCACCAGACCTCTGGGACTCAGAGTCTCTCTTCAGCAAGCTCCTTGGCATCATGAACCTTTCCTCTCAGTGTTCCCTTAGCCTTTACTTTCTTTCTCTAAATGAATCCTAGCTCTCCCCAGGAATGCTGCTGAACCAAAGGCTATTGATTAGACTCTAGAGCACACTGGGATAAATTAGAAAAAGGCATCACTTCTGGGTAACAAAGGCCCAGGCACCCGAGTGGTGAAGGGAGTGTGGATAGGACTTTTTTTCCCTGGTGGCCCTCTTGCCTGGCACTCTCATGCAAGGCACATTTCTGGACAAAGTGTGGTTTTACTGTAGCCCTTGTCATTTTTTTTTTTTTATATTTATTTATTTCACTGGACTGGGTCTTCTTTGTGGCATGTGGGATCTTCCCATTGGGGCATGAAGGATCTAGTTCCATGACCAGGGATTAAATTCAGGCACCCTACATTGGGAGCTCAGGATCTTAGCCACTGGACCACCAGGGAAGTCCCACCTTTATCATCTTTTACCCCCAACATTTCAATTCTTTTTTTTTTTTTTCAACATTTCAATTCTTAAGCGCTGTACTCTCTGACCACTTCCTCCTATATTTCTTGCTCCATCAATATCTCATCCCTGTAGGAACCTGCAATGCACTGACACCACTTTCTCCATGTGCCTCTGCCATCTGGTCTCCAGCCCCCTTCCACCAGCAACCCTCATTACACAGTTTAGCCTCTAGGTATCACATCACGATAACCACTTCCTTGAACTCTCAGCTCCTCTGGCAAGACTCCAACCCAGGTTGTTTCCAACTTTCTTCTATCTCTGTAGTTGTACATGAACTGACTGCTGAAAATTCATGATCATGCTGAAAAGCCTCACTTTTAATGTGTGACCACATATCTCAACATCCTTACTGACTATTCCTTCCATGAGGAATGTTCTTCCGCCAGATAGTGAATGGCTTACTCCACTATTTAGTTTAAGGCCCTGCTCAAATCTCATCTCTCTCACTTTTGTTTTTTTAAATCAAAAAAATTTCTTTTGGCTGTGTTGGGGCTTCATTATGGCACATGGGTTTTCTCTAGTTGTGGCACTAGGGTTAATTAGTTGTGCCATGCAGGCTTAGCTTCCCTGAGGCATATGAGATCTTAGTTCCCTGATCAGTGGTTGAATCTGTGTCCCCTGCACTGGAAGGTGGATTGGACCACCAGAGAAGTCCCTCAAGTCTCCTCTTTAGAAAGGCTCTTCTTGATAATTCTATATAAGACCCCTCTCCCAGCATCATCTATTTCCCTTACTCTGTTCTTTTTCATGTGGTATTTCATCTCCCAACATAATTATTCATTATGTGCTTGCTGCCTGTCTTCCCTATCTTCCACCTGAATGGAAGCTCAGTAAAGCCTACTTCTCTATTCTGTTCCACGCTGTATCCCCAGAACCTAGAACAGTTTTGTCACATGAGATGCACTCAGTAAATAATTCTGAAATGAATGAATGATGATGGTCTCCAGAATGGATGTCCCAAAGCATTAAAAAAAAAAAAATAGAGCAGGTGTGGCCAACACTGCCAAGAAGACCCTGAACTTATCTCCTCCCAGGGGCACACCAAAATTAGAACTATTTACAGAACAATTATTTATAAAGACAACATGAATACTAGCAGAAAAGATTTTCTGCAAATAAAGAGAGAAGGAACCACAATGAGACAGGTAAGAAGTGCATAAACGCAGCATAGTTAAAACCCATACCCCTAGGCAGGTGACCCACAAACAGAAGAATAACCACAGTTGTGGAGGTTCTCCCCTGAGACTGAGAGTTCTGAGCCCTAACTGTAGAAGGGCTAACTGTGGAAGCCCTAACTGTAGCCTTCCCTACACTGGGAAGACAAGACCTGGTAACAATTGGCTTTGAAGGCCAGCAGGGCTTGCATATAGGAAAGTCTGAGGGCTGTAGAAAACAGACATTTCATGCTTAAAGGGCCCATACAAAATCTACATGCTCCGAGTCTCAACTCAGAGGCAGTAATTTGAAAGAAGCCTGGATCAGACACACTTGCTGATCTTGGAGAGCTCCCCAGAGGGGCAGGAGGCAGGAGGCAACTAGAAGTCCCCTTAGAGATGTAGATGCTGGTGGCAGCAATTTGGGGGAATGTGTTCTACCATGAGGGCACTGGTATCGCCAAGTGCCATTTTGGAGGCTTCTCTCAAGCTTATTAGCACAAGGACATTATTCACCCACCAGTTGGCTGGCACTAGCCCTGGGACCCTTCAGACTGTGCAGTATGAGGCAGGACCTCGCAGCCAACAGGCCAGGAGCTAATCCTGCCTACCAGCATGCCCACAGTAGTCAGCCCCAGCACAACAGAAAAGTTCACAAAACTATAGTAATCAAAACAGTATGGCATAAAAGCAGACACCTAGATCATAGAATAGAGAGCCTAGAAACAAACCCACATTTATATGGTAAATTAATTTATGACTAAAGAGGCAAGAATATACAATGGGAAAAAGAAAGCTTCTTCAACAAATGATGCTGGGAAAACTGGATTGCTACATACAAAGGAATCAAACTGGACTACTTTCTCACATCATATACAAAAGTAAAATCAAAGTGGGTTAAAGACTTAAATGTAAGACTTGAAACCATAGAACTCCTAGAAGAAATCATAAGCAGTCTGCTCCTTGACATTGGTGTTAGCCATATTTTTAGATATGTTTCTTCAGATGAGGACAACAAATGCAAAAATAAACAAATGAGATCACACCAAACTAAAAAGCTTTTCCACAATGAAGGAAACTATCAACAAAACAAAAAGGCAATCTACTGAATGGAAGAAGATATTTGCAAATTATATATCCAATGAGGGGTTAATATACCCAATACATAAAGAACTCATACAACTCAGCATCAGAAAAACAACAGCAACAACAACAACAACAGTTAAAAAGATGGGCAGAAGATCTGAATAGACATTTTTCCAAAGAAGACATACAGATGGCCCACAGAAAAGATGTTCATCACTAACCATCAGGAAAATGAAACCAAAACCACAATAAGAGAGGACTTCCTTGCTGGTCCACTGGTTAAGAATCCACCTTGCAATGCAATGGTTTCTATCCCCGATAGTGGAACTAGGATCCCACAATCATGGAACGGCTAGGCCTGCACACCACCGCTAGAGAGTCTGGGCACCACAGTGAATGATCCAACATGATGCAGTCAAATGAAAAAAATATTAAAAACAAACCTGCAATGAGATATCACCTCATGTCCACTAGGATGGCTACCATGAAAAAAACAAAACAAACAGAAAATGAATGTTGATGAGGACATGGAGAAATTGGAATCCTTGTTGGGAATATAAAATGGTGTAATAATATGGTGGTGCCTCAAGAAATTAAAAACAGGAGACATCCCTAGTGGTCCAGTGGCTAAGACTCTGCACTCCCAATGCAGGGAACCCAGGTTCCATCCCTGGCCAGGGAATTAGGTCCCACCTGCTGCAACTAGCAGTTTGCTCACTGCAACTAAAGATCTTCCTGCACACATACTGCATGGAAAATCCCACAGGCTGCAACTGAGACCGGGTGCAAATCAAATGCATAAATAAAAATTTTTAAAAAAAGAAATTAGAAACAGAGTTTCCATACAATCCATCAATTCCACTCCTGAGTATATAATTCAAAATAATTGAAATCAGAGTGTCAAAGAGATATTTGTACACCCACATTTATAGCAGCGTTATTTACAATAGCCAAAAGGTGGAAGCAACTCAGTGTCCATCAATCAGTTCAGTGCAGTCGCTCAGTCGTGTCTGACTCTTTGTGACCCCATGGACTGCAGCACGCCAGGCCTCCCTGTCCATCACCAACTCCCGGAGTCCACCTAAATTCATGTCCATTGAGTCAGTGATGCCATCCAACCATCTCATCCTCTGTCGACCCCTTCTCCTCCTGCCTTCAATCTTTCCCAGCATCAATGTCTTTTCCAATGAGTCAGCTCTTCGCATCAGGTGGCCAAAGTATTGGAGTTTCAGCTTGAACATCAGTCCTTCCAATCAATAGGTGAATAGAAAACAAAACGTGGCGTATCGACACAATGGGAATTATGGTCTTAGAAAGGAAGGAAATCCTGCCACCTGCTACTGCTTGGGTGAATCTTGAAGCCACTATGTTTAGTGAAATAAGCCAGTCTCAAAAAGACAAATACTGTACAATTCCACTTAGATAAGGTACCTAGAGTCATCAAATTCATATACATAGGAAGTAGAAGGGTGGTTGCCAGGGGCCGGGGGAAGGAAGAGCTGGGAACTATTGTTTACTGGGTAAGGAGTTTCAGTTTTGTAAGATAAAAGGAGTTCTGGGGATGGATGGTGGGGACTGTTGCACAACAAAATGAATGTACACAATCCCATGGAATTCTACACCTGTAGTATTTAGATGGTGAATTCAATCCTATGTACTGAATTTTTTTAAACACAATTATTTAAAAGGTGAGATCATTGTTCTCTTACAGCAGAACATATAAAATTTGTAACATATGAAGATTTTATTTTTATTTTTTTTAATTAATTTTTTTAATTTAATTTTAAAATCTTTAATTCTTACATGTGTTCCCAAACATGAACCCCCCTCCCACCTCCCTTCCCATAACATCTCTGTGGGTCATCCCCATGCACCAGCCCCAAGCATGCTGTATCCTGCGTCAGACATAGACTGGCGATTCAATTCTTACATGATAGTATACATGATAGAATGCCATTCTCCCAAATCATCCCACCCTCTCCCTCTCCCTCTGAGTCCAAAAGTCCGTTATACACCGCTGTGTCTTTTTTCCTGTCTTGCATACAGGGTCGTCATTGCTATCTTTCTAAATTCCATATATATGTGTTAGTATACTGTATTGGTGTTTTTCTTTCTGGCTTACTTCACTCTGTATAATCGGCTCCAGTTTCATCCATCTCATCAGAACTGATTCAAATGAATTCTTTTTAACGGCTGAGTAATACTCCATTGTGTACATGTACCACAGCTTTCTTATCCATTCATCTGCTGATGGACATCTAGGTTGTTTCCATGTCCTGGCTATTATAAACAGTGCTGTGATGAACATTGGGGTACATGTGTCTCTTTCAATTCTGGTTTCCTCGGTGTGTATGCCTAGCAGTGGGATTGCTGGGTCATAAGGTAGTTCTATTTGCAATTTTTTAAGGAATCTCCACACTGTTCTCCATAGTGGCTGTACTAGTTTGCATTCCCACCAACAGTGTAGGAGGGTTCCCTTTTCTCCACACCCTCTCCAGCATTTATTGCTTGCAGATTTTTGGATCGCAGCCATTCTGACTGGTGTGAAGTGGTACCTCATTGTGGTTTTGATTTGCATTTCTCTGATAATGAGCGATGTTGAGCATCTTTTCATGTGTTTGTTAGCCATCCGTATGTCTTCTTTGGAGAAATGTCTATTTAGTTCTTTGGCCCATTTTTTAAACCAGAAACTATAAAACTCCTAGAGGAGAACATAGGCAAAACACTCTCAGACATAAATCACAGCAGGATCCTCTATGATCCACCTCCCAGAATTCTGGAAATAAAAGCAAAAATAAACAAATGGGATCTAATTAAAATTAAAAGCTTCTGCACAACAAAGGAAAATATACGCAAGGTGAAAAGACAGCCTTCTGAATGGGAGAAAATAATAGCAAATGAAGCAACTGACAAACAACTAATCTCAAAAATATACAAGCAACTTATGCAGCTCAATTCCAGAAAAATAAACGACCCAATCAAAAAATGGGCCATATGAAGATTTTAAATAAACAGGGGCTTAAATTGTATTTTAAATTTTAATGAAATAAAATAAAAACTAGGTTGTGTTATAAGCGAACCATGCCTTTAATAAATTGGTCCTTATGAAACTCAAATAGTATTGTAAATTTGTAGATCTACTCAAATTTTCTGTGGATCACAGTAAACTGTGGAAAATTCCAAAAGAGATGGGAATACCAGACCACCTAACCTGCCTCTTGAGAAATCTGTATGCAGGCCAGGAAGCAACAGTTAGAACTGGACATGGAACAACAGACTGGTTCCAAATAGGAAAAGGAGTACGTCAAGACTGTATATTGTCACCCTGCTTATTTAACTTATATGCAAAGTACATCATGAGAAATGCTGGTCTGGAAGAAACACAAGCTGGAATCAAGATTGCCAGGAGAAATATCAATAACCTCAGATATGCAGATGACACCACCCTTATGGCAGAAAGTGAAGAGGAACTAAAAAGCCTCTTGATGAAAGTGAAAGAGGAGAGTGAAAAAGTTGTCTTAAAGCTCAGTATTCAGAAAACGAAGATCATGGCATCCAGTCCCATCACTCCATGGGAAATAGATGGGGAAACAGTGGAAACAGTGTCAGACTTTATTTTGGGGGGCTCCAAAATCACTGCAGATGGTGATTGCATCCATGAAATTAAAAGACATTTACTCCTTGGAAGAAAAGTTATGACCAACCTAGATAGCATATTCAAAAGCAGAGACATTACTGTGCTGACTAAGGTCTGTCTAGTCAAGGCTATGGTTTTTCCAGTGGTCATGTATGGATGTGAGAGCTAGACTGTGAAGAAGGCTGAGTGCCGAAGAATTGATGCTTTTGAACTGTGGTATTGGAGAAGACTCTTGAGAGTCCCTTGAACTGCAAGGAGATCCAACCAGTCCATTCTGAAGGAGATCAACCCTGGGATTTCTTTGGAAGGAATGATGGTGAAGCTACAACTCCAGTACTTTGGCCACCTCATGCGAAGAGCTGACTCATTGGAAAAGACTTTGATGCTGGGAGGGATTGGGGGCAGGAGGAGAAGGGGACGACCGAGGATGAGATGGCTGGATGGCATCACTGACTCGATGGATGCAAGTCTGAGCGAACTCCGGGAGTTGGTGATGGACAGGGAGGCCTGGCTGCTGTGATTCATGGGGTCGCAAAGAGTTGGACACGACTGAGCGACTGAACTGAACTGATTGAAATTTTCTACTTACACTTTCTGGGTAAAATTTTCAAAGTGTAATAGTTCTGTATTTATTATAGACAAAAACAGAAATACATTATATTTTAATACTCACTTGATTTTATTTTTTGACACTCATGCTTTGGAGATTTGGGACAAAAATAATTATATGTATATGTTAAATTTTAAAAATGAGTCTGTATCTGCCTATCAATTCAGTTCAGTAGCTCAGTCGTGTCCGACTCTTTGCGACCCCATGAATCGCAGCACGCCAGGCCTCCCTGTCCATCACCAACTCCCGGAGATCATTCAGACTTGCGTCCATCGAGTCAGTGATGCCATCCAGCCATCTCATCCTCTGTCATCCCCTTCTCCTCCTGCCCCCAATCCCTCCCAGCATCAGAGTCTTTTCCAGTGAGTCAACTCTTCGCGTGAGGTGGCCAAAGTACTGGAGCTTCAGCTTCACCATCATTCCCTCCAAAGAAATCCCAGGGTTGATCTCCTTCAGAATGGACTGGTTGGATCTCCTTGAAGTCCAGGGGACTCTCAACAGCCTTCTCCAACACCACAGTTCAAAAGCATCAATTCTTTGGCACTCAGCCTTCCTCACAGTCCAACTCTCACATCCATACATGACCACTGGAAAAACCGTAGCCTTGACTAGACAGACCTTAGTCGGCAAAGTAATGTCTCTGCTTTTGAATACACTATCTAGGTTGGTCATAACTTTTCTTCCAAGGAGTAAATGTCTTTTAATTTCATGGATGCAATCACCATCTGCAGTGATTTTGGAGCCCCCCAAAATAAAGTCTGACACTGCTTCCACTGTTTCCCCATCTATTTCCCATGAAGTGATGGGATTGGATGCCATGATCTTCATTTTCTGAATGTTGAGCTTTAGGCCAACTTTTTCAGTCTCCTCTTTCACTTTCATCAAGAGGCTTTTTAGTTCCTCTTCACTTTCTGCCATAAGGGTGGTGTCATCTGCATATCTGAGGTTATTGATATTCCTCCTGGTAATCTTGATTCCAGCTTGTGTTTCTTCCAGTTCAGCATTTCTCATGATGTACTCTGCATATAAGTTAAATAAGCAGGGTGACAATATACAGTCTTGACGTACTCCTTTTCCTATTTGGAACCAATCTGTTGTATCTGCCTATACAACAACCTAAAACACAAAAGGAGAATTTTGTCTCAACTCAAAGTGTATTTCTCTATATTCCAGCCTTTATTATACATATAAAACTCTGCCAACAAATTGGTATTCTCCCTAATATGTCCCTAAGAGTATTTTTGTACATGTAACGAGTGTTGAACCAACGAGAGGCTGATCCAAACTCTTGTACCTGATATCTCCTGTTTTCCACCCATCTCCTAAATAAGATTTCTCTTCAGGTTAGCAATAAATACATCTGCCAAAAAAGGATAAGTAGCAGAAAGCCTCTACCAGATATAAACTATAAGTTCAGAGTAATGATAAGTTACTAGAACACTATCACCTCTAATTTGAAAACAAATGCAAACAACTGGATCAAGTTATGCAAGTGTTTATACAATCATAGCAGAATCAGGAATTATTACTGGTACCTATCATACCTGGCAAGTCTGTTCACCATACGGCCGCTGAGAACAATACAGTTCTATTATCAGTGCTGATATTACATTTTATCTTAGGAGAAAATGAACAATTACAGCTTGAGTCAAGATTGTTAGTGAAGGCTCATCAACTTATAAAATGAAAAGAGCAACACATTTAAGCATTGACAACAAAAGACTTTTGAAAGACCCATCCCCCAGCTGGGATGCACTTGCCCACAGATGGTATAGGGCCATGAACATTACTAGCCAGATTATAAAGGGAATCTTCATCACTTGGAATTAGTGGAAACCTTGGAATATAAGACAGGATTTTAGAAAATAAACGGAACAAGTTTTGCACAAAACTCTAATTCACATGGTGAAATGCTTTATCACTTGACAGTCAACAAAATGATAGGGCTCTCGCTCTGCAGAGTCAAGGCAAAGCCCTTGTCTCTTGTCTACGGATATTTATCTAATGCAATCATATTCACTGATCTATTGAACACACACTTGCCTGTATTTTTGAACACACTGAAGGTTTTTTGTTCAGATGTATTGATTATATTTGAACATGACTATATTCACAAGAATCTTAAACCACCCCTTGAGATGTGCCTCTCTGTGAAACACAACATTCCTCAAAACAATACTATAAATATATTCACTGTATTTATATATTTTCCTTATGCCATGGATTTTTTTTACACCAGAATATGGTCTGGATAAGCTAGAGTATAAATAAACTGATTACCTATCGGAGAGGAAGGGAACAGCGTGGAGAAGACAAGGGGAGAAGCTATACTTGTCTGAATGTAACTTGTTTTGCAGATTGGACTTTAGACTTATGTGGATGTTTAACATAAGAGTAAAACAAACTTAAATCAAAATGCGTTGGCAATTTGTGTCTTCCTTTCTTTTTTCTTGATCAGTTTTATTGATCATCTCAGAGAACCAGCTTTTGGCCTCATTGATTTCCTCTAATTTTGCCTGTCTCCTATTTTATTGATTTCCACTCTTATTTCTTTCCCTCTACTTATGTTGAGTTTAATTTGCTCTTCTTTTTCTAGTTCCTTAAGGTGGAAGCTTGATTTTAGACATTTTTTCCTTTATAATATAAATATTTACACAGCTATAAATTTGCCTCTAAGAATGTTGCCTATGTGTATGTGTTTGCAAAGATTTTGTTTTTGAATGATAAACCCAAAGTCTTTACTAGATACAAGAATATTCAGATTGCTATTTTCTTCTTATACCAATTTCAGTCAGTTGTGGTTGTCAGTAGCTTTTCAAGGGACACGCTGGGTGTTCAGTGCAGCTCCTCCACCCAGGCTGGCTGGAACCCAACCATCTCTGAGACTGAGTGAGCTGTGGGAATTGTTCAGCTTACAGCTTCTCATAGTTGTTCCTTCGCTGCTCTGCAAAAAAGGACTCAAGGAGTGTGCATAGCTTTAAGGGTGTTACTTCTCCCAGGCTTTCTGGGTGGAGAGAGCTAAGGAATCTGTTAGCGTATTTCTTTTCAAGATTTTTTTTTTTTGATGTGGACATTTTTAAAGTCTTTATTGAATGTTGCTACTGTTTTATGTTTTGGTCTTTTGGCTATGAGGCATGCGGACTCTTAGCTCCCCAACCAGGGATCGAACCTGCACACCCTGCACTGGAAGGCAAAGTCTTAACCGCTGGACCATCGAGGAAGTCCCTCTGTGTACATTCTCATATCTGTGTCTATTTCTTTATGTATGTATACTGAAAACCATAAATCACACAGTAGCTTCAATTCCAGTCCCATCCTGCAAGGTACCCTTTCCCTTTTTTTAGGTGTTCTCCGTTTCCCTTACCATGTTTTTAAGTCCTTTCTTTGACAGTGAGAATCTTGATTCCCACTGTCTTTGATACAATAAATTACATGGTGAATCCTGCTGGGGTTCAGCCCTGGTGGATCCAGGGAATTCGAAGGTGGGGACGGCGTTGGCGTCTTTGGAAAAATACATATTTAATTACAGATATAGAGAGAGATTAGAAACGGATAGTGTAGTAGGAGATAGTGTAGAAAAAGAGGCTGAATAACTTGGATTACGTGGAATAGCATCCATGCTCCAGATGGGAATTCAGCCAGAAAAACGGGAGCAAGAAAGAAGCGACATGGGGGATTCAGTCTTTCCAGAAACTAATCCGATTTCTTTATTTTTGGGTTTGCTTATATACCTTTTGTTACATATAGGGATGAATACAGAGTCACGTGGGGGTCAACAGTCCTGACCTTTATCAAAATCAGATGCTTTACATAAAAAGGTCTTAGGGATTTTATGATCCTTTATTTCTGATAACCAAAAAACTTATTTTTTCCAAGGGTGTTTTTTCTTAAACCAGGCACCACCCTCCAAATAAAGTTGCATTCCTATAGGGTGAGGGTGTAGTGAGTTACAATCAAGAAAGGAATTTATTTAACCCAAGGTTAACATGATTAATCTTAAAGGTTAATACTTATTTCTCCTATATGCTTAAAGGTTAATGCTTATTTCTCCTATATGTTAGTTATATTCGTTATAAGGGCAGGGAACATGGAGATTTAGCAGCAAACATTAGCCCAACAAAAGAAAATCCTTTCACCAATGCTCCCCTTAAGATTTATTTAGTCTTAAGATAGTGATAAAGTTACATTTTTACATAGCAAGGACACAGTGATTTATAACAAAGTACAGTGATCTATTACAAAAGAGAAAATTCATTAACTCAAAAAGTCTAGTATTGCTAACCTTAAAAACTACTATATTTCCTTTTCTATATTCCAAATACATTGATTAATATATTCCCAGGTGCCTAAGGATATGGAGGCCTGGCGGCAATCATTGACTCAACAAGAAGAAAAAGCCTTATGCTAATTAAGACTCTCAAAATACTCCAAAACTCTCTGTGCTGTTTATGGTTAAGAGGTAGTGGCAGGAGTATGGATAATCCTGTCACACAAGCTAGTCTGTCAGCAGAGAGGTGTGACCTGAGACATCCTTGTCCCACCCAGAGCAGGGAATTAGCAGCAATTATTGACACAACAAATGAAAAACCCTTCACCAATATAATTCCTAACCAACCCATTATACGAATAATTTCTAACTCCCCAAAAGAATTTGCCTTTAGTAAGTCTAAAACATCTCGTGCCTCTCATATTGGGAGGCTGTAAACAAACACATGTGGCCAGACGAACCTATACAGGTGGGCTAGATAACATTCAGAGGAGTCCGTAAGCTGAAACAACTCTTGTCATGCCCAGGAATTTTTATTGCCTTGGAGCTGCACGTTTACTCCTTCTCCGAGAAAAACGGTTATGGGGGAGAGCATAAAACAGACTCTGGTTTTGGGGTAGATGCTCGGGAACAGGGGGTTTCCTGAGGCTTGATCACGCCTTTGCGTATGCCAAGGCTCCTTCCTCATGACCTTTGCCATGGGCGGAGTTCCTCACGCTGGCCCCCGGCAGAATCCCCTTGGATGTAGCTAGCCTCTTATTGCTACTGCCGCTTCTCCCCATGCCCCCAGGCATCCACTCCCCTTGGGCTCTGTCAGCCCCTGAAGGATCACCTCGCTCACAAGAACTCTGTCTCATCCTTTATCTCATGCCACGTTGAACCTCTGCTCCACAGCGCTCTCAGCCCTGCTCAGACTCTGATGTCCCACTCCAGGCCGTCCCTCGGTGGGGACACCCTTCTTACCCTGCCCTGTGCATTGGCTCCCTCGTGGAGACTCCTCTCGCAAAGAGTCGGACACGACTGAGCGACTAAGCACAGCACACAAATATCATTAACCTATCACCTAAACAAAAGTAAGAGTCATGACAATAATTTATATCTAACATATACCCCTCCCCCTCATATCGCTCCTTCCAGGTATCTACCAAGATATCCTGGGGCTGGAGGGATAAATTCGGAATTTGAGATTAACAGATACACACTACTATATATAGAATATATATGTAAAATAGATACACAACAAGGTCCTACTGCATAGCACAGGGGACTATATACAGCATCTTTTTATAACATTTAATGGAAAAGAATCTGAAAAAGAACATATATATATATTATGCATTTATAATATATTTTTAACTGAATCACTTTGCTGTACACCTGAAATATTAATCAACTATACTTCAATTAAAAAAATAATTTAGGGACTTCCCTGGCAGTCCAGTGGGTAAGACTCTTCACTCCCAATACAGAGGGCCTGGGTTTGATCCCTGGTTCAGACTTTATTTTTTTGGGCTCCAAAATCACTGCAGATAGTGACTGCAGCCATGAAATTAAAAGATGCTTACTCCTTCGAAGAAAAGTTATGACCAACCTAGATAGCATATTGAGAAGCAGAGACATTACTTTGCCAACAAAGGTCCGTCTAGTCAAGGATATGGTTTTTCCAGTGGTCATGTATGGATGCGAGAGTTGGACTGTGAAGAAAGCTGAGCTCCAAAGAATTGATGCTTTTGAACTACGGTGTTCGAGAAGACTCTTGAGAGTCCCTTGGACTGCAAGGAGATCCAACCAATCCATTCTGAAGGAGATCAACCCTGGGATTTCTTTGGAGGGAATGATGGTGAAGCTGAAACTCCAGTACTTTGGCCACCTCATGTGAAGAGTTGACTCATTGGAAAAGACTCTGATGCTGGGAGGGATTGGGGGCAGGAGGAGAAGGGGACGACTGAGGATGAGATGGCTGGATGGCATCATGGACTCGATGGACGTGAGTCTGAGTGAACTCCGGGAGTTGGTGATGGACAGGGAGGCCTGGCGTGCTGCGATTCATGGGGTCGCAAAGAGTCAGACAGAACTGAACCGAGTGACTGAAAAGAGCAACTGAAGTGAACTGAACTAACTAGGGAACTGGAGTCCACAAGCCACAACTAATACCTGGTGCAGCCTAAACAAATACATAAACAAAATAAAATTTAAAAAATAAAAAGTGGAATGTATTAAAATAAAGGTTAATAGAGATGAAAATCACTACTCTGAAAAAAACAAAGCATCCTGAATCCAATGTTCATCATTCCCTTGATTTCCTTTGTATAATTTTATTGCATTTATATGTGCATGAAAAAAGTACGTATTTTTTAGTTGTTTTTCAGCTTTACAGAAAAGACACAGATGTATGTAAACTTTGGGGCCTTACTTTTTATCTTTGTATTTTATTTCTAAGACTCATCTATATTGTGTGTTTCACTATAGTTTACTCATTTTTTTGTTGTTTGTTTGTTTATTTGGCTGAGTCAGTTCTGAGATGTGGTACTCGGGATCTAGTTCCCTGACCAGGTATTGAACTTGGGCCCTCTACATTGTGAGTGCAAATCTTAGACACTGGACCACCAGGAAAGTCCCTAGTTCATTGATTTTTAACTGGTCTATATATTTGAGTGTATGAATTTACCATAGTTAATTCATCCATTTCCCTATTGGTGGGCAATTAGTTTATGTCTAGGTTTTGTTTGTTTTATAGTTTTGTCATTTCCTTGGAATTTGAAAACTTTTTCAGAATGTGACAGTGTGTGAATCTTTTTTATGTTGCTCAGAAAATTTTCTAACACCTGTGTGACTTTTCCAACTTGACCCTTTTTATTTTTTCTAGTCTGCTGCTGCTGCTGCTGCTGCTAAGTTCAGTCGTGTCCGACTCTGTGCGACCCCATAGACGACAGCCCACCAGGCTCCGCTGTCCCTGGGATTCTCCAGGCAAGAACACTGGAGTGGGTTGCTATTTCCTTCTCCAATGCATGAAAATGAAAAGTGAAAGTGAGGTCGCTCAGTCTTGTCCGACTCTTCGCGACCCCATGGACTGTAGCCTACCAGGCTTTTCCGTCCATGGGATTTTCCAGGCAAGAGTACTGGAGTGGGGTGCCATCGCCTTCTCCATTTTTCCAGTCTACAGCCCCTATAATAACTACTTCCACATTTTTTATATTTTCAGTAACGCTGCTATGCACATTCTTACATGTCTCTGGATGTGCGTGTCTAACAGCGTAGGTATATATCTAAGAGTGGACTTGCTGAGTCATAATAATCTTATTGTTTTCTAAGGTTGTTGCCTGAACTTACATTCCCATCTTCAACGTTTAGGAGATATTGTGGGTTTAGATCCTTTCTAATGCTTGACTGCATCAACCTTTTTGCTTTTGCCAATCAAATGTTTGCAAGAGTATCTCCTTGTGGTCTTGATTTCCATTTATCGGATCATTTGTAAAATCTCTCTTCATATTTTGTTGATGTATGTGGTTCCCACATCTTTTGCCTATTTTTCTATCAGACTTTGTGTCCCTTTCATATTAATTAAATAAAGTTCTTTATCCATTTTTGAGCTGAATTCTTTGTCAATGTGTGCCTTTTATTTTCTTAAGTTTTCCTTTGAAAAAAAAATTCTAAAGCTTAATGTAGTCAAATTGTCAATTGTCAATGTGTTTCATAGCTTGTTTGAGAAAATTTTCCCTCCTCCATGTTCTAAAGGATAGGTCTTTAAGCTCTCTGCTAAAAATTTTCCCATTTTGCTTTGGAATCTAAATTCTTAATTTTTTCTTTTTTTATCTCCTTTTTTTTGGCCACACCACAGGGCATGGAGGATCTTACTTCCCCAGCCAGGAATCCAACCCATGCCCCCTGCATTGGAAGCTCAGAATCTTAAACCATTGGATCACTAGGGAAGTCCCTGAAGTCTTGATTTTTTGTAATTGAGTTCTACATATCATATGAGCAGGGGTTCAATTTTTCCCTACATAGATAATCACTTTTTTCAGCTCCTTTTCCATTTACCTACCACATAAAACTATTCACTCTGTCTTTAGAAATGTCCTGGCTATCTTTGGACATCTACTTTTCCATGTACTTTTTGTAATAATCTTAACAAGTTCTATGCAAAACCATATTGAGATATTGATTGAAATTGCATCAACTATAGATCAATTTGGGGAAGATTGACATTTTAGAATAATATGCCTTTCTATCCATAAGTGTGATATATCTCTCTACTTATTTTAGGTCTTTTAAAGTATGTTCTAATAAAGATTTATTATTTTATCTTAGAAGTCTTTTATTATTTTCTCTTTAATTACATTTTCTAGCTGTTTACTGCTGGGGTATAAAAATGCAACTAACCTTTTGTGTATTAATCTTATATATTTCCATTTTGTTAACTCTCCTATTGTTTCTAATGATTTATCTGTAGATTCTTTGGGGGCTTCTATATTATTATTTACAAATAATAAAAGCTTTATTTCTTTTTTCCAATCATTATGCCTTTATTTTTCTCACATTATTACATTGACTAAAACCTCATATACAATATTGATTAAAAATAATGATAGTGGGCATTCTTATCTTGTTTGAGTTTAAAGGGAATACTTTTAAAGTATCCCCTTAGAATCACGTTTGCTCTGTTATCATTATTTTTAATATTCATTTATTTGGCTGTGCTGGGTCTTAGTTTTGGCATGTGGGATCTTTAATTGCAGTGTGTGAACTCTTAGTTGCAGTACACTGGATCTAGTTCCTGATCAGGAATTGAACCAGGGACCCGGCATTGGGTGTGCAGAGTCTTAGCCACTGGACCACCAGGAAAGTCCCATTTTTTAAAATAGACATACTTAAGCAGATTTAGAAAGTTTCTTTCTGTTTCTAATTTACTATGAGTTAAAAAATAATGTATGAATATTGAATTTTATCAAATAATTTTTCTGTACCTATTAAGTATTTACATGGATTTTGGAATCTTTTAACTTAGTAAATTACATTTGCAGATTTTCTAGTCATTCTTTCATTCTTTGGATAAATGCACCTTGGTCATTGTGTATTATATTTTTTATACACTTTGGGTTTGGTTTGATAATATTTTATTTAGAATTCTTACATCTATATTTATTGCCCTTTCTCATAATCTCAGTTTGTCTTTAGCATCAAAATTATGTTGGCTCTGTAAAGTGAGTGTGAAAGAGTTTATATTAACTTGGGTTGATCTGTTCTTTGAAAGTTTGATAGACTTTTCCTTTTTTTTTTTTTTTTTTATAGACCTTTCCTTTAAAACTTTGGGCCTAAAAAAACCGAGAAAACCAAGACTGTGTGCCTGGGATTTGCTTAATGGAAAGATTTCAACCACTGATTACTTTTAAAACATTATAATGATCTTAGAAAGATAGCAATGAGTGGTCCCAGAGAGAGATCTTAGTTCCCTGCCCAGGAATTGAACCTGGATCAGTTCAGTTCAGTCGCTCAGTCGTGTCTCTCTGCGACCCCATGAACTGCAGCACACCAGGCCTCCTTGTCCATCACCAACTCCCGGAGTCCACCCAAACCCATGTCCATTGAGTCGGTGATGCCATCCAACCATCTCATCCTCTGTCGTTCCCTTCTCCTCCTGCCCTCAATCCCTCCCAGCATCAGGCTCTTTTCCAATGAGTCAGCTCTTCGCATGAGGTGGCCAAAGTATTGGAGTTTCAGCTTCAACATCAGTCCTACCAATGAACACCCAGGACTGATCTGCTTTAGGATGGACTGGTTGGATCTCCTTGCAGTCCAAGGGACTCTCAAGAGAATTCTCCAACACCACAGTTCAAACGCATCAATTCTTTGGTGCTCAGCTTTCTTTATAGTCCAACTCTCACATCCATACATGACTACTGGAAAAACCATAGTCTTGACTAGATGGACCTTTGGTGTCAAAGTGATGTCTCTGCTTTTTAATATGCTGTCTAGGTTGATCATAAGTTTCCTTCCAAGGAGTAAGCGTCTTTTAATTTCATGGATGCAATCACCATCTGCAGTGATTTTGGAGCCCAGAAAAATATTGTCAGCCACTGTTTCCACTGTTTCCCCATCTATTTCCCATGCAATGATGGGACCGGATGCCATGATCTTCATTTGAGCTTTAAGCCAACTTTTTCACTCTCCTCTTTCACTTTCATCAAAAGGCTCTTTTGTTCCTCTTCACTTTCTGCCATAAGGGTGGTGTCATCTGCATATCTGAAGTTACTGATATTTCTCCCGGCATTCTTGATTCCAGCTTGAGAACCTGGATAGCCTGGGTGAACACTAGGAGTCCTTGTCACTAGAACACCAGGGGCTAGCCAGGAGACTTTATCTCTGGATAAAGAGCAAAGTTCCCCTGGCTCTTACCCCCACTGGAAACAAGAATGTTTCAAGGAGGCAAGAAGTATAAAAACAAGTACAAAATTTATCTTCAGAGACAAAGCACAACATACCGGAGAGCACACAGAGAACCAGTTTGTTTGTTTAAGACAGAAGCAGGGCTGAGATAACACACCCGGAGATAAGGGCGTCCTCTCTAATGAGCAGGAGAACAGTAAAGAGGACAGTCCTTCAGGGTCTTGTTTCAGTTCAGTTCAGTTCAGTCGCTCAGTTGTGTCTGACTCTTTGCGACCCCATGAATCGCAGCACGCCAGGCCTCCCTGTTCATCACCATCTCCCGGAGTTCACTTAGACTCATGTCCATCGAGTCCGTGATGCCATCCAGCCATGTCATCCTCGGTCGTCCCTTTCTCCTACTGCCCCCAATCCCTCCCAGCATCAGAGTCTTTTTTACCTTCAGCCAATTACCTTTTTTCTTTCTTCACACCTGAATGGTCCTAGGATGCTCCCCAACATGTGTGTGAATCTTTTTGCTAAGATAGATCCCACCACAGAGGGCTGTGGGTGCATGTCCACTCTTATGGGGTGTGGCCCCATTCCTTTTTGACCCCCAAGGAGTCTTCCTGCACATGTGCAAACAGGGAAGTCTTCCTTGACCTCAGGAGCGGTCACTTTATCTCTGCTTTAACAGAGCTCAGCTTCTGCCACCAGCTTTGTCCTTGGAGTGTCTGGGTAAAAACTGAGCTTCAGTTTTACTCCATTTGACAAACACCAGATATCCAGCCCAGGGGTCCCTCTATCTCCTACCTAGAGTATAAGACTACTCTAATTTTTCATTTCTTCTTGAGTCAGTTATGATTAAATATATTTTTTTGGAAAATCTGAATATTTTGTGCAAGTTCTGAAAATTGTTGGTGAATAGTTGTTAATCACAGCCTCTTGCCCTTTTAACCTGTACTTTATCTGTGATTATGTCTCTATTTACATTCACAGTACTTGTTTGCATCTTATCTGTATCTTTTTTCGTGATCAATATTGCTAGAAGCTTGTCAATTTTATTCTTTTTTAAAAATTCTTTTATTTATTCATTTTGTCAGGTTGATTCAACATTTGGGATCTTAGTTCCCTGCCAGGGAGTGAACCTGGACCCCTTGCATGGAAGTGAGGAGTCTTAACCCCTGGAGTGCCAGGGAAGTCCTGTCAATTTTCTTCTTCTTCTTTTATTGCTATGTATTTATTTTGCCTGTACTTGGTGTTTGTTGCTACGTGTGCTTTTCTCTACTTTTGGTGAACGGGTGCTACTCTCTACTCACCGTGCATGGGCTTCTCTTACTGTGGAGCACAGACTCTAGGCTCCACCGGCTTCCCTAGTTGCTGCACTGGGCTCGAGAGCACAGACTCAACAGCTGTGGTACATGGGCTTAGTTATTCCGGGGCATGTGGGATCTTTCCAGACCATGGATAGAACCTGTGTCTCCTGCATTGACAGGTGGATTCTTTACCACTGAGCCACCAGGGAAGTCTAATTTTATTCTTTTTCAAAGAACCAGTATTCACTTTTTGATCAACTCTGTTGAATCCTTTTTTTTTTTAAATCTTTTATTGGTTTCTGCTTTTGTTATCTTTTTTGTTTTATTTTGTTGTTCTATTTCTAGTTTCTTAATGAGACCACTTAGCTCAGTAATTTTAAACCTTTCCTCTACCTCAATATAAATATTTAAACAACCTGAAGCAAAGATTTGCTGTACCCCATGCAATTGAGTACAATATTTTCTATCATTCTGTTTTGGTTATTTTAAATTTCCATGATGACTAATTGTGTGTGTGTGTGTGTGTCTGTGAGTCTTTCAGTCGTGTCCAACTCTGTGTGACTCCATGGACTGCAGTCCACCAGGTTCCTCTCTCCATGGAATTCTCCGGACAAGAAAACTGGAGTGGATAGCCATTCCCTTCTCCAGGGGATCTTCCTGACCCAGGTCTCCTGCATTGCAGGCATATTCTTTACCACTGAGCCAGCAGGGAAGCCCAGATGACTAATTTTACACATGCTATTTAGTAGTATGTTTAAAGGTTTCCAAGTAAGTAGGGATTTAAAACTTACCTTTTTGTAATTAACTTCTAACTTAATGAAGTTTTACGCAGAGATTAGGATCTACATAACACCAATGCATTGAAAAATGTATTGGGGTTTTCTATATCAATTTTTGTTAAGTGTTTTGGGTGACTGAAAAAAAGGAATTGCTTTCTCTCACTGTTAGATACAGGACACTCTCCATATTTATTATTATATCAAATTTGTTAATCATGTTCATGTTTTCTATATCTTTGATAAATATTCTTCTGCTTGACCCATCAATATTCAAGAGAGATATGTTGAAATCTCCCACTTTGATGATACATTTATGAATTTCAGGAGTTCCCTGGTGGGCTAGTGGTTAGAATTTGGTGCTTTCACTTCTGTGGCCAGGGTTCAATCCCTGGTCAGGGAACTGAGATCTCACCAGCTATATAGCCTGGCCAAATAAAGAAAAAGAGTTCCACCCTATATCTTTATCCATTTGTCTTATATACTTTATTACTTGCATACAAGCTTAAAGTTGCTATAACTTCTTAGAGAATTATGTGTCATCATATGGTGAATGTCTCCCTCTTAATAGCATTCTTTATCTTAAAGACCATTTCATCTAATAATATCATTACACCCATCTTTCTTTTAGTTTATATTTGCCTGATACGTCATTATCCATCCTTTTACCTTTAACATTTGTGTGTTTTTATGTTTTTAGGAGCATTTTACGTGAGATTTTTTTTTGTTTTCTTTTGGCTTCACTGAGTCTCAGCTAGGTCATGCAGGATCTTTAGTTGTGGCATGTGGGATCTAGTTCCCTGACCAGGGATCGAACCCGGGCCCCGTGCAGTAGGAGCACAGAGTTTTAACCACTGGACTGCCAGGGAAGTCCCTGTCCTGATTTTTTTAGCTCAAGTGTCCATCTTACTACTCCTGACTACAGGCAGCTGCCTCTGCTGTCCTCTCTTTGCCACAAACAAGGGAAGAAAGCAGAGAACTCGTCTCCTATTCCTACTGTGATGCTTCAACAGATCATCTTCAAGCACCCCCAAGCTTTCTTCTGTTTCCTGTACCTAACATTTCAGCTTAGAGCCTCTACAGCAATATTCTCTTTCATGTGGTTGGTGTTGTGGTTTCCTCCTCCAGTATAGCCTCATTCTCCTCTGTCTTCCAAGTAGTTCCTCGTCAAGTCCAGAACACTCCTTGTTTTCCAGTGTTGCATAGTGTTCACGTGTGTACGCATACACACACACGTGAGCACATGCCCACGTGTGTGTGTCTGCCTACCTCTTGTCTGATCCAATAACTGTGATGTATATTCATGAAAAGAATGCAAGTGTGCTCAATCACTTCAGTCATGTCCGATTCTTTGCAACCCCATGGACCGTAACCGCTAGGCTCCTCTGTTCCCGGGATTTTCCAGGCAAGAAAACTGGAGTGGGTTGCCATGCCCTCCTCCAGGGGATCTTCCCAACCCAGGGACTGAGCCTGTGTCTCACACATTGTAGGTGGATTCTTTACCCACTGAGACACCTGAGAAGCCCTCATGAAGAGAATAATCAGTCTTATTTTTAAGTATCTAAACCTATTCTTGGACTTTATCTGAAGAAACAACAGAATAGTAGTCAGTTTTATTTCAAAGATCTCCTTTGTATCAGTACTTAGATAATAGAATTAATACTTGAGAAAGTAGCAAATCATCTTTCCAAGTACTTGCCTTTCTTTCTATTTGGCTTGAAGCATTCACCTGCCTAGAGGTGGAAGAGGAGGTGTGAAAAGGAGAAACAGTACTAGTAAATTTCATTGTAATTCATAATTTCTAAGACTGACATGTCGGGATTTCCCTGGCAGTTAGTGGTTAAGACTGTACTTCCACTGCAAGGGGCATGGGTTTGATAACTGGTGGGAACTAAGATCCCACGTGCCTCACAGTGCAGCCAGGGGAGGAGGAGGAAAGACTTAATTTCTTTCTTTGAAATTCGGGTGTGTTCTACAATCAGTGTTGTCTGACAACAGTTGTTGGCTAGGCAACAGCCATAATATGATTGTCATTGTCTGCACAAACCCAAACTTGGTCTGGAAACCTATTGATATCTTCTACAAGCCTTTTTAGGGGGATGGCTTAAATGGTAAAGAATCTGCCTGCAATGCAGGAGACTGTGCTTTGATCCCTGGGTCAAGAAGATCCCCTGGAGAAAGAAATGGCAATCCACTCCAGTATTCTTGCCTGGAAAATCCAAAGGACAGAGGAGCCTGGTGGGCTACAGTCCATGGGGGTGCAAAGAGTTGGACACAAACTGAGTGACTGACACCACAAATCTTTTTAAAGACTGGGGAGGAGCAGCATAAAAACTTGCAGGATCGGTGTCATCAGTTTGTAAGAAAATCCCAGAAGCCGTAGCAGATCTCTTAGCTCTGGGTTGAGACCCTGTGTCAACAACACTTTTGATGCACAGAAAATACTGTGGAAAAGACATGATCATCACTAACTCTGAGTTGAAAGGGATTCAGAAGAAACATTCTCTGCATCAGCTTCTTCTGTAAAGAAGTTACAGGAATACTTTCCAATTTACTTTGCTTATATTTTTCTTTCTACCTATGCACAAGAGTGATCCATGATAAAAATGTATGTCTGAATAAGTCTAAAAAGAGCTTTTCCAATAAATATAAACCAACATTCTAAATGATAAGAAACCATTGTTCATAACATAATTAGCAGCTTGTTTTTCTTCCTTAGAAGTAGCTAAAATAACAGTGCATTTTACAACTGATGTCATTCATTTCAGTGAAATGCAAAATCGTGGATAGACTGAAGAGAGAAGAAATTAATATCCAGCTTCTGACATTCAAAATAAAATTATGCAGCAAGATATTAGCCTTGCAAAATGAGTGTTTGTCTTAAGAGAAGATCTTCTAAATTCTTTTCTTTTGATACTAGGCACATGAGCATTTCAACAGCCAAGCCCAGAGGTTTCAGCCTGTGGGGTCCTCTATCTCTAAGAGGAGAAGATAATCTTTCTGGCTCTGGAAGGCAGGCCAGGAGTCTTGCTGCCCCGCCCTGAAGGGAGGTGAGGGAGAGCAGGGCAGAATGTCATCTGTCTCAGGCCCTGGGGAAAGTAGGAGATGAAAGCGATGAAGGAGGAGAGGAGGAGAGCAAGACAGGCTGAAAGGAGACCCAAGTTTGGTAAGTCAATTACACAGTGACACCCATGATGAAAGGGGCTATGCCTCTCTTCTGGCTTGGAGCTCCTGGCGGCGGCTTGCTCAAAGAAAGCCCTATGGGACTTCCCTGGTGGTCCAATGGTTAAGACTCGCCCTTCCAATTCAGGGAGTATGGGTTCGATCTCTGGTGCGGGAGCTAAGATCCCACATGCTTCATGGCCAAAAGACTAAAACATAAAATGGAAACAAATTCAATAAAAACTTATAAAAAATGGTCCACATCAAAGAGAAAGAACGTCCTATATCAATGTGACGCACAGTCACATCAAATTAAGGTGTAGTTTGGCAGGTGAAGGGGCCCGGCCGTTAAAGCTCCTGGGCTACTGCAGCACACACCTGGGAGGATGGGATCCTGACCTAGCCAAGAGGGCCTTGTGGGTTCCAGCATCCTCTTGTCAATGGTTGTTCGGCAGCTAGTTGTGATTTCAGCGCTCTCGCAGGAGGAGATAGGCACATGTCCTTCTACTTTGCCATCTTGATTTGATTTGAGAGTGCCTGGTGAAGTTGCTGGAGAGGATGACTGTGACGTGACATCCCCTACATTCAGAAGGGACCTGAGCCAATGACGGCGAAGGCCCCCGAGTCTCCCTTCCATCCCTGTCCTGGGGTCCCAGAAGCCACACCCCGTCCCCTTCTGCTCCTCAGTCACCATCTTGGACAGGAGTGGAAGACAGACCATTTTTCTTAGAAAGCCTGACCTTGCATGTAAAGTAAAGTTTTTTTTTTCCTTAGAGGCTGGGAGACTGACACCAGCCAGAAAATAGGACTTAGGAAGACAGGGGAAAATGAAAGAGCTATATCTTTTCTTCACATATCAGCTAAGTCAAGACTCTGACGCATTTATAAAAATAAAAGCTTGGAACTGAAATATACTGCAATAGGAGAATGGTTTAATAAATTATTTCATAACCATTTTACATGGCTATGACAATTATCTTCGTGGGTTATTTTAATTATACAATAAGTTGATGTCATGGAATCAATGTGTATATACTGAAAGATCTCAGTTATATATAAAAAACAGATGAGGAAAGTCATAAAAATGTTAACAATAGTTATTTTATTTTAAAAAATATTCATTTGAGAAATCCGTTTAGTTGCAACATGTGAAGTCTTAGTTGTGGCATGTGGGATCTAGTTCAGGGATAGAACCCAGCCCCCCTGCGTTGGGAGCACAGAGGATTAGCCACTGGACCATCAGGGAAGTCCCAACAATAGTTATTTTGAAAGAAGTTATTTTCTATAATGACTGTGTAGATCTGAAAAAAAAATAGATAAAAATTTAAAACAAAATCTTACAGAGCAGTGTTACAAATGGATTTCTAAAGCCCCTTGTTCTTCTCAAATCAACATACACCAACCGGAACAGGATGTGGGTGACGTAGCTGTGGGAAATGGTCACTCTTCCCTGTTTCCCAATATCTAGTCCAAGCAGGACAGTTTGCAAGGAAAAGTCAACAGGATATCTCTATAACACCATCCCTCAGAGCAGAAATATAACATTTCTCAAAGATCATTGTCACACATTGTTGTTTAATACCACCCTTTTTTTTCTTTGATGGTTTAGTATGGTTTATTAACCTGTGCCTTAGTACAGACGCTGGGGCTTGCCCATGGTGCTCTTAATGTACAAGGCCCTGACATTCTGCCAATTTTTCTTGAGCAATGATACCAGGAAGTTGACAGCTAAGTGGATGTTGTACACAAGCTCATCATCTGTCATCTTCACGTGGCCAACAGCCACTGCCAGACACAGCACCTTCTTCATCTGGAACTTGATCGTGGACTTCACTTCATCACCTTTGGCCACCATGTTCTCATTGTGGGTCAGCAAGGAATGGAACTTGCCAGCCTTGTTCAGGCCTGGGCCCAGGAAG
The DNA here is from genome assembly GCF_032405125.1 of Capricornis sumatraensis. Classification (NCBI taxonomy): domain Eukaryota; kingdom Metazoa; phylum Chordata; class Mammalia; order Artiodactyla; family Bovidae; genus Capricornis; species Capricornis sumatraensis. The sequence goes on along the minus strand of NC_091087.1, from coordinate 27,098,109 downwards.
ACATCATATTTCTTGGCCAGCTTCTTGACCAGTTTCTTATTCTTGTTGAGTTTTTTCAGTGCCTCGATGTCCATGTAGGGGATATCCACAGCCTTGGCCTCATCACAATGCTGCTGGTCCCCCAAGACACACATGGAGAACTTGGGGCGGGGAGTGGACTTATGCCTGACGGTGCCCGAGAAACGTTTGTCCTTCTGAGGTCATAGTTCTTCAGGCTGATCTGAAGCTCCACCGTCTCCAAAAACTTTCTGCGCTTGCGCTGGTTCCCATTCAGGACTTCCCCACCACCTTGTAGAGGGTGTTGTGGAGACTTTGCTGCTCATAGTTCCCTATGCCGCAATAACCGAAAAAGAGAGCCACCCATTTCTTTATGAACAAATTAGTGAGCAGTTTTCCAGTCAGACTGGCATGCATCCTGGCAGGTCTAGGAAAACCCCTGACTCTGGCATTCTGACCCTCAGAGATGATTTACTTCTGCCTGGGGTACCTGCTTCTCTGGTGGCTCAGTCGATAAAGAATCTGCCTGCAATCCAGGAGACCTGGGTTCGATCCCTGCATAGGGAAGATCACCTGCAGAAGGAAATGGCAACCCACTCCAGTGTTTTTGCCTGGGAAATCCCACAGACAGAGGAATCTGGTGGGCTACAGTCATGGGGTCACAAGAGTCAGGCATGTCCTAGTGAGTCTGAGTAAACTCCAGGAGATGGTGATGAACAGGGAGGCCTGGCGCGCTGCGATTCATGGGGTTGCAAAGGGTTGGACACGACTGAGCGACTGAACTGAACTGAACTGATCACCATGGGGTATCTAAGACAAATATTTAAACACAATCAAAATGTGACCAGATACCCAAGCAGATAGCCTGAGAAGAATTACAAAAGGGAACTTGCCCTACTTGTTTTTGGAATACTTCATAGAACTACAAAAATTAAAACAGTATTGGTACTACACAGATCAGGGGACCAGAATAAAGAAGGCAAGAAATATTTACACATAGTTTCCATATTACGAAAAGAAAACTGATATGACAAAGATGGTATTTCAAATAACCTCTCAGGGATGTATTTAGTTCTGAATCAGGAGGAGCTATTACAGATTCATAAGAATTAGCTCACATTTAATCACTGTGAAGTCAGGTGGGCCTTAGGAAGCATCACTACGAACAAAGCTAGTGGAGGCAATGGAATTCCAGTTGAGCTATTTCAAATCCTGAAAGATGATGCTGTGAAAGTGCTGCACTCAATATGTCAGCAAATTTGGAAAACTCAGCAGTGGCCACAGGACTGGAAAAGGTCAGTTTTCATTCCAATCCCAAAGAAAGGCAATGCCAAAGAATGCTCAAACTACCGCACAATTGCACTCATCTCACACGCTAGTGAAGTAATGCTCTAAATTCTCCAAGCCAGGCTTCGGCAATACGTGAACTGTGAACTTCCTGATGTTCAAGCTGGTTTTAGAAAAGGCAGAGGAATCAGAGATCAAATTGCCAACATCCGCTGGATCATCGAAAAAGCAACAGAGTTCCAGAAAAACATCTATTTTTGCTTTATTGACTATGCCAAAGCCAGCCTTTGACTGTGTGGATCACAATAAACTGTGGAAAATTCTGAAAGAGATGGGAATACCAGACCACCTGACCTACCTCTTGAGAAACCTGTATGCAGGCCAAGAAGCAACAGTTAGAACTGGACATGGAACAACAGACTGGTTCCAAATAGGAAAAGGAGTACGTCAAGGCTGTATATTGTCACCCTGCTTATTTAACTTCTATGCAGAGTACATCATGAGAAACGCTGGGCTGGATGAAGCACAAGTTAGAATCAAGATTGCCGGGAGAAATATCAATAACCTCAGATACGCAGATGATACCACCCTTATGACAGAAAGTGAAGAGGAACTGAAAAAAGCCTCTTGATGAAAGTGAAAGAGGAGAGTGAAAAAGTTGGCTTAAAGCTCAACATTCAGAAAACGAAGATCATGGCATCCGGTCCCATCACTTCATGGCAAATAGATGGAGAAACAGTGGAAACAGTGGCTGACTTTACTTTTTGGGGCTCCAAAAATCACTGCAGATGGTGATTGCAGCCATGAAATTAAAAGACGCTTACTCCTTGGAAGGAAAGTTATGACCAACCTAGATAGCATATTGAAAAGCAGAGACATTACTTTGCCAACAAAGGTCCATCTAGTCAAGGCTATGGTTTTTCCAGTAGTCCCTTTGCCAGCAAGAAGATCAAACCAGTCAATTCTAAAGAAAATCAATCCTGAATATTCATTGGAAGGACTGATGCTGAAGCTGAAGCTCCAGTATTTTGGCCACCTGATGCCAAGAGCCAACTCATTGGAAAAGACCCTGATGCTGGGGAAGATTGAGGGCAGGAGGAGAAGGGGAAGACAGAGGATGAGATGGTTGGATGGCATCACTGACACAATGGACATGAATTTGAGAAACTCTGGGAGATAGTGGAGGACAGAGAGCCTGATGTGTTGCAGTCCGTGGGGTTGCAAAGAGCTGGATGTGACTTAGCGACTGAATAACAACACATTCTGCCTCTGATACTCTGATAAATGGAACTGGACAAATGAATTATCTATACAAGTAATAAATTGCATCCCTCCCTAAAATCAATACCAAAAAATCAACTCAGTTTATTATAGACCTGAATGCTTGGAGTAAAACTTAAAAACATTTTTAAAAAATATAGGGAATATCTTTCTAATTTTAGAATAGGGAAAGATTTCTTAGACAAGATGCCAAAAAATTCTAACTCTGAAAGAAAAGATTTGTATGTTGCATTTAAATTAAGAGCACTTATTCATCAACAGACACTGTAAAAAATGAGAGGAAAAAAGGGAGAAAATATTTACAACATAAGTATCCAAACAAAGAATTGCTGCCAAGAATGCATAAAGAATGTCTTCAAATCTATCAAGAAAAAAATAAACAACTTTATCAGAATATGGGCAAAAGACACAAACAGGCATTTTACAAAAAAGAAAATACATATGGTCAATAAGTACATTAGTTTCCATATTAATCAGGGAAATGCAAATCAAGACCACAATGAGATAACTTTTAACAACCATGACAAAAATTAAGAAATCTGACTATACCCAGTGTTGAAGAAGGTATGGATTAATGTGACCTCATGAATGTTGCTGGTGAGAGTATAAATTGATTTAACTACTTTGAAATAATCTGGAATTATTGTGTACATTTGAGCATTCTTAAATCCTATGGCCCAGTGACTCCTAGGTGGATAGCTGAGAGGACTCTTATACACATGCACCAAGAGACACATAGGAAGTGTTCACACATGTATTGTGCAGTGTAGTAAAAAACTAGAATTGATGTAATGCCTGTTGGCAGAAGAATGAATGAATAAACTTTGGTATATTTACACCATGGAATATTATACAGCTCTGAAAACAAATGAACAAATGAACTAGGTGTTAGACAATAGGTATGAAGCTGGACAGCATAATGATGAGGGGGGAAAAGTACTTATCAGATGACCATATAGAATGCAATACACATTTTATAAGACTTTAAAACAAAGGAAACAATACATTGTTTGAAAGTGAAAGTCACTCAGTCGTGTCCGACTCTGCAACCCCATAGACTATACAGTCCATGGAATTCTCCAGGCCAGAATACTGGAGTAGGTAGCCTTTCCCTTCTCCAGGGATCTTCCCAACCCAGGGATTAAAGCCAGGTCTCCTGCACTGCAGGCGGATTCTTTACCAGCTAAGCCACAAGTAGGCAGCCATATATATGATAAAACCATTTTTATAAAGCAAGGACTGTACGTATATGAAACCAGAAGCACAGACAACAACAAAAACCTACCCAATAAAACATGGGCAAAAGGGAATTGCCTGGAGGTCCAGTAGTTAGGTTAGTGGTTAGGACTCCATGCTTTCACTGCTGGGGCCTGGATTCAACTCCTGGTCAGGGAACTAGATCCCACATGCTGCAACTAAGACCTTGGCACAGCCAAATAAATAGTAAAGAAATAAATATTTTTAAAATGGTTAAGACATTAAATTTTATATGATATGTATTTTACCACAATTTTTTTTTAGTGAAAAAAAGCAAAGCAATTGTAAGCATGAAATTCAGGATGGTGTGTACTTTTGGTTGTGGAAGGATGGGGATGGGAAAGGTGAGGAGCCAACTAGTTATTGGTAGTATTCTAGCTCCATGGTGGATTTGTGGGGGTTCATTATAGAAATGCCCACATAAACAAATCAAAGTAAATAAAATGAAAATGATCATGCATGGAGTAAACAATGATAGTGTGTTCTTATCTAAGAATTAAAATCTAAATACATCCATTTGAGGTCCAAAAAATAAAAATCATCTTTAAAATGCACTTCAAGCAAAAAGAAGAGACTGTAAATCACTCCCTATTTACTATTGGAATATTTTTGCAGTCCTTCTCTAGATGTGTGTATAGATACATACATATATTTGTGCTAACACTAGAAAATGGAACACTCTCTTTTGTATCATTTTGTAACATTTTGTAACGTTTCACCTAACGATAAATTGATAACATGTTTGCATGTCATTAAATATTTTAAGAGTATTTTAAATATAGTCATAAAATTCCATTGTATGGATATACCATAGTTTATTTAAATAAATGACTATTGTTAGAATTTAAGTTGCTCCTAAAATTTCCCTATTAGTAACATGCTAGATTTAATATTCTGATGGTTAATCTTTGTACCTATTTTTTCTTTTTTTTTTTTTTTTTGGATTTTTTTTTTTCTTTTTGGCCACGCCAACTGGCTTGGGGCATTTTAGTTCCCCAGCCAGGGATTGAACCCAGGCCACTGCAGTGAAAGTGCTGAGTCCTAACCACTGAACTGACAGGGAATTCTCTTTGTACCTGTTCTTAACTCTTTCTTCTGGGGAAATTCATAGACATTAACTAGCTGAGGCAAAGATACTGGAAAAAATTTAAGGAGCTTAATATCAAAAAAAGTTCCATGATCCTTCGGAAAAGTTTACCAAGACTCATTCCCACCAATAAAATAAACAAACAGTACACAAGTCCATTTTCTCATATCCTCATTGACTCTGAGCTTTATGAGTTTTTAAATCCTTTCTAAAAAGTCTTATTTCCGTGAAGTTTTAATTTGCAATTCCCTGATTACAACTGACATTGAATATTAAGATGTTTCCATAGCTTAAAACATTACCTAGTTTTTAATTGAAAAAGTAATTCATGTACATGGTAAAAACATAGAACAGCATAAAAAGATACACTATGAAACATAAGTCTCCTTCCCACCTTGGACTGCAGTCCCCTCCCTGAGCAGCCACCATGACCAGTTTCTTATTTCTCCTTCCCAAAATATAATGTGCAGAAGCAAGCACACAAGTAAGAAGAAATGCATTTATGTACAACCATATTCTCCTTTTTAAAAGCCAATGAGAGGGACTTCCCCGGTGGTCCAGTGGCTAAGATTCTGCGCTCTCAATGTAGGAGGCCGCTGTTCGATCCCTGGTTGGGGAACTAGATGTCACAACTGGAAAGAGGCCAAGAGGCCCTTTGAACTATGTTTCATCACAGTCTGAACAGGGAGAGAAAGGAGGAAGAATTTGTCTGCCAGCTGCTGTTCCCCATTGGTCAAAGATTCTCTTCACAGTGTTCACCCCTCTGCACTTAAGGGTTATACAAGCCCTGGTGCCCAGAGGGCCCTGGTGCCTTGTGCTTCAGCCTCAACAAGGACGCCCCAGGATAAGAGTGGGGACAAGTGACGCAGAAGCATCTGAGGCATTGTTGGGCTGTACCCACATGAAGTGAGTTGAAGCACTTGTGGTTGGTTGCTATAGCAACAGCTGGACCGGAACAAGAGGCCAAAGCCCCCAGAGACAGGTGGGGCTAAAGGTCCAACCCTAGCACAGACACCCAGATCTGCTTGGGCTGCCCACCTTGACTGCAACATGGGGGCTCCATTTTTGTTTTTCTTTTAGCCAAACCATGTGGCATGTGGGATCTTAGTTTCCCGACCAGGGACTGAACCCATGCTCCCTGCAGTGGAACTGCCCAGGAAAGTCCCAGACATGAGAAAAGATTCCTTAGTCTCAGAACTGCCTTCAAGGCGGTGGCCAGCCACACTTCCCTGAAAAGACTTTTACCTGGGAATCTAGTTTCCTGGTGGTGCCCATGTATCTACTCCCATCAGTCCCACGGGGCCTCAGAAAGATACCAACTGGTGGCCGTGTTCTTCCTCAGTGTCCTTGGGCCTTCCTGGGCCTAGTCAGAGAGTGGGTTCTCAGTCTTACATAGTAAATTCCTTCTTACATTCTCCTCCCCCTGAGCTTTGTAATCACCTTGTCAATACTGTGTCAAGGAGGTTCTGGCATCGTCATGTACAAGTTTTGTAGCCATCTTCACATACAATTAAGACCAGCTCCGGGGCTTCCCTGGTGGCTCAGTGGTAAAGAATCTGTCTGCCAATGCAGGAGACATGAGTTCAGTCTCTGGGTTGGGAAGATCTCACATGCCAGGGAGCAACCAAGCCTGTGCTGTAGAGCCCACGTGCCCAGTTACTGAAGAGTGAGCCCACGCTCCGCAGCAATAGAAGCCACCACAATGAGAGGCCCGCACACCGCAGCTAGAGAGGAGCCCCTGCTCGCCACAACTAGAGAAAGCCCAGCAGCAGCCAAGTTCTGGTATGTGAAAAACAAACACATAAATTATATATATAAAAAAAGAGACCAGCTCCAGGCATCTTCACTATAATATTGAAGGCCATCTCTCAGGCAAATACCACATGGCAATACATTCTCTCAAGACTTCCCTGGTAGTCCAGGGGTTAGAACTCTGCACTTCCAATGCAAGGGGGCATGGATTTGGTTCCTGGGAACTAAGATCCTGCATGCTGCATGGCGCAGCCAAAAGTACATACGTTCTCTCCAGCCCAGCTGCATGTTTTACTCCCCCGGTCGATCACCTCGATTCTACTGCCACACGGCTTCTCTTTGTTCCAGATGGTGCGTGTGGACCAGGTCCTGTGACTCCTCGGGTGAATCAGCTGAGCCTCTAGGAGGAAGGACTGTGTAAACTCCTGCTCAGGTTGTGGTGAGTCCTGATTCTCATTATGGGCCTGGAGACAGTGAGTGGTGATGGAGGCAGATCGTAAGAAAAGCAAATGACATCTTGCGAGGCATCTGCTTCCAGTGAGGTCTGCACACTGTCTCCAGATTCTGGTGACAGGGGGCTGCTTCTGCTGGTCACGAACACTCCTGGGAATCTGTGGGATCAAGGTTTCCTTTCTCATCCCCGCAACACCCCCATCCAAGAGTCCCCTGCTTTTCCAAGCGGAGCCTGATTTTGACAGATTTGTCAAAGCTACCCATTCAGTCTCCTTTGGCAGCACAGGCACCTTTACAATCAGCTGCTGAGCCTGACTTTTAGCAGTTGGCCCTGAAGCTGCAGGAGATGAGTCTCCTTAAAAACTGCCATAAAGCTCTAGTGGCTTTTACACAATCTTAAGTTGGCTGTGAGCTACTCGAAGCCTATCATTTTCTTTTTTTTGCAAGGTTTCTTACGCTCTTACTAAAAGCCAGCCTATTCTACATTTCTCATAATTATCATTGCCGACATACAATCAAATACTGTGTCCTGTTCTCCAGCTCAATCTCACCTTCCACTTGCACCTCACCCCCGATTAACCCCAGATGAAAACCTTAGTCATTCTGATACCACTTCATGCCATGGGTTATTACCACCACCCACTTAACTGTGATCAATATTGTCCCTATTGCAGTCAGAACAATAGGAAATCCAGTGTCACAATCCTATCCTTTTGTGGGATCTTAGTTCCCTATCCAGGAGCCCAACCCTCATCGGCAGCATGGAGCCTTAGCCACGGACAACCAGGGAAGTCCCCACAGTCCTATCCTGATCACCCTTAGGACCAACCGTCTTTGGGGGCAAGTGGCGCAGTGTGGCCTTGAGATGACGTATGGGGCATTGTTTCTGCGAAGTCAGCTGGAGCCCAGGTGGAGCTGGATCACTATGGAGGGGCTAGGACAGGACAGGTCAAAGACACTGGAGGCTGAGAGGCTCTGATACGGCATTGAGAGATGTCTGCTACAAAGGCTCAGCATAGATTTTCTTTCCGAACTAGGTTTACCCTATTTGCATGTATTGATTCGATGTGATGGATAGGTTTAGTTCTCATTCTGGCATCCTGTTTGACGATACGCTTTCCTCTCTCGAGTGCTCCCTTTGTTTTGCATCCTTTGCTCTGTGGTGGTGTATATGTGTGTTTTCTTCAGGCTATTTCACTGCACTGGTGGTAATTTAGCACACTGTTTCTTCTGGAACCCCCAGACTTTGTCAGGACAAGATGTGTCAGATATGCTAAAATGTGATCTGAGGCACAAAAGCCAAGAATCCACATACACTCCTCCTCCTGGTTTGTTTTACTGTTACATATTTGTGCCCAATGGAAATATTGATAAAGTCCATTTTTGCTCTCCATCAGAGGATGAAAAGAAATTTGGTGTGTTTATGATTACATGCACAGCTTTAGTGAGAACACTCCTGAAAGTGCTTCCGTTTTGAGTAGGGTTTTTTATTGTTGTTACTGCCGTTGTTGTTTTTTTCCTTATTTTTTCCCTGGCTACTGTGCACAGCTTGTGGGATCTTAGTTCCTCGACCAGGAACTGAATTAAACCCACCAGGCCCGCGACAGAGAGAGTATGGAATCCTAACTGCTGGACCACCAGGGAATTCCCTTGATTAGGGTAAATGAGAACCAAATCCTTTGTTTACAATTTTACCTGTCTGCCAAGCGGAAGAATTCTCTTCGCAGCCGCTTCTGGCTCCTTAGTTTCACACTTTGTTCGTTCCCTCGACACTCCCCACAGTCGGAGCATGTTTTCCTGTAATGGGACTCCTTGACCTTCTGCCCTGTGTCACCCACTCTGTGCCGTACACCAGGTGCATCATCACAGAGGGTGGCAGGGCACTCCTACACCAGCACAGCTGTCAAAAACTGAATTATGGGTGGGAAGGACTACTGTCCACATAAATTTACTCTACAAAACTCAAACTAGATGCATCTCACGTCAGCTTTCACTCCATTATCTGACATAAGGCAAATAAAAATTTGGGCCAAAGGAGGTAGTGTTCTTAACTGACTACGCCAAAACTGCCTTCTTACCTATGAAAATTTTACAAAAGCAGATACCCACGTGAACACCTTGTTAGGGACCTTCAAATCCTCCTTAAAAGAGACCATGGATCTGAGGAAGTGTGAACGATCTCCATGTTGTACCTTATGTGTGCTCAGTTGTGTCTGACTGCTTTCGACCCCATGGACTGTAGCCTGCCAGGTGCCTCTGTCCACAGAATTATCCATGCAAGAATACTGGAGTGGGTTGCCATTTCCTCCTCCAGGGGATCTTTCCAACCCAGGGATTGAACATGAGTCTCCTGAATTGGCAGGTGCATTCTTTACCACTGAGCCATCTCGGAATCCTTATGCTGTACCTCATGGTTTATAATTTAATATAGAGTCATTGATAACTCACAAATAGTTGTAAGAAAGTCCAGCGAAGCTCTGCTGTTTTTTTTTCCCCATGATGATTGATGCTTTTTTAGGAGAAGAATATCAGAACTTAAAAAAAATTTTTTTTTCTTGTTCTTTTTGGTTCCCTGTCTTGCTGGTGCCTGGTCAGCTCACTGTGCTGATGAAGTCACAGAGCTCAATAAACAGATTACCCTTCCTAAGAAAGGATTTCCAGCAGTGCAGTCTAATAGGACTTTCTGTGATGATGGAAAGGTTCTTATCAGAACTGTCCTACATGGTGGTCACTGATCACATGTTGCTAGCTTTTAAGCCCTTGAAATGTGGCTAGTGAGACTCAAGAATTGAACTTTACATTTTAATTAACTAAAAAATCCAGATGTTCATGCTGGATTTAGAAGAGGCAGAGGAACCAGAGATCAAATTACCAACATCCATTGGAACATAGAAAAACCAAGAGAATTCCAGAAAAACATCTACTTTTGCTTTATTGACTATGCCAAAGCCTTTGACTGTGTAGATCACAACAAACTGTGGAAAATTCTTAAAGAGATAGGAATACAGACCACCTTACCTGCCTCCTCAGAAATCTGTATGCAGATCAAGAAGCAACAATTAGACCTGGACATGGAACAACAGACTTGTTCCAAATTGGGAAAGGAGTGTGTCAAGGCTGTATGTTGTCACTTTGCTTATTTAACTTATATGCAGAGTACATCATGCGAAATGCTGGACTGGATGAAGCACAAGCTGGAATCAAGATTGCTAGGAGAAATATCAATAACCTCAGATATGCAGATGTTACCACTGTTATGGCAGAAAGTGAAGAGGAACTAAAGAGCCTCTTGATGAAAATGAAAGAGGAGAGTGAAAAAGCTGGTTTAAAACTCAACATTCAAAAAACTAAGATCATGGCATCTGGTCCCATTACTTCATGGCAATAAGATGGGGAAACAATGGAAACAGTGAGAGACTTTCTTTTCTTGGGCTCCAAAATCATTGCAGATGGTGACTGCAGCCATGAAATTAAAAGATGCTTACTCCTTGGAAGAAAAGCTATGACCAACCTTGACAGCATATTGAAAAGCAGAGACATTACTTTGCCAACAAAGGTCCGTCTAGTCAAAGTTATGTATGGTTTTTTCCAGTAGCCATGTATGGATGTGAGAGTTGGATTACAAAGAAAGCTGAGAGCCGAAGAATTGATGCTTTTGAACTGTGGTGTTGGAGAAAACTCTTGAGAGTCCCTTGGACTACAAGGAGATCCAACCAGCCCATCCTAAAGGAAATCAGTCCTGAATAACCATTGGAAGGACGGATGTTGAAGATGAAACTCCAATACTTTGGCCACCTGACGTGAAGAGCTGACTCATTTGAAAAGACCCTGATGGTGGGAAAGATTGAGGACAAGAGGAGAAGGAGACGAGGATGAGATGGTTGGATGGCATCACCGATTCGATGGACATGAGTTTGAACAGGCTCTGGGAGTTGGTGATGGACAGGGCAGCCTGGTGTGCTGCGGTCAATGAGGTTGCAAAGAGTCAGACACGACTGAGTGACTGAACTGAACTAAAATTTAAATTTAAATAGCCACATATAGCTAATGGCTGCCATAAAAGGCAGTGAAGATTTGGAGCCATTTAAGGAAAAAGATGATACAGAAAGGGGAAGGAGGTGGTGGGGGCGGTATTCTGGCCATGGGGCTGTGACCAACTGACCAACCTGAGAATATTTTGGTTGGTTTGTTTTTTAAATCATTTTATTCAGGTTTCTTTGTTTGTTGCCCCTTGGTGCAGCATGTGGTATCTTAATTCCCTGATCAGGGATCAAACCTGACTCCCTTGCATTGGAAGCACAGGGTCCTAACCACTGGACCACCAGGAAGTCCCTGGGTATGAGTGACATACAAAAAGTGTACATATTTAAGGTATAGACTTCATGAGTTTGGAGATAAGTACACACTCATGAAACCATCACTACAAGCTATGCTGTAAACATATTGTCATCTCCAAGTTTCCTCAAGTCTTATTATTATTTTGTAGTGTGTGTGTTTGTGCATGTGTGGAAGAACACTCAATGTGAGATCTACCCTCAGTTAATGTTTAAGTATATACTATCGTTAACTACAGGCACTCCGTAGTTATAGATCTCCAGGTATTATTCATCTTGTACACCTAAAACACTGTGCCCTTTGACTACTACCTGCCTGTTTCTCCCTCCCCCTTTCAGCCCCCGACAGCCTCTGCATTCTCTGCGTCTGATTATTTTAGATTCCTCATGTAAATGAGATCACACACGACTTGTCTTTTTGTGCCTGGCTTCTTTCATTTCCAGGTTCATCCATGTTGCTGCAAATGGCAAGCTCTCCTTCTTTTTTTCAACCCAAATAATATTCCATAGTATGCGTACACCACATTTTCCTTTGCCATTCATCCATTGATGGACATTTAGGTTGCTTCTACTTTTTGGCTGTTGTGAAAGAAACATGGTAGTGTGGACCTTCCTTTGATGTCTTGATTTCAGTTCCCTTGTGCATATACCCAGAGTGAGATTGCTGGATCATTTGGTGGTTTTCTTTTTAATTTCATGAGAAACTTCCATAATGTCTTCCATAGTGGCTGTACCAATTTACATTCCCATCAATGCCATACAAGGGTTCCCTTTTCTTCATATCCTTGCTAACACTTCCCTTTTGTCTTTTTGATAATAGCCATTCTAAAAGGTGTGAGGTGATACCTCATTGTGGTTTTGGTTTGCATTTCTCTGATTATTAGTGATACTGAGCTACTTTTCATACATCTTTTGTCCATCTGTATGTCTTCCTTGGAGAAATATCTATTTAGTTCATTGGCCTATTTTTAAAAATCATTTACCCTGCCTTTTCTATTGAGTTATGCAAGTTCCTTACATCAGCCTGGGGAGTATTTTTTTTTTTTTTTGGTTTGAAAACTGATTTTATTTACCAGCAATGTGATTTTGGTTTAGTGACAATTTTTTAAAAATTTTTATTGGAGTATAGTTGATTTACAATGTTGTGTTTCAGGTGTACAGCAAAGTGAATCAGTTCACATACACATATACCCTCTTCTTTAGATTCTTTTTCCATATAGGTCATTACGGAGTATTGTCTAGAGTTCCCTCTGCTATACAGTAGGTCCTTGCTAGTTATCTATTTTATATACAGTAGCGCACAGCGTGCATGTTTAGTTGCTCAGTAGAGTCCGACACCTTACGACCCCAAGCACTGTAGGACCCGCCAGGCTCCTCAGTCCATGGAATTCTCCAGGCCAGAATACTGGAATGTGTTGCCATTTCCTTCTCCAGAGGAACTTCCCAACCCAGGGATCGAATCTGTGTGTCCCAGGTTCTTTACTGGCAGGGTCTTTACCACTGAGCCACCAGGGAAGCCGTTAAACCCTTACAACCCCTCTGATTCGGACCCCGTTCTACAGAGTAAGAAGCTCAGAGAGGTTGAGGCACTTGCCCAAGCTCACACAACGCGGATTCCAGCCTTGGTAGGTCAGTTGATCTGACACCCAAGCCCAGGCTCCTTCGTGACAGATCCCAAGAACCCCTTCCTCGGCCACTGTGAGACCTCACCCGGGCAAAAAGAGCAGCTCGGCACTTACCACCCAGCCGCCTCAAGGGCCGTTCTCTTCTTTCTATTCTTGCTCTCTGGAAACGCATACTATCAGAGCTGATCCTATGCGCTCTCTGAGCCTCGATTTCCCCTTTGTGCGTGTAAGGAGTAGGGGTCTCCCACTAGTAACAAGGACGAGGGAGAGAAAGGAGAAGAGAGGGGCTCTCTCCCTCATCCCACCCCCACCAGCGGGCTAAGGCCCCAGCCCGGTCCTCCCGGAAGCCCACTTCCCACCAAGCAGGGTCCTGCGGGCAGGAATGGGGCTCGGCCCCTTTAAATCCCGCGCGGGAACGCCCGGGGCCGGGCCGCGCAGTCCCGGTTCGGCCGCCGGGAATTGCCGGCCTCGGCGCGTCCTCCGGAAGCTTCCTCTCTCGCTGCCCCCAGCCCCGCGAGCCCGCTCGGTTTGCCAGCCCTCTAGGGCGCCGCGGCCGTGGGGAGGATGAGCCGCATCTACCACGACAGCGCCCTCCGCAACAAGGCGGTGCGGAGCGCGCGGCTGCCGGGGGCCTGGGACCCTGCCGCTCACCAGCGGTAGGCTCCGCCCGCGTCTCTCCACCGCCTCCCGGCCCGGCCTCCGTCGGCTCGCGAGCATCTGCTTTGAATCCAGGCTCCCTGATTGCGCGCGGGGGTTGGGGTGGGGGTGGCGCTGCCGGGATGGGGTGCGGGTGGGAGGGAAGGCGGGGCTCGCCTAAGACCTCCGGGGCCTCGGGATCGTCTCTCACAGTGTTCCCCTCGGAGCGCACCCCACAGAGACCGATCGGCGTGAAGCTCACAGACGGTCTGTCTCGACTCCTAAACGGGTCTCAAAAGGCGGTGCTTACTCACCTCCACCTTTGTCTCTACCCCGCCCCGGTGACTCCGCGCGCCGCCACTTGCCCTTGCCTTGTCTTCAGGCCTTTGCACAGCTCCAGAAGGACAGTGTTCTGCAGGGACGGGGATAGCGGGTGGGAGTCGGCCTGGAAGGGTTGCGGGAGCGCAAGGCCTGCCCGGTGGCCTGTTGGATCGGGAGGGCCCAGCCCTGCCATTATGGACCCGGAGGTTATGAGAACGAATGGACCATTCCATTTGCAATGACAAAACCTAAAGAAAGGAGTCTGAGCAAACTCCGGGAGACGGTGAAGGACAGGGAAGCCTGGCGCGCTGCAGTCCATGGGGTCGCCAAAGGTCGGACACGACTTTAGCTACTGAACAACCAACCACCACCAAAGAATGAAGGGCTTAACGGGGGTGGGTAGGGACAGGTAAGGTCCAGGGAGGTTTCATTTCATTCCCATCCCTTCAGTTGCCCCCACCCCTCTTCCATTTCCATAGTTCCGAAGGTGGAAGTCCCTAGGTTCTGCTTTTATGAAAACTGGAATTGGGAAGGGAGGGTCCAGTTCCACTCAGTGAGGGACCCTGTGACCTTGGGCTTCTCAGGAAACTTCTGAGTCTGGGTTTCTCCATTCTAAAAATGGATAAGAATGAGAACAGAAATATGAAAGTGCTTTAAAACAGGTGAAAAGGGAGGATACTTTATAGCAGCTTAGACCTTAGAACCCCACCCCCAAATTTGGTTACGCGAAAAAGTAAAGTTCTTTATATTTTTAAACGCTTAATAGTTTACAAAGCACCTTCGGGTAGGTAGTCGTATGTCACCCCCATAGAAGCAAGTGAGGTGGTTGTTCTCATTTGGCGGATGTGAAGACTGAGGCTCTGGTCACAGTAACGCCCTGCAGGTGGGGCCACTGGACTTGTGGCTCTTTCCTGAGGACGACAGAGCCAGTGACGCCCTCATTCTCTCTCTCCCTCAGGGGAGATGGCGTCCTGCTGGAGGGAGAATTACTCGACGTATCCCGGCACAGCATCTCGGATGCCCACGGCAGGAAGGTGAGGATGTTTCCCAGGGGGCCCCCTCAGGGCACTGGCTTCAGGGTTCCCACCCACCAGGGTATCTCCCTCTGCTTGACTCTGCCAGTGCCAAGACTTGGGGTCCAGCTGTTTCCTTGTGAGGCTCACAGGGCAGGTAGAGGGTTGGCTGGGAGATTGGCAACCAAAAGGGGCCACGGATGGAAGGGATCAGTAGGGCTGTGTTGGGTGGCAGACAGACCAGGGTGGGGGGTGGGGACTGGGTTCTTGATGAGAAGACAGACCAGGCCCTAAACCAAGGGGTGTGTTTGGGGCCAGGACTGGGAGGGCTGAGAGCAGAATGGGGTGAGGTCAGTGGTTCAGGACTCAAGCTGTGGGTTCTGAGTGGGCTGGAAGGCCCTCTGAAGAGGTCCTGTCTCCCGATGGAACAGAGCTAGAATGCCGGGAACTTCTCTGGGTAGGCAGGATGAGTGGCTGTGGGCGAGGGCCTGGCCCCGCTCCTCTGGTCTGGTGGTTCCCACTGCTTCTGGAGCTGATGAACAAGGTCAGAGCAAAGTTACCTACCTCTATGGGTGCGAGGTCAACAGTGACCTTCCCCTTTGGGGTACCAGCTGTGTGGCTGGGAAATCATGTGTACCTTGAGTTGTTTGGAGTTGAATTACTTTAAATGTACTATTGGAGTCTGCTTTCAGAAGGAGCCCTGAAGCAACTTCATCTGCAGAGTAGTGAATATCTTAGCAGGGCTTTCTCATCCTTTTTTTTTTTCTGTCCACGTATAGCTCGTTTTGCAGGGATCTTAGTTCCCCAACCAGGGATCAAACCCGGGTTCCCTGCAGTGGAAGTACGGAGTCCTAACCACTGTACCTTCAGGGAATTCCGTTGCTCATCTTTTAATATCCCTGTGTGGCTGAGTGTTTTGGAATGCTGGATTTTTATAAAGCAGGTCACCAGTGTGGACCTGGACATTGGCGTGTGCATGAGTGTGGAACCCTGAGGTGGGAGGAGGGTTGCTGTGTGCTGGGCCTTTGTTTCCAGCTTGAATGTGAAGTCTACCTTGTGGATACCACCTGAGGCTTCAGCTCCCATGTCCATGCCCTTCTCTTCTTGTCCTCTCAGCCTCCTAGTGTCACACCCTTTATTGCCCCCCATCTCAGACGTCCATGGACACACCTGGCTGGCATTCACCATCCCCTACTAGCAAGGGTTTCTTTCCTGAGCACGAGTTCTGAAAAGCTTTTTGAAAGAAAAGCTATGACAAACGTAGACAGCATATTAAAAAGCAGAGACATCACTATGCCGACAAAGGTCCGCATCGTCAAAGCTATGGTTTTTCCAGTAGTCGTGTATGGATGTGAGAGTTGGATCTTAAAGAAGGCTGAGTGCTGAAGAATTGATGTTTTCAAATTGTGGTGCTAGAGAAGACTCTTGAGGGTCCCTTGGACTGCAAGGAGATCAAACCAGTCAACCCTAAAGGAAATCAACCCTGAATATTCACTGGAAGGACTGATGTTCAAGCTGAAGCTCCATTACTTTGGCTACCTGATGCAAAGAGCCAACTCACTGGAAAAGACCCTGATGCTGGGAAGTACTGAGGGCAGGAGTACAAGGGGGTGACAGGATGAGATGATTAGATAGTATCACCGACTCAATGGACAAACTCTGGGAGATGGTGAATGACAGGGAAGCCTGGCGTGTTGCAGTCCATGGGGTTGCAAAGAGTCAGACATAATATAGCAACTGAACAACAAGTTCTGAATCTGTACGCCCCCCCCCCCTTCCAAATAACCCCAGATGTACTGACCAACTTATCTCCTTGATCTCTAGAACTGAGCTCAGCAAGTTCCAGAGTCCTGTGGCTACTTGGAGCCAGTTTCTCACCCAGACCCCTTGTGAACCTCAGCTTCCAGCTCAGCACTAGTTTCAGGCCAGGAGATGCTTTGCTTCGCCCTCGCTTCCTTAGCACACGGATCAGCAGAGTGAGCACCCCAGTCCGTAACCCCAGCCAGCCTGCCCAGCAGAGCCCAGCAGGAGCTGATGTGGGGTTGGACTGCCCCGGCTGTCCTCTGCAGGCAGGGTGTTCTCCAGCCCCTCTCCAAACCTCCTCGTTCCTAATAACAATCACTATATGCCCCCAACCACCAGCCTGCAAGCCTCCAGTCTCCTCCAGCCCTCCCCCAAGTGGATAATGCTTGGTCCTACAGGTTTCCTACCTTGACCATGTCACACCTCCCCTTCCATGTCCCCACATGGGCCCTTAGGAACTCACCCTGTCCTGATTAAACCTTGCGCCCCTTCTCCTGCCTTCTGGCTGCACCCAGCGCCCATCCCTGCCCTGCAGCCTGCTGGTCTCCTGAAAGACACCTGTCATAGTCTAGGTGCTGTTCAGAAACCTTTCAGGATTCCCTCTGGTCTGCCATGTAAAACCCAAACTCCAGATGCCAACTCAAGGCCTGTCTTATATCATCCCCCACGTGCTTCCGCAGCTCAGACTCCCATGAGGCTTCCAAGGCCCCTCCGCTGTTCAGACGTCCACATGGGACCTTGGCTTTTGTCTTATGTGCCTGTCCAGGCCTTTAAAATCCTTCCTATACCCTTACTCGCACAGTTGCAGGTTTCTCCACACTATGAGAACTTGCCCTCCCTGTTTGTCCCAGGTGGTGGTTTCCTCTTCTTCAGTCTCTAGTTTTTGTTTTGGATCATAGTGTTTATTTAAAATTTTCTTGATGTATAGTTGATTTACAACGTAGTCTCCTGTTTTGATTAGGACAGCTGGCAGATAGCACGTATTGCACACTTCACGTTTACACGGTGCTTGCTCCTTTGTTACCTCTTGAACCCTTACAACGTGCCTGAAAGTAGACCTCACGTTGTCTCCAGGCAACAGGGGAAACTGAGGCTAAGCGTCACATGCTGCAGGACCCACGTTTGTTGGAAGGGGAACAGTGGCAGCCCTCACTCAGAACTCCATCTCGGTGCCCTTTTTGTGGCATCTCGGCAGCTACTACTCCTGCTTCGTGGTATTTGGGGTCCTTGGGTTATGGTTTCCTGTTCTTTCTGGCTCTGACCACGTGGAGGCCGTGGGGTTGGGCTCTGAGCCTGCCCTCTCACGGACGTGTGGCCATGGTTCATCATGTGTGGCCCATGCTCTACTCAACATGTGAATGAATGAATGATTATTGGGAGTTGGGGGCCCTCTGGGCAGCTTGAATATCTTTTGGAGCCAAGGTGGGATTCTAGAGTAGAGAGTGAGGCTGGGGGGCTGCAGCCGGAGCACGTGGGGAGTGTGTGCGTTGTGGGGTGAAGGGAGTGAACAGCCCCTCACTCTCTCTGCTTGGCCCCAGGAGCGCTACTACGTGCTGTATATCCGGCCCAGTCGCATCCATCGCCGAAAGTTTGACCCCAAGGGAAATGAAATTGAGCCCAACTTCAGCGCCACCAGGAAGGTGAACACAGGCTTCCTCATGTCCTCTTACAGTAGGTACCCCCTGCCCTTCCTGCCCCGGGGCCGTCCTACACTGTGGCCTTCCTTTGCCTCCAGAGGTCTCTTAGGCACCCCAAAGTGTCTTCTCAGCATGATTGAAGTCCGTGTCTGGTCTGGGGGACATCTGGCTGGACTCTTCCTGCCCTCCGTTCACTCAGAGGGTCCCCAGTGCCCCGCCTCCGTGCTGAGGGCCTGCTGCCTTCCCAGCGCTTCTTGTCTCCTGCAGTCTGGTGGAGTCATTCTCCCCACCCCCAAGCTGAGATCAGCAGATTTGGGATTTCCAGGGTAGGCGGTGAGAGGCTGTTGGAACCCTGGCTGAGCCCCTGTGCTCTGCCCAGGCCAGGATAAGCAGCCCAGTAGAGAATCTGAGGACCATCCAGATTTGCTGCTGGTTCCAGCAGACCCCATCCCAGCCCGGGGAGACCTCTGCCTGGTCCCTGGGAAGGCAGCATTGTGTGAAGGGCTTGAATCCTGCCTCCTCCGCCGACTAGCTGTGTAACCTTGGGCAAATCACTTAACCTCTCTAAGCCCTAGCTTTCTCATTTGTAAATAGAGATAGTAAAAATACTGACGCCTGCTGAGGGTTTGCTGTGTGCTCGGCCTCATGCTAAGCACTTTATGTACACTAGCTCTTTTACACCTCATGTCAGTCCCGTTGGGTAGGTACCGCGTTTCACCCTGTTTGTCAGGCACAGAGAGGGTAAGTAACTTGCCTGTGGTCACACAGCATGTAAAGCAGATGTACACCAGGCAGCCTGGCTCCAGAGCCCTTACCCATAATCCTCTGCATGTGCTCCTAGATGAGCAGGGGCAGGATGGGAGCGCGGGTGTGTGTGAGCAGGTACAACAGTCAGCCCTCAGCTGGCTTCTAAAGAGCCCTCCCAGAGTGCTTGCTGTTACTCTGGTAATGACCACCTCGTGCTGGTGGAAGCCCACAGGGACAGCTGGCAGAGAGCATTTATTGCACACTTCACATTTACACTGCAGAGGTGGAAGCCAAGGGTGACTCGGACAGACTGACGCCCGAGGCGCTGAAGGGGCTGGTGAATAAGCCGGAGCTGCTTGCGCTGACAGAGAGCCTCACCCCCGCTGAGACAGTGGCCTTCTGGATGCCTGAGTCAGAGATGGAAGCCATGGAGCTCGAGCTCGGGGCTGGGGTACGGCTGAAAACTCGAGGCGACGGCCCCTTCCTGGGTGAGCAGTGCAGCCCTCACTGTGGCCTGATGTCCCTGTATGGCCTGTGGGGGGGCTCCTGCCTTCCTGTCTGAGGGCCCCCTACCCCTCCTGCTTAGGGCTCACGGAGCAGGTCAGGTCTGGCCTCCCTGCAGACATGACCCCTTGAGATTGATTTCTCAGTTCCCTGGACAAGTGGCCTGGGGGCAACAGCCTGGACGTTCTGGATCCTGGGGTGCTGCTCAATCCTCTGGTTCCTGTGGGTGGCCTCTCCTATCTGGGGTCCCCTCCAGGGGCTCCCTGAGCACACTCAGGCCTAGAGGAGCCCAGCAGAAGGGCCGGGCCCCACCAGGTTTCCACCACGTGGAGAGAGGCCAGACAGTGTGAGGGAATTCTCAGGGAAAGGAAGGGAGTCTGAGGGAATTGTGAACTTCTTTCAGATTCATTAGCCAAACTCGAGGCTGGAACAGTGACCAAGTGTAATTTCGCTGGTGATGGGAAGACGGGAACATCCTGGACAGACAACATCATGGCCCAGAAGTCTTCGGAGGCGGCTGCAAGCGAGACTCGAGAGCAGGGGGATGGTGCAGCGGATGAGGAGTGGGTAGGTCCAGAGAGACGGCTGTGGGCCTGGCGTTGGTGTGGTTTCTCTCTTGGCGGGAGTTTTGTATGGACTGGTTGCGGTTGGGTGGTAGCAGAAAGAGACATCAATGTAACTTTACTCCCAGCTTTGGTGGACTTCCTGAGTGTCAGCCTGATAAAAAGTCCCTTAAGACATGAAGGGACCTTTCTTTCTGGTGGGCCTGAACTGTGCCAATCAACAAGAGAGCCCCACAGATTTATAAAAGTAAAGGACAGGAAAAAGAGAGTGCAGAGGGGAAGCAAGGAGACTTAATGCCAGGAAGGCTCCAAACATTTCCACTTCAAGTGAATACATTAGCCGTGTTGAGCCGCTGAATGAACATTTCCCCCCACTCTGTTCTGGGCTTCCTGCCCAGAGTGGCTGGAAAATGGCTGACTTGGACCTTAATAGTTTTTTTGGCTCAAAGGTCAGCCCCCTAGTTTATCCTCAACCAATTCACAGTTGATTTGGTTTTTTGAGCTGTATTTCACCCGAAGATTTGAATTGGTGTCAAAAGACTCCCAAATTGAACGTTTAAAACCAAGTCTCAAAAAAACAGGCTGTCTGTCTAGCTGATGAAGTGAAGACATTAGCCAGAGAAAACAGGGGCAGATAGAGGAAATGGATTCCCTTTTGTCTTAATAAAGCGAGTCTTGGACTATAAAACAATGGGAATTGCCAGGCTGGCTCCCTGGGCCAATGCTAATGAGATGAGGCCAAGGGAGGCAGCCGAGGGCCCCACTCGAGCGAACCCTTGTTTGATGACAACAGAAGACGTTTATGAAATACACTCTGTTCTCTCTCTTTACCTCTAGGACGACTGAGGTCAGGGAGAGATGGGCTACCTCCCGGACCCACCGGCACCATTGAGCATTTCTTCCATCAGCTTTCACTCTGGAGCTCAGGGGAGCAGGTCCACCCAGCCTTACCTGGTTTTTCCCTACGGCCACCGTGGAATATACTCTTCAAACAAGCTCTGCTAAAATCAAATCTAAGACCCCGATGTTAGCCGTGGGGCGCCAGGCTGTGGCTCATGGCGGGTCACTCCCTGGCTGTGAGTCTAGCCTTCCCCAGACATTTTCATGGGGGCCCTTGCCCTGAGCGGTAGCCTTGTTTGTGGAGGCAGGCAGGGGGCCAGCCCCCCCGGGGCAGTCAGAAGATCTGGACTTGCTGCAGAACTGGGGGCAATCCCTCATCTGTACACAGAGTGGCTCCGAGGAGAAGTTAGCCTCCTTCTGTCCTATTTCCTGCTTTCCTCCTGCAGCTGCCCTCCTCTCCAGTACTCTGTGTTAGGGGCCTCTGCTCTCCTGCTCAAGCCTCCTCTTCCCTCGTGCCCTTCTCGGCTCCCAGAACTGCCGGTTCTTTTTCTTCCTCTGGTTCTCTGCTACCTGGGGGGTTCCTGTCTCCTGACCTCCCTTGGCTGTTTTCCTGGGGATGCTGTTTTTACGGAGGCTAAGCTCGTTCATAGGCATGGCTAGCTCATCTCCTCTCTGATTCCCTCCGCCAGGCCACATGCCACATTTTGGATAACACCTTTCTTTCTTGTTTTGTACCTTGAGAATTTTTTATGAATGAGTAAAATTTCAGGAAAGGATTCCTCTACACTGACTCTTTTATTATTAGGTATAAACTGAGCTGCTGCTGCTAAGTCGCTTCAGTCGTGTCCGACTCTATGCGACCCCATAGATGGCAGCCCACCAGGCTCCCCCGTCCCTGGGATTCTCCAGGCAAGAACACTGGAGTGGGTTGCCATGTCCTACTCCGATGCATGAAATTGAAAAGTGAAAGTGAAGTCGCTTAGTCGTGTCTGACTCTTAGCGACCCCATGGACTGTAGCCCCCCAGGCTCCTCCGTCCATTAGATTTTCCAGGCAAGAGTACTGGAGTGGGGTGCCATTGCCTTCTCTGATAAACTGAGCAACCTCCCTATAAGAAGACAGCTATATCTTTTTTTTTTTTTTTGGCTACACCACACAGCATGTGGGATCTTAGTGCCCCCACCAGGGATCGAACCCACATTCTCTGCATTGGGAGCTCAGAGTTTTAACCACTGGACCATCAGGGAAGTCCCAAAAGCCATATGCTTTTGATCATGAACATTATCTTGTGGGGTGATATGCCCACATCCACATCAATGAAGAGATCAGGTGTTGAAATCTACATATCCTAAGAATAGGTAGGGACTTAGAATGTAGATCCTGCTTGCCTCAGGGAAAAGGGGGTGATGGTAAACTAACGAAGTCCTCTAATGGGTCAAACACAACACTAGATGCTTTCTGTAATGATAATTATAGTCACTGACTGAGGAAGGCCTCTTGGTTCTAGTACTTGTGCCAAGTACTTGCAGTGTTTTACTTGTTACAACCATCCCAAGAGGCACAGGTGATTATTATTTCCTTTTTTTTTTCATATGGTTTTCATGGTTGAGGTCCCAGCATGTATTATCATGGTTCAAACTGTCATTTGCCTCCTTGTATATTTGAGCCTGGACTCAACAATATGGCTGTGAGGCTTGGGATTAACACTTCACTTAGACTGACTGAAGTTACAGGTGGCTGGAGCGCTCCTGAGTCTCTTCTGATCTTGCTGCCCTTGTCTCAGTTCACATCTTGTTCTCTCATTCCAGCTACTATAGAAGCCGCTTCCCTAGTGTCCTGTGCCTGAATGGGGCTGGCTCACCTTGAGCATGCTGGGACCTCAAGCATGTGGTGGCCAGGGAGGGCTTAAACAGGAGGAGGAGTGGGGACACTGACTTGGGGAGAGGCACCCAGCGTGGGCATCCTGCTGCCCAAAGGGTAGGGCAAGCTCTTGTGGGCAGGCCACCATCCTAAATAAGCAGGCATGGTGTGTCAATCGGGGAAGCCCGGGGCAACAGCTAGGTTCCAGGGTCTCAGCAGGTTGGGGACGGGCTTCTGGAAGGAAAAGGCCATCATGGCTGGAGCTCAGAGAGTGATGGGAGTGGAACTGCATTGGAGGAGAGGCTGGAGGTCAGGCATGGCATCTTCAGCATGTTAAGTTTTAGGACATTATCCTTAATATCTTGGAAGCCAGTGATCCCAGGGAGAGTAATATGATCTGATTCGTATATTTCAAAGATTGCTTGACTGCAGAGAAACTGAAGGCAATGAGCCCAGATAGGAGACCGCTGCTGTGGCGGGGGTGAGAGCCTAGAGTGATCTGGTCTATAGCAGCAGCAGAGGAGATGGAAAGATATTCAGGCAGGCTGGTGGAAAGGGACTTTCCAGCAAGAGAAAAGGACCCACAAAGCCATGGAGATAGGAGAGTGGCCTGACCTTGGAATATACAATTTCTGTACATGGTTACTGCAATATTACACCAACACATAAAATTTGATAATCCTTTTTCAACTGATTATATAACCGTTGTCTATATTGCTACATAGTCTTCATACTGCTGTTTTTAAGATTGATTGCCTTAATGAAGATTCCCCTGGAGGAGGTCATGGTAACCCACTCCAGTATTCTTGCCTGGAGAATCTTGGGGACAGAGGAGCCTGGACAGGACTGAAGCAACTAAGCAGCAGCAGCAGCCTTAATAGTTCTGTCATTTTCCAAAATTTGGGTAGTTAATTGATCCCTATTTGGAGCTGGGTCAAAAGCTATTTTAAGTTATATAGTTCTCTCACCCGCCTGCCCCTTTGACTATACTTGACTATATTTGGGGGTCATTTCCTTAGGGATGGATTCCCAGGAGTCAGATTACTGGAAATCTAGGGATTCTTGTGTAAAGATCTTGTCATATTGCCAGGATGCTTTACTAAATTATCTCACCAGCAAGGCAGAAAAGGACTATTTTCATGCTACTCTTGCCAGATTTGGATGTGATATTTTAAAAATTGATAAGGTGAAAATAATACTTTAATTTTAAAGTTAATACTTTAATTAGCCTTTTCCCCCATTAATAGTGAGCTTAAATATTTTTTCATCTTTGTTTCCTAGATGTATATCCTTGTTTGTTATTCAGTTCCTTTGCCTATTTATTACTGAGGGGGAAGGTCTTTTGGGTTGGTCAGTTACATTTTAAATATAACCATTTTCCATATTTTAAAAACTTTTCCATTAAAAATTGATTTACAAACATAAAAAATTTATATATTAGTAGCTATGCTGCTGCTGCTGTTTAGTTGCTAAGTCATGTCCGACTCTTTTCGACCTCATGGACTATAGCCCGCCAGGCTCCTCTGTCCGTGGAATTTTCCAGGCAAGAATACTGGAATGGATTGCCATTTTTCCCCCAGGGCATCTTCCTCACCCAGGGATCAAACCTGCCTCTCCTGCTTGGCAGGTGGATTCTTAACCACTGAGCCACCAGGCAAGACCTTTGGTGTATATACTTCTAGTCTTTTACAAAGTACAGTGTCCCTGTATATACTTCGAGTAATCTTTCCACTCACAGCTATGCCATGAACATTTCGCTAGACCATAAACCTTTCACAACATGATTTTTTATAATGTCAACATTTCTCGTATGCACGTGGATCGATGCATTTAACCAATTTCTCATTTTGGAATAATGAGTTGTTGCTTCCCACTTCCCCCGAAATAAGACTACTGAGATGCACGTTCCTGAGGGTAAATCTTTTCACACATCCACAGTCGTTTTATTATAAATTCTAAACTGCAAATGCTGGGTCTAATGCTCAATATATTTTAAAGGCTTTTTTATACATATTGTCAGTCCTTTGGGCAGCTAATTCCCATTTGCAGCTCTATCTGCAATATAAGGACGTGCTCCATTCACCCCCCACTAAGGTATTAAAAGAAAATACAAACCCTACCAATTTGGGGTCGCAGGTACCTTTTAAAAGGAACTGCATTAAAGATCCCTTAATTCCACCATTCGCTATCTACCATGGAGAGACAGCCCTTTTGCACGAAGAGGCACATATGTAATTCACTACAGCACTGTTTGTAATACCAAAAAGTAAAGATGTTCCCTAATGTTCGGAACGTTCTGCAGTGTCAAGCGAAAGGCATGACCGTGCGTGTTAACGCAGACCCCAACAAAGGGAGGCGCCCGCTTCGTCTTCACCTGGGAGCGCGGCTGCTTTTGCGGTTTCTGCTTCTCCATCCCATCCTTTTCCGACGGGCTCGGCTTTGCGCAGGGCCAGGATTCTGCGTCAAGCAGTCACTCTAGACAAAGGGCAGAGAGCCGCGTTCGCGTCCTGGCCAGGCCCTGAGTGGGCAACCCACGCCTGCCAGGTGTCCTCAGCAGCCCTCCCCAGCCTCGGTGTCCGCAGCAGTCTTTCGCCGCCATCCAGCCGCCCATCCTAGAGAGCCTTCCTCCAAGGCTTGCCGGAAAGCCGGACTCTTCGTGGTCAGGCCCCTGGGCGCCGGCACATGTTTCCGGGGACCACTCTCAGCAGCGCACCAGCCGGAAGCGTCCTTGTTGTGGCGGAAGGAGAGGCTCTCTGGAGGCAGCCGGTGCCGAAAGGAGCGTGGCGGGCAAAGATGATTCAGGCGATTCTGGTTTTCAATAACCACGGGAAGCCGCGGCTGGTCCGCTTCTACCAGCGTTTCGTGAGTGCGCAGCTTCGTCACGTCCTTTCAGGGCGCCTGCGCCCCCTTCCCTTTTTTGGGGCCGTACGGCGCTCGCGGGCACCGCCCGCTGACCTCGGGGTCCGGCAACATGAGTGACCCCAGACTCAGCCTTCCGCGGACGGCAAGTCCCGGAAGGACTCTTCCAGTCTCAGGCCTTGGGTCCCACGCCCCGCTTCACTGGCTCTGTCCTCCCTCTTCCTGGACCCCGACATTTCTGTGCCATTCTGGGACACCTCTCCTAGAGTCTCGGGGCACTTTAAATGGTGATGGGGGTGTGCCTCCTTGACAGCTTGAACGAAGTCTTATTAATCTTGTTGGTCGCTAAACGCAATTTCCCGAGGCGGAAGAAATATACAGCTTTTTAATGGTTTTGCTTTAGCCAGAGGATTTGAAAAATGCTTTTTTGGAATTATTTTACTTCAGTGTAGGCTAGAAGTGCCCAGGGACTAGGCATCTTTCATTCTGTAGAATTGAAGAAAGTTTCAAAGTGGGAAATATTGAGAAATTATAAATGCTGCCGCGTGAGGGCTCAGTGAGTGATAATGCAAGTTTGAATTTTCCAAAGACGTTCCTCTGAAAAAATAAGCATCATCATTTGCCTCCTGCACTCCGATGTTTTATTTCTTCGTGGCTAGGTTTCAAAATGTTACGTACATAATTGGTGGACTGAGAAAACCATAAAGGGGAAAGTGTCAGAAAACTTACGTTCAGGCCTCAGCAACACCTTTTTTTTTTTAATCCTTGTGTCAAGTCAACAAACCTCTTTCAGACTTTATTTCCTCTTGTTAAATAGAATGCATAGAAATGAAAGAAATTTTGGGGGGTACCTTTTAAATAGAATTTTATAGCTTGGTTGCATTTTATTAAATCATATCATTTATATTAACATTCAGTAACTATTCAGTTTGCATTTGTGGGTCATTTTTTCTCAGGTTTTTATAAGTGTTATGTGATATGTTACATACCTACTGTTCACCTTTTAAAAATATACATGGAATGGTTTTTACTACTTTAAAAGTTATGCAACCATCACCACAATTTTAGAATATTTTCATTATCCCCAAAAGGAATCCCTACCCATTAGCAATTATTCTGTATTTCCTCCTCAATTCCCCTAGTCTTAGGCAACCAATGATGTGTTTTCTCTCTCTCTAAATTTGCCTGTTCTGGACATTTCATGTAAAATGGAATCATACAATATGTGGGCTTTTATTACTGACTTCTTTCTTTTAGTATAATGTTTTCAAGGTTCATCCATGTTGTAGTGTTACCAGTTCTTTATTCCTTTTTATTGCCAAGTTACATTCCATAGATAGGTTTCCCAGGTGGTGCTAGTGATAAAGAACCTGCCTGCCTATGCAGGAGACATAAGAGACCTGGGTTCAGTGACTGGGTGGGGAAGATCCCCTGGAGGAGGAAATGGCAACCCACTCCAGTATTCTTGCGTGGAGAATCCCATGGATGGAGGAGCCTGGTGGGCTACTGTCCACAGGGTTGTATTGAGACGCTAGTAAAGTGTCTTGGCACATATCGCCTTGAGCGGATCTGTCACATTTTGATTATCCATTCATCAGATGCTGTTTCTACCTCTGGCTCTTGTGAATGATTCTGCTGTAAACATTCATGCACAAGCTTTTTGTGTGAGTGTGTATTTTCATTTCTCTTGGGTATGTGTCTCGGAGTAGAATTACTGAGTCACGTAGTGACTTTGTAGTTGTCATTTGGATGAACTGCCAAACTGCTTTCTAAAGTGGCTATGCCATTTTACATTCCTATCAACAATATATAAGAAGTACAGCTTGGGACTTCCCTGATGGTCCAGAGGTTGAGAATCTGCCTTCCAATGTAGGGGACTCAGGTTGAATCCTTGATTGGGTTCTAAGATCCCATGTGTCCTGGGGCAACTAAGCCCATGCCGCAACTACTGAGCCTGTAGGCTGCAACTAAGACTCAACGCAGCCAAAAATAAATATTTTTTTAAATTCTAATTTTTCTACCTCTCTGTCAACATTTTCTATTATCGTTTTGATCAGAGACATTTTAGTAGGTGTTAAGTAGATTCTCCTTGTGGTTTTGGTTTTTTTCTAATGACTGATTTTTTTCGTCCCCTTACTGACATTTGTATGTCTTCTTTGGAGAGCGTAGGATTTTTAAGAACTAAATTAGCTCCTTAGTGAAAATAACCTTGGAAACTGCAAAGTACTAAAAGATATGAAGGATTATGAAAATCACTGACAGATGTAAGCATTTGGTAATTTACTATTTTGTTGAATTAGAAATTAGGTAGCCTCACCATTTCATACTGCTTACCCACTGACTACCATCACTTCCCGGTACAGTCAGATAAAAGACTATAGTTTTCAAGATTTTTTTTGGTTTAAAAATGCTGGTGCTTAGCGTGTTTTGTATTTCTGGGTACACAGAGTTAAACATTTACAGCATCCTGGCATCTGTGAACTTTGTGAGTTCTTTTAAATGGAAACCAAAAAATAGTGATTGATTTACTTAAACTTACAGTGACCAGTTATTAGCAAGTTTTTATTATTCATCCATTCATTAAATATGGAGAGCCACTGTGTACCTGTGTAAGTCAAAGTTATGAAAAGTAATTGCTCCACAATGATGTTTCCTCTTTTTTCTTCTGTTTCTTTTAAATAACCAACCACTTTTAGCCTAAATTCAGTGCTGTAGAGGGAAAGGGGTTAATGTTACTTGAGTTTATTTTCTGACTCTGAGGGTAAGTCCAGTCTGATGGTTTTCTTAAGCTTTGCTACTCAAAATGGTTCTCAGATCAGCAGCGTTCTTATTACCTGGAAACTTGTTAGAACTGCAGTCTCAGGACCTACCCCAGACCTACTAAATTAGCCTGCATTTTAACAGTATTTCCAGGTGATTCATTATTCAAACTCACTGAGTTGTTGTTGTTGCTTTTTTTGGCTGAGATATCTTAGTTCCCCTGCCAGAGACTGAACCTGTGTCCTTGGCAGTGAAAGCGCAGAGTCCTAACCATTGGACTGCTGGGAAAATCCCATTATACATTGAGATTTGAGAGCACTGGTCTAGAGCTTTTAATTTTGTCTTTTTTTTTTTTTTGGCCAAGAGACATGTGGGATCTTAGTTCCTCAACTAGGGATTTGAATCCACACCCCTAGCAGTGGAAGTGCAGAGTCTTAACCACAAGACTGCCAGGGAAGTCCCTGTTTTTGTTTTAATAACTGATTTCTCCATATCCTTTTTTTTAACATACTTAATATGAACCTCTTATGTATAAATAGAAATCAAATGTGGGTCATCAAGAGATCCCATCACATTTGAGCTTTCTGGTGTGTAGTAAGTGAATAGTAAGTGAGAAAAGCTATTTATAGTTCTGCAGTTGTTCAAGATTCAAATCTCTCAATAGAATATTTTCTGCTTTCTCAGTAGTACTTTGTTGGTCACACAGCATCTTATATATAATGTCTGTATTACCGGTATTCAGTTCAGTTTAGTCGCTCAGTTGTTTCCAACTCTGCAACCCCATGGACTGCGGCACGCCAGGCTTCCCTGTCCATCACCAGCTCCCAGAGCTTGCTCAAATTCTTGTCCATCAAGTCGGTGATGCCATCCAACTATCTCATCCTCTGTCGTCCCCTTCTCCTCCTGCCTTCAGTCTTTCCCAGCATCAGGGTCTTTTCCAGTGAGTCAGTTCTTCGCATCGGGTGGTCAAAGTATTGGAGTTTCAGCTTCAGCATCAGTCCTTCTAATGAATATTCAGGATTGATTTCCTTTAGGATTGACTGATTTGATCTCCTTGCAGTCCAAGGGGCTCTCATGCAGGTTTTTAAAACATGTACATGATTACATCTTGAGTTCCTTACAGTGGTAGATCTATTGACATTTGTTATTTGTCCTGGCATAGATGTTTTCTTGGAGAAGGCAGTGGCACCCACTCCACTACTCTTGCCTGGAGAATCCCATGGGTGGAGGAGCCTGGTGGGCTGTAGTCAATGGGGTCACGAAGAGTCGGACACGACTGAGAGACTTCACTTTCACTTTTCACTTTCATGCATTGGAGAAGGAAATGGCAACCCACTCCAGTGTTCTTGCCTGAAGAATCCCAGGGGCGGGGGATCCTGGTGGGCTGCCATCTATGGGGTCGCACAGAGTCGGACACAACTGAAGTGACTCAGCAGCAGATGTTCTCTAGAGTAATATAAAATGTTTCAGGACTGTGCCTTCTAGGTATTCTTTAACCTTGTATGAGAAATATCAGCTCACCTAGCAAGACAGTAATGGTTAGGGACTAGATATCTAGGTAAATATACCCTATTCTATTTCCTGTAACAGAGCCTTTTCCATTTTCTATGGCTTCTCCTTTTATTTTTCCTTTACTCATCATTTCTGTCTTTTCAGGAAGCTGGTACCAAGTGTTCAGATCATTCCTGTTTGGAAGGGATATAGTTTTTCAGGCTTTTCCACTGACTCGCTTTATTTCTTTTATTCCATAGCCAGAAGAAATTCAGCAGCAGATTGTTCGAGAGACCTTTCATCTAGTTCTCAAGCGGGATGACAACATCTGTAACTTCTTGGAGGGTGGAAGGTAAATCATCAGTTTTCTCCCCATATATCCAGTTTCAGGTGGCCTTTATCATGCCATTATTGCTTCTTCAGGCAGTGCTTAAGTGTCTGGTGAGTATCTGATGCATTTGAGCTGAGCTGATCATAGTCTGCTCAGGGAGAGACTCAGCTCTGTTTGGGAAGCTATTAAATGATTGTGCTTCAGATATTTATATGTTTGGTTCCTGGGAGGATGCTGCTGTTCAGTCACTTCAGTCGTGTCCAACTCTGTGCAACCCGATAGACGGCAGCCCACCAGGCTCCCCCGTCCCTGGGATTCTCCAGGCAAGAACACTGGAGTGGGTTGCCATTTCCTTCTCCAGTGCATGAAAGTGAAAACTGAAAGTGAAGTCACTCAGTCGTGTCCGACTCTTTGCGACCCCATGGATTGCAACCTACCAGGCTCCTCCACCCATGGGATTTTCCAGGCAAGAGTAGTGGAGTGGGGTGCCATTACCTTCTCCGTCCTGGGAGGATGGGTAGAAGTAAAAATGAAGTAAAATGGCTTTAGGCACCTCTGCCAAATTTGGTTGTCCTTCAGCTGGTGGAGATGGCCTATTGTTTGGCCTACCCTCCTGCTTTCTATTGGGCCCGTTTTCATTCCTTGGCACAGAGCTTCTCTTTGATATGTTCAATTCACATACAAGCTTTTAAATGTTTCCCATCTTCCACAGTTTGATTGGTGGCTCTGACTACAAACTGATTTATCGGCATTATGCTACCCTCTACTTTGTATTTTGTGTGGATTCCTCAGAGAGTGAACTTGGGATCTTGGACCTCATCCAGGTATGTGTAGCAGGTAATGATGGTAGCCACTTCAGAAAGTTTGGTCTGGATTTTTAGTAGCTAAAAATCTGTAGTAGCTAAAAATTTTTGATCTGTATGTAGATCCTTAAGTCAGTCTCTTTATCGATACTGGTAAACATTGCTGCATGTCCACCAGGTGGTGCTGTGAGAAAGCTCCTTAGCAGCCCTCAACCATTCTTAGCGCTTTTAGGTTCTCTGCTTCTCGAGCTCTCACTGCCCTTGGCTTTCTTTTGAGTCTGACACCAATTCCTATATGTATACTCCCCCCCACCCCGGACCTGAAGCAAGTAACTCAGTTCTCCATGGACACTCACCAAGGGTCCCCCAAATTTACTCAGTTCTGACACTTATCTACCTGAAGATGGACATTGACGTCAGGTCTGGGTTGTCTGTCGCCTGTGCATTTGACTGACAGCCTGTAGATTGACTAGGCCCAAGATTGCCTCCTCACATGATTTCCTCCTCAGGTTCAGTTAATTTGCTAGAGTGGCTTACCTAACTTTATAGAGAAACATTTTACTCTCTGCTAGCTTAATGTGAAAAGATATAACTTAGGAACAGTCAGATGGAAGAGATGCATAGCACAAGGCAGGGGAAAAAGGGCGTGGAGCTTCTGTGCCCTCTCCAGGCGTGCCAACCTCCTCAAATCTCCACGTTCACTAACATAGAAACTCTGAAACCTATCCCTTTTGGGTTTTATGGAGGCCCCTTTACATAGGCATGATTGATTGTGTCATTGCCCATTGGTGATTGATTGAGTCTGCATCCCCTCTCCCCTCCCAGAGATCAGTAAGTGGGACTCAAAGTTCCCAGTCATACAGTTGGTTCCCATGGCAACCAGCCCCTATTCTTTGATGCTTTCCAAAAGTTAACCTTATTAGCAGAACAAGGCAACCCTATCACTTTGGAAATTCCAAGGTTTTTAGGAGCCAGCAACAAGGATGAATACCAAATACTTGTCATTATAAATTATAATATCATGTCATGTTTTGAAATTTTTTTTCAAGTATCAAACTAACTGATATTTTAAAATACATACTTTATATTTTCACTTGTAATTCTAGCCTGAAACAAAGGAACTTGATGTTTTGTCTAATACGTACAGTCTTGACATAGGTAAACATGATTTTTTAAGGCTTTTTGAAAATTAGAAATGGCTTACAGATTTGTTTTCATTACTTTCATGGAAATTGAGGTATGTGGGACCCTATACTGGGAACCATTAATTAGGACAATTCCATTATTTGGTACATGATATTCTGGATAGACTTTGTGTGACTTCAACAAGTCACTTTAAGTTGAAAGCACTCAAAAAGAGCATGTATAAAACCTAATAACACCAATTATAGAAAACTCTAGCTATAAAATATAAACTGTACTTCTTTACAACTATATTTTGTTAAGATGAAATTAAAGAAGCTAAATTTAATAAACTTTAGGGTAAAGAAATAGAAATTTTAAATGTGTATTTTTATTTTACATATACTGTACTCTTCCAAAAAGTTATATTCTTAGATATAGCAACTTTTCATTTTATTTATATATTTTACCCATTCACATTCAGAAAATGATTTAGTATTAGTTTAGAAAGTTCATGTATCATATTCATTTATCATATATAAAAGTATAAATAAATACTGGAAATAGCCAAAAGGGACTCATCTCTGTGGTAGTTTTAAATGCTTTCTTAACACCCGAGTCAGATTGGGTATTGAGAGTCAGTGTGGCATAACAGAAAGAGTTCAAGATCTAGAATCAGAAAACCTGGGTGTGAGTCATGGATCCCCCATCTGGTATAGAAATCTTAGGTTGTAAAGATGGAAACAGACTTGCAGAGAACAAATGGATGTTTGTCAGGGATGGAGCATGGAGGTGGAGGGCAGCACAGGCAACGGGGACTGAGAGTGCAGACCTCTGGGTGTCAAACAGATGAGCCGGGGATATAGTATACAACTTAAGGAATGTGGCCCATAATATTGCAATAACTGTGTTTGGAAACAGATGGTTACTAGTCTTACTGTGTTGATTGTATCATAATATATGCAAATGTCAAATCACTATGTAGTATATCTGAAGCTAACATCATGTTGTATGTCAACTATATTTCAACTAAAAAAATCCAAAATACTATGTCGTAGAATTCAATTGTGACAATGTATTAAGCATTTTACACTATAGAATGCTATAGGAATGTGCATGTAACACATGTATTAGAAAATAAATGAAACATAGTGGTAATCTATTTTTTAAATTGAGATGCAGTTTTTGGAGGAGATGCACTTCAGACATCTATGTTAACAAGACAAAGAGAAATGTAACTTCATAATATTATGGACATTTATTAAATACTTAGGGTGTATTGGATTTGGGAAGATAGATAAAAAGTGAAAATAATAGGAAGTAGGAGGTTTGATCTTTTAAAAGACAATAAAATCAATAGTTATCCTAATAAAAAGAGAATAAAAGTCAGAAAAAGAAGCCATCAAAATGTTTTTAGAGGTTGAAATACATAGTTATAATGTCAATGTATTTGACATAACTGACTCCAAAAAATAAATATCCAAAGTAGGTCCACAGAAAGACCTTGAATCTAATATACTGATGAAATAAGAAAGGTTAAATGAAAAACTGACTCCCTAATAGACTCAGTAGATTTTTTTAAAATGTTAAAGTACATGAAAACCTCTATTATGTAAGTTATTTTTTAAACTCAGACTAAAAAAAGTCATCCTGCTTAAGTGTATTTTATGGAGTAGATTGGTTATGATCCAAAATCCTCTCAAAAAGAAAATATTAGTTAGATATTACATATTACTATTGGACAGAATCATTAAATAAAATCTTAGCCAGTTATTTGTTGAAGCAAGGAGTCATGAGACCTGTCTCTTGTTTTGGATTCTCCTATCAACAAGCAGTATGATCTTAAATCATTCATGTTTTGTTGGTGTAAGGGTTTTTGTTTCATGTTTTGGCTCTGTGTATATGAGCATTTGTTTTGATTTATAAGTAAGATGTTCTTTTCTAACTAAATTTTTTTTCTCTCCGGAATACTGCATACTAAAAGAATTATTCATTATGTTCTAATAGTTTTTATTCCAAGGATACAAGTCAGATTAACATTGAAATATTCTTGTGTGTGTGCTTAGTTGCTCAGTCATGTCCAACTCTTTGCAGACCCATGGAGTGTAGCCCATCAGGCTCCTCTATCCATGGGGATTCTCCAGGCAAGAATACTGGAGTGGGTTGCCATTTCCTCCTCCAGGGGAATCTTCCCACCCCAGGAATCAAACCCAGGTCTCCTGGATTGCAGGTGAACTCTTTACCATCTGAGCCACATCTCTGTTATAGCAATAAGAAAGATAGTAGAAACTAATGTAATTTCATCCAGTAGATGCTCAGAGAAATAATTATCCAAATTATTTTTCTGAAGTACTCTTAAATTGGAATAGAAAGTATTTTTATTTGGTTATTTAGTGTGTGTTTATTCAGTGTTTATTGTTGAAGAAATAATACACTTATGTGGCTCAAAATTCAAAAGGTATACTGAGAGTATATAGTGAAAACTGCTTTTCTTCTCCTCTCCCCCAGTCACCCAGAAACAACCAATTTTAGTTCTAAAACCAAGAGCCAGAGTTTTCTCAGGGGAGAAATCTACAGACATCTTTCAAAAGGGTGTCTCTTACTGTTCACTCTGATTTGAGCAAACATTTGTAATGAGTGATTAAAGAAGAAATGAATAAGTAACATAGTTAAGGAGGAGAGCGGTAAGTTATCACTGTAAGATGGCCTGATATTGTACCTAGAAAACCTTAAAAAAAGAAAAAAAGTGAGCAGAGATTGTAACAGGTAATGAATGATATGAGCAAAATGGCAGAATATGAGATCAGTTTATCAAAATTGAATTTCCTCTTTCTTGTGAAAGCAGCTAGAAAATTCGTAATTAAAGAAATTTCACTTACGGTAGTGACAAAGGATATTTAATGTTTGGAAATTAACTTAGTATGGAATACTTGACATTGAGTCCAATAAAACTGAAAAATCCTAAAGGAAGAACATAAAGGAATTCTTGAAATAAGTGGAACTACAAGCCCTCTCTTTACTGGGAAGAGAGCAAAGATGACAGTAGGGATCAATAGATGAAATGGGAAACCGAGTATAAATCCAGGAACTCTTGTTGAACTTGGTGAAGAGAAAGTTTATCAGGAAAAATGAATGGCCAAGAAATGCCGAAATATGTTTTGAGAAGAAAAGGGCAGTAATGAGTGATTGGCTTTACTAGGCTTCAGAATATGTAATGGTTGCAGATGAAATTCTTATCCACCTGGAAAATCCAAACAAACTGGAAAACAGAACTAGTGGTAGAATTCAGGGACTGGATACAGGTTTAATGTATAAAAATTAGTAGCTTTCCCTTAGCAATAATAAGTTAGAAAACATAAAATTTAAAAGGGGCCTGCTCATGATAGCAAAAAATTCCTTCAGGTACCCAGGGATAAATGTAAAAATGTAAGATCTATATGGAGAAAACTTTGAAATTCTGCTGAAAATATGATAAAAGAACAAAATAAATTAATAAAGCATACATACCCTTTGCCTTTGAGAAAATTATTAAATTATATATATACATACATAAGTTACTTTTAAAATGTCAGTACAGTTGACCTTTGAATAACACAGGGGCCAGGGGTGCTGACCCTCCATGCTGTTAAAAATCTGCATATAACTTACAGTGGACCCTCCTGTATACCCAGTTCCTCTGTGTGCACAGTTCTTCTGTGTACACATTTCCTCCATATCCATGGTTCCTCATCTTTGGATTCAACCAAATAGAGATTGTATAGTACTATAGTGCTTACTATTGAAAAAAATCTGAGCAGAAGTGGACCCGCACTGTTCAAACCTTTGTTGTCCAAGAATCAACTGTGCTTCCAGCTTATATATTACTAAAAACCCAATCAGAATCCCAATAAGATTACTGTTGTTTTTAAGTAATTTTTATTGTGAAACATGTATACATAACAAATAAGGAAAACATGCCTATATAGTTTGAAGAATACCAATTTAAAGAAGAAACTGTCACCCAGATTAAGAAACAGTACGTTGCTAGGGCCTTAAATCTCCTATATGTCCCTCCTCAATTCTATCCTTCTCATTCACTTTTTCAGACTTTCAAGTTAATCATTGCTTTGCTTCTCTGTATAGTTTTATCATGTGATATGTATTGCTTAAATGATACTTTGCTAGTTTGGAAAAACTTGAGTGTAAGGAGCAATGTAAGGAAAGGATAATTTCCCACCTTTTATGTAGATTCAGGGGCTTGCAAAACTAAATTGATGTCAGGAGTTAGGATGATGGTTACCTTTGGAGAGAGGGCTTCTAGGGAGCTCTAATGCTGTATTTCAGTATCAGGATGGCGTTTACATGGTATGTTCATTGTGAACTCATTCAGCTGTACCCTTATCATTTGCACACTTTTCTGTTTAAGTCTTATATTTAAAGGTAAATTAAAATTGTTAAGCATGTTAATTATGTTGATTCATGGAAAAGTATTTTGAAGTTAATGTTCATTGAAATTCGCCAGACAGAGCTGTTAACACCATCATAATGAAAAATTCTTTTGCATGTGTAAGTGGCGGCTTGGGGAAAGGACATATTATAAATAGTTATTTTGTTATTCTTTTTTATATTAATAAATTAGCATCTTATGAAAGGGGAAAGAAAGCCACATGTGTCTGCTGGTTATGTTGCTATACTGAAAACAAGGTGGTCCTGTCCTAAGTTGCCCCCTTCAGATTGGGATAAGTGGTTTGGAGTGCATTGTGGTTTTTTGTTGTTTTTTGAGATTTATCATAAGGCAAATAGTATTTTGACTGCCCCCTCTACTTTCTCATGTGACATTTTATGAAGATAGGAATTGTGTATCTATTTCTCCTTGTTTCCTAGGTTTTCGTGGAGACTCTGGACAAGTGTTTCGAGAATGTTTGTGAATTGGATTTGATCTTCCATATGGATAAGGTACTACTCTCCCAAGCCAGGGTTGCTGGGAAGCTAAGAACTTTGACCATCTCTAGCCATCTGGTTTATAGTTTTGGGAGTACTTTGCTAAGATTTGTTACCAGTTTTAACACACATAGGATTATTACTGGGCCTGTATTATCGTTCATTTTTCACAGACAGACTTGTTGGTTTAGGCCAATGATGGCTACCAGGCCAATGGTGAGATAAGTAGGTTTATGTTGATTTTGAAATGAGTATACTCCAGTCACAGTGAAGCTTTGAAATAAACACTGCGTGGAGTTGTTTTGGGTTTTTTTTTTACTGCTCTGCAGGGTATCTTAGTTCCCCGACCAGGGGTCAAACCCATGCTCCCTACATTGGAAGCACAGAGTCTTAACCACCAGAACGCCAGGGAAGCTCTGGCACAAGGGTTTTTGACTTACTGAAATTTACATTTTTCCTATAGTGACTGAGACATCAGTAACATATTTTGAGGTCAGGTGATTGATATTCTGTAGCCTGCCAGGCAGAATTGAAGTGGGCCAAAGTACATGTCCACAGTTACGAGTTGCTAGCATCTAACAGTGACATGGAGAGGGCAATGGCACCCCACTCTAGTACTCTTGCCTGGAAAATCCCAGGGACGGGGGAGCCTGGTGGGCTGCCATCTATGGGGTCACACAGAGTCGGACATGACTGAAATGACTTAGCAGCAACACCAACAGTGACATGGCTAACGTCCTCATGTGCAAAATTACATGTGGGAGATAGCCAGGAAGGGGATAGATAGGGGCTTCTTTTATCCAGCTCAGCACACGCTGTACCCAGTGCTGTTCACTGGTGGAGGTGGGTGCATCTTAGGTTTGCTTGGCTCTGGTCTTTCTCCCACCGATTATCATCTCTATGGTCCATGGCCCTTGGAGGGAGATAAAGATGTTTAGGAGACTATTGCTCATTGCTGAGCCATGATCCTTTATTAGTCTGTTCTCATCATGACAAGGCAGGTTATTTTTAGATCCATCATTGTCATCGTGAGGACTTTGACATCTCAGTAGAATCTTCAGTCTCGGTTAACTTTCCCCGAGTTTTCCTGGGGCACTTTCTGTGCCAGTGCAGTGGGTGTTGAAATGGAGTGACGTTTTCTCTCTCAGCATCTGGCTTGGCTGTGTGGCTCCCTGAGCAGCCTGGTACAAGAGAATCACAGAACCTCATTCCTTTTGTATTAATAGGTACTTGACTTGGGGCTCCCTGATAGCCTCACAAGGCTTCCGGGGCTCACCAATGCTTTTGAGGTGGTCAGTCTCTCTTTTCATATGAAAGGATCTTAGAAACTTCAGAGACCTCTTACCCCTCCTCTTTGCAGCTAATAAGAGTTGTTGTAGACCAGGGCTTCCCTGGTGGCTCAGCTGGTAAAGAATCTACCTGCAATGCAGATGACCACAGTTCGATTCCTGGGTTGGGAAGATCCCCTGGAGAAGGGAACAGCTACCCACTCCAGTGTTCTTGCCTGGAGAATTCCATGGACAGAGGAGCCTGGCGGGCTGCAGTCCATGGGGTCACAGAGTTGGACACGACTGAGTGACTTTCACTGTCAGTTGCTAAAGATGCTGCTCTCTGGTAACTTCTGTCAAGGAGAGGCATAGCTCAACTCCATTTTCCTTCTGTACCAGTGGGGAAAAAGGTTAAGAGTAAAGAGACTTGAGAATATGGAAGGAATAGAGGAATGCCTTCCATAGGCCTTATTGTTACTATTATTTTAAAGCAATTAAAAAAAAAGTGAAATATAAGGTGTTACCATGGGGTTACCACCTGGTTTCAAAGTGGATTCCTTTTCAGTTGTCACCTGTTGCTTACCAAGGCGGATCCACATCTTAGCTCATGATTTTAGGGATAGGTTTTATCAGGGAAAGGAAATTCCCAAGCAATAGAAGAGGAGGCACTGGTCTTCCATCCTCCCGTTGTCCCCATGGGGAGGGCCTGTCTGCTAGAGTGGTGCCCCCCCACCTCCCCGCATACCCTCCCCCTTCCCCACAGTGCTCTCTCTTTTTATTAGGCAGGTAAGGGAGCAAACTTACTAGTGAGATACACAAACTGCCTGGATAGTAGACAATCTGTGTTTGGGTGCCAGATTTCTGTAGAAGTTGTCTCAGAATGCCAGCTGTCTAACATCCGAAAACTCAGGGGCCTATGGGATGATATACCTGGAGGAGGCAGTTGAGGGTCCTGTGGGAAGTTGAGCTTGGGTCCTTTGCATTTTAGTTTACAATTTAGGGTCAGTTTTTAAGTTACAAATGTGCTCATGCACACACACACACATGCCTGTTGGAGTTTTGATTGGAATTGCACTGACTCTATAAAACAATGAGGAGAATTTACTTTTTATAATATCGTTTTATCCGTGTTATGGTATATCTGTTTCTTTAGGTCTTTGAGGTCTCTGTGAACTTTTACAGTTTTTCCCATAGAGATTTTACATATCTTCTATTAAATTTGTTCTTAGATACCTGTTTTTTTATGTACTGATGTTTTAAATATTCATTTTTTCCTTTATTGCTGCTGTCGTCATATAGAAATCACTTTATTTCTGCATGTTGATGTTCGATTCAGAATTATGTTAGACTCTTACTAATTCTGATATTTTATCTGTAAACATTTTGATCATTTCTTTTCAATCCTGTACATTCCATGTCTTTTTCTTGCTCAACCCTACTGACTAGGAACTCCAATGTAATGTTGAACAGAAGTAGTGATAGTGCTCATCTCATTTTGATCCTGATTTCAAAGGGAAGTCCTCTTCCTGTCAGTATTTGCTGTATATATAGTATTTAAAGTATAGTAAATTTGGAGGTAAATGTTCTTTATTAGGTTAAAGGGAGTGTCTTCTCTTTTTAGTGGCTAAGAATTTTTTTGTCATGAAAAGTTGTTAAAATATATCAGGAGCTTTTTCTCCATCTACTGAGGGAATCACTTTTTTTTTTTCTGTATTATTCTAATATTGTTTTTTAATTATTTGTGAGGAAACTTGCTAAAGCAGTAAAGTAATCTCAGTCCCATCTATTTTATTGCACATGACTTTTGCAGGAAATAAAAGGCCATAAAAATATTGTTCTTTCTCGTATGTCTTATCTTCAGATGAGTTCTATACAGTGCTTTGCTGTGGCTGCACATTTCTTTTACAAGTTGTAAAACTGTTTTATTTTTAGTTGCCCTATGACATCAGGAAATTGCTATCCATATCTCCTAAGGTTTTTGAAAAGTGATGACCCAAGGAACCTGAATCTCACTCTACTCACCGTATAATGTCAGCAGGTATCTTCCAACAGGTGGCTTTCTTTCAGTGGGATTTCAAGCTCACCTTTGCCCTCAATGTAGAGCAGCTGCTAATCCAGGCATATCTTCTGTTGATAGAAGAAAATGGTCTTTTTACTTAGATAGGGAAAGGATCTATCATAAGACAATAAGAATGTCACCTTTAATGCCATTCTTCTTAATTGAAGAGTCTCTCCACCTCAAGTCAGGATTCCCCTCAGATGGTTTTACACTGTGCATTGGGTCGTCACGGGTAGCTGCCCCATTCCTCTATGCAGTGGTGGCTGGATCAGGAGGCCTGTGTAAGGACCAGAAATGACTGAATTCCTGCGGTCCTGGGAGGTTTTTTTTTCTTTTTTCTTCCTAAGGTTGAGATTTCTTTCTCACCTTCTAAGTTATTTTTGTCAATGTCCTGTTTTTATTACTGCGGCTCTCTTCACCTCTTCTCTCACCCTTTGTTCCTGTATTAAAGAAAGTTTAATTCATTCCATTTCTAGAACTAAGTTTTCTTCCTGTCCCTAATATACATCATAAATCTCACTTCTTCAGCTCACCTCTGAGATGTCTTTATTTGCTCTTTCTTCTGTAACTGCAAATTTCCCCAGATTGCCCAGTCCCTCACAGAATACAGCTCTCCCATGCTTCTGCTGCTCCTTCTAACTGTCATTTCATTTCCATCATTTCACTGAAGGTAAACTTCTTCAGTGAGTGAGTGATTTATACCCAGTCTTGCATTTCTACTTTATCTGTTCTTTTTCTGGAGCTTATAGCCTGGTTTTCACTTCTACCCAAAATTCACTGATTATTTCCTAATTCCGCTTGCCGGTCATCATCTTCTTTAATGTTTCTGCAGCATTTGATGCTGTTGATCATTCCATGGATCACTGCCTTAATCCTTTTCCTGCCGTAGTTTCTGTCACATAGAACTCTCCTGGTTTTTCTCTTATCTCTTCCCACCTTCTACCAGTAAATTATGTCAGTCCTCTCTCGCTTTACTCCTTTCCTTCTCATGCTTCCCTCTTAGGTCCCAGTTGCTCAAAGACATTTCTTTCTCATTTCATTCTAGTGTGGTGTTTCTTCTTGCCCCTTCTTACCTGTAGCCGGGTTCAACGTGTCTCCTGAAAACTGTTTCTTCCCTTAGCTTCCCTTTTTTGGTGGCAGTACCAGTATTCTGTGTCAGGTACATGCAATACCTTTCCTTCTTCTCTCGTGCCCCCAACAGCCAGTCAGTCACTAAAACCTGTGCTTCTTTCCATAGAGTCCTTCTTATATCTTGTTCTTAGATTCACCAATTATTAACATTTGTCACACTTGCATTTGTGTTAATATCTCTCTAGATATATACCTTTTTTTCCTGAACCATTTGAGAGTTGCAGACATTATAACTTTTCAACCCAAAGTACTTCAGCAGACATCTCCTAAGGACAAGACAGCATGTTATATAATAGTTGTGCATAATTCTCTAACATACTTAATTACAGCATAATTAATTATTAACCACAACATAATTAACTCTCAGGAAATTTAACATTAATAAATCCTGTTATCCAATATATAGTTTATGTTTAATTTTCCACATTTGTCCCAGTAACGTCCTTTATATGTATGTATATTTTATGATCCTAGTTTTAGTTATGAGTCAAGCACTGTCTTTAGTTATGGTAGCTCTTGATTTCAGTTGTGACTGTCAGATTTTCTAACTTTATTTTCTCTTATTGTTGGTCCTACACACTGGAATTAGATTCATTTTCTTTCTTTTTTTTTTTCTTAGATGTTTTCAGTTCATTTATTTATTTATATTTATTCATTCATTTATTTTTTTGTGCCATGTGGGGTCTTAGTTCCCTAATGAGGGATTGAACCAGTGCCCCCTGCAGTGGAAAGCATGGAGTCATAACCACTGGACCAACAGGAGGTCCCCTAGATTCATTCTCCAAGCCCTTTAAATGAGCTCCCTTGATCACAAACCTGTTTTGGTCCCCCATTATCAAGCTTTGACACCGTGGCCGGGCATGCAGGGTTCTCTACAATTTGTCCCTGTTCTGTCTTGCCTCACTTACCATTACTTCTAGCCAGATACCTTCTGGCCTAGCCAGACTGAATCAGTCTTCATCTCTTTGTAATTCCTGCTCCAGAGCCTCTGCCTGAATTGCCTTTCAACATCTTAAACAACTGAATCCAGCTTGTCTTTTAAGCTCAGCTCAAGTCCTACCACCTAAAGATTGTCCTGGTTACTCTGGCCTGTTGTCATCTCTGTGAACAATATGTAGTGCTATTTCTGATTTGTGTACCTTAGTTTATGTAAGTTTGTATGTTTTTCCTTCTTCATTAGACTGTTCTTTTCTTTGTGTTTGCCCTTTTCTCCCTCTCTGGATCTAGCATGGCCCCTTTCACTGTGGGAGGTGTCTCCAGGTGTGTGTCAATAAAGAGTTCTCATGCCTCCAGCCTCACAGATTTCTTCATGACTTAAAGTGTTGCAGGTTGGAGTCAAGTTTGTTTTCATAACCTCTGGCATAGTCCCCAGCTCTCTAGACTGTGCCATTTGGAGCTTATCTTGCCTGGGGCAGTTGGTTCCCTTCCGCTTTCAGAAATCCCACCGAGTACATCCTGGCTGAAGTGGGAATTGGCGTTGATCTTGGTGAATTGAGTTTTGTTCAAAGAAAGTCAATGTGAGTAGCCTCCTATTCTATTCTACTGGTGTCTCAGCAGGAAAGCTGGAACTCATTTGTGCTTTCACAGTTTTGGTCATCAGAGTCGTGATTCAGTGGCTGTGTCAAGGGAGTGCATCTGGTTTTTATAGATTTCAGTCTGCAGTGGGCTATCTCAGGAGATTTGGAACATATGTTTTGGGGCAGGTCTGAACCCAAGAAACCTTGTAGTACAGAATTTAAAATCTCTGCTAAGTATAGGCTGCTGAAATGGGAAAATGCTGACAGCTCAAAATTGAAATGAGCTGTTGAGCCTTAAGATGAAAGGATTGTAGATAGTAATAATGCATGGTGCTCCTTAAGTGTCCCTTCTGAGAACAGAGGCTGTGATAAGAAAGCTCATTAACACTCTCTACACCAGTGATGTTTGAAGGAGATATCCTGATTTCTGTCTCAAAAATTGGAAGAAGAGTAAAGGACACATGTTTTGTGTGGTTTCAGTGAGGAAGGAGGGGCTGTTTGGGCCCAAAAGGGCAAGACATTCTGTTTGAGTTTCAGTTCTTATGAAGGGTGGTAGGTGGCATATCTGGCTACCTGTGTTTCTGTTTCTGAATGGTCCCAAGAGAGTGGAGGGGAGCTGAGGCCTGCCTTTTGCCCCATTGCATCCCGGGCTCTTC
Source organism: Capricornis sumatraensis (assembly GCF_032405125.1). Taxonomy (NCBI): domain Eukaryota; kingdom Metazoa; phylum Chordata; class Mammalia; order Artiodactyla; family Bovidae; genus Capricornis; species Capricornis sumatraensis. The sequence goes on along the minus strand of NC_091087.1, from coordinate 27,054,196 downwards.
TCTACTGATGCTTGAGAGAGAATTTTGTGGCAGAATATTTTTCAGAGGCCAGTATCTCATTCCATCAGGACAGCTCAGAGATTAGCAATAATATTTTCTTAAATTTCTAACATTGCTATACTTGGTTTAAAAAAAAAAAAAGAAAAGCTCAGTTCAGTTCACTCAGTCCTGTCCGACTCTTTGCGACCCCATAAATCGCAGCACGCCAGGCCTCCCTGTTCATCACCAACTCCTGGAGTTCACTCAGACTCACATCCATCGAGTTGGTGATGCCATCCAGCCATCTCATCCTCTGTCGTCCCCTTCTCCTCCTACCCCCAATCCCTCCCAGCATCAGAGTCTTTTCCAGTGAGTCAGATCTTCACATGAGGTGGCCAAGTACTGGAGTTTCAGCTTTAGCATCATTCCTTCCAAAGAACACCCAGGGCTGATCTCCTTTAGAATGGGCTGGTTGGATCTCCTTGCAGTCCAAGGGACTCTCAAGAGAATTCTCCAACACCACAGTTCAAAAGCATCAATTCTTCAGTGCTCAGCTTTCTTCACAGTCCAACTCTCACATCCATACACGACCACTGGAAAAACCATATCCTTGACTAGACAGACCTTTGTTGGCAAAGTAATGTCTCTGCTTTTGAATATGCTGTCTAGGTTGGTCATAACTTTCCTTCCAAGGAGTAAGCGTCTTTTAATTTCATGGCTGCAGTCACCATCTGCAGTGATTTTGGAGCCTCCTAAAATAAAGTCTGACACTGTTTCCACTGTTTCCCCATCTATTTCTCATGAAGTGATGGGACCAGATGCCATGATCTTCGTTTTCTGAATGTTGAGCTTTAAGCCAACTTTTTCACTCTTCTTTTCACTTTCATCAAGAGGCTTTTTAGTTCCTCTTCACTTTCTCCCATAAGGGTGGTGTCATCTGCATATCTGAGGTTATTGATAGACTGTTCCAAACTACACTTAACATTGGCTACAGTACACACTATCACTTTCCTTACTTGAACTTTGCACTGCCTCAGCGTGCAGTGTCATTGATTCCCACTTGAAATTGCAGAGAACCGTTTTGGTTTGTTTAATCGTTCCTTGTTGCCGGTTAAGGGCATTAGGATGACAGTGTACACAAAACAGCCAAATTTGACCTTTAGTAAAACCAGTGTTTGACAAGACTGTAGTTAGAGCAGAGCGTATTACTGATGATGTTACTTGGTTGTGTTGCTGCTGCTGCTAAGTTGCTTCAGTTGTGTCTGACTCTGTGTGACCCCATAGATGGCAGCCCACCAGGCTCCCCCATCCCTGGGATTCTCCAGGCGAGAACACTAGAGTGGGTTGCCATTTCCTTCTCCAATGCATGAAAGTGAAAAGTGAAAGTGAAGTCACTCAGTCATATCCAACTCTTAGCGACCCCATGGACTGTAGCCCCCCAGGCTCCTCCGTCCATTGGATTTTCCAGGCAAGAGTACTGGAGTGGGGTGCCATTGCCTTCTCCAGGTTGTGTTGCAGATAAAACAAATTGTATATCCCTTGATAGCTAATGTGTAGGTGCCCTAGAAGTTTGGAACAGAGATTTAGTTGTGTTGTTCTTGCTGTTGTCCTTTAGGATACACAAGAGGATTGGCCTGCTCTGAGATAAAAAACAGAATTTCTTGATCCCTAGTTGAGAACCCTTTTTAGACCTGATGTTTGTATCAGTCTCGGTAGACTTGGTCATATGTGCTGTGTGTGCTAAGTTGCTTCAGTTGTGTTCAACTCTTTGTGACCCTGTGGACTGTAGCCTTCCAGGCTCCTCTGTCCATGGCATTCTTCAGGCAAGAATACTGGAGTGGGTTACCATTTCCTTCTGCAGGGGATCTTCCCAACCAAGGAATCGAACCCATGTCTCCTGGGGCTCCTGCATTGCAGGTGAATCCTTTGCTGCTGAGCCACTGACTTTAATTTTCAATAGGTTATAGCAAAAAGGTTCACTTCTCACCCATGCTGTGTGGCCATTGCAGTGTCTCGGCCACTGTAGTCACTCGGGTCCAGGCTGATGGAAATCTTCATCAACATGTACTCCACCTGGGCACTTGATGTGTTGGCTCTTAAAGTGGCATATCCATCACACTCACATTTCATTGGCTAAAGGCAAGTCACACGGCCATGCTTAAAGACCTGGGGAAGTGCAGTCCTACCCATGTGCCCAAGATGGGGGAGAACCTGAAATAGTTTTGAATATACTAATGACTACTACAGGGTTTTTTTTGTTGTTTTCATTTATTTTCTTAGAGGGAAAATAAATCTGACATTTGCATCACTTTATAGGTGAAAACTTAGAAATTTTTAGTATCAGAAAAATAGAGGAACACACTTGTAAGAAGGAAACATGATTGACTCTTAGTAAAAGACATCTAATGTAGCCACTTTTCACTTTCTCTGATGAAATACTTGGTATTTGTCTCTTCAATAGTTCTCAAACGAATTTCAGGTGACTTACCAAATTAAAATTCCCTAGTAGAATAAATTGCTTCCATATCTGCAAATACTATAAGATATGATATGTAAAAAAATTACTGAATTTGTTAATTTCTGTTTCCAAAACCAGAATTTCAGGAGACCACATGGTAGGAACAAAGGTTAAAGGTATGGCAGGGGATAAGGAAGCATGGGAACATTGGGAGTGAAGGCCACTGGGACTGGGAACTTTGCATCAACCCCGGCTAGTCAGAGGGTCTGCCAGCAGAGGCATGAGTGGCGTTTCGGTGCAGTGCAGTTTCTCATTGAACTGCTGATGTCCTTGACTCCCTCTGCTGAATGCCAGTGGGGCCTCTGCCTGATACATTTCCAGATTCCCTCTGGGATGCGAACATTGCTGCCCTAGATGGAGAGCAGTGAGTTAGAGTATGGAGTTTATGTATGGAGTTGGTCAGAGAGAAGTTTGAGGAAGTAGTTGATGGTCAGATTGTGGAGGGCCTTGACCCTTGCATTTCTGAGTCCAGTGTACACTCCCCACTGCCCTTCTCGTCAAGCACTTTTGATATTTCCTCATGCTTAAAGTAGTCTTTGTTTTTAGTTTCCATGGTACCCATTCACCTGATGTTTTTCTACCTTCCTGGCTGTTTCCTCTAGCACTTTGAGCTTCTTACCTCTTAAATGATCTCTCTTCCTTTAGGCATTGACTTCTTAGGACATCTTACACAGTCTCATGATTTTAGTTATCTTTCTGCTGGTGGTTCCTAAAGTACCATCTGAACTCACTTCACACTCAGGTATGTCCATTTCCAGACGGCCAGTTCTGGAGAGGTTTTTAGGGAAACCTTTCTTGCATTCCCCTTCCTGCCCATAGACTGAAATAGGTGTGTGCACGTGTGTGTGCTCAGTCACTTCAGTCGTGTCTGACTCTGTGACCCCATGAATCGTAGCCCACAAGGCTCCTCTCTCCATGATATTCTCCAGGCAAAAATATTGGAGCGGGTTTGCCATGCTTTCCCCCAGGGGATTTCCCAACCCAGGGATCAAGCCCTTATCTCTTAAGTCTCCTGCATTGGCAGATGGCTTCTTTACACTAGCGCTGCCATTTCCCCAGCACCCTCAACTGCTTTTGCCGTGACATTTAACACAGTGTATTGTTTTTGCTTACTTGCCTGGTTGAGAGCACATACCGTGTGTGCTGGGACCTGATTCCTGGCTCTGCCACTTAAGAACTGTATGGCTTGTGCCTTTGGAACTTATATGTAGACAGGAGCTCGTGATAGTACCTAGCTTTTATGGTGGATAGCAGCTAGCTTAAATGGAGCATTAAATGTACAGCAAGTGCTTAGAACAAAGCCTGTATGTAGTAAGTATTTCATTCTTTAATTTGTTGCCCATCCCCACTTCAAAATACTGTTAAGGTAAGGACCAGACTGTCTTGTTCACCCTTGTATTTCCAGATAATAGCACAATACTTGACACATACTGCTTATTTATTGTTGACTTCATTTGTCCATCTGCTAATAGGAGAATAGTTAATCAAACTTTCGTTTTCTCATGGACCTTTTATCTATTAGAGAGAGACAATAAATGTTAGGTCGTGATAAGTTCAGGGGAGAAAATAAGCATGCTTAGGCATGGGTTGGTAAGGCTTGATGTTTTATACAAGGTGCTTAGGGAAGGCATCACTGATACAATGGCATTTGAGCAAAAACCAGAAGAAAGTAAAAGAAGTCAGAGATAGGTTCTTCCCTGGAGAATCCAGGTCAGTGGATCCAGTCCAGAGACCTTGGGGCCAATATACCTGAGTGGAAGTGAGAAAGGGGGAAATTAACAGGAGATGAGGGAGGGATGGGGAAAGTGGGGCAGGTAGGTCATCGTTACAGAAGAGATTGACACAACTCCCTGCCTCTGGAGAGGGCAGCTGGGTAAGTGTGGGGACTCACTTTTCCAAAATGTTGGGCCATGTGCATTTATTGCCGGTTTATCACCCTGGGGCTTTAGGCCCAGTGCACTGAAGTCCTCTCTTCGATTCAGGCTTTACTGCCTAGGAGAGCAAAGAGTTTAGATTGCTCTCTGCTGCTCTGAGACAAAGTCTGAGCTTGAAGCCACATGAGTTGGTAGGTTGTCTACAGATGACCCCTTTCCCCTAGCCTAGGAGCTGTGGTTAACTCCAGGACGAGTGGGGAGGGCTAGTGAGTGTGCACAGCAGCTGTCACGGCCCGGAGTACACCTGAGGTCATAGTTATGAGTCTGAAAGATCGCTCCCGATGAGGAAAACAGTACACTACGTCTTGGTCCTTGATAAATCTTGTGGCTTTATCTGCATATGACCCCAAAATTAAAGTCCACATTCTGTAGAGAATAAGTTGCTCTATTTCTGAAGTTAGCCAAGTCTGTACCACGAGACATTTTAAGTAGCTTAGGGGCAGAGGGAAGCCCAGGCCCGTCTGCCTGAGGTTTTAACTCCAGACAGCCCTGAAGGGAAGTACCCTGTCATAGCCTGGAGCCGAGCACTTGCTGTTTTTTAGCCCAGTCACTACACGATTACATGCTTTTAGATTTTTGGGATCCATGTATCTGAATTTACCCTACAAGAATCATGTTCGTGTTGATTAGAGAAACCTCAGGAAAGGAGTGGACAGTTCCTTTTACTGCACCTGACCCCTTGGGCTTTAAAGCTGCTGCTTCTTATCCTACTTACAGAGTGAGAGAAATGGGCGTGTTATGCACAGGTCTGTCCCTGGCACCCTGCTGGCTTTCTCCCCATACCCTCACCCTTGGGCGCTCGTCTGCTTTGATGCAGACAGGGAACAGATCCACCTGTCATTCTGACCCAGGCTGAAGGCCTGTGTTTCCATGGGTGTTCAGCACCTTTCCATCTTTATGAGCTGGCACCGCTTCCAGCTTCCTGTACGCCCACAAGTCCGCTCACTTTCTCCTCCCTGCCTTCCTCCTTTCCTGCCCCCCTCCCCCCACTCACCCACTGAGCTGTTGTCTTCCCTTCCTAACTCTCCTCATTCTGCCAGTGAATCAATACCGTCTTTCTTCAAAGTATGAAATCTCAGGGATGCCTGCTTTGCTTTCTGTTTCCAAGTGGTGACAAAATGATACTGGTTCTTTCTTCAGGTCTGCTTCAGGCCCACCTCTGCCTTTCCTTTCCCTTTCCTTTCCCTTGCCAGATAACTAACAGATCGGCTCTAGGAAACTACAGCAGCTAAGCCAGTCTTTCTCCCACTGTTTTCACTCAGTCTAATCTTGCATAGAAACAGTTTCCCCATTTTCCCTTCAGTCTCCATTCTCCCCCCCCCCCCCGCCCCCACCCCGGCCTCAAAGGATCTCTGCCTTGTGGATTCTCTCGCCCCTTGGGCTCCCTCTGCTTTAGAGCATGGACCCCTGGGGCCCATTGGGCACATCTCCCTGTTTTACATATGTGCGTGATTCACTCCCGTCTTTCTGCCTTTGCCCATGCCTTGTCGCCACCCTGAAATACCCTCATCCTCCCCGCCAACAAGCTTTGGAGATTTCAGAACCCAGCTCAAGTTTTACATTTGATGGAGTCTTCTTTGAACTCCACTGTTGTAGGTCTCCGACCTATTTCTCTTCTTACTCATGCTTTAAAGTTTGTATTCCTAATTCTTTCCAGTAGGTTTTAAAGTCTTGGAATAATCTCAGTATGTGATTCTTTGTTGGTCATCTGGACAGGACAGGGCACTCAAATATAATTGATGGGTTGATTATTACAGTTGATTGATTGTCCAAATTTGGTGTGGTTTTTAATTTTCAAAGCACTTTTCAGATACAATGTCTGGTTCATACAGCTAAAGGCTTGTTTTTAAAAGCTGGATTCTAATTAGACCTCCACTTTCAAGATTATGACCTGTGTGACTGGTTTCAGGGCATATATCAGTGTATCACTTAACTTTGCTTTTGCTCCCTTGGGAGGTAACATGTGGTAGACTCAGGAGGAGCCCTGTGTTCCTTGAGTGGGATTCTGCCTGAAATGGCTTCAGGGGTTCTGGCTCTGACAGAGTCTGTGTGACTTAGGCAGCCCTCTTGAAACCTTCTTGTACCTCAGGTTTTTTGGTTGTAAAACAGGGGTGACACCATCTTTACTTGACTCTTAGACTCCCTTTTTTGGGTAATATTTATAGTTTTAGCATATCAAATCCAGATTTGCCTTACAGGCAATGACATTTCATAGTTCACTAGCATTTCAACATTGTCCTTTTTAGTGATACATAAAATAATGGTATGATTTATAATCAAAGACTCTTTGCTTTGATTAAATACATTAATATTCACCATTCATGGTTATTTTGAGGACTGAAGTTGGTAATTGCTTAGCTTAATAAATGATGGCTTTTGCCTTTATTTTTACAGTTTTCCTACTATTCTCTCCGCTTTCAGAATTACCCGCTTAAATCCATCCTTCACACACCTGCCTGATGACATATTCCAGGTGTGTTTGTGACTGACGGCCTCCCCTGTTTGGATTATTCAGTGGCTCTCTACCCCTCACAGCAGTGATTCCTTACGGGAAGGAGTACGTGCCTCACTCCTTCCCCCACCTTCCTCAGAACCCTTATGGACGCTAAATGACGCTGGGTGCTAGAGAGAAGTGTGTTCTACAGGTGAACTTCGGTGAACGTAGGAAAAGAGCTGGGGACCACTGCCCCAAGGATTGAGCTAAGGCCCTTTAACATCATCTGCAAAGACCTCCAAGACCACCTAATAACTTGCCTTTAGGGATGTTATAGCTTTGTAAATTTTTGACTCAGCATATAAAGGGTTACAGAAGATGGGCAAGGCCCAGGGCTGTTCCAGGAGCAGTGCTTTAGGAGGAACAGAAACTGCCGGGATGGGGATCATCTCCTCAGATACAGGTTTATGGACCCAGGCATGGCATTTGGAACTTTTTCTTGATGGTCACAATAAATTGTGCTTCCCTTTCCTGCCTGCCTGCCATTTGTTCAGATTAGAGAGAATGACAGTAGTTCTCCTCATTTTACAGTTGAAGAAACCGAGTTTTAGAGCTGAGATGACTCAGTAAGTGGCAGAGGCAGAATTCAGACCCTGGACTCTGATTTCAGAGCCTGTAGTCTCACAGCTATGCTGCCTGTGGTGTCCTCTCCTGATTTAGCATCCTCAACATGGTAAAAAAAATATATTAAGCACATGTATTGCTTATTATTATTATTATTTGGTTTCACTGCAGCTTAGCTGGAGCATGTGGGATATCGTTCCCTAACCAGGGATTGAATCCGGGCCCTGTGCATTGCGCATGTGGAGTCTTACCCACCGGACCAGGAAGTCCCTAAGCTCATGTTTTGTTAGTAGATAAGAGAGAGGATAAAATTGAGGAGAACAGGCCTGGACCATTTTTTTTACCCAGTGTTGTACTTAGTGCATTTGGGACCAGTGTTACAAACAGGCAGGAAATGGCAGAGGATGAAACAGTAGACAATAAAGAAAAGGTCCTGCTAGAACATTTTTTAAAATTACTTTAGAGAGAACTCTGACTCATAATAGGAAGTTTTTTTTTAAGGAAGGAATAATATGCAATGAGTATAATTTACTAGTCAACGATATATATGTAAGGGCACAAAACATAAAACCTGCACACGAGGGACTCCCTGGTGGTCTGATGTTTCACACTCCGTGTTTCCACCACAGGGGCCATGGGTTCCATCCCTATTCAGAGAACTAGGATTGCACATGCTGCACAGCCTGGCCAAGGGAAAAAAAAAAAAAGCAGAAAGTGAGTAATCCTTTTTTCAAGAAGAAGAATTACTAGCAGAGCACACAGAATAGTTAATGAGTTACTGGGTAACTTTCTATTCCCCTGCCTGGATAGCTTCTCTTTCGTTTACCAGTAAAGGCCCACCCTCATCCAGACTTCCATAGCATTTTATACTTGGGTCATAGTACTTATCACAGTCTTTCCTTTATTATAGTTAATTCTATACATGCTTTATCTCCCCTACTTGACTATAAGCCCTTTGAGGACAGGGTCCAAATATTATCTTTATTTCTTCCTTCTGTCTCTTAACATTCTGTGATGTTAAGCATATTTTAAAATAGACATTGTTACAGATCACATTCTTTTGATGAAAACCAGTGATTACTTGAATCTAATACATTCTCTCGTGTGTGTGTGTGTGTGTATACAGTGGACTCACATACAAATAGTTTATACAAATTCATCTCTAAACCATTTGGCAAAAAGAAAGAGAATAAAAGCTGTAAATACAGAATGATTCCGCCCACGATTCTCCTCCATTAGTCTGTGTCTGGAGTGAGTGTGAGATGGAAGGTTTGAATCTTTGCCTCTGCCCTCATGTGCCTGTCATGCGCCTCCCATGAGCAACGTATGGTCTCTGGAGTGATTTTAATGCTTAAAGATACAGTGCAGATTTTCAGTCTTTGTAGTCCTTTAAGGAACCAACCACTTCATCTAGCACTTAACTGGAGAAAAGAAAAGGAACAGTAATCAGGAGCAAAGACTGTCTGGGTTGGACCTTCGGTGATCTTAAGGGCTTTTGGCCATGTATGCTTTCCATCTTACTTCCTTAGAACTTGAACCTTATACAAGATGAGACTCCACTAGTTTCTCGTTTTTTTTTTCATTGAAAATATGTGTCGTCATGTGAGTAAAAGAGAATGAAAGACGGGAAGTCAGGGGCTAAGTATTGAGTCTTATGGAATTTCATGACAAGGCATCTGAAGAAAACTGGAAAAAGTTCAAAGACCAAGGAAGTTCATAAGGAGTTCAGGAGACACTAATAGCAAGGAAAAGAGAAAAACAGAACTTTATTAAACAGGTTGCTTTGTTTGCCTGTTTTCTTTACTTTAGCAGAGGATGCCATGTTTCTGGAAGGTGTTTTTATGCCCTCTTCCCCTTTTTCATTTCTTTTTAAAATGGATAATACGGGAACTAGAGACTGGCTCTGGGCAAAATGATTCAGATGATTTTCCCTTCCCCTATCAGTGAGGGTCCTCCTACCCATTGACCTGTTAAGAGCCACCACACCCGCTAACACAGACGAGGAGATGATGTATGCATACCCCATCTTACCTACAATCTCTTCCTTCCTTACTCTCTGGAGGCGTTTCCTAGGAATTGATGAAACCAACCAGGCTTTGTGACTTGGGGTAGAAAAAATTATCAGCACTTAGCTTTTATATAGTAGACTAGATGTTTTATTAGGGATTAACAATTCTCTTTCAGAACTTGAGTGTTGCAGTATTGGCATCCTCCTGTTCCAGCGCAGGCTCTGTGACCCTGCTTTCTTGTTTGATTAGTGTCTTATTGTCTTCTCTGTGGTGATTGTTGTTTTTAAAAAGATACGAGAGTATGGATAGCCAGTGGGGATGTGAGCCCTGTGTCTTTTGTGCACGGCAGGCTTCTGTCCTCCAGTGTGAAATACCTGATGAGGGTTAATCTAGTTGAGAGGTTTCTGTGGATATGAGTGAACTTGCAGCGTGGTATGTGTTAACGTGCCACTAGTGTCCTGGAAGCTCTTACCTCCCGCCTCTGCCTGTGGAGTTGCTCCAGAAGGCTTCCTGCTGTCCCCATATAGAACTGGATTTCACTGTAGGAACAGTGTTATTCATGGTGCTTCGTTTTCACTGGACGGCTGCTCTGTGGTACCATGTCCTGACTCAGCCTTTGTGTCCTACTGGCATGAGAGCCTTGTTTATTATATCTGTAAAAAATACATCGTTAAGTTTAATACTTAAACATTTGGAATTTAGTCCACAGTCCCTGGAGACAGTATTTTTACTGGAGGAAAAAGAGTAATGTTTGTTACCAGGCTCCAGATCACTTTGCTTTTAGTGATTCCTGGAGGACCAAGGGAAGAAGTGCCCACTGAACTGAGAGGGTATCTTGAGACTGAAAGACAAGGCAGGTGGCTCTATATAATCAGTGGATCAGTTCATTATTATAGGGTAACTTACTCACAGGGTGGGGTTGGGCAGACAGTGCTCCGGAAGCTTTTGTAGCTGCAGTCCACACAGCTGAGGGGCCATTGAGACAATTTCATAGCTTACCTCGTGCAGGAGGAGGTGTATGCTTGGAAACAGTCATGTGTTCCTAAATCAAGACTTATGAATGGGTTACTAGTCTCATGGGTGCTAAGTATAAGTGAGCAAAGGTCTTCATCATTGTTTGGGGATTAACAGAACATAGAGGCCACCTGGTTCTAATGATTATTAAACACTATCTATTACATTCAATTCCCAACAACAGAGAAGTGATTACCACATAGTACAGTCCTGGGAAGGGCCAGCAGAAGGACAGGAGGAACTGTGTGGGCCCACGATGGCATCAATTATGCTAATGGCCATAGACAGTGGTGGCTTCTGTTCACCTGGGATTGGATTCAGGATGCTTTTGACTTCAGTGACAAACATAACCAAGGATGAACTTTTGAAGATCCTAGAATCCTCTGTTCTTGGATAAGGTTGTTGAAAGTAACTTGCCTCCATTCCCTGCAGTTCCAGAGCTGTGTCCCCAATGAGCACATCTGTCCTCAAAATGACACTTTTATTTTCCCTCTTAGATTGCATCAATCCTGGCATGAAACAAGTAAGCTCATTTTAACCCACTTTTACTTGTAGAGGTTAACTCCTATGTCCAGGCAGTAGAGGGTGCTTTTCAGTGCCAGGGTGGGAAGCCAGGCCAACTCAAAAGGCCTGTGTCCCCTCAAAATCAGGACTTGTGAACCATATAAGCCTCTTTCATCCATTCAGCCAGATTTGTGAGGGACCAGTGTAACCACCACAGCGCTTGGCAGTGCGGACCCAGAGGTGAATGTGACATAGACTCTGCCCTCAAGATCATGAACTCCTTATTGCAAAATTCAGATTTAAATTGAAGGAAGTAGGGAAAACCACTAGACCATTCACGTATGATCTAAGTCAAATCCCTTACGATACAGTGAAAGTGACAAATAGATTCAAGGGATTATATCTGATAGACAGTGCCTGAAGAACTATGGACAAAGGTTCGTAACATTGTACAGGAAGCGGTGATCAAAACCATCCCTGAGAAGAAATGCCAAAAGGCAAAATGGTTGTCTGAGGAGGCCTTACAAATAGTTGAGAAAAGAAGAGAAGCGAAAGGCAAAGGAGAAAAGGCTATATCCATCTGAATACAGAGTTCCAAAGAATAGCAAGGAGAGACAAGAAAGCTTTCCTCAGTGATCAGTGCAGAGAAATAGAGGAAAGCAATAGAATAGGAAAGACTAGAGATCTCTTCAAGAAAATTAGAGATACCAAGGGAACATTTCATGCAAAGATAGGCACAATAAAGGACAGAAATGGTATGAACCTAACAGAAGCAGAAGATATTAAGAAGAGGTGGCAAGAATACACAGAAGAACTATACAAAACAGGTCTTAATGACCCAGATAACCAAGATGGTGTAATCACTGACCTAGAGCCAGACATCCTGGAGTGCTAAGTCAAGTGGGCTTTAGGAAGTATCACTATGAACAAAGCTAGTGGAGGTGATGGAATTCCAGTTGAGCTATTGCAAATCCTAAAAGATGATGCTGTGAAAGTGCTGCACTCAACATGCCAGCAAATTTGGAAAACTCAGCAATGGCCACAGGACTGGAAAAAGTCCGTTTTCATTTCAGTCCCAAAGGCAATCCCAAAGAATGTTCAAACTACTTCACAGTTGCTCACATCTCACATACTAGCAAAGTAATGCTCAAAATTCTCCAAGCCATGCTTCAACAGTACGTGAACCATGAACTTCCAGATGTTCAAGCTGGATTTAGAAAAGGCAGAGGAACCAGAGATCAAATTGCCAACATCCGTTGGATCATAGAAAAAGCAAAAGAGTTCCAGAAAAACATCTACTTCTGGTTCATTGATTTTGCTAAAGCCTTTGACTGTGTGGATCACAACAAACTGGAAAATTCTTACAGATGGGAATACCAGACCACCTGACCTGCCTCCTGAGAAATCTGTATGCAGGTCAAGAAGCAACAATTAGAACTGGGCATGGAACAACAGACTGGTTCCAGATTGGGAAAGGAATACGTCAAGGCTACTGTCACCTTTTTTATTTAACTTACATGCAGAGTACATCATGTGAAATACTGGACTGGATGAAACAGCTTGTGTTTCAGCTGGAATCAAGATTGCAGGGAGAAATATCAATAAACTCAGATATGCAGATGATATATCTGTGACCCTTATGGCAGAAAGTGAAGAGGAAGTAAAGAACCACTTGATGAAAGTAAAAGAGGAGAGTGAAAAAGCTGGCTTAAAACTCAACATTCAGAAAACTAAGATCATGGTGTCCAGTCCCATCACTTCATGGCAAATAGATGGAGAAACAATGGAAAGAAGAAACATTGGCAGACTTTATTTTCTTGGGCTCCAGAATCACTGCAGATGGTGACTGCAGTCATAAAATTAAAAGACGCTTGCTCCTTGGAAGAAAAGTTATGACCAACCTAGACAGCATATTAAAAAGCAGAGACATCACTTTGTCAACAAGGGTCCACCTAGTCAAAGCTATGGTTTTTTTCATTAGTCATGTACGGTTGTGAGAGTTGGACCATAAATAAAGCTGAGCACCGAAGAATTGATCCTTTTGAACTGTGGTATTGGAGAAGACTCTTGAGAGTCCCTTGGACTGCAAGGAGATCAAACCAGTCAGTCCTAAAGGAAATCAACCCTGAATATTCATTGGAAAGACTGATGCTGAAGCTCCAATACTTCGGTCCCCTGATGTGAAGCACTGACTCATTGGAAAAGACCCTGATGTTGGAAGAATTGAAGGCAGGAGGAGAAGGGGATGACAGAGGATGAGATGGTTGGATGGCATCACCGACTCGATGGACATGAGTTTGAGTAAGCTCTGGGAGTTCGTGATGGACAGGGAGGGTTGGCGTGCTGCAGTCCATGGGGTTGCAAAGAATGGACACAACTGAGCAACTGAACTGAAGGTCTCCCTTCAAGGAGAAGAACAGACAAGTGAAAAATATGACAGTGCACTGAGCTGAGTGCCTCGGGTGAGATGCATGCTGGACACAGCAGTATCACTGAGTAGAGGTGATTACCTCAGCCCAGAGAGGTCTTTAGTCTTTCTTGAATTTACTTCACCAAAGTCTTGGGTGTTCATCACCTCAAATCTTGGAAGGCTCCTTTTGCAATCTCTGATTTTTACAGAACTGCTGAAGAAGATCAGCATGAAGAATAGTGGAAGGTAGTGAGGGTTAGGATTAGCAGTTCTCAGCAGAGTCAGAAGCACCATAAGCCCTTGTTCCCATTAAAGAAGTGCTTTCTTTCCATCAGGAAATCCCAGCAGGTTAGACAGTCATTTAACTCTCCTTCAACACCTCCCAGGGCTGTTTTCCCCTTTCTGTGCATTTTCACAGTGCAACTGCTTACCAAGCCTTTGTTGGCACAGAACTTCTGATTCAGGTCCTTCAGAACCGAAGAGTCACACCTTCCAGGAGTCCCAAAGCTATACCTAAGCACTAGTGAATGCTCAGCCTGCACCAGATTTGTTCTTCTTATTTTCTGTATCAGTAAACTGGGTCACAGGAAAACTTCTGAGAGAGCCCAGGGTACAAACTTACATTCTGGTCAGGACCTTCATCTTTCCTCTGGGGAATGAGATGGGGAAGGCCTCAAACAGTTAGCTTATACTGACAGAAAAGAATAGAGGGGCCCACACTGGATGCCCGGTGGGGCCAGTTAGAGAAGCAGGTACCTCCTCTGGAGAGAGGGTGATGTGACAGCTTCCTGGAAAAGAAAGATGGGAGACAGATGTCCCCCTGTGGGGGGAGGGGGAGGGAAATGGTCTTAATAGCAGGTTAGATTGCTTTTCAGAGCTGTACACCTCTTGACTTGAAGTCATTCCTGCGTTCTGACTGTTGTGAGGGGACTCTTGAAGACCTTTGCGTCTGCTTTCCTCTCTTCTTGTGCCCCCTCCCTGATGCAGGCTTTGGGTTTCTTCTTGCTCCACCTCCCTTTGTTGGTTTGCTCCTTTAGCTCTCAGTGTTCTCTGAGCTTTTACCTACATTGCTGCTGGCATCCTCAGGTTCAGTCCATCAGTCAGCTCGTGTCGTTTGTCAGAACCATTCTTTGTGATTTGTCACCTCTAGTTTTTTAGGTACGTGAGTTTGGTGCTGATTCTCCACTGTCTTCTTTCTCCCCACACTCATGCTTGGCAACCTCCAACTTTCTCAAGGCTCCTCTGTCTCCACTCAGAGAAAGCTCACCCACCTTCCATGGTTCGCTGCAGGTTCAGTAAAAGCAGGTCTTCACCGACTTGTCAGGTTAACCTGGGCAGCTGGTGAGCTAATCCCCCGTGGCTCAACCTCGGTTCATGGACACCACATGAGTCACTGTGGTTACCAAAGGTCAGTTGTGATAGCTCCAGACCTGTTGATGTCAGTTATATTGGTATTGTGGTTAAGTCATTTATCATAATTAATAATATACAGATAAACCATATGTGAGAAAAGAGATTTGTTCTATAAAACTTATCTTGCTTTGGAAAGGCAAGTTACTTAAAAGAGGAATGAAGTTGAATTGGTTTGGACAAGATAACTAAAGGAGACCAGAGCATTAGGACTCCTAAAGTCTAGAATAATTCCATACTTCCTGTTTCCCAGAAATCTGAGTCCTCCCTCTCCTTTAGAGGAACTGGAAATTGTAAATGATACATTATGAGTGAATTGTATACAAGAGAAATTACATAGATGTTGTTTAGTTGCCAAGTCATGTCAGACTCTTTGCAACCCCCATGGACTGTGGCCCACCAGGCTCCCCTGTCCATGGAATTTCCCAGGCAAGAATACTGGAGTGGGTTGCCATTTCCTTCTCCAGAGGGAGCTTCCCAACCCAGAGATTGAACCCATGTTCCCTGCATTGGTAGATGGCTTCTTTACTGCTGAGCTGGCAGGGAAGCCCTCATTGATGTCTAACCGGTAGAAAACATCCCGTAGGCTCTACACCAAAAGTTTTGTGGCTCTCAGAGTAGTGTCTGTAGTAGATGATTGTAGTAGAAGCTTGGACTTTGAGGGAAAAGTCACAGTCAAAGTCAAAAAAACTGTCTTCATTACGTAAGTTGTTGGTTTAAAATGCTCTTCATTGGGGGTAGAGAAATCAGTGTTACTAATCTGCTGCCTCCCTCTCCCCGCCCCCCCCATCTTCCTAATTCTGCTAGCTGTCATTTTTCTGCATTGTCAAAGCATATAGCATTGACATTCTCTTGTCACTCTAACCCCATTTGTCTTAGTCCTACCAGTAAGGATATCCAGTGCTTGCTGCCGGTCTCTCTGCCACGGTTTTTCCAGTCACCTCTTGGTTGGCAGAAGTTTTTTCTTCAAAACAGAGGAATTTCCTATTACCTAGGTGTAAAATTCTTGAGTTACCTTTTCTTTTCTTGGGAATTTTTGTAAATACTGCTTCTTTTTCTGCCAACATTGGATTTTACTGTGGGAATTTTCAAGCTTGTGTCCCTCTTTTAAGTGATTTGATCATTTCACCTGCTTGTGGAAATTGAGAAACCTTACCTTCAAGGTCTGTCTCGGCACTGACTGTTTCGGATCAGTTTTTCCCTGGAATGCAATGTGCGTTTTCGGGAACATCTTGAAAGCATTTTTGCATCATCTTTATGAGCTGAGTCTTTACATCCCTCTTCTGTTCCATGTTACAGGTTTCTTTTACATTATGTTGTATCTCCTTTGCTGTCTTCTGTAACTCATTTTCTCCCTATTGCTGTTAACTCTTCTTTTTGTCTGGTTCCTTTTATATGCTTTTTCAAAATTTCTCTCCTTTTTGCTCCTTCCTGTTTTTTTAGCAGTGTCTCTTCTCCCTTTCCTTCCTTCCAGATTCTTCTTAATTTCTCTGTGTTTTATTTTTTTCTTTCATTTATGTCTTCTCTTCTTGTCTCCCTGTTTCTCCCATATAAGCTCTTACACTTCAGCTTTAGGCTCTTGCTTCATAGTTTCCTTTTTTCAATTCTGTAAAATATGTTGTTGCATTTTGTCTGCTCTATGACAGCATTTTTCTGGCATGTAGTCTTAGTCTGCCCTATGGTTTTCCTGTTTCTCTCCTAATTTGTTTCTTGTTACATCTTTATATAGATCCCATGCAGATTTCATTTTTATAACTTATCTTTAAATAGGTGGGTTTTTCAGGGACCAGCTATTTGCAGGATGCTGTTTAGGGGAAGTACCAAGTCTGTGTTCCAGGCTGACTGCAGTTGTTCTCATGATTTCAGGTTCCAGGTGAGTTTCTTTACTTTAATTTCTACCCAGCCAAAAGAGGTAGACATCTGTGATTTTCCTACCACGCAAAGACTGCCCTCTCTGCTCCACAGAGACCAGCCCTTGGAGGCAAAATAGAGCTCATTTGGATGACTTTTCACTTAGGCCCAACTTCAGGCCCAAGGAAGCGCTTATCTTCCAAAAATCAGGAAACTGTTGGGTCACAGAGGGTGTATCCTTCACCTATAAGAAGCATGTTTTGCAGGCCTTCCTGAGTTCTCCAGCTCCCATGCCCTCTCTCTATAGCATCCTTTCTTTTCAAAAGGAAAGGAGCCCTTGCTTGGGCTCCCTGCTTTTGACAGCTTTTACACCCATTTAGGGGCCTGTTGTTCAGTCACTCAGTTGTGTCCAACTCTTTGCAATCCCATGGACTACAGCACGCCAGGCTTCCCTGTCCTCCACTATCTCCCAGAGTTGGTTCAAACTCATGTCCACTTGGTCGGTGATGCCATCCAACCATCTCATCCTCTGTCATCCCCTTCTCCTTCAGTCTTTCCCAGCATCAGAGTCTTTTCCAATGAGTTGGCTCTTCGTATCAGGTGGCCAAAGTATTGGAGCTTTAACATCAGTCCTTCCAATGAATATTCAGGGTTGATTTCCTTTAGGATTGACTGGTTTGATCTTGCTGTCCAAGGTACTCTCTAGAGTCTTTCCCAGCACCACAATTCAAAAGCATCAATTCTTTGGCACTCAGCCTTCTTTATGGGCCAACTCTCACATCCATGCATGACTACTGGAAAAACCATAGCTTTGACTAAACAGACCTTTGTAGGCAAAGTGATGTCTCTACTTTTTAATTGGGAGCCTGGGATTATGGTTATCTTCAGTTTGTTGAAAATGGAGTTTGCATTTTTGTTTATTTCTCCTTGCACTTGAATACCTTTATGAATAACATTTTAAAATTATGACTTCACAATGCAGTGTTCAAATCAGACTAATGTTTTCTATTAACCAACCACTGGTCCCCTTATATCCTCTGTTAGGCCTTTTACTACACCTTCCCCATAAAGCCTCTCCACCACACTGTCATCCATCTTTCAAGCACTAAAGCCCAAGGAGGATTCTGTTCAGATTTATGAAAAGCCTGTTATTCATTCAACACGCCTACTCCACACTGGGCATTGTTCTAGGCCTTGGGAAGAAAACATGGAAGAATTCCTGCTTTATCTTTGACACACCCAAGACAAGTCCTGAAACAATTCCATGTAGAGTCTTCCTCTATGTTTAGAAGAAGAAAGTAAAAGTCAGTTTGGGATTTTGAGGACGTATGGTGGAAACATGAGCTCTGGAGTCAGACCTAGATTCAGTGATCAGGTCACTAACTATGACCTGCTAAATATGTGAGGTTGGGACAGTTTATTGACTTTCCCATGTATTAGTTTCCACATATCAGTTTATCTCAGGTAGATGTTATAAAGCTAAAATAAGTTACATATAAAGTGCTCAGCACATAGTAGATGCTCAACAAGTACCACTTCCCCCATGAAAAAGGTATTTATTACAAAGAATAAATACCAGGAGTACTGGTATAGAGACCCCTAATTTTTAAATTGTGGTAGCATTTACATAACATAAAGCTTACTGTCTTCATTTTTAAATGTACTGTTCAGTAGTGTTAAATGAGTTCACATTTTTGTGCAGCCCACCTCTAGCGCTCTTTCTCTTGCAAAACTGACACTGTGTACCCGCTGAAGAGCATCCCCATTGCCTCGTCCCCACAGCTCCTGGAAGTCACCATCCTACTTTCTGCCTCTATGATTTTGACCACTAGGTACCTTATATAAATGGAATCATACTGAATTTGTCCTTTTATGTCTGGCTTATCTCACTTAGCATGGTGTCCTCAAGGCTCATCCATGTTGGAGCACGTTGCAAGATTTTCTTGTAATGCTGAGTAATATTCCATTGCCGTGTATATGCCACATTTTGTTTATCCGCTCACTCATTGATTGGGTTGCTTTCTACTTTTGACTATTGTGAGTAATGCTGCTGTGAAGATAGGTGTACACGTCTCTCTTTGAATCTTTTGAGGATAATCCCAGAAGTAATAAGGTAATTCTGTGTTTAATTTCTTAAGGAAACATCATACTGTTTTCTGAAGCCTGTTTCTTGATGGGGAAGTATAAACAGTGTAGTTCCCCAGAGACTAATTTTAAAACCAATCTTGTTTAATGTTTTATAAACTATCTGTATATGAGAGTTTCACTATTAAATCTCCTTTGCATATAGATAATGAAATAGTTCATATTCCGTAAAATATAAGAACACCTCATGTGAGTGTAGACAGAAAAGTGGTTAATAAGCCTTAATTAGTGTAGGGAAACATACTTGTATTTGAATGTAGGCTTTAGTATACTCCCTCAAGGTCAGAAGGACTCTAGTTGCAGCTGTCAGTGTATTTCCGCACTTACTGTGAACAAAACATGGAGAACTGATGGGCCAGTAAACTTCGTATGTCAGAAGTACACAGACACACGGACATGTCTTTTTCCTTGACTCTCCATAGCAAGACTCTCCATACAGTGGAGTATATTGGCCCTCAAATCCTCCGTAGTCTAGTCTAGTCTAGACCAGTGTGGTCTCAACTGAAGACAGTTGTTGCCCCTGCAGACATTTGACCGTACCTGGAGACATTTGTTTTGTCTCAGCTGAAGGGGTGCTCTGGAATCTTGTGGACGGAGACCAGGAGTGCTGCTACACCTGCCGCAGTGCATGGAGCAGCTCCCCTGCCACAGAGAACTCTCCAGTCCCAGGTGGCAGCTTGAGAGACCTGCCTTAGACCCAAACCAGCCCCTCAGCATTGTTCTCAGCCTCTCTCACATGTAAACCTGACATTCCAGCCGGGCCCAGGTGCGCCTCAGACCATACACCAGCTGAAATCTTCCTGCTTCTCTGGTGTCAGGCCCAGCTGCAGGTCTCTCACTGTCTCAGTGAAGCTAGCTGGCCTCTCTGACCACGACTCTCTCCCTTCTTGGACTTCCTGTAGGACTGTCCCACTAATTTGGCACTTGGTTGACCATACAAGGTGGTCTCTTTCCAAAGTTGACTAAAGTGCCTTGAAGGCCATGTTGATATGAACTTGATGTAAAATGTGACATACCAGCCCTTACATAGCCCAGTGGGCACCTCTGACCTGACCCACCTGGGGCTCTATGAAAGCTTTCCTGCATGTGTAGTGTAGAGTTGCTGAATCGGCACAATACTCAGCCATCACCGCAGTCTGAGAACGGTGAGCTGGGTGGAAGGTCCACATGGGAGCCCCGTGACCAGAGAGGTGTTCATGCTGAACCTAGTTTCCTCGCTAAGCTAGAACATATGAAGAGGGTGCCAGAGGATGGGCCTGTTATGAAGCCTGGAGGATAACGTGTTTCACATGGAAATGTATGTAGACAGGAACTGTTCTGTCATAGCTGGGCTAGTTGAATGCCAGTCGGTATTTATAGTGATCAGACTTGTAATGAAAGCCATCATTATTTATTTAGAGCCCAGTGTGTGCCAGGCACCACGTAGGTGCTTTATACAGCTTATCGCATTCAGCCCTTACCACAGTCCTGGAAGGAAGCTGAAGCACCGAAAGGGTCATTTGCCCAAGCTCATTCAGCTCACAAATAGCAGAGCTGAAATTTGCACACAGTCTGACTTCGTGCAGCACCACCCTGCCTTGAGTGTAGCCAGGCCTTCTTGCCACTGGTCCTGAGGGAGAACTGTGTCTTGACACGCTGAAATGTGGGGGAGTCCCCTGTGGCCTCACCGGAGAGGTGGGTGACCCATGGGGCTGAGGCGTTCGTTGCTCATCAGTGCCAGTGTCGTGCCTGGCCTTTCTGCTTCTGCAGGAGAGCCCACGGGGTTTCCTCTGGGGCCACAGCCTCACAACCACAAGGGGCTCTGACCTTCTCACTTCTGCTTCCCCTGCAGGTACACTACATCCTTCAGGAGGTGGTGATGGGTGGGATGGTCCTGGAAACAAACATGAATGAGATTGTGGCTCAGATTGAAGCCCAGAACAGGCTGGAGAAGTCCGAGGTGAGACACTGCTGGATTCTGCCCCGGCTGGTCAGAGAAGACCTGGGAAGAGGGAGGAATGGCTGCTGTGTGGAGTTGGGTTACTGTGGAGCCTTAGGAGTGTTTTCTGCTCCATCCTCTTTTTTTCCCTGAGTCCACTGACACTCATTGGTTTGAAGATTAAACAGGTGAGAATGAGGCTAAAGGTGTGAATGGAAAGCCAGGTGGCACAGGAGGGCAGACAGCTTCTGGCTTGGGGGATTATGTGGGTTGTAATTCCTCCTTTCATAACCACATGTTCCCTGGGGTACCCAGAATCACCTTCTCAGATTCTAGTGTGGTTTCCTAGCTTGTGTGCCTGAGAGTCTGTCTCCCAGCAGCCACTTCTCGTGGCATCTATCAAACCTCAGAATGGCCAGTTTCCAGTTAGCCTGATAAAAAGCTACAGTAGAATTTGGGCTGAGTTTGAAAATAGCTTCCTCCCAGTCCACCCCCTCCTCATGGTGCTGAGTCTGATGCAGATGCTCCCAGTACGTTCTACCCTGTTCCCCTGAGGGGTCTCCATCACCTTTGTCAGCTGTACCAGGGAGCAGAGGTTACCGGCACACACCTTCGCAAGTGGGAGAGCAAGCACAACAAGTTACCTCTGTAGTTATCTGAGCGTCTTTAAGAGCTTCACCGCTTTGTGTATCAGAGCTTGATCTTGCGAAACCAGGGATTCTTTGTGTGAGGACTGGCAGTCCTGCTGAAGAAGCTTTTCCAAACCGCAGCTATTGTGGCAACTAGAGTTCTCTTAGAAATGCAGGCTGGGAAGCTTCCAGGAATAGTGAGTGAGTCAGAGGCCAGAGATTTGGAAACTAGAGGAAACAGAGACTTGCCGGGCAAGGGTGGGGTTGGAGTCAGGATCCGGAAAGTGGTCGAGAAGGAGGAAACGGTTTTGAGAGTGTCCTCGTCAGCTTCTCCCCTTCTCTGCACGCCTGGGCCGCTGGAGGGCTGGGGCTCGCCACGGGCACCTTTCCTCCCCGCGCTGTCTCCAGCCCTTCCGTGTCTGTGTGTGCTCCGCCTCCACTGTGGCCTCCCCCCATCTTGTGGCCACATGTCATTTCCAAAGCCAGCTCTTCTCCATCTCACGTTATTAGTTGGCAAGCTGTTGTCCTAAGCTGTGACATTCCTTTTTCCATTAAGAATGTCCCTGTGACTGCACTCGTCTGTTAAGAGTCTTCAGTCTCTTGAGGAAAGTCTTGTATTTTTGTTTCGTAACCTGAAAAGTGACCCTGATACTGAAGACAACTTGGTTAAACCATGCTGGTTATTTCAGCGGGCGTCTGTTGAGCAGCCCCTTGTGCCAGGCACTGTGGGTGCTGGGGCCAGGAAACTGCACGAGACACAGCACGTGTTCCGGGGTGCAGAGTGTGGGCCCCTTTACTGCGGAACCCACTGACCTAAGAGCTGTGTTGGCCACCTTTGAGGCATAAAGATGGAAAAATCAAAGCTTGTGTTACATGTACTCAGTTTGGACATTTTCTCTCCCTCTTTCACTTGTTTTTTTGTTGTTGTGAAATCATTAAGCAGATGACAGCGAGAGTTTATCACACAGCCACCTTTATATCTCTGCAGGGTGGCCTTTCAGCTGCACCTGCCCGGGCAGTGTCCGCTGTGAAGAACATCAACCTGCCAGAGATGCCCCGGAACATCAACATTGGCGATCTCAACATCAAGGTCCCCAACCTGTCCCAGTTTGTCTGAGGGTGGAGGACAGCTGAACTGAGTCCTTGGAGCCAGCAGAGCCAAGCCAGCCCTGCAGCACAACCCGCTCTACACCCTCAAGGAGTCCAGCCTTGGGCCCTGGCCCCCACTGTCCTGGAGCAGGAAAGAGCCCTGTGTCCACTGCCAGCCTTCTCACATGTGCGGCCTTGCCCATCTCTCGGACACACGGCAACTGCGGATGTGAGGGGCCCTGGCTACCTCAGTGGGGGTCAGGTGCCTAAGTCATACGCCCCCTTTCCCTCCCGTGTGCAGCCACTCCCAGGGATTGGGGACTGTAGTGAGAGCCCTCTCCCCACCTCGATCCCAGAACCCCATCCTGAGGATGTGTGCTGACTCGAGGCTTCAACCTTGAGTTGAAGGCTCCCTGAGATCCTGCAGTGTTGACTGTGATGGCGAGGTGCCGTAGCTGGGAACAGATTGACCCTCTAGATCTGGAAACATGGTGCATGGCAGACAAGGACAGGAGTTTAAGGCGATCCAAAGTGGCCTGCTGGCTCTCCTAGGGTTGGCACACCCAGAATCCTTTGGCACAGCCCAGCCTTCTCACCCCCACCTACGTTCCCCACAGCCACAGTCCCAGCTCTGCTCGCCCAGCTGTGTGTGTGTATAGGACACAGTCCACTTTGTAAGCCTGTTGCTTGCCTGCCTGCACATTTCTGCCCATAGGGAGGGTACTCCCACAGCCAGAGTGGTCCCCGTCAAAGGGGCGGCGCCCCATGTCTGTAGAAGGCAAAGCTGGCATGGGGAACATCTCAGAATTGTGACTGTGCTAGGTTTAAAATACATTCTCCTCCCGAGCAGTAGATGGGTCAGTTGCTGTGTTCTGAATGATGGGTGTTCTCTGGGTGGAAAGCCACTGCAGTCTGCACCAGCTTGTGGAGCATGAGAGCCTGAACCAGGGCCCCTGTTCTGGACCTGGGACACAGGCAGTGTGCTGGCTGAGACCTGTGGCAGCGCAGCATCTTTTCCCCACATTCAGAGGGTCCCTCCCTGAGCTCGCTCTGGGCTTGCCCTGCGCCCTAAGGTGACAGTTCACTAGAGCTCGCTGTGGAAACCCATAAATATTTCCCATGTGGTGAGGGTCTTTGTGCCTGTGGTTGGTCATCTTAGAGATGGAGCTGCTCCTCGGAGCAGTGCCTCTTACCCCTGCACTGCCTCGGGGCCAGGCTCAGGTGCCTTGATGAGCTGCCTTGAGGTTAGGGAGCTCTCTGTGCCACGCTACTAAGTCTCCCAGCCTGGGGACTTCTTGTGCTTGCCGGCTGGTAGCCCAGACTG
This sequence comes from Capricornis sumatraensis, assembly GCF_032405125.1. NCBI lineage: Eukaryota > Metazoa > Chordata > Mammalia > Artiodactyla > Bovidae > Capricornis > Capricornis sumatraensis. The sequence continues at coordinate 27,030,404 of NC_091087.1, read as the reverse complement.
TTTCCTCAGGCCTCCTGATGTTGTCGCAGAGCCTGTCTGAGATGTGCCCAACAAGACCATGTGTGGAGTCACGTCTTCTCCTGCTTTGAACAGTGCTTCCTGTGGTGGGTGTCCTTTATTCCCTGTAGCCTCTTGACTCAGTCTTTCGGAACCTCTCCAATAACCTCAGAGATGGGCAGTGTTGCTCAGAAGATAGACACTTATGTGGGAAGAGGGAAATGTAGGTAAATATATCTATCCAATGTCAAAGCCTCTGATGTTCTTTTAAAAAGTTTTCTTTTTTTTTAACAGACATTTCAGCCTATTCACATTCCTCTTTCATAATTTGCTTAAAGTGAAGTAGGAACAAAGAAGGAAAATGTTATTTATTTTATACTTTCTGTAAGATAGCATAAGCAAGATCCTTCCACAATCCTTACAACGGACATTATTATCTCTCATTCTGCAGGTCAAGAAAGTAAGACTTGGAGAGGTCAAGTAACTTGCTTTAGGTCACACAGGGCTAAGAGTTGAGACTGACTGCCTAAATCTGTGGTTCATTTTTTTTTTTTTTTCTGCTGCTCAAGATGGCTTCTCCCAATTTTATTTTCTTTCTTATGGATAAGGAAACCTCACAATTTGTAGATAGCTTCTCAGAAGCTGTGATTAAAACAGGTTCAGTTTTCTAAAGCAGCCAGTGAAAGCATGAAAGAGTGTAAGAACTGGAAGGTCCTCCGCGTGCCTGCAGTGAACCGATGAGGAAACCGAAGCCCAGGGTTTCGTGTTGAGGGTCACAAAGCTAGAACCGAGTCTCTTCTCCTCTTTAAAATTTTTATTGGAGTTGATTTACCAAGTTGTGTTAGTTTCAGGTGTACAGTAAAGTGAATCGGCTATGTGTGCACCCACCAAGTTGTTTTTCTTGGTTGCTTTATGGCCCATTGCATTGCTACAGCACAGCCACATGTCCTGGATTTCCTGGGATACTCTTTTAATGTCTCGCCTGCCAGAAACCAGTGATTTCCCCCAAACCATTGACTGGTCTGGAGACTCCCAGCAGTGGAAATTCCAGCCTCATCCCTTGCACTGCCTCTAAAAAATGACTTGAGCCTAGTCTGTGGTTTGGAACACTTGATCCCTTTGGATGAGCCACAGTAATTGTTCATTAACTACTTGAGGTTGCCTGTGAATCAACCTTTCTGGCCTGGTATCAGCAAAGCCATAAACTTTAATAATAAGGAAATCTTTATTGGCCTTTTTTCGGAGAGGGACACAGATATTGCTGCTGAGAGATGTCAGTTGTGAAGAGGGGCCAGGTTTGAATTTGGGGGTCCTTGGCCCTGCGTGGCTCACACTGAGGATCTTCTAAAGTGGTACAGAACACTGGGTTTTCAGTGCTCACTGCCACTAATAAAACTCATATTCTTCCATCATTCAACTTCTAAGTGCCTGGTGAGTGCCAGGCCCAGTTCTAGGCCCCCAAAGATGGAGAGAAAAGAGGATCTGCCCCCTGCAGCTGTCTGCTGAGTGTCTAATGCTCAGGTTGCATCTGACGGGCAGCCTGAATGTGGAGACTGCAGTCAGTGACTGTGTTACGTGGAGTATTTAACAGTCTCTCGTCTCCCAGCCCTAGCTGACCCCACTGTGCCCTGCTGCCCATGCTCTATCTTCAAGCTGCTATCTCAAAAATACCATAGGCCAGGTAGCTTAAAAAACGATGTCTTACAGTTCCGCAGGCTGGTCATGGTCAAGGTGCTGACAGATTTGGCGCCTAGTGTGGACCAACTTCTTGTTTCACAGAAGGCCATATCCTTGCTCTGTCCTCACATGTTGAAGAGAGAGCCCTGGGTTCCATCCCCGTATAAGTGCACCATACCCACCGTCAGGGCGCCCCCTCATGATGTCACCCAAACCTAATCACCTCTCAAAGGCCCCGTCTCCAGATACATTCACATAGGGAACTGAATGTCAGCATACGAATCTGGAGGACAGTGAGATAGATGGCATCACCAACTCGATGGATGTGAATTTGAGCAAACTCCAGGAGATAAAGGACAGGGAAGCCTGGCGTGCTGCGGTCCATGGGGTCACAAAGAGTCAGACGAGACTCAGCGGCTAAACACCACCACCAAGCATTCAGTCCGTGCAGCGTACCTAATGACCCCCTCTTCTGCTAGGCCTGGTCATAGCCCTATGCTTGTCAAAATTGAGGACTCTTAGGATATCTTGAATCTTCTCAAATCCTTGTTACTCAGGCTTCTGCCACTTACAGAGCCAGCCTTTCGTCCCCACCACCTCCACCTCCATGGAGCCAGCCCAGGGAAGCCCTCTCAGCCCAGGGAAGCCCCCTCCGCTTCACCACAGAAGAAAGCAGAGAGTTAGGCTGAAACCAGGCTGCTGGCTAAATCTGTCTTCTGGACCAGTATTTCCTAGGGGATGTCAGTGTGGTTTGTGGGTTTCCAGATAGAATGCAGCAGAGATTGGTGACTTAAGATAAAGGTCAGGAGAGAGTGATAGCCAGGAGAGAGCCTCTCAGGGATGGGCAAGACCTTGGGAGGAGGATGTTGGCTCCTAGCAAACATCCTGGCCTTCAGCTTCCCGAGTCTCCTGCCCTGCCACCAGAAGGGTGTCCATCTCACTGTGGTCATTGTAAGCCTGGTGCCACAGGCTAACAAACAGCTGACCTCGCGGTTAAGTTGATGCTGGCTGGGAGCACTGGGGATCCTACATCTGCAGTGCTGGCAGCAGTTAGCAGATGGACAGGCCTCCTTTAAGAAGCAGTTCCATAGAAGTGATTACTCTTTCCGAAAAGATTCTTTCCTGTTTCAGTACATTCATGTGGACAAAAAATAAGGAAAGGCTGTTGAGCCAAACTCCCACTCCAGTTCCCCCAAACCACCGAGCACCTCCCACCCCTATCCCTGGTAACGACAAGTGTTTCCAATTTAAAAGATTAGGAAACAAAAGCCCCTGGAGTTTTATTACCAAAACAGAGTATACTTTCCTGAGTTCTGTTCCCTTTGACCTTGGTGGTTGACCCCAGCCCTCTACACCCAGCCATCCTCTGTAGGGAGGCAGGGCCTCCCAGACCACCCCATTTTCCATGGGACTCTGATGTCCTGTGTGTTAGAGTTGTTAGTTTTCACCTCCCCTACTAGAATGAACGCCCCTCAAGGGTGGGGTACGTCTCTCCTGCTGAGTTCTGTGTCCCAGCTGCTATGAGCAGTGTGCGTGGTATGTATCAGTAAATAACTGTGGAATGAGTGAGTGGTTGAGGTCAGTGGTAAATCATTCTAGCAGTCATCGTAGCTTCTGCTCCCGAGGGCCCTGCTCGGTCAGCATTTTGGGTAATGGCAGTGGGAACCGCCAGTAGAGAGGGACCAGGTGATGGCCTGTGCAGCGAGGGGAGAGGAGAAAGGGAGAGCCGGTGACAGTGGAGCCCAGGTGGCAATGACACAAGAGGAGGAGGTGGTTTGGGAGGGAGGAAGACCGGAGTCTGGAAGTGGGTGTGTGAAGCCGGACTTGCCTGACAGTGTCTGGGGCAGATGTCTGCCAGCCAGCTGGGAACCCGGGAGAGGACAGAGAGGAAACGAACATCCACCCCAGAGAGAGGGTGGTTGGAGCCTTGGGAGCAAGTCATGTGGCCAAGGGAGGAGAGGAGAGGGTTGAGGGCTCAGCTTAGAGGAAGGGAGAGGAGAATCGAGATAGAGCTGCTTCAAGTCAAGGGAGGACTCTCAGTGGGAAGGGCCCTTGCGAGACGCCAAGGAGTGGAGACTGAGAAGAGATGGCCTGTCTCGGTCCTGCCGCTGCCCCCACCAGGTTCCCTCAAGGAGGAAGCAAATGAGGGAACTGGGAAAGGGTGGTTAGCCTGGTGGGGCGGGTCTAGACCACAAGGTGGTCGTGAAAGGGTGGGTCACAATCCAGCTCTGTGACGTACAGAGCCTTCTTTGGAAGGTCAGCATCTGCATCCATAAAGGGGTGCCAGTTACTCCTGCCTCGGGAGGTGTTTGAGGGTTAACTGAGGATTGATGAAGACCACGGAAGAGTCCGTAAACACAGGCTGCTGTCACCACTGGGGCTTTTGCAGAGGGAATGGGAACCTAAGTAGATGCAGTTAGCTAGGAGAGGTTTGGTGGTGCTGGGATGCGAGACCAAAGTTCATGGTGCTTGAGTCCTGGCAGAAGGCCTCAAAGGTGGGGCCGCAGATAGCTGCTGGGGACAGAACCTGCTGGCCTGTCCCCCCCGCCCTCACAATGCACCCCATGGACTGTACCTGCCCGGCTCCTCTGTCCATGGGATTCTCACAGCAAGAATACAGGAATGGCTTGCCTTTCCCTTCATCAGGGGATCATCCCAACCCAGGGATTGAACCCAGGTCTCCTGCACTGCAGGCAGATTCTTTACCATCTGTGCCACCAGGAAACCCCACATCTAGAGGCCACCACTGGATAAAGTAGGGGTAGGGGAAGCAGTGGAATCTGGAAAGTGAAACTTCCCTTACAACGAGGGGTTTGAAGGCACCAGAGAACAAATGTGTGATTGGTGGGACCAGAAGTGCAGGGGACACAGCCTAGAATTCACGCCCCCCAGAGTCAGGGCCATGGAGAGACCCTGAAGGCGCAGTGGCAGGAGTCGGCACTTGGCCAGGACTGGGATGAGGAACTCTGGCCATGTGGGTCTGGCCAAGAGTTGGGGTCCTAGAGGGACATCATGCTTCCCATGAGACATGGGAGCTTTGGCCTTTCTTAGGCGCTAACCTGAGAAGGCAATGGCACCCTACTCCAGTACTCTTGCCTGGAAAAGCCCATGGAAGGAGAAGCCTGGTGGGCTGCAGTCCATGGGGTTGCTAAGAGTCAGACACGACTGAGTGACTTCACTTTCACTTTTCACTTTCATGCATTGGAGAAGGAAATGGCAACCCACTCCAGTGTTCTTGCCTGGAGAATCCCAGGGATGGGGGAGCCTGGTGAGCTGCCATCTATGGAGTCGCACACAGTTGGACACGACTGAAGTGATTTAGCAGTAGCAGCAACCCAACTTTTTTTTTCAACACTGATATCAGCCTGGCCTCCTGAGAGCACCTAGGATAGAGCCACACCTATAAGAGGGTAGGTTGAAGGTTATCTCCTGTGTTGGTGATAACAAATGCCTTTGACAGACCAAGGGAATAAAGGCACAGCTGACATAATCTGGGGAAGGAAATGGCAACCCACTCCAGTACTCTTGCCTGGAAAATCCCATGGATGGAGGAGCCTGGTAGGCTACAGTCCATGGGGGTCACAAAGAGTCAGACACGACTGAGCGACTTCACTGACATAAGAGGAGGAGGTACTGACCAATGTGTACTTTATTCATTTTTTGGTAAGAGTTCAACTTTTTATATCGAACGTGTTACAGAAGAGGTTTAGTCAAAAGCCCAAAGCCCATGTCATGATCAGACTCCTCAGGCCCTTCTTTCTCAGCTGTCTTCTCAGATGGTGGGAGCGGCAGGAACTCCTGCAGCTGCAGCCCAGGCGCTGGGCAAGCCCATCAGCCCGTGCCCTGCACATGAGGTTCACAGTGTCAACACCGGCCAGAGCCTTGGCAAACTGCCCTGGCCAGAAAGGGTCAATGTTTATACCAGCCGCTTAATGAGGGCATTGCTCCTCCGTGACCATCACCTCGCTGTGGAGGGTGAGGGCCGAGGTAGATGCAGGCAAGCTTCAAGATGGAGGCCACGATACAAGCAAATGTGAAGCAGGCACCGCTGGGCAAGGTGCTGGGCACTGGATGAAGTGAGGGCCTCCCCGCAGCGCGACCCGAGCTTCCTCTGTGGGACTCAGCACCTTAGTGGCAGCTGAGAAAGGGAGCCAGGTAAATATCTCAAAGACTGGATCCACGGACTCCCCAGGCTCAGATGATATTCAAAATATCTACCAACTAGGCTTGGCTCAGGCACTGATGAGTGGAGCTACCAGACCAGGGCTTGGCGGTGCTACTGGTGGTCCATGGTGCTCCTGCCTCTCCTGTGGCAACAGAGAGGAGAACCCAGGAGGCTGTCACACCTGGAGCTACTGCAGCTCCATCCTCTGCTGGCCTGCGTGGGGCCTGGTTGGTTGCAGTTGTGGCTTGGTGACTCAGCGTGCCTCTTCCTGCTTGGGTCCTGAGGTGGGAGGGACAAGGAACCGTCTCATACCCCATCCCTCGACCCTTATGAACTGGCAGTGAAACTGGAGGTCAAGAGATAGCCGCAAGCTAGAGCACCCATTGCAGGTCACTGCCTTGGCCCTGGGCAACCAGGGAGTGAAGTTTTCCTCTAGCCACGCAGACCTGAGCTCTTGAGCCCCCTGTCCAAGCCTTCACGTGGCTCCTCAGCTGGCTATAGACCTCACGAATTTCACTCTGGCTGGCAGGCAGAGGGTAGCTGCATGCCATAGATGGCAACATGCATGGCCTGGGAGGTAAGCCTTTCTTGCTAGGAAAGAGCTTATCTAAACTGAGGCAAGGTAGGATTTGATCTGCTGAGTGCTGAGCCAGCTTTTCTGGAACTTTTGTGTGTCCAGCAGGTACAGCTGCTCCACCAGGAAGTGGCTCCCACTCAGATGCTGGCCTGGGCACTTCTGGGTGTTTTCTACTGAAATTCCCCCCCTTTTTTTGCCGAGTTCCCCCAGCCTCTACCTGCCTCTTTTCCACCAACTGGCCCGTTGCCTGGACCCTAGGAAGTGTCAACCAACCCATCATTGTTTAAAGTGCACGATGATTTACAAGATTAGAAGGAATCCCTGGGTCCAAGGTCTGTGCCAAACGGGAAAGTGATACGGTAATACCACCTGGCATTGCAAGTTACTTGGCACAGGTTGGCAGCCCATGGCAGTGGACTCTCCCTGTCAGGCCCCTCCCTGAGCCACAGTGCTCAGGGTGACAATCCTTTCCTGTCAAGTCACCCACTCCAGCCCAGCCCCGCCCCGCTGAGCTGCTCTGGGTTCCTGTGGTCCCAGAAAGGCCTCAGAGGCCAGGCCAGGCCAGGCTTTGGCCCTGGCCATCCCCTCTGCCTGTCTTCAGGCCTTCCTCACTCCCTCACTTCAGGAGAGTCTTTGCACAAATGTTGCTCTCAGACCTTCCCTGCCCTTCCCTGTTTCTCATGGCGCTTGTCAAACTGACATCATCATGTTTGTAACATCAAACTCTTTTTTTTGAACTATTTTTTGCTGCTGTTTTTGCTGTGTCTACCACAGCACCTGACCCACTTTTGCTGCCAGTTAAATGATTGTTTGTGAGTGAATGAATGAACACCTTTGTTTCTCTCTCAACGTGCATGGAGCTCCACACCCACTCCAGGCTTGGGGGCTCTGTGGGAGGGAGTCTGGGGCCTGGCTTCTTGATTCCCCATGTGAGCCTGAGTGTGTCATTTAGTGCCTGCTTCTTCCCTAACAGTTGGTAAAGAATCTGCCTGCAATGCAGGAGACCCCGGTTTGATTCCTAGGTCGGGAAGATCCACTGGAGAAGGAATAGGCTACCCACTCCAGTATTCTTGGACTTTCTTTGTGGCTCAACTGGTAAAGAATCTGCTTACAATGCAGGAGACTTGGGTTCAGTCCCTGAGTTGGGAAGATCCCCTGGAGAAGGGAAAGGCTACCCGCTCCAGTATTCTGGCTTGGAGAATTCAGGGTCACAAAGAGTCGGACATGGCTTGAGCAACTTTCACTTTCTTCCTAGTTATAAGAATAGTGTATGAGAATACACTTAACATAGAGATGTAAAGAAAGCCCTGAATGGAAGGTAAAACAGGTTTGAATCCTGGATTCACTGCTTGCCAGCTTTGTGGCCTTGGGCAACATACCTAACCTCTTTCTGCTTCAGTTTCCTCATCTGTGAAATAGGATTAAAACAGCTTCCTTGAATCAGTCAAAGTTCTTGATTGCAAACAATAGAATTGACCCAGAAGCTTATAAAGTGTTATTGGGGAGGTTCAGCAGGAGGATGGAAAGCCTAAAACGGCTGACCAGGTCACAAGGAAGACTATTCTCAGGAGTATGCCACTAGCATCGCCAACACTGGACCTGGGGCCGCAGACCCTGCTGGCCTTCCATGAAGAGACAGACTCCTAGCAGTGCCTCTGATCGGTGGAGCTCAGGTCCAGAGACCAGGACAGCAAGTAGAGGGGCTGGCTCAGCATCACACAGTGGGGAGCTCGCTGAGCTAGCGGGGAAGAGATGCCATCGCCCACCACATTGCATGCAGAAGGTTGTCCTAGCGATTAGCAGTTAATCCAAAACCCTGTACACAGCTGATGGGAAACTGGTGGAGTCCACTGAAGTTAGTGCATGCTTATCCTGTGACTCACTGATGCCAAGTGAGTGTGCATGTCCTCTGGAAGACGGGGACAAAAAATGTTAACAGCAGTGCTATGCATAATCACCAAAAACTGGGTATAGCCAGATGCTCATGAAAAAGGGAATATATGGGCCCTTCCTGGCAGTCCAGTGGTTAAGACTCCACACTTCCAATGCAGGGAGTGCAAGTTCCATCCCTGGTCGAGGACCGAAGATCCCACATGCCTCGTGGCCAAAAAACCAAAACATAAAAAAACAGAAGCAATATTGCAACAAATTCAATAGAGATTTTAAAAGTGGTCCACATTAAAAAAAAAAAAAAACTTTAAAAAAGGAATACATGAATAAATAAGTACCCTGGAATACTACAAAGCCACAAGAAAGAACTACAACTACATATAACAATGTGGAAAGTGAAAGTGAAGTAGCTCAGTCGTGTCCGACTCTTCGCGACCCCGTGGACTGTAGCCTACCAGGCTCCTCCATCCATGGGAGTCTCCAGGCAAGAATACTGGAGTGGGCTGCCATTTCCTTCTCCAGAGGATCTTCCCGATCCAGTGATCGAACCCAGGCCTCCCGCATTGCAGGCAGACACTTTAACTTCTGAGCCACTAAGAAACACAACGCCAGGCATAAAAAGCCAGGCCAAAAACCATGTAGGTTGTATGGGTTCATTTATTGCCACTTCAAACAGAGGCAAAATGGACATATGGTTTTAGAAGCTGGGACAGTGAGTGTCGGCCTAGAAAGACAGAGAAGGGGCTGGGGTGGGGTTCCTGGTGCTAAGAATGCTCATTTTCTTCAAGTGGGTGCTGGTTTCACAGTGTGTTCTTGTGAAGTTTCACTGAGTTCCTCATTTATGATTTTTTTTTTCTCTAGGCTTGATATACTTCTATTTAAAAAATAACTTACAGAGCTTCCCTGGTGGCTTACTGGTACAGTCCATGTGCCAATGTAGGAGACATGGGTTAGATCCCCAGTGCAGGAGGATTCCACATGCTGAAGAGCCACTAAACCCATGTGCAACTACTGAGGCTGTGCTCTAGAGCCTGGGATCTGTAACTACTGAACTCACACGCCCTAGAGCCCATAGTATGAAGAGAAGCCACGGCAATGAGAAATCAGTGCACTGCAATTAGAGTAGACCCCAATCCCTGAAACAAGAGGGGAAAAAAATCCACATTGCAACAAAGACCCAACACAATCAAAAAATGAAATGATTAAAAACGGCGTTAGAAAGTGTTCTGGTTTCATTCTTTTACAAGTGGTTGACCAGTTTTCCCAGCACCACTTGTTAAAGAGATCGTCTTTTTTCCATTGTATATTCTTGCTTCCTTTGTCAAAGATAAGGTGTCCATAGGTGTGTGGATTTGTGGATTTATCTCTGGGCTTTCTGTTTTGTTCCACTGATCTATGTTTCTTTCTTTGTGCCAGTACCATACTGTCTTGATGACTGCAGCTTTGTAGTATAGCCTGAAGTCAGGCAGGTTGATTCCTCCAGGTCCATTCTTCTTTCTCAAGATTGCTTTGGCTATTCGAGGTTTTTTTGTGTTTTCATACAAATTGTTTGTTCTAGTTCTGTGAAAAATACTGTTGGTAGCTTGATAGGGATTGCATTGAATCTATAGATTGCTTTAGGTAGTATACTCATTTTCACTATATTGATTCTTCCAATCCATGAACATGGTATATTTCTCCATCTATTTGTGTCTGCTGTGATTTCTTTCATCAGTGTTTTATAGTTTTCTATATATAGGTTTTTTGTTTCTTTAGGTAGATTTATTCCTAAGTATTTTATTCTTTTTGTTGCAGTGGTAAATGGGATTGTTTCCTTAATTTCTCTTTCTGTTTTCTCATTGTTAGTGTATACGAATGCAAAGGATTTCTGTGTGTTACTTTTGTATCCTGCAACTTTACTATATTCATTGATTAGCTCTAGTAATTTTCTGGTGGAGTCTTTAGGGTTTTCTATGTAGAGGATCATGTCGTCTGCAAACAGTGAGCGTTTTACTTCTTCTTTTCCAATCTCTAACACCATACACAAAAATAAACTCAAAATGGATTAAAGATCTAAACGTAAGACCAGAAACTATAAAACTCCTAGAGGAGAACACAGGCAAAACACTCTCTGACATAAATCACAGCAGGATCCTCTATGACCCACCTCCCAGAGTAATGGAAATAAAAGCAAAAATAAATAAATGGGACCTAATTAAACTTAAAAGCTTTTGCACAATGAAGGAAACTATAAGTAAGGTGAAAAGACAACCTTCAGAATGGGAGAAAATAATAGCAAATGAAGCAACCGACAAAGAATTAATCTCAAAAATATACAAGCAACTCCTGCAGCTCAATTCCAGAAAAATAAATGACTCAATCAAAAAATGAGCCAAAGAACTAAACAGACATTTCTCCAAAGAAGACATACACATGGTTAACAAACACATGAAAAGATGCTCAATATCACTCATTATCAGAGAAATGCAAATCAAGACCACAATGAGGTACCATTTCATGCCAGTCAGATGTCTACAAACAATAAATGCTGGAGAGGGTGTGGAGAAAAGGGAACCCTCTTACAATGCAAACTAGTATAGCCACTATGGAGAACAGTGTGGAGATTCCTTAAAAGACTGGAAACAGAACTGCCATATGACCCAGCAATCCCACTGCTGGGCATACACACTGAGGAAACTAGAATTGAAAGAGACACATGTACCCCAGTGTTCATTACAACACTGTTTATAATAGCCAGGACATGGAAGCAACCTAGATGTCCATCAGCAGATGAATGGATAAGAAAGCTGTGATACATATATACAATGGAATATTACTCAGCCATTAAAAAGAATACATTTGAATCAGTGCTAATGAGGTGGATGAAACTGGAGCCTATTATACAGAGTGAAGTAAGCCAGAAAGAAAAACACCAATACAGTATACTAATGCATACATATAGAATTTAGAAAGATGGTATAACAATGACCCTATATGCAAGATAGCAAAAGAGACACATATGTAAAGAACAGTCTTTTGGACTCTGTGGGAGAGGGAGAGGGTGGGATGATTTGAAAGAATAGCACTGAAACATGTATAATATCATATGTGAAACAGGTCACCAGTCCAGGTTCGATGCATGAGACAAGGTGCTCAGGGCTGGTGCACTGGGATGACCCAGAGGGATGGAATGGGGAGGGAAATGGGAGGGGGTTCAGGATGAGGAACACATGTACACCCATGGCTGATTCATGTGAATGTATGGCAAAACCCACTACAATATTGTAATTAGCCTCCAATTAAAATAAATAAAATTTTAAAAATGGTAACATACAGGTTTAAAAGAAAAAAAAGAATTTGTCTCCAGGAAGCACTGAGGATAGTGCCCATGGTGTGAGCTAAATAAATGTTAGGTCATTGTTGTTAGCATCATCCTAGTCACCAGTTGGTCTTTCTCTCACCTACCACACCATCCTCTTAGACTAGAAGAGACCCCTGTGTTTTCAACTCTCAAATCCATCTGTAGACAGAGCTGGTGCCACAAGTTTAGGCATTTTAAGCTTGTTTGTAGGTGGTGGGAAAAGACCTCCTGGATCAGTGCCACCCAGTCACTCATCAGGGAATCAACCACTTCGTGCAGAGGCTGGGAGGCTGCAGAGAGTGAGAACTAGGCACACCAAGGGGCTGCAGGTAGCTGAGGACAGGAGTGGAGGCTGAGATCTGAAAGGTGATGGAGAGCTGGGGCCTCAGAGGCAGGGAATAGGTTGGAGGCCATCCTGAGGACAGCAGGAAGCCTGGGAAGGAGTGGTTGTGTGTGTGTGTGTTTGTTGGGCACAGGGGAGGTGTATGTGTCCCGTTTTGCTCTGGCTTCAGTGAGGAGAATGAATGAATGAAAAAGGAGACCTTATCACAAAGAGCAGGGCAAGAGGGAAGGGTTATGAAAGGGCATGAGAAAACTTTTGAGGTGACAGATATGTTTATTATATTAATTGTGGAGATGGTTACATGAACATACATGTGTCGGAACTTATGGAATTCTGTTGTTATTATTATTATTGACTGGACCATGTGGCATGTGGCATCTTAGTTCCCTGGTCAGTTCAGTTCAGTCACTCAGTCGTGTCCGACTCTTTGCGACCCCATGAATCACAGCATGTCAGGCCTCCCTGTCCATCACCAACTCCCAGAGTTCACCCAAACTCATGTGCATCAAGTTGGTGATGCCATCCAGCCATCTCATCCTCTACAGTCCCCTTCTCCTCCTGCCCCCAATCCCTCCCAGCATCAGGGTCTTTTCCAGTGAGTCAACTCTTTGCATGAGGTGGCCAAGTACTGGAGTTTCACCTTTAGCATCATTCTTTCCAAAGAACAGCCAGGGCTGATCTCCTTTAGAATGGGCTGGTTGGATCTCCTTGCAGTCCAAGGGACTCTCAAGAGAATTCTCCAACACCACAGTTCAAAAGCATCAATTCTTCAACGCTCAGCTTTCTTCACAGTCCAACCCTCACATCCATACATGACCACTGGAAAAATCGTAGCTTTGACTAGATGGACCTTTGTTGGCAAAGTAATGTCTCTGCTTTTGAATATGCTGCTAGGTTGGTCATAACTTTCCTTCCAAGGAGCAAGTGTCTTTTAATTTCATGGCTGCAATCACCATCTGCAGTGATTTTCAAGCCCCCCAAAATAAAGTCAGCCACTGTTTCCACTGTTTTCCCATCTAATTCCCATGAAGTGATGGGACCAAATGCCATGATCTTAGTGTTTTGAATGTTGAGCGTTCAGCCAACTTTTCACTCTCGTCTTTCACTTTCATCAAGAGGCTTTTTAGTTCCTCTTCACTTTCTGCCATAAAGGTGGTGTCATCTGCATATCTGAGGTTATTGATATTTCTCCCATCAATCTTGATTCCAGCTTGTGCTTCCTCCAGCCCAGCGTTTCTCATGATGTACTCTGCATAGAAGTTAAATAAGCAGGGTGACAATATACAGCCTTGACGTACTCCTTTGGAACCAGTCTGTTGTTCCATGTCCCGTTCTAGCTGTTGCTTCCTGACCTGCATATAGGTTTCTCAAGAGGCAGGTCAGGTGGTCTGGTATTCCCATATCTTGAAGAATTTTCCACAGTTTATTTTGATCCACACAGTCAAAGGCTTTGGCATAATCAATAAAGCAGAAATAGATGTTTTTTTGAAACGCTCTTCCTTTTTCCATGATCCAGTGGATATTGGCAATTTGATCTCTGGTTCCTCTGCCTTTTCTAAAATCAGCTTGAATATCTGGAAGTTCACGGTTCATGTATTGCTGAAGCCTGGCTTAGAGAATTTTGAGCATTACTTTACTAGCATTACTTCCCTGGTAGCTCAGAGGTTAAAGCGTCTGCCTACAATGTGAGAGACCTGGGTTCAATGCCTGGGTTGGAAAGATCCCCTGGAGAAGGAAATGACCACCCACTCCAGTATTCTTGCCTGGAGAATTCCATGGAGGGAGGAGCCTGGTGGGTTCCCCGTGCAGTCCATGGGGTCTCAAAGAGTTGGATACCACTGAGCGACTTCACTTTCCCTTTTACTAGCATGTGAGATGAGTGCAATTGTGCAGTAGTTTGAGCATTCTTTGGCATTGCCTTTCTTTGGGATTGGAATGAAAACTGACCTTTTCTAGTCCTGTGGCCACTGCTCAGTTTTCCAAATTTGCTGGCAGATAGAGTGCAGCACTTTCACAGCATCATCTTTTAGGGTTTGAAAGAGCCCAACTAGAATTCTATCACCTCCACTAGCTTTGTTCATAGTGATGCTTTCTAAGGTCCACTTGACTTCACATTCCAGGATGTCTGGCTCTAGATGAGTGATCACACCATCATGATTATCCGGGTCGTGAAGATCTTTTTTGTACAGTTCTTCTCTGTATTCTTGCCACCTCTTCTAAATATCTTCTGCTTCTGTTAGGTCCATACTATTTCTGTCCTTTATTGAGCCCATCTTTGAATGAAATGTTCTCTTGGTATCTCTAATTTTCTTGAAGAGATCTCTAGTCTTTCCCATTCTGTTGTTTTCCTCTATTTCTTTGCATTAATCACTGAGGAAGGCTTTCTTATCTCTCCTTGCTATTCTTTGGAACTCTGCATTCAGATGCTTATATCTTTCCTTTTCTCCTTTGCTTTTCACTTCTCTTCTTTTCACAGCTATTTGTAAGGCCTCCCCAGACAGCCATTTGTCTTTTTTGCATTTCTTTTCCATGGGGATGGTCTTGATCCCTGTCTCCTGTACAGTGTCATGAACCTCCATCCATAGTTCATCAGGCACTCTATCTATCAGATCTAGGCCCTTAAATCTATTTCTCACTTCCACTGTATAATCATAAGGGATTTGATTTAGGTCATACCTGAATGGTCTAGTGGTTTCCCCTACTTTCTTCAATTTAAGTCTGAATTTGGCAATAAGGAGTTCATGATCTGAGCCACAGTCAGCTCCTGGTCTTGTTTTTGCTGACTGTATAGAGCTTCTCCATCTTTGGCTGCAAAGAATATAATCAATCTGATTTCGGTGTTGACCATCTGGTGATGTCCACGTGTAGAGCCTTCTCTTATGTTGTTGGAAGAGGGTGTTTGCTATGACCAGGTGTTTTCTTGGCAAAACTCTATTAGCCTTTGCCCTGCTTTATTCTGTATTCCAAGGCCAAATTTGCCTGTTACCCCAGGTGTTTCTTGACTTCCTACTTTTGCATTCCAGTCCCCTATAATGAAAAGGACATCTTTTTTGGGTTTTATTTCTAAAAGGTCTTGTAGGTCTTCATAGAACTGTTCAACTTCAGCTTCTTCAGCGTTACTGGTTGGGGCATAGACTTGGATTACTGTGATATTGAATGGTTTTAGTTCCCTGACCAGGGATCAAATCCACACTCTGCGCTGGAAGAGCAGACTCTTAATCACCAGACCATCAGGGAAGTCCAGAACTTAAAGACTTTGTATATAGCTTGTTGTATGTTAGGTATACCTCAATAAATGGTTTTTAAGGAAAATCCAACTCTGCTAGACTAGAATTCTAATAAAATTCTTATCCTTATTTTACAGATGAGGAAAATGAGCCTCTTTGGGATTAAATTACTTGCTGAGGGTCGCTCAGCTCTTAAAGGCTGGATCCAGAGTCTGAATGAACCAGGTGTGCCCTAATTCAAAACCTGAGCCTTTTAATCCCAAAGGAGTCTGGGTGGCAGGCCAAGGGGCCAGGAGTGAGAGCCCTCAGGTCTGAATACAGCCCACCTATGGAACCCCAGAGACAGCCCCTGCTTAAACACAGTGTTCCCCAAGAGGCCCCTCGTTGGGGAGGTAGGCAGGTGCCAGGCCCCACAGTTTTCAGAGCAGCCCCACGTCTCCTGGGAGAGTGGGCACAACGTGGCAGCAGCAGGTTCTGGAGCCAACTGGTACCCACTTGGGAGGGCTGACTTAAAATTTTAGGAATTTCACAAATCAGTTGCTAAGCAGAGCAATTATTTTTTCCCCATAAATCAGAATATAAACCAGACATACAGAACAATCCGCATAATCCCAAACAAGTTTTCAATTTTCCCCTGCTAAAAGTTATTACCCAGAAGTTATTCAATAAGCATTTGTTGAATTGAAAAATAGAAAATTTAAAACTGTGAATTTTAGTAATTTTTGACTTACTCACTTACTGGAGCAAAAAAAAGAAGAAAAAAGGCTAGTAGAGAAGAGTATCTTCAGATAGGCCTGTATCATTTCCACGTTGATGCCCTCTGGTTATCATCAGGCTGCTTCAGCAGAAATGTCAGCTCCCAGTGACTACTTGATACTTTGGTGACCTAATGGTCCTCAGTCCATTTAACACGGGAATTCTGCCATAGAATTCCCACATCTGAAGAGAGACAGAAGATTAGAAATTTGCTACAGAGTTAAAGTAAATTAAAGGAAAGCAAAGAAGTGTTTGTGCAACCAAACAGCCAAAGGAATCCTTTAGAGTCAGTATTTCCAGATAGCAGGAAAACATAGCCATGATCAAAAATTAAATTAGATATGTTTACGATTAACTCAAATATGTAAAATACAAAGGTCATAATACTCAAAACTCATGACCTCCTAATTATGTTCCCACTTCTTTTTTTTTCCCCCGAGTTTGGGAACCTATAGTAAAGATGGAAGGGTCTGGGTTTGTAACAAATGATAAATATGGCTGTAGAGGGAGTGACTGGATGAAATAGTCGCCCAGGTTGGAGTCCCTTGACCTGACGGCAGCAGTGATGGGAAGCCAGCATTAGCTGCCCCCGCCGCCTGTGTTCCCACTTCTTCTGTGTGTGATTGGCTACACAGCGGCTCACCCTGCCTGTGCCCACCGGTTCACAGCCCCCAGCACGTCTTGGATAAGCTGAACATCATCAATGGCATCCTCTTCATTCCTCTCCAGTGAGGCCCCACTTGGACATTAGCCTGTACTTTCTTGGACTTTTTAAACTATATTAGTTGGCATGGCTCAAATTGAGAAGTATATGCCATGGGAAGGAGTTTTTCTTGAATCCTTCCAGAAATACTCTGCATAATTGGGCAAACACAGATCTGTAATCTTTTTTCCCTTAAGGCACAAAATCGTAGCAAACCACGCATGTAGATATTTTTCTCCTGCACTGAATCTGCCTTGGTGATCATTTCATGTCAGTATATAAAGAGCTGGTGGTAAAGAACTCGCCTGCCAATGCAGGAGATGTAAGAGACGTGGGTTCGATCCCTGGGTGACGAAGATCCCTGGGAGAAGGGAATGGCAACCCACTCCAACATTCTTGCTTGGAGAATTCCATAGACAGAGGAGGCTGGCAGGCTAGAGTCCATGGGGTTGCAAAGAGTTAGACACAACTGAAGCAACTTCACACACAGGTGTGTGACTTGCTACATTTTATTTAGCACTTCTCTGCTATGTTCCCACTTCTGACCAGTATTCATGCTCTTTCAGTTCTGTGCACCATCATGTCTATTAGGCAGAGACCGTCTCTTCCCAACTCCTCTCCCTGTGGTAGCTCGAATTTGGACAGGAGGGATTATTTACACCCTAGAGATGGGAAGGGGCTTCCCTTGTGGCTCAGCTGGTAAAGAATCTGCCTGCAATGCGAGAGACCTGGGTTCAGTCCCTGGGTTGGCAAGATCCCCTGGAGAAGGAAAAGGCTACCCATTCCAGTATTCTGGCCTGGAGAATTCCATGGACTGTGTAGAGATGGGAAGAAGCTAAATCAACACAAACCCCTCAAGCTCCCCACATCCCCCTCACCTGTGGAATGTTAAACATCTAATCATCACATCACTGAGCCCTAGGATCTTGGGCAGGAGGCTCAGATCTGGCGTTGAAGGGAGAGGCAAGCCCAGACAGAGGCTGGAAGCCCCGGGCTGCCTGTAAAGACAGTGATAAAATGATTATCGTGCCTAGAGCCCAGCCGCCTGACCTTTCATGTATTTCCTCACTTAATCTCACCACAAAACCCCAAGAGGTAAAGTCCTATTACTACCTGCAGAGAAGTTTCTTGCCCAATTAATAAGTGTCATGTCTAGTCAAAACTATGGTTTTTCCAGTAGTCATGTACGGATGTGAGAGTTGCACCATAAAAAGAGTTGAACGCTGAAGAATTGATGCTTTCGAACTGTGCTGCTAGAGAAGACTCTTGAGAGTCCCTTGGACTGCAAGGAGATCAAACCAGTCAATCCTAAAGGAAAGTAGTCCTGAATATTCATTGGTTTCATGCTGAAGCTGAAGCTCCAATACTTTGGCCACCTGATGTGAAGAGCAAAGTCAATGGAAAAGACCCTGATTCTGGGAAAGATTGAGAGCAGGAGGAGAAGGGGACAACAGAGGATGAGATGGTTGGATGGCATCATAAACTCAATGGACATGAGTTTAAGCAAACTCTGGGAGATAGAAAAGGACAGGGAAGCCTGGCATGCTGCAGTCCGTGGGGTCGCAAAGATTCAGAAATGATTGAGTGACTGAACAACAATAAGTGTCACTGCCCAGTTACAAAGCCTAATCCTCTGCTGCTGCTGTCCACACAGCCTACCCCCTGCAAGCATCAGTGCTGGACACAGGGTCTGGGTTGACCCTTTCCTGAAACCTTCAGCCGGGTGCAGGCAGGAGCCTGGTATAGGCTCCAGTGACCTCTAGGCCCATGGCCCCACTTCTCCTGTGGATAGCCTGTCTGGGGGGCCATGTTTTGTGCAGATCTAAGAACCAGGGAGAGGACAGACCCATTTCCCATGACTAAGGCCAAGGTCAGGTTGCCTTCTTTCCAAAACCACTTGGGCCTCGAGGTGGGGGTGGGTGGGGTGGGGCCTTGTGGTGGAGGCCCCACAGCCTCCTGAGGGCTCTGAAGAGGAGAAATTCCAGAACGCTGAAGCCTGAGGGGCCTCTCAAATCCTCCTCTTCACGTGTGAGGAAAGTGAAGGCTTGGAACTGGAAAGGTCCCTGGGGCTGAGAAGGGGCCGACTGTCCAGTGTCTGGGGCTTCAGAGAAGGAAGTTCAAGAGAAGGTCTCAGGCTGCCAGAGCAAGAGGAGGAAGCCCTGGGTGGCCATACAGGTTGGAGCAGGTCTCCCAGGGGCCATGAAGGTTATGGGTGAGGAGGATGCCTGCGACTTTCCCTCTGGTGCTGGGTGTGTGTGGGAGCCGGGAGGGGAGGCTGTGGTGCAGGGCTGGGGGTGAGCGGTGGGTGAGCTTCAGGTGAACCACGTGGGGAGTGGACGGGGGCTGGCCTGGAAGAGACTTGGGGGCGGGGCTGAGGGAGGCCTCAGGACACTGCTGAGTGGAGTGGGTTCAATGATGTTCCCCCAGAGATATGCCCAAGCTCCAATCTCTGGAACCTGTTAATGTGACCTTATTTGGAAAAAGGCGAATGTGATGTAATTATATGGGCTTCCCTCATGGCTCAGATGGTAAAGAATCTATCTCCAGTACAGGAGACACCGGTTCTATCCCTGGCCCGGGAAGATCCCCTGGCGTAGGAAACGGCAACCCACTCCAGTATTCCTGCCTGGAGAATTCCGTGGACAGAGGAGCCTGGCGGGCTATGTTCCATAGGGTCGAAAAGAGGTGGACTTGACTGAGTACACATGATGTAATTAAGTTAGTTATTTAAATGAGATTATTCTGGATTATTCAGATGAGCCCTAAATCCAATGACAAGTGTCCTCATAGGAGATACGCAGAGTCGAGGGACTTGTGAGCCCAGGCAGAGGCTGGAGTGAGGCAACCACAGGCCACAGACCGCCTGGGAGGCAGCAGAGGCTGGACAAGCCACGGAAGCACCCCTCCCGAGCCTTCAGAGGGGGCACTGTTGCCGCTGCGATTTCAGGCTGGTCGCACTCCAGATCTGTGGGTAACACATTACTGTTGTTTCCAGCCACTCAGTTTGTGGAGATTTGTTACAGAAGCCCTAGGAAACGTCAGTGTGGGGTGAAAACGGGCAGTTCCAAAGGTTCACCCACTGCACAGGGAAAGGAGACTCACAGATCAGCAGTTGGAAGGCGGTGGGTGCAGGCTAGGGGTGCAGAAGGGAGGCCTGCAGAAGGGGATGGATGGAGAAGACTGCAGGTGGGACGCGGCAGAAGCGTGGTGCTCTCAGAGCAGACGGGAGAGCCGGGGTCCAGGAGGGAACTCAGGAAAAGGGCACTTTCAGGAGACGGAAGGGGCTGGGAAGAGATGCGGGCGGGCTGGCCGAGAGGGCAGAAGCGGAAACCCCCCCGGAGCTGAGCGTTTCTAGAGGAGGAGGCTGATGTGTCCAAAGGAGAGGGATGGCCAGAGGAGGCATGGGCCACGTCAAGTGGGCCAAAGGCGAGCCCTGCACAGACATCACCACCGAGGGAGTCATTACTGAGGCCTCCCGTGGGCCGGACGCCAGTAAACACCACGCACAGCTTTTCTTGAGTAACTCTCACAACAGCTCTAGGAGAGGTTTTCCCATTTTACAGACCAGGAAGGTAAAGGTCAGGGTTAAGTAAACACCCAAGATAGTTGCCCAGGTTATGTCAGACCCTGACTGGAAGGCATGTTAGTTAGTTAGTTGAGTCACTCAGTCGTGTCCCACTCTTTGCAACCCCGTGGACTGTAGCCCACCAGGCTCCTCCATCCATGGGATTCTCCAGGCAAGAATACTGGAGTGGGTTGCCATTCCCTTCTCCAGGGGATCTTCCCAACCCAGGGATAGAATCCAGGTCTCCCACATTGCAGGCAGAAGCTCTAACCTCTGCGCCACCAGGGAAGCCTTGTAAAGCTGGCCTCCTCGAGAGCACTCTGCCCTGCCCTGGGGGGGGCTTCTGGGGGCAGCCTGTGGCCAGGGCGTGGAGGGTGGGGATGCAGAGGGAGCCCTAAGCTGGGAGCTGGCCTCCCTGCCCTCCCTGGCCATCCCTCCCTCTCACCCCTCCTCAGGGGCCTCTGTGCCTCCCCCTATGTTCCCAGTCCATCCTGTCCCTTCCACGCCTGGGACCCCGCTGGGATCCACAGCAACAACAAGCTCTTTCCCACTTCCGGTCTTGCCCAGACAGTCTGCTCTAAAAGCTGCTCTTTGTCCTTTTTTTCCCCGAAAAAATGTGTTTTTGATCTATTTTATAATAAAACCCAAACTGAATTCTTGCAAACAACAGCAACAAGAAATAATAAAAGAAAAAAAAAATTCTCAGCTCCAGGAAGTGCTGACTCCAGCACCATTCTCCCCAGCCCAAGCTACACTGTGGTTCCCTCCCCTCTCAGCCCCAAAACCCAACCTCCCCCAACTCCAGCCTCCAACCTATCCATAGTTGGAAAAACCCAAAGGAACTTTTTGGCCAACCCAATACTTTGTTTAAATGGCACTCTATGGACACTCTGGCCTTTTTTTCTTTCTGTAACAACGAATTCTGCAATAAACTTCCCCCTCCACGTCTTTTGAGTTCTGGTTGTGTTTCCCCTGGGCTTAAGATAAATTCTGCCAAAGCAGAGTCACTGGGTCAAAGGGGATATACATGTGAATTGTTAATTTGATTCTTTGCCACCCCCATGGACTGAAGCACACCAGGCTCCTCTGTCCTTCTCTATCTCCCAGAGGTTGCTCAGATTCATCTCTGTTGAGTCAGTGATGCTTTCTAACCATCTCATCTTCTACCACTCATTTCTCCTTTTGCTGTCAATCTTCCCCAGCATCAGGGTCTTTTCCAATGAGTTGACTCTTTGCATTAGGTGGCCAAATTGTGAATAGGTCTTGCCATTTTGCTTTCTCAGATGGTCAGAGCATTTCCCAAGAGCTCCAGAAGCGTATGAAAATGTGAGTTCCCCACACCCTGGCCAACTCTAGATGGTATCGATAATCTAAACCTTTGCCAGTATCATGGGCAAAAAATGACATCTCATTGTTTTGAAATTGTTTTTCCTGACTACAACTAAGGTAGATCATCTTTTCATGTGACAGCTGGCCTTTTTTATTTCTTCTTCTGTGAGTTTTGCCAGTTTTCAATTGTGGTGTCTTTGTTTTTAAAGATCAACTCGTAGGAAGTTTTTTGAACATTATTGACGTGAATTCTTTGTTGCATATGTTGCAGATATTATAGTCTGGTGTAATAATTGTCTTTTGCCATACAAGTTTGTATATACTTGAATGATTTTTAACTCTATTACAAGATATAATGAACTCTCAATGTAGCTACTTTTAAGCTCCAATAGTGATTAAGATAAGGGTAATAGATTTTCCCCCAGTATGTAGTTTTCCTGTTGACATTGTTTGTGGTGGTTTTTGCATTGCAGAGATTTTTTGCTTCTGTGGAGTCAAATTTATGCCTTTCCTTTTGTGACTTCTAAGCTTAATACAATATATACTTAGAAAAGTCTTCCTACTCCACAATTATTAATAAAACAGATTCTTCTAGTCCTTCTAAAACACGATTTATTATTTTGTAAAAGATGGCACAGTATTTTTTTTCACATGGAGAACCATAATTTATTTAATCAATCCTCAGCTACTGAACATTAATTTATTTCTGTTTTCCCTCTCTTCTTTTTTCCTGGCCTCACCTCTCCTGGGTCGGTGGGGTGGGGATCTTCCCCAAACCGGAATTAAACCTGTGCCCCCTGTCGTGGAAGTGTGGAGTTTAAACCACTGGACCGCCAGGGAAGTCCTCCCCTATTTTAAAAAATATATATATTTTTTTACTTACTTATTTTTGGCTGCCTCAGGTCTTAAGTTGCTGCACCCAGGCTCTCAAGTTGTGGCACAAAGGCTTTGCTGCCCCAAGGTATGTGGGATCTAGTTCCCGGACCAGGGATGGAACTGGAGTCATCCCCTGCATTGGAAGGTGGATTCTTAATCACTAGACCACTAGGGAAGTCCCACCCCTATTTTAAATCATGTTCTATTGAGCCACCAGCCCTGACTTTCCTCACCTCACTTGGATTATTTCAAAGCAAACCCCAAACATCAAATCATTTCATTCATAAACATTAAAGTTGAAACATTTTTATATCATAAAATCTATTAATCCTCTGCTCTTCCTGTCTTATACTTCTAATTTTCTTTATATTTTGAATAGCCAGCTTATTCATGTGGTTCAACACTGAAAAGGACCAAAGGACATATTGAAACCTTTGTTCCCACCCTGTCCTCTGGGGGCTCAGTGTCCACCTGCAAGACAAGCTAAAGAGCCACTGTATACATTATGTAAAAGTGAATTATGTGCTGTTCCCTTTTTAGGATACAACTGATAAACTACTTGAACAATAGTCTGCACCCAGCTTTTATTAGTTAACAATATGTCTTTTTGTTTTCTTTTTAGAGATGGCATGTCATATGTAATTAGTAGCATTGTTACTTTCATAATGGAGAGACATAATGTTACATAAAATAATTGTGTGTCTTACAATCTAGACTATCTTAGAATCAATTAAATAGCATATTTCTTCCCTCTTTCCTTTTTATTTATTTTTCTTTATATATGTGTGTGTATATATATATATATATATTTTTTTTTTTTTGAGTTGCTTCCCTGATGGCTCAGACAGTAAAGAAGCTGCCTGTCTTGCAGGAGACCCAGGTTCAATCCCTGGGTCAGGAAGATCTCCTGGAGAAAGGAATGGCAACACCCTCTGTCATTCTTGCCTAGAGAATTCCATGGACAGAGGAGCCTAGCAGGCTACAGTTAATGGGGTCACAGAGTCGGACATGACTGAGCAACTAGTACACACTCATAGCTGACTTACAATGCTTCAGGTGGACAGCAAGGTAATTCATCTATACGTACACACATATACTATTTTTGAGGTTATTTTCCATTATAGGTGATTACAAGATATTGACTACAGTTCCCTGTGCTATTCAGTAAACCTCGTTTCCAGGAGTGGAAGTCCTGAGTCAAAGGGGACCTGTGTTTAGATGTTGAATAAATATTACCAAATTGCCTCTGTCGAGTTGAGTCGGTTCACACAGCAGCCAGCAGTGCAGAGGCGTGGCTGCCTATGTGTGTGGGTGCTTGTTCTCGTCCCACCCTTGACAATATATGGTGTTTCCAAGCTTTACTGTTGCTGTTCTGATAAGTGAAGAATAGTATCTTTGGAAATAATCTTTACTTTTTATTTAGTTATTTATTTTTTTAACCATGCCACAAGATATGTGGGATCTTAGTTCCCTGACCAGGGATCAAACCCTTGCTCCCTGCACTGGAAGCCCTGGAGCCCTAACCACTGGACCACCAGGAAATTCCCCTGGAGATACTCTTTTAATGAGTTATTGAGCATCTCTTGACATCTTTAAGGGCCCATTGAAATTTCCCCCTTTCCATTACCATTAACTGTTTCTTCATATTCTTTGCCTATTTTCCTCCATTTGAGTCATTGGTGGTTCATTTAAAAAAGATTTGTGGGGGACTTCTCTGGTGTTCCAGAGGCTAAGACTCCTTGTTCCAAATGCAGGGGGCTGGGGCTCCATTCCTGGTCAGGGAATTAGACCTTGTATGCAACAACTAAGAGATCCCATGTGTCACATAAGATCCAGCAGAGCCAGATAAATTCATTAATTTTTTTTTTAACCACTAAAAAAATTATTTGTGGAGGCTCTTCACATATTAGAGAAATCTACCCTTTGCCTGTGTTATGAGTTGCAGTTTTCCCCTCAGGTTTAAAGTTTTCCTTGGACTTTGCTTGTGGTGGTTTTTTGCAGAAAAAAAAAATTTTTTGGTAGTCAAATTTATCAATCTTTTCTTTTGAGGCTTCAGGTTTTGTATAATATTATAAAGGACTTCCCTACTCTGGGATTAAAAAAAAATTCTCCCATGGTTTCATTCAGTAGTTATAAAATATGATTTGTTTTTCATGATGGGATAGTATTTCATCATATGGGAAGACCATAATTTACTCAACCAATCACTGATAGCTGAATATTTGAGCTATTTCTGATTTTTTCTGAACTATAAATAAAACTGCAGTAAAATACTTTTCCATAAATATTCTATTACACTAGGCTAAATTCCTGAAAGTGACCTTCATTTCCATCCCCAAACTGCCCTCCAGAAGGTCAAGCTGCCCTTCTGCCACAGTGGCCTGTGTACTACTCTCAAAATGCTCTCAGAGCCTTCGGTCAGAGAGGCAAGGACCCAGGATGGAAGATGCTCTCCATATGGCCTCACTGAGTCTTTCTTTGGCTTGTCAGCCATAGAGAAGATCATGTCAAATATGCTAGAGGAGGAGCTCAGGCAGCATGAGACTGGAGGGAGAGGAGGAAACCCCAGAGTAGTGGCAAGAGGGACTCCCCTGGTGATCCAGGTGCTAAGGTTCCATGCTTCCAATGTAGTGGGCCCACGGTTCAATCCCTGGTCAGGTGAGATCCCACATGCTGCAACTATAAAGATCTGATCTCTTTGGCTTCCCTGGTGGCTCAGTGGTAAAGATTCTGCCTGCCAGTGCAAGAGACATGGGTTCAATCCCTGGTCCAAGAGGATCCCACAAGCCTTGGAGCAACTAAGTCCATGTAACCACAACTACTGAGCCTGTGCTCTAGAGCCTGGGAGCCACAGCTACTGAGCCCATGCATTGCAACTACTGAAGCGTGCATGCCCTAGAGCTTTTGCTCTGCAACGAAGAGAAGCCACAGCAACGAGAAGCCCGAGCACCACAACTATAGAGTAGCCCCCGCTTGCTGCAACAGGAGAAAAGTCCAGGCAGCAACAAAGACACAGCACAGCCAAAACTAAAGATACATAAATAAAAGTAAATATATAAAAAATATATTTATATATAAATATGTATATAATTATATATATACACAAAAGATCTGATCCCACATGCTGCAACTAAGATGTGGTACAACCAAAAAAAAAAAGCTGCTCGAGTTTTACTCAGAGCAGACTTATTCTTATTTTACATAAAATTCTATTCTCCAATAAACCTGTGATTCTGTTTTAAGACCACAGAAACAAAATAGAAAGGGGAAGCAAGGCTGCTACTTACAGCATCCTAGCCCACGGTGCCACTTCTAAAGGAAGAGCAAGTGCAAGTGAGTCAAAAAGCAACCACTTCGGGCCATGTGGTGCAAGGCTAAACTGTCCCACAGATTCCAGTAATGGATGATGACGTCGATTAGATTGGGTGATCTCTAAATTTGCTTGTAAACCTGAGATTCTGGAAGGTGTCTTGAACGTTGTGGTTGGCAGAATGTTGTGGTTGGCCGAATGTTGTGGTTGCCCCCTCTGCAAAGACGCTCTCGTCCTAATTCCTGTATTCTCTGAATATGCTTTGCTATGTGGCAAAGAGGAATTAAAACCGCAGATGAAATTAAAATGGGGTTATCAGCTAACCTTAAAATAGGGAGAAACCTTGGATTATTGGGGTGGACAAAATGTAATCACAAGGAGCCTCTAAAGTGGATGCAGGAGGGGAAAAAAAGAATTGATGTCGGAGTGATACAATGACAGAAAGAGTGGATGGGCCACTGTTGACTTTGAAAATGGTAGGGGGCCACAAGCCAAGGAATGCGGGTACCCAGAAGTGGTTCTGTAGAACATCCAGAAGGAAACCCTGTGGACACCCTTGAATATACATAGCCTGATGAGATCCATTTTGGACTTCACTTACAAAACTAAAATAATAAGCGCATTGTTTTAAATTTGTTACAATAGCCATAAGGAAAAAGTACAAATATCATCTGATCCTGCCCAGTAAAAAGATGCCCAGGGAAGAGGAGTGACTTGCCCCTGGACTCTCAGCCTCTAAGGAACCAGCATACCCTGACTCTGGTCTGGCTTTTTTCTTTTTTGCTAGATCCTGCAGCTTCTCTTCCTTCCTAATGATGAGCCCCAGGTATCAGGAAAGTTAAATTGTGTGCTGCAGAGATTCAGTTATCTGGAACGGCCATCTCCATGGGGATGCCCGGTTTGTTTTTTCAATGAGTGGGGCTCCCCCTCCCCTCGCCCCAGATGGAAGGGTGGGCCTCTGTGCCCTTCCCCCAGGGGCAGATGCTGTCCAGATGTGGGCGGGGGCGGGGCCCTGGGTCTGCGGCCACAGCGGGACTGTTTGGGGAGCAGGGGAAGGGCAGTGGTTGTGGAAGCTGGAGACCTGAGGAACCAAAGAGCAATTCCAGGGCTGGCGGGCGGGCCGTCGCTGGAGCAGCTCCCCTCGGGGTGCTCCGGGGAGGCTGCGGGAAGGCAGGGGAGGCGTTCCGGCGGAGCTGCGGGCCGGCAGGGGTTAACCCGGGAGTAGTGGTCGGGTCAGGTTACTTCCCTTTAAAAAGAAGGGGAAAGGAGGAGTCAGGCCCTGGTGGGCAGTGTCCGTGGCTGGTCCGGCTCGTCTATCGGGGGAGGAGGCTCGCAGCCGGCCAGGGTCGGGCGCCTGGCAGCCGCAGGCAAGTCGAGCGCGGTGCAGAGGGGACCGGGTGCGCGGACGGGCCGCGGGGCGCAGCCGCGCTGAGGCAGGGAACTCGATGCAAGCGCGCGCAGGACTCCGACGTCCCTGCCGACGCCCCCTTCCCAGACCGGCTCACTGAGGTCCAAGGCGAGCGAAGGAAAGAGACCCCTCTAGGATCGCGCCGCCAGGATGGTCCCGCAGCGGGCTTGTCAACCGGTCGGGGGTGGGGGGTCGCCCCTCTGGAGAGGCGGCCCCTAGGGTGGCGAGCGCGGCTGCTGGCGCCTCTGAGGGTGGACCGACGGAGAGACACCACTGGTACAGCGGACTCAGCCCTGCTGGGGTCCCGGGCCGGGTGGGGTGGAGACAAAGCGTGGTGGCGATAGTGGTGACTGGTGGTGACTGTGAGGCTCAACCGCTCAGACTCGCAGTGGGTGGGGCGGAGCCAAAGATGCGCGAGGTCCTGGCCAAGGCTGGGGGTCTGTTTACACAGCCCCCAGAGGGGAGGGGGTCGGGGTCAAGACTCCAGCAGGAGATCCCCTTAGCTAGCCTTAGACGTCTTGCCTCCCTCCAGAGCCCTCCACCCGACTACTATTTTAAAGGGAATTCCTATCTTTAGTGAAAGTTGCTCAGTCGGTGTCCTACTCTTTGAGACCTCATGGACTATATACAGTCTGTGGAAATCTCCAGGCCAGAATATACTGGAGCAGGTAGCCTTTCCCTTCTCCAGGGGGTCTTCCCAACCCAGGGATCGAACCCAGGTCTCCTGCATTGCAGGCAGATTCTTTACCAGCTAACCCACTCCCCTGCTCCTTACAACACCACCACTGGGGTGAGGGTTTTCCTGATGTGGGAACAGAGTGCTTGCTCCAGCCTTACCCCGAAGCCGAGACGATCAGTGTTCCTACTGCTATCGGCCTTTGCTCTGGTAAGGGGCTTCCAAGTAGAGCCAGTGGGGCCCTAACCTTGCACTTCCCCACCCCCCAGCAGTGCGGTGGGTGGGGCTGCCCAGGTGGGTCATGCCTTGGGTTTTATGACTTGAATCCTCCTCCTCCTCCCTTCATCCCAGCCCAGGGCAAGGTGCTAGTTACTGGAATCCGTGGGACAGTCAGGCAGTGTGGCTGGCTGGTCAGAGTGCAGTTCTCAGGCAGACCTGAGGTCTGAAGCTGGCTTAGTCCCTGAGTCTCTCAATGACCGGACATCTCTGGGCCCTGCTTTATTAACCTGTAAAAGAAGAGTGTGGGCCTTCCCAGGTGGAGCTAGTGGTAAAGAATCTGCCTGCCAATGCAGGAGACAGCAAGAGACAAGAGTTTGCTCCCTGGGTCAGGAAGATCCCCGGGAGTAGGTAATGGTAACCCACTCCAGTATTCTTGCCTGGAGTATTCCACAAAGGAGCCTGGCGGGCTACAGAACACGGAGTCGCAAAGACTCGGACACTACTGAGTGACACAGCACACACAGGCACACACGCACACACACACACGGTAGTGTCTGAAAGAGGAGTCTTGGAGCAGATGGGCCTTCGAGTTGACTGTGATTGAAGAGTTGGCTGCAGACATGTGAGGTGGGGGAGGGGAACAATGGAAGCGCAGCCAAGAGGAAGTGGGAATGGGCCTCGGATCCGCCAAAGACCCCCTCCCTACACACTGGGGGCTGAGGAGGTGGGGAAAGCAGGGTGACTTGCCCAACTCTGGCAGTAGGCTGGTATCCTCCCCTTGCCCCCCTCCCTAAAGAGCCCTAAAGTCTAAGGCTAGACTATGAGTGGAAGGAAGCTTAGCCCAGAGAGCTGCCTCTACTTCACAGATGGAGACACAGGCTTAGCTGTGTGAGGCAGCCCAGCGCCTGCCCTGTGATTTCCCCCCAGAGTCTGCTAGAGAGTGGGGCATCAGCTCCCCACTTCCACCACCCTTAGGCCAAGTTTTCCAGCCCCTTTGCTTCAGGAGTTTTATTGCTAAGCATTCCAAGAAGAAAGGTTGGGGTCCACACGTGGGAAGGCAGCAGTCTTCCCAATATTGGAGTTGGGCTTAGTTCCTGGGCATCTGCCTTTAGTGAAAGACCAGGACCCCACTCTTGGGACTCTTCCAGAATCTGGGAAGGACGGTGTGGATGGTGGGCCAGCCGCTCACATGGAGCCCTCTGAGTGCCTTCCTTCACACAGGCCACCAGCCATCACCTCCAGCCTGGGCCCAGGCCTGGGTGTCTGTCATCAGAGGCGCTACAGTGTTTCTCAGCTGAACCCTGGAGGCAGACCAGGGTCCCCCACAGCGGCCTGAGTCTGGGAGCACTGCCCTCCCCTTCTGATAAGAAGTTCCACTTCCTAGAGCCCCCGCAGCTCGGGGTCCTGGTCTAGGGGCAGGGAGTTGCTGGCCCCTTTGTAGAGCCCCCAAGCTGACTTCCACCAGATTTCCAGTCTCTCCTTGCAGCAGCCACTCCCGCCATGTCCCTTAGAGTGCCTATAAAATTCAGAAGGGACACACAGTTCCCCTAAAAGATGATCAGATATTTCTTCCTGCCTGGCCTTCTTTAAATTGCTGTCCTGTGCTGTCTCTTCCTGAGGTCTCTTGAAAGATGTATGTCTCCTCCTGAGGTCTTTTAACCCTCTGGGGCACTGCACAGCAGGAAATGTAGGGGCTGTATGAGAGGATGCTTTCGGGAGGCGTGTATAATCCAGCAATAGAATCTGCCACAACTGTCTGTGTGACCTTGGGCAAGTCACTTAACTTTGTGCTGTGGTTTCCTCAAGAGCCAGTGGTGGTGATTATCCAGGTGGTGATTGTCTGGTGGGTCACACAGAAGGGAGTTTTCCAAGCAGGATCTGCAGCCCAGAAAGGCCCTTCCAAGGCTGGTGTCCTTCCACCCACTCCCCTCGGTCCCCGTCTCTCCTTTGCTCCTGAGTGCCCTGCATTGGCTTCCAGAGGTCAAAACAGGAGCTGACTTCCTATGGCGGCCTTCTGTGGTTCTCACAGGATGGACAAGGTCCAAGGCTCCCAGAGGAAGCACCCTGGGGGGCTGGCCTAGGCCCAGGCTCCTGCAGCTGTGGGTGGAGACCTCAGAAGCCTGGGAGAAAGCCAGGAGCCTCAGGGGCCAGAAAGTGCCGGCAATGGGGCCCCAGCCTTATTCCTGCTCTTCACTGTCTGCTCCTTCAGAGCAGACAGCTGGCCTTCGGTTTTTCCATCAATCCCAGCCTGCCCAGCCCTGCAGCTAAAGGGGACGGCAGGGGAGGTGCTGAGTGAGCCTGAGCAGTAGCTTACCCCCAGGGCCCAGTGGTCTGGGAGGGAACCTGGGCTGCATAGTTGCCTGACTTCTGATCCTGGGTTTCCCCATCACAGTCCCTCCCAGGCTGCTGGTGTTTTCATGTTTGAATACAAAGTAACTTGCACTCCCATATCTGAGATAAAGCTTTATCTTCTATAAGAGTGGCTATGCCTCAAATATTCTCTAACATGAGTGTTAGCCTTTCTTTTTTTTTTTAATTTATAACTTTTGTTCTCTGGACCAAAGCATAATCAGGTTAGAAACATATAAACCCACAGGTAGAAAGGCAGCTTTGGTTGAGGCAGGGGCTGGGGACTCAGCTTCTTCCCCATCCAGAGATAAATAGTGAAAGGGATGCGCACATCTGCTCACTGGCAGAAAGCTTCCATTCCAAAGACCCTTTGCACATGGCGCCTCCCCAGAATCGTACGGGATGGAGCAGTGATTCCCAAAGTGAGCGCAGCTGAACAAGATGATTTTGTTGGCTACCTAGATGAATGATTTCCATTTATTTATTCATTTTCAATAACTGTTTATCTTTGGCTGTGCTGGGTCTTCGTTGTGGCATGGACCTTTCTCTCGTTGCAGCGAGCGGGGCTACTCTCTAGCTGTGGTTTGTGAGCTTCTTACTGCGGTGGCTCCTCTTGTGGAGAACCGGCTGTAGGACACAAGGGCTTCAGGAGCTGCAGTGCCTGGGCCCTGGAGCACAGGTCAGTAGTTGGGGCATGGGGGCTTAGTTGCTCTGGGGCATGTGGGAGTCTTCCCAGGTCAGGGATCAAACCTGTGTCTCCTGTATTTGGCAAGTGGATTCTTTACCGGTGAAGCACCGGGAAAGCCCCTTTATTTATTTTTAAATTTTTATTGTATAAGTCATTTTCCTTTTTCAAAGCAACCTCACCTGTGGTACTTTGTTACGATGGCCTGAGCTGACTAATACATTGATTTTATTTTTATTTATTTATTTTAGTATTCATTTGGCTTTGCCGGGTCCCGGCTGCAGCACATGGGACCTTCAGTCTTTGTGGCACCATGTGAGGTCTTCAGTTACGGCCTGCGAACCCTTAGTTGTAGCATATGGCCTCTAGTTCCCCGACCGGGAATGCGACCCAGGCCACCTACATTGGGAGCATGGAGTCTTAGCCACTAGACCAGCAGGGAAGTCCCGAATTATCTTATTGCTGCATCTGTTCCATGAGCATGTGTTACCTGCCTGCTGTGCACCAGGTGCTTGCCTGGTGTAGAGGATTCTACCCTCATGGCACTGAGTCTTGGGGGTACCGGGAGGACTTCCCTGGGGTAGCATCACTGAAGTGAGCTTCCTGGGTGAGTGGATGGCAGGTGAGGGAAAGACACAAGCTTTCCAGGCCCAAAGAGCAGCTTGGGGTGGAAGTGAAGGGTGGAGGAGGGAAGAGATGATAGGCTCGAGAAACCAAAAGAGGACAGTGGGGCAGAACAACAGGGGGCAAAGGCTTGAGATGAGACCACAGACTCACTGGAGGCTAGATCATACTGGACCTATAGGCCATTGCAAGGAGTGTGGACCTTGTCGTTCATTCAGCCAACACTGGGCTTCTCCCCTGTGCTAGGCATGGTGCAGTCTACAAAGTCATGGCACCCTTGGGGTGCCTTGGTCTAGTGAGAAGCTTTTGAACAACATAGATGGCCTTTTCTTAAGTTCTGTGATAGAAATGTGAGCCAGAGGCCAGGGAAACACCAGGGGAGAGGAGCTGCCTCTGCTTGAGAGGGCAGTGACATTTGACCTGGGTTTTGAAGGATGAATAGGAGTTTGACAGGAAAGAGAGGAAAGGCATTCCCAGCAGTGAAAGCAGGCACAGAGGTATGAAAAAGTCCAGGGAGTTTGGGAGAAATGCCAACAACTGAAGTCACGCTGGGCACCGGAAAGAGGAGAGGCCAGAAGGTCAAGTCCACAGATTCTCAGGCTTGAGCCAGAGGTGAGCTTTCGTCCTCCAAGCAGTGAGGAGAGGGACGCCAGGTGTGAGCAGGAGAGGAAGATCTCTCTGCCAGGTTGTGGGGCAGGTGGGGCGACAGGAGGGGAGAGCGAGGTCACTGCTACCCAGTGGGCTGTAGCCATGGCCATGCGGGGGCTGTGGCGGGGGCTGGGAGAGAGATCTCTTTTTATTTTCAAAGAAGGTGGGGGCTGTGGAGCTTGCCCCTCTCTGTGTCCCCAGACTGGGCCGGCACAATGCCCAGAAAAGGGACCTCTCATTCCAGGGCAATGGGCTGCCTGCTGCGCCAACTTTGAAGACCAGAGGCTCTTTCCAAAAGAGTAAGGATTCCAGCCAGCTGGGCCCATGGGCTGTGTCCAAAGCAAACAGGAAAAGGCCATGGTGGGCCAGGCAGGGCCTCTTTCTTTGTTTGGAGTCGGGAACAGGCCAAGCAGGCTTGTGTGTCTCTCTGCTGCAAAGGTGGGAGCAGGCTGCAGGCCCTACAGAGTAAAACTTGTTGCGGGGGGAATACATGGCCCCTGGGTGCCAGCCTTCAAGGGCACAAGGTGCCCAAGCTGGAGCCCTCCCCCGGGGTCTTGGTTTCCCACTCTTGCCCTTTGGTCATCAGCCCAGGCCTAATAGGGGTGGCTGCAGGTCACTGCAATGGAAAGTCCACACTGCCCAGACCAGGGCCCCGGGGGCATGTTTCCAGAGAGAAGGAGGGAAGTGCTGACTGCTCAGAGCACCCTCGAGCCCAGGGCACCTGGGATTCCCCTGAAGACTCTATCCTGTACTCAGACCCAGGCCAGATGACAGGTGGCAGTCATTCAGTCTCCCTGGGATGCCTGGATGAATTAACCTATGAATATATTCAACCCACTCACGCATTTCTTTCCCAAGCCTCCAGGCAAGCTCAGGGGATGGCCAACCCAAGCCAGGGCAGGGAGTGGTAGAGGAACAGGGTCTTCAGGGAGCTGATGGAGGAGGCAGACTCAAGCCCTGAGATGCATCTGGCCCAAGTAAGAGTCTTGCCTGTCTGCCATGGTTGGAGAAGGGCTCAGAGAAGGAGCAGACCATTCTCCCAGGGCAAAGTGGGAGTAGAGATGGGTGGAGGAGGGCTACAGAGACTCCAATAAGGTGTGACTCCTGAGTAGACTCACTCATGCATCCATGCACCAGTCCCTGCCTGTGTGCATTCACTTCAGTTCAGTTTAGTCGCTCAGTCATGTCCGACTCTTTGTGACCCCATGGATTGCAGCACGCCAGGCCTCCCTGTCCATTACCAGCTCCCGGAGTTTACCCAAACTCATGTCCATCAAGTCGGTGATGCCATCCAGCCATCTCATCCTCTACAGTCCCCTTCTCCTCCTGCCTAAAATCTTTCCCAGCATCAGAGTCTTTTCCAATGAGTTGGTTCTTTGCATCAGGTGGCCAAAGTATTGCAGTTTCAGCTTCAGCATCAGTCCTTCCAAAGAACACCCAGGACTGATCTCCTTTAGGATGGACTGGTTGGATCTCCTTGCAGTCCAAGGAACTCTCAAGAGTCTTCTCCAACACCACAGTTCAAAAGCAACAATTCTTTGGCACTCAGCTTTCTTTAAAGTCCAACTCTTACATCCATACATGACTACTGGAAAAACCATAGTCCTGACTAGACGGACATTTGTTGGCAAAGTAATGTCTCTGCTTTTTAATATACTGTCTAGGTTGGTCATAACTTTTCTTCCAAGGAATAAGTGTCTTTTAATTTCATGGCCGCAGTCACCATATACAGTGATTTTGGAGCCCAAAAAAGTAGTCTGTCACAGTTTCCACTGTTTCCCCATCTATTTGCCATGAAGTAATGGGACCAGATGCCATGATCTTAGTTTTCTGAATGTTGAGCTTTAAGCCAACTTTTTCACTCTCCTCTTTCACTTTCATTAAGAGGCTCTTAAGTTCTTCTTTGCTTTCTGCCATAAGGCTGGTGTCATGTGCATATCTGAGGTTATTGATATTTCTCCCTGCAATCTTGATTCCAGCTTGTGCTTCTTCCAGCCCAGCATTTCTCATGATGTACTCTGCATATAAATTAAATAAGCAGGGTGACAATATACAGCCTTGACTTACTCCTTTCCCGATTTGGAACCAGTCTATTCCATGTTCAGTTCTAACTGTTGCTTACTGACCTGCATACAAATTTCTCAAGAGGCAGGTCAGGTGGTCTGGTATTCCCATCTCTTTCAGAATTTTCCATAGTTTGTGGTTATCCATACAGTCAAAGGCTTGGGCATAGTCAATAGAGCAGAAATTGATGTTTTTCTGGAACTCTCTTGCTTTTTCGATGATCCAACAGATGTTGGCAATTTGATCTCTCGTTCCTCTGCCTTTTCTAAAACCAGCTTGAACATTTGGAAGTTCATGGTTCACGTACTGTGGAAGCCTGGCTTGGAGAATTTTGAGCATTACTTTGCCAGTGTGTGATATGTGTGCAATTGTGCGGTAGTTTGAACATTCTTTGGCTTTGCCTTTCTTTGGGCTTGGAATGAAAACTGACCTTTTCCAGTCCAGTGGCCACTGCTGAGTTTTCCAAATTTGCTGGCATGTTGAGTGCAGCACTTTCACAACATCGTCTTTCAGGATTTGAAATAGCTCAACTGGAATTCCATCACCTCCACTAGCTTTGTTCGTAGTGATGCTTCCTAAGGCCCACTTGACTTCACATTCCAAGGTGTCTGGCTCTAGGTGAGTGATCATGCCATCGTGATTATCTTTGTCATGAAGATCTTTTTTGTATAGTTCTTCTGTGTGTTCTTGACACCTCTTCTTAATATCTTCTGCTTCTGTTAGGTCCATACCATTTCTGTCCTTTATTGAGCCCATCTTTGAATGAAATATTCCCTTGGTATCTCTAATTTTCTTGAAGAAATATCTAGTCTTTCCCATTTCATTGTTTTTCTTTATTTCTTTGCACTGATCACTGAGGAAAGCTTTCTTATCTCTCCTTGCTATTCTTTGGAACTCTGAATACAAATGGGTTTATC
The DNA here is from genome assembly GCF_032405125.1 of Capricornis sumatraensis. Taxonomy (NCBI): domain Eukaryota; kingdom Metazoa; phylum Chordata; class Mammalia; order Artiodactyla; family Bovidae; genus Capricornis; species Capricornis sumatraensis. Next base: position 26,995,059 of record NC_091087.1, on the reverse strand, counting down.
TTCCCTTTTCTCCTTTGCTTTTCTCTTCTTTTCTTTTCACAGCTATTTGTAAGGCCTTCTCAGACAGCCATTTTGCATTTTTGCATTTCTTTTTCTTGGGGATGGTCTTGATCCCTGTCTCCTGTACAGTGTCACGAACCTCTGTCCATAGTTCTTGAGGTACTCTGTCTATCATATCTAATCCCTTGAATCTATTTCTCACTTCTACTGTATAATTGTAAGGGATTTGATTTAGGTTATACCTGAATGATCTAGTGGTTTTCCCTACTTTCTTCAATTTAAGTCTGAATTTGGCAATAAGGAGTTCATGATCTGAGCCACAGTCAGCTCCCGGTCTTGTTTTTGCTGACTGAATAGAGCTTCTTCATCTTTGGATGCAAAGAATGTAATCAGTCTGACTTTGGTATTGACCATCTGGTGATGTCCATGTGTAGAGTCTTCTCCTGTGTTGTTGGAAGAGGGTGTTTGCTATGACCAGTGCGTTCCCTTGGCAAAACTCTGTTAGCCTGTGATCTGCTTTGTTTTGTACTCCAAGGCCAAGTTTGCCTATTTTCCTAGGTGTTTCTTGACTTCCCACTTTTGCATTCTCTAGTCCCCTATAATGAAAAGGACATCTTTTGGGGGTGTTCTAGAAGATCTTGTAGGTCTTCATAGAACTGTTCAACTTCAGCTTCTTCAGCATTACTGGTCAGGGCATAGACTTGGATTACTGTGATATTGAATGGTTTGCCTTGGAAACAAAGAGAGATCATTCTGTCATTTTTGAGACTGCATCCAAGTATTGCATTTTGGACTCTTGTTGGCTATGATGGCTACTCTATTTCTTCTAAGGGATTTTTGCCCACAGTAGTAGATATCATCTGAGTTAAATGGTCATTTAGTAGTAGATGGTCATCTGAGTTAAATTCACCCCTTCCAGTCCATTTTAGTTCGCTGACTCCTAAAATGTCAACATTCACTCTTGCCATCTCCTGTTTGACCACTTCCAATTTGCTTTGATTCATGGGCCTAACATTCCAGATTCCTATACAATATTGCTCTTTCCAGCATCGGACTTTGCTTCTATCACCAGTCACATCCACAACTGGGTGTTGTCTTTGCTTTGGCTCCATCCCTTCATTCTTTCTGGAGTTATTTCTCCACTGATCTCTTCTCACTGTTAGCATATTGGGCACCTACCGACCTGGGGAGTTCCTCTTTCAGTGTCCTATATTTTTGCCTTTTCATACTGTTCAGAGGGTTCTCAAGGCATTCACTTAACAAATATTTATTGAGGACATCCAGTGGTGAAGAATCCACCTGCAATGCAGGGTACGTGGGTTTGATCCCTGGTCTGGGAAGATCCCACATGCTGTGGAGCAACTAAGCCCATGTGCCATGACTACTTAGCCCACTACTTAGAGCCCGTGCTCCACAATGAGAGAGGCCAACTAGAGAGCAGCCCCCTCTCCCTGCAGCTAGAGAAAGCCTGCCTGCAGCAATGCAGACCCAGGGCAGCCAAAAATAAATAAATAAAAAATTAAAACTATACATAGAAAAACCCAAGTATGTGCTGAGTGACTACTGCGTGCCTGACGCCATCAGTGAGCAGGGGCAGCCATTGACTGCTCTCATGGGGGTCTGCTGGTGGTGGGTGTGGGGGAAGCACTCAGGTCAGCACCACACAGGTCAAATGGAAAACTATGCCCAATTATAGGGCTTTGAAGAGAGGTTTGTCGTTCTCAGGACCTTGACCTGGCCAGGGAGGCCAGGGTATCTTCTCTGAGAAAGACTTGAAGAATAAATAGGGAGTAACCAGGGCAGGAGTCGGGGGAAGATGATCCAAGCAGAGAGAATTGCACGTGCAAAGGTCCTGTGGTAGATGGCCTGGATGAAGGCCAGATTGGCTAGGGTTCCACAGCAGAGGGGAGTGTGGTGAGAATGAGGTCAGGCAGTCAGCCAGCTGACAGCACTTGACTTGTGGGTATCCTTAGAAGGTTTGGTCTGAATTCTGAGAGCAAAAGGACACTTTTAAGCAGTGGTGCAAAATGATTCAATTTATGTAGCAAACTGGTTTGGTGGTGTCGTTCAGTCAATAAGTCGTGTCTGACTCTTTGCAACCCCATGGACTGCAGCACATGAGGCTTCCCTGTCCTTCGCCATCTCCTGGAGCCTGCTCAAACTCATGTCCATTGAGTCGGTGATGCCATCCAACCATCTCCGGCTCTGTCATTCCCTTCTCCTCCTGGTCTCAATCTTTCCCGGCATCAGGGTCTTTTTTCAATGAGTTGGCTCTTTGCATCAGGTGGCCAAAGTAGTGGAGCCTTCAGCTTCAGCATCAGTCCTTCCAATGAATATTCAGGGTTTGAGGAGCCCAGATGTTAGCAAGGAGTCCCTGAGGGTCTAGAAGTGCCCACATAAACAGTGAGAATGGCTTTGACTCAGGACACGGTGAGACTGGGGGGCAGGGTGAGTTGAATGTTGGGGTGGGGATCAGGCAGTGTTGAAGTCTGAGAAACTGGGCTGGTGGATGGGGGGGCGGTGACAATGAACGTCATATTCCTGTAAGAACATATTATATTGAGTATGATAAGTAATATCTTCGTTTTTCCCAGGGGTAGAATGGCTGACTTCTGGGGAAAAAGGACAAAGGACTTTCAGGTTCTACTATAATTTGTGTGCTCGGTCACTCAGTTATGTCTGACTCTTTGCGACTCCTCAGACTGTAGCCCACCAGGCTCCTCTGTCCATGGGATTTCCCAAGCAGGAATACTGGAGTGGGTTGCCATTTCCTCCTCCAAGGGGTCTTCCTGACCCAGGGTTTGAACTCACGTCTCTTGCATCTCCTGCACTGGCAGGAGGATTCTTTACCACTAAGCCACCTGGGGAGCCCTCTACTATAGTAGATGGTGTTTAATATGTTTTCTCACTAAATCTGTTCAACAAACCTGAGAAATAAATTCTAACGTGTGTATGAAGAAAGGGGTCTCGGAAATAACCTGCCCAAGGTCATGGCTGGGAAGAGGTTAAACCTCCACCAGCCTCCTCTCTTTAAAACAAAAAAAGGCAAAACAACTTCATTTCATTCTACTCAGTGTGCTGATAATTGAGGGGAAAGTTTTGGCAAGAAGGGAAAGGGAGGGGACCTGGAAGAACTCCTTGCTCTGGAAGAATGCAAGGGAGGCTGGGGCCATGGCTCTGGGGCACCCCAGGCCCTGTCCAACCACAGGGGTGCCCGACTTGCTCTTGACCCGAGCCGGAAGCCGATTCTCCCTTTCCCTCTACCTCCCACCTCCTGCCAGGGAAGTCCTAACCTCCCGGATCTAACCTCCATCCTCCTGTTTCTGTGCCCGCTGTCTCAGCTCGCAGGCGCATCCAAGCCACCTGGCTGCTACCTCTCCCTGCTGGCTGCCTGCCTGCCCTTCAGCCCTTGGTGGGGCTCCCAGGCGGCCTGTAACTGGATACCAGACACCGATTCGTCCCTTCAGGCACCCCCCGCCGAGCTGCACTCCACGCACCCTGTTTCTGGATCTGCTCTTGGAAACCTGGATAGTGCGTGTTTCCACTCAGCCCAGTGACCTTCGCCTGTCTGAGCTCTGGTTAATTTTTGCCCAGTCTTTGCAGGCTCTGGGGCCCCTCCCCTTCGGGGATATAAGCCTGGCCTGAGGCTGCCCTGTTCCCTGCCCGTTCCTGAGCCTCCCCGGGCTCCCTCCCCGTCCTCAGCATGGCCAAAGGACTCTACATTTCCAAGGCGCTGGGCATCCTGGCCATTCTCCTGGGTGTGGCAGCCCTGGCCACCATCATCGCTCTGTCTGTGGTGTACGCCCAGGAGAAGAACAAGAATGCCGAATGTGGCACGAGCCCCACGGGCCCCACGGGCCCCACAACCACCTCGGCCACCACCGTGGACCAGAGCAAGCCGTGGAACCGGTACCGCCTCCCCACAACCCTCTTGCCCGACTCCTATAGGGTGACGCTGAGGCCCTACCTCACTCCCGACGAGAACGGCCTGTATATCTTCACGGGCTCAAGCACCGTCCGCTTCGCCTGCAAGGAGTCTACAGACGTCATCATTATCCACAGCAAGAAGCTCAACTACACCACCAACAATGGGCACTTGGTGGTCCTGAGGGGTGTAGGGGGTGCCCAGGCCCCCGAAATCGACAGGACCGAGCTGGTGCTGCTCACAGAGTATCTGGTGGTGCACCTCAAGAGCCCGCTGGAGGCGGGCAAGATGTATGAAATGGAGACCACCTTTCAGGGGGAGCTGGCCGACGACCTGGCGGGCTTCTACCGCAGCGAGTACATAGACAACAATGCCAAAAAGTGAGTCAGAGGTGGGCCTGCCAGGTGGGGGCGGATCCTAGACGCCGGGGCAGAGCGGGATCCTGGGGGCCAAGGAAGGGCTGGGATTCGGAGCCTTTGAATGTTCCAAAGCCCTTGGCTGGCCCATCGGTCCATCCAAAGTTCCCAAGACAATCAGCCGTTTCCCCCCCACCCCACTCAATCGGGAGTCAGGGATGAACAATGAAAGCCACCTTGGACAGATAAGAGAACAGGCTCTGAGGAGAGAAATGTGCCAGTGTCTCCCGGCTAATACAAGATGGGGGCAGCCAGGACTTTGACCGTGAGTCCAGAAGGAGTTCTGATCACCCGTGTCAGCTGGCCTGTCAGCCTCGAGGTGGCCTAGGAGAGGAAAGGGGGGGTGGGGGGTAAGGGGACAGGGATGAGACCAGGCAGCATCTGTGAGCCTGCCCCCCTGCACACCCAGCCACAGCCTGCAGCCCCTACCCTGCACACCCACGGGCACAGACACTCTGTGGGCACATCCTCTAACCCCCTGCTCTGGGCAGGGTGCTGGCCACCACGCAGATGCAGTCGACAGATGCCCGGAAGTCCTTCCCCTGCTTTGACGAGCCCGCCATGAAGGCCACATTTAACATCACCCTCATCCACCCCAAGGAACTCACAGCCCTGTCCAACATGCCACCCAAAGGTGAGCAGGTCTGGCTGCGGCCTCATGGCCTGGGCCTGGGAAAGCCGACCCTCCCCCCCAGGGCTGGGGTGCAGGGGCAGGGGGTGGGGCACACCTCCACAGGCCTGCATGCTCCCTGACCAGGTCCCAGTGTCCCACTTGAGGGAGAGCCCGACTGGAACGTCACTGAGTTTGAAACCACGCCTGTAATGTCCACGTACCTCCTGGCCTACATTGTGAGCGAGTTCACAAGTGTGGAGTCACAGGCGCCCAGTGGTGTCCAGGTATGAGGCCCAAGCTCACCTCGCCTTCCCCAGGGTTGGTCTTGGCCTGGGAGACATTCCTGTTTATCCTCATCCTGGTCCCAGCCCCTAGGCAGTGTGTGCACCCCAGCTCTGAGTCATCTTGGGCAGGTGTCTTTAGTTCTCTGAGCCTCAGTCTCTGCATCTGGAAAGTGGGACCCTCCTCATTAGCGGGGGCTTCCACAGTAGCTCAGTGGTAAAGAATCCGCCTGCAGTGCAGGAGCCGCGGGAGGTACAGGTTCAATCCCTAGGTAGGCAAGATCCCCTGGAGAAGGAAATGGCAACCCGCTCCAATATTCTTGCCTGGAGAATCCCCATGGACTGAGGAGCCTGGCAGGCTACAGTCCATGGGGTTGCAGAGAGTCAGACACAACAGAAGCGAATTAGTATGCACCCCTAATGAAGGGAGTTCCCGATTCCTGGGTGCCAGAGAGTCGCCATGGCTCATTCCCCGTAGGCCCCTCCCTACGGCTCTAAGAGAGACACCCCCACTCCACACACTCCCTGCTGACCAACTTCCCAGTTTAACCTGGTTGGTCACCAGCCTGCCAGACTCTGGGACTTGGTCCACTTGCACGGGACCCAGGAAGAGCCCCTGACCTCTCCTATCCTCTTTGCAGATCCGGATCTGGGCTCGGCCAAAAGCAACTGCAGACAGGCATGGCCTTTACGCCCTGAATGTGACAGGTCCCATCCTGAACTTCTTTGCCAATCATTACAATACAGCCTACCCACTCCCCAAATCTGGTGAGTGAGGGGCCTTGCGTTGGGGGAAAGTGAATGGGTCTCCCCCTTCATTCCCGGAAGCCATCCTGCCAACCACCTGGCCTCCCCAGACCAGATTGCCCTGCCTGACTTCAACGCCGGTGCCATGGAGAACTGGGGGCTGGTGACCTACCGGGAGAACGCGCTGCTCTATGACCCTCAGTCTTCCTCCAGCAGCAACAAAGAGCGAGTAGTCACTGTGATTGCTCATGAGCTGGCCCACCAGGTATCCCCCCATCATGGGGAGCCCAGACCAAGAACATGGGGGGCTCCAGGGGGAGATGGCCCAAGTCATGGCTATGTCCTCAGAAGCTGAGAAGGGAGTGGGGATTCCACCTGGCCAGGGGGTTCGGGGAGGAGTCAGGATGAAGTCAGTAAAGCCTCCAGCTCAAGACTGGCGTGTGGGGAGCATTTGGGAAAGGGTAGCCCTGAATGTCGTTAGTGACCGCGAGGTCTGAGTGATTTGCTGGGCTGACCCCTTTCCCTTACAGTGGTTTGGGAACCTGGTGACCCTGGCCTGGTGGAATGACCTGTGGCTGAATGAGGGCTTTGCCTCCTACGTGGAGTACCTGGGAGCTGACTATGTGGAGCCCACCTGGAATCTCGTGAGCCCCCTGCCTGGGGACCGCTGGGGTCTGGGATGGGCGATGACCTGGGTCACCCCTTCCGAGGCCAGTCCCCTGATTGGCTGTTGGGGGTTTGCAGAAAGACCTCATTGTGCCGAACGATGTGTACCGTGTAATGGCTGTGGACGCACTGGTCACCTCTCACCCACTGACCACCCCTGCCGACGAGGTCAACACCCCTGCCCAGATCAGCGAGATGTTCGATACCATCTCCTACAGCAAGGTGCTGCCCAGCCCCCATGCTGGTCCTCCGACAGTCGAGGGGTGGGTGGGGAGGGCGGCAGGGGTTCAGCCCCCCAGGGCTCCGGGAGCACCCGCCCAGCCTGATGGGGACACAGGGTCCCCCGGCTGGCTCGACACAGCCTCTTGAGCTCCCTCCTCTCCACAGGGAGCCTCAGTCATCCGGATGCTCTCGAATTTCCTGACTGAGGACCTGTTCAAGAAGGGCCTGGCGGTGAGGATCCTCGGCCAGTCACGGGGTGGTGGTGGGGGGGTGTTTCCCTGGCCTCACAGAGGCTGTGGCCAAGCCTGGGGCCACAGCTCTGCCCTCACAGAGCTCTGTCTTTCCACAGTCCTACTTGCAGGCCTTTGCCTATCAGAACACCACCTACCTGAACCTCTGGGAGCACCTGCAGATGGTCAGTACCAATCAGCCCTCCTGAAGACGTTCTGTGGGGGTCCTGAGATGCTGAAAGCCCCAGGGCCGGCAGCACCCCCGTGGGAGAGAAGGTGCCCAGCTCCCCTGCTTACCCCACCCCCCAGGCAGGATGTCTGGAGCCTGGCCTGCTCATTGGCTGCTCCTCTGTAAAGTGGGTGCAGCGATGGCTCCTTGAAGGAGGTGTGGCCAGAGCCTGGGTCATGAGCCTGGCAGGTGGCCCCTCCCCACCTTGCACTATAGTGAAGTTTATGAGGGGAGCTGGGGAGCACCCTCCTCTGAGTGTTGAGGAAACGGGCTCTCACGTTTCCCAAGACCAAGCCATCATCTCCCTGGAACTTTGGAGCCAGTCATTCACCAGCCCAGCACTCCTGGCTGCCCTGTGCCCCACCCAGCCCCTCCCAGGCACCACTTTGCACACACCAGCACCCTCAGCACGCCCTCTGACCCTCCCATCCAGCCCCACTTCACATTCCTGTCCACTCAGACCCCTAGGGGCCCTGTCTGGGGCAGACCCTCTGACCACTCCTACCCTCCCACCTGGCCCTCTCCGCCTCTCCTGAGCCTGGCGTCTGCACCCTCTCCATCACCCTCCGTCATCTCCCACCCCTTCTCTGTGGCCCTGGTCAGCCTGGCTGACCCCTCCATGTGCCTGCACGCCATGACCAGCCTGACCAGGGAGGGGAGACACCAGGCCTTGTCACAGAGTCACAGGTGGGCTGCTGGGCCCTCCTGGCTGATCTCCAGCCCAACATCCCTCTGTCGTGAGCCTGGTCCCCACCCCCACCTCCCGCAGCCTCAGTCCCTCTCCTCTGCTTCCACTGTCTGCCTTGCCCAACCTGTTTCCTTCACACCGACACCCCTCCAAGCTGCATCTCCCCCTTCCTCTCCCCCGAATCCCCTCTCTCTGCAGCCCCCCAGAGATCCTGTCCCTCTCAGCTTGCGCCTTCTGATAGCATCTTCTGCCCTCTACCTATGCTCTTCTTAGTTTTTTATTTTCTCCGTTATTAACAAATGTGGTTGTTTTTTTGTTATTATGAAAGCCATAGGCACACGTGAGAAAAGGTTTAAGACAATAACAACCATCCTAAGCCCATCCCCAGACCCCCACCCGTGTGTGTTTCCTTCACATCGCCCACAGCCCTCTGCTTCTCCCTGCCTGTGACTTGGGGACACTGGTTTCCCTTTATCTCTGTCTCTTCCCCTTGCCTGTCTTCCCAGATTTGTTCAGGCTGAGCCATAGGCCATCCTGGGTGCCCCTCCCTGGCACACACGCACCTCAGGCTTGATCACAGAATGTGGGGTTTGGGGAGGGCATGCAGACTTCCTTAATCAACACAGAATGAACCAGAGGCTGGAAAGCTCTTGGCTCGTCCAGCGCTGGGCAGCTGAGAGGAGGGCGAGGCAGGCTGGGAGCCCAGCTACAACCTCGTGGCCCAGTGCTCTTCCACTGCCTCCCAGCAAGGTGGCACCCTAAGGAGAGGGCAGGGGTGCAGGGGAGAATGGCAGGGGGGAGGATGGCCGTCCGCTCATGGTTGCACCATCGCCCTCTGCCCAAGGCCGTGGACAGTCAGTCGTCCATCATGCTGCCAGACACCGTGAGTGCCATCATGGACCGCTGGACCCTTCAGATGGGCTTCCCGGTCATCACCGTGGACACTAACACAGGGACCATCTCCCAGAATCACTTCCTCCTTGACACCAGCTCCACTGTCACCCGCCCCTCAGAGTTCAAGTGAGCAGACGGGGTCACCGAGACAGGCGTCCCAGGGAGGTTCTTAGGGGCGGTTGCCGTGAGATCCTCCGACCGTAGCAGGGCCTGGCCCGCTGTGGCCCCTGCCATAGTGGTTGGTGTCAGTCTAGCTCCTGGGCCAGGAGGAGGGGGGCATTTAGTGCCAGAGTCAGGCAGAAACTGGGAGCCTGGGCAGGACTGTTTTCTGCTGGCAGTGGCCAAGAGCTGCCGTTTCTCACCCTTGGCCTCTGGGATTTCTTGTTCCAGCTATCTGTGGATTGTTCCCATCTCATCCATCAGAAATGGCCAGCCGCAAGAACACTACTGGCTTCGGGGCCAAGAGAGAAGTAATCCAGCCCTCCCCTAGGGGACAGTAACCCCCAGGCCATCCTGCCAGCTCCTGGCCCTGTTCTGGGGTTTTGGCAGGCCTCATCCTTGGGGGTGTCCATCGTCCTTTGGAGCCAGCTTCTTTAGTTCTAAGTTCTACTCTGTTGTTGCCCAGCTGTGGGACCTCAGTCAAGTTACCATCTGTCACTGGTCTCCCATTTCCCCATCTGTAAAATGGGGCTGGAGACATCTACCCGCATTGAGTTGTATGAAGATTAAGGGAGAGGATTCCCGTGAAATATTCACAACAGTGCCTGGCACGCAGTATGCACGGTCCTGCTCAGCCAGGCACCGAGGGAACCAAGGTCAGGTCAGGCCATCCCCTGCCTAAGCCAAGGCTACAGATGGAGGGAAGGGAGACAAGCCATTCGTACCTCCTGGAGCTGTGCCGAGTGCTCAGTCAGAGGCGTTTATGGCCTCTGGGGCAGGTGGGCAGAGATCAGAGAATAAGGAGGCTTTCCCTTCATGGAGAGGTGAGGAAAAGCTTTCTGGAGGAGCTGAATTGAGTCAGAGGACTAGCAGGTGCTCACCGGGCTAATGGTGGCAGAGAGAAGCCGCCCAGGCAGAGTCAATAGCAGTGCGAGTCTTGAGGTAGGAGAGAACGTGGGGACTGAGCTTGGCTGAGACAGAGGAGCAGCCTTGAGGTGACTCTGGCCCCTGCCAGCTGCAGGAGACAGTGTCCTCAGGCCAGGAGGAGCCAACGTGATTGAGTCTGATCTGCAGGCATGGAAGGAGCCCCTCCAGCTGCCGAGAGGGGCTGGAGAAGGAGCAGTGGCCTGGGAAGCTGAGTCTGAGCTGCAGAGGGTATTGCCGATGGAGTTGTCCCAGCGGGTGTCACTGGCCCGGCCACTTAGGTTCACAGATGGCAACTGGTCTGTCCAAGGTCACCCGTCAGAGTTTGTCCAGGCACCTGGTCCCACCCTTCTTCTCCACCCCTCACCTTGGTGTGGGCCCAGCGGCCTGAGGGCCAGCTGCTGCCAGGCTGCCCGGGAGGCGGTTCTGCCGAGGCCTGGGGAGGGGAGAGCCCCGGTCAGGTCAGCCTGGGGCCTTCTGAGCAGCCCCTCCCAGCTCTGGTCTCTCCCCACAGACCAGAGTGACCTCTTCAAAGCCGCAGCGGACGACTGGGTCCTGCTGAACATCAACGTGACGGGCTATTACCAGGTGAACTACGACGAGAACAACTGGAAGAAGATTCAGAATCAGCTGATGTCAAGGCCAGAGGTGGGTGCCTGCTGGCCCATGCGTCCCCTGCCCAAGGCCCAGTCCCAAGATGGCAGCCCAGACTGCAGGGCCTGCCCCATGGCCCGCCTGAGGTCACACGCTCTGTTGCCCCTTCTAGAACATCCCTGTCATCAACCGGGCGCAGGTCATCTACGACAGCTTCAACCTGGCCAGGTGAGTGCCTGCCCCTCCTCCCTTGGGGCCCCCGGCTCAGCCGCGGAAGCCCGGCGACTTGGCAAGTGTGACTCTATAGTGAGAGCCCGTGCTCCCTTCCGTGGTCCTCATCGTGTGCCAGGAATGGGGTGCGGGCTCCCTGTGCTTCGGGACGCCCCTCCCTTGGCCCCACAGCCCCAGACAGTATCACCATTCAGCCCAGAGTTTCCAGAGAAGGAATCAGAGTCTCAGAGTTTGAGCATCTTGCCTGAGGTCACACAGTAACTCATGACAGCCAGATACAGATCTGTCCAACTCTGGAACTCCAGTGTGCTCCACCACACCCAGGTTTTCCTGAGGGCTCCCTGTGGGTCAGGCTTCCAAGGTGGCACTAGTGGTAAAGAACCCACCTGCCAATGCAGGTAACTTAAGAGACTCGGGTTCGATCCCTGGCTCAGGAATATCCCTGGGAGGAGAGCATTGCCTAGGGAATCCCATGGACAGGGGAGCCTGGCAGGCTACAATCCATTGAATTGCACAGAGTTGAACACAATTGAAGTGACTAAGCCCACATGTGTGCCCCTGTCTCTCTCTTGAGTCACTCAGTCGTGTCCAACTCTTGTAACCCCATAGTTTATAGCCCGCCAGGCTCCTCTGTCCATGGGATTCTCCAGGCAAGAATACTGGAGTGGATTCTGTTTACTTCTGTTGGGGATCTTCCCAACCCAGGGATCGAACCAATGTCTCCTGCACTGCAGGCAGATTCTTTACCCTTTACCGACTGAGCTATGAGGGAGGTCAGGCTAAAAAACCTGGGAAGGACATGACAGGAGAGAGGCAGGCATAGATAAACAGAGATATATTGAGCAGCTGCTGTGTGTGTAAGCGCCGGCAGGTGCTAAGTTCTTTGATGTAAGTTGATGTCACCCATAGACATGGACATTTATGAACAGATGGCCTGAGAAGGTGGAGGGAGGAAATCTGCCTCCCTCCAAGAGGTGGGCAGAGCAGAGAGCAAAGGCCTCTTGTCTTTTTGAATCTCAGATCTGTCTCTTAAGGTCTATGTGGGCTTTGGCAAGGTACGTCACCTCTCTGAGCCTCAGTTTCCTCATCTGTAAAATGGGGATAATGAGCAAGGGAATGTGACTGGGAGTGGGTGCACGTCCATTACCCCTCCCCCCAGCTCCACCCGAGGTGAATGCTGGAGCTGGCCCATTTGGGCCTCTGGGACCTTAAGCTCTGGAAGGGGGCTGGGATTCCCACAGAGAGCCCAGGCTGGGTAGGGGTGCTTACTTGATCCCCTCTATCTGTTCCCAGTGCCCGCACGGTCCCTGTCACCCTGGCGCTGAACAACACCCTCTTCTTGAAAAATGAGACAGAGTACATGCCCTGGCAGGCAGCTGTGAGCAGCCTGAACTACTTCAAGCTCATGTTCGACCGCACAGAGGTCTACGGCCCCATGCAGGTACGTGCGAGGGGCCTGCCAGCGTCCAGTTCCCCAGTGCCTGAAATGATGCCACGAGGCAGTGAGTAGAAATATTGCCTGGAGTGGTGAAGCGCTGCACCCGGTCTTTGGTGGTGGTGAGAGAGCAGGAGGGATGGAAGGGTGAAGGGAGCAGGGACTGAGAAAGTGAGCAAGTTGGGCCCGGCAAGAAATGGAAAGACTTCTAGCAAAGTTGGCTAAATCTGGAAATTAGCACTATCAGAAGGCAACAGAAAAAGGCACAGTACAGGAAGGGGATGGGAGTGGGGGCAAAGCCTTCAACCTGTTGTGTGGCCTCCGGCAGTCCTCTTCAGCCCAAAAGAATCCTCTGTGAAAAGAGCGGGCCTCTGCTTGCCTAGCAGATGTTAACAGTTTGGAAGCTTGAGGGGAAGGTAGAGGGAAGGGATGGGGGGATGGCGGCAGGGGGCGGATCAGAGGCAGAGGCGAATTGCTTGCTCTGTATCCATAACTGAATGCAGAGGGATGGTCACTGCAGTGTGGTTTATAAAAGACAAGAAAACCGAAAACACTTAAATGCCCAACAGCTGGGGACTGGTTAAGTAAGCTAGAATATCCATTTGATGGAATATTATGTAGTCATTGGGCTTCCCTGGTGGCTCAGTGATAAGGAATCTTCCTATAATGCAAGAGACGCAGGTTCCATCCCTGGGTCAGGAAGATCCCCCCCGGAAAGAGAATGGCAATCCACTCCTGTATTCTTTTTTTTTTTCATGTATTTATTTTAATTGGAGGATAATTTGTTTATAATATTGTGATGGTTTTTGCCATACATCAATATGCATCAGCCTTAGGCATACACCAAATGATTCTCCAGTATTCTTGCTTGGAGAATTCCATGGACAGAGGAGCCTGGCGGGCTACAGTCCATGGGGTCTCAAAAAGTAGGACAAGACTGAGCAACTAACTCTTTCTTAACACTTTGGGGTGGTTAGTATTTTCTGCTTATGCTTTATGGAATTTTCTAAGTTCCCCACAATAAAGGCAGAATACTTTCAATCGGGCGGTGGGGGATGGTAGGCCCTAAAACGATATTAGGAAATAGTGACACTTAGACATGGAGTGTCAGAACTGGTGGAGGCTTTGAGGAGAAAGAACCTCAGATCAGTCACCTGAAACCTGGACTAGTGCCGCCCCTTGGAGTACTATCTGGCCTTGGGTTACTCCCTTAGCCTCTGGCCTCTTGCTTCTGTAACCATTAACCCTTGCTATGCTTGCTCACTCACGTCAGAGGTTCCGTGGGGCTCCAGGTGGATCAGGCTTGAGTCTCCTCTTTGATTTTTTAAAAAAATATTTATTTACTTACTTACTATTTGGTTGTGCCAGGTCTTAGTTTTTAGTATATATTTACTTACTTACTCACTTATTTGGCTGTGTTGGGCCTTAGCTGCAGTGCACGGGATCTTCATTGCATCATGGGGGATCTTCCCTTGTGGCACTAGGCTTAACTGCCCCAAGGCATGTGGGATCCTAATTCCCTGGCCAGGGATGCAACCCAAGCTCCCTGCATTGTGAGGCAAATTCTTAATCACTGGATCACCAGGGAAGCCCCAAGAGTCTCCTCTTTGAAGCTATTCATGTTTTCTTTCCCCAGAATTACCTCAGGAAGCAGGTTGAACCCATCTTCCTACATTTTGAAAATCTCACCAAAGGCTGGACTGAGATCCCAGAAAACCTGATGGACCAGTGAGTATGACCTGTCTTGGGTCTGGAGACCACAGGTGGCCCAGACACCCTGACCTGGGAAGTCCAGAGCAAGTTCCCACAGCATCCTCCTCGGAACTTCCCAATTCCTGGCTAGACCAGGGCCACCAGTCAGGGAGGAAACTGCCCCCTTCCTGACCCCACCCAGGAATGGGGGGCCCTGCCCCTAGGCTCTGTGTGGCCTGTGAACCCGTCTGGCCTCTGTGTGAAGGACCAAACTAAACCTCCCTGGTCCCCTCCCTGGCATGGTCATGCAGATTCTAGGTGTTAAAGTGGGGCTGGGGTCTGTGCCAGCCCTCCCTGGGCTGCACAAGGCAAGAAGCAAAGCACCCAAAGGGGAGGTGGGCTGTGGCCTTAGAGCCCCACACCAGCTGCCCTGCCTGGAGTTATATGCCAGCAGGTGGGCTACAGTCCACAGGGTCGCAAAGAGTCAGACACGACTGAAGTGTCTGAGCATAAGTACGAGCACGAGGAGTCAGGAGTCAGGGCCAGGCATGCTGACAGAGTGTCATCACCCCCGGTGCAGATACAGCGAGATTAACGCCATCAGCACTGCCTGTTCCAATGGGTTGTCTAAGTGTGAGGAGCTGGCCAAAACACTTTTCAGCCAGTGGATGAGCAACCCTGAAGTTAACCCGTGAGTGTGTCCCCTGCTTGTCCCCTGATCTTTATCTGTCCCTCAAGCTCACAACCCTGTCCTCATTAGACCCTCGTTCCCCGCCCCCTTGCTGCTTCTCCACCCCTGACACCCCCAACTCCATGCCAGGATCAACCCCAATCTGCGGTCCACCATCTACTGCAACGCCATCGCCCAGGGCGGCCAGGCAGAGTGGGACTTTGCCTGGAATCAGTTACAAAAAGCAGAGCTGGTTAATGAAGCTGACAAACTCCGCTCAGCGCTGGCCTGCACCAACCACGTCTGGCTCCTGAACAGGTGAGGACCAGAGCTGGATGGGGCTGGATGAGTTCCCCTCCCACCGGAGACCAGGGTCCCAACGTGGGGGAGAAGGAACCAGCCAGCCACCCACACTTTCCTTCGTGGGATCCTTCCTAGCCCGTACAGTGGGGCAGTGTGTTTCCCATTTTACAGATGAGGACACAGAGGCTCAGAGAAGCAAAACAACTCGCCCGAAGTCCAGAAGCTTTGCTAAGTAAAAAAAAAAAGCAACAACTAAGATTTGAGTCTGGATCTGGGTCCACATCCTCTGCTTTTAACTGCTGCATTTCTCCTGGCCTTTACCTCTCTCTCAAGGGTCCTGGCACAGGCTTCCCTGGGGGCTCAGTGGTAAAGAATCCACCTGTGGTGCAGGACACCTGGGTTCGATCCCTGGATCAGGAAGATTCCCCTGGAGGAGGAAATGGCAACCCACTCCAGTATTCTTGCCTGGGAAATCCCATGGACAGAGGAGCCTGGTGGGCTACAGTCCACGGGGTCGCAAAAGAGTCGGACATGACTTAGGGACTAAACAACAAGAGCCCTGCTGCGGATGGACCTGAGTCCTTCTGGACATCCAGCTGGGCACCCCCAAACCCTTGGATGAGGGCTCCTGGCTCCCACTGTGTGCCTCATTGCCATCTCCTGGACTTCAGGAATGAAGAGCCACCCTCAGTGTCAAAGACAGGAGTGGCCACTCTACCTGATATAGGAATCACCCCTTCCTTCCTTCATTCATCACTAGATACTTATCAGATACCTGGTCTGTGCCAAGCATGACACCTGGCATAGCCAGTGACCCTGCTCAGGGGACTCAGGGTCCCATCTATGAGAGGGAGGTAGGACCAAGGAGGCTTCAGCCTGCAGCATTCTGAAGGGATGTTGAGAAGATGCAGGAGAGGAATGCAGGAAAGGACGAAGGATGAGTGTGGGGGGGCGGGGGCAAGCAGGGTCCTTTTACTCACTGCACAGCATGCTGACCTCACAGGTACCTGAGTTACACCCTGAACCCCAACCTCATCCGGAAGCAGGACGCCACCTCCACCATTACCAGCATTGCCAGCAACATCATCGGGCAGTCTCTGGCCTGGGACTTCATCCGAAGCAACTGGAAGAAACTCTTTGAGGAGTGAGTCTGCCAAGAGTCTGTTAGGGGAAGCGCCCACCAAGGCTGGGTCCCCTGGGGGTAGGGGTGGGTCCCCTGTGTGCGCCAGACCCCGCAGGGTCAGGAGTAGAGAGCAGACACTGCATTGGAGAGAACCTAGGGGCTTCCCTGGTGGTCCAGGGGTTCAGACTCTGTGCTTCCAATGAAGGGGGCTCAGGTTCAATCCCTGGTCAGGAAACTAAGGTTTCCACATGCCTCGCAGTACAGCCAAAAAAAAAAAAAAAAAAGCCATGAAAAACAGACAAAACAAAAAACCAAATGAATCCAGCTTGAGGTCTGGAGGGCAGGAATTGAAAGACAAGGCGGTGGGGTACGGCCGTCCCTTTTCCCTCTGGGGGGAAGAAAGTCTACCTGGTGGGAGTGTTCTCTGAAGAGATGGGAGCAAGGACATGCGGCCAAGCCTGGGTCCGGGTCCCTGGCGGTGTCTCTGTGGTCGTGTCGCCGCCTTGTGTCTGTGAGACAAGGACGGCCACAGAGTGGCCTGCCAGCCACTGGACATTTTTGCCCGCCCCCATGACGCCTCTCCCCTCCTGTCCTGCAGTTATGGCGGTGGCTCCTTCTCCTTCTCCAACCTCATCCAGGGTGTGACCCGAAGGTTTTCCACTGAGTTCGAGCTCCAGCAGGTAAGAAGCCTGGGACCCTGGGGCTCATGTCTCGGGGGCAGCCGCCACTCAGCTCCCACCAAAAGGCAGGGGCTGTTCATAAGGCAGCGGGGCTCCATGCGGTCAGGCCTTCTTCATGTACAGAGGAAGCTGGGTATCCAGACTTCTTAAATGTCATAGTTCAATCGCAGTTATTCATCTTGGAATTTTTGTATTGGCAAAAGGTAAAGGGAGTAATAAAATGAACCTCCACGTACCCATTATTCGGATTGAATAATTATCAACGTTTGCCGACACTTTTTTTTAGGGGAAGACAATTTTCAAGCAAATCACTGATATTATATAATTTCACTTGTAAACACTTTAGTCATATCTAAAAGAAAAAGTTAAAACAATTTATCATTAGCAAACCAAGAAAATGAACAATTCCTTACTATAATCCTATACCCAGGCCATTTTCAAATTCTCTCTCTCTCTCTTTATTTTGGCCATGCCTTGGCAGCTGGCAGGATCTTAGTTGCCCAACCAGGGATCGAACCCATGACCCCTGCTTTAATTAAGAGTGCAGAGTCTTAACCATTGGACTGTCAGGGAAGTCCCTTATTACACATTTTTGAGTCAATCTCTGTTTTCACTACTCTTGAATGTATTCCTAGGAGTGGAATTGCTGGGTCATTTGATAACTATGTTTTTTGAGAAACCGCCAAAATGTTTTCTAAAGCAACTGCATCAATTTACATTCCCATCAGCAATGTAGGAAGGTTCCAATTTCTTTATGTTTTGGGGAAAATTGTTATTTTTCTTTTTTGTTTAAAAAAAAGTTTTACATCCCGTAAAGTGTATCTCATGGTTATGAGTTTCATTTCTCAGATAACTCATGATGTTGAGCATCTTTTCATCTGCTTTTTGGCCATTTGTATATCTTCTTTGGAGAAATATATTCAAATCCTTCATTCAGTTTTTCATTAGTGTATTTGTCTTTTTATTGTGAGTTATGAGTTCTTTATATATTCTAGATACCAGGCCCTTATTAGACACATGATTTGCAAGTATTTTCTCCAATTTTGTGAATTGTCCTTTCACTCTCTTTACAATGTCTTTGATACACAGAAGTTTTTTTTATTTTGATGAAGTCTAATTTACTATTTTTCTTCTGTTGCTTGCGCTTTATGTGTCATATATAAGAAACAATTACCAATCTGAAGTCACATCTATGCTTCTTACTAAGATTCTTATCATCTTAGCTCTTACATTTAGGAGTGATCAGTTTGACTTGATTTTTGTGTATGGTGTAAGGCAGAGGTCCAGCTTCATTCTTTTGCATGTGACTATCCAGTTGTCCCAGTCCCATTTATTTAAAGGACTATTCTTTTTTTGTAATATTATTCATTTAAAAAATTGTCATTGGAGTATAGTTGAGTTACAATGTTGTATTCGTTTCAGGTGTGCAGCATGGTGAATCAGTTATACATATACATATATTCATTCTTTTTCAGATTCTTTTCTCATACAGGTTATCATAGAATATTGAGTGGCGTTCCCTGGTTGTCTAGCTTATATATAGTGGTAAATTCGAAGTTCCTGATTTCTCTCTCCCCAACCCCCATGTTTCCCCTTTGGTAACCATAAATTTGTTTTTCATATCTGTAAGTCTTTTTCTGTTTTGTAAATAAGTTCATTTATATCATTTTAAAAATTAGATTCCACATATAGTGATAATATACATTTGTCTTTCTCTGACTAACTTCACTTAGTGTGATAATCTCCAGGCCCATCCATGTTGCTGCAAAGGCATTATTTTGCTCTTTTTCATGGCTGAGTAATATTCCCTTATATACACGCACCACATCCTCTTTACCCATCCCTCTGTTGATAAAATGACTATTCTTTCACCTATTGAACGATCTTGGCACCTCTGTTGAAAATCAACTGACTATAAACGTTAGGGTCTGTTTCTGGACTCTGTTATTTCACTAATCTATCCTTTTGTATTTAGGTTAGCACAGTGTTGTCTTAATTGTCACAGATTTGTAGTGAGTTTTGAAGTTTGGATGGTAAGCCCTCCAACTTTGTTCTTTTTCAAAGTCATTTTGCTATTCTGAGTCTTTGTATTTCTTTATGGATCAGCTTGCCAATTTCAGCAAAAAAGGATAGTTGAAATTTAGCTGGGATTGCACTGAATCTGTGGATCAATTTGGGGAGCATTTCCACGTTAGTAATATTAAATCTACCAATTCATTAACATGGATTTATTTAAGTCTTTTTTCCCCTTTTATTTAGGTCTTCTTAATTTTTCTTAACAATATTTTGTAGTTTTCCACATACCAGTCTTGCACTTCTTTTGTCAAATTTATTCCTAAGTGTTTTATTCTTTTTGATGCTGTTGTTAATGGAACTGTTTTCTTAATTTCATTTTCAGATTTTTCACAGCTAGTGTATAGAAATCCAATTAATTTTTGTATGTTGATCTTGTATCCTGCAAACTTGTTGAACTCAAGTTTTAATAGCTGTGCTTTTTTTCCCTTTCAATTCCTTGGGGTTTTCTGCATATAAAATTGGGTCATCTGTAAATAGATATAGTTCACTTTTTCCTTTCTGGATGCTTTTAATTTCATTTTCTTGCTTAATTGCCATTGCTACAATGTCCAGTACTAACACATATTTTAATCTTAAAAAAAAAATCCACTTATTTGCTCAAGCAGTCAGGTCATGTGTGCTATAGAAATGGCCACATTTTGAATTTGGCTGCTTGCTCCCTTGTGGTGCCTGTTTAATTTGTCCTCTCCTCCCTTGATTGGATTAAGATTGTATTTCAATTAAAAACAGAGGACCAGCTCAATGAAGAACCTCACAATGAAGTCCAAATACACATAGGAGCCTGGTTGACCCTTGGGGCTGTCATTTTTGACCTCTGCCAGTGAGAGGGAAGGACTCCCTACCCTAGGGGCTCTAACATGGCCAGGAGGGGTAGAGGACCTGGCAGCCCTCTCCTCGGGGCTGTTAGAGACCCAGCCTGAGGCTCAGAAGCATCCTTTTCCTGGCAGCTGGAGGAGTTCAAGGAGAACAACATGGATGTCGGCTTCGGCTCAGGAACACGGGCTCTGGAGCAAGCCCTGGAGAAGACCAAAGCCAACATCAAGTGGGTGAAGGAGAACAAGGAGGTGGTGTTAAACTGGTTCACAGAACACAGCTAAACAGGCTCTGGTCCTTACATTCACCCAGTCCCTGTGTGAGATGCCCACGTGCCCCTGTCCCAGGGACCCACGGCAGGGCCCCTGTTTCTGAAGCCTGAGGCACCAGCGTCCTCCCCTTGGGGACAGAGTCTCTGGCCCATGTTCACTCCACTCTTCCCAGGGGACCACTCCAGTTTCTGATGCTCAGACTGTCCAAGTGCCTCCCAGCTCCTGCCCCTCATGCCAATGGCACCCCAGGCTTGGCATGGCTCCTGTTGCCCAAGGCTCTGGGTCTGATCTCAGGGAGTCCAGCTCCAGGGTCAGATGAGAAGCCCTCAGTGGATGATGGATGGCCTTGGGGGGCTGCCCTGTGCCGTCTCCTGTCCTCCCCTAAAGACCCTGGAACTGAAAAGTCTACAGAGCACCAGATCTGTATATTTTTTTCTAAGATAAAATGTAAATAAAAGATTTCTAGATGAGCTTCCAGACTCATTACTGAACTTGAGCAGAGTGGGTCTGCACATAGCCCAAGGGCATGTCCTGCCACCTTCCCAGGATCCCAGGGTGACATATCAGTTTTTTAAAAATTAATTTTTTAAATTTCGGCTGCGCTGAGTCTTTGTTGTGGTACACGGGCTTTCTCTAGTGGTAGCACGCAGGCTCTCTAGTTGCTCTGCGGTGTGTAGGATCTTAGTTCCCGAAGCAGAGATCAAACCTGTGTTCCCTGGACTGGAAGGTGGATTTTTAACCACTGGACTATCAGGGAAATCCTTCAATTTCTTAACTGGTTGTTTTCAAGAGTAGCCTACAGAAGAAGACAGGTGCCCTCCAGATCACCTGGGGCAGCCAATGATCAGGGCCAACTCCGAGGAGAAGGTCTGGGACCAAGAGGGCTGCTCGGACCACATTGCCTTTGGTGGAAATTTCTTGGCAAGGGAGGCCCAGCTGAGTGCCCAAGGCTGCTGGGGGTGGGGGTGGGGGTGGGGCAGGGGAAGCATAGAGGGTGGGAACATACAGCCCAGGCACCTCAGGGGTCACCGTCAGTTGACATCACCTGTGAGCTGCTCCAGGCAGTGTTTCTCCACCCTCTAGGCTTTGGTTT
The DNA here is from genome assembly GCF_032405125.1 of Capricornis sumatraensis. Taxonomy (NCBI): domain Eukaryota; kingdom Metazoa; phylum Chordata; class Mammalia; order Artiodactyla; family Bovidae; genus Capricornis; species Capricornis sumatraensis. Next base: position 26,974,083 of record NC_091087.1, on the reverse strand, counting down.
CCTCATCTGCAGTATAAAGACATTTTATATCATAGAGTTGGCTTCCCAGGTGGCGCAGTGGTAAAGAATCCGCCTGCCAACGCAGGAGATGCGGATTCAATCTCTGGGTTGGGCAGATGCCCCGGAGAAGGAAATGGCAGCCCACTCCAGTATTCTTGCCTGGAGAATTTCATGGACAGAGGATCCTGGTGGGCTACAGTCCATGGGGTCACAAAGAGTCAGAATGACTGAGAGCCTGAGCAAACATGCATGCATGTCATTACGGTTGGTGTGTGGATCTAAGAAGAGTCAAGTACTTAGCGCACAGTCTGACATTTAAGGAGAGCTGTCTCCTGCTCAAGGCCCCATTGGTCCTTTTCCCTCCTAGCCTCTTGTGAGCAGCTCGCGCCAGCAGGCCTCCGTCCAGGAAGGCTCCTCTGCGCTCCATTGCCTTCTGCATATCAAAAGGTGGGGCGGGGCCAGCCTCGGTTGTGGGTCCCTTCACCAACCAGGAGGCTCCCCCCAGCCCAGCCCCTGTGGACCAGCCCTTCCTGTCGCCAGGGCTCAGTGGCTGCGGCTGGCACTTGACCTTCTGGGTTCCCCACTGGAGAAGGGACCAGACCCGCCATCTAGGGTCCCCGGGGGAGAGCTGGCCCCCGGGTAGAACAGTCAGCAGGGACTGTAGTCTCCGAGCCTGGCACTGCTAGGCGTTTATGCGCATTATCTCATTTGCTTCTCAACAGGGAGATAAGGACCGTCTTTATCTCAGTTTTGAGATAAAGAAACTGTGGAGCAGGAATATTAAGACTCAGGCTCTAATGCGGAGGGTGTTTGCTATGACCAGTGTGTTCTCTTGGCAAAACTCTATTAGCCTTTGCCCTGCTTCATTCTGTATTCCAAAGCCAAATTTGCCTGTTACCCCAGGTGTTTCTTGATTTCCTACTTTTGCATTCCAGTCCCCTATAATGAAAAGGACATCTTTTTTGGGTGTTAGTTCTAAAAGGTCTTGTAGGTCTTCATAGAACCGTTCAACTTCAGCTTCTTCAGTGTTACTGGTTGGGGCATAGACTTGGATTACCGTGATATTGAATGGTTTGCCTTGGAAATGAACAAAGATCATTCTGTCCTTTTTGAGATTGCATCCAAGTACTGCATTTCAGACTCTTTTGTTGACCATGATGGCTACTCCATTTCTTCTAAGGGATTCCTGCCCACAGTAGTAGATATAATGGTCATCTGAGTTAAATTCACCCATTCCAGTCCATTTTAGTTTGCTGATTCCTGGAATGTCGGCATTCACTCTTGCCATCTCCTGTTTGACCACTTCCGATTTGTCTTGATTCATGGACCTGACATTCCAGGTTCCTATGCAATATTGCTCTTTACAGCATCAGACCTTGCTTCTGTCACCAGTCACATCCACAACTGGGTATTGTTTTTTGCTTTGGCTCCATCCCTGCATTCTTTCTGGAGTTATTTCTCCACTGATCTCCAGTAGCATATTGGGCACCTACTGACTTGGGGAGTTCCTCTTTCAGTATCCTATCATTTTTGCCTTTTCATACTGTTCATGGGGTTCTCAAGGCAAGAATACTGAAGTGGTTTGCCATTCCCTTCTCCAGTGGACCACATTCTGTCAGGCCTCTCCACCATGACCTGCCCGTCTTGGGTGGCCCCACACGGCATGGCTTAGTTTCACTGAATTAGACAAGACTGTGGTCCGTGTGATTAGACTGACTAGTTTTCTGTGATTATGGTTTCAGTGTGTCTGCCCTCTGATGCCCTCTCACAACACCTACCATCTTACTTGGGTTTCTCTTACCTTGGACCTGGGGTATCTCTTCAGGGCTGCTCCAGCAAAATGCAGCCGCTGCTCCTTAACGTGAATGAGGGGTATCTAATATGGAAGCGATCCTCCATTTGGGGATGTGGTAGTTACCTGCTCGTCACCTGACTGCTCACAGCACTGGCGTTCACGACACCTGTGTGGCTGAAGGAACTATGTCCGGAGGATGCCAAAGGGACAGGCAGAGCCAGAGACCTGTTTGCAGGTGGTAGGCAGAACAAGAGGTGACTAGAAGTCCAGTCGCTCAGTCTCAGTCCAGAGCTTTGTCTGCAGGTGGATCCACCTCTCCCAGCCAGCAGGTGATGGCATGGCCTTAAGATGAGCCAGAAGCAGCAGGGGGTGGTGCCCTCTCTCACCTCCCCACCCTCCAGGAGACGCCTCAAGAGGCATGTCCTCTGCACTGCAGGATCATTGAAAGGCCTAGGAGAGGTACTCAGCAAATTTCCAGTCTCCTGTGGATGGTGCCTGGGTCCCCAGGAAGGTAGGGGTAGACCAGTCATCCCAGGAGGGGCCAGCCTCCCCTGCAAGGCACTTCGTGGAGGTGCAGCCAAGAGCAGCTCTGCCTGGGATGGAGCCATAAATCGAGGCAAGGAGCTGATGATCCTGAGAGGCAGGGCTGAGCCTGCACTCCCAAAGGGTAAGGACAGGGGTAGGGGACTGACCTAACCCCCCGGGCCCTGCCTCCCCCACTCCGGCAGCAACTAGGAAGTGTCCCAGGCAACTCCAGCTGGGGCGACAGCAGCCTTTTGCCTCTGCCTTTGTATCTCCCAGAGGAACATCTCTTGAGGGGAGTTGGGAGAACAGGGTTGCCAACTTCTAGAAGACGCTCAGCTCTGGCTGCTGCTGGTGGGAGCTCCACGCCAGCCCCTGACGATGTCATTAGTGACTGGACCAGGAAGTACTTCTCTCTGTCCCTGTAAAGACTATGCCTAGACAGGTGGGAGCCAAAGGAAGGAGACGGGCGGTTATTCAGCTCCACCTTCTGTGCAGGCGCTGTGAGACTGTGGAGCCAAGACCTTGGGTCTTCTCAAGAAGGAAAGAGCACTGGACAGGGAGTCAGGGGCTTGAAGTTCCAACCCAGCTAAAGGGCTGGATAGAGTTCTCCTCTCTCTGGACCTGTTTTCATAAAAATGAAAGAGCAAAAAATATCCATTGCTCCTGGACCTGGCTGGGCCTCAGCCCCAGGTTCCCAGGTCCTGGCTCCATGCACTGAATCACACTCTCAGGGTGGGACCCTGGAACCAGATGATTCAAACTGTTATTGAGGTGAGGGGACCACTGGACTGGAGCATCTCTGGGGTTACGTAACTCCATCCAGGTGTTCTGCATTGAGCTTTTGTTGTTGTTGTTTAGTTGCTAAGTCGTGTCCAACTCTTTGTGACCCCATGGACTGTAGCTCGCCAGGCTCCTCTGTCCATGGGATTCCCTAGGTAAGAATACTAGAGTGGGTTGCCACTTACTTTTCTAAGGGATATTCCCGACTCAGGGATCAAATCCACATCTCCTACATTGATAAGCAGATTCTTTCCCACTGAGCCACCTGGGAAGCACTGAGCAATTACCATGTGCCAAGCCTAAGAACCCTGAGAGGTAGGGTTTATAGTCTCCACAGCTGAGGAGACAGAGGCTCAGGGAGGTTTTGAAGCTTGCCCACAGTTAAACAGAGTTAAGAGCTGAATGAATGTACACCCAGGGCAGTGGCATCCTGTGTCCATCTCCTTGCTGTATGCAACCTTGGCTGAGGTTTCCTCCTCCTCTGAGGGGGCTGGCAGCTCCTACAGAGGGCCCTGAGGTAGGAAACAGAACCCACTTCTGAAAGGTTGGGGGACTGGTCACCTAAACCAGTTCCTCTTTTAAGAGATGGAGAAACTGAGGCACAGAGGAGTGACTTGCCTGGGGTCAAAGGGCACATCAGCAGACAGCGGGTCAGATGGGAGGCCCCGCGTGTGGGAACTCATGCTCTGCTCTTCTTCCTGCCCCTCTCTCACAGTGCACCATTAGAACGGCCCCCAGCCTGGCTCCATTTCCATGAGGCTGCCATAAAGACCGAGGAAGGCTCTGACTAGGCTGTCTCATGGCAGTGCCGATAAAATAATACACTGGGCCTAACCCATGGGAAAAGACGCCGATGCTGAAAAAGACTTAAGGCAAAAGGGGGTGGCAGAGGATGAGATGGTTGGATGGCCATGAATCTGAGCAAATTCTGGGAGACAGTGAAGGACAGGGAACCTGGCATGCTGTAGTCCATGGAGTTGCAAAGAGTTGGACACAACTGAGCGACTGAACAACAGCACACGGGAGCCACACACAAGCACCTTTTGGGAAACAATTCCACCTAACTGTGAAAGAGCCCTGTGGGTCAGCAGGAATGCACCCAGGAGAATGGGAAAGGGCCACAGTAGTGGAGTTGAGGCAAGGGGACAGACCCAAGTGTTAACCCATCTTGCCCAGCGGACCAGGTGGAGCCCCTGCATGATAATTACTGTCAAATTGGCAATTGAGGGCCTACATCAACCTCAGTAGGCCTAGATTCCCAGTGGGGAAAAGCAGCATGACTTGTTCCTTGCTCTATGGAAACATTTTTACTTTTCCAGAAGCAATAAAAACCCAGGTAGACAGAAGAAAAACAGACCACACCAATTTTTTTTTTTAAGAAGTACAAAATCTAAGCATATAGATTTCTTCTCACTCCCACCCCACCCACCCCCCACCCCCCGTCCACTCCCCTACCAGTCCCAGCCTGGCCAGCCACTGTGGTCAAGTAACCACCATCTTACTGCCACTCAGGCTGTGCCCTGCAGAGCACTGGACATTCTAGGGGATGTCGAGGAGTGGAGGGACTGCCCCAGCCCCGACTTCAGCCAGGGAGGTGACCCCCTATCTGCTTTAAACACTGCTTCTATGAAAGACATCACTTGGAAAAGGGATCCTTGATAAAAGAAAGCCTGAATACTACTGAAGTAGCCAATGATGTGGGCAGCCTACACTACAGGCCTGATTCCTGGCTGAAAAGGGGGGTGGCCTTTACTATTGGCAGGCAAGGCCATTAGTAGAACATGCCCAGGTGAGTCCCCGCCAAATCTTCTTGCCAAAATTCAGGGCAGCCGCTGAGCGGAAGGCCTGAGTTCTGGGGAAGGCTTTCCTCACTGAGCTGGAGGGTAGGGCCTGGTCCCTGGTCCTCCGAGTTGGGCAGCACCTCTGGAGGGTGGCTCCAGGATCCCCACTGGGTCTGAGGCTGGAGTCGCTGGCAGGCAGGGCGGGGCAAGAGAGGAGGGGTTTCTGGCAACAGACAGGACTCCGGAGACACAGAGATACCCTGAGGGAGAGAAGAGCAGCAGGTTAGTGGGCCACTGCCTCAGGCCCTGAAATCCCAAACCTGAAGGTTGCCCACAGTGTGGCTGGCAGCTGCTGAACGGCCCTGGGGCCATAGATGCGCTGAAGGACAATGGTTAAGGGTACAGGCTCTGGAGACACACTGCTGCTGCTACTGCTGCTAAGTTGCTTCAGTTGGGTCCGACTCTGTGCGACCCCATAGATGACAGCCCATCAGGCTCCCCCATCCCTGGGATTCTCCAGGCAAGAACACTGGAGTGGGTTGCCATTTCCTTCTCCAATGCATGAAAGTGAAAAGTGAAAGTGAAGTCGCTCAGTCGTGTCCGACTCTTCACAACCCCATGGACTGCAGCCTACCAGGCTCCTCCGTCCATGGGATTTTCCAGGCAAGAGTGCCATTGCCTTCTCCGGGAGATACACTGCCAGGGTTCAAATCCCAGCTCAGCTACTCACTAGCTGTGAGAACTCGTGGATAACCTCTTTTAGTCTCAGTTTTTTCCTCTAAAACACGGTGATGATGACAACAAAACCCACTTCATAGGGCTGCTGGAGGGCTGATGAGTTAATACACGTAAAGTACCAAGAATGGGGTTGGGCACACAGTAAGCATTCAGTAAATCTCCTTTATCAATATGCTCTTTTATGGAAGCTTGAGGAAAACTTGAAGGTCACCAGTTCCAAGCCCATCTACTTAGGAAGCCCCTCCCCCTGGGACAGCCAGGCCTCCCCTCCATTCTCACCGCCCCCGACCTCCCGGCAATACGGAGCGCGGAGCACCAGGAGGGAACTTCCTGAAGGTCCCCGCTACCTTCCACCCTGCAGTCTTGCAAGCAAGTCTTAAGATCCCCCCTCCTCCACATGGCTGTGAAGGCGTTTAGGTAGAGGTGGGGGTGGCCTTAACTTCCCAGGGGCCCACCCGTCTCCCCAAGGAGGTTAGGGTCCTCTTCATCCCTCCGCTTCAGTTTCTCTCCATCCCTAATCAGGATTAGGTAACCCGGGATCTAAAAGGCATGAGATTCTCGGGAGACCAGAGCTTACTCACCCCCTCCGTTTCCAATCGAAGCCTGGGGACCACTCCGAGGGAAGTGGCGAGAGCCTGGGCGCGCACCTGGTACACTGCAGCCAGCTCCAGAGACGCGGGGGGCGATGTCCAGGGCGTGGGCTGGTTCCGGGGCTCTGGGGGTGTCTGCGTTCCACAACAGGCTTGAGGCGGCGTCCAAAGGGTCGCATCAGGGGCTCTTCCTTGAGAGAGCTGCGGGGGCGACTGCATCCCAGGGCAGTAAGGGGGTGTCAGCCAGGGTCCCATGTCGGGGACCCTGCTCCCCAGGCGCTCGGGCGCCGCTAGGGCCTCGGGGCGGACGGGCGGGGACCCGCAGGACACCGCGGCACCGGCGGCCGAGCCGGAGCAGCAGCCTTGCCTCTGCGCCTCCGCGGAGCCGCCGTCGGGGCACAGCGCACAGCCCCGAGGGGGCGCCGCGACACTGCGCTGCCGGCGCCGGCGCTGCAGGTTGTCCTCGCTGAGGCCCAGCACGGCCGACAGGTGTCCGATGTAGCGGATGGCCAGGCGCAGCGTCTCGATCTTGGTCAGGCTCTGGCCGGCGGGCGCCACGGATGGAGGCAGGAAGCGGCGCAGCTCGTGGAGGGCGCGGGCGAGCGTGCGCATGCGCAGCTTCTCGCGCTCGCTGGCGCTCTGCCGCTGCCCGCCTGCCGGCCGGCTGCGCGCTCGGCTGGGCGCCGTCGAGGCGGCCTCTGCCGCGCCGCGGGCTGCGGGCACGGGCTGCGAGGGCCTGCGGGCGCGGTCGCAGGGGCATGAGCCCGAGGAGTCCGAGGAGGAGGAGGCCGGGGACGTGGAATCCGAGTGGCCGACCCAGCCCCAGCCCTGAGGGAAGATCCAGTGCTCGTGGCCGAGGAGGCTCTGCAGAGGAGGCGACTGGGCCATGGCCGGGGCTGGCTGCGGGCTCCTCGAGGCAGGCCGGGCCGGCCACCTCCAGGACTGAGCTTTTATTCGGACCGAAGGTGCGAGGTGGACCCCCGCCAGGTTGCGGAGACGTGTCAAAACCCACAGAGCCCAGGGAAGGTCTGGGCAGGGGGGCCCTGGGAAAGCGGGCCCATTTGCGGAGGTGTGGATTCTGACTCCTCTGGGGGGCTCTAATGGAGGTCCCTGCTGCCGGGGGAAGTGTGGGAGGAACAATTCGCATCTGGATGGAGCCGCGACGCTTCTCACCGTGTTCCCACCCACCCCGCCTCGTCCACTGCTCCGGTGCGTGCCCGGACCCGGACAGTGGTGGGCAGTGGCACCGTCTGGGGGCGGCCAGGCAGCCCCTCAAATGACTCATGGACCCTTGCAAAGAGTGGCCGCCTCCCTCATCACCACCCTCCGGGAGGCTGTGCCCAGTAACTCCCACCCAAGTGCCTAAAATTGTGCGGGGTAAGGCGTCAAGATAAATGCCGCGGGACTTGCTCACAGTGATGGCGGGAGAGGGGGTTGGGGAAAGGAGCGGAGGTCCAGGTGGACCCTTCCTGGGTTCCCAGAACCCGCACTTGCTGCTTCTCCGAGTGAGACTGAGAAGGTCATCTCACTGTCCACAGTTTCTTTCCCTGAAAAATAGGACAGAGCCAGCAGCCCAGAGAAGAGACAGGGAGCGTAGTGGGTGATGAAAATGAGGGAGGGTGGGCCCCCAGGCGGGCCTGAATCAGATCCTCCTTATTTGCTGTGTGACCTTGGAGAGTTCATTTAACTCCTCTGAGGCTCATCCTCATGACAGTAATAACATAAAATACCTACCACCTAGGATGATTGCTGGTGCTAAATGGAACCATCTATGGGACCACTTAGTAGAAGCCTGGCAAGTGGGCTAAATGTTTGCTACTATCATTTTCTAAAGAAGGTATCAATATTTATGTCTCAAGATGCTTGTGGGCATTAACCATTTAATTCATATTTGTTTAGCAACTTATGAATGTCACGCATGCCAGAGTGAACAAGAGAGTTGTGGTCTCTGCTCTCTCAGGATTTCAGTCTTATGGGGAGATATGTCAGCATATAATTAGTAGCTCCACTGCTAGCTTGCTGTGTGTCCTTGGGCAGCTCTGAGCCTGAGCTCTTAAAACAGGAGTAATAATTATACTATCTGCTCACAGGACTGTTTTTACAGTCTTATAGTATAACCTTTGACACAGTAAAGTTTAAAAGTGCCCACTCCTCAGCAATAATTGCAGTTTAAAGGAGGCGTCAGTGTTCTTCATATCTTCCGAGAAAAGGCTGAAATCCAAGGTTAACGGCCAAGTGAGGACCAGGAATGGTTGAGGTCTGGCCACAGAGGCAGAGAGGTCACAGCTGGGCCTTGAACCATGATTAGGATGTGCGTAGGGAGAGAGGCAGGCAGGTAGAGAGCATTCTGAATATGGGAACTGCATAAGCAGAGGCCTGGCAGGGGGACTTCCCAGTGTGCTTCCGTGTGCCAAGATGATGTGAAGAGTACAAGCTCACCTTGGCTGGGGCCATGCTAAGAAGGTGGATTTTACTCCTAAGACAAGGGGGAGCCAAGTGACTTCTGAGCAGAAGTGTGACCAAAAAAAAAAAAAAAAAACCAACTCAGCATTCAGTAACCAAAAGTTAATGTGATGATGTTTCAAGAGTAGTTAACTTGCACCAGCCTAAAGTAATAAATGGCCTTGTGGTAGTTTTGTGACTGTCTAAAAATTAACTTTTACTTACACCAATTATATAACAATATGTTCTCTGTGTAAGAAATGGAAACATAAAGCTGGACTCCCTGTAACCGCTCCCCAAGGGTCATGTGTCCTTCTAGACTTGGTCCCTGTGCACTCCCAGAAACATTTGTATCCTTAGAAAACATATGGTATAAATGAGATAACATTATGGCAAGTTGTCTGTAATTTGCTTTTTCTCATTCAGCAGTGTGTCCTAGAGCCTTCCATGTCAGGACGTGTTTAGCTGACTCATAGTTGGTCTTAGTTGATTTAATTTTAACTGGAAAAAAAAATAATGATAGGAGGTGCAGATAAACCTTCAATGATGAAATTATATCACTTTCTCAGAACTTAATTCTTTAAATATTGGAGAAAATATGCCCAAGTTACTACTCTATGATGAAATAATAATTGACATCGAAAATAAGATTGGTCAGGGCACCTGTTTTTAGTTTAACTACTATCAGTAATGAGGGCACATAATTTGTCCATCACACAAAAAGAAGGTGGAATCAATCAACAATGGCCTTGATTTCAAACAGGAAGGAAGCAATTAGTTATGCAGTGTTTCATGATTTAAAAGGGTTTAAACCAAGGTTAAAAAAAATAATAATCCTGGGTACTTCCCTGGTGGTCCAGTGGTTATGACTCCTTGTTTCCAAGGCAGGGGGCGTGAGTTCAATCCCTGGTTAAGGAGCTAAGATCTCACATGCTGCATGGCGCAGCCAAATAATAATAATAATAATTTAAAGAAGAATAATCCTTTTTTCTAAGGAGAGGGAGATTTAGAAAATAGTCAATCCTACACTTTTAAGGATTAAAATAATGGCAAATCATTATTTATCCAAGGCTGTACAATAATACTTTAAAGATCTTGACATATACTATCAGGAAATTTATGTAGACGTAACTGATAGTTATAAACGGGATTCATCAGGTTTCATGTATATTTCTTGATCTGGATTCTGGAGTGTCAGATTGAGGTGCTGTTGATATTGAGTGCTCCAACTCACCTCTTTTCACGGCAATATAGTATTCATAGCATGCTCACACCATAGTCAGTCTCTTTTAATGCACCTTTGGTGTGTTTTTAGCTTTTGCCAAAGAGTGCTGCTTTGCACAGGCAACTAGGTATGGAGTGGTGGAGTGGCCTTGTGATTCCCAGGAAGGAACAAGCCTGGAGGGATCTCCTGTGAGAGCACTTGGTGAATTAGGGGAATTGACCATTGGCAGAGCCCTGCGCACTGTCCTTTCCTCTCTAGCGTAGCCTGGCTTCCTTCTGTCTTAGTTTGGGTTAGTCCTAGAGCCCAGGCCTCAGGCTGACTGTGGGATGGCAGAGCATAAGTTCTGGGAGGTGAGGCCCTTGAGCTGGTCCACTGTGTCCCCTGGCTCTTCACTGGGCCCCTCAGCCAGGCTCTGGGAGCACAGGGGCACACTGCTGGCCCCACTCAGCGTTGGGAGGCAGTGTGGCTTAATGATTAGGAGCCTGGACTGTAGAATCAGACCTAGGTTTAGAGTCCAGGCTTCATCCTTTCTCAGCTGTCAGAACTTGAGCAACTTAACCTCAGTTTTCTTGTCTATTAAGTGGGGATTCTCATTTCCAGGGCAATTGTTGGTGCAAAAGCAAGATAATGCATGTCTGGGGACTTTCCTAGAGATCCAGTGGTTAGGACACTGTGCTTCCAACATCACAGGCGTGGGTTCAGTCCCTGGTCGGGGAAGTAGGATCCAGCATGCACCACGGTGTGGCCAAAAAATAAAAAATAATAAACGTTAAAAAAAAAAATCTGTTCAGTCACTCAGTCGTGTCTGACTCTTTGTGACCCCTTGGACTGCAGCACACCAGCTTCCCTGTCCTTCACCATCTCCCAGTTTGCTCAAAAGCTCATATCCTTTGAGTCAGCAATGCTGTCCAACCGTCTCATCCTCTGTCATCCCCTTCTCTTGCCCTCAATCTTTCCCAGCATCAGGGTCTTTTCCAATGAGTCAGCTCTTCTCATTGGGTGACCAAAGTACTGAAGCTTCAGCTTAAGCATCAGTCCTTCCAATGATTATTCAGGACTTGACTGAATATTAGGATTGACTGGTTTGAGCTCCTTGCAGTCCAAGAGACTCTCAAGAGTCTTCTCCAACACCACACTTCAAAAGCATAAATTCTTTGACACTCAGCTTTCTTTATGGTCCAACTCACATCCGTAAATGACTACTGGAAAAACCATAGCTTCAGTTATATGGACCTTTGTGGGTAAAGCAATGCCTCTGCTTTTTAATATGCTGTCCAGTACTCTTGCCTGGAAAATCCCATGGACGGAGGAGCCTGGTGGGCTACAGTCTATGGGGTTGCAAAGAGTCAGACACGACTGAGAGACTTCACTTCACTAGGTTTTTAATAGCTTTTCTTCCAAGGAATCACTGTCTTTTAATTCTATGGCTGCAGTCACCATCTGCAGTGATTTTGGAGCCCAAGAAAATAGTCTCTCACAGTTTCCATTTTTTCCCTGTCTCTTTGCCGTGAAGTGATGGGACTCCTTAAAAAGAAAAGGTAATGTATGTCATCACCACCATGTCATAGAGCCTTTGTTTATAAGTCTTTCTTATAGCAAGTTCGGGGCAGCAGAATGAAGTGGGTTAAGGACAAGACTGCATTGTGGTAAGACGGCTGACAGCTTCATCCGTGGCCCCAGAAGATAGTTCCTTCCTCTCTCTAGCACCAGGCCTTGGGCATCCTGCCCTAACCCCCTCCTCCAACTTCAGCCTGTCTTCTCCATGGATCCAGGATGGGGTTTGTCCTCAGCAGGGCACTCCAGCTCCTGGCCTATGGCAGGGCTCACCAGTGCTGCAGGGCAGAGGCAATGGAAGAGTTCTAGGTGTTGGAGCTGGAACCAGAGCCAACTGGCCCAACCAAGGCCAGAAAGTGGAGAATCCGAATCAGCTTCTCCTAGTGGACTGGGTCCTGGCCCAGGTGTTTCCCACTTGCTCTCTGGCCCTGAGACTCTCAAGCATTCTTCCTTGTGTGCTTGAAGCAGCCCCAGGTGCTGCATGAACAAGCGAGGTCTGGCCCCCATCCCCCAGGGGCTTCCAGCTGGGCAGTCTCCATTTCTCATTCATTTGACTTGCCTGGTGAAAGGAGGGATATCTATGGCTGTGTGCTGTTAGATAAGGTGATTAACTTTTGAGCCTCAGAATGATAGTGACACCAGTTTCACCCCCTTCCTTCCTATGATAGGAGGAGGTGGTAGCTAGATCAGGGAACTGTGGTCAGTAGAATGTTCACTAGTGTGGCAGACTCTTCTGGTTGTCCACACACTGTCTGTTATTGCCTCTATTCTTTCTTCTTTAATAACAGGGCTCTGTATTACGTAGGGTAATGTGCCCAACTGAAAACTACATTTCCTAGCCTCTCTCGCAGATGGAATCATCAAAGAAATGTGAGTAGAAATATTGTATGGGGTTTCTAGGAAAGCTTTTTAAAGCAGAGGTACACTCCTCTGACTCTTACTGTCTTATATCATCATCCTGGAAAATTTAAGTGATGGCTGGTGCTTCAGCAGCTTTTTTGTGACCCTCAAGCAATCTCAAGGACAAAAGTCACATCTAAGGAAAGACTTCCTCGGTAATCAGTGCAAAGAAATAGAGAAAAACAATAGAATGGGGAAGACTAGAGATCTCTTCAAGAAAATTAGAACTACCAAGGGAACATTTCATGCAAAGATGGGAACAATAAAGGACAGAAATGGTATGGACCTAACAGAAGCAGAAGATATTAAGAGGAGGTGGCAAGAATACACAGAAGAACTAGACAAAAAAGATCATCATGATCCAGATAACTATGATGGTCTCACCTAGTGTCAGACATCCTGGAATTTGAAATCAAGTGGGCCTTAGGAAACATCACTATGAACAAAGCTAGTGGAGGTGATGGAATTCCAGTTGAGCTATTTCAAATCCTAAAAGATGATGCTGTGAAAGTGCTGCACCCAATATGCCAGCAAATTTGGAAAGCTCAGCAGTGGCCACAGGACTGGAAAAGTCAGTTTTCATTCCAATCCCAAAGAGGGGCATTGCCAACGAATGTTCAAACTACTGCATAATTACACTCATCACACACTAGTAAAGTAATGCTCAAAATTCTCCTAGCCAGGCTTCAGCAATACATGAACCATTAACTTCCATATGTTCAAGCTGGTTTTAGAAAAGGCAGAGGAACCAGAGATCAAATTGCCAACATCTGTTTTATCATCAAAAAAGCAAGAGAGTTCCAGAAAAACATCTATTTCTGCTTTATTGACTATGCCAAAGCCTTTGACTGTGTGAATCACAACAAACTGTGGGAAATTATGAAAGAGATGGGAATACCAGACCACCTGACCTGCCTCCTAAGAAATCTGTGTGCAGATCAAGAAGCAACAGCTAGAACTGGACATGGAACAACAAACTGGTTCCAAATTGGGAAAGGAGTACGTCAAGGCTGTATATTGTCACCCTGCTTATTTAACTTCTATGCAGAGTACATCATGAGAAACGCTGGGCGGGATGAAGCACAAGCTGGAATCAAGATTGCTGGGAGAAATATCAATAACCTTAGATAATCAGATGACACCATCCTTATGTCTAGAAGAAGAACTAGAGAGCCTCTTGATGAAAGAGGAGAGTGAAAAAGTTGGCTTACAACTCAACATTCAGAAGACTAAGATCATGGTATCCAGTCCCATCACTTCATGGCAAATACATGGGAAACAATGGAAACAGTGACAGACTTTATTTTGGGGGGCTCCAAAATCACTGCAGATGGTGACTGCAGCTATGAAATTAAAAGACATTTGCTCCTTGGAAGGAAAGCTATGATCAACCTAGACAGCATATTAAAAAGCAGAGACATTACTTTGCCAATAAAGGTCCATCTAGTCAAAAGTATGGTTTTTCCAGTAGTCATGTATGGATGTGAGAGATGGACTATAAAGAAAGCTGAGCACCAAAGAATTGATGCTTTTGAACTGTGGTGTTGAAGACCCTTGAGAGTCCCTTGGACTGCAAGAAAATCCAACCAGTCCATCCTAAAGGAAATCAGTCCTGAATATTCATTGGAAGGACTGATGCTGAAGCTGAAACTCCAATACTTTGGCCACCTGATGTGAAGAACTGAGTCATTTGAAAAGACACTGATGCTGGGAAAGATTGAAGATGGGAGGGGATGACAATTCAAAGATTGAAGAAGGGGATGACAGAGGATGAGATGGTTGGATGGCATCACCGACTCAATAGACATGAGTTTGAGTAAGCTCTGGGAGTTGGTAATGGATAGGGAAGCCTGGCGTGCAGCCGTCCATGGGGTCACAAAGAGTCGGACACGACTGAGAGACTGAACTGAAAGAGATTCTGTTAGGCTGGAATGACTCATGAGATCTAATTACTAATAAGGTGGAATCAACAGAGCCCTATGTACCCCCTTCTAAGTTCAGGGTCAGGAGGCATCGTGTAACCAGCAGCAACTGTGAAACGGGCATGGTTGTTCATTGCTTTCCAGGCACCAAGGGTATGAAAAATGTGATTCTGTTCCTATTTTCAAGAAAAGGGATCTTTAATCAAGGCGAATGAGATGATCAGATAACATCACCAACGCAATGAACATGAATCTGAGCAAACTCTGGGAGACAGTGAAGGACAGGGAAGCCTGGCGTACGGCAGTCCATAGGGTCACAAAGAGTCAGACACAGCTCAGGGACTGAACAGCGACAACAGATCAGGAGGCGGTGGTCTTCTACTGCCTACGTGGGGTGAGTGGCCACACCTGGGGGCCACAGTTTATGAGGGGAGGGAGCTTAGTGAGGGGGTGTGACTCTGGGTCACCAGAGAAATAGTTGAAGGGCTCGGGGATGTTTTATGCAAAAAGGAAACACAGGGGATGTGAGCATTGTTTCCAGGTGCTGGGGAAATACTCCAGGGAGAGTCTGAAGGACTTTCTAGATCACAGGGACTGTCTTGTGGGGGAGTGAGTGGCCTATTCCTGGAGGTAATCAAGAAGAGGCCAGATGAAGGGACTTCCCTGGTGGTCCAGTGGCTAAAATTCCATGCTCCCAAAGCACGGGGGGCAGGTTCAATCTCTGGGTGGGGAAGTAGATCCCATATGATGCAACTAAGAGTTCACATACCGCAACTGAAGACCCTGTGTGCTGCAATTAAGACCTGGTGCAGCCAAATAAGTAAATTATATGTGTGTGTGTGTGTGTGTGTGTGTGTGTGTATTTTTAAAGAGGCTGGAAGAGTACACTTAGGAGCTGGAGTGGATGGCTGCTACTGCTTCTGCCAACACTGACCAAAAGTACCATAAAACGAGGGGCTTGGACCTGATGACCCCTGAGGAACTTTGAGAGCTGAGGCCAAGAGTCAGCAGCTGTCCCTTCAGGGCCCTGGGCAGTCTCAGGGCCAGGGAGCCACCGGAGACCTGGCTTCAGGACGTCTTGGGCGAGGGGAGGGCAGAGCGAGGCCTCACAAGCGTTTCAGCACTCGTGACACTCTTGCCCCTGCTCTTCTCTGTGCCTGCGGCTTGGGCTTAGCTGGGCCTGCTCTCAGGGCCGGCACCACAAGGCCCTGAGTCAGCTTCGCTCACTCGTGCAGCACCAGTCAGCCGGGCGCAGAGGGGCAGGCCGCGTCCCCGTCAATACTCCGATTATAAGTGTTAGTCGTTCAGCTGTGTCTGACTCTTTGTGACCCCACCGACTGCAGCCTGCCAGGCTCCTCTGTGCGTGCGATTCTCCAGGCAAGAATACTGGAGTGGGTTGCCATGCCCTCCTCCAGGGGGTCTTTCTGACCCAGGGATCAAACCTGTGTCTCTTATGTCTGCTGCACTGGCAGGTGGATTCTTTACCACTAGAGGCACCTGAGGCCCCTGTCCATCATCCCCTGATTGATGCCCCAGACCCCGGTCAGAGGAGAAGCGCAGAGAGGCCCAGGTTGGAGTCAGAGTGTGTTTTAGCTCCGGCCCTGCGAGGGGCTGGGGCAGGCCGTGCCTCTGGTCGGCCTGTGTTCACTCGGTGGCTCAGCACAGACCCCAGCCCTGATCCCAGAAGTTCTCCACCTGCTCCTTCCCCCTGGGCAGACAGTGCGGGGCCCTGGGGAACAGGCCCGGGCCCTGGAGTTGGTTGCAGGGCTGGCCTCTGCCCCGCAGGTCTTCTTCCCTCCTGCGTCCCTTCCCGGCCCCGGGGTGGTCAGGCGGTGGGAACGTGGGGGTGTGGGGCAGGGAGGCAGGCTGCTGGGGGCTTCAGGGGCTGCCGTGTGGTATTCTCATTACCAGCCAGTGCGAGGGCTGGCCTGGCCTCCCCCTTGGCCACGGTGGCTGCCTTCACACCTCCTGTTGCCTGTTGACACAAGGCCGCCTCCTCCGGGGCAGAAGGTGTCGACTTGGGAACCAGGGTGTGCAGGGGCCTCCAAAACAGCCTGGCAGCAGGTCCCCTTAGAAATCCCAGAAAGCACTTTGGGGGTAGGGGCGGGAGGCTGCAGGCCCCCCCTTGTGGGAGTCTCAGGGTAAGGGCAGAGCCTGTGTCCCTGGGTTGGTGGCGGCGGGGCGGACGTGGTGGGGGTGATACCCAGGGGCCTGCGTGTGCCCCTTGCTTGCTCCAGGAGCCCTGAGTATCCCGCCCAGAACCCTGGACACTCTCCTCCCGTGGCTCCAGGGATGGGCATGTGACTCTGGGCATAGCCAGGGAAGCCCAATGACCAGGCCCTGCCAGGCAGAGCACCATCAGTGTCACCTGGGGGCGCCCAGAGGCTGACAGCCACCCGGGAAGGGCATGGAGCAGCCCTGGGCACTGTACTCACCCCGACCTGACCTGAGCACTTCCACACCCCACAGTGCCCAGCGTTGCCCACAGAAGTCTGTTCAGTGCTCAAACCCCAAGCATGAGAGCCTGCTATTCCCTGTCTTGCTGAGTGGGAAAATTGGGCCCAGAGAGGCCCCTTCCTTTGCTTTAGGGCATCCCAGAACCAGAATTCAAATCCATAAAAGCCATGCACACCCCCATGAGGAAACATTGTTCCTGACCAGGGGGCTGAGACTCGGGGTGGCGGGGGTTGGGGGAGGTGGTCGAGTCTCTGCTGCTCTCTGGGAGCTGAGAGTTGGAGGAGGAGAAAGACGAGATGGCTCCAAGAGTCTGTGGGGGCCTGATGTGTTGGGAGGCCATGGGCGACAGAGAGGTGCTACCTGGCCAGGTGATCAGGGCGGTCCCGGGAGGGAGGGCCCTGAAATTGTGGATTTTCTCCAGGTGGGGGTGGGGTATTCCTGGCCGAGGGGAAAGGTGTGAGCCTGTCTGGAAGCAGGGACGGTCGGGTAATTTGGGCGATGCCAAGCCGTCTGGAGCCCTGGGACAGAGGTGGGGAGGTTGGGAGGGGTGTGGACAAGAAAGTGGGAGCCAGGTGGGGTTGGAAAGTCCTGCTGAGTGAAGAGTTTGGACTCTTGGGGAGGCAGTGAGATCGCACAGAAATTCTGAGGAGGGGGAGGGGTTGGAAGGTAAAGAGATGGAGGCAGGAAACAGGAGACTGCAGTTACATCAGGGCAAAGGCTGTCCAAACTGGGTACAGGCAGGGGCCCTGGGAGTGGGCCGAGGATACCATAGGAGGTAATCTGGGAAAAGATGGCTGGGGGTGCATGGGAGAGGCTGGGGCCACAGGCATCCAGGGAGTGCCCAGCAGGCTGAGGGCAGGGAGGTGCATGCCATGTTCTTCCTCCAACAAGAAGGGTAGGCCAAGGAGGCTGGTGTGCAAGGGCTTGCAGAGGCCCCAGCGTGGCCTGGTCCAGGTCCTGGGGCAACAAGTCTCAGCAGAGACGGCTCAAGCCTAGGGCCAGCCATGCTTGGGCTCAGTGCCCATCTTTTAGCCTCAGTCTCCTCATCTATGAAATGGGTGTCCTTGCTGGGAGGATTAGATATAGCATCATATGTTCACCATGGGGGACTCCACGAGTATTGCCTGCCTGTCCTGCTGGAGAGGAGAGGCCATCTGTGGTCCTGCAGCTCTTGGGAGGGACAAAGTGGGAGAAGGAGAGGCACTAACTTCTGCAGGCTCTGAAAAGGAGAGCCAGCCGCCCCAGCCTGATTACCGAAAGCCTTGAGGGGGCCTGGGTCCACTGTCTCCACTACCAGAGTGCAAACAACAGAGGCAAAGGGGTTGTGAAGTCTTGTTTCCTTCCCTCCCTTCCTTTTCTTTCTTTTCTAATTTGTCAAACCAATAATAATCATTACAGAGAAGTGAGACTTGGGCTTCCCTAGTGGCTCAGTGGTAAAGAACCCGCCCAATTCAGGAGACGAGGGTTCAATCTCTGGGTCAGGAAGATCCCCTGGAGAAGGCAATGGCAACCCAGCCCAGTATTCTTGCCTGGAGGATCCCATGGACAGAGGAGCCTGGTGGGCTACAGTCCACGGGGTCTCAAAGAGTCAGACATGACTGAGCGACTAAGCATCAAGAACGTATAGACAATCAAAATTAAGGGAATTTTAAAGCCCCCACGTCCATCCACCCAGAGGACCAGGGTCACACTTAGCCTATATCTCTGCATCCTAACCTTTTCTAAGCATCCCTACAAACACAGAACATGGAGATGGAAGCATTAAGGGAGCATACTGAGTTCTTTGGGCTTCCCAAGTGGCACAGAGGTAAAGAATCCACCTGCTAATGCAGGAGACACAAGAGATGTGGGTTCAACCCCTGGGTTGGGAAGATCCCCTGGAGTAGGAAATGGCAACCCATACAGTATTGTCCTTGGTGTGTCTGGCTTATATCACAAAGTCATCAAGATTCATCTGCAGGGTAGCATGTGGCCAAGCTTCATTCCTTCTTACGGTCAAATAATATCCCATTTTACATTTATACCACATTTTGTTCACTCATCACTTGTTAGACATTTGGGCTGTTTCCACCTTTCAGATGTTATGAACAATGCTGCGATGAGCGTTGGCCAACAAACATCTATTTTAGCCTCTGCTTTCAGTTCCTTTGGCTGTATAAAATGCGTGTTGTTTTGTGACCAACTTCTCTCACTAATGCATTAATAACTTTCAAAAAATTGGAGTGTAATTGCTTTGCTATGTTGTGTTAGTTTCTGCTGTACAACGAAGTGAACGGGTATATGTATACATATAACCCTCCCTCGCTGACCTCCCCCCCACCCCCTCATCCCACCCATCCAGCTCATCACAGAGCACTGAGCTGACCTTCCTGTGTTACACAGAGTGTGAATAACCTTTTCTAGATCGCTAGATTTATTTCTGCAATGAGATTTTAAAGTACTCCCTGGTGTGACAGTAACTGTTTAGGTGACACATTTTCTAGTATATACTAAGATGCCTCCAAGTTTTGCACGTAGGTATACATCCGTATACCTATACTTTTAAATTGCACATGTCGCATGTGAATGCCAACTCCTTGTTAAAATTGTAAACCTTATAGATATGATCTCTTTATATCAGCCCTGAGAACCCAGCCCTGCCCCACCCGCCTGCCAGATAAGTCCTAGATCTTAGCCTTGGTGAGTATGCATTTATGCACACACATGCTGTGGATCCTTGCAAAATGCACAGTAGGGGTTGGTTTTTAGATTTTTGTTCTCTTTTGCTTTTCCTTATATCAATCAAGTCACACGGAAGGAGTTTTTCTGCAGTTTGGATCTGTCACTCAGCAGCAAGTCTTCACTTGCACCTTTAATCTTTTCTTATCAGGATGAATTCCCCATCAGGGAAATCGCTGGGCAAAGGGCATGCTGAGGCTGTTCTGAAGCCTGGGGCCAGCCTTGGGGAGGGTCGGTGAGGGGGCAGAGGTGGGGGTTGTAGAGGCCAACCTGGTTGTGGGAGGCAAGCAACAGGTGTCAGCACTCCTGGGGGCCTCCGCCAGACGGGCCGCCCATGCTGGGTGCTGACTGTGCACTCCCAGGGCCTGGGGTGAGGCATGATCTCCAAGGGTGAAGGAACTTCCTGGGCTCTGCCAAAGGCTAGACTTGGATTTCTCTTGGTGGGTTTATCCTACCCTCTGCTGCTGCTGCTAAGTCGCTTCAGTCATGTCCAACTCTGTGCGACCCCATAGATGGCAGCCCACCAGGCTCCGCAGTCCCTGGGATTCTCCAGGCAAGAACACTGGAGTGGGTTGCCATTTTCTTCTCCAATGCATAAAAGTGAAAAGTCAAAATGAGGTCGCTCAGTCGTGTCCGACTCTGCGACCCCATGGACTGTAGCCTACCAGGCTTTTCCATCCATGGGATTTTCCAGGCAAGAGTACTGGAGTGGGATGCCATCGCCTTCTCCGTATCCTACCCTCAGTAGGCACATAATCAGTACTGACCATGTAAGACCCTTCTTCTGTTTATAATCTGGTCAACTTAACCCCTGGCTTCCCACGTGGTGCTAGCAGTAAAGAACCTGCCTGGCAGGTTCTTTGCAAGAGACATAAGAGACGCAAGTTCTATCCCTGGGTTGGGAAGATCTCCTGGAGGAGGCCTGGCAACCCACCCCAGTATTCTTGCCTAACAAATCCCATGGATTGAGGAATTTGGAGGGCTACAGTCCATAGGGTTGCAAAGAGACCCGACTGAAGCGACTTGGCATGCATGCACGCAACTTAAGCTTTATCCCCACCCCCTACATGTTCTCCACTCAGTTCAGGGCTGTTTCCCAGTCTCTGACAAAGGATCCTATGCTCAGAAGCTCTTCACTTCCCCAGACCCTACACAGACATTGCAGCCCACTCCCAGGAGCCCCCATTCTGCTCTATATTAGGTCTGAAGTTAGATACCCCAGGAGAAGGGAGGTGATGCGCTCCTTCCCCAGCCCTTGGGAAGGACAACCTGGAGCTGACTGAGGCCCGGAGCCACCCAGTGACTTGGCTGGAGCCTCACCATTGTCCTGGTTCCTTACTGTTCTGCTGTGCAGTCAGCCAGGGCAGGCATGGGGTTAGAAGCCAGAAACCTGTGTATCCTGCCCAGAGGAAGCGCCATCCTGTGCTTTCTGCAGGTACTGGTGCTGGATGTGCCCAAAGTTGGCCGCTGAGTTGGGCGTGTAAATCCTTAGGGGGAGCTGGTGAGCCTAGAGTTTTGGTCAGCTCATGGTCTGATTGCTTTCAACCTCTGCTTCCAGGGGTATGTAGGGAAGGTAGCGAGACCTGAGCCCGTCTGTCTTCTCCTCATTCCTCTGGGTTCCATCTTGCTTTACCTTTGTGCACACAGGTGTATGTTTTTCCCGGTGGACAGATAAGCAAACTGGGGTCTAGAGAGAACAAATGGACTTTCTGGGGTCACATAGCCCATCACACTGGCACGAAGTCAGCCTCACCCATTTCTTAAGCCAGCCTCAGCGTCTCTGACATATCTGCTTAGCTCCCAGTGCCCACCACCTCCACCCAGCATGGGCCCTGGCCCCAGAAAAACAAATAAATAACGTCTTCTGACAATGGCAGGAGGTCCGCCCAGCCCAGATCTCAAGATCCCAGGTAGCTGGGCAGCGCCCTCTGCTGTCTGTGGCTGGGAATGCAAGGACCCTGGACACCCAGGGGCAGCTCTCTGACCTGAGACCATGCTTTGCAACCAAGGCATGCAGTCTCCCAGGACATCTCAGCAGGTAGTTGGGAGTCCTTGCTACATTTTACAGCTATACTAACTGAGGGGCCGTGTGACAAGTTTCCCTGTATTCACATGTCTGCATCTTTGCTTTGGGCTGGTTTCAGCTGCTTACTTCACCCCGTTCATGCCCGGTTTCCCCATGTTTCACTCTAAGGCTCAGAACTTCCTCCACTTACCCAGATGAAGAAGCATAGATGTGACACCTCTAAGGGGAGAGACACGATCTACTTTCCCTGCCTTCTCAGCCTGGCCTGGCTCCCAGAACTGGCACTTCCTCCCCAGCCTTACCAGGAATCTGACAGATCTCTCTCCTTTCTTCCCACCCCCTCCCTCCTCATCACTCCTCTGCCTCCTTCCTGTGACTTTCACTGGCTGTGCATTCCAGCTGATCCATGACCAAGATAATCAGATTATCATGGGTCCAGAATAATCTATTCCATATGGCTTGCCAAGCCAGTGGCTCCAGGAGCTAAAGGTGTGAGGGGAGGGTGGTGATCTCAGTTGGAAGGGGCTTCCTGGGAGCCTTGGGGGCCTTCACTGGGAGCTGATGGGGAAGGAGGGAGGTGGAGGAGAAGCTACGAGCCTTCCTGCTGGGCCCTCTGATGGCTCTGGGCTCCAGGCGGCTGCAGCCCCACCTCCAACACAAGCATGGCCTCATCTGTCCATGACACAGTGGGAGTATAGGCTCCATGGTGGGGGCTGGGCACTCCCCATGCCTCTTCCACTCTCTGGATTCGGGGGGCTCACTGTAGGGCACGGCTTCTCAAAAGTGGCTGAGCTTCATCGTTCTTGGGACATTTCACTTTACATACTCGGAATCTCCTCCAGGGATTCTGGCTCAAGTAGGTCCAGGGTGGATCTGGAAATGCTTTACATTTTTAATATCTCAACAGATCCGGGTGACTTGTAGCGAGGTTTCAGGGGGCCTTGAGGAGTAGGGGGCATTGCCCCCTCTCTGCACCCTCATTCTTGAGGCGGCCCTCCAGGAGTAAGGAGCCACTGGAGGTTTCCAGAGGAGACAGGGGAGCTGGTGGGAGGACAGGACACTGGCTTGGGTCCCAAACAGCACCAGATGGACCCTGGTTCTGCCTCTACTGGCCATGTGACATAGGACCACCCCCTGCGCCTCCATTTCCTTAACTAGCAGGTGAAGCGGTGACATCCACATCACAGCGCGCTTGTGAGCTGGGATCCGGCCGAGGCCAGGCCCCAAGTGACAGCAGGGACACGCATGGGGCACTGCTGGAAGTATGGTCTGTGCAGGATGACTTGACACCCTTGCAACATCAGCACAGCAGGTAGGATTCATGGAAGGGATGGAGACTGAGTTACCCAAGTGACACAGGTGGTACGTGGCAGAAGAGGGATTCGATTCTAAGCTACACCCCTAGGAGGGGTGTCCTAGGCTGCCTAAAGGTGGGGCTTCATGAACAGCAATTACTCTCCTTGAAAGGGCCTTTCTCTCAGACTTGTGCCGAGGTGTGGTGGGAAGATCCCCGGCAACAGGGAACACCCAAATTAGGAGCCTCCCAGGAGGTGTCCCTGCTGATGCTAAACAGGCTGGCGGAAGGACAGCCGCGTCCTTCTCCTGGGGCCTCTGGCTCCGGCGGGGTTGGGATTAGGGGCTGCTAGGGGAAGACTGGCATTGCACCTTTGATTAGCACTCTCCTGTCAGAGGGGCTGGCCAGGGAAATGAGGGCACTGAGGCTGGGAGGTGGGAGGGGGCAGCGCCCAGGATCCAGGCTCGACCTGAGGCAGCCAGCTGGCTCCTAGAAGGAAGGCTGAGACCCAGGCCCCAGCCCAAGGGGGTGCTGCCCTGTCCTGCCTGCCCCCACCCTGGCCGAGGACCCGCTGAACTCTCACCTCCGCTCAGTGGGGCTGCCCCAAGGCCTCATTTCCCAGCCTTACACATTGGCAGGGGGAGGCAGGCTCGGGCCGGGGGAGCAGGAGCCACTGGTTCTGGCACTTGTCAAAACACAGGCCCCGGAGGTGTGAAGGCCTCAGCCCAGCGGGAGGGCGTGTGGGCCCTGCTGCCCGGAGAACTCATTAACTGGGGCAGCTCCCTAATGAACCCACCAGAGGGGCTGGTGATAAGAAGATCAAAGGTGCGAGAGGCATGGGGACTCAGGGAAGAAGGAGGCCAGCTGATGGGAGCCCGGAGAGCCCGGGCTCCGGCTTGGGGGTCCCTCCTTTCCCCCCACTTGGCTTCAGCAGGCCCATAGCCTTGCACACACTGGGCCTTGAGGGGTCACGGGAGAGGGAGGGATTCCAGCTGGCACCTCCAATTTGTCAGCCTTGGAGCTGAAGATGGAAAGATGAAGATGGAAAGACTGGAGTTGGGGGCGGAACCACCCCGCCTCTCTCATGCCGTTTTTTTGGGTGTGTGAGTTCTTGGCCTCCATGGACACCCCTGAATCCTTTTAACCCTCTCTCAATCCTGACACCAGAGATCTTCCCATCACACGCCACGCATGGTGTCCCTCTCTTGCTCCATAGCTTTCGGTGGTCCCCACGTAAGTGAACAATGAATGTTAACTGTTGGCTCTCAGATTTGAGCATCCTCAGGGGCCAGAGCTGTGTTTTCAGGATAAACAGCCTACCTCCCACACACATATGGCCCTTTGTTTAAAGAATGTCTAGTTGATTTTGTACTTAACAAAAATTCACTTGAAGAGCATTGTTGCCCACAAACCAGTCATGATGGTTTCCCCTGGACTAGGAATTGGAGACCTCAGAGGCAGAAGAGTAAAGAGATTTGATATGCCCTCTGTACTTATTCAACTTTTAATCACATGCATGTATTAGATTTTCAAATAAATAATAATATAAGAATACAATAAAAGCGTGGCTGATTTCCTAGGAGCTTTTGGTCATTCTGAAAGTGAAAGTATTAGTCACTCAATTGTGTCTGATTCTGTGTGACCCCATGGACTGTAGCCCACTAGGCTCCTATATCCATGGGATCTCCAGGCAAGAATACTGGATCGGGTAGCCATTTCCTTTTCCAGGATATCTTCCCAACCCAAGGATCAAACCCTGGGTCTCCTGCATTGCAAGTGGATTCTTTACTGTCTGAGCCACCCGGGAAGCCTGGTCATTCTGAGTTTTCTCAATTATTAGCTACAAAGTGGAAATCAGAATTGTATGGGAACTGGAGGAATTTGTTGACATTCAGAGGTTGGCAACAGCATGCCCAGAGCCCCTTGGGATCCCACCCCTCCTACCTGACCAGCTTTGACTCTGCACCTCCTCCTACAACCTGTTTCCACTGTTTGTTAGCTCCAGTCAAGTGGGATTTGGGGGGGGTCTAATGCCAGGTTCTTGGCTTGAATCTAGAACCCCATCCATTGTCCAGGATCCAGACAGGGCAGACCATGCTGACAGCTGCAGGCCTGGGAGGGTCCTTGTAGCCCAGGCTCTCCTATGGAGCCAATGGGCCCTGTGGCATGTGCTCATGGCATGGAGTCTACCCCTTCTCTCCAGGGGTGTGTTGGCACTGTCTCTCCTATATGTGATCATGGGCATAAGCATCTGGGGCTGCTGGGACAGACTGCAGAGTAGGGGGTATAGAGGGTGTTAGAAGAGGCCAAGGGCAGTAGAAGAGAAAGGAGACAAGGGGAGATGGGTAGTGGTGAGCAAAGATGCTCAGGAAGAAGGTACCAAGTCACTTGGCTTTCTTTGCTACAAAGCAGCTCACCCATGAGTCTCACAGAACTGGAAGCCTGGGGGATGCAAAACAGTAGACCTCTGAAAGAAACCCTAGACACCACTTCTTTGGAAGACATGATACCAGACACCAAATACTTCACAGTCCAGCTGGAGAGCAGACTTCCATGCTTGAAGGAGCTATTGTGACAACGTGTAAACTCAGACCCAAGGGGTCAGGCAGGCGATGCAGACACTCTGAGCTTTCCCATGTGGACAATCATGTTGTCCATAAATGTAGACAGTTTTATTTCTTCCTTTCCAATCCATATGCCTTTTATTTTTCTTTCCTTATTCCACAGGTGAGACCCCCACCTCCCAACATTGACAAGGTATGGGTAGGAGCCAACATCCTCGCCTTGTTCTGAGTTTTGAAGGAAATCTTTCAGTCTTTCCCTATTTAGTATGCTGTGAGCTGTAGGTTCCCTGAGGATGCCTTTCATCAGACTGAGAAAGTTCTCCTTTAGCCTAAATTTGCTGAAAAGTTTTATCATGAAGGGGTGTTTTTTGTTTTTTGTTTTTTGCCATGCTGTGGCTTGTGGGATCTTATTTCCTGATGAGGGATAGAACCTGGGGTCCCTGCAGTAAGAGTGCTGAGTCCTAACCACTGGACCACCAGGGAATTACTCTGAATTTTCTTAAGTGCTTTTTCTGTGTCATTGTCACTCACATTTCATTGGCAAAACCCGTTATACCTGCCCCAAAGTGGTGGGATACCAGCTAAAGGCCAGAGGTGGCAGCTGTGGCAACAGGCCAAGCCCTTGACCCTGCCAGGCTGAGGGTGTCCTAGAGGGCAGCAGGGCTCCTCTCCTCCAGCTCAGATGGTTCACCAGCCTGCCCAGATCCTGCCAGCTTGCTGGATTTACCTAGGATAGCTTCATCTCTCCCACTCACCACCACCAGGGAAGGCTGCACCCAGGACCAGTCTGCCCTGGAGGAGGAACGTGCAGTCAGGGCTCCACTCCCTCCTGGCCTCTACAGGAGTCCAGGGACTTGCTGCCACAGTGTGCCTGTTAGTCACTCAGTCATGTCCGACTCTGTGCCACCCCATGGGCTGTATTAACCTGCCACGCTCCTCTGTCCATGGGAGTCTCCAGGAAAGAATACTGGAGTGGGTTGCCATTTCCTTCTCCCCCATTATACAAACTGGAAACGAAGGCTAAATAAAACTTTTTTTTAAGCATTTATTTATTTCTGGCTGTGCTGGGTCTTGGTTGCTGCGTGGGCTCTTCTCATTGCGGCGGCTTCTCTTGTTGCAGAGCCCCGGCTCTAGGGTGCGCGGGGGCTTCAGTAGTTGCCGCTCCCGGGCTCTATCTGGAGCACAGGCACAATAGATGTGGTGCACTGAGCTTAGTTACTCCGAGGCGTGTGGGATCTTCCTGGACCAGGGATCGAACCCATGTCTCTTGCATTGGCAGGCAGATTCTTTACTGCTGAGCCACCAGGAAAACCCTCAAGAAAACAAGAAGGCAGCCCCAAACCTAGGTACCAGAACTTGCAGTTCCCTGACCTGGCTTCCTTTAGCCTGCTGAGCTGGTCCAACACCCTGGACAGCGCCTGCCACTGGCGCGAGCAGAAGGCCGGAGTGTCCGGGTCAGGTGTCCATGCGAGGGCCCAGGTGGGGCCAACCTGGCGCAGCCAACAGGCCGACACCTTCGCCCCCCCGCAACCCCCACCCCGACGTTGGTTCAAAGGGTCAAGCCCCGCCCCCGCCAGGCCCCCGAGCCCCCTTTGAAGTGCTGATGCGGCCTGGAAGAGGCCACTTCACACTTCGGGGCTCGGGGATAAAGCAGTCGCCGGCCGCTGGCCCCCAGACACGCCGCCGCTGCCATGGCCCAGTCCCTGTGCCCTCCGCTCTCTGAGTCCTGGATGCTCGCGGCAGGCTGGGGCCCAGCTCAGCCGCCGCCGGCCGCAGACGCGGACTGCGGCTGCTCCCCCGCTTCGTCCCCGGACTCTTGGGGCAGCGTCCCGGCCTGCAGCCCCGTGCCGAGCCCCAGGAGCTCGGCCACCCGCGCCGCCCTCCGCGCCCCTGCAGCTGGGAGGCGAGGCGCGCGGGGAGGCCGCCTGGGCGCCGGGCAGCGGCAGAGCGCCAGCGAGCGCGAGAAGCTGCGCATGCGCACGCTCGCCCGCGCCCTCCACGAGCTGCGCCGCTTCCTGCCTCCATCCGTGGCGCCCGTCGGCCAGAGCCTGACCAAGATCGAGACGCTGCGCCTGGCCATCCGCTACATCGGACACCTGTCGGCCGTGCTGGGCCTCAGCGAGGACAGCCTGCAGCGCCGGCGCCGGCAACGCGGCGACGCGGCGCCCCCTCGGGGCTGCGCGCTGTGCCCCGACGGCGGCCCCGCGGAGGCACAGACGCGAGGCTGCTGCTCCGGCCCGGCCGCCGGCGCCGCGGTGTCCTGGGGGTCCCCGCCCGCCCGCCCCGGAGCCCTGGCAGCGCCCGAGCTGCGCGACCCTCCGGTGCTTTACGACCGCGGGGCGGCGTGCCCGGAAGGACCGGCGATGGAGCCGAGCCCCTCATCCCCGGTTAGTATCGCCCTCCTTCGCGCGGAACTCCCTCCCGGCTCAGCGCCGTCGTGGGGTGGCACTACCTACCGTCTCATATCCCCACCTCACACTCCGGGGACCAGCCCCTGTGGGGCTCCCCCACCGGCGGTCCGGCTCGCCTGCTCCCTCTCTGGAGCAACACGGTTGGCGTGCGCGGGGCGCCCGAGCGGCGAGGGGAGGGAGGGGGACACTGGGGACGCCGAAGGCCCCCCGAGAGCGGAGCTAGCGAGCGCGGACACCCAGGCTCGGCGGCCTCACGCTGAGGACCAGGCTGTCTCCTGTCTCCTCCAGCTCTTTCCCGGCGACGTACTGGCCCTGCTGGAGACCTCGATGCCCCTCTTGCCCCTGGAGTGGCCGCCGGCCTGAGAAGTTGAAGTGACGGCGAACATCTGGCGCCCAATTCTGTGAGCACCGACGCCTTTTTGGCCTCCGCGCCTTCGAAGCGGTCCTTCTCCAGACTCCCTTTCCTGAAAGAGGGCACCGGAGATACCGGCATGGGCATCGCTGAAAGTGAGAGCCGGTCCCCACCTAGGACGGACTTCTGCAACCCCTCCCGCGATGGAGGGACTCAGAGGGTAGACACTTGGAGACAGGCAGGAGGTCTGCCTAGTATGTATTTATTTATTTGTGAATAAACTCTGTGCTGGTGTCAGTTGGCAAGTTCTTCCTTCACAGGGACACAAAGCTTCCCTCCCCTCCTCCAAAGGACGTCAGGGATTTGGGAGTCCCCAAAGCACACAGCCTCAGACCCCTTCCTCCTTGCCCCCAGCCCCGTTTTAGCACCCCCTTATTCCCGATGGGCCCTCCTGAAGGGGGCGGGGTTTCATTTGAGAAAGCGGCCGCAAGCTGAGTCTGTCCACCTTTTCTTTGAACCTGGATAAAACCAAGTATCTCTGTAGAAAATGCGTTCATTAGTGCATACTTACTGTGCACCGGGTCTTTACACATTTTATTCCTAAGTAATTATTTTGCAGAAGGATAAACCAAGGATCAGCACTCAAACCCAGATATGACTTCCAGAATCCGAGCTCTCGGGCCTGGTTGGGTTTTGCCTGCTCCATTCTTTCTGGGGTCTGACAGGACGCCAGCTCCAAGGGCTCACTGCATGAGTCTACTGCCCTTGTGCTGGAGCATCAAGGCCTAGACCCTGGGATTCTCCCATCTCCCTTCACTGTGGTTTCTCTCCCATGTTTAGGGACATAACACAGGTGGGTCAGTCCCAATTTTAAATAGCTGTGACCTCCCAGAGGCCTGGCTCAGGCCAAGATGAGAGGTCCATCGGTTGTATCCAGATCCACAGAACTGACCTGGATCTAGGCTTGGATTCAGATGAGGGAAATGCTGTATGGGGGAAGGGGAAACCTGGGTTCAGTCCGGGGGTCTGGTGAGCAGTCAAGCCTGGGGGTTGGTGAGGTGGGGTAAGGGGTCTCTCAGCCGTCTATGAATGCTCAGTTCTCCTCCTCTGCCCGCCTCAAGCGTCTTTGAAATACTGACCTTGGCATTTTTAAAAAATACCTTTATTGAGATACAATTTATACCATGAAATGCATTCAAGTACATAATTCAATGGTCTTAGTATATTCATAGTTAGGTAACCATCACCACTGTCTTATTTTGGGTCATTTTTACTACCCCTCAAAAGAGACCCTGTAACCATTTAGCAGTGATTCCCTGTTACTCCATCCCGCTCTTCTCCAGCCCAGCCCACTCATCTGCTTTCTTCTAGCTCTACAGATTTGCCTATTCTGGACTTTCATATGAATGAAAGCATCGTATTTTCTCGTGTATCAGTACTTCATTTATATTTTTTGCTCAGTAATATTCCACTGCATGCGTGTAGCACCGTTTATCTGTTTATAGGTTGATATTGATTTGTTTTGAAACCACTTCAGAGATCATTCCCAATGCTCTGGCCCAGGCCAGGAGGGGCAGTAACTCAGAGTGGGGTGGGGGTCACCGTGTGTAATTCAGGAGTCCTGGCGCACCCTCGCCAGCATTTGGTTGTAGGGAGTGGGATCCAAAAGCAGAGGCCCTGCAGGGGGCGGGACCTCACACCTTCACTGATCCGCCCCCTTTCCCGCGCCTCCGCCCCCAACTCTCTCTTCCCTCCCAGGGCCCTAAGGAACTGAGTGGGAAGTCTTCTCCAGGACCCTGCCCAGTTTAGAAAAATCTATTTGCATAGTAAAGGCCCCGTGGTTTAGGATGGGGAATTAAAGTTATTAGCAAGTCTTTTCATAGATAAGTGGGGCTCATCGGCCAGCCCCCTCCCCTGGGGTGCGCCTCCCCTCGCTCTCCAGCCCAGGAGCGGCCCACTGTTTATTAGCACCTGGGTGTGAATTTCCATTAACACGTCCCCGCTAATAAGAGGGCTGGAGATGGGAAGGGGCGCCTCCCACCCCTCCCGCACCCCACTCCCTTCCTGGGGGGCCCCGCTCGCACCCACCGGGAGGAGGGCAGAGAGCGGCTCCCAGGTAGGTGAGCCCTGGGCGAGGGCGCGCTGTCAGTTCTCTGCTAACCTGTTGAGCTAAGCCGTTAGCGCGGCCGTTTGGAGGATGGGAAGTTGAGGACGATCAGGGGCCGCGTTGAGACTGGGACCTGGGTGTGACTCCGGGGCCGGTGTGCTTCCCCGCGGGCGCATCGCCTATGCGACAGCTGAGCAGGGACAGACACGCTGGGTGGCGCGTCCCCTCACCGTGGGGGGCTGGTCCGGAGCGGGCTGCGCGCAGGCCTGCTGGAAGTGGGGTGGGCGTGGGGAGGGGGGTGGGGAGGATGGCATCAGCGGCGGATCCTGCCCGGCTCTTGTCGCCGCTGGCCGCCCTCGCAGCTCCCAGGGGTCAGAACTGTCATGGTGGAGAAGCACATATATACGGAGCAACCAGACGAGCCGGGCCCGTGTTTAAGGCTTTAAATTCACCAACTGGGGGCGCTTCCCTGGTGGTTAAGACTCCAGGCTTCCAATGCGGGTTCCATCCAGGTTCAGGAACCTAGATAGAATTGCACATGCCCTGAGGAAAGGTCAAAAGGTTAAAGGAGAATGCTATTTATATACATTGCTAAAAAATAAAATGTTTTAAAAAAATAAATCCAACACCTAATTTCAAGTCATTTTAGCCTCAGATCCACAGGCAAGCTGGGCAGGTGGTGGGGCACCTGTAGCTATTCCACAGATGAGGACACTGGAGCACAGGAAAAGAGCAAGGAAATTTTCGCAGAGCTAGTATGCCTGGTTGCGGCTTCCCAGGTGCTGCGGTGGTAAAGAACCCACCAGCCAATGCAGGAGATGCAAGAGACATGGCCTGAGAAAATCCCCTGGAGAAGGACATGGCAACCCACTCCACTATCTTTGCCTGGAGAATCCCCATGGATAGAGGAGCCTGGCAGGGTACAGTCCATGGGGTCTCAAAAAGTCGGACATGACTGAGCGACTAAACAACAACAAAGTGTACCTGTTCATTGGGTGGTGACACTGGTGAGTGGTATGCAACAGATCTGGGCTTTGCTGTAGCCTGTCAAGCAAGTAGTATGTATGTGTGTTGAGGGGTCTGAAATAAAGCTCCTAAAGCACATGGGCCACCAGTGCCATCACCGGCAGGGACCTGCCACTGCCTGCTGACCACATGTATTGCTCCCATGAGACAGCCGTATTTTGTAGATGCTGCTCTCCCTTCCTTAGTTCGGGTGGCCATGACCTCCATGCCCCTCTAGAGATGGGCACGTGTGCAGGTTTAAATGGTCATCACAGTGAGTGGTTCAAGGACGTGACCACGTGCAGGCCAGTGAGGAGCAGGCTCAGGACTTTGCTGGAACCACTGAAAAAGGGACAGTCACTGTGGGTGCTGTTAGTGGTCATTTTGCCACCCAAGCAGAAGGGCCTACCTGAAAAAGGGAATCAAAACTGGGGGGTGGGGACTTCCCTGGTGGTCCAGTAGCTTAGACTCTATGCTCCCAATGCAGGGGACCCAGGTTCAATCCCTGGTCAGGGAACTAGATCCTGCATGCTGAAACTAAGACCTGGTGTAGCCAAATAAGTAAATAAAGAAAAATAGATACGAAAACAAAACAAAAATAAACAACCTGACCTGGGGGCAACCACATGGAAAGCATTATGTCTAGACTTTTACACTCCATGAGCCAACAAATTCTCCTTGTTGCTGAAGTTAGTTTGAGTTGGGTTTCTGACTTTTGCTGTTGAAAAAGTCCACCAGGATTTGATAAGATTGTTCCAAGTCTTGACTGCAGTCTCAATTTCCCTCTTTGTTAGATGGGGATAATCATACTTACATTTCACAAAGTGACTTAAGGCTTTTATCTAAAATACAGAGACCCCGGTAGATGCCCTGTAAATGTCAGTAAATGTCAGTTCCCCGTCACATTTAGGTGGCGTGTAAAGCCAAGACGATCATCCTAAATTTTCCTTCCTCATCCCAGAGAGACCTGCCAGCCACCATGCCTACTGTGTAGAGGAAAAGGGTACTGTAGAGCGTTCTGTTTTTGTGGGTTTTTTTCCTGCTGTGTTTTCATTCTCATGGTGAGGATGGCGAGTGGCAGAGTGTCTCGGGTGGGGATCTCTTCATCCAGGGGGCATTCAACTAGTCAGGTGTCATGTCCCCTGCCATGAGGTAGGGGTCATGCCAACAAAGATTGTGTATGACTCAGGGGAGAAGGTGGATGGGGACACAGAAACAGTTCAGTTCCGTTCAGTCACTCAGTCGTGTCCGACTCTTTGTGACCCCATGGACTACAGCACACCAGGCCTCCCTGTCCATCACCAACTCAAATTCATGTCCATTGAGTCAGTGATGCCATCCAACCATTTCATCCTCTGTTGTCCCCTTCCCCTCCCATCTTCAAACTTTTCCAGCATCAGGGTCCTTTCAGATGAGTGAGTTCTTCACATCAGGTGGCCAAAGTATTGGAGTTTCAGCTTCAACATCAGTCCTTCCAGTGAATATTCAGGACTGATTTCCTTTAGGATTGACTGGTTGGATCTGCTTGCAGTCCAAGGGACTCTCAAGAGTCTTCTCCAACACCACAGTTCAAAAGCATCAATTCTTTGGCGTTCAACTTTCTTTATAGTCCAACTCTCACATCCATACATGACTACTGGAAAAACCATAGCCTTGACTAGACAGACCTTTGGTGACAAAGTAATGTTTCTGCTTTTTAATATGATGTCTAGGTTGGTCACAAACCACGCAAGCATTCAGCCTTGGGAGAGGCTGGGGCGCACTAACCACCTGCAGTTCTCAAAGACACCACACGGTGTCCTCAGAGAGGCAGGCCTAAGCTTTGAGCGGCAGGGGACTGACTCCACCCAATTTTCCTGGGAAGTGCAGTTTCTAGAAAAGAAAAAGGTACCTCTGCGCCTCCCTCCTGGGCCCCCAGCCCCCTAAGTCTCCTCTAGGGTTCCCAGGCAGCAGACAAGAGGCAGCAGTGGCAAAATTCCTGCGTGCACCCTCTTTGCCTCTCACACCTGTGTGACCTCAGGCAATCAACCACTCTGAGCCTCAGCCTCTCCAGAGCGATTCCACAAAGGTTATGAAACAGCAAAGAGAGGGCAAACAAGTGGGCCAAGAGAAAAAGGGGCCATACAGAGCCCGGTGGACTGGGTGTCTTGCTTATTTGAGCAGAGTGGCTTCTGCTCTCCTTGTGGGCCTATGAGGCAAACGGTCCTCACCAGGCCTGGGACTCTGGCTGACCTCATTGTCTGGGGCCTGCTGGGGGTCTGGACTGAGTGGGAACGAAGGATACACACCACAGCAGCTTTGGAGTCTGGAAACAATATCGCTGTTTATTTAGGTGACATCTGCTCTCCTGAGCATTCTGACAAGTGGCTTATAGGTTGAAGGTCCCCCCCAACCCCACCACCCCGAAATCATGTCTCTCCCCTTGCTGGCTTGCAGAGGTCCCAGACTGCAAGGCAGGCCCCTGAGGCCTACTGAGCTGCAGCCCTTTGTCTTGTCTCTTGATCTCAGAGAGTTCAGGGCAAAGCCTGCCTGCTGCCAACCTCTTCGGAGCCTAGGGTCGCAGCCCGATCACTTCTTAAGGTCCTCATTTTGGAGAAGCAAGGAATACCTCTCCAGCCGGGTCCAGTGCTCTTCCTCTTTCACCTTGTACTTCGCCAGGTTCTGAATACTGTGGGACAGGCCGTTGATGAGAGGAACCAGCTTTGTACTGCGTCCCCCCACTCCCTATTCCCCCCCACCCCACCCCCCACCCAGGGCTTCTAGATCCCCAGGGCAGACCCTGACCACCCTGGGCTGATATGAGAAACTCCCCAGATGACAGACATGTCTGCTTCCTGTCTGTGTTCTCAGGACTCAGCCTGGTGCACAGAAGGTACCTGAATCAGCTTTGCAGAAGGAATAATGGGAGAGATGGAAGGTGAATTTATGATCTAAAAGTCTATTTGCAGGACCAACGTTAAATACATCCGAATGCCACTAATTACGTGTCACATTTCTTGAGCACGTACTAGTGACCAGCACTGGGGGAAGTGTTGGAAAGATCAAAGTGACTAAAACGGCTGCCCTCTCCCCGACCACAGTTTAGTGAGGTGATCAGTCACTAAGTCGTGTCCGACTCTTTGCGACCCCATGGACTGTTAGCCCTTCAGGCTCCTCTGTCCATGGAATTTCCCAGGCAAGAATATTGGAATGGGTTGCCATTTCCTACTCCAGGGGATCTTCCTGATCCAGGGATCAAACTCTTGTCTCTTGCTGTCTCCCGCATTGGCAGGCAGATTCTTTACCACTAGCACCACCTGGGAAGCCCAGTTTAGTGAGGTGACGAGAGGAAAAGAACATTCGTAACAGGAGGCAGTTAGAAGCAATAGAAGAGAGCTGTAGAGGAGAGCACCTCCTGCCTGGGGAGTGCTCCCAGAGGATAAGATTTCGGAGCTGAGTCTTTAAAAACAGTGTGGCAGAATCAGAGAGCCCAGGTCACCCTTCAGGCTGCATGCAGAGCTGGCCACGGGGAGCAGGTGGGAGAGAGCTGGCCTTCCTTCTGGGGAGGGCGCCACCTTGGGCGCCTGAGTGAGCGGACAACGTCTAAAAGCTTAGAGAAAATGGGAAGAGGGACACTTCTGGGGGGAAGACAAGGACCACAGGTGTGGGTATGTTCTGCGGCTCTGCCAGTGGGGCAGCCACACGGAGATGTCTGGTACTCAGTGCATTCAAGCATTTTTTTTTTTTTTAATGTAAGTAACCTATGCTTTGCTTTAAAAAAAAAAAAAAGCAAAGGATTCAAAAGTGGGTATACAATTAAAAGTAAACCTCCTTTTCACCTCAGACCCTTATTTTCTGTTCCTGAAGAAACTGTAATGAATGGCTCCTTGTAAATCCTTGAAAACTGTTCAGACACACAAGTACAGACATGCATATCATCTCTCGTTTTAAACTTAAAAGGAAGAGTGCAGCACACTGTCTGCCTTTTTCACTGAAAATGTATCCTGGCGGTTGCTTCCTGGCAACACTCAGATCTGCCTCTTTCTCTTTCCCTATTGACGACCCTTGGAGTTTTCAGTTCCTGTGCGTGGGGTGTGTGTGGGAGTTGGTGGGCAGGGGGCAGGCAGAAGGTGTGCAGGCCTTGGCCCCTCACAGCTCATGTGCAAACCCAGCTCCTTCACTTAGAACCTGGTGACCCTGGACAGGCGACTTGACCTGTCAGTCTTAGCTTCCTGGCTGTACTGTGGGGATAAAGTTAACCATAGTAAGAAACAAGATGGGCCTCAAACTACTTAGCATAGTACCTGGTACACAGCAGGTGCTCAGGAAAGGTTAATTCTTTTCATTTTTTAAAACTGAAGAATAGTTGATCTACAATGTTGTGTGAATTACTGCTGAACAGCAAAGTGATTCAGTTACATACCACCCATCAGCAAAGCCTGAGGGAAGAAGGGGAAACATCTCACTCCACAACTTCTGTTTGGCTAAACAGGCAACCAAAATTACTCCTAACCAACATCATGAGAAACGCTGGACTGGAAGAAACACAAGCTGGAATCAAGGTTGCCGGGAGAAATATCAATAACCTCAGATATGCAGATGACACCACCCTTATGGCAGAAAGTAAAGAGGAACTAAAAAGCCTCTTGATGAAAGTGAAAGAGGAGAGTGAAAAAGTTGGCCTGAAGCTCAACATTCAGAAAACGAAGATCATGGCATCCGGTCCCATCACTTCATGGGAAATAGATGAGGAAACAGTGGAAACAGTGTCAGACTTTATTTGGGGGGGCTCCAAAATCACTGCAGATGGCGACTGCAGCCATGAAATTAAAAGACGCTTACTCCTTGGAAGAAAAGTTATGACCAACCTAGATAGTATATTCAAAAGCAGAGACATTACTTTGCCGACTAAGGTCTGTCTAATCAAGGCTATGGTTTTTCCAGTGGTCATGTATGGATGTGAGAGTTGGACTGTGAAGAAGGCTGAGTGCTGAAGAATTGATGCTTTTGAACTGTGGTGTTGGAGAAGACTCTTGAGAGTCCCTTGGACTGCAAAGAGAGCCAACCAGTCCATTCTGAAGGAGATCAACCCTGGGATTTCTTTAGAAGGAATGATGCTAAAGCTGAAACTCCAGTACTTTGGCCACCTCATCAGAAGAGTTGACTCATTGGAAAAGACTCTGATGCTGGGAGGGAAAAAGACTCTGATGCTGCCCCCTGATTGGGGGCAGGAGGAGAAGGGGACGACAGAGGATGAGATGGCTGGATGGCATCACTGACTTGATGGACGTGAGTCTGAGTGAACTCCGGGAGTTGGTGATGGACAGGGAGGCCTGGTGTGCTGCGATTCATGGGGTCGCAAAGAGTCGGACACGACTGAGCGACTGAACTGAACTGAACTGAACTGAAAGACAAATCAGGCAAAATGATTTACAAGGTATTAACAAAGAACTCTTTAAAATCAAAAGAAAATGAGGACTTCCTTCGTGGCCCAGTGGCTAAGACTTCCCGCACCAAGTGCAGGGGGCCTGTGTTCGATCCCTGGTCAGAGAACCAGATCCCATGTGCCACAATTAAGACCTGGCAGAGCCATATACATAAATAAAAAGAACTCAGCCATGAGAAAAAGAGCCAGGTCAATTTGCAGAAGGAGACAGAGAAACATAGAATAGATATAACATAAAGATGCTCAACCTCCTTAATTTCCAAATTAAATTAGTTACAAACTATGAGTTTTGTCCCTCATTTCTTGGCCAGTCTGGGGAGGGGGTTAAGGACGCAGGGTGAATCTGCCCTTTCAGACGTACCTCCCTTGTAACTCTGAAAGCCCACCTCCAATTTATCCCACAGAAATACTAGGAAAAACTCACAAAAATGACTGTGGGAGGATGTTGGCTGAGAAATGGGGCCAGAGTGACCCCCGTGGTGGAGTCTGTAGTGGGCCAGGGCGCAGATGGGGGAAGAGGGCTTCAGGAGTGGGGTGTAGTCACTGGGAGCTGGGCTCTGGGTGGAAGAGGAATAAGGCGGCTCAGAACTGGGAAGGCGATGGCTTGTTTCCTAACTCGGGAATGCAGTGGGGACACATGCCTGTGACTAAGAAAATGGAGGGAAGAGGTCACCGGCCCAATGGACAAGAAGGTCTGGGTACCTGGGGGAGGAGATAGCCGTGGGTATGAGCAGGAGGCCGCTTTCTCTGAATCAGGAGGGAGATGGGGTGTGGGGGTGGGGGTGACTGGGGTGAGAGGGCAACCAAGGTCCTGGGTGCTCTGGGAAGTGGGAGGCAAGTTTATCCACCAAGGGCACCGCAGAGGTGTGGGGAGCACGTGGAAGCTGGGCGGGTGGCTCCCGTGGCACCAGTGCCCTTTCCTTGGGCTGAGTGCCGGTGTTCAGCAGCAAGGAGGGACCCGGGAGGATACCTGGCCCCCTGAGGCTAGGTACTGACTGTCCCTGGGGACAGCCCTCCCTGGAGCTCCAGACACCCTCCCTCCACCATCAGGCAAAGAAAGGGTTTTCCTTCCCCATGATGGCCTAACAAATATGACTGCAGTCTATTGTTTTGAAGCAATGTGCGTGCATCCAACGTCCAAAAATATGGGCTGTCCATCTGCGAAGTGGGAGAGCAGACGGAACATCTGTAAGGCCTCAGGCAAGACCTCTGAATTCCAGTAGCCTTACAGCCTGCACATGTGGGGTCTACGGGTCTATAAATAATTTTCCAGAGGTTTGTCCCTCTGTTTCTCGAGAAAAGCAGAACTTCCCTGGTGATGCAGTAGTTAAGAGTTTGCCTGCCAATGCAGGGGACACGGATTCAATCCCTGGTCTGGGGAGATTCCACATGCCACGGGGCAGCTAAAGCCTGTGTGCACCGCAGCTGGAGAGAAGCCCCTACTCACGACAGCTAAAGAAAGCCTGGGTATAGCAACAAAGACCCAGCACAGCCAAAGTAAAATAAATATATTAATTAATCAATTAATAATAATAAAAGAAAGGCAAAGGAAGGTTAGGACGGGCCCACAATTTCCCTCCTAGGGACAATGAAGATGGGGCAGTGGGTGTATTCTTCCTCCACCCTCAAGGGAAATGTCATCTGGTGTCCACATGGGATCTGCCCAATCCCGTGCCAAGGGAGTGTGTGCTCTGTGGACATGGGACTGTTGGGTCAGCC
This sequence comes from Capricornis sumatraensis, assembly GCF_032405125.1. NCBI lineage: Eukaryota > Metazoa > Chordata > Mammalia > Artiodactyla > Bovidae > Capricornis > Capricornis sumatraensis. The sequence goes on along the minus strand of NC_091087.1, from coordinate 26,935,753 downwards.
CAGAAGCCCACCTTCTGCTTGGCTACAGGGAATAAAGGGGGCATGGAGGGAAGAAAGAGGGGTGAAGGGGTTGTTTCTAGCAGCTTCCTGTGTCCTAAAATTTCTGTCTTGTGATCAAAAGTCTGATCCAGCCAAGACGGCAGACCTGACATCAGGGAGTGGTACCAGATGGGAATGGTGCCCTGGAGGCCCAGGAGGGATGGGAACAGAAGCCAGGCCTGTGGGAGGGGCGGGCGGTGGCGCACTGGGTGCTAACTGGCCTTCTTCCCAATTCCAAAAGGCATGCTTCAGTTTCACACTGGCTATTTATAAAAGTCCCAAGTGCACGTTTTGCAAAAACACTTTGGACAGACTATCTCAAGTTGGAACTCTGAATCTATTGCCGCATAAATCCATTGCCTTAAAGTTTCACCTAGTTTTTGGGCCAAGGGAAACTGTTTCAGTCACAAGGAGTAAACAGAGACCAAAAAAATGATTAAAATCCTTGAACATATTTATGTGCAAGAAACAATGAGAGTAAAATGTTGATGACAGAATCTAGGTTGTGGGAATATAAATGCTTACCGACTTTTTTCGAAACTGAGGTCTATTTAACATAATAAAGTATTGGAGGCAGGATACTCTTTGGAAAAGCCCCAGACGTCAGACCTCAGAGCAAGCAGAACAGGGAAAGTGGAGGCATCAGTCGCTCAGTCATGCCCGACTCTTTGCGATGCTATGGATGTAGCCTGTCAGGCTCCTCTGTCCATGGGATTTTTCAGGCAAGGGTACTGGAGTGGGTTTGCCATTCCCTTCTCCAGGGGACCTTCCTGACCCAGGGATTGAACCTGGGTCTCCTGCACTGCAGGCAGATTCTTTACTGTCTGAGCCACCAGGGAACAGGAAATGCCTTGTCTAAATCAGTGTTTCCTAATTTATCTCTGGGACCAAATCCTGTGATCAGGCGCAAGTAAACGCCCTTTCAAGCTTGAGCTGCCGCAACCACACCATGCAAACCCCTCCCGGCTCCTGCTGGGTCCTTGGACCGAGGGAGCACTTCCCTGAGCTTTTCCCTTCCCCAAGCTCTCACTGCTCGCTCAGCCCTGAGCCCTGCACCTGGCCCCCCAGCCCCCCACCTGGTCAGCCATGCTGACTCCGGCCCACTTCCCAGCAGAAGGTTCCCTGGGAGGCAAGCCCTTCCACCCCACTCCGCTTCTGCAGTCGCTCCTGGGGAGGGGCTAGGGTGTGGGACCTAGGAGCTAAGATGTGTTGATAAAGGAAGAGACACGGTTGGGAAGGGGATATAGAGGAACACCTTCTATACCCTATGGGGCCCAGGATGGGTCTCTGGAGACTGGAGGGGGTCAGGGCAGAAAGGACTGCCTTCTTAAGAGAGCAGACCCAGCCATGGGGGAGTGGGGAAGGATATTATAGACACCCTTCCTATGGAAATTTATGTACATAGACATTAAAAACCAAAGAAACAAGGAAGGTTTTCTTAAAATTAAAAGTCATTAAGTTGTATTCTGGAGTGACATAAAGCCAGACGAAAAAAGTGAACATGATCTCAACATAGTAAAAATGCTAATGATAAAAGCTTAAGGAAATGTACTGATGCATTAATGGCAGCGCTGGGATCTGGGGTGTTGGGGTGATATTAACTTAAATAATAATTAAATTATTATTTAATTTAATAAAGAAATTAAAGTTCATTTATTGTCCTGTTTCCCAAATTTCTATAAGTGCATATATATATATAAAGCGTAGAAGGCTGAGCACTGAAGAATTGATGCTTCTGACCTGTGGTGTTAGAGAAGACTCTGCAGAGCCCCTTGGACAGCAAGGAGATCCAACCAGTCAATCCTAAAGGAAATCAGCCCTGAATATTCATTGGAAGGACTGATGCTGAAGCTGAAGCTTCAATACTTCGGCCACATGATGCTAAGAGCTGACTCATTGGAAAACAATCTGATGCTGGGGAAGATTGAGGCCAGAAGGTGAAGGGGGCAACAGAGAATGAGATGGCCGGATGGCATCACCGACTCAATGGACATGTGTTTGAGCAAACTCTGGGAGATGGTGAAGGACAGGGAAGGCTGGTGTGCTGCAGTCCATGGGGTTGCAGAGTCAGACACAACTGAGCAGCTGAACAACAACATAAAACTGAGAAATAATGAGTAACATTTTTTCAGTGGGTAATTACTCTGTTAGGGTAGTAGCGTTATATGAGGAGCAAACTTATCAGGCTAAGCAGGGTTAGTTAAGCAGATGTCTGAGTGGTAATGTCCACCTGCACCCTGACTGAGGGAGGAAATAGTCAGGGGCTAAGGCATCATGAGTTGCTCAGGTCCTCGGCTGCCAGGCAGGAGGTGAGCTGCCCGGAGCTGGAGCCACTGGCCTCTGGTCCCTTCCCACTGGGAGGGCAGTCAGTTGGGTGAAGTGGGAAGGCTCACTCTTCCTAGGCCAGTGAAAGGAGGGGGTTAGACAGAGAGGACAGAAAGGGGAACATGCTCATTAAACAACTTCTCTGAGCCTTATCAAGCAAGAGCACCAGGAAGCTCCCTCAATCCAGGAAAATGGCCCCACTACAGCCATGGCCCAGCCTCATTCTCTTGACTTTTTTTTTTAAGCCGTTGTTTGAAATTTTCCAAAAAACATCCATATGTTGGGTAGAAAAGTTGCAAATAGGAAAAATACAAAGAAAAAACATCACACATCCTTCATTATCCAATATAATGTTGTGGATGGATTAGAAGAGACCCCAGCTGGACTTATCCAGTGATCCAGTGGTTAAGAATCTGCCTGCCAATGCAGGGGACACAGATTTGATCCCTGGTCAGGGGAGATTCCACATGCCTCAGAGCAACTAAGCCCACGGGCTTCAACTACTGAGCACTCACTCTAGAGCCCGGGACTGCAACTACTGAAGCCCGTGTGCTTACAGCCCGTGCTCCACCACGAGAGAAGCCACGGCAATGAGAAGCCCTCACACTGCAACTAGAGAAAGTCCCGTGTGCAGCAAGGAAGACCCAGCGCAGCCAGAAATAAATAAGTAAATAAATGAAATGAAAAAAAAAAAAGAGAGACCCCTGCTTTCTCAGAATGGACTGCGTTCCATTAGTGATGCTTTTATAGCAGGAAGAAACACAAGCAGAGTCCCCCTGGAGCTGGGGGTTACAAACGGGGAAAGAGGAGAGGTGTGTCACGTAATGGTTTCTATGGATGATGGAGAAAGGAAAGGGGGCTCAGACAAGGGGCTGGCAAACATCTCAACAAGGCCAGCTAGGAAGTGATTTAGGCTTTGTGGGTCATAGCGTCTCTGCTGCAGCTGCTCAGCTCCTCTGTAACTCTTACATAAGCAGATGAGACATAAAGCAGTGGGCGTGGTGTTTTCCAGTGAAATTCTAGTCACAAAAACAGGCAGTGGGCCAAATCCGGCTGTCGTTTGCCAACCCCTGTCTTAGATGATCATGTCTGATAATCCAAATCTACTTTAAAAAAAAAAAAAAGAATTGAAAAAGCAACAAGAAAAACACAGCCTTGACAGGAAGAAAACACCAGCTTGAAGCCTTTCTTTTCTACCGGCCTGAATTTATTACTCCTTTTCTTCCAACCTGAGTGGGGTTTAAATGCCAAAAAGGATCTTATGATCAAGCAAACTACTTATTCCATGGTCCAGAGACCACCCCCGGTGCAGAGACCCAGAACTTTACCTCTTTTGGAAGAATTTCTCGCATCTTTCCTCCAGGGGCAGTGCCTGGGCAAATGTTGGGTGGTCCAATATGCTAGCCTGAGGAATGGTGCAGTTTCTTGACAAGTTTTCTAGGAGTGGGTAGTCCTCAAAATTAAAATAGAAAATAGAATTTGGGATGTCTTCAGCTTTGCTGGCAGATCCAATTTCATCTGGATGGTCTCCTGGGATGAAACATGAAGGAACATGGTGTTCTGTTATAGTGATTACCTTTCCTGTGCATCTTGTGGTCAGGGTGGGTGCAAGGGGGCTGCTCTCTGCTTACAAAGCCTGGATCTCTGGGGTTGGGCTAAGAGGGCCTCACTTGATCTGGAGCAGCAGGAGTCCAGACAGGAGACTTGCCCAGCATTTTATCTAAGCGCCAGTGAGGACTGAGTGGCGGTGTCCTGGCCTGGTGGGGGGGGCCGGGATGAGGAGTGGGGAGGAGACTGGACAGGGTCACCTAGCTTTATGCGAGGACTGAGAGAGCTGGAGGGCCCCCTCCGTACCTCGGAGCAGGAAACACGGGTGGTGTAAAGACACGACAAACACTGGGTTCCAGGGGGCCGCCAGGGAGTAGGATCTGGGGAGAGCAAAGGAGCAGACGATCTGCGACTTGGCCACGTCCATGAGGAGCACAGAGCCGTCTCTGGAAAAGGTCAGCACCTGGGGAGCAGAGAGGGTGAGTGGGGACTTCTCCAGTCTGCCACTCATCCCAGTGTGAAATAAGAGAGGCAGCTAGAAATAAAAAACAAATGGGGAATGTATTCATCTTGGGCACCCAGCCTCTGGACCCAGCTGGAGCCGTTCGGGGGGAGCAGGAAAGCGGGTGTCTGCTCCTGTGGAGCTGTGGCAGCAGCGGTAAAGAAGCCGCCTGCCGGGGCTCACCTGTCTTCCCCGCTGAACTGGGAGCTCCACGAGGGCAGGGGCTTTCTCCTCCCAATCTGTGCCCAAAGCTGCTCTAGTGCCCAGCATACAACAGGCCTTCAGCAGAGATTTTTGAGAAGGAATAACGAACACATTCTCTAAAGAAGAATGAGGGGCCTGAGGAACCTACCATGCCAGGTAAGGCTTGGACCGGGGCCACAGCACAGATGGCTTCATCCAGGTACTTCACCGGCCTGTAGCAAACAGACACACAGACATCCAGACTCGGGGAGCTTTCAAGTTTTGCCATCCTCTCCTAGGCATATACCTATATCCAATACAACAAGTTCTTCTCTAGAAGCATCAGGAGGTACCATCTAAATATCCATTGGTAGGAGAGTGCTTAAGTAATTGTGTTACATTATATGATGGGATACTATATAGCAATGAAAATAAAAGAGCTGGCGCTGCACACAACGTGCACCATTCTCCTGAACAGTACTAAAAAGCAAGTCACAGAATAAATGGCAATGGAAAACAAATTGGAGAACACACAGAATATGATCCCATTAGCAAGTTCCCTAAAATATGTGCAGCTAGACTGTATATGGCTTGGAGATACACTCATATGAATGTGGTTAATTCTTGAAGGAAAACAAAGAAATGATGAATTTAGGAAAACAGTGTGGTAGATTGAAAAAAAATTAGACATAATATTTGGCAGTAACTCCCATTTAAAAAAAGGTGGAGTCTATTATACAGAGTGAAGTAAGTCTGAAAGAGAAAAACAAATATCGTACATTAATGCATATATATGGAATTAAAAAGATGGTCTGATGAACCTATTTACAGTGCAGCAATGGAGACACAGACAAAGAGAACAGACTTGTGACACAGGGTGGGGAAGGAGAGGGTGGGATGAATGGAGAGGTTTGCACGGATACATATACACTAGGGTATATAAAATAGATAGCCACTGGGAGTTTGCTGTATGACTCAGGGAACTCAAACCAACGCTCTGTGACAACCTAGAGAGGTGGGATGGAATGGGAGGTGGGAGGGAGGCTCACGAGGGAGGGGACATATGTATACCTATGGCTGATCCACGTTGACGTATGGCAGAAACCAACACAATACTGTAATTATCCTTCAATTAAAAATAAATAAATCAAGGAGGAAAATGTGGAGTCTGCTTTTCACTTCTTAAATGTGGGCACGGCCAGATGACATGCTGTGTCCAGTGTAACACGAGCAGTGCACAAGGCTTGGAAAGCCTCAGTGAGCCTCAACGGTGGCTGGGAGCCCTGAGGTTTACTGAGGAGCCTGAGACAGCCTGCAGGAGAGGCTGCAAGGAGGAGTGCCTTGGCCACCAGCTGCCAGCTGCCTGTATGTGAGTAAGCCCCGCTAGTCGGCCCCTTGCCCATGGGCATCTGTGAGAGTCAAGGCAAGCCCAGAGCAGGTATTGTCCAACTGAGCCCTGCCCCAAGTGCTGACCTACAGCATCAGAGGCTAAATGGTGACTGTTTCCTTAAGTCACTAAATTGTGGAGTGGTTTGTTATATGCAGCAATAGATAATTAAAATCAACCCTGAATATTCATTGGAAGGACTGATGCTGAGGCTGAAGCTCCAATACTTTGGCCACCTAATGTGAAGAGCCGACTCATTAAAGACCCTGATGCTGGGAAAGATTGAGGGCAGGAGGAGAAGGGGATGACAGAGGATGAGATGGTTGGATGGCATCATTGACTCAATGGACATGACTTTGAGCAAACTCTGAGAGATGGTGAAGGACAGAGAAGCCTGGCATGCTGCAGTCCATGGGGTTGCAGAGAGTTAGACACAATTTAGCGACTGAACAACAACAACCACTTTTGAGGTGGAGGAGAGAAGGATGTGATCCAGGAGAGGCACACAGAGAGCCTTAACTGAACTGGAGATGATCTATTTCTCAAGCTTGGTGATGGGGACAGTGGCGTTCCCACCCCCGCCCCATATGTATGCTAAATACACACCCTCACGCATACTATACAGGTTATTTGCATGCATAAAATATTTCACAATTTAAAAGAGGGAGGCCTTTGTAGAAACTGATTACAAACAATATTTTGGCAAAAATGACCCTTTTCTTGGTCACGTGGGATAGGAAAGATGTCATTTGTGCCAACACACAATTTATATACATAGAACTCATATATATATATATCCACATGTATAGGGTTGGCCAAAAAGTTCATTCGCGTTTTTCCATACACTGTTACAGAAAATAAACCCAAATGAACTTTTCGGCCAACCCAATAAAAGACTTCAGTGATTCTGAGAAGCTCACTGAGACAGTGATGACCAGGGGGAAAGTGAACTCTAGTCTGAGAGGTTGTTTCAGTTTTTTACTATTAAATAGGGCACTGTGTCTGGCAGATCATGTTCGTCGCCCTTCCCCCAACCACCCACCTCTCCACCAGCAGACTGATGGTGGAGTTCTGGATCGCCGAAGCTGTCACCAGATGGAGAGACGCGTCTGTACACAGCACCACGCATTTCATGTGGCATTTCACTGAGCCCTCGGGATACACATTCTGTCCTTTGTGGACTAGGAAGTATTTCAGGAAGTGGATGCTTTGGCAGAAGCAATTTTCAGGAAGAGCCACAACTCCAAGAGTGAGTCCTGGAGGAAGGGAGGGCACGAGCAGGTCAGGCAAGGGGCAGAGGGAGGCAGCCATGCGCCCAAGGTCTGTGACCAGCGAGTGTGTGAGGGACAGGAGGCAAAACCAAGCACTGAGGGGCTTCCCTGGTGGTCCAGTGGCTAAGAACCTACCTTCCAGGGCAGGGGATGTGGGGTTTGATCCCCAGTTAGGGAACTAAGATCCCACAGCCCGCGGGGCAACTAGAGAAGCCTGTGTGCTGCAGTAAAGACCCAGCAGAACCAGAAGAAGAACCAAACAAAACCCAGGCAGCGAGCATCCTTCAGAGTGAAGGCAGTCTGTCCACTAGGCTGGTCGTGTTTTAACTAACATTTCCTACAGAAAGGGATTCCTAGCCAACGCCCACGGGGAGAAGGGAGCCCCCTTCAGGAGGACCCCTTCTAAATATGTAGGGGAACCAAACCCAAGGACGGGGACCAGTCAGCACCGGCGCGGAAGGGAGGAAGTGTTAACCCGGGCAGGTCAGGGTGTGTAACGGAGGCGCAGCGGGGGAGCGCGGGGCACGGCGGGGCGGGGCTTACCTTGCGCCAGGTCCCAGAGCGAGAGCACGCCGTCCTCGCAGGCCAGCACCAGGTAGGAAGAGCAGGGACTGAGCTGAGACTCCATGATGGGCGCGGCGCACGGCCACACGCCCTCGGGGTCTAGAGGGGAGGACGCCACTCACCAGGCCGCCCCCGGACCCCTGTCCCCTCCCATCACCGCCACCCGGACAACTTGAGACCCAGACTGGTCTGCCTGTCTGGACTCATCATCTCTCTCCTGTCTGTGCCATGCTGTCTCCTTCCTCAGGATAATATAACAAGTTATATGATTATTATACTACAGTTAACAGGGATCAGGGCTTCCCTGGTGGGTCAGTGGTAAGGAACCCGCCTGCCAAGCGGAGACATGGGTTTGATCTCAGCATTGGAAAGATTCCCTGGAGAAGGAAATGGCAATCCACCTCCGTATTCTCCTGCAGAATCCCATGGACAGAGGAGCCTGGAGGGCTACAGTCTATGGGATCGCAAAAAAGTCCCACAGGACTGAGTGACTGAGCATGAGCAGGAACACTGAATGAGTACTTACTAGGTGCTAAGCACCGGAGCGGACACTTTACGGGCTTTATTTCATTTAATTCTCACAGGGATCCTATGAGGTGTGTCCTATTAGAACCCACATTTTACAGATGAGCAGAATAAGGCAGAGAAACAAGTGACTTGCCCAAAGTCACAAGAGCCAGTCAGTACAGAAGTGATTAGAAGCCAGGTTTCCTGGGAGAGGGATGGAAGGAAAGAAAGTCTTCCTTTGTGAGTTTTTAAACATTACTTCTGAGTATAACTCTGAAGGACAGCATAGTGTTAGCTCAAGGAATTCACACAAAGTGAATTTGCTCGTGGAACTGCCTCCCTGAGTTTGTCAAAAACAAACCACCACCACTCATATTTCTTAAGTGCCTTTCAACTTCAAAAGAACCTTCACGTAGAGAAACTGGATTTTGCTATTCACGACTAATGCGTGCAGTACGTAAGGATGGTGTAACTGAGTGGTTTTCTGCTTTGAAGGAGAAAACAGGGGATTGGGGCATCAAGTGACTGGCCTGAAACCACACTGATTGCAGACACATGCTGGAACCAAGCCCCCCCTGTTTTTCACCTTCACTGCCTAAGGAGCCCTGTAAGCCAGACGGGGCTCTGTCCCCATGGACATCATCTTTAAGAAACATGACAGATCAGAGACACAGCCTTGGGGTTACACCACAGCTAGCAAGCCACCCACTCTGTCTGCACAGCTCTGGTCCCCTAAAAGCCACGGGACTGTCAGTCACGTGCTCTTGGCTAAGCTGAAGAAGGACACGATCTGAGAGCCCCGAGCTTAGGCGACTCCCATCCCAGCAGTAAAGTACCAACTTTATCCTTCAGCGTCCGGTTAAGTGAATAGAAGAAGAAGTTGTGATGATCGGTCCAGTGTACACCAAGGGTGCAGGCTAGCCCTGGGAAAGAAGAGAGGAAAGGGGCGTCATGGAAGGAGCCTGGGTGGACTTTGATTTGGGTGGAGGGGTTTGCCCAGGAGGAGGTCAGTTTGAAATGGTTTGTGCCAATGGGCAGCACCCAACTGAGGGGTGAACTACCAGCTGAGGGGCTGGGCACCCCCAGGAGGGCTGCTCCTGGGGCCAACTCATCTTCCTGTGCAGGGAGGATGGTCACTACTACCCCTCAGCTGCTTTCACATCTTCTAGATAAATTCCTGTCCACTAGGCTATCAGTGTATTAACTAACATCTTGTACAGAAAGGAATTCATATCCAGAGAGCTGGACCATAAAAAAGGCTGAGTGCCAAAGAACTGATGCTGGAGAAGACTCATGAGAGTCCCTTGGACTGCAAGGAGATCAAACCAGTCCATCCTAAAGGAAATCAACCCTGAATATTCATTGGAAGGACTGATGCGAAAGCTTAAGCTCCAATACTTTGGCCACCTGATGCGAAGAACCGATCATTGGAAAAGATCCTGATGCTGGGAAAGATTGAGGGCAGGAGAAGGGGGTGACAGAGGATGAGATGTTTGGATGGCATCATTGACTTAATGGACGTGAGTTTGAGCAAACTCCGGGAGATGGTGAAGGACAGGGAAGCCCGGCATGCTGCAGTTCATAGGGTTGCAGAGAGGCAGACATGACTTAAAAGACTGAACAACAACAAAAATCTAGAAGCAGCCTGGCGGGATGTGTGCACACCTTCCTCTGTGGCAGCTCACACCCTGAAGACGGTGCCAGCGTCCATCATCAAGGAATCTGGGCTCGGGTCACAGGTGTAACCAGAAACCATTAAGCTGCAGCTGGCAACCCACTTTCCACCTCAGTCCCTCCCAGCAGGCAGGGTGTGCTGAGCAGAGCTTCTCTAGGAGGGCTTGCTGGGCGTTCCCCCGGGATGACCAGCTGCTTCCTCTTCCTTTACCTGGGGATCTCTTGACTCCCGCGGGCATTGGGATTACGCGACTGGGAAGGAGGAAGTAGAACGTAGCCATACTGGGAAAGAAAGAGACACTGGTCAGAGCAGTGGTGGACTCCTTGGCAAAGAGAAGTGCTGGCAGCGTCTTGGTATTAAGACCAGAAGTGAGTAGTTCAGAAGGACCTTCCAGGGCGTTCAGGGCCATGAAGCAAATCATATTCTATGCGCTGGTCCTGGTGGGTGTGGACCCTTGGAGTTTGGTGAGGGTTGGACAGGCAGAGTGGTGGGAGTTATGCCCAGGCCAGAAAGAGCACCCAGTATGGGCAGAGCCATTCCTGTCCTGGGGGAGGACCCCTTCATGATCAGACTTGGGTGAAGGGTGTAAATGCTCCTATCCCGGGTATACTAAGTTGGTACTTTTTTTTTTTTTTTTTTTAGTTTCTGTTAGGGCCTAGCTAGCCCTGGGACTTTTTGCGAAGTGAGAAAATTCAGGTCCATGTGACGGCAAGATGAGAGGTTTCACTCCCCATGTGAAGCAAGAACATTTCTGAGACCTACAGTAGTTGTGAGGAAAGCTGCCTGCTGAACCTGCTCCACCAGCTACTTCAAGGACTCAGGCTCAAGCTTTACAATCACTGAGGCCTATCTGCTCACTGAGATTAGAAAGTAGTGTGTTTTAACAATTACACATTAATGTATTACATTTAGAAAGACTGGATGGAAGTGGAGGAAAATGTTATTAGTGGTCAATTTTCCTTTTCTCTCTAGGATCATCTGTGTTGTCTAGATAATCAGGAAAACAATTTTTTTTTAAAGGAGATGCTATCATACAAAAAAAATTATAAAATAGGGAGTTCCTGGGTGGTCTAGTGGTTAGGATTTGGTGCTTTGACTGCCATGATCTGGGTTCAACCCCTGGTCAGGGAACTGAGATCCTGTAAGCAGTACTGCATGGCTCCCCACCCCATCCCCTAAAAAGAAATCTAAAACTACTTTTCATCTGCATAGATGCCTATTCCTTCTTTTAAATCAGTTCTAATGAGGTGGATGAAACTGGAGCCTATTATACAGAGTGAAGTAAGCCAGAAAGAAAAATACCAATACACTATACTAATGCATATATATGGAATTTAGAAAGATGGTAACAATAACCCTGTATGTGAGACAGCAAAAGAGACACAGATGTATAGAACAGTCTTTTGGACTCTGTGGGAGAGGGCAAGGGTGGGATGATTTGGCAGAATGGCATTGAAACATGTATAATATCAAATGTGAAATGAATCACCAGTCCAGGTTCGACGCATGATACAGAATGCTCAGGGCTGGTGCACTGGGATGACCTAGAGGGATGGTATGGGGAGGGAAGTGGGAGGGGAGTTCAGGATGGGGAACATGTGTACACCCGTGGTGGATTCATGTCGATGTATGGCAAAACCAGTACAATATTGTAATTAGCTTCCAATTAAAATAAATTGTATTTAAAAAATCTATGTTATCATCCTTTGTTCTAATTATATTTAAACAACCTCCATCCAGCTTTTCAAGATTTTGCTGAAGTTCTCAGAGAAGTCCCCAAAACCATCAAGAGCTTTGAGACTCTGAATTAATTCAGGCCCTTGGGTTGATTTCTGCATGTGCCCACGGAGGAAAAGCTGCCAGGGATGGGTCGTTCTGGCCTCACTCCCACATCCCCCACCTCCAGGCTCACCTGACAGGTTCAGGCTCCCATTCCCCATCCAGGTACTTCTTGTAGGTGGCTTTTAAGATTGCCTCCCGCTTCTCCCACTGGCTCGCCTTGATATAGTGATTCTGCCCAGAGCCCAGCCCGCGGCAGCCTGCTATCTTTGCAAAGGCTTCCAGGGGGCTCTTAAATGTGGTACCTAGGTTGAAAATATCCCAGCATTGGTTAAACCATCTGACGTCCTCCTTCCTGTTTCTCCCTCCTCCTCTGTGCTTCCCGGTTTCCTGCAGAGTCCCTCTTCCTCAGAAATCTGTGCTTGCTCTGCCCAGGTGTTCAGCCTTCTCCCGGCCTCCCTCCTACTCCACTGGCTCATGGAGCACAAGCGAAGGGCAGCTGCTCCCCCTCCTCCCACTCCTCCATCTCCATCCTGCTGTTGTTTCCTGTTTCCAGACTACAGAATCTCCAGAGGCCAGGGAAATTTCACAGTGTCACTAGAGACCTTAGATCACCATTGCTGTCTCTCCAGCCAGGCAAGGCCCCAAACCTTCCAGTTACTTGCACTATTCAGCTGTGGCTGAGGACCCTCAATACACAATCCCAGCCTCCTCCTCTGCTTACACTGATCCAGCTGCCTTCCTTTAAAAATTCTCCTTTCTCTGGCAATCATTTTTATCATTCTCCTTCCCAATAACCTTTCATTTCCTTCTTTCTCATCTGCTCCTAAACCCACAGTGGGGACTTCCCAGGTGGCTCAAGTGGTAAAGAATCCACCTGCCAATGCAGGAGCCACAGGTTCGATCCCTGGGTGGGGAATATCCCCTGGAGGAGGAAATGACAACCCACTCCAGTATTCTTTCCTGGGAAATCTCCTGGACAGAGGAGCCTGGTGTTGCTATAGTCCATGGGATTGCAAAGAGTCAGACAAGACTGAGTGACTGAGCATGCAGACCCACAGTAAACCTAGGCGATCTATTTTCTGGGCATGAACCCTAATTTTCAGAAGAGGTGCCCAGGAGGTCCCACAGGGCCCCAAGTCCTGTTCTCCAGAGGCAACCACTGTTATCTGTTCTTGTACAACTTTCTAGAAACGGACCCCTTCTAGATGGCAGCATGTGTGTGTTAGTTGCTCAGTTGTGTCCGACTCTTTTGCGACCTCCTGGACTGTAGCCCACCAAACTCTTCTGTCCATGGGATTCTCCAGGCAAGAATACCGGAGTGGGTTTCCATTTCCTTCTCCAGGGAATCTTCCTGACCTAGGGAATCAAACCCAGTTCTCCTGCACTGCAGTTAGACTCTTTACCATCTGAGTCCTCAGAGAAGCCCCAGATGGCAGCATATTAGTACATTATATAATGTATATAGTATAATATATATTATTATATGTATTACATGTACATTTTAATGTATTTTTTAAGACAAATGATAACATATATTAACTAGCAGTTCTTGAAATGTGGTCCCAGATCAGCAGGGTTAGAAATGAAACAGAAATGCTGTGGGTAGGGCCCAGCAATTTGGGTTTTTATAAATCCTCCAAGTTAGTCTGATCCAGCTAAAGTTTGAGAATTGCTGTCATATCCTACACCTCTTGCATTTTGTTTTTTTGGTTTGTTTTGCATTTTGATTTAATGAAATATCTTAGGAGATCTCTTTATTTTAGTACTATAGATCTTCACTGCTTGTTGCTTATTTGCATTTATTAAACCCTTTCCTTGTTGTGAACCATAACACATTCAGAAAGGAGCATAAAAATGTATCTTTTCCTTTAAATACATCTTAATAAATTATGCTAAAGAAAACATCTGTCTCTCCTGAGGTCAAGAAACACATTATCACATCTCCCTACTAAAAGCTTCCCAAGGGCCCTGCTCCAGTCATAACCCCCTGAGAAAAGCAGCAACAATTCTCTTGGCTTTTAGGTAATCACTTCATGACATTTATGTTACTTCATGACATTTATGTTACTTTTATGCTACCTAAATATGCATCTAAACACTATAGCTTTGTTTTGCCTGATTTTTGAGCTGTACACAGTGGAATTATACAGTGTCAATTCTATATGTGCCCTCTTTTGCTTAATATTGTGAGATTTATCCATTTTGTTGTGTATATTTGTGGTTTGTTCCTTTTCATTGCTGTATAGTATTCCATTGGGTGGAAAATATATACATATATTAAGGTTTATTTACACGTTCTTTTGTTGATGGATTTTCAGTTGTTTCATGGTTTGTGGTTATTGGAAATCATGCCATTACTATTATTCCTGTACATTCTTCCTGAAATACCTTTACTTTCAAGGCAATCAGGTATACATCTAGAAGCAGGGTGACTAACTCATTCTGGTTTGTGCAGGAGTTTCCTAGTTTTAGCACCAAAAGCCCCATGTCCAGGGAAATCCCTTAGTCCCAGACAAACTGATATGGTTGGTTACCCAGTGTAAATGCTGGGTCAGAGGATGTAACTTTTCTTTAACACTAACACTAAATTGTTTTCCAGGGTGGTTGTACTGATTTTCATTGCTATCTATGTATGGGAGGTTTGATTGTTTCACATCCTCACCAACTTGGTATGATCAATATCTTTTATTTATTTATTTTTAAACAATATCATCATTGTTTTTTATTAGCAGAATTATTCCTTACTCCTTTTGTTAGAAAAACACCCTGCAGTGTGTGTGCAGATCTGTTTATAATCTATATCTTTTAATTTTAGCCATCCTGGTACGTGTTAAGTGGTATCTCATTATGTTTTTTTTCTTCTCTCATTATGGTTTTAATTTGCCTTTCCCTGATAACTAACTATGCTGAACATCTTTTCATATGTTTATTGGCCATTTGAATAATCTCTTACCTATTTTATACCAAATTACCTGTCTTTTTCCTAACGATCTGTAGGAATTCTTAATAGAGTCTGGATATGGATCATTCATAAGTCTTATGTGTTTTGAAAATGCCTTCTCCCAATACATAATTTGCTCATTCATGCTGTTAATGATGTACTTGGATGATTAGAAGTCCTTAATTTTAATATAGTCAGACTTATCAACTTTTCTTTTATCAAAAGTACTTTTTGTCTTTGGTCTAAAAAGTCTTTCCCTACCCAGAGGTCATAAAGATATTGCCTTATATTATTTTCTAAAAGTTTTATTGCTTTATCTCTCATATTAACTTTCATGATTCATCTGGAATTTAATTTTGTATATCATGTGAGGCAGGGGCCATATGGACAACCAGCACCACTTACTGAAATGACCATTCACTGCTCTGTACCACCATCTTCATCAGATATCAAGGGTCGATTTTGGCCTAACTCTGTCCTGCCCTCTTGATCCTGTGTTTTTCATCTAATCTTTAAATCTACTCTATTCTATCAACTATTTCTATGTTTTATAATATAGAACACATGAGGCTTATGAATGGTCCATATCCAGACTCTCTGTATATTTTATATATATGTTTCCATCTATCAGTCACTCACCTCTTTTTCTACCTTGTTTTAATTACTGTGACTTTGTAATAAATCCTGATGGAGAAATCATATCACCATGTTCTTCTGTGAAAGTGAATTGTCTGTTCTTGGCCTTTTGCATTTGTCTTTTTGCTTTTAATGGCTGCAAAGTACTCTGAGTGTACCAGATTTACCTCACTAGTCTTATGCCTCTATAAATAGGACTGCAGTAAACATCCTTGTAGGTATATCTCCAAGGTCATGTGTGAATATTGAGAGGATAGACTGTATGTCCTCTGTCTAAAGTGTGGACTTCCCCTCTGGTCCTCTTAGCCAACTCCCACTTAATTCTTAAAAGCTTCTCAAATGTTCCTTCTTCTGAAACAGCCTGTGCCTATTCCCCAGGCAGAGTTAGCTACTCCTTCCTCTATGGTTTTACGGTCCTAGATGTTCCCTACGGCTGCACTTAATCGACTCCTCCTATGATGGTTTCCTCCTAGTCTCCCTTTGTTCACCAGCAGCTTCTAGAGCACGGGAGATGTGTCTTACTCATCTTTGTGCCTGGTGCATTATTGGCCCTCAGCAAATACTGGTGAATGAAGTAACACAGGAATGTAGGAATGAGCGAACCCCACAAGCACTCGGGAAAGGTATCTCTTTCCTGATGTCCCAATTCTTTGTTAATTATATCCTTGTAACATTTATATTTTTAATCTTTAGGTCCCAGACCCTATGACTTGTAAATCAGATATTGCTGCTAATAAATGAAAAATGTGGAGAAAGACAGAGAAAGAAAAAAACTAAGAAATCAATGGCAAAAGGAAAGACAGTATTCATGGAGTTATACGTACCTGTAATTGGTTTGGGTGGTTTGATTTTCATTATTTGAACTGGAAGACTCAACTTAACATCTCCTCTAAAAGAAATGTTCATATCCTACAATAAGGAAAAAGCACAGATAATAAGCCAACAAAGGAGATACAACAGGATCATTAGAAACACTCATTTCAAAAGAAGATGAAAAAAGAAGAAAAAGAAAGAAAAACAGGTGGAACAAATAGAAACTAAACAGCAAAGCGGTAGATTTAGACATAAATACATCAAAAATCACATTAAATATAATGGCCTAAATGGCCTAAACACCCCAATTAAAAGGTAGAGTTTGATAGATTGGATTAAAAAGGCAAGACCTAGTGATATGCTATCAAAAAGAAACTTATCTTAAATATAAAAATTTTTAAAGTATATAAAAAATGTATCTTATAAACTAATCAAAAGAAAGCTGAGGTGGCTACATTAATATCTGACAGGATAGATTTCTGAGCAAAAATGTTACCAGAGATCAAAGGGTCATTGGATAAAGATAAAATGGTCAATTCTCAAGGGGATATAAAATTCTAAATGTTTCTTGCCACTAATAACAGGGCTTCAAAATACATGAAGCAAAAATTCTTAGTGTGAAAGCAGAAATAAATCTACAATCTCATAGATTTCAACACTCTTCCCTCAATAATTGATAGGATAAGCAGACAGAAAATCAGTAAGAATATAGAGGGGAAAGCAGTACGGATATAGAAGACTTGAATAACTTGGACCAATGACAACCGACTGCATGTTCTTTTCAAGTGCACATAGAATACTTAACAGAATTAATCACATTTGGAGCATAAAACAAGTCTTAATAAATTTGAAAGGGTTCAAATTATATGAAGTATGTTCTCTGATCATAACAGAATTCAGTTAGAAACCAAAAAAAAAAGATATCTAGAACATCTCAAGTATTTGGACACTAAATAACATGCTTCAAAAATAATCCACTGGTTTTAAAAAAGAAGTTAAAAAATGCAAATTAGGAAGTATTTTCAAAAATGAAAACTAAAATATCAAAATTTGAAGGAAGCAAAATTAACCAGGCTGTGGAGAAATTGAATGAATGTAAATTGTCATGTCATTTTTGGAGGACAATTTAATAGGATCTATATTAAAACTAAAATTGCACACATCCTTCAGAAGCACTCAGGTACACAAAGAAGAGTTTACAAAGATTTTCACTGCATTATATACAAGCCACAAGTTAAGAAAACCTTCAATAACATCAATGGATGAACAACCAAATAAACTACGGTACATCTTTAGTAGGAATAGAACAGAGGATGTCAAAAGAACAAGGTAGGTTTGTTTGACATTGCAAAACTTTGCCAATAAGTTAGTTAACATAAAAATGCACGTTCATAAGAAAATCTATATAGTATGATGCCACTCATATAGAAGAAAATTCCCATAAAATGGAAGTATAGTTTTCAAAATAAACTGATATCTAAATCAAACTATATACTAAAGGCCTATAGAAAACACACACCAAGCTAATAACGGTGATGATCTCTACAGAGGGCTGCTGAATCTGCATTACTTGGTTCTTCCCAAAGCAGTGTGTTCACATAGCATTTGTATAATTTGAGACAAAACGTAATTTTAAAAGGGATAAAGGAAAGGCCTCTGGAGAGAGACTTCCATGTGGAAGTTCACCATTTCTCTTCTGATAGTCTTGAATCCCAAGAGCTAAGCCTCTGGAAAGCATGGTGTGCTCTTTGCCTCAGAGGCAGAGTCAGGAAGCTCCAGGGAAGCCAGTCTGTGCTCTGCTGTATCCCAATACAAACGTGACCTCCAACACCAAAATAGAACAAAACCCCCCAAACATCGGTTTGGTGGATTGGGCTGCTTACATTGGCAGAGGCAAGTTGGATTCTATGGGGCCTGAAGTATATATGATTTAGGGGTCTCTGTAAGAAGAGAATACAAAGTGCCTATGGCCACCTAATACAACTCTGTTTGGGGGCCACTGTGACAGAGGGGAAGTCTGAGTGAGAAGAGATGGTGGTGGTCTTAAGTGATTATGGTTAAAACATGTTACTTTTTCCAATTTTACAAAAGTCCGTAGCCATGTGAAAACACTGGTAGGGCCCCTATCTCAGGGAAACCCACCCCTGAACAAATGACTTGGGTCAATCATCCTCAAGGATAGGGAGCCATCTTCAAGACAATGAGGCACAAGATCAAATCACAGAGAATCTGAAAACAATGCCCTGGTAAGAATATTTTATTAATATATTTGACATTTAAGGCACCTTTAAAATCAAAATAAAAATTTCTAACATGCAAGTTAAATCTCTTTGGAGATATTCATTAAAGTTTCTTACATATCTAAACTATCTGCAGGCACAGAATCAGGAGTGTTCTGGGGAGAAAAATGAGAAATTAATTCATGATGGGTTTGGTATATGCTCCCCTTCTTCCTTTAATTTTTTGAGTTGCTCCTTCTTCCCCTCAATTACTCTTGTGAGATGTGAACTCATCCCCATAGACATGGAGGGCCAGTATTTGTGTGGTCCTCTGGCCTGTAGGATTTTAATACATGATACCTGTTCTCTAGGATCTTAAAACCTATTTGGGGAAACAAGAAATCATTAGTGACGTTAAGAGAGAATATGAGTAAAAAGGAGAGGGTCAGCTAGGAGACTATTACAAAAATCTAAGTTAAAGTGAATATTTCTGATTGACAAAATATATCAGTGATGTTGACAATTATTATTTATAAGTAACTCTAAATATAATTCATGGTACAAGAGCTACCACTGTAACTGGCATTAGTTGATTGCTTCTATGGTTTTTCCTGTGGTCATGTATGGATGTGAGAGTTGGACTGTGAAGAAGGCTGAGCGCTGACGAACTGATGCTTTTGAACTGTGGTGTTGGAGAAGACTCTTGAGAGTCCCTTGGACTGCAAGGAGATCCAACCAGTCCATTCTGAAGGAGATCAGCCCTGGGTGTTCTTTGGAAGGAATGATGCTAAAGCTGAAACTCCAGTACTTTGGCCACCTCATGCGAAGAGCTGACTGATTGGAAAAGACTCTGATGCTGGGAGGGATTGGGGGCAGGAAGAGAAGGGGATGACAGAGGATGAGATGGCTGGATGGCATCACTGACTCGATGGACGTGAGTCTGAGTGAACTCCGGGAGTTGGTGATGGACAGGGAGGCCTGGTGTGCTGCAGTTCATGGGGTTGCAAAGACTTGGACACTACTGAGTGACTGAACTGAACTCCCAGTGTATAGAAACTGAGTGAATTATGCTGACAAATCACCCCCATTCCAAGGTGCTTTTCCCACTTGGATAATAAGTTAATCCCTCAAAAAATGTATCTGTTGGGCACTGAGTAGGATGCCATGGGGATGGTTGACAAAAAGAAGCAGAAGGTACAACAACCTAGAAATTTACCATCTAGTTAGGAGAAAAAAACTTTCATGCACAACAGGATAGTATATGAGAAGTGTCAAAGAGAGGTACAAGATAGATTCTGTAAGAGTTTAGAGGAGGAATGTCTCTGGGCCAGTAACTCTCCCAGAGATACAAAAAATCACACCTTGCTATGAAGACATTCACTGGAGAAAAAGGGCATTTATTCAAAGCAACTCAATGTACTTGGCATTGAATGTGAGTCTCCATCTTGATGTCGTAGATTAATTTCACTAACACTTTATAGCACATAGCACAATATGTTTTAAAGGTGTCTTCAATTGATATTTGTTGTTGTTGATTAAAAAAAATAATAAGTACACTTTGGGAGTTCCCTGGTGGTCCAGTGGTTAGGACTGTGCATGTCCACTGCGGGGGGCATGGGATCGACCCCTGGTCGGGGAGCTCAGGTCCTACGTGCCACACAGAATGCAACCAATATATATAATAACTGTACATCAGATAGGTGAGAAAATTGTCTTAAAATCTTTTTTGCTTAAATATTGTATTTTAAAGAGATGGCATGAGTCCCAGGGATTACATATAATTAAACTGAAATAGTAGAGTTCTACCTACCTTCTAAGAATAATATGAAGAATACATATATTCCCGTATTTTCAGAACAACTCCTTTATACCATAATCTGGAGAGTGTAGTGGAGAGACATGGAAGGATTATTTCAGCCCAGGATGGGAAAAAATATATCTATTAGAGTAAAAAAAAAAAAACAAACCACTCTTCCAGAGAAATGCCTGGGAGTGTTCTTGGTGGACAGGCAACTCCTGGATGAGAGAGATACCATGTTCCACTGTTTAAGACCCCTAGGCTTTTTATTTTAACCGAAGCAAACTGACTTGAGGGACACAGGCCAGGGTGCGTCTTGTCCTGTCTTACAGCCTCCAGACGGGCTCCTTCATCTTGAAATTGCAAGGAGGAGGTGTGCTAGATGTGGGCAGGGAGGAAGATATCAGTTGAAGACAGGTATTACCTACCAATTGCAGCTGCTGTCTGACTTTTTTCTTTGTATTTACGGCAAGTTGGGGGTACTGCACTTCCTTGATCCAAGACTCCTTGGGCAGCTTATACACATTCAGCCAAATGTCCCCGGCTTCTGCATTGGGAAACCAAGGAACCACTGAGCAACTGTGAGCAGGCAATGAGTTTTCTCAGAGAAATGGCCCATCTTCTCAGAACCACTGGCACAGAGGCCAGTGGGCACCTTCGGAACAGCAACTTTGACAAACGGAAGGAGACGTGGTTCTGCAGTGGTTGTTGCCAGTCCTCACTCACAGAGAGCCCTGAGCTCCTCTCCCCAGGCCACTGCCTCTAACCGGAGATGCGCTTCTCACCCTCACTGTGCTAGTGTAAGGTTCAACCTGACTGTCCACGCTGCCTGGTCCCCACGCTTTCTAGGTTCCAAATGATAAATTCCACTGATGTTTTGTGTTACAGCTATTCCTACCTGGGGAGGAAAGTGGCATATACAGAATCAGTAACTGAGAGGGGTATGGCTGACAAAGGGCTAGAATTGAATTGTGAGAGATGTCTCAAGAGAATTCTTCTGACCCATATTTGAGGAGATGACAACCCATGGGGTGGCTGTGAGCACTTTATCTTGTCAAAGAAACATGCTCAGCTTCTGTATTGAATACCTGCCAACCCAGGAAAAGTTACTTTCCTAGAATGGGATTCTGGCTAAATGTTTCCTTAAAAAAGTAATCATATAGACATCTTGTTTTCAGACTTTTAGACTCCAGAGCTGTGGGGGAGTAAATGTCTGTAATTTTAAGCCAGCCAGTTTGTGGTACTTGGCTATAACAGCCCTAAGAAACTACTACAGATAGTACAAAAGTTTCCTTTGGTGCATAAAGCATTACAAAATATGTATCTTTCTCCAGCGCCTAACATCTGAGGGACCTGGAGCAAGAATCTAAATAGAGGCCGAGACGCCAAATGTCTAATTATTTAAAAGTTAAATGTCAAGCTGATAATCATTTGGATAAAATACTTTCTATTACCACAGGAATAATTGCAACAAGCAAGATCCAATGTTGAATGCTAAAACTGGTGGGCAAAACTTTAATGACAAACAGGATATCTGCATAATCTCCAAGTGAAAAGTGAAAGTGAAGTTGCTCAGTTGTATCTGACTCTTTGCGACACCATGGACTGTAGCCTATCAAGCTTCTCCATCCATGGGATTTTCCAGGCAAAAGTACTGGAGTGGGTTGCCATTTCCTTCTCTGGTAAATCTTCCTGACCCAGGGATCAAACCTGGGTCTCCTGCATTGCAGGTAGACGCTTTACCCTCTGAGCCACCAGGGAAGCCCCATAATCTCCAAGTATCTCCCCCTAAATGTTTATCAGTCACTGTGGAGGGTTTCAACATAGGTCTCAAAATTCTCTGATCATCCTACATCCAGAAAATGGTGTTTACATTCTCTCCCCTCGACTGTGGTCTGGACCTAGAGCATGGAAAGGGAAAAACAGTTGCTCAAGAGTGGAGAAAGCTGGCAGATCACTTTAAGTGATCAGGGTTAACATCAGCAGTGGTACTATCACATACCCCCCAGTATAATTCAATGAAAAGAGTATTTCACCTCTGTGAGATCTTCCCCCAAATCCTTAACCCCAGTTTGAATTATGAGGAAAACTTCAAACTGAAAATCAGGGCCATTGCACAAAATACCTGACTGGTACTCCTCAAATGCATTGAGGTCATGAAAAACAAGGTAAGACCAAGGTAAGACATCACACATATAGGTGCAGTGTAAAAAGATGATGACCGAATACAATATGATATCCTGGATTGTACCTTGGAACCAAAAAAAATCATCTAGGAAAATCTGGCAAAATCTGAAAAAAAAAAAGTGTAATTTATTGTATTATACCAACGTTATTTGCTTAATTTTGACAAATGTACCATGGTTATATTAAATGTTGGTATTAGGGACACTGGGTGAAGGATATAAGGGAATTCAGTCATATCTTTGCAACTCTTCTGTAAATTATTTCTAAATAAAAGGGTTGGAGGGCTTCCCTTGGCTCAGTGGTAAAGAATCTGCCTGCCAACGCAGGGGACACGAGTTTGATCCCTAGTCTGGGAAGATCCCATGTGGTAAGGAGCAACTAAGCTCCTGTGGTAAGGAGCACCACACCACCGAGCCTGCACTCCAGAGCCTGGGAGCTGCAACCAATGAGCCCACACCCTGCAGCCACCGAAGCCAGCACATCCTAGAGTCCGTGCTCAGCAACAAGAGAACCCACCACAATTAGGAGACCACACACTGCAACTAGACAGGAGCCCCTGCTCTTCAAAACTACAGAAAAGCACATCCAAAAATAAACAAATAAAAGTATTTATTTATTAAAAGTAAATTTTATTTTATTTGTTTAATAAAAGTAAAATGTTTTGGGGGGAAAGTGATTATCTGGAAGTTACTAGAAGTGTGAATCTTCTGAAGAGGCTTTGGTTAGTCTTACCTTGTAGGAGCAAGGCTGCAAAGTTCCCTCCTTTAGAAATTTCCATCTTTATACAGGTGGTTTGCTTGCTGGTGTCCTCCTAAAAAGAAGAGAGAAGCTGATAGAATAAGTTCAGCCTGATGATAGAGGAGAGTGTATTTCAGGGCCTTTTGTAGTTCACATCAGGAAAAAAATCCTTCTAAAGATTGAGGCATAAAAAGATGCCTCAAATTGCTTCAGACTTTCAACCCACTCCAGTTTCCTTGCCTGGAAAATCCCATGGACGGAGGAACCTGGTTAGGCTACAGTCCATGGGGTCGCAAAGAGTCGGACACGACTGAGCGACTTCACTCACTCACTCATAGGAATTGGACAAGACTGCATGTAAAGTAGAACTCAATTTTCCATCTAAAGGATTTTGGACTTATTTCCTGGTTTCATAAATACTCCTGATCATTTGCAGTGATTTCATACTATCTGATCTGGTCAGGTTGCAAAACCTACAGACCTATGAACAGCTCTTTTCAAAATATGTTGAAAAGAGCTCTACATGACAATGAAAACTGGGGTCAGTTGCTTGAAAAAAGGGCTCTGTCTAGGCTATAGTATGGCCATAGTCTGATTTGGCTCATAAACAACATCTATTTCTCACGATCCATGATTTCTAAGCATTTCTGGCAGATTCAGGGTCTGCTAAGACCTAGCTTCCTGGCTCATGGACCGCCTGCCACCTCTGTGTCATGTGGTGGAAGGGCTGAGGGAGCTCTCTTGGGCTGTAATTCCACTCATGAGAACTCTGCCCTCATGACCTAATCGCCTCCCACACTGGGGATCAGAATTTCAACATGAATTTTAGGGGCACAAAAATATTCAGTCCATATTAAGTAGAGACTGAGTGGAACCCTAGTATGAAACCTGCTTGAATTTTCAGCAAGGTGAAAAAGACTCAATGTATACAGATGTGCTATACCTTTCAGGGGCTCTGCTGCTGCTGCTGCTGCTGCTAAGTCGCTTCAGTCGTGTCTGACTCTGTGCGACCCCACAGACGGCAGCCCACCCGGCTCCCTCATCCCTGGGATTCTCCAGGCAAAAACACTGGAGCGGGTTTCAGGGGCTCTAAGATTAGCAAATTTAGGTGCCAAGAAGAACTAGGCTAGTAAGCCCCCTAAGTTATTTAAGGAGAGGGAGTTTTAAATATTTGGTTTCTCTTTCACTTTCTTGTTTAAAAATGGAAGTATATTTGATGTACAGTATAGTGATTCACAATTTTTAAAGTGTATACTCCATTTATAGTTATTATAAAATATTGGCTATATTCCCCATATTGTTCAAAATATCCTTGTAGCTCATTTTACACATAACAGTTTGTATCTCTTAATTCCGTAATCCTATATTACTCCTCCTTACTTCTCTGTACCCCTTGTAAGTACTAGTCTGTTCTCTATATCTGTCTGTTTCTTGGTTTTTTCTTTGTTGTCATATTAACTAGTTTGCTATATTTTTTAGATTCCACATAAAAGTGATATCATACAAATTTGTCTTTTTTCACTTAGCATCAGTTCAGTCGCTCAGTCGTGTCCGACTCTTTGCGACCCCATGAATCACAGCACGCCAGGCCTCCCTGTCTATCACCAACTCCCGGAGTTTACCCAAACTCATGTCCATCAAGTCGGTGATGCCATCCAGCCATCTCATCCTCTGTTGTCCCCTTCTCCTCCTGCCCCCAATCCCTCCCAGCATCAGAGTTTTTTCCAATGAGTCAACTCTTCGCATGAGGTGGCCAAAGTATTGGAGTTTCAGCTTCAGCATCAGTCCTTCCAATGAACACCCAGGACTGATCTCCTTTAGGATGGACTGGTTGGATCTCCTTGCAGTCCAAGGAACTCTCAAGAGTCTTCTCCAACACCACAGTTCAAAACCATCAATTCTTCAGCGCTCAGCTTTCTTCACAGTCCAACTCTCACATCCATACATGACCACTGGAAAGACCATAGCCTTGACTAGACGGACCTTTGTTAGCAAAGTAATGTCTCTGCTTTTGAACATGCTATCTAGGTTAGCATAATACCATCCAAATCCATCCATGTTGCAGTAAATGGCAAAATTTCATTCTTTTTATGGCTTAGTAGTATTCCATTGTGTGTATGTATATATGTATAATTTTGAGTTTATTTTTGTATAAGTGTTAGAGAATGTTTGAATTTCATTCTTTTACATGTAGCTGTCCAGTTTTCCCAGCACCACTTATTGAAGAGACTGCCTTTCCTCCATTGTATAATCTTGCCTCCTTTGTCATAGATTAACTGACCATAATTGCATGGGCTTTCTATCCTGTTTAGTTGACTGATGTGTCTGTTTTTGTGCCAGTACCTACTGTTTTGATTACTGTAGCTTTGTAGTATAGTATAAAGTCAGGAATCGTGATTCCTCCAGCTCTGCTCTTCTTTCTCAAACTTGCTTTGACATTTGGGGTCTTTTGTGTACTTCCATACAAATTTTTAAATTATTTATTCTAGTTCTGTGAAAAATGCCATTGGTGTTTTGATAGGGATTGCATTGAATCTGTAGATTGTCTTGGGTAGTATGATCATTTTAAAACATTTTTATTTATATATTTTAATATCAACTTGTAGGTTTTATAGAAATTTCAAATGCACATGAAGACAGAAAATAGTATAATGAACCCCATGTATCCATTACTCAACTTCTTCAGTTATAATATATGGGAAACCTTATTTTATTACCTCCTGACTTCATTAAACATTTTTATTTAATTAATCCTAACTTTTTTATATCACTTACTAGCCAGTATGTTTTCAAATTTCCTCAGTTGTCTCATAAGTGTCTCTCCACAATTGGTTTGTTCAAATCAGGATTCAAATAAAGTCTATGTAGTATATTTAGTTAATTTATCTCTTAAGTCTCTTTTGATTTATAACTGTCACCTCATTTGTTTTCCTTTTTGGCATTTTTTTTGTTGAATAAATCAGGTCATTTGTCCTATGGATTTTTTCACTTTCTGGATTGGACTGATTGCATCCCATGGCATTATTTAATATAACCTTGGGATCCCATGTATTTTCTATAAACCAGTAACCAGATCTAGAGTTTTTATTAGATTTAGGTACAATTAAAACAAAAGGCAAGCATACCACACAGGTGTTCTGTGTCTCCCTCCAGCATCACACCAGGAGGTTCATAATAACTAGCTTGTCTTTCTTTTAATACAGTTCACATTGATCACTGACAACAGGTGTCATCCTGGCTCATCAATTATAAAGTTCCCCATTAGCACTGATGTAATGATCTAGACCATTCCTCTGCAAAATGGCTAAAAATTGAGATAGTCTAGTTCTATCATTCCTTCCACATTTGTTGAAATTAAAAGTGAAAATCACTCAGTCGTGTCTGACTCTTTGTGACCCCATGGGCTATATATTCCATAGAATTCTCCAGGCCAGAATGCTGGAGTGGGTAGCCTATCCCTTCTCCAGGGGATCTTCCCAACCCAGAAATTGGACTGGGGTCTTCTGCATTGCAGGTGGATTCTTTACCAACTGAGCTATCAGGAATCCACATTTGTTAGAATTCTATAAAGAAAATCTCTCCATTTTTTCTGTCATCATTGATTTGATTATCCAGAAGTACAGCCTATGTGGGAAAGTCAAGAGAAATGCTTGATGCTCTCGCTGATGAGTTTTCAGAATACAGACTTTGTACCCTAGCAACTTCCAAAGGCAATAATGAAGTCTCTAAAAGATATATATGTTATGAATTAATTTTTTAAACACTATTGGTGTGTTGTAATTCACTAACATTACTTTGTGTATAATGTCCCTGTCAAGTTTAGATATCACGGTTCTGCTGGTCACAGTTCTGAAACGAGTTGATGAGTATTCCTTGCATCTTTTTTTAAAGAGATTTCTTTTTACATAAAATTTAAAAACAGTTTTCCCTGGTGGTTCAGACGGTAAAGTGTCTGCCTGCAATGTGGGAAACCTGGGTTCGATCCCTGGGTCGGGAAGATCCCCTGGAGAAAGAAATGGCAACCCACTCCAGTACTCTTATCTGGAAAATTCCATGGATGGAGGAGCCTGGTAGGCTACAGTCCATGGGATTACAAAGAGTCAGACATGACTGAGCAACTTCACAAAGGCACAGATATTAAAGGTACAACTTGATGAGCTTGGACATATTTACATGATGAGTTTGGACATTTTATAGTATAGGGTCACTGGGCAGGGCAGCAGTGGGGTTTCTCAGAGCTCTCTGGGGTCCACTCTCTGCCCCTAATACTGATTAAACTCTAACAGCATCTTTTAATTATCTATTTTTGACTGTGCTGGGTCTTCACTGTTATGCACGGGCCTTATCTAGCTGGGCAAGCGGGGGTTACTCTGTTGCAGTGCGTGGGCTTCTCACTGTGGTGGCTTCTTTTGTTGTGGAACATGGGCTCTAGTGCCTCAGCAGTTGCAGTATTTGCTCGTGGGCTCTAGAGCTCCGGCTCAGGATTTGTGGTACTCTGGCTTAGCTGCTCCGCAGCATATGAGATCTTCCCAGACTAGAGATCAAACCTGTGTCCCCTGCATTGGCAGGCAGATTCCAATCTACTGTACTACCAAGGAAGTCCCCAACAGCATCTTTTGATGAGCATACATTTCAAATTTGTTTTATTAGGGATATGATAATAACATAATAAACTGCACATATTTAAACTGTACATTTTGATTAGTTTAGACACATATAGAGCCCTTGAAACCAGCTCCACAGTCAAGATAAGGAACATATCCATTCCTCCCGCCCCTTTGTAAGCCTTCCTTCCATCCCTCTCCTAACCTACCCCAGGCAAAAACTGGCATTCCCTGTCCCTAGATTAGTTTCATATCTTCTTGAATTTTATAGAAACGGGATCATACACTATATATGTATTCTTTTTTGTCAGACTTCTTTCACTCAGCCTAATTATTCTGAGATGTAGCCATGTTGTTATACGTATCCCTTTTTACTGCTGAGCAGTATGTGCCAAGATCGACTTAGCCATTTACCTGTTGATGGGTGCAGAGTGGTTTCTGGTTTCTGGCTATGACAAAGAAAGCTGCTAGGAACGTCCATGTACAAATCTTCATATGGAAATATACTTTCATTTCTCCCAGGCAAATATCTGGGAGTAGAATGGCCACATCATATGGTGGGTGTACGTTTAACATCTTTTTAAAAAATAACTGCCAAAGTGGTTGTGGCACTAGTCTTTACCACCAGCAGTGTATGAGAGTCCCAGCTGTTCCATAGTTCTGCCAACACTCGGTATGGTCTGTCTTTTCAATGTTAGGCATTCTAGTACACATGCAGTGATAGGTCATGATTTTAATTTGCATTTTCCCTAATGACTAATGGTAGTGAACATCTTATTTATCTTCTATACATTCTTTGGTGAACTTTTTTTTTTTCTTCAAGATATTTGCTCATTTTAAAAACCTGTGTTGTTTTTCTTATTTTTGAGTTTTGAGAGTTCTTTATATCTTCTAGATACAAGTCTTTTATCAGATATGTGATTTGCAATTATTTGCTCCTAGTCTATAACTTGCCTTTTTATTCTTTTAACAGTGCCTTTTGTAGAACAGGAGGTTTTAGTTTTGATGAAGTCTGATTTATCAATTTTTTTTCTTGTATGAAATACAGTTTCGGTATTGTAGTTAAAAAAAACCTTTGCTTCACAAAGGTCACAAAGACTTGCTCCTATGTTTTCTTCTAGAGGTTTTATAGTTTTTGATTTTTCATATAGCTCAAATGATTCATTTTGAGTTAATTTTTGCATATCACATGAGGCCTGAGAGCTTCCTGATAGCTCGGTTGGTAAAAAATCCACCTGCAATGCAAGAGACCCCAGTTCAATTCCTGGGTTGGGAAGATCCACTGGAGAAGGGATAGGCTACCCATTCGAGTATTCTTGGGCTTCCCTGGAAGCTCAGCTGGTAGAGAATCTGCCCACAATGCGGGAGACCTGGGTTTGATTCCTGGGTTGGGAAGATCCCCTGGATAAGGGAACAGCTACCCACTCTAGTATTCTGGCCTGGAGAATTCCATGAACTGTATAGTCCATGGGGTCACAAAGAGTCAGATGCAACTGAGAGACTTTCATTCACTCACATGAGGCATGAGAAGTTTCTTTGATGAAGTCCCATTTCAGTTTTTTTCTCTTACAATTAGTGCCTTTTATGTCCTAAGAAATCTTGGCTTGCTCCAAATTTCCTGTATTTTCTTTATAAAGGATAATGTCTTTGCCCTTTAAAGTTAAGTCTGTAATTCATCTCTAATTTTTATATATGATGTGACATAGGGTTCAGCTTCATTCCTTCCCTCAATTTGTTTATCCAGCATTCCAGCATCATTCCAGCATCCCACGCACACACTGAATTGCTTTGGGCTCATCAGTAATATTTTTTATAAAATAAACTGCAATTAAAAATATACTCAGTAATACCTCCTCCTTTTTAGGTTTGTTAATTTAAAAAAACACTTTCAAAAACCTACAGTATACAGGCAAGTTACTAGGAATAAGAAATATATGGGTCCATGTCCTGTGCTCTCAAGGAACTTACCTCCAGGAGAAGAAACAGTCATATAAACAAATAAGTATGGAGGGTGGAGAAACACTGTGATAGAAATTCTGTCTTATATGGCGGTGACACAGGAGGGAAAGGTCAACTTCTCTTGGGAAAGTATCTCAGAGAAGAGGATGTCTGAGCTGGTCTTGAGGAATGAGAGCAATTTAAGAGGCACACATAGTAGGCAGGGAAACAAGGAGAGCTTTCTAGGTGGAGGGAAGAGTATGGATAAGAGAACAGGATGTGAAGCAGCCTGGAAAAAATTAGGGTCTTGTAAGTAGTTATTAGGGCTTCCTTGGTGGCTCAGTGGTAAAGAATCTGCCTGCCAATGCAGGAGACATTGGTTCGATGCCTGGGTTGGGAAGATCCTCTGGAGAAGGAAATGGCTATCCATTGCAGTATCCTTGCCTGGAGAACTCCATGGACAGAGGAGCCTGGTGGGTTATAGTCCATGTGGTCGCAAAAGAGTTGGACATGACATAGCAACTAAACAACAACAAAGTCGTTATTAGATATGTTGATCTGGTGCTCAGTTTGGACTGGAGTTCCTTAGTAATTTTGTTCTCTTGACAAGAGGGTAAATAAATCCAAGGCATTCAGTATGTACTCTCTGATGGTGAGGGGTCTTTCAGTTGGATATTCTGGAGGAGGCTCCCTGGCCAGGGAGGTCTTTACTTCTCTCTACTCTAGGATAGCTGTAATTGCCTCCATGTTAAAAGTAAACTTGATTTACTACAGCTTTTGGCCCAGCTATCGATGAAAGAACAGGAGCTTACCGATTCATTGATGGCTTTGATGAGGTAAAGACCATCCTTATAAAAATAAAACAGTCGAACGATACCTGAAACAGAAAAATAAGGAAGATTGAGAGGCAGACAAGTGAGCTGACGACAAATTGGAATTTTATATATTTGACTTTCTGAAACATCATAAGCTCGTGCATTATTAGGCTTCCTCCCTAGCCCCTTCACTGCCCATGATCATCTTGGTTTCCTGGCCTTCTTTCACCCCTCACTTGAAATGTTCAAGCTGTTCCCGTTCTTAGGTCATCTCTAGCTACACTGGCCCTACCTTCTTCTTTTAGGATCTGTTTGTAAGCACTTCTGCTACACCGATCCACTCCCTGATTTCCATCCACCTGTTTTAGCACATCACATTGTCATCCAATCACTTCCTACGGCCGTGGTGGTTTAGCCGCTAAGTCCTGTCTGACTCTTGTGACCCCATGGACTGTAGCCCACCAGGCTCCTCTGTCGATGGGGTTTCCCAGGCAAGAATACTGGAGTGAGTTGCATTTCCTTCTCCAGGGAATCTTCCAGACCCAGGAATCGAACCCAGGTCTCCTGCATTGCAGGCGGATTCTTTACTGACAGCTACGAGAGAAGCCCTCACTTCCTGTGAGTGTTCATTATTCCTCTGTCAAGTGCATGGATTCTCTGAGGGAAAGGATAGTTTCTTCCTCTTCACTGTGCCTCATCTCTCAAACCCCAGCAAGCTCCTCATGAAGTTAATTTTGTTGATTCAGTAAGTAATTAGGTCATTCTAATTCCCATTTAACCTAAGGGCTCTAGTATATGATCATCACCCACAAATTTCTTGCCACTTTCTTGAGGTGCCTTCCAGACACTCATAATTTACCTCTATTGCCATAATACAGACTTTGAAGAGGCACCTGGCCCGCTGTGGGCGAAAGTCTAACTCAACCCAATAAATATTCATGGGATATCTGCTCCAAGACTGCAAAGGTGCGAAGGACAACCAAGGCAGTCTCCGCCCTCCCGTTTATCACATTCAGAATCACAGAGACATGAAACTAACTGGATATAATGCAGTGTGATAAATGCAATCCTATCGTCAGACCAAACTCCTCCTGAATATCAACATTCCTACTCCAGGTGCCTCAAACATGTACATGGGCAAATGGAAGCTTTCAACTCATAGTCCCGTGGAACATTACTCTCCTATAACTGCTTCTAAGGAATGGTATCATCTTCTACCCCATTATCTAAAGGCAGAAAGGAGTCATTTTTCTTCACACCCCCAACTCCCCAACTCCACACATATGTTCCATCTCTCATCAAGTTTTTCCATTATATTTTCCTTTTCATATTCTAAGCTTTTATTTTGAATTAATTTTAGACATATAGAAAAACTGCAAAAATACTACAAAGCATTCCCTTATACCCCTCACCTCACTTCCCCTAGTGTTAACATCTTACAGAACCACAGTGCACTTTTCATTTAAACAGCTCCTGCCTTAGTTCAGACCTTCATAATTTCTCTTCTCAATGGATGCACTAGCTCTTCCTGGTCTCTCTACCTTTCCATTTGGGTTTTTCAAACTCCTATCTGGGTGCTCTTCCTAAAACGTCAACGGAATCAGGTCGTTCTCCTACAGAAAGAGTATCCTCCAGGACACCGTCCATAGTTCTCTGCACAAAGGTTCCTCTGCCTGGTTCATCCTCAGGCTGAGGGGGGAAAGCAAGCCTCGTGTATGTGAGCAGCAGGACTGCTGAGTGCTGGAAAGGGTGTGGACTCTGGGGCTACACTGCCTGGTTCAAATCCTGCCTGTGCCACTTTCTCTGTTGTTATTTAGTGGCTAAGTCATGTCTGACTCTTTGCAAACCCATGGAATGTAGCCTGCCAGGTTCCTCTGTCCATGGGATTCTCCAGGCAAGAATACTGGAGTGGGTTGCCATTTCTTCCTCCAGGGGATCTTCCCAACTCAGGGATCAAACCCGCATCTCCTGCATTGGCAGGCAGATTCTTTACCACTGAGTCACCCAGGAAGCCGGCTTTCTGCGTTACCTCTTCTGAAAAACAAGAATAATAAACTATACCTATCTCCTAAGCTATTGAGGGTGAAATGGACCAACATATGTGAAATGTTAGAACAGTGCCTGGCACACCACACTGTCCTGCAGATGTTGGCTGCTACTACATGACCAGGGAGAACTCTCCATGTCTGGTCCCTCCCATGCCTGGAAAGAAGATTAAACTGAACAACAGTCTACAGGTACCTGTAAATTAGGCTAAAAAGGAAAGAGAGGAACATGTACCTGTTTCATCCACAGGAGCAATAAGTATTTCACTCCCCAAATCTGTGACCAAGATGGAAATGACATCAACCTTAAGTTTCTCCCAAACATATAATTGTTTAGCATTATGCAGATTATAGATAGAGAATCCTTTGCTTCCTCCAATAAACACATGGTCTTGGGAAACATCCATGCAGTTTGGCGTTGTGCTGAGCTGGAAAAAGCAAAACAAAGAGAAAAGGAACACTTTTCATTTACTGCCATCTGCAAGTAATATGAGTGAACTTTTCTTTTTTGGCAGCGCTGTGCAGCTTGTAGGATTCTCAGTTCTCCAGCCAGGATGGAACCTCTGCCCCCTGCAAGGGGAGTGTGGAGCCTTCACCACTGGACCACTAGGGAAGTCCTGAGCTAACTCTTCAAAAAGGGATGCAGGTCGTTCCTAGTTATCCCACCCAAATGCTGCTGCTGCTGCTGCTGCTAAGTTGCTTCAGTTGTGTCCGACTCTGTGCGACCCCGTAGACAGCAGCCTACCAGGCTCCTCCGTCCCTGTGATTCTCCAGGCAAGAACACTGGAGTGGGTTGCCATGTCCTTCTCCAATGCATGAAAGTGAAGAGTGAAAGTGAAGTCTCTCAGTCGTGTCCGACTCTTTGCGACCCCATGGACTGCAGCCTACCAGGCTCCTCCGTTCCTGGGATTCTCCAGGCAAGAACACTGGAGTGGGTTGCCATTGCCTTCTCCACACCCAAGTGCAGTGCCCATCTAAATATCTTGCCCAGGTATCAAGAAAGTCATAGTATTCTACATTTAGGAGAAAGGGGCAAGAGAAAGCAAGGAAGTTGAGAAGAAATGCTCATTCACAACACCAAGCGTGGCCATAGCGATAAGTGGACCAGTGGCCCCATTCCCTGTTCTTCTAGAACACTGTGGAAAGAGCTGTAGCTGACACCTGGGCAGATTCTCAACTACCAAGCAAGACAGTGATTGATACACTCCGAAAGATTTTCAAATAACAATAGGATGTAAAAGGTAGATGTGCATAATCTTCAGTTAACCAGAACACCCATTTACCCAGGCAACAACTAGATCTATTTTAATCAACATCAGCATGCCTGTAATCGTTCCAACATGCGCCTGTCCTACAGGTCAATGAAGATTCCTGGCAGGAATTCCTTCCCTGGATCAGGTGTTTTCATTTATTACCTTAACGCTCAGTTGAGGGGACTTCCCTGGTGGTCCAGTGGTTGAGACTCTTCCTTGAAATGCAGGGGACACGGGTTCGATCCCTGGTCAGCGAGAGAGCCCACATGCCCCAGTTAGTGAGCCCCTGTGCTGTAACAAAAGAACCCGCATGACAAAATGAAGATCCCACATGGTGCAACGGAGACCCAGCACAGCCAAATAAATAAATAATTAACAAAATAAATGTTCAAACCACCACTCAGTTGAGAAACAAGGTCACCTTGGCAGCTGCTCCATACCTTACTTTCTCTAAGTGGATGGTAGATGGTGGGCTGGATCCGGTGGAGCTCAGCTTTGCTTGAGGTGTCCCTCGCCTCAATAATTTCCCACGAACGGTCAAACAGTGAGTTCACCATCTTGTTGATCATTCGATACGGCTGGGGTAGGGAATCTTGCTCTTGATCTGGATCCTTGAAGAGCCAATCATCTTCATTGTCCTTAGACCAGTCCTTCTCTGTCGGGGACGGCACCTCCAGTGTCCCCTTTCGGGTAAAGATGGGAAGCTTCATCTGACTTCGACTTCCTTTGGGACTTGCCATCACAGAAGATAGCGTTGGAAATTCTATGAAATTCTGAAAAGCTGGTCAAAGAAGTAAGCTGAGGTACTTAAGAGATAAAAGGGGGAAGTTATCAGAAGACAGCACATCATCCTCCTTAGCGTATTCACTTATGGGCACTATTTATTCTAGAGCCTGGCACCTTCCTCATTACCACATCACTAAGATATGCTCTTCATTTTAATAAGGATATCAGCAGAGACAGGCTTTGACTATTCATATCTTTCAGGGCACCCCAAGATGACATGTGCTATGATGAAAGGAAAGGAATTTGACTTCTTGCTGCCTTTCTTCACCTCCTGATAAGAGAGTGGCTTTCTGCCCCAAATTGAATACACCCTTTCTCTGAAACTTATGCCTTCTCCTGGCTCTTCCATCTCTGCAAATGGCTGTGCTGAAGCCAGCTGGGTAGGGGGCCATGATTCTCTGCTTATTTTCCTTTCACCTCCAATCAGATACAGCTCAAACACTTCCATTCCTTGCTGTCCAGTTTACTCCTTCCTCTCTATTCCCTCTGCTGCCATCCAGCTCTGTAGGCACAGTGCCCAGAGCCTATGAGATTTTTCAAGGGCTTACCGAAATATTTGAGACCTGAAAAGAAATGGACTGAAAAAGAAAATCCCACAAAATCAAAATAAATATTTATGAAAACATTGACAGCATATCAACTCCACTGTGTGTACATAATGTCTAAGTCTATAAGAAAAGAACAAGCAGTCTGTATTTTATAAGACTCAAAACTGTACAATTGTAAAAAAGGTTTTCAAATGTTACAGTTAATAAAAGGCATTTAATGTGGAACACGGGGTACGTTTTAAGATGTTTAATAGGTAGTGGAGTAGGGTCTTGCACTGTTGAAGTGCTTTGGGGCCCTGGAAGCCTTATAAAGGCCCTGGTACCATCATCTTTTCTCACTTGTGAGAGTACATTTGTGATGTTTCCATGCAAAGTGAGAAGAGACTATCTGGGTCTGAGTCTGAAAGGAAAGAATCATCTGAAATTAGCAGTGGAAACACTAAACTGAGCTCACATAGGGCCAGGAATAATGCCTGTTT
Source organism: Capricornis sumatraensis (assembly GCF_032405125.1). NCBI lineage: Eukaryota > Metazoa > Chordata > Mammalia > Artiodactyla > Bovidae > Capricornis > Capricornis sumatraensis. The sequence continues at coordinate 26,900,170 of NC_091087.1, read as the reverse complement.
CCACCAGCAAGAACAGAAAACTTCATTATTCACAAATACCGGGTAGAGTACTCAGGAGAATCTAGCCAAGTAGTGGGAAAAATTAATCCTATTCAAATACTGTTCTGGTATTGCCTGATGAATCTTGGAAGTCAGAAGATCAAACTTAATGAAATAACTTGACTACACATTAGAACAAATATTTATAGGAATACAAATATGAAACCAAGCCCAGATAAAACTAAGTTCCCTTACTGAGTTTGTGATTAATCTCTCTACCTGAAACTTTACTCCCTTGCCTCTCTCCTTTGACTTCACTCCATTTCTTCTCCCCTCTGACCTCAATCCTGTACACTAGTCAACCAGAATCAGATGACTAAGATTGCAGTTGCCGATAACATCATAGATGTACTAAGATTGCTGTTACAGACATCATCATTAACATATAAACTCAGGTTGTTTCTCCAGGGCAAGGTTAAGCTCTTAGATCCCCGAGCCATGGACTACCTGGCCAGAGAATCATGCACTGGGTCATCCAGAGCTCCCAAAACTATGACTAAGATATGTCACAGAAATGTCACAAGACAACGATAATCCCAATTTCTTTGTTTTTCCACGTTAAAATATCCCTAACCCAAAAACCAAGAAGGAGTGGATCCAAGACTCATTTCCCACTCCCTTGCTTGGTGCCCTGCAATAAATCCTTCAGTTCAGTTCAGTTCAGTTCAATTCAGTCGCTCAGTCGTGTCCGACTCTTTGCAACCCCATGAATCGCAGCACGCCAGGACTCCCTGTCTATCACCAACTCCTGGAGTTCACTCAGACTCATGTCCACCAAGTCAGTGATGCCATCCAGCCATCTCATCCTCGGTTGTCCCTTTCTCCTCCTGCCCCCAACCCCTCCCAGCATCAGAGTCTTTTCCAATGAGTCAACTCTTCGCATAAGGTGGCCAAAGTACTGGAGCTTCAGCTTTAGCATCATTCCTTCCAAAGAACATCCAGGGCTGATCTCCTTCAGAACGGACTGGTTGGATCTCCTTGCAGTCCAAGGGACTCTCAAGAGTCTTCTCCAACACCACAGTTCAAAAGCATCAATTCTTCAGCGCTCAGCCTTCTTCACAGACCAACTCTCACATCCATACATGACCACTGGAAAAGCCATAGCCTTGACTAGACAGACCTTAGTTGGCAAAGTAATGTCTCTGCTTTTGAATATGCTATCTAGGTTGGTCATAACTTTTCTTCCAAGGTGTAAGCGTCTTTTAATTTCATGGCTGCAGTCACCATCTGCGGTGATTTTGGAGCCCCCCAAAATAAAGTCTGACACTGTTTCCCCATCTATTTCTCAGGAAGTGATGGGACCCTTACTTTGCTGTAAACACTTGCTGTCAGAATTTGGCTTTCTGCGTCATGGACATATGAGCCCTTGCTCAGTTACAAAAATAATCAGCATCCAATGGAGTAAAATTCACAATGTCTATGATCCAATTAAAAAATGACTGTGGTATATCCACATTACAGGATACTACTCAGTAATAAAAATCAAAAAACTACTGATAAACACAAAAACATGGATGAACCTCAAAGGCATTATACTGAATGAAAGAAACCAGTCTAAAAACTTATGTGCAGTGACTCCATCTATAAGGCATTCTTGAAAATCAAAATGAATAATGGGGAACAGAACAGTAGTTGTCATGAGTTATAGGTGGAGGAGTGATGTTATTTTAAAAAGAAGAGCATGAAGGAATTTTGGGGATAGTGGGACTCTTTCATTCAGATTGGAAAGAGCTCTGCAGAGCTATTCCAAGACAATATGATTATAGAGAAAACCTGATGGAATCTTTAAAAAAAATTTTTACTAGAGCTAATAAAGTTAGCAAGGTTGCAGAATAAAAGTTTAATATACAAAAATCTACTCTATGTCTATATAATGGCAACAAACAATCAAAAATTAAAATTAAAAATGCTATTGATAATAGTATAAAAATATGAAATCAGTTCAGTTCAGTCGCTCAGTCGTGTCCGACTCTTTGCGACCCCATGAATTGCAGCACGCCAGGCCTCCCTGTCCATCACCAACTCCCGGAGTTCACTCAGACTCACGTCCATCAAGTCAGTGATGCCATCCAGCCATCTCATCCTCGGTTGTCCCTTTCTCCTCCTGCCCCCAATCCCTCCCAGCATCAGAGTCTTTTCCAGTGAGTCAGCTCTTCGCATAAGGTGGCCAAAGTACTGGAGCTTCAGCTTTAGCATCATTCCTTCCAAAGAACATCCAGGGCTGATCTCCTTCAGAATGGGACTGGTTGGATCTCCTTGCAGTCCAAGGGACTCTCAAGAGTCTTCTCCAACACCACAGTTCAAAAGCATCAATTCTTCGGCGCTCAGCTTTCTTCACAGTCCAACTCTCACATCCATACATGACCACAGGAAAAACCATAGCCTTAACTAGACGGACCTTTGTTGCCAAAGTAATGTCTCTGCTTTTGAATATGCTATCTAGGTTGGTCATAACTTTTCTTCCAAGGAGTAAGCGTCTTTTAATTTCATGGCTGCAGTCACAATCTGCAGTGATTTTGGAACCCCAAAAAATAAAGTCTGACACTGTTTCCAAAAATATGAAATACTTAGGGTTAAATCTGACAAAAGATGTACAAGACCTGTGCCCTGACAGCTACAAAATACCACTGAGTGTGTGTGTGTGTTAGTCGCTCAGTCATGTCTGACTCTTTGCGACCCCATGGACTGTAGCCAGCCCGGGTCCTCTATTCATGGAGTCGGTAAGAACACTGGAGTCGGTAGCCATTCTCTTCTCTAGGGGATTTTCCTGACCCAGGGATCGAACCCAGGTCTCCTGCATTGCAGGCAGATTCTTAACTGTCTGAGCCACCAGGGAAGCCCATAAAATATCACTGAGAGACCTAAATAAATGGAGAAAGAGATCTTATTCATGGGCTGGAAGACAATGTTTTTAGGGTGTCAATTCTCCCCAAATTGATTTATAAAAAATTAAAATAATCCTTATGATAATACCTGTCGGCATTATTTTTTAGAAATTAAGAAGTTGATGTTATACTCTATATGGAAACGCAAAATACCTAGAATAGCCAAAATTACTTAGAAAAAGAAAGAATTAGAAAATTAACATTACCTACTTCAAGACTTAAAAAGCCACAGTAATCAAAGCAGTGTGATATTGGCACTTTAAAAAAAAGACAAAAAGATAACAAATAACAAATGTTGGTGAGGATGTGCAGAAAAGGGAACCCTCATACACTGCTGGTGGGAATATAAATTAGTGAAGTCATTACAGAAAATAGAACGGAAGTTCCTCAAAAAAATAAAAGTAGAATTACCATTGTCGTTGTTCAGTTGCTAAGTTGTGTCTGACTCTGCAACACCACAGACTGCAGAACTATACAAAAAAGGTCTTAATGACCTGGATAACCAGGATGGTGAGGTCACTCACTCAGAGCCAGACATCCTGGAGTGTGAAGTCAAGTGGGTCTTAGGAAGCATTACTAGGAACAAAGCTAGTAGAGGTGATGCAATTCTAGCTGAGCTATTTCAGATCCTGAAAGATGATGCTGTTAAAGTGCTACATTCAATATGTCTGCAAATTTTGAAAACTCAACAGTGGCCACAGGACTGGAAAAGGTCAGTTTTCAGTCCAATCCCAAAGATCCAGCAATTCCACTTTTGGACATTTTTCCAAAGAAAACAAACAAACAAAAAAAAACTATTTCGAAAAGATATGTGTATCCCTAGGTTCATTGCAGCGTAATTCACAATAGCCAAAATATGGAAGCAACCTAAGCATCCTATCGATAGATGAATGGAAAAAGAAGATGTGATATAGACAATGGAATATTACTCAGCCATAAAAAAGAATAAACCCTTGTATTTGCAACAACATGGATAGACCTAGAGGCTTCTCTGGTAGCTCAGTCAGTAAAGAATCTGCCTGCAGTGCAGGAGACTCGGGTTCTATCCCTGGGTTGGAAAGATACCCTGGAGAAGGAAATGGCAACCCATCCAGTATTCTTGCCTGGAAAATCCCATGGACAGAGGAGCCTGGTGGGTTGTAGTCCATGGGGTCACAAAGAGTTGGGCATGACTGAGCGACTAACACTAGACCTAGAGTGAACTATGCTAAGTGAAATAAGTTAGACAAGAAAGACAAGTACCATATGATTTCACTTGTATGTGGAATCTAAAAAACAATACAGACTTCCCTGGTGGTCCAGGGGCTAAGACTCCATGCTCCCAATGCAGGGTGCCTGGGTTTGATCCCTGGTCAGGGAACTAAAGCCCATATGCCACAACTACGAGTTCACACTCTGCAACTAAGACCCGGTGCAGCCAAATAAATTAAATTTAAAATACTTAAAAAAATACAAGTGAACAAACAAAACAAAATAGTCACAGATACAGAAAACAAACAGGTGGCTGCCAGAAGTAGTAGGGGATGGAGAGATATGTAAAATAGGTCAGGGAGACGGAGAGGTACAGAAAAAAAAAAGACAAATATATCAATGAAACTAAATAGAGAAGACAGAATTAGATTCACACATATATGGACAGTTTATTTTTGACAAAGATAATTCAGTGAAGAAAGCACAATCCTTTCAATAAATAATGTTGCATTGGTAAAATATCTATATGGGGAAAAAAGAACTCTGATCAATACCTTGCACTATATACAAAAATTAATTCAAAGTAGTTGTTTAGTCACTAAGTCATGTCCGACTCTTTTGCAACTCCAAGGAGTATAGCCTGCCAGGTTCCTCTGTCCATTGGATTTCCCAGGCAAGAATTCCAAGTAGACCATAGGCCTAAATGTAAAACTAACCATAAAACTTCTGGAAGAAAACATAGGGAAAAACCTATGCAATCTTCAGTTAGACAAAGATTTCTTAGATATGACATTAAAGCACACACTCCATAAGAACAAACTGATAATTTATACCTTTCAAAAACAAACTTATGCTCCTCAAAAAACATTTAAGAAAATAAAAGGTAGCCCAAAGACTAGGAGAAAATATTTGTAGGCAAAATGTTTGTATTCAAAATACTTTGAGAATTTTTAAAACTCAATAATAAGAAAATGATACAATTTTTTCAAATGGGCAAAAGATTTGCATCGACACTTAACAAAAGAAGATATACAGATGGGAAACAGGCATACTAAAGATGTTCTTCATGGTTAATCATTAGGGAAATGCAAATTATAATTACAGTGAGACAGTACTACCTGTGTATTAGAATGCCTGAAGTTAGAAAGTTAGACTATAACAAATGTTGTTGAAGATGAGGAAAACTGGAACTCTTCCAGTTGCTGCTGGGAAAGTAAAACACTACAGTTTAGGAAACAGTTTAGCATTTTCTTAAAAAGTTAAATTTACATCTACCACAATATCCAGTCATTCTACTCCTGGGTGTGATATAAGGGAACTGAAATCATACGTCCATACATAGACTTGTAAATGAACATTCATTATAGTTTTACTTCCAGGAGCCCCAAACTGAAAGCCACCTAAATGTTTACCAACAGGTGAACAGACAAACTCCTACACATTCACATCCCATTCACATCAGTGGGAACACGAAATAGTAGAGTCACTTTGGACAACAGCTTGGCAGTTTCTTACAAAGTTGAAAACACACTAATAGGATTCAGCAATGCCATTTCTACATGTGTATGCAAGAAAAATTAAAATGTTTCATATGAAAATCTGTACTTAAATATTTATAGCAGCTCTATTTATAACTGCCTCAAACTGGAAACAACACAAATGTACTTCAGTGGATAAAGAGACAATAAACTATAGTACATCCATACAATGGAATACTACTCAGTGATTAAAAATGTACAAACTACTGATATACATAACATTGGTGAAACTCAAATGCATTATGCCAAGTGAAAGAAATCAAATAGAAAAGCTACATACTGGACTTTCTTGGTCCAGAGGTTAACACTCTGCACTTCCAAGGCAGGGGCATGGGTTCAATCCCTGATTTAGGCACAGTGTGGCCTAAAAAAAAAAAGGCTACATACTGAATGATCCAATTTATGATACTGTGGAAAAGGCAGAATTGTAGGTATAGCAAAACAAACTACACAAATCTGTGCTTAGCAGCACTCTATGCTCATCTCTATAATCTAACATATCTGCGCTGTACTTTGCTCTTCTCTTGTATCCCTCATTAAATCTATTGCCATAGGCCTAGAGCTTAGCACAATGGGTGGTACAGTTTAGTTGCTTCAGGGCCAGGCTCTCACATCCTGCCCAGCTGTCACCCCTGAGAAAGCCAGGCATCCAACCCAACTAGCTCTCAGGCTCCTCAGGCCGCCCAAATGGGGAGACCAGGTCTCACAGACTGTGACCCAGACAGATGACCACTGCTAGAGGGTCACAGAGACAGGGATCGGGGAGAGGTTCACTGCTCCTCCTTGGGCCAAGGCTAGTGGAAGGCCTTAGTGAGGGCTCTGGAGCTCTCAGGACGTAGTTCCCAATCTGTTCCCTGGACCTTCCAGCTCACCCACTAGCACATGGTGGTAAGCTGGGAGGCCTCCAAGAGAAAGCCTGAATCTGCCTCTTACCTCAGTCTCCACCTGATGACCACCACACCACCAACCGCTGACTCAGTCTCTTCTCCAGTTGTCCCTCTTGACAGTTACCAGTGGGCAGGGCCCACTGCGGTGCTGACCAATAGCTGGGCAGGACCACTAACTGTGGCTCACTGACAGTTGGTTGCTTGTGGTCAAGGCCCACTGAGGCACCGTCCAATGGCTGAGCAAGACCTGTTGCCTAATAATGGTACAAAGTAAATGAGGCACAGCAATTGGGAAATGAGTGCCTCAAGGCTGTATATTGTTACCCTGCTTATTTAACTTATATGCAGAGCACATCGGAGAAGTCAATGGCACCCCACTCCAGTACTCTTGCCTGGAAAATCCCATGGACGGAGGAGCCTGGAAGGCTGCAGTCCATGGGGTCGCTGAGGGTCAGACATGACTGAGCGACTTCACTTTCAATTTTTACTTTCATGCATCGGAGAAGGAAATGGCAACCCACTCCAGTGTTCTTGCCTGGAGAATCCCAGGGATGGGGGAGCCTGGTGGCTGCTGCCTATGGGGTCGCACAGATTCCAACACAACTGAAGCAGCAGAGAGTACATCATGCGAAATGCCTGGCTGGATGAATCACAAGTTGGAATCAAGATTGCTGGGAGAAATATCAATAACCTCAGATACACAGATGACACCACCCTTATGGCAGAAAGCAAAGAGGAACTAAAGAGCGTCTGATGAAAGTGAAGGGGAGTGTGAAAAAGCTGGCTTAAAACTCAACATTCAAAAAATGAAGATCATGGCATCTGGTCCCATCACTTCATGGGAAATAGATGAAGAAACAATAGAAACAGTGAGAAACTTTATTTTCTTGGTCTCCAAAATCACTGAGGATGGTGACTGCAGCCATGAAATTAAGGACTGCAGCTCCTTGGAAGAAAAGCTATGACCAACCTAGACAGCATATTAAAAAGCAGGGATATTATTTTGCCAACAAAAGTCCGTCTAGTCAAAGCTACGGTTTTTCCAGTAGTCATGTATGGATGTGAGAGCTGGACCATAAAGAAAGAGGAGCCCCCAAAGAATTGATGCTTTTGAACTGTGGTGTTGGAGAAGACTCTTGAGAGTCCCTTGGATGACAAGGAGATTGAACCAGTCCATCCTAAAGGAAATCAGTCCTGAATATTCACTGGAAGGACTGATGCTGAAGCTGAAACTCTAATATTTTGGCAACTTGATGTGAAGAGCTGACTCATTGGAAAAGACCCTGATGCTGGGAAAGATTGAAGGCCGGAGGAGAAAGGGATGACAGAGAATGAGATGGTTGGATGGGATCACTGACTTGATGGACATGAGATTGAACAAGCTCCAGGAGTTGGTGATAGACAGGGAAGCCTGGTGTGCTGCAGTCCACGGTATCACAGAGCTTTGGACACGACTGAGCGACTAAACTGAACTGAACTGAAGGGCTGTGCTCATCCTGCTCTGTTACAGCTGGGAAAGAACTAGAGACCAGCTTTCTCCACAGGGCCATATTCCAGCTGGGTTTCCAGGTATTCCAAGGAGTCCAAGAATCCCGAACGTGAAACTGGTCTTCTAGATCATTATGATGGTACATTGTCAAGGTAGGAGAAAAGAACATATCTCATACAACAATTGTTACCTTGACTTAAAATTTAAATATTTAAGCATATGGTTTGTGGGTCTCTATTTGTACTTTCATCCAGGGCCTACAAATGAGAGGGGCAGACCTGACCATGGGAATAAAGTTTAAAAAAATTGACGCCCTTACTTTGTGACAATAAGTGAGTAGTAAGTCACTCAGTCGTGTCCAACTCTTTGTGACCCTGTGGGTAGCGGTTCCCTTCTCCAGGGGATCTTCCCAACCCAGGGATTGAACCCAGGTCTCCTGCATTGCAGGTGGATTCTTTACCAGTTGAGCCACAAGGGAAGTCCAAGAATACTGGAGAATTCTATAAAATTACTGTTTATGGAAGAGTAGGGATTCATGTCTTCAAGCCTCAAAAAGGAAAGTTCAGTGGTGTAGTTTTATTGTAATCTCTTTTAGCCCCCACTTTCTTCATATTAACCCTTCAGAATTCCCTCGAGGAGCAATCTTCTTTCAGTGTTCATTCAATAATCCTAACAAAAAATTCTCTCACTCTACCTAGCTCTCGTGCTAAAATACACCCCATGAATTGGCTTATCTCTGCTCTAACCATTTCGTTCCCCAGATCTGGAACTGGTGTTGCTCAAGGGAAAACAGAAGTACAGAGCTGGGAAATGCCTAGGCACCTCAGTCCCCAAGCAAAAAGTTCAGGGAAACCTCCTTTCAGGACTCCGCTGTGGAGGTCCCTGGGTACCCAGGATCTGCGGGGAGGCGCAGGGCGTCCTAGGGACGCCTGAGGTTGAGGAGACAGGTCCCCTCAGATCCCCCGCTCAGAGATCCTAGAGATAAAGGGGAGTCCTGGGACATGTGAGGAGCCGCGGCACCCGGATCAGAAGCCGATACTTCTCTCACCTGGACCAGCAGCGTGGCGTCGCCGTAGTAACCACAACTTCCGGTCCCAACCGGACGTCCACTAAGCCCTCTTTGGAAGGTGTACACGCCCCCGTGGGGGCGGGGAGACTCGGTCCCTCGGGGGTGGAGAAACCGACGCTCCCGCGGGGGACTGTCGGCTGCCCCTGAGGACTAGTGACAGAGCCCGGTGCGACGCGTGTCCTTGGGCTGGGTGCCATGGACGCCTTCATCCGCTTCACCAATCAGACCCAGGGCCGGGACCGACTCTTCAGGTGAGTTAGGTGCCCGCGGCCTCTACCCCTTCCCCGGTCGCCTCACCCGGGTCGACGGTTCCCAGCTCTCCACACCCGGAGAGGGCGGTAGTAGACCAGTGGACGAAACCGGGAAAGCCGCTGCCGGCTCCCGGCGGGAGCGTGGCCCAGGAGCTCCTCCTCACCCTAACTTCAATGAGGTTGGGCCGAACACACCTCCCTTCCTGTCCGGTCCCGCATCTCCAGGCCGCCGGCTGCGGTAAACCAGCCGACGAACCCTCTCTCCTCACCCCAGGAAGAGTGGGTTTTCTCCGCTCAATATTCCTCCAAGGAATTATTTCAAACTCGAGGTTGACATATGAGCACTTGGTAGTGTCTTGAAAAGCTCCATGAAATACTTACGGGGAGGAATTGTGTTTGTCATCCGTATCTCAGCGAGATACCGCCTGTGAAAAAGTTTTGTGAACCGTAAAATGCAGTGTGGAGAGCCTCAGAAAGAACTGACCACCCTTCCGAGGTACACGCCGTGCTGCTGAAAATATTAAAGAGATTGTGGCTTTAATACTCGCTCCTAACGTTTCTTTTAGGGATTTGGTTGAGTCGTGCTTAATAAAAAGAAATTAGTCACAATTGCAGTTTTATTTAACAGTTTTTTCTTCTTCTGAGTGTACAGTGCTGATACATACAGATGAATAGTAACCACCCCAACAATTATGAAACTTTTGGAACCGGGCTTAATGCCAGATGTTTTCTCAGTTACAACTATTAACCCACTTAACTGTCAACCCTATTAGGTTAAATTCTTGAAATCATTCCCATTTCACAGAAATGGGGAAACTGAAGCAGAAGGAGTTTAATAGGGACTAAGTGACTGAACTGAGAGATTTAAAACCACACAGTTGACTTCAGGACCCAGTTCTTTTAACTATCAAGCCATACTATCTTTCTAACTAATTTGGTAGATTTTCAAAATGGTCACATTATATACAAACTTCATTAAAACAGAAGCCTCCAGTTCCAGGGTGCTTAGAATATACCCTGCAAATTTTATCAATGAGGTTGGTTAATAAATAATTGCGTAGTACATACTTATTATATGTACTCAGCATGTACTTATCTCAAGGTCTGAGATTTCTAGTATTCATTTCCTAATCCCTTTGGTGATCTACAGCTTTTGTGAATACACTGGCATTCAGAAAATAATGTCTTGTTTTTGGACACATTCCTATTATTAGGCCAGATCTGAGAAAAAGGGATTCATTGACCTGACCAGCTTGAGCCCTTTAGCCAGGAAACATACTTACAAGAGAAAGAGAGATTGTTTCTTGTTACTTCAGGCATAGTAACACACTCACCATTTTTATTGAGAATAATATTTATAGCATAAGGGGATTCAGATGCAGTTACAGTAGGAAACAGGCATCTATCTACTTTATTTACTAGAATGCCAAATGCATTTAGATGTTTGGTTATATAAAATTTTTAATTTGTTATGTTTCTTTTTTTTCATTTGTTATGTTTCTGTCAGTAAGGCATTGCTGTTTGTACTCACAACAGTGATCACTTTATTGAATATTTAGTATTATTAAACAGGAGTCTGTATTTTATATAAAATGCTAATTAGTTTGAAAGACAAATCTATACTTATTTATGTGTTGGTCTGCATTTGCTTCTTTTATAAAAAGCTAAACAGTATGCCAGTGGTGGACTTTTCATTGGTTCTGGTTTGTGTGTGTGACCTGTCACATTAAGTAGTTGGTAAAAATTTCCTTTTAGAAATCTGAAAATCTTTTAGAAATTTACACTGGAGAAAATAAAGAATGTGGATCTTTGCAGACTTAACATGAGGTAGACTTTTCTGCAGTTTACTCTTTTGACTGGGTGGATTTGTCTGTGCCAGCAACAGGCGTTCTGAGGAACTGTTCACTCTATTTTTGCAGATTTCTATTTCGTTACCTTTGTGTTGCATTTTCATCACATGTTCTACCCTTTGGCCCTGTGAAATGAATGTTGCAGAATTTTGCTCTTGTAAGAGCTGCTGCATGAGAAATTGTCTTGGAAACTTTGTTTTCGGCAAGACATGTTTCTCTTTCCCTTACTTCATGAATCACATTTTATTTGGCTTGTAAATCATTCTCCTCATTTTTCTTTTCCATTTCAGAGCCACTCAGTACACATGCATGTTGCTTAGATATTTGTTAGAGCCTAAAGCTGACAATGAGAAGGTTGTGATGAAGCTCAAGAAACTGGAATCCAGTGTGAGCACTGGCCGTAAATGTAAGTACCCTGTCCCTTGAGGGACAGTGGCTCCTGGTTTAGAATCCTCAGACCTTGTAATTCACAAAAATACTTCCTAGGTCATGAATTTCTAGTCAGTCAAGCTTATTGATGAATATCACTAGTAAGGCTGCCCTCATGGAATGATAGGCCATAAAGATGGAATATTTTGCTGCAAACAGTTCACAAACACTCTCCTATGTTCACATTTGGTGTGACATCTTGTCTTTCTGCTTCATCGTAACCAGTGGGACATACAATATGTTAGTTCACCTTTAGTTCTTAGAATCACAAAATATTCTGGCAATCTCTGACATGAACTTCTGGCTCCTGGGAGCCCTGAGAGAATACAGTAGCTATATCCTTGACCCCCTTCCCTTTTCCTTTTTCTTAAGGGATTGCTAGAGGAAATGGATGGATACTTTTTCTTAAGTCATTTGTGGGGTTGTTTTCATGTAAAACGCAAAAAGCAGTCAGTGTTGTACTCATTTAATTCATTTTGAGTATCTGCTTCATGTAGGTATAGTTCTGAGCTTTATGGAAGAACTAAAATCACATGGTCTAATGATATAAGATTTAGTACCAAATATGTTGGTTGAGAAAAAGAAAGCTGTTTTGAGGAGGTGGAACTTGAGGTGTGGCAAGAGAGAGAAGGATTAGGAGAGCATTCTTGAAGGGTAGTTTCTTCTAGTGGAGGCTCAGGACTGCTCTGAGCAAACCACTGTGTTGGAAGGTCAATGAGGAAACTAGTTTGATGAGCAGAAGACTTACTTTGTCACGCAGAGGGATGGGAAGGAGCTCTTCTGGGTGGATTGGAAAGCCAAGATTAGAAGTTCTCCCTCTTCGGAATGTTGAGGCTCAAAGGTCCTTTAAAAATTATTGGTCTTTGAAGTTTAGAAAGGACTTACCCAAGGTCACTAAGCTACTTAGTGCAACAGCTAGAACTGGAAACCTGGATTATTCATTGCATATTTTGTGTTATTTTTTATAAAACAATACCAAACATTTTTCTGAGATCAGTGTTTCCTGAGAGTAGCTACTTCTGAGAATTTACTGGGTCTAAGGTATATTCATGTATGGAAAATACTTCTTTTGTATCCTCCATAATGTTTCAGATTGTAATATATACAAATATTTATTGATTGGTGCATCACTGATCGAGTTATGTGCTCTGATAAAGGAAATGCCCTGGCAATGGTTGATTTAGTTGAACCAGGCGTCACATATGACAGTATTTTTAGTTGTGCTACCCACTAAATCCTGTTATCTCTACTTTGGCTTTCTGACAGTAGGGAGCCATAAGAGCTTTGGACCAGAGAAATTGCAGGATGATGTTTTGTTAAGTCGCTAAGTTGTGTCCAACTGTTTGTAACCTCGTGGACTGTAGCCCTCAAGGCTCCTCTGTCCATGGGATTTCCCAGGCAAGAATACTGGCATAGGTTGCCATTTCCTTCTCCAGGGGATCTTCCCAACCCAGGGATTGAATCTGCGTCTCCTGCACTGGCAGGTGGATTCTTTACTGCTGAGCCACCAAGGAAAGAGTTTTTTAAAAAGCAGTCTTTTAACTGGAAAGTAAATAAGTGTAAGGCATCAGACTCTCCAAAAGAAAGTTGTATTCCAGAGTTCATGTTACTGCAGTACCTTCCTTCTAAAGAAGTATAGCTGGTAATATGCAAATTGTAACAACCCACACTTATGATTGACCTGGCCTAAAGTATGTTGTCATTTGTTAATGTTGTCATTCAAATGGAGACAATAAGTTTAAAGGGTTGATGTTTTTTTTTGCCTTCCAGGATCATCTTAGGTGTCCTTAACCTACTGTAAAGTGCTTTTCCTTTCCTGAGCAAAGACTGAGCCACAGATGACAGTCAGTTGTTAAAAAAAGCAGTGCTGACCTCTCACCCTGATACAGGGCTTCTGCCTGTAAAATCCTGTTACATCTGATTAAATAACCATGAATTCTTGTGGGTTCTTCTTGCAGGGTTCAGACTAGGCAATGTGGTGCATGCTCTCCAGGCGACACAGCAGAGCATTCGTGCCACTGACCTGGTGCCTCGCGTATGCCTAACATTAGCCAGCTTGAACCGCGTGATGTATTTCGTCTGCGACACCGTCCTCTTTGTGAGGAGTACAGGGCTCGCCTCTGGTGTTAACAAAGAGAAATGGCGAAGGTGGGCTGCCCGCTATTACTACTATTCTCTTCTGCTGAGCCTGGTCAGGGATCTGTATGAAGTCTCCCTGCAGATGAAACAGGTTGCACACGACAGGGCAAAGAGGGAGAAGTCAGCATCCCAGGATACCCTCAGGTACAGTGTGGCTGACGAGGAGACAGAGTGGCTCCAGTCCCTTCTTCTTCTCTTATTCCACTCTCTGAAGAGGCATCCTCCCTTGTTTCTGGACACAGTGAAGAACTTCTGTGACATCCTGAACCCCTTGGACCAGTTGGGAATCTATAAGTCCAATCCTGGCATCATAGGCCTCGGAGGCCTCGTGTCCTCTGTAGCAGGCATCATCACTGTGGCGTATCCTCAGATGAAACTGAAGACCCATTGACATGGTTTCAGGCTGAAGACAAGTATCTGCTTTGAAGACAAGCTGTAAGTGAAATGGACATTTGCACTAGGCACAGCCGTGTCATACTGTGCTTGAGGACTTATTCACATGAACATTTAGTGACTGTGATGTGAACAGAGGTGGGGCCAAGGATGGTGAAGGGGAGAGCTTGAAGATTATGTGTTTTCTAGAGTGTGGGAGTGACTTCTAAATTTCTGTATATTTTCCCTTCATCTCACATTTATTGAGCATCTCTTATGTGCATATTAGGAGCTCAGTGTTTGCTAAGTAAATAAAAATTGAAAAAGAAAAATTGAAAAGATCTAAACTAACAAGTGGACACTAATATGTAACGACTGCAATTCGGGAGACCTGGGTTCGTTCGACCCCTGGGTAGGGAAGATCCCTGGAGAAGGGCATGGTAATCCACTCCAGGATTCTTGCCTGGAGAATCCCATGGACAGAGGAGCCTGGTGGGCTCCAGTCCACGGGGTCGCACAGAGCTGGACATGACTGAGTCCTTGTGCCTGGCTGCTTTTGCACAACTCCAGTAGGTCTGATGCACAGCCCTCTCTCAGACCTAGTAGAGGCCCCTGATCTGGTCACTTACCCCTCTTCCTCCATAGCTGTCAGTGCCAGGAAGGAGCAGAGCTAGCTGCTCCTCTTAAGAGCTAGCCTCTTAACTTACCTTTCACATCACTGCACTCCTTTGTCCAGGAGTAAAATCAGAAATGCATCAGGTGTCTTCATGGTATAAATTGTGTCTTTAGGTAATGCAGCAAGGAAAAACAAATAAAAAGCAGATAGAAAGGACATGAAGTAAAAATAATGTGGAAAGTTACGGTTGGTACCTGTGGGTCAGCTTGTGACAGATGAGGAGACTAAGGTTAAAACTGAGGACAGGGACCTCCCTAGTGGTCCACTGGCTGGGACTCTGTGCTCCCAATGCAGGGGGTCCAGGGTTCAATTCCTGGCCAGGGAACTAGATCCCACATGCTGCAATTAAAGATCCTACATGCCACAACTAAGACCTAGCACAGCCAAATTAAAACAACAACAACAACTGAGGCCAGACCTTGTTTCTCTGACTCTCAATCCAGTGCTCTTTCCATGTGTCACTGTCTTCCTGATTGGGTAGAAGTGTGAGACTCTCCAGAATCCCGTACAAAAAGCCCTTTTTTTTTTTTTTTAAGAACATTTGTTGGCTAGTGGTTTATATTCTGTTCTATAGATATCTAGATCCAACAACTGGATTGTTTTATTTAAAGCGGTATAACAGTATGGGCATTTATACATTAATTTTCATTGAAATTTATGAAGTTAAGAAACTTCATGAATACTATAAAGTAGAAGGATCATAACATTCTATAAGTCAGACTTCATATTTGTGGAGTGGTTGGGAAAAGTGGAAAAGGGCAGTGAGCCATGAGTGAGGAAGACACCAGAATACTGAGTGGATGCCACTTGCTCAAGCAGGATGTTGAGTTCTTTCTTGTGATTGAAGATCCTCTTAATTTGAGGCAAGTGAGGTAGAGAAATAGGGTAGCATTAGATAAGAGGCCAGTGTCAGCCTTACCAGTAAAGCCATCACATTTATCTGAACAGCAATGAGAAATGTACACTCAGTAAATTTTCCATAAACATAATTGAGATTCTTAAAAAATAGATTCAGGCACTTGGCTGTCTATTTTTTGAGTAACCAATCAAGATACAGGATTTGACAAAGAACATTTTGAGAATTTTAAGAGAAATGAAAGCTGCTAGATTGGGGCAAATAAAAAATATTAACTATAATTACTTTGTCCATATCTTCTACTGTAATAAATTATGTATAATAAATCTGTAGACAAAATTTGCTTATGTATCTGTGAATGTGTTCTGGGAATGGACAAGAGTTAAAAGTAAGGTGGTCCTAAGATAAGCAGTCTACACAGTCGATAGAGTGAGTTCTGGTAAAATAAGCTCTTGGCTGGAAGGTCCAAGTGCAGGAGAAGGATGAAGAAAGATTTAAGTATAGAACATCCTGGTTGAAAGAGACCTCTAAGACAATCTTGTCCAGACTGCTGAGGGTCCCGTATATTATCCCTATCAGTGGTGTTTTGCCTCTGCCTGGAAAAGCTTGACTCTAATGGCATTTTAACAGTGTGACCATCTTGGTAGTTTTGTCCTCTGCAAGTTAGAGTGGGTGATGGGGAGCTTGGGAAAAGCCACCTCTTCTAGAATTTGTGAAAACCTTAATGGTACCTCCTTCCCTGTGCACTTTTCTCCTTTCTAACTAACCATCCCCACCTTCAGTCCTCCATATTCATTCAGGAGGATTCTAAAAACCAAAGATGTTTTTTTCTCTTTCAGTTTTACTGAGATATAATTGACACAGTACTTATAAGATGTACAGCATAATGATTACATAATGACTTACATACATCATGAAATGATCACTACAGTAAGTTTAGTAAATATCCATCATCTCATATAGATACAAAATTGAAGAAATAAAAAAATTTTTCCTTACATTTAGAACCCTTAAGGTTTACTCACTAAAGAACTTCCATAAATAACATACAACAGTGTTAATTATATTTATCATGTTGTGCATACATCCCTAGTACTTATTTGTCTTATAAACTGGAAGTTTGTACTTTTTGACTGCCTTCCTCCAGTTACCTCTCTCTCCATCTCCTGCCTCTGATAACCGCAAATCTGATTTCTTTTTCTACAAGTTTGGTTTTGAAGTAAAAGTGACCTACAGCACAGTGTTATTTCCTGGTGCAGAACATAGTAATTCGATATTTCTACACATTTCAAAGTGATCACCACAATAAATCTAGTTATCTGTCACCAGACAAAGGTATTATATATTTATTGATTAAATTTTCCACATTGTACATTCCATACCTGTGACACATTTATTTTATAACTGTAAGAAGTTTGTTAATCTCCCTCACCTATCTGCTCTTTTACCCCATACCCTCACCTCAAATGGTAAGTATTCTTAATAACTGTATTTCTGTTTTTTCTTTTAAAAAAAATTGAAGTATAGCTGGTTTACAATATTGTTAGTTTCAGGCGTACAGCAAAGTGAATCAGTGATACATATGTATTTTTTAGATTATTTTCCATTATAGGTTATTATAAGATATTGAATATAGTTCCCTGTGCTATACAAAAAAATCCTTATTTATATGTTTTATGTATGCTGCTGCTGCTAAGTCACTTCAGTCGTGTCCGACTCTGTGTGACCCCGTAGATGGCAGCCCACCAGGCTCCCCCGTCCCTGGGATTCTCCAGGCAAGAACACTGGAGTGGGTTGCCATTTCCTTCTCCAATGCACAAAAGTGAAAAGTCAAAGTAAAGTCACTCAGTCGTGTCCGACCCTCAGCGATCCCATGGACTGCAGCCCACCAGGCTCCTCCATCCATGGGATTTTCCAGGCAAGAGTACTAGAGTGGGGTGCGATTGAAGTAGTTTGTTAATCCAATACTTCTAATTTATCCCTACCCCTGTTCCCCTTTGCTAACAATAAGTTCGATTTCTATGTCTGTGAGTCTGTTTCTCTTTTGTATATAAATTCATTTGTATTATTTTTTAGATTCCATATGTGCATACATGCTAAGTCACTTCAATCATGTCCAACTTTGTGACTCTATGGACTGTAGCCTGCCAGGCTCCTCTGTCCAAGGGATTCTTCGGGCAAGAATACTGGAGTGGGTTGCCGTGCCCTCCAGCGGATCTTCTCAACCCAAGGATTGAACCCACATCGTTTATGTCTCCTGCATTAGCAGGCAGGTTCTGTACCACTAAGTGATACCATATAATATTTGTCTGAAGACATTTCTTAGATATATAGACCAGCACATTCACAGCTGAACATTGTTGCCTAGAATTTGTTTATTCAACAACAAATGTTTGAGTGCTGTGCTTAGATCTGGGATCCATTTGTATACAGGATGACCAAGGTCCCTGTGCTCATGGGGTAGTTGGACAGAGTTGGGGGCGGGGCATATAGGGACGGGGAATAAAAGGAAATAACTATGTCCTTCAAGCTGCTGCTGGAAAGTGGACTCTTCCCATGGGACTCTGTTAGACCCTTTTCACCACTTCTCACTTCTCACCCACATTCTGGATGCCCAGCTGACACGGCCAAAGAGCCAGCTTTGTCAACAGAGCTTTCAGGCACAGAGCCCTGTACTCCCTCTGGCCCAAAGCCATGACTTCAAAGTCTTAACACTGCCCTTTGGCCCAGGTTGCTCTCTTGACACATAGATAATTTGACCTAAACATTGAAGTGAGGTGAAGGCAGAGGCCACTTCTTCAGGTACTTCCCTGTCTCTCTATTACTGTCTTATATTTTCAAAGTCCAGGTTGGATCAATAAGTATTAAATGTATCACATATTTAAAATTTTTTAGTAATTTTTATTGGAATGTAGTTGCTTTGCAATGCTGTATTTGTTTCTTGCTGTACAGCAAAGTGAATCAGTTATACATATATCCACTCATTTTTAGATTTTCTTTCTGTTTAGATCACCACAGAGCACTGAGTTCCCTGTGCTAAACTGTAGGCTCTCATTATTTACTTATTTTATGAATTGTATCAAGTATAAATATATGTCAGTCCCAATCTCCCAACTCATTTTACCCCCTCCCCCTTTGATAACCATAAGTTTCTTCTCCACATTTGTGACTCTATAAATATTTTTGCTTTGCTGACAAGTTCATCTCTACTATTTTTCTAGATTCCATATATAAATGATATTATACAATGTTTCTCTCTTTCTGACATAACTCTACTTTGTATGATAGCCTCTAGGTCCACCCACATCTCTACAAATGTCATTTCTTTTTATGGCTGTCTAATATCCCATTATATATATATGTACAACATTTTTTTTATCCTTTCCTCTCTCAATGTACTTTTATCTTGCTTTTGTGTCCTGGCTACTGTAAATAGTCCTTCAGTGAACAGGGTGTGTGAATCCTTTAGAATTATGGTTTTCTCTAGATATATGCTTAGGAATGGGGCTGCTGGGTCATATGGTAGTTCTATTTTTAGTTTTTTAAGGAACCTCCATACTGTTCTCCATAATGATTGTACCAGTTTACTTTCCCATTGACAGTACAAGAGGGTTCCCTTTTCTCCACAGTCTCTCCAGCATTTATCGTTTATAGCCTGTTTAATGATGGCCATTCTAACTGATGTGAGGTGATATCTCATTGTAGTTTTGATTTGCATTTCTCTAATAATTAGCAATGTTGAGAATCTTTTCAGACGTTTGTTGGCCATTTCTATGTCTTCTTTAGAGAAATGTCTATTTAGGTCTTCCACCCATTTTTTGATTGGGTTATTTGTTTGTTTTTGATATTGAGCTGCATAAGCTATTTGTGTATTTTGGAGATTAATCCCTTGTTGGTTGCTTCATTTACAAATATTTTCTCCCATTCTGAGAGCTGTCATTTTGTTTTGTTTAGGGTTTGCTTTGCTGTGCAAAAGCTTTTAAGCTTAGGTCCCATTTTTTAATTTTTGTTTTTATTTTCATTATTCTAAGCAGTGGATTGAAAGAGATCTTGCTTTGACTTATATCAGAGAATGTTCTGCATATATTTTCCTCTAAGAGGTTTATAGTACCTAGCCTTACATTTAGGTCTCTAATCTATTTTGTTTTTGTGTATGGTGTTAGGGAATGTTCTGATTTCATTTTTGTACATGTGGTACAAGTGGTTTTCATTTTGTACAAGTGAGTTTTTGCAGTACCACTTATTGAAGAGACTATCTTTTCTTCACTGTATATTCTTGCCTCCCTTGTCATAGAAAATGCTCAAAATTCTCCAAGCCAGGCTTCAACATTACGTGAACCATGAACTTCCAGATGTTCAAGCTGGATTTAGAAAAGGCAGAGGAACCAGAGATCAAATTGCCAACATCCACTGGAACATTGAAAAAGCGAGAGAGTTGCAGAAAAACATCTGCCTCATTGGCTATGCCAAAGCCTTTGACTGTGTGGATCACAACAAACTGTGGAAAATTCTTCAAGGGATGGGAATACCAGACCACCTGATCTGCCTCCTGAGAAATCTGTATGCAGGTCAAGAAGCAACAGTTAGAACTGGACATGGAACAACAGACTGGTTCCAAATAGGGAAAGGAGTATGTCAAGGCTGTATATTGTCACCCTGCTTATTTAACTTATATGCAGAGTACATCATGAGAAACGCTGGGCTGGAAAAAGCACAAGCTGAAATCAAGATTGCCAGGAGAAATATCAATAATCTCAGATATGCAGATGACACCACCCTTATGGCAGAAAGCAAAGAAGAACTAAAGAGGCTCTTGATGAAAGTGAAAGATGAGACTGACAAAGTTGGCTTAAAACTCAGCATTCAGGAAAAGGTCATGGCATCTGGTCCCATCAACTTCATGGCAAATAGATGTGTAAACAGTAAGAGACTATATTTTTGGGGGGCTCCAAAATCACTACAGATGGTGACTGCAGCCATGAAATTAAAAGACACTTGCTCCTTGGAAGAAAAGTTATAACCAACCTAGACAGCATATTAAAAAGCAGAGACATTACTTTGCCAACAAAGATCCATCTAGTCAAAGGTATGGTTTTCCCAGTAGTTATATATGGATGTGAAAGTTGAACTGTAAAGAAAGCTGAGTGCCAAAGAATTGATGCTTTTGAAGTGTGGTGTTGGAGAAGACTCTTGAGAGTCCCTTGGACTGCAAGGAGATCCAGCCAGTTCATCCTAAAGGAAATCAGTCCTGAATATTTGTTGGAAGGACTGATGCTGAAGCTGAAACTCCAATATTTTGGCCACCTGATGCAAACAATAGAGTCATTTGAATAGAGCCTGATGCTGGGAAAAATTGAAGGCAGGAGGAGAAGGGGATGACAGAGGATGAGATGGTTGGATGGCATCACTGACTCAATGGACATGAGTTTGAGTAAACTCCGGGAGTTGGTGATAGACAGGGAGGCCTGACATGCTTCAGTCCATGGGGCTGCAAAGAGTTGAACATGACTGAGCAACTGAACTGAACTGAGGTGGTCATAGGTGCAGGTACATGGATTTATCGCTGGACTTCTATCTTGTTTCCCTGATCTATATTTCTGGTTTTGTGCCTGAATCATACTGTTTTGATTACTGTAACTTTGTAGTATAGTCTGAAGTCAGGGTGCCTCATTCCTGCAGCTCTGTTCTTCTTTCTCAACATTGATTTTACTATTCAGGGTCTTCTGTGTTTCCATACAAAGTGTAAAATTTTTTGTTCTAATTCTGTGAAAAATGCCCTTGGTAATATGATAGGGATTGCACTGAATTTGTAGATTGCTTTGGGTAGCATAGTAATTTTCACAGTATTGATTCTGTCAATCCAAGAACATGGTATAGCTTTCCATTTGTGTCATCTTTGATTTTTTTCATCAGTATCCTATAGTTTTGCCTCCTTAGGTAGGTTTATTCCTAGGTATCTTTTTTTTTTTTATGTGATGGTAAATGAGATTGTTTCTGTAATCTATATTTCTGGTCTTTCATTGTTAGTGTATAGAATTGCAAGAAATTTTTATGTATTAATTTTGTGTCTTGCAACTTTACCGGATTCACTGATGAGCTCTAGTAGTTTTCTGGCAGCATCTTTAGGATTTCTTAGGTATTGTATCATGTAATCTGTAAACAGACAGTTTTACTTCTTTCCATTTTGGATTCCTTTTGTTTGGAATCTTTTGGATTCCTTTTGTTTCTCTTTCTTCTCTGATAGCCATAGCTAGAACTTCCAAAACTGTGTTGAGTAAAAGTGTCTAGAGTGGACATCCTTGTCTTATTCCTCACCTTAGAGGAAATACTTTCACCTTTCACCATTGAGTTTGATTTTAGCTCTGGGTGTGTCGTATGTTTATTATGTGTCATATCCTTTATTATGTGGAGGTAGGTTCCTTCTAAGCCCACTTTCTGAAGAGTTTTTATCATCAATTGGTGGTATCACATATTTATTATTCTTTTTGGAGACTCCATTTGACTCTTTCCTCCCCTTCCTGACTTCTAGTTTCTTGCCTTATCATATCCTAGACATAGAATTGATTACAGAGGATCTGTTACACATCTCCATTCCTCTCTACTTGCTGCCTCTTTCTCTGATCGCCCACAGTGTACAGCTTAGCAGAGAGCCAACAGTAGGTACGATTTTGCAAAAAATAAGGGAAATAAGTTTTGTTCTATTACCAGTGTTAATTAAAAAGCCCTTCTTAGATAATCTGAAACCTATGGCTTACATCACAGCCCTCCAGCATCTCTGAAGCCAGGAATTAGCACTTGGGGTCCTGTCTGATTCATTACTAAGGAAGGGAGGGGAGGTGATCAGTGGTTCTCTGGATGCTATTGATCAGTAACTGAATCTTGGTCAACATTGTCTTTTCCAGACTTGACAAAATCCATTTGGCTTTCTCACTGCATATTCTGGTGGCATCTTAAATCAGGCAGAGTTCAATAAACTTTCTGGAAATCTGGGATTTACAGAGATTAAAATAGCTCCATTAAAACCTAGATTGTCAAGGAATCTACCCCAGCTCTGGTTCTCTTCTTCACTGAGAGTAATTTATCTTCATAATCAAAAGACTAACACGTTCAGGTAAACTGTGTTCCTGTGTGGGTTTAAATCTTACTGTTCAAAAGTCATTCTTTATAGTAAAAAATAAGGATGAGGGAAATGGATTAAAAACCATTCCACAGGACCCTCTATGGAAAAGGAGTCAAAGATTATAAAACTTTAGAGGTTATGAGTTTAATGACATATACCCCAATATCTTCTTTCTGGAAAACAGCTTTTTTGAGAATTGAGGGTCAGAAATGGGTCACAGAGCAGATATTTCATTGCTCAGGAATAATAACTCCTCTGAGTCTGGTTTTCCCTCAGCCCTGCTCTCTACCCCCTAGTTGGCTAAATCTCCTTACAGAAGTCAGGATATGCCCAGGGGACCCTGGGTCAAATAACCATGACAACAGGCTGATCGGACTTTCTCTTCCTCTCTGCCCTCCTCTAGTTGGGAAGTGTTAATAGCTTTGCTCAGGAGCAATTGGATTTGTTTCCTCCGGACGAGACACTCGGCAGCCTGGGCTCTGTGGCACTGAGACAACATCAGCTGGAGTGAGTGTGGGGCTTCCGAGACAACCTTACCTGGTTGGTTTCTGAGAAGTAAAGAAATTGAGGGTAAGGGTCTTCTGGGAATTTTGCTGAGGATGAAGAGGCCCGCAGGGAAACCCCTGAAGGAGAGGTTATTGAGGGTGAATGACCAAGAATGTAAATACTCTGCAGCCACTGGCTTTTCCAGAACACAACTGAAATGGCTGGTTTTACGAATGGCTACTTTCTTATCTGGCTGAGCAGAGGAACGACTGGCAGCTATGCTTGCTTAAAAAGAGAGGAATTAATGCAGAACTTTTTCATTAAAAAAAAAAAAAGACTAAACCTGAAATTCATTCTTTTAGTCTCTTGGACCCTCATCTAAGAGCTCCCAAACTTCATCTAAAACCTCTTATCTCTTAGAAGCTACTTTCATTTTTTGTTTCTTACCCTGAATACTTAAAAGAAACTTCGGTCTCGACAAGTAGGCTGCCAGGCCTCATCCTTGTAGGACTCTAAGGACTAGCCACTTGTCTGTGAAATTCATCCTCCAAATACCTTCTCTTCAGGGAACTTGAAGCCTGGGTCCCTTGATGGCGTTGAGGGATAGGGACTGACCCTGTGGATCTCAGGCTGAGGACTTTCTCATGGACCTAAAACCTTCTGCTTTGCAGTTTGAAGAGCTCCAATGGCAGTTAACAAGGGCCCCACCTTGCTGGATGGAGACCTCCCTGTAAGTAACTTGGGCTTATATGAAGAGTAGACAACTCTAGGGGGAGGGAGCAGCTGGGAGGAAGGGCTCAGGGGGCTTAGAGCAAAGTATGTCTAGGTTATATTCATAATTCATTGAGCATTACATCTTCATTATTCTTGCTTTTGCAGAAGGCTGTTAGAGAATGTGAGGGGTGGGGGGTGGGATGACGCCTTTTAAAAACTAAGCACCTTGGAGAAAAAATTGGCTGGTGGGGGACAAGGAGAGGAAGGCAAATACTGTATTCTAAAGCCTGACACAGAAGTCCATGCTTTGTCCATCCAGGCAAAACTGAATTCTCAGGACCAAGACTCTGCATTCTGTAACTCCAGAGCCATCTTGGATATGTTAGTCTATGTAAATGGCACCTCTTAGAGCTACACAGCACACGTTATATATGTGAGAAGGGACTACAGGGGCAGTGTGTCTAGTACTGTTTGTCTAGCCTGGTCTTCAGCATGACTCAGACAGGTTTAACACGTATAGGTGTATTGATGCCTCCTGGCAAGGCCTCTCCAACTTAGGCACAGTTCAAATAATGAAGCTGAAAAATTGTGAGCCCATCTAATATCCATCTTGTCCCAAGTTAGGCTTTAACTCACCTTTGCACTAGGAATCGCCATGTGTTGTATTTCATCATAGAACACAGAGGGGCATAAAATGGTCACGTGCATAATTAAGCCACCCTAACAGATGGTAGTGTATTTCATCCCAGGAACTCTCTCCTTCTTTGGCTTTGCCTGAATCAACTCCCGAAGGCTTTGTCCAAAATGTTAAAGAAAATTTTTCTTGTTTACAGTCATAACCTTTTTCTAGTTCAAATTGTCAAACTCATCTGCAAGGCCAAAACCTGAAATATTGTAGCCTACGGTCTGGTGTACGTGCAAGTCTCCTACAAACAGAAGAAGCTAGGTCTTCCCCTCTGGAGAAAAACTATGCAGCAGTGCAAATTCAAAACTACAAAAAGAACCTGAACATCTGAGCCAGACTTGGGATGTTTATGTGGAGAATTCCTAATATTCCTAAGAACAGACAGAAAAATACAATACCCTTCACTAGCCACAGTAACCAAATCCCATGGACATTCTGCCTTCTCCTCAGCCATCCTTTCACCCATCTTATGTTATTTTGAAGCAAACCACAAATTTGCCATCTCAGGCCTGAGTTGGAAGCCTGGCTCTGCCACTTACTAGCTCTGTGTTGTTGGGTAAGTCACTTCATATCGCTGAGTCTTTCTCTCCTCAGTGGCAAAGTGATGGTGACAATGCTGACCTCAGAGGGTTGCTGTTAGAGTTACATGAGGTTATGTTACCAAAGCACCTCAATCAGTGCCTGGAGCATAATGGCGCTGAATAAATAGTGTCTCTCTCTGCAAGATTAGAATCTGCATTTTTTTTTTTTTTTTACTCAAAGACCACTTTTTAAATTTTAACTAAGATTCCTAGGTGATCCAAAATTTAATTATATGCCTGCTGCCAAAGTTAGAATGCATTAATAAGAGCCCAGCATCCCAGTAATGAGAGGTGATGGTCTCACTGGACCTCACACATTCAGATCATACCTGGAATGCGGTCTTCAAGCTTGAGTGCTATAAAGGCTATGTCAAAATGTATTGTGTGCAGAGGATGGAGTTAGCAGATCAGGGCACTGATTTTATAAGCTAAGTTTATAAGCTAAGTTAGGAACTAGAGCTATTTAGAATACAGAAGGAACTGCTAAAGGCAGAGATGCTTATCTTCAAGTGTGTGAAAGGCCAGCCCATGAATGATGAAATAGATGTGCTCAGCATTGTTCCACAGGGCAGCGGGTGGAGCAGTAGGTGGAGGTGGATTCCAATTCAGCCACGCTGTCCAACAAGGGGCATAGGCCACTCTATGAGGAGTGAGCTCCATTCGAGGAGAATGGGAAGCACTCTTGCTTCAGAGGCCCCTGGAGGCCTAGGATTCTGCCATTCTGTCCAGTTGGGCAGGTCTACACACCTTAGGTGCAGCCCTGCCACCTGTTGAGCTAACATGACTCTGCAGGCTTTAGGTGAGGCCCTGGAGGTACATTGGTGGGAGTCTCCTGGGATGGAGCCAAGCACACAGGTGATCAGCACAAGCACAGCACCATGTGTAAGTCCAGACACATCCCAGGGAGGGAGATGGTGACTTCTGATAGGAGAGAGAGTCAGGAAGTTTCTCAGGAGAAACAATGCTCAAGCTGCATCTTCTGTGAGACAGAAAGGGCTGTGGGAGGGAAGGGGAGCACCCCAGGCAGTGGGACCAGCACTGGAGGCAGGGAGGTGTGTCCCAGAAAGACCCAAAAGATGTTCAGGGGAAGCTCCCAGTCCACGGTGGACTGAAGCTCCAGACAGGTACACCGGCTCCTCACTCCTGGCCATGAAGTTCAAGTGGCTGCAGGGTGGGGTGGCCCCTGGAGGATGGAGGCTGCCTCAGGAGCTCTCCAGAACCAGGACTGTGACCAGGAGAGCGCGGCCACCCAGCTCTTGCGTTTCCTGTGAGGCCTGCAGAGGCCTCTCTATTCTGGATTCCTCCTAGGTCATCTGGATCCAGGCCAGCCCTAGTGGGTACTGCAGCTCTGAGACCGCCTCCCCAGGAGGTAGGAGAAGGAGGTGGGCTGATTTCTTTCGCTGCTTTCCTTCCACGCCAGGAGCAGGAGAATGTGCTGCAGCGGGTCCTGCAGCTGCCGGTGGTGAGCGGCACCTGTGAGTGCTTCCAGAAGACCTACGCCAGCACCAAGGAAGCCCACCCCCTGGTGGCCTCTGTATGCAATGCCTATGAGAAGGGTGTGCAGGGCGCCAGCAGCCTGGCGGCCTGGAGCATGGAGCCAGTGGTCCGCAGGCTGTCCACCCAGTGTGAGTCCTCGTGGCACTCGGAGGCTGACTGCCTGCCAATCTTTTACCTGTCTGCCAGTCTGTCTGATAGCCAGCTTGTCTGTTTGCCCTTTTGTTTGTATCTGACTACCTTCCTAACTCTCTACATCCCATTACATAGTTGTTTCATTTATAGATACAGGTGATTTAGATGCAGATATGTGGCACTAATGGTACAGAGACTGCCTGCCAATACAGGAGACACAGGTTCAATCCCTCGGTCTGGAAGATCCCCTGGAGGAGGGCATGGCAACCCACTCCAGTATTCTTGCCTGGAGAATCCCATGGCCAGAGGAGCCATGGGGTCCATGGGGTCCCAAAGAGTCCATGGGGTCACAAAGAGTCAGACATGACTGAAGAGACTTAGCGTGCAAGTATGTTACTGAGAGATGAGAGACAGATATAGACATAGGTCTCATCTCATCTATAATGCCTCATCTCTGATCCAGTTGGCATTTTCCTAGGATGATAATTGGCAGGAGAAGGGGTGGACAGAGTTATGGGGTGGGCAGTGGGGGGTGTGGGGCAGACCAGACACACAGTTTAGCTCCAGATCCAGCAGCAGCAGAAACTGGCAGAGTCTGGCACACAGCCAGTGGGCAGGAGGGCTGGCCTGGCAGGGCTCGGGGGAGTGGAGGGAAAGGGGAAGCCCTCTGGGTCCCGCAGCTGATGCTCCTGGCCCCATGACAGGCAGTGGCAGAAGAGAGTTGCCAGCCAGGGCCCTGAAGGTGGAGGACAGCTTACCAGGCCTGCCCCTGTTCAGTTTGTTCTGCCTCATTTGAAAATATGGTCTCCCTGGCACAGCTCTTGACAGGACTGAGGGAAATTCCAGAAGTCTAGGACCTTCCACCATCCTGAAGAGAGTTATGGGTACCTGTGGATTTGGCACAGCAAATAGGAGAGGACAGATACAAACAAGACCTGGGCCTGGGCCCACCTCCCTGCCTGCAGGCTCCTTAAGTAATCTCCCTGGGTCTCATTTGGCCCAGTATCAGAAGTCAGCTGAGTCATCTGAACTCTCTCTGCTGCTTGAGAATTTTGTGAAAACCTAAGATACCTGGAGGAAGAATATGTGAAAGAGAAGATGTAGGTATCCTTTGAAACTGTGATCTCCATGATCACGGGTGCAGAGCTGACGTCCTCAGTAGCCCCTGGGCCATGTCTTCCAGGAGCATTGGCATTCTCTGTCAATTGCCCCTTTCTCTTCCCTGTGACCCTCTTCCCACTGTTGACCATCTCACTCCTCAAGGTTAAAATGAAGGGTCATGGACCATCTGGCACTCTAGACCAGCCTGTCATCTCTGGCCCTAAGCAGTGCCAGGCCAGCTCCCAGCAACGTCTTCCCTGAGGGCCCGACTTCCTTTCCTTCCTGCTGCCACTTCTGCTTTCCCCTCTCATGTTCACCCAGCGCTCACCCAGACAGGGGTCATAGGAGGATGAGAGGCCAAAATCCGTTGGTGATTCCCATAGGTTCTGTCACTTCCTCCTCCTGACAACCCTGCAAGGTTTGTCCACATTAATCCACACTTGACAAATAAGGACCTTGAGGCTCAGCTAGGTTAAGACTTGCCTGAAGTCATACCGCAGATGCAGGTGCCTGGCTCTGAGAGCAGGTGTGCATGACTGCAGAGCTACCCAGAGGGGAGACATCCTGGTGTCAAGGAGTCACAGTAGATGGGGGCCAGTGGTGGCAGAGGGCCTCAGGCTTCCCACAGCTTTGGAGGTGGCAGGGCTGGGGGTTTTGAGGGCTCCAAGGTGCCTTCCTTGGCACAGAGGCCCCTGGTAGGTCCTCACAGTAAAGGCAGGGTTCACCCCACCACGGCCTTTTGCTTCCAGTTGTAGCTGCCAACGAGCTGGCCTGCCGAGGCCTGGACCACCTAGAGGAAAAGATCCCTGCCCTCCAGTATCCTCCTGAAAAGGTGAGCCCCTCCCCTCTTCTCTGCACGTCCACCTTCTGTTGTCACTGCCTCTCAGTGGAGGAACAGGCATGAGCCCATGATGTAGGATGGCGTGGCTTATGCCTTCCCAGGCTGGTGGCCACTGCCTGCCCCTAAAACTGCACAACGGGCTTCTTCCTCTCCCTGTGGGAGCAAACAAAGACAGGCTTTCTGAAACCAGCAGGCACAGCCCAGAGGCAGACTCATACAGGAGCTGGGAGTGGGGGCCACTGCTCCTGATCCCCCCTCTGTGACATACCCCATGGGCCTACATCAGACCATTTGGTGACTGCTGCTGTTGCTGCTAAGTAGCTTCAGTCATGTCTGACTCTCTGCGACCCCACAGACGGCAGCCCACCAGGCTCCCCTCTGCCTGGGATTCTCCAGGCAAGAACACTGGAGTGGGTTGCCATTTCCTTCTCCAATGCATGAAAAGTGAAAGTGAAGTCCCTCAGTTGTGTCCGACTCTTAGTGACCCCATGGACTGCAGCCCACCAGGCCCTCCATCCACAGGATTTTCCAGGCAAGAGTACTGGAGTGGGGTGCCATTGCCTTCTCTGATTTGGTGACTACTGATGCCTAAGATCATGGGTCACACTCACCAGATCTCAGGATTGCAGTCCCATGTCTTCACAATCCAACACCTTATGAACCATGAGACTGAAAAAGTCATTTCACCTGGATACCTATTCACTGGGTATTTGCCGTCTTAATGGCCAGGTCTGGTGCTTCAGGGGAATACATTCCACTCTCAGACCTCATCCATCTCACTGATAAACTACCACTCATCTCACATTTACTGAGTGAGCCCTAGCCTATGCCAGGAGTCATGACACGTGATTTATAGAGTTCTCTCCTTTAATCCTCTTTCCCCCTGGTGGCTCAGACATAAAGAATCTGCCTGTAATGCAGGAGACCCAGGTTCGATCCCTGGGTTGGAAGATCCCCTGGAGGAGGGCATGGTACCCCACCCCAGTGTTCTTGCCTGGAGAAGCCCATGGACAGAGGAGTCTGGCAGGCCACAGTCCATGGGGTCACAATTGGACACAACTGAGCGACTAACACTTTCAAACCTTCTGGGATAGGGGTGGTATCCCCATTTGACAGAGAAAACTAGTGACTTCCCCTTGACCACACAGCCTGAAGTGGAAGCCACAGGAGAGCGGGGCTGTTCAGCTCTGAGGCCTTGCTCTTCACTTATTTTTCCAGATAAAGGGCAATGCCTTTGTCACAAAGAAGCTCCCAAGTCAAAGGAGTTGTTCAGTCGCTCAGTTGTGTCTGACTCTTTGAGACCCATGGACTGCAGCACACCAGGCTTCCTTGTCTTCACTGTCTCCCGGAGTTTGCTCAAACCCATGTCTATTGAGTCAGTGATGCCATCCAACCATCTCATCCTCTGTCGTCCCCTTCTCCTCCTGTCTTCAATCTTTCCCAGCATCAGCGTCTTTTCCAGTGAGTTGGTTCTTTGCATCAGGTGGCCAAAGTAGTGGAGCTTGAGCGTCAACACCCGTCCTTCCAAGGAGTATTCAGGAACCCAAGGAACTGTATTAAAAGGCAAAAAGTCAAAGGAGAAAAAGACATTACTTTAGTGCAGAACTTGTATAAAGGCCAGCCACATCCGTACGATCACCTAATTACAGATGGGAATGTGAGGAGTGCTCTGAGGGCAGGACAGAAGAAACAGTGGAGGAGGTGCTTTGAGGATATAAGGACAAGTGTTATCAAGATTTTGGTCACTGGGGTGATTCTTGAAGGATGATTAGCATCTCAACAGGCAGAAATGGGGTACAGAGAAGCCAAGAGATCCAAGTGGTTGGCGCAGAAAGGACTCGAGCCCTTTCCCTTTAAAGTTCAGCTTAATCAAGGTGCCCCAATACTGGCACCAGTCCCCTGGGCCTTTAAATGAGACTTTCCTGAAGCGGGATGTAGGCCCTGCCAGAGCCTCATGTCTGACTCCCCATCCCTTCTTCCACCAGATCGCCTCTGAGCTGAAGGACACCATCTCCACCCGCCTTCGCAGCGCCAGGAACAGCATCAGTGTGCCCATTGCCAGCACTTCAGACAAAGTCCTAGGGGCCGCTCTGGCCGGCTGTGAGCTCGCCTGGGGGATGGCCAGAGATACTGCCGAGTACGCTGCAAACACCCGAGCTGGCCGGCTGGCATCTGGAGGGGCTGACTTGGCCTTAGGTGGTGTCGAGAAGATGGTAGAGTTCTTCCTCCCTCCAGCCAACGAAGAGTCAGGTATCTGCCATTGTGGGGGTTGCTGGAAAGGGAGATCCCCCCACCCTTGCCCTGTTGCTTGTGGATTAGGAAGAAGCAGCCAGGGCTCATCTAGCCACTGCTCTCCCTGGTGGCTCAGAGGTTAAATAAAGAATCTGCCTGCAATGCAGGAGACACAGGTTCTGTTTCTTGGTTGGGAAGATCCCCTGGAGGAGGACATGGCGACCCACGCCAGTATTCTTGCCTGGAGAATCCCATGTACAGAGAAGCCTGGCTGGGTATACTCCTTAGGTCATAAAGAGTCAGACACGACTGAAGTGACTGAGCACACGGCCACTGCTGTGGAGCAGGGAAGGCCCAGCAAGATTTCCAGAGGGCTCCATTTTCATTTGGCCCCTCTCCCCATTTTTAAGTGGAGAAAGTGACTTCCCCAAATCTCCAGTGAGCTTGTGTTGGAGTAGGGTGATCCCTTTCCAACTCTAGACACAACCCAGCTTTGTCCAGCCCCTCTCTGATCTGCTTTCCTCTCCTTCCCCCCTACAACTCCCACCTAGCCCCTGCCCCAGGACTGCAGGATGCCCAGAAACCTCCCAAGGCCAAGCCAAGCTTCGTGAGCAGGGTTGGGGCCCTGGCCAACACTCTCTCTAGACACACCTTCCAGACCACAGCCCGGGCACTGAAACAGGGCCATGCCTTGGCCATGTGGATCCCAGGTGTGGCGCCTCTGGTGAGTGTCTGCCCTGAGTTGCCATGGCCTGGGAACCCTGTGGACCTCCTGGTCCCTCCCATCCCCTATCCAATTCCACCTCCTGTCCTGAGAACATCCTGTCTTCCAGCCGGGGGGGGAGGGGGGGCCCAGGTGGTGGCGGGGGGTGTGGAACATTAGGTCTAAGGATAAGAGACCTTAGGTGGGGTGGAGGGCTAACCCTCTAGGATGCAAGGGGAGAAGAGGGCAGGCCTGCTTGTTAGGATCATCCTGCCCCACCCCACCCCCTTCTGTCTCTCCCATTCTCCCTCTAGGTTCCACTCTATCCCCCAACCTTCTTGGGAGAAAGCAGAAACCTCCCCCCACCCATCTTCTCTGTAGGCACTTGGGAGTGTCACCTCTGAATAAGCAAGGTGCAAGGCACCAAACCCCTCCTGTGGGGCAGAGAGCCCCTGCTTGGCCATATCTCTGACTTCCCGCAGGCTTCTGGTTTCCCTTCTAGAGGCTTCTAATTGGCATCCCACTGCACCTCTGGTAGAGTTGTCTTTTCTAGCCCCAGATAGGGCTTACTCCCCCCAACGCCACACTCTCTGTGTATTTTAGCAGAGATAGCCTGGATTTTTTTCATAGGAACTTTAATAAGAAACTAAGCCCCCTGCCCCCACTAAAAAAGGAAATAAAAACGTTACCGCATAAAGGTCAGTGAACAAGATAACCACTTTTCAGTCATCATGAGGGTGGCACTTTTAAAAGCACTGTCAAACCTGGCTCATTCATTTAAGCAAGTGTTTGCTGAGAGCCCACCACATGCCTGGTCCTGTAGGGAGCAGTAGTTCTCCCCTGTCTCCTATGCTGGGGGTCACTTCCCCATGGGGGCTAGACTAACTCCTGTGCCCTAGCCTAGCCCATAGCGGACGGAGGCCACTCTGCACAACCTCAGAAACCACCATTTACATAGAAAATAATGGTGTCCCCTAAGGTTGTATAACAAGGAGACTCTGTTTGTGGGGCCCCCTAGGGGTTTGAAATGAGCTGGGCTGTGCCTCAGTGGATACCTGCCCACCTGCCCAGGTCAGTTTCCTCCCATGGGACCCTCTGGCCCTCTTGATTTTTTTCACTTTTTAAAGAACTGCAAGGAGTACCTCTGAAAGCTAAACACACACATCCCCTGTGACTTAGCAACTCTACCCAACAGAGAGGAGAGCTTATATCCCTCAAAGACATGTTGGAAATGTTACTATCAGCTTTATCCTTAGCTAAGAAAAGGGAACAACACGAATGTCCATCAGCGCTGAAATAGGTAAATTTTGGTATATTTATTCAGTGGAGTGTGACACAGAAATGAAAAAGGAGGAACTGTTCAGACAGTATTGTGGGTGAATCTTACAACATGACATTGAACAAAAGCTATGCATGGGAGAAAACACGTGTGAGGCCATTCACAAATGGGCGGGATTAATGCTTGGTGATAGAGGCCAGTGTGTGGTCCCCTGAGGCGGTACTGGCTGGGTGAGGGGCATGGGGTTTTCTGGGGTGTTGAAAATGGTCTCTGTCTTGATCTATGCTGGTCACACTCACGTGTGTTTCTAAAAATTCCCAGAGCTGTACACTAAAGCCGTGCGCACCTCAGTGGGTGTAAGTTATCACTCCATAAAAAGTTGGACAGTCCCCCTGGGGCCAGGCCCTGCTTGCCTCCCCCTACCCTGACCTTGCGGGGCTTTGCCTGCTGGGGCTGCCTGGCCTCTGGCTGGGGCAGTTAAACGAGCGGACCACCGCCTTCCCGCCCTCAGAGCAGCCTGGCCCAGTGGGGCGCGGCGGCAGCCGGGCAGGTGGTGTTGCGGCGGCGGAGTGAGGTGCGGGTGCCCTGGCTGCACAGCCTCACCGCCACCCGGGAGGAGGACCACGAGGAGCACACGGACACTGACGGGGAGGAGACCGAGGAGGAGGAGGACTCAGAGACCGAGGACAGCAAGCTCAGCGAGGTGAGGGGAGAGTGCCAGCCGAGGGGGTGTGCAGGACCCTGGGGGTCCTGCGGCCCCCTTGAGGGGGTGAGAAGCAGAGGCACAGGGTGACACCAGGGTCTCTGCCCCCAGGCCCAGGGACGTGTGCGTGGGTGCAGCACTCTTCCCCTCACCCCTGAGCACCCAGCTCATAGTTCTCTCAGCAGATCCTCACAACAACCCCATAAAATAGGACAGAGACTGTCATCCCCATTTTGCAGATGAAGAAACTGAGGTTCAGAGCACAGAAGTGACCTTCCCAAGAGCCAGGCCTATAGTTCCTTCTTTTTCCGATTTAGTGTCCAGATTCTTTCGCCTCTGGCTCCGGGGATGGTGAGGGGACGGGTCAGGGGAGTTGCTGTGGAGGCACTGACCCTGCTCTGGTCACCAGGGAGCAGCCCTGCCCGGCCCACAGGGCCTCCTGGGCAGCGTGGCACACACCCTGCAGAAGGCCCTCCAGAGCACCGTCTCAGTCGTGATGTGGGCACCGGCGGCTGTGCTGGGCACGGCGGGGAGGATGCTGCACCTCACGCCGGCCCAGGCCACCTCCTCAACCAAGGGCAGGGCCATGTCCCTGTCTGACGCCCTGAAGGGTGTCACTGACAACGTGGTGGACACAGTGGTGCACTACGTGCCGGTGAGCGCCCCCCACCCTTCTGGCTAATGCCCACCCCCCAAAACAGCAGATTAGACTGAAGGGGCAACAGCGGCTCTCCCTTCCCCAGTCTCTGATCCTCGGTGTCCCAGAAACATTCTGACATACTGTGGCTTTGACTGGGGGCCTTTGCAGCCCCAAGAATATAGACCGGTGGCCTTGGCCTGAGACCCTCCCCCACATCCATCCTTCCTACCTGCTGCTGGAGAGGCCACCAGTCATCCGTCTGGGGCCCCCACTGGCCCAGCCCTCACCCCTCAGCTCCCGACCGAGGGGCCTGGCAGGTTTGCATGCTGCTCCCTGGGGAAGTGTTGGAGGGAGGCTTCCAGGACCCCTTGGGGGGTGGGCTGTGTTTCAGGGGACAGCAGCTGCCCCCATCCCAATTCCAATACCTGTTCCCAGCAGGAAAACCCCAGGGGTGACTACTATCAGTTTGGGGGTCCCTGGGTCCCTTCCCAGAGCAAGTTAACAGGTCATGCAGGCTCTAGAGAGCAGGTCAGAGCAGGAGGCCCCTTCAAGCTGAGGGTAGAGAGGGCTGGGAGGGTAGGGGTGGGGAATGGGTTACTAGTCACTGATTCACACCAAGAGGCTTAAACAGGGGTCTTGGCAGAGAGCTCCCTTCACTTTGGACCCAAAATGGAGCCAGATGTGGGTACCCTGACCCAGGCAGGGGCAAGGTGTGGGCTGTCCTTAGCTTATGGAATTGGGCCAAGGAAGGGTCAGGAGAGCCCCTGACCTCCCACTGAGGGACCTCTGAGGGGGATCCCGGGGTCCGGAAACTAGAGGGTGGCTGCCTGCCTTGCCTTGGGGGTCCGCACTTGCGCGCCCGCAGGGGTGGCCGTCCTCGGCAGGTTCCCCTGCATCCTCCATCCCCGTCCCACTCCCGCCTGTGCTCTCCGGATCGCGCGTGACCGCGGGGCCGCAGACAAGGCGGCGGTGGGAGGTGCGGGGACAAGGGCTAAGCTGAGGGCCCTAAAGTGGCTGCCGGCCCTCAGCTCCCCAGGCTGTCGCTGATGGAACCCGAGAGCGAATTCCGGGACATCGACAACCCTCCGGCCGAGGCCGAGCGCCGGGAAGCGGAGCGCAGAGGGTCCGGCGCGCCGCCCGCTTGCCCAGAGCCCGCCCCGCGCCCTGCGCAGCCCCGCGGCAGCCTGCGGAGCGCTCGGGGCCCGGGCGCGGAGGAACGCGTGGACGCAGCCGCCTTGCCGCGCGCCGCCTTCCCGTTCATGCCCCGCGAGAAGCCCACGCGCCGGGTCAGCGACAGCTTCTTCCGGCCCAGCGTCATGGAGCCCATCCTGGGCCGAGCGCAGTACAGCCAGCTGCGCAAGAAGAGCTGAGCCGCCTCCCCACCGCCCTCCCGGCCCGGCGCTCATCCCCCACTCCGGGCCGGGCCGCTGTCGCCAGCAAACAGAACCTACGAAGAAGTGAGCGTTGGCTTCCTCAAAGTAGCCCCGCTGGGTCCCGAGCCTCCTTCCAAGGATGCTGCCAAGTCACGCAATCTTTTCAGCATTCTCTTTGGGCTTAGCTATCAGAGCCCATTTTTGAGAAACATCAGAGTAGCAGTCTGATTCTAGGCCTTGGTTTTTTGATTTTTTTTTTTAACCAAAAGATTAATTGCCTAACTTATCTCTCACTTCTTTCACCAAATTTGTGGCCCGCTGACATTTAACTATTTCCAATATTTACATCCATCCTCTGTAGACAAATATATGCTACCAGCGAGTAAAGTATCACCACGCCAAGGGTTCAAGCAGGCGATCCTGACACATGTTCAGGCCCCGAATGCAGAGATTCCTGTGAGTACACAGGCTCTCAGCTGACTCCTTCAAAGGGAACAGCGTGCGTGTGTGGTAAGTCGCTTCAGTCGTGTCTGACTCTTCGCGACCCCATAGGCTGTAGCCCACTAGGCTCCTCTGTCCATGTGATTCTCCAGGCAAGAATGCTGGAGTGGGTTGTCATGCCCTCTCCTCCAGGGGATCTTCCGGACCCAGGATTGAACCAGTGTCCCTTATGTTTCCTGCATTGGCAAGCGGGTTCTTTACCTCTAGTGCCGCCTGGGAATCACCTAGATACATATTAGCATCATCTTCTGAGAACCCTGCCCTCTTCACAGGCTGAATCCTCGCCTGTGCTCTGTAGCGCCACCTTTCTGTTCCCAGCTACATTGCCGTTTGCACCGTTCCGGTTTTACACCTAATGTTCACTCTTCTTCCACGTTTTGAGTGCTGGCACCCCCAGTCCTAGGAGACAATAGAGAACGTTAGTTATATAAACAATATATATATAGAATCCATGGGGCGTCCCTTGGTGGCTCAGCGGTAAGGAATCCACCTGCAACGCAGGAGATACAGGTTTGGTCCTTGGTTGGGAAATCCCTTAGAGTAGGAAATGGCAACCCACTCCAGTGTTCTTGCCTGGGAATCCCTTATACAGAGGAGCCTGGTGGGCTACAGTCCAGGGGGTCGCAGACAGTCAGACACGACTGAGGGACCGAACAACAGCAGCATGGACCCTATAGCCACAGCTCATTCCAAACCTGTGTTTGAAAGCGTTAATGTTCGGTACATTTAGAAATGCATACATATAATTTAAAATTCAAACATTGCAAAAGGGTGTGTGCTTTCCTCCCTGAGTTCCCTGGTTCCCCTTTCCCAGAGCACTCTTGGCTCCAGTCTTGTGCACCCTTTCCGTTACAGACTGAGGGTGTGCAAGCACACGTGTGTGCCCTCCCCACTCTTTATACACACTGTGGGTGTTACACTCGCTGCTTTTTCACTCAGCAATACATCTTAGAAGTATTTTTGTAAGCAGTATCATAAATCCTCCTTGCTGTTTTTAACAGCCACATAATAAGTGCTTCATAATATATACGTGCTATATTTGATTAAACCAGTTCCTTAATCATGAACTTTTCTGTTATTTCCTTTTTTTTTTTTTTTGCTACCAGGAACAGGGCTGCAATAAATATATTTATGCAACAATGTTTCATGTAGATGTGTCCCTGTATCTATAGGGTACATTTATAACTTGAAACCATGACATGTTGAGTGAAAGAGCACATTCATTAAAAAATATTTGTAGGTGGTACAGTGGATAATTTGTAGGTGTCCCAACGCAGGGGACATGGGTTCGATTTCTGGTGCGGGAAGATCCCACATGCCGTGGGATGTGGGCCATGTGCCACAATTACTGAACTCGGGCCCTAGAAACCCCTGCCGCCCAAGTGCTGTGACTACTGAAGCCTGCACCCCTAGAGCCCCTGCTTCACAACAAGAGAAGCCACCACAATGAGGACCCCGAGCACTCAAGAAAGAGTAGCCCCCTCACTGCAACTAGAGACAGCCTGTGCAGCAAAAAAGACCCAAAACAACCAAAAAATAAATAAATTATAAATAAAAGAAAATATTGATAGACAATAGCAAATAGCTTTCCAAACCAAACTTGGTTTTCCTTGTTATTGTCATCTGTACCTGCACAGGTAATTCTGACATTTCTGTCCATCCTGTTTGACATCTGTATACACACGCTCATCCCCTCACCCATGAGTGCCCTCTTGGCCTCCACTCTGTCCCACACCTAAGAGTCCAGCTCCCTGACTCTCCCTGACACTGACTCTAGACCCTGGCAGATCTTTGGTGTAAAGAGTCGTTGGCCTTGATCCATGGTTTTGGAATCTGGGGATGTCCAGAATGAGGAAAGGGGAGTGTTGGTGGACATGCACAGGTGGACATGGTCAGGACCTTGAATTAGCTTTGGGGTCAAGCTCACCCACCTCAACCCCCACCTCACCCTCTCCCCCTACCTCACGCTCACAATCCACAGCACACTCAGCAGTTTCCTGGGGAGGGGGGATGTGGATCTGGCAAGTGAGGCCTTTAGAAGCTTATATGATGTGACTAAGAAGACAGAGTCCAGCGTAGCCCTGGCAGGGCCCCCATGGGCAGCTGTGGGAGACCTGGCCTCAGGCCTGATGGTGTAGATAGAAACACCCAGCTCTCTTGGGCATCACTTGTCCACACCGCCTTCTTCCTGGAGTTCTGGAATCCACACTCCTTACTGTCTGTTCCTCCATAGCCCTGGGGCCCCTCCTGCCAGGAGAGCCATAGAAGTCAACACACCCACTGGCCAGACCCAGACCCCTCACCCTGTCCTGGATCCCAACCAGGGTGCTGGAACTAGCATATGGCACAGGACAGCCCAGGAGGCAAACAGCTTGTCCCCAAAATTCTGTTTTTATCATTAAACAGATAGCAAAGTGCTCTGAGCCTGGCCCTGTCTTTCTGAATACTTTCTGGTGAGAAATGAGAAATGAAGCATCTTCTCTAAATGACAGAAATTTGCTTCATTAGCTCCAGGCTGGATGTGGGGCTTTTCTCCTGAGAGACATCAGTTTGGCTGGCCTTCCTGCTCATGTGGGTGCGATGGCTCACCCACACTCTGGACCTCAGGAAGACCTCCCCTTCATGCTGGGATGCCAAGGTCCCTCTCCAGAGAAATACATTGTTCCCTCTCTTCTGTTGCAGCTCACAAAATGCATCTCCAACTGAATCACAGTTTTGGAGATGGAAAAACAGTCGTTACACTTAATAACATGCATTTATCATGTTTTTTTTTTTTTTTTCTTTTCTGTGTTAGGTCTTCCTTGTGGCTCTTGGGCTTCTCATTGCAGTGGCTTCTCTTGCCACAGGGCACAGGCTCTAGGGCGCTCGTGCTTAGTTGCTTCCCGGCATGTGGGATCTTCCCAGACCGGAGATCGAATGCATATCCATCAAACGCAGGCGGAGGATTCTTAACCACTGGACTACCAGGGAAGTCCTACAACTTGGGTTTTAATGCTCATGGTATTAAGCATAGTTTTCCTAAACACTGAAACTTGGTGGTATATTGGAGAAGACAAGAGTCAAATGTGGCTTGAGTGATGGGGTGGATGGTGCGGGGCATGCTGGAAGAGATGTTTGAGGGCGGTTTCCTGGACAGCTCCTGCTCAGGAATATGCATGATGAGCCCCCTCTGCAGGACTTCCACTGACTGTTCACCCACAAAATTGCCTCCCCAACTGGAGAGGCTAAGAACTTAGTGGCAGCCCCCACCTCCCGCTAGCCTCTTCTAGGGCCAGTTGTCCAGCCAGGAACCCAAGGCTGGGGGGCAGTGTGGTCCACCAGTGAATCCCATGCCCATTCCAAACTGGGGACTTATGAGCCAGAACTGTGGGGCCGGGATTTCTCAGGCCATCTTGCTCTCTGCCCAGCTTGCTAGAAGGCCTGAACAGGAGCTCCCTAGTGCTTTCATCCATCCACCCCTAGGTCACCCCAGCTCTGGAGCAGAGAAGGGGCCCAGGGATGACTTCCTGGTGTGAGTGCCCAAGGAGCAGCCAGGGCCTCTGCCACATCATCCCAATCCCGAATATCTCAGAGCGGATAAGTCCTTCTCGGCTTTAGAAGAGGTAGCGAAATCAGATGAAAACAAGGCTGGAGGCTTCCTGGGGTCTAGGAAGGGTGAGCTTTGCTGAGCTTTGACGGGGCGTGGGGAGGGCTGCAATAGAAAGGAAGGGGGAAGGTCTCTGCGCCTGAATGAACAATCGAACTACAGTAGTTGATTTTTAGTTAGTGTTAGTCTGTTAGTCGTGTCCGATTCTTCGCGACCCCATTATCTGTAACCCGCCAGGCTCCTCTGTCCATGGGATTTCCTAGGCAAGAATACTGGAGTGGGTTGCCGTTTCCTTCTGCAGGAATTGATTTTTAGGTTACTGTTAACCGGAGTCTCAGGGTTAGAAAATGCTTGTGGAACGAAACAGTCTCCTAGTTAGTATTCATTTACCACTTGTTACAACTTGCATCATAAACCTAGATGCTCCGCTCCACCAGCTGGTGGGCTTTTCCAGCTCGGAAAATCCAGGCGGCCTTGTTGCTTGCTGTGTTCCAGCTTTAAGCGAGTAGATGCTAATAGCGCGCAGCGCTCGCGACTCGGGGCGGTGCTGGGGGTCGCGGGGCCTGTGGTCCAGCCGTTCAGCCCAGGCCACGCCCGATTCCCCGCCCCTCCGGCCCCCGCTCCGCCCCGTCTGCGGACAGACTCCGCGGCGCCTCGCAGCCCGCGCCTCCGCCCCGGAGCGCCCAGGCGGGAGGAGTTGCGGATGAGGGGCGGGATGTTTCGGTGGGCGGGGGTCCCGGTGACGGCATCCGACCGCGCCGCGCTGGGGCTCAGAGCCTCAGTGTCCCGCGGGGAGACGACGCTCGCACCCTAGCAGGTTGATGTGGGCCGGGGAGGGGTGGAGGAGGGTGGGAGGGAGGAGGCGTGCGCTCGTCCCTTGCCTGTGCAGGCCTCGGTTGGGTGGCAGTGGGCGTCGGAACCCCGGAGACCCTTGACCGAGCACGAGGACCACTCCCTCCCTCCCCATTTTTGCTAACCTCCTCCAGGCCCCTCTCCGAGTGGACTGGAGACTCCCCTTCCTTAAGTCGGGGCCTGAGGCTGGCATTCCGGGCCTGGCCAGGAGGAGCGAGCACCCACGCTGCGAGAGTCGGGTTCGCCTTTGTAATCACTTTTCCCACTTTCCCGGAGCTCCTGTCCCGTGCCCGGCGCCTCCGACTCCGGAACCCTCGGTGTTGTCCGGGCGCCTTCGGTGCGCAGAGCACTGGGCCCCGAGCCCGGGCGCGGAGAAGCCGGGACCGCGGGGCTGGAAAAGCTGTGACTCAGGGATGCCCGAAGGCGCCTGTAGTAGTGCGTGGCAGTTACCGCTGCTGCCCCAGGGCCGGACACCCAGCTGGGACTGTTGATTGAACGAACGAGCGCGCGATTACAGGTGCCGAGAGAAGTAGTGAAAAATAAAGAGCTGTGACCCTCGGCGTGGGGGCGAGGAGTGGGCATGGGGAAAGTTCCCTTTCCCCATCTACTACTCACCAGCTACTCAGCGTCGGACCTTGTGCTGGGTACTGGAGATACACTGTGAAGGAGACAGGTGGGTCCCTGCCTCCCAGCCCCCAGTTTGGGAGGTGAGGGGAGACCAATGGCTAAATCTGGCTTTTGCAAGACGAGGGAGTGGTCAGTGGCTGATGGGAGAACTAGAGCGGTGTGTGTGGTTGGGTGAGTGGTGGGGGCCACAGAGCAGACGCCCCTCTTTGGAGGGGAGGGCACTCCCTGAGGTGGCCCTGATAACAGCTGAGTGTGCTGCAGGCAGAGAAAGGTGAGGAAATGTGGGGTATTAGTGGGTAAGTCATCAAGGTAGGCAGGGTCCATTAAAAGTTGTTTTTCCTGTTAAGGTTTTGAATCTAAAGCATTAGGGAGCCCCTCTTGCCTGTTTGGGGGGCAGTTTAAGCAGGAGAGTGGTGTGGTCACATTTGCATTTTTGAAAGATGCCCCTGGTTGTCACCTAGGAAGGTGCAGGGAGGCTGAAGCCAGTGAAGAGGTTGGTAAATATTCTGTCCAGTGAGCAGGATCCGGGCTTGGGTAATAGGATGGAGAGAAGCAGGTATACTTGATATTTAGGAGATGGAATTGGCAGTATCTGGTGGTAGGGGCTTGGCCTCAAAGGATGTGCTGACTTTTTAAGAAGGTGGAGCGGGGAATGTGAGGTGACAAAGGCAGTCAGTTCAGTCACTCACTCGTGTCCGACTCTTTGCAACCCCGTGGACTGCAGCACGCCAGGCTACCCTGTCCTTCGCTAACTCCCAGAACTTACTCAAACTCACATCCATTGAGTCAGTGATGCCATCCAACCATATGAATCTTTCCCAGCATGAGGGTCTTTTCCAATGAGTCTTTTCCAGTTCTTCGCATCAGATGGCCAAAGTATTGGAGTTTCAGCTTCAGCATCAGTGCTTCCAATGAATATTCAGGACTGATTTCATTTAGGATTGACTGGTTGGATCTCCCTGCAGTCCAAGGGACTCTCAAGTCTTCTCCAACACTACAGTTCAAAAGCATCAATTCTTTGGCACTCAGCTTTCTTTATAGTCCAATTCTCACGTCCATACATGACTACTGGAAAAACCATAGCTTTGACTAGGCAGACCTTTGTTCGCAAAGTAATGTCTCTGCTTTTTAATACGCTCTCTAGGTTGGTCATAGGTTTTCTTCCAAGGAGCAAGTGTCTTTTAATTTCATGGCTACAGTCACCATCTGCAGTGATTTTGGATCCCAAGAAAATAAAGTCACTGTTTCCACTGTTTGCCCATCTATCTGCCATGAGGTGATGGGGGTCCCAGCGAGAACACAGATGCCCTTGGGTGTTGAGTGGAGGAGTTAGGGCCTCATTTTGTCAGTGATGGGAGCTGTGAAATGCTACCATGTAGGATTCTGTTGTGGCCCTTGCAGCATCTGGGCATCAAGTTAGGGCACAGAGGATGTTTTGAATTTTGACCACCTTCCCTTTTAATCCCTCTAAGGTCAGGAGCTGCAGGAACTGGCTCCAGGTCACCTGCAAGGTGAGTCCGGGTGCTGATAGCTGGGGCCTTTTCCTCTCTCCGCAGGGCTGGGAGCATCAGTCTCTCAACATGGGGCTGGAGGCCCAGAGGCTGCCAGGGGCCGAGGAGGCCCCCGTGAGGGTGGCCCTTCGAGTGCGCCCACTCCTGCGCAAGGAGCTGCTGCACGGGCACCAGAGCTGCCTGACGGTGGAGCCGGGGCGCAGCCGGGTCACCCTGGGCCGAGACCGCCATTTTGGCTTCCACGTGGTGCTGGATGAGGACG
This sequence comes from Capricornis sumatraensis, assembly GCF_032405125.1. Classification (NCBI taxonomy): domain Eukaryota; kingdom Metazoa; phylum Chordata; class Mammalia; order Artiodactyla; family Bovidae; genus Capricornis; species Capricornis sumatraensis. Next base: position 26,857,073 of record NC_091087.1, on the reverse strand, counting down.
CCGGGCAGGAGGCTGTGTACCAGGCCTGTGTGCAGCCCCTCCTCGAGGCTTTCTTTGAAGGCTTCAACGTCACCGTCTTTGCCTACGGTCAGACGGGCTCTGGGAAGACATACACCATGGGGGAGGCCAGTGTGGGTGAGTGACCTGACTTGAGACCCCCTGTGTTCATTGAGGGGCCTCAAACATCTGAATTTCTGCCTCTGCCATTTCCTGTTGAAGATGAGGAGGCTGGAGGAGGGAGGGCGGGTTTCCTAAGTCAATCTGCAGCCCAGGGTAGGATCAGCTGTGTCACTGGACTGGGTCGGGCAGGAAGAAGAGTCCTCGGAGGTTAGTGGCCCTCTAAAGTCCATAGAGATGGAATCATACTGTCTGGTTCTGGGGACCTCACGGGGAGGAAGGGCATGGGAAGTTGTCTTGTCTCTGGAGGTTGTCAGGATCGTTGTCAAGGGTCAGGATGGCAGGAAGGGAGACTGTCCTGGAAGAGACATGCTCTGGGGGCTGCATAACAGGGAAGCAGGCTGGTTCCATGTGGCTCTGGAGCAGAGTTTTGCAAGAGATGCTTTGGGCCAATTGAAGGGATTGCCCGCTTCTAAGGAGCATGATTTGAAAAGTGTACATGTTTGTTGTAGAAAATTAGGGAAATACAGAAAAGCACATCCACAAAAGAAGACTTATTTGATAACTGCCTTTCCCTGGTAGCTTAGATGGTAAAGAATCTGCCTGTAATGCAGGAGACCCAGGTTTGATCCCTGGGTTGAGAAGATCCCCTGGAGAAGGGGATAACTACCCACTCCAGTATTCTTGCCTGGAGAATTCCATGGACAGTGGAGCCTGGTGGGCTGCAGTCTGTAGGGTTGCAAAGAGTTGGACACGACTGAGGGACTAACACTTTCACACTTTCTGATAATTGCCTTTCACTCACGCTGTTAGCATTCAGTTTTTCCTGGTGAAAATTTTTATACTTAAAAAAATATGGTACCAATGTACCATTCTTTTGTATCCTGTTTTATTTTCTTAACAATATATTAATATCATGAACATTTCTCTATATCATTAATTATTATTCAAGCAAAAACTTTAATGGCTGCTTAGCATGCCATTGTGGATATAAGGTAATTTATTTAATCAGACCCCCTCTTGGATGTTGCGATGGACACTGCGGGTGTTTATGTTTTGTGTTTTTTTAAGTTATGAGGAAGAGTGTGTTCTGAACATCCTTTTATTACTTCCTTGGCATAAAGTTAGGGGCTTCTTTAGATAACTGAGTATAGATTATGATAATGAGTCCCCAGGAGTCATCAAACAAAGGGTATCTGACTGTCTGGCAGGGTGTAGTGGAGATGCTTACATCATGAAAGTGGTTGGTTGAACCTTGAGGGGTTGCTTCCAACTCTAAAATTCTGCCTGAGCACCCTGGAGCCTGGCCTGGCTGCCCAGCCCATGCTGGCCTCTGCCTTTACCTTCTCCACACTGGAGCCCCACCCGCCAGCTTCTGGCAGGAGTCTCTGGGCCCCGTGGGCACCATGCCCAGCTGAAAGCACCATGGTGGGTGGCCCTGCGGTGTCTCCCCAGCCTCCCTTCACGAGGACGAGCAGGGCATCATCCCTCGGGCCATGGCCGAGGCCTTCAAGCTGATTGATGAGAATGACCTGTTGGACTGTCTGGTGCACGTGTCCTACCTGGAAGTGTACAAGGAGGAGTTCCGAGACCTGCTGGAGGTGGGCACCGCCAGCCGGGACATCCAGCTCCGGGAGGACGATCGTGGGAATGTTGGTAAGAAACTCCTGGGTCCTCCTCTGGTTGGGAGTGGGGAACCTGGCTTGGGGAGGCTTCACCTGCTTAGGGTGGATACCCTGTCTGGAGGGGGGTACCTCCTAACTAGGAAACGCAAGCTCTGGGAAGTTTTGCTTTCATTTCCCAGTCTCTGCTGAGTTCGGTATACACTGGTGTACCCAGAGTGAGTTCAGTACACACTGGTGTACCCGGAGTGAGAGTCACTGAGGTGGGCACAGGAGAAGCTGAAAAAAGTGAAAGTGTTAGTTGCTAAGTCATGTCTGACTCTTTGCAACCCCATGGACTATAGCCCGCCAGGCTCCTCTGTCCATGGGATTCTCCAGGCAGGAATACTGGAGTAGGTTGCTGTGCCCTCCTCCAGGGGATCTTCCCAACCCAGGGATCGAACCCTGGTCTCCTGCATTGGAGGCAGATTCTTTACCACCTGAGCCACCAGGGAAGCTGCTGCTGCTGGGCAGGACCCCCTGGGCATGCAGAAGGGGCCCCTGAGTCAGGAAGAGCTCTAGAGGACCAGTCCTGCTCAGCCTGCCCTCCTAGCTGATCAGCCTCAGGCTGCCCTGCCTTGGGCTCACAGCCTTCTGTGCCCACAGTGCTGTGTGGGGTAAAGGAAGTGGACGTGGAGGGCCTGGACGAGGTGCTGAGCCTCCTGGAGATGGGGAACGCAGCCCGGCACACGGGAGCCACACACTTCAACCGCCTCTCCAGCCGCTCCCACACCATCTTCACCGTGACCCTGGAGCAGCGGGGTCGCGCCCCCAGCCGCCTGCCCCGACCTGCGGCCGGCCAGCTGCTTGTCTCCAAGTTCCACTTTGTGGACTTGGCGGGCTCAGAGAGGGTGCTCAAGACAGGCAGCACAGGCGAGCGACTCAAGGAGAGCATCCAGATCAACAGCAGCCTCTTGGCGCTAGGCAACGTCATCAGTGCCCTGGGTGATCCCCAGCGCCGGGGCAGCCACATCCCTTACCGGGACTCCAAGATCACCAGGTGAGCTGCCGCTGCTGCTGGCCCAGTGAAAAGAGGCCCCATGAGCCCCTTAGTCTGTCCTGGCTCCTATCTGGTCTCTGGCTGGGGTGAGGTGACAAGAGATGGGTCCCCCTCTGATTTCTGGGCCGCAGTCTACACCTGGTTGAAGCCTTGGGCCCACAGGGAGCCACACAGAGATTCAAACCCTCTTTGGGGTCTGAACTTCTGGCTCTGGCACTGTGGGGCCCCTGACACATGTCCCTGGTGCCCTCAGGATCCTCAAAGACTCCCTGGGCGGGAACGCCAAGACGATGATGATCGCCTGCATCAGCCCTTCCTCCTCCGACTTTGACGAGACCCTCAACACCCTCAACTATGCCAGCCGCGCCCAGAACATTCGCAACCGCGCCACTGTCAACTGGCGGCCTGAGGCTGAGCGGGGGCCCGAGGAGGCCGTGGCCAGCGCCCGGGGGCCGCCTAGGCATCGGTCGGAGACACGCATCATCCACCGGGGCCGGCGCGCCCTGGGCCCTGCCACTGCCCCTGCCGCGGCCGCTGCCCGCCTGGGCGCCGAGTGCGCGCGTTACCGAGCCCGCACCGACGCCGCCTACAGCCTCCTGCGCGAGCTGCAGGCCGAACCTGGGCTGCCCGGCGCTGCCGCCCGCAAGGTGCGCGACTGGCTGTGCGCCGTCGAGGGCGAGCGCAGCGCCTTGAGCTCCGCCTCCGGGCCCGACAGCGGCATCGAGAGCGCCTCTGCTGAGGAGCAGGCCACCCATGGACCCAGCGTGCGAAAGGTGACCAGGGGCCGGGGGTCGCCTGGGGGTGGGCGCGGGGGCGGGGAAGTGAGGAGGAAGGTTTTCCATACTGGGATTCAGAGGCATTTCTGCTGATGACCTTTGATGTATCCTCAGGGTTTCCATCTGTTAAAGATAACAGGAGTATCTACCTCCTTGGGATGTAAGGACTGAGGGTGTCATAAGTGCTGGTGAAGGCTAGTTCTTAATAATTGTGGTGGTGATATTACTGTTAATGAAAATATGATTAATAATGACAAGAGATAGCCCAATGGCTTGTGGAGGGAACTGCAGGCCATGTCGGGTCTGGACCCCTTCCCAGTTGCAGGCAGGCATTGGAGCAGAGTAGCAAGCAGGGCCGGCGGGGTGACTCAGGGACAGGTAGGCTCGTCCTGACTGTCCCCCTGAGGCTGCGCTCCCTGCCCCACTAGGAGGATGAGGGGCCGCTGCAGCTGCTGGCCCTGCAGAGCCAAGTGGCCCGGCTGCAGGAGGAGAACCGAGACTTTCTGGCCGCTCTGGAGGATGCCATGGAGCAGTACAAACTTCAGGTGGGTGCCCCCTTGCCACGCTGATGGTGGGGAGGGGAGACTTCTGCCGGGAGGTGAAACAGCTGTGTCGGAGTGAGAGGAGTGGGTTCTGGCAGGTTGGGTAGAGGTGGGAGCAGAAGTGCAGAGGAAAGGAACAGATTGGTGCAAGTGGGTGTGTGGGGCAAGTTGGAATTGGGACTGGAGAGGCAGCCCCATGAGACTCCTGAGCCCTGCTTTTCCTTTTGTGCAAAACCAGGTCAGCGATGCTCCTGGTGCCCCCTGGTGGCAGTAAGTGGTATGAATATGGAGGGAGTGATAGATAGGGCAGGGTCGGTTCAGTTGGTCAGTCTGTCCGACTCTTTGCGACCCCATGGACTGCAGCACACCAGGCCTCCCTGTCCATCACCAACTCTCGGAGCCTGCTCAAACTCACGTCCATCGAGTCAGTGATGTGGCTGGTGGGAGAGTTTAAACCTGAGCTAATGTTCTGTGTATTTCAGAGGGACACCAAGAGGTGGTCAGAGGCATTTGGCCCTCCATTTTAGCACAGAGAGGGCAGGGTGGTCTCAGATGTGTTCTTCATTTTCCTGCACTTCTGCCTGTCAGCACCCCGGCTCCCCACCTCTCTCTCATGAACGTCTCCCATCAGCACCTGGACCGTGTCTTGCAGAGTGACCGTCTTCGTGAGCAGCAGGAGGAGATGGCGGAGCTGCGACTGCGGCTGGAGCTGGTGCGGCCAGGCTGGGGGGCCCCAGGGATCTTGCAGGGCTTACCTCCAGGGTCTTTTGTGCCCCGGCCTCACACAGCCCCCCTGGGAGGTGCCCACACCCGTGTGCTGGGCATGGTTCCTCCCATCTGCATTCCTGGAGATGAAGTTGGCCCTGAGAACTGGGGAGAGGTGAGACGATGGCAAGGCTGGGTGTCTGCTGGTTGACCTGGGCAGGCTTAGGCAGGGGAGGGGCAATCCTGGGGAATGTGTCACTCACCTCGTGGTTTCACGGGACCAGCTATGAAATGCCCCTTTCTGGTGTTCCTGGAGGAATGGCCCAAATTTGGGTAGGGCCTGTCAGAAGGATCTGGTGCCATGGAGCATCCTTGGAGTAGCTGGAGATTGCTTGGAGTGAGGATTACAGAGGGGATTCTGGCTTCCAGTATGGAATGGAATGCTTGCCTGCCTCCAGGGGTGGGGAGCTCATCACCTCTGAAGTCACCCCCCTCCCCGCCCCCGCACACACACACACCATCTTTGGATGCCTTCCTCTGCAAGTTCAGTTTTCCATGAGCTCTGATCTCCTTGCACTTGGTCTCTTGTTTCTAGTTCTGTCACTTGGGGCCTTTTGGACAAAGGCTGCTCCTGCATCTGCCTGAAAGCTCTGGGTCATCTGAGCTCTAAAGGCCAGAGGCATTGAGGGGTGGGAGGACGTGGGTTTGGAAGAAGCCTGTTACGGACTCCCCACCCCCGACTCTGGTGGGGCATTGTTGGCGAGATAAGACTTGCTGCAGATGACTTATATACATGGTGGAAAGGGGAGGTTGTCCCCTGAGGAGTGCTAGTTCAGCTGTGGGAGCTGGAGCAGGGTGGGGGTGGTGGGGGGCAAGAGAACAGGAGGAGTAGAGGAAGGAACAAGGAGGGAAGAAGTTTCTGCTTCAACTTGAGACTGGAAAGGCCTCTCAGATATCACTGGAGCTAGATCCTGAAGGTTAAGGTCGGGCTTGAAGAGCACGCAAGGTGGGCCGAAGACTGGCTTGGGGGAGATGGCTGATGGAGAAGGCCCCGGGAGCCTGTCCTGAAACCCTGGCATTCCCCAGCAGATGAAGAATGGCAGGGAGGCTGGAGCCAAGTTTCTGACAGAGGGAGACAGACTGGGAAGTGGCTCTTCAGATGCATCAGAGGAAGAGGAAGGAGAAGAGGAAGAGGAGGGGGAGAAGGAGGGGCTGCCCCGACAGAGCCTGCACCCACGAAGGTGAGTGGGACCCGTGGCCCACCTGACAAGGACCGGCTCAGGGCCTCAGCTGGGCAAGAGGGGGATCCCACTGTAGTCTCAGGGTGCCCTTGCCTCCATTGGCCTGGCCAGCCCTTGGGGAGAGCAGGCCGGGGCTGTGGGCTTCGAATTAAGTGTTCTCACTGGGGCGGGTGTGCTGAGGGGTGGACCCGGCCTCCTGGTTCTCAGCCTCCAAGGTGGCCCTCAGTGCCTTGCACCCTCTCAGCTCAGCCGCTGGCCTCTGAGTTCTACCAGACAGACATCCTGGGGTCAAGGTGATGCTGGGATGATGGAAGGCCTGGGGTTCTTTCTTCCCCTCCGGGCCTGGGAGGTGGCTGGGCTGGGGCAGGGCTGGGGAGGGGTACAGACTCCCCTTCTGCCCTCCAGGAATGGGATTAGCAAGTGGAACCAGAGGATGGGGGCCTGCCCAGGGAGTCCACTCAACAGGAAGGGCCCAGAGCTTCGCCTGGAGGAGCTGGGTGCAGCTATCCCGGGATCCAGAGGTGAGCTGGGTGGGGCACAGAGAGGGTCTTGACCCCTTTACCCACTCGTGGTCCTGGACTGGCCACCCTAGAGAGTCCACATACCATCCCTGGCTGCCCCTGGCCAGGGCATTCCTCCCCTTCCCTCCCTTCCGCCCACCCCCGCTTCCCCCACTAGCTGTCGTGGCAGCCGCCCTGACCGTCAGCCTGTTACAGTGGTTAGTGGGAGCCAGGCCCTGGCTCAGCCCCGCCAGGCCCCTGCAGCCATGGCCTCTGAGTGGCGACTGGCCCAAGCCCAGCAGAAGATCCGTGAGCTGGCCATCAACATCCGCATGAAGGAGGAGCTCATTGGCGAGCTGGTGCGCACAGGTGAGGGAGGGGATTTGGGCCGGGCCTCCCGCCTGAGGGTGGGTGGTTAGGAGCGGGGTCCAGATGTTTGCCCACTCAGCTTCTTCCAGATGGGTGGCCTTGAGCAGGTAGGATAACCGTTGTGTGCTCTGAAGTGGAGATAGTAACTGCACCTGTTTCATAGGTTGTTGGAATGAGTTAATTCAGGTAAAGTGCTTAGACTGGTTTTCAGGAAGCGTTCTTTCTTACTGTGATTGATCAGTTGCCTGCTGTGTGTCAGACACTGCACAGGGCACACACAGCGGTCCTGGGGAGCAAACAGCATCCCCCAGTCATAGTAGCACGTCTGCTACTGGTGACACAGGCGAGTGAGCAGGGGGTGGTTTCAGGTGGTGACTGGTCAAGCTCTTTAATTTTAATAGCTATGAGTTTACTATGAAATGTATTGGGAACAGCTGCAGACAGACATGAGGGTCCCTACATACCCATCATTCAGATTTAGCATTTCCAAGCTTGGCCCACATTTGCATCTCTCCCTTTTTTCTTTGCTGAAATTTTTTGTTTCTAACTTATTGGCTGTGCCGGATCTTTGCTTGCAACTTGCAAACTCATTAATAGCTGTGGCATGCTGGATCTAGCCCCCTGAACAGGGACTGAACCTGGGCCCCCTGAATTGGGAGCACGGAGTCTTAGCCATCGGACCACCAGGGAAGTCCTTTTTTGCTGAAATATTCTGAAGCAAATCCGAGACTTCATGTCATTTCATTCCTGCACCTTTTAGTATGCCTCTTTTTGGATATTTTAACCAAAATGCCATTAGCATATCTAACTAAACTGATGCCCTCACAGTGCTCTGAACAGAAGCAGTTCTTCAACAGTGTCTGTGTGCAGCTCTGGGCTTGTCCACACATTTGCTCATTAGGTCTCTGAAATCTCCCTTCTCTCACCTTTTCACAGTCATCCTGTAGAATGTTCCAGATCCCAGATATTCTGGGTTTGCCTCTTAGCTTCCTTGTGGTGTCATTTAGCTTGTTCCTTTGTCCTGTCTCCTACAAATGGAAGTTAGTTCTAGAGGCTTAGTTGTATGCCGCTTCAAGTTACATATTTATTTTAGCATGTGTTAGGTAACAGGAAAACTAGTTAACCTGTATTTTCTCTGGGTTACTGCTATGGAAAAGGCTATTTTAAAAAATAAGTCAAATTAAAGAAAAGTAGTAAATGGTCACAGTACTGGAGGGTGCAGTCATCATGAAATCCTTGTAGGTGCCGGGGACTGACAGGTCTGGGAAAGCTACTGGGGAGGAGCTGTGATGCTTCAAGGAGGGGTCTCCGGTGCTGACTGCACCCCGGTTCTTCCAGGGAAGGCCGCCCAGGCCCTGAACCGTCAGCACAGCCAGCGCATCCAGGAGCTGGAGCGGGAGGCGGAGCGGGTGCGGGCCGAGCTGAGCGAGGGCCAGAGGCAGCTGCGGGAGCTCGAGGGCAGGGAGCCCCAGGACGCCGGTGAGCGCTCACAGCTCCAGGAGTTCCGCAAGAGGGTTGCCGCTGCTCAGAACCAAGTGCAGGTCAGTGTCAGGACCCCAGGTGTGGTGGCTGCAGCCTCGCAGGCTGGGGTCCTGGGATCAAGACATGTGTGAGCCCCAGAGCGCACGCCCACTGTGGAACCAGGGGTTGCCCCAGCCCTGGCTGGTGGTGCGAATGACCTCCTGGCCTTCCACAGTGAGGCTGGTATTAGGTAGGAGCTGGCAGTGCTGGGGATCTTTGAACACAGCAGAGGCAGAGGCAGGGAGGTGGGCCCTGCCTGAAGGTCACCTCAGGAGGCCAGCGAGGATGAGGCAAGGGTATGGGAAGGAACCGACCCTCCCTCCTGTAGCCCTCCCCTCCCTCCGTCTACCCTTCCAGCTGTCTGTTCATCCATCCCTCCAGCCCATCATCCCTCTGTCCATCCACCCACCAGTCCAGGTGCCTGTCTAATCCAGCCATCCAGTTATCCCTTTATCAGTTGAGTGACTATTTATGTGCCTGTTCATTTGTCTTTCTGTTTCTGTTTATCGATCCTCGCATTGTCTGTTCATCCTGTTTTTTACTTTTTTAAAAAAAAATGTTTTTTATTTGGCTGCACTGGATCTTAGTTGCAGCATGCAGGATCTTTAGGTGTCACACAGGATCCTTTTAGTTGTAGGCATGTGGGATCTTGTTCCCTTGCTGCTGCTGCTGCTAAGTCGCTTCAGTCGTGTCCGACTCTGTGCGACCCCATAGACGGCAGCCCACCAGGCTCCGCCGTCCCTGGGATTCTCCAGGCAAGAACACTGGAGTGGGTTGCTATTTCCTTCTCCAATGCATGAAAGTGAAAAGTGAAGGTGAAGTCGCTCAGTTGCGTCCAACTCTTCGCGACCCCATGGACTGCAGCCCACCAGGCTCCTCCATCCATGGGATTTTCCAGGCAAGAGTGCTGGAGTGGGGTGCCATTGCCTTCTCCGTTAGTTCCCTTGAGCAGGGATCAAACCCAGGCCCCCTGCTTTGGGAGCTCAGAGTCTTAGCCATGGACCAGCAGGGAAGTCCCCTGTTTTTCGCCTTTATATGATCGCATCGTCTGTCTGTCCACCCACCCTTCCATCCTTTCATCTTTGCGCCTGTCCATCCACTAGAGTAGAGTGATTAAGAGCGAAGGTTCAGGAGCCTTGACTGCTTGCGTTTGAATCCCAGCTCTGCCATGTACTAGCTGTGGGTCCTGGGTCAAGTTTCCTAACCTCTCTGCATCTCAGTTCCCTAATCTGTTAAGTAGGAAAGCTTTAAAGTTGTTTCGTAGGGTTCTAAGGATCACTTACTATACCGAGAGCACTTGGTGTACTGTGTGGTATGTAGTAAATGTCACAGTATTTTGACATTTTTATAATTTGCTATTTTTATTAGTCTATTGTCCATTGGCCTGTCTTCCCTTTTGTCTGTCCCTCTTCATCGTCCTTCTGTCCTGCCTGTCCTTGTTGAGTGCCAGGCGCCATGCCCGGCTCTTGGCAGCTGTCATGAGCAGCCCAGCGGAAGCTGTGTTGGTCCAGGTACTGAAGGAGAAGAAGCAGGCGACGGAGCGGCTGGCATCACTGTCGGCCCAGAGCGAGAAGCGGCTGCAGGAGCTGGAGAGGAACGTGCAGCTCATGCGGCAGCAGCAGGGGCAGCTGCAGAGGCGGCTTCGCGAGGAGACAGAGCAGAAGCGACGCCTGGAGACGGAGATGAGCAAGCGGCAGCACCGTGTCAAGGTCGGGTGCTTGGCTGGCGGGGTGCCTGCGTCCCAGCCAGGAGGCCGAGGGGAGCGCGTACCGCCACGCAACTGTAAAAGGCTGGTCACGTGGCCTCCCTGAGTTTGTTTCTTCACTTGAAAGTGAGAATTAGAGGAAACTCAGGGCTAGGGTGAGAATTCAGTGAGATGAACCAGATAAGGGGTCCAGCAATCTTGTGTTTGCGAGGCTGGGGGGTGCTGGGCAGGGTTGTCTTGGGAGCAGGACAGGCACTCCTGTGGGCTTTGGGGATCGTGGGCTCTGGGAGGACACTGGTACCCCACAGGGCCCTGCCCACTGGACTCACCCTGAATTTCATGCCCAGGAGCTGGAGCTGAAGCACGAGCAGCAGCAGAAAATCCTAAAGATCAAGACAGAAGAGATCGCGGCATTTCAGAGGAAGCGGCGCAGCGGCAGCAACGGCTGTGTGGTCAGCCTGGAGCAGCAGCAGGTGGGGTCCAGGCTGAACTGCACCCCCGGGTCACCCGTAGCCTGCCCGGGCAGCCTGGCCAGTTGCTAGAGTGCCCTGCGGGGTCAGCCAGTGGGCACACCATTCTACCCCTCTGAGCCGGGTGGCCATCCACACCACCCATGTGGCCAGAGGGGAGAGCTGAATTCCTTCTCGCCTCCCCCGCTGTCCCTCAGAAGATTGAGGAGCAGAAGAAGTGGCTGGACCAGGAAATGGAGAAGGTCCTGCAGCAGCGGCGGGCGCTGGAGGAGCTGGGGGAGGAGCTCCACAAGCGGGAGGCCATCCTGGCCAAGAAGGAGGCCCTGATGCAGGAGAAGACAGGGCTGGAGAGCAAGCGGCTGCGGTCCAGCCAGGTGAGGGCTGGCCAGGTGAGATCCTGCCAGATGAGGCCCTGCCAGGTGAGGCCCGGCCAGGTGATATCCTGCCAGGTGAGGCCCGGCCAGGTGAGGGCCAGCCAGGTGAGATCCTGCCGGGTGAGATCCAGCCGGGTGAGGCCCGGCCAGGTGAGGGCCAGCCAGGTGAGATCCTGCCGGGTGAGATCCAGCCGGGTGAGGTCCAGCCGGGTGAAGCCCTGCCAGGTGAGATGCCATCAGATAAGGTCCTTCCAAGTGAGATGTCTCCAGCTGGCAATGCTGCCGGGTGAGCTCTAGACGGATGAGGCTCTTCTAGGTGGTGCCCCTGCCAGGTGAGTTCCAGCCAGGCCTCTGTCCTCCTGGGCTCTACCCTGTGCATCTTCAGAGTGTCTGTGATGCGGGCTCTGATGTGTGGGTAGAAGAGCCTCTCCAGGTATCTACCCCCAATGCATTGTACCTCATTAACCACCTGCTCTGTGCAGGCAGAACGAGGAACCACAGGTATAGAGAGGTCGTTTGGCCAGAGAAAAAGAGATTTCACTGGGGTTGGAGGCAGTTGCGCCTGCCCCCACCCACCCAGCTCCACTTGGCTTCGTTGCTCCCTCCCTCTTGAGTAGCAAGTTTCAGAGCCAAATTCCCTCCTCTCAGATGGAACCAGTGTTGCCCTGAGGATTAGAGAAGGAGTCCGTCACTTCACACAGAGCCCAGAGCTGTCCCAGGAGCCAGTGCTTAGGCTAGACGCCCGCAGGGTTCCAGACCCTCTTCTGCTGTCATGGAGTCCTAGAGTGTTTCAGCTGGATTTTCTGGAATGTCCCTTGGCCATTAGAACCCTCACTTCCTTCCACATTAGGTTCCCCAAGGGCCTTTGGGGTTTGGCCACTAACCCTCCATCCGTCCCATCACCAGCTGGAGTCAGGTCATCTCAGTGACAGGCCACCACCACCCTGCTCTGCCTTTGCCCATGTTGCTCCTCTTGTCCTTAGCCTTTCTGTGTCCTCCTTCCGGGCCGTCTCTGGGGGCCCCTCTTCAGAGGCTCGGGTCCCCTAGGCCCCCACTCCCCAGCTTGTACAGAACCGAGTCAGGCCTCCTGCTGGACAGCACACCTCCTTAGCCTCCGTGGCAGGGCTGGCCTGTCCTGTGGCCCCTGGGAGGGTGGGGCCTGCCCCTTCCCTCATCGCCGGCGGTGCCGCCCCCAGGCCCTCAACGAGGACATTGTGCGAGTGTCCAGCCGGCTGGAGCATCTGGAGAAGGAGCTGTCCGAGAAGAGCGGGCAGCTGCAGCAGGGCAGCGCCCAGAGCCAGCAGCAGATCCGTGGGGAGATTGACGCGCTGCGGCAGGAGAAGGACTCGCTGCTGAAACAGCGGCTGGAGATCGACAGCAAGCTGAGGCAGGGCAGCCTGCTCTCGCCTGAGGTGCGCCCTGCGGGCCAGCCCGGCCACCTGCTCCCCTCCACCCCTGGCCCCGGCTCTCCGCTGGGTGTGGGCCTCCCTGCTTCGGGACACACATCCCTCCCGGGTGTCAGTCCCCACAGAAGGTGCAGGACTAGCCCTCCCGCCGCTGGTCCAGCCCCCGGGCCTGGGAAAGACAGCTGGGCCTCACTGCCCTCGGTTGCCCCAGCTGGACTCGGGACTCGTCCTGTGTCCTGCATCACGTTGACCTCAGGCGTATAGCACATGCTCACACCTCTCAACTCCCAACATGGGACGCGAGTCGGGACCATGTCAGCACACCTCACAGCCAGGTTTGCCCTCCTGCCAGCAGAGAGAGCTTGTGTTAGAGAAACGGAGCCCCGGGGACTTACCTGGCAGTCTAGTGGTTAAGACTGTGCTTCCATTGCAGGGGGCATAGGTTTGATCCCTGGTTGGGGAACTAAGATCCCACATGTTGCATGGTGTAACCAAAAAGTTAAAATTTAAAAGAAGGGGAAATGGACCCCAGCAGACCCTGGGTGCCTCTACAGCCCCACCACGCCTTCCCTTTAGAGCAGGGTCTCCCAAGCACAGGTCACTCCAGAGGCTGTGAGCTTCAGAGAGCAGCCTCCTAGTGGAGCCCCGGCCTCTCCCACCCGAGCTGAGGCTGAGATGGATGTGCCCCTGTTCCTGCTGCAGTGGGCGGGGCGCCTCTGGCTCTGAGGACAGCAGGCGCATAAGGGCTGGGTTGTGGCTGCATGTGGCCATCATGACCCTGCCCAGGACCTCAGTGTTCAGGGGGCAGGTGTCCCCCTCCACCCGTCCCCGTGTTCCCGCAGGAGGAGCGGACGCTGTTCCAGCTGGATGAGGCCATTGAGGCCCTGGACGCTGCCATCGAGTACAAGAACGAGGCCATCACGTGCCGCCAGCGGGTGCTGCGGGCCTCGGCCTCTTTGCTGTCCCAGTGCGAGATGAACCTCATGGCCAAGCTCAGCTACCTCTCATCCTCAGAGACGCGAGCCCTGCTCTGCAAGTACTTCGACAAGGTGGGTCACGGAGCTTGCAGACCACCGCCTCCACCGGGGTCGGGGGAGGTGGACGGCGCGGGTGGTGGGCCGGCCACACGCCTGCTGCCCCTGTGTGAACAGTCCCGGGTGAAGGGAGCTGGCGCTGGGGGCTGAGCCTGGCTGTTGGGGACAGGTGGTGACGCTCCGCGAGGAGCAGCACCAGCAGCAGGTGGCCTTCTCGGAGCTCGAGTTGCAGCTGGAGGAGCAGCAGAGGCTGGTGTACTGGCTGGAGGCGGCCCTGGAGCGGCAGCGCCTGGAGATGGACCGCCAGCTGACCCTGCAGCAGAGGGGACATGAGCAGCACGTGCAGCTGCTGCTGCAGCAGAGCCGAGGTGGGGCCCGAGCCCGCCACGGGGGCCGCCGCCTGCCCCGCAGCGCCTCACCACCTCCTCCTGCTTTTTTCCCTCCAGACCATCTTGGCGAAGGGCTGGCGGACAGCAGGAGGCAGTACGAGGCCAGAATCCAAGCTCTGGAGAAGGAGCTGGGCCGCCACATGCGGCTGAACCAGGAGCTGAAGCAGAAGCTTAGTAGCCTGAGTGCCGCCGGCCAGAGCAGGGGTAATTGCGTGCCGTCACCAGGCCGGCCGGGGCTCAGCCCTGATGCCAGGTCTTCTTTGTTCTGGGCAAAGCTTAGAAACCACTCTGCCTTCAGCTCTTGGGTCATTTCACATGTTGTTGATTGCACCGGGGGTGTTGGAAGAAGGCTAGGGCTTCAGGAAGGGGTGGCTGGCTACCTCCATTTCTGACAAGCATGTTGTTATTGCCAGTGATGGGTGGGGAGAAGAGGACCCCGTGCCTGGAGAACAGACAAGCCCCTGGAAGCGAGGATGAGCTCTACCCAGCGCCTGAGCCTCTCTGGAAGCCCACCGGCACGGAGGGGGCCCCCCGCCCACGGGAGGAGATGCGGGACTTGGTCCATGCCCCGTTACCGTTGACGTGGAAACGCTCGAGCCTGTGCAGTGAGGAGCAGGGCTCCCCTGAGGAGCTGCAGCAGCGGGAGGCCGCTGAGCCCCCAGTGGGACGGGTGCTGCCTGTGGGCGAGGCGGGTCTGCCCTGGAACCTCGGGCCCTTGGCCAAGCCCCGGCGGGAACTGCGGAGGGTCAGCCCAGGGATGATCGACGTCAGGAAAAACCCCCTGTAGGCACACCTGGGAGATTCAGGGCCTGCCCAAAGGTGTGGTGTTGACGCTCCCTTCTGTGAAGGAGTCCTTACCTCAAGCTCTAAATCAGGTCCTGATCTTTCTTGTTAGTCAACAAATTCGGGCCACTGCCCAGAACTGGACTTGAATCACTTGTTTAAAAAAGGTGAACATTTCTACCAGTCGCTTCCTTTAGGATGCAGCACCCAGTTGCCATGTTTTGGCTTTTTTTTTAATACAGTTTTTAAAATTTTATAGTGATTTATAGCATTGTTAGTTTCAGATGGGAAGCAGAATGTTTATACATGTGCGTATGTGCACTCTTTTTCCGATTCTTTTCTCATGGAGCTTACTACAGGTTTTTGAGTAGAGCTCTTTTGCTATACAGTAGGTCCTTGTTGGTTATCTATTTTATATAAATAGTGTGTACATCGACTGAGCTACAAGGGAAGCTCAAGTGTGTACATGTTAATCCCAAACTCCTGATTTATCCCTCCCCTTCCCTTTCCCCTTTGGTAACCGTAAGTTTGTTTTCAGAGTCTATGAGTTTGTTTCTGTGAATAAGTTCATCTGTATTTTTTGAGAGTCCACATATAGTGACATCACATATTTGTCTGATTCACTTCACGCAGTAGGATAATCTCTAGGTCCGTGTTGCTGCAAATGGCTTTCATTTTCTACAGCTGAGTAATATTCCAGTGTGTATATGTACCATGTTTGTACCTGTTTCTCTGCTGATGGAAATTTAGGTGGCTTCCATGTCTTAGCTAGCGTAAATAGTGCTGCAGTGAACACTGGAATGCGTGTATTTATCTTTTCAAATTATAGTTTTCCCCAGATACATGCCTAGGGGTAGGATTGCTGGATCATATGGTAGTTCTGTTTTTAGTTTAAGGAACCTCCATACTGTTCTCCATAATGGTTGTACCAGCTTACATTCCCACTGACAGTGCAAGAGGGTTCTCTTCTCTCCACACCCTCGCCAGCATTTACTGTTTGCAGACTTTCTGATGATGGCCATTCTGACTGGTGTGAGGTGATGCCTTATAGTTTTGATTTGCATTTCTGTAATACCTAGCGATGTTGAACATCTTTTTGTGTTTTCTGGCCACCTGTATGTCTTCTTTGGAGAAATGCCTATTTAGTTTTTCTGCCAACCCAATTTTTTGATTGGGTTGTCTTTTTTTTTTTTAATGCAGAGCTGCATGAGCTATTTGTGTATTTTGAAGATTAAGCCCTTGTCAGTTGCTTCATTTACAAGTATTTTCTCCCATTCTGTGGGTTGTCTTTGTTTTGTTTGTGGTCTCCTTTGCTGTGCAAAAGTTTTTAATTAGGTACCATTTATTTTTATCATCCTGGGAGGTGGA
Organism: Capricornis sumatraensis; assembly: GCF_032405125.1. Lineage (NCBI taxonomy): Eukaryota > Metazoa > Chordata > Mammalia > Artiodactyla > Bovidae > Capricornis > Capricornis sumatraensis. The sequence continues at coordinate 26,841,112 of NC_091087.1, read as the reverse complement.
TCTAAAAAGATACTGCTGTGATCTATGTCGAAGAATGTTCTGCCTGTGCTTTCCTCTAAGAGTTTTATAAAACACAGGCCATCACCTCGACTGTTCTGCCCATCTCCGCTTCACTTAGCTGTTCTTCTGCAGTTTTATTATCTTGTTCCTTCATCTGGAACTATTTCTGTGCCATATCCTTTTGTCTAATTTTGTGTTTGTTTGTGGTCTCCGTTCTTCAGGCTGCAGGATTGCAATTGGTGTCTGCCCCCTGGTGGATGAGGCCAGTCTAAGAGGCTTGTGCAGGCTTCCCATGGGGGACTGGTGCCTGCCCACTGGTGGGTGGAGTGGGGTTGTCCCCCTGCCTGTAGAGGGGTGTTTGTAGGCGGCTGCTGGCTCCTGTTTTAGGCAGCCTGTGTGCTGAGGGGAGGCACTGTTTCTACTCTGTTGGTTTGGGCTGAGGCGTGCCAGCACTGGAGCTGGCAGGCTGTCAGGTGGGGCCAGGTCTTGGTGCAAAAGCGGTGACCTCCAGAACCCACACCAGTGAGTATTTTCTGAGGTGTCTGCCACCTGTGTCCTTGTCCCCATGGTGAGCCACAGCCAATTCCTGCCTCCCCAGGAGACCCTCCAAGACCTGCAGGTAGGTCTGGTTCAAGCTCTAATGGAGTCATGGCTCTGCCCTGGGCACCAGTGCTCATGAAACCTCGTGTGTGCCCTCAAGAGTGGTCTGTCTCCCCCGTCTCCCCCAGCCCTGTGGAGCTCCTGCACTCAAGCCAAATGCTCCTCCCTCCGATGCCAGACCCCCAGGCTGAGAGCCTAACGTGGGCTCAGAACTCACTCCTGTGGGAGAACTTGAGCAGGTGTGGGATTTGATTACATCGTGAAAGCGGCCCTCCTGTCTTGTGGTTTTCTTGGTCTTTGGGTGTAGAGTATCTTTTTTGGTAGGTTCAAGCCTTTTTTGTTGATGGTTGTTTAGCAGTTGTGACTTTGGTGTTTTCGAGAGGAGACGAGCTCAAGTCCTTCTACTCCACCGTCCTGTCTCTCTCTCTCTGCCACCTTTTGGCTTGAGTTTCAGAAAATCATTTTATAATAAATGAAAATAATCTCTGGAGGGAATAAACAATGGGTTTTATTTATAAGATCATAGTAGGACTCAGATTTGGAAATACAACAGGCTTGAAAGCTTTTCAGAGACCATGAAATGGTTCTGAATCAGCTCTGTTAGCCAAGGCCCTGGCCTGGACTTGACAGCCAGCTAGGCAGTGGGGTGCCCTGGACAGCTCCATGACTAAGGCGAGTTTCCCTGTGAAGGACAGGAACCGTGCTGGGGACTGGCCGGCTCCCAGGGCAGACCTTGAGATATGGCTGCTCTGGAAACCACTAGAGCTGGACTGTGGTTAAATTTAACCTCAGGCTGGAATGTTACACAGAAATGCACCAAATGCTAAATAGCCAGAGATGATTTTATTGTTACACAGGGAATGTAAACCTTTATTCTACCCCTGTAACTCAGCCTTCTGTTTTGTGCATGCTGCTTCCAAGTGCTGCCTCTGTCTTGGGGTCCTGGCCTTATAGCAACTGGAGGGACTGACGTAGGGGTCCTTCTCCCATTTCGCAAGTGACAGAGTGTTCTGAATTCGCCATGGTCACTGTTGACATGGGGCTGGAATGGGATCCTGCCTTACAGTTCCTTGTCTGATTCTGGACACCCAGGCTGCCACTGAGTTATACTACCAGCTATACCACCTCATATGGAGAAGGCAATGGCACCCCACTCCAGTACTCTTGCCTGGAAAATCCCATGGACAGAGGAGCCTGGTAGGCTGCAGTCCATGAGGTCGCTAAGAGTCGGACATGACTGAGCGACCTCAATTTCACTTTTCACTTTCATGCATTAGAGAAGGAAATGGCAACCCACTCCAGTGTTCTTGCCTGGAGAATCCCAGGGATGGGGGAGCCTGGTGGGCTGCCATCTATGGGGTCACACAGTTGAACATGACTGAAGCGACTTAGCAGCAGCATACCACCTCACTAAGGCCAGGCAGGTGTGGTGGACTAGGGCTGGGCTTGGGGGTGGATGGATTCCAAAGGGGGGATTTGAAAACTTGAAGGCATTCTACTGGGACTCTGAAAGCTGATCCTGGTAAAAGAGGCTTGGGACCAGGCCACCAGTTTCTTTCTGCCTGTGGGGACCTGGCTGGCCTCACCTTCATGTTTTACGTTTCCTCTGTTCCATTAAGCCCTGGTTATTCCTGTTTTTGTGCAGCAAGCTGAGGGTTACATATGAGGAGTGGACCACAGGGCCCTGGCTCAGATGGACCAGGTTTCTGGGTACATGACTAAGAATGCGTTTATTCTACACGTCTGGAATTCCGTGCGTGTCCAGAGAAAACTGCTCTCAGAGCACTTTTGTGAGGAAGTGCAGTGGCTCTGGGCAAAGTCGGTAGTGTTTGTAGTTATACGTCCCCCAGACGGTTCCATCCTAACTAGCTAAGCAGCTTCTTCCGTGAGTAAGTTCTGCCGATAGGGCGTCTCCTGGAGAATGCTCGGCTGAAAGGAGAGTCTTCTGCCGTGGGGGAAAATACATCCACATCCTCATCTAGAAAAAGGTGGAAAGACTTAGCATGCAGGACGTAACCGAGAACACAACAGGAAAGTGGGCTTGACCTGCAGAGGGTTACGCATGAAGATGGACTTAAGAAAACCAACATTGCTTGTAGGCGCTCTCACCCGTGGAAGCATTCATTACCCACATTGTTTATCAGGCCCTCTACTCTTAATGTAAGCACTGAGCAAATGGCAACAAGTAACTGAAAATGCAGAAAACCTGTGGCGCTCCCATTTTCTGCACCTTATTTTTGTCTCAGATTGTGGAGGTTTTGCTATTTCGCATGATTTGTATCATGGTCTTGAGGGAGGAGAACCATTGAAGACCCCCGCCTCCTGCACCCCCCTGAACAATTCTAGCTACGCGATGCAGTTAGCAGGTTCAATCCCATTCTTCCCAGGTGGGGTCGAGGGGAATCCTCGAGTCTGAAGGGGGATTATAATAGCCAGTCCTTTTTCAGACCAAATGGACAGAAACCCAGGGGTGTAACCTCTGAGGAGAAACGGCTGGCTGGCTCGACACACAGCCACTTGGGCTGCTCGCCCCTCCGACCCCAGGGACCCAGACAAGCAGAAAGTGGTTGTGTGCCCACTTCTGTCGCTGTCTTCAAGAAGCTAAAGTAATCTGGTAGGATTTTGAGGGTTTGTTTTTTTGGTGGTGGTGGTTTCAAAGCACGTTAAGTTCTAAAGTGGTACTTCTCTGGGAGCCCATGACAACGCGGGGGATAAAACCACCCTAACCCTACGACCCCTCCGAGATTCAACTGCCTGAAAACCCCGGAGGTAACTTGAGATCGAGCTAACCAAAGGACAGACCTCCAACAAATTACCTCTGGCATCTTTACGCTGAGAGGAGGGTGTCTTCCCCTGGAACAGCAGTGGAGAGTGGGTCAGCGCCTGCAGCCCGCTGGCAGAGAGGCAGCTCCACATGGCACAGCCGGGAGGCGGGGTGGCACCTGGAGCGATGGCACGGTCAGTGCAGCCCACGGCCCCGACAAGGAAGCCCGAGCCTTCCCGCCGCGTCCCCTTGGTGCCGCCATGCCCACACAGCTCAACACAGCAAACTCACCTGGGACGGACGCCTCGTCGTCTGCCGCAGAGTGCAACTGGCGAATGCTTGTGCCTGGAGACCGCTCTTCCAAGTCTCCCTGTGGGTCGCAGGCCCTCTTCACTTGTCGTTCAGCTTCCTCCTTAGCAGAGAGGCATCTCTTCCTAGACCCCAACCCAAACTGTCCCCAGGAGGCCTCCTCAGCCTTGGGCACGCTGTCCCTGGGAGGCGACTGGTCTGGCAGCTGACACACGCCCTCTAGCTCAAAATCCCCCAGGATGGGGGGCCTGCCGATGCCAAGTTCCAGGCCTCGCTCCTTGCCCTCTGACTCCAGTGGTGACAGTCGCCCAGGAAGGTCAGCACTGACCTCGCTCCTCCCAGCAGAGGGGCCGAGGCTGCAGTCCACCGCCCTCTTTCTGCGGGGCCAGTCTTTAATTGTGTCAGGAGTCGTCTTCCCACTGTGCTTGGGGGATGGGGTCCAAGGAACCCCAACCTCTGTCTGGAATGGAGAGGGGGTACCGCAGGGGCAGCGGGTGGGGGTGCATGACTGGCAGATATAGGTCTGTCCCCCACTCTTGCCTGGGGTGCTGTGCGAGGGACGAAGGCAGGGGGCCGATAGGCAGGTGGCTTCGGGTTTGCCTGAGGACTTGCTGGCCTTGGGCACACTGGGACCCAGGAGGGAGCTCTCCTCCCTTGGCGGGGGCTCGGCTTCTGACAAAGAGCTGGAGTCTATCTTTTTAATTCGGAGCTTGGGAAGGCCAGAAGCTTGCATCTCCAGCTCAACCTCATAGGCCTGCGAGCTGGCAGGGGCTCTACAGGGCCAGGTTGACGCCTGCTGGTCCTCTAGCTGCGTGGCCACCTGGTGCTGCTTTGTGTCTGCCATGCAGTGCGGGTCGTAGTGGGGCATCAGGGGAGAGCGGGGCTCAGAGGAAGGAGAGGTGGGAGGAATCCCGGGGTCACACGGAGACGGCTTCTCACACGTACCCGTCCTTGACCCCTCACCTTCGTCCAGGGGTGAAATGCTGCTTTTTAAGTTATCATGGCCATGGTGCTCAGCTTCATCCAGGAGAGTGAGACAGTCCGAGTCTGTTGCAATAAGCAAAGGAGAGGATGTATGCCAGTCACTCCCAAAGCCAGTTCCAGGGTAAGGTGGAAGTTCAGGCGAAGCTGGAGAAGAGAGGGTCGCTGCCTTCTGGTTCTTTCCAGCATCTGTGATGGCAGCTGGGTTGTCAGTTATGGCAACCCTCAGAGCAGCCAAGCTGTCAGGCTGGCCCTCCAGGAAGTCTCGTTCTGTTCCCGAGGTCTTTTTATGCTGTTTCCCATGTTTGGAAGGGGGCGGAGGGGGCCAGAGGTCAGACGGAGCTACCTGTGAGGCACTGGGGGGTGTCAAGGGAGCAGAACAGGAGGGAGGTGTGGTGACGCTGGGTGATTTCTGGACCTCTTGCCAGCCCACTTGTCCAGACGAAGGAGATGCCATGGGAAATTCCCCAAGTGAACTCTTCTTGGAAATACCACGTGAAGGAGAGGTAATAGCTTTTTTTGGAAAAGTCAGAGCTGCGTTCCCTGGTCTCTCTGGGGTTTTGACAGCTTTGTTACTCCAAGGCTGCGGCAGCTTCTCTGCCTGGGGTGCTCCAGAGCCTCGGGGGAGCTGGTGTTTCTGACTTGGAGATGTGCCCTCGGAAGCGGCTTGTCTCTGGAGCCCCGAGGCTGCTGTCCTGGGAGGTGCTTGAGCAGAGGATCTGCCAGGGGTCAGACAGACACTCCTGGTCTGGGCTGTTGATGAAACCAGGGCTGCTGGACAGGAGGTGCTTTCCAGACTGGAGTCCGCCAAGCGTGGCCAAGAAGAATCCTGCAAAAATCTGGGGGGCTGACCACCTTGTCTCTGGGGAGTTCTCGGTACCTTTTCAAGAGGAGAGGCACCTTCTGCCAGGGAGTGTCCTTTCCGAGGGGTGACTTTTGGTTGTGATGGTGAATCCCAGCCATGTGGAGAGAAGTCTTTCGAGAATTCCTTAAAAATGACCTGTTTGGCAGGGGTGATTTCCGCAGGGGATTTCTGCAGCCTTTCCGGGGTGCGCAGTGGAGTCTGTGGTGTCCGAGGGACCTTTCTTGGTGTGGCTTTATAAGAACTTGGAGACTTCCAGTAACTCTTCTCAGGCGTCTGTAAAGAAAGATGCTTATTTCAGTGCTTTGAACATCATAACCCATAGTCTCGGAAATGTTTTAATGATCTCTAAGAAGATTAAAAACTCCAGTGGGAGGTTTCTTATCAGCCAAAGGAATGATAAGTTGGATTTCATACAGTGACATGTTTCCAGTTCCAAAACATGACCCAGATTTTACTTGTCAACTTTTTCTAGCACTAAGCACTGTATCCAAGCTTCATTTCTTCTAAGACAAATTGTTTTAATAATTTGCACACTACAGTGAAAATATGCTTTGCCTCTGTATCACTGCACTCACTACTCACAGCTGTCTTTTCCTCTAAGGAGAAAACTATTTCTGATCTTTGCCTGAAGTAACCTTTACGAGCCACGTCACCTGCTATTCACCTGCCTTCAATATGTGCTTTTAAGTACCTGATATGCGTCAGGTAAAATGTGTGCAGAAGGCCGGGGTTGGGGAGGAGGAGGAGGTGAAACATGGACCCTATGGATACACAGCAACAAAGATAACATCTCAGAGAGGAACCTTCCCAACAAAAAAACTTCCCTTCTTGCAAAAACTGCAGTTAATCTTATTATCTCAACAGTCCTGGTCCAGTTGGCATTTCATGTGGCGTATAGACAGATGAGGGGAAGATTCTCTGGAGGAGGAAACGGCAACCCACTCCAGTATTCTCTGGAGAATTTCATGGACAGAGGAGTCTGGTGGGCTACAGTCAATAGGGTCGCAAAGAGACATGACTGAAGCAACTTAGCACATAGACGGATGATAATACACTTGGGCTGATGTAATGACGGGGCGTGCACGGGACACTTGGGAGCACAGAAGGGTTGGCTGTCTAACCCAGCTGGGGCTTGGGGAGGCAACAGACAGTGAGTCAGGTCTTCAAAGAATGGGTGTCGGCAGGTGAAGACAAGGCGGATAGTGCGGGAGAGGGAACTTGAGGCACAGACAGCAGTATAAGCAAAGGCACGAAAGTGAAAAACAGCAGCTATGTGCATCCTAAGGCAGCCGGGAAGGTGGAGTGTGAAGCAGAGATGGGCAAGCAGGGATCAGATCACGGAGGTCCGTGCCTGTCCAGGGGGGAGACGGAACACGGTCCTATGGACCCTTCCCCACAGCTTCCTGTGTCTCCCCAATCCCCTAAGTGGTTTTGGGGCAAAGTCTGTAGATCTTCCAGCATAGTGAGGTAGTCAGAGGAGCACCCGATGGGGTCACAGAGGTCCCGCCAACCTCTGGGGGTGGGACGGATTTGAGAGGGAAGAGGCTACGGAAGTGTTGCAGGCAGAAGTGGACTGGGGTAGGAACTGAAGGGATGGAGAGGAGGGAATGGGTATCAGATAGGCTCCCAATAAAATGGGCAGGACCGACGGCTTAGCCAGGCCTGAGGAGAGGGAGTCCAGGATGACTTCCAGGTTTCTAACATGGGTGGCTGGATCGAGTGGGCAATCAACGGAACAGGTGAGAATGCTGCTGCACATTTCAGAGACAGACCTAGTGTCCAGTGTAAATGGAGATAACCCAAGAGGTAGGTGAGAGCTATCTGCTCAGTCCAGCTGCTACCTTAAGTCCCCATATACCCGATAATCATTCATCAAGTCAGCCTCAACCACCTCAAATCTCTATGATTATCTTCTCTTCCTTACTGGCCTCAGCGGCTTTCCTTGCCCATGTCTACATGTTCCCCAAACTATACTATTTTAAACATCATAGTAATTTTATACCTGATAGGCTGTAGGTATTGCAGAACCCAGAGTGTTTCCTGAAGGCCTTTTAATCCGTGCTGAGCCCTTCTCTGAGGGACTGATCATCTCAGACATTGCTCCGAATAGAAGTCTCTTGGGAGACCGAATACTTTGGACTGGAGAATTTTCTCTTTGGTCTGCAAGTCAAAAACAGTGACAATATTTAATTCTTTCTCAATTCCTGCCCTCTCACCCCCCACCCAATACTCATAAAACAGCCAGTCTCTATAAGAAAGATGACAATTTGGGAGCAAATGGGGGGAAATGCCACCTAGTTATGACAGCAGTGGTAACAAGTGCTGCTTTATTGCATTGTGAGACTGCATCATCAAGCCCAGACCCTATGTGAGGAGGTGTGGGCAACTAGTTTGAAAAGACAAGTATAAAAAGATACATCTGAGCTAAGTTCACAATGGATAGAAGAATGAAGGTCATACAGTACCTTCAACCTGGGGATACCTTCCCATAGTATCTGAATGCATGGAGGAAATTACAGGTCATTTCCTCTTGAATGAATGGAAGTACCTACAAGGACAGTGTGGACAGCCAGCCAGAGGAAGCCAAAGGGGTGATTCTGATATGGTGGCCGCAGTCACCTGTTCATCTGGGCATCACTCTGAACCTCAACTACTTATGCTCTAAGTGCCCCGCATACAAATGAGTTCCATTCTGAGAGCGCATTCGTTAAGTCCAACTTGTTCATAAGTCCAAAGTCAGCTGAGGTACCCAGCTAACACAATTGGCTATGTGGTACTGTATTATAATCGGTTTGTAATATTTTTCACACAAAAATTAAAATATTCTTAGCCTTGGAGTACAGTACCGTGCAAAGTACAGTACAACAGCTGGCAGCAAGCAACAACTACCAGCTATATCACCACTGTTTTTATGCTTGCTTCCAGACATCCTGGGCTTGAAATAAAGATACTGTACTATTACACCCTATACAGTATTGTAAAGTACATACAATACAACCACTTGTAGAAGATGCACGCACATGACAACGTATACCAGACACGTGGACTTACATGATTGGACATTCTAACGCATGTTAGCATCTTTGAAAGCTCACAGTCTGAAGGTTCACACATAGGCAACTTTCTGTACCTGGCCTGTTTCTCCAATATCAACTTTCATTCTTTTCCCAAGAAACTTCATTCTTTTCCCACCAAGTTTGTGTGGACCTCTGAAGACAGGCAGGCAAAGTGTGTTACCTGACTTCACTTGCTGGAATGAGTGGACCCTCTGTATGCTTCGAGACTTTGGCTGAGACACAGAGTAGAAGGAAGCAGAGTTCGCCCTGCTGAGTGCCAACTGCCTGATTCGAGGACTTCGTCTCAAACTCACCACTGTAAGACCAGAATCACCGTTAGTAACCAAGAAGAAATGCAAGCTCAGTGTTTCCCGTATGAAATGGGTAAGATCTATGGGACACCATGTACAAGAGGAGCTTCCCTGGTGCCTCAGTTGGTAAAGAATCCACCTGCAATGCAGGAGACCTGGGTTCCATCCCTGGGTTGGGAAGATCCTCCTAGAGAAAGGAATAGCTACCCACTTCAGTATTCTTGCCTGAAGAATTCCATGGACAGAGAAGCCTGGTGGGCCACAGTCTGTGGGGTTGCAGAGAGTCGGACATGACTGAGCAACTAACACTGTCACGTACAAGATGGAAACTTGGTTTCCAACAAGCTCTTGGTTTGGAGATCCTTTAAGTGTGACAAAGCCAAGAGGGCTATCATATGTGGCCCCAGCAAAGTTCCCCCCCAAAAAAACAAACAAACCAGACCCCTCCAGACTGTAATCTGCATAAGTATTATGAACTGCCACCTTGAAGCATTATGTAGAGTGATAAAAAAGGTTTGTAGAGTGTGACTTTCATTAAAAAGTTTTAAATCACGGTTTTCATACTTATGTTACAAATATTTGTACAGAAACAACACCTGAAAGAGTATTATTAAAGCTAAACGTATTTCTGATTTGTGGGATTACCAAGGGTTAATTTTTTGGCTTCTCTATGTTTTCTAATTTTTCTAGAATAAACTACTTGATTTTAAAAAAATATGTTTTTGGAAACCCCTCCTTCCTGTATACTTTAAAAATAAGCCACAGGTTGGTTTGTTTTTAAATGTTTGGCTGAGCTGGGTCTTTGCTGCTTCACGAGCTTTTCTCCAGTTGCAGCACGCGGGGGCCACTCTCTAGTTGCGCTGCACAGGCTTCTCTTGTGGTTCCTGGGCTCTGGAGCACAGGCTCGTAGTTGTGGCATGTGGCTTAGCTGCTCCGCAGCATGTGGGATCTTCCCCATCAGGCATAGAACCCATGTCTCCTGCGGTAAACATTCTTTACCACTGAGCCACCAGGGAAGCCCCACAGTACCTTATATTAACGTAGTTGTTTAGCGTTCACTCTGAATCCCATTTCTATTTCTTCTCCAGAAACTCTCAGTACACTCTGTGTAACAGATCATTCACCAGTTAACATGTACTGATACACACTGTGGGCCCAGAGCTGTCATAATGGATATGCTGAGCAAGAATACAAGTCCAGAAAAGTTTTCATAGAAAGTAGAGAAAACACAAAAGCCCAGAACCCCAAGACAAACAAAAGTAGGTAATACCATCTTCTCCTTTCTCTGGGGACTCTTCAACGACGTCAATATCAGGACCAGGATCAGAGGACCTTGAGGAACAGCAGGTACAAGGACTATTCAGCATCACTCATAAATAATGCACATCACAGACCTACAGGTTCTCACCTCACAAGGTAACAAAGACCACAAATGGTCTTGATGACATCACTGTAGGCAGGCACTCTCAGACATTACTGTCAAGAGTGAAAGGGTAAGAACTTTTTTTTTGAAAGCAGTTTGACAAAGTTAAATTTGTATACCATTTGATTCACAAATTTCACTTCTTACAATTTATCCTGTAGATAAATGAGAACAAGTGTGTAAAATCCACACACAAATAACGTCCAGATATAGCCTTGACAAGGAGGAGTAGATATACTTCTCGCCATTCATCCTCTCATGTACAGTTAAGAACCCTGGGTGTGTTACATACAGAGCAACCAGAAGGCTCTCAAAGGTGGAGAGAAGACTTAGGACCTCAGGACCTGAAGAGACACAGGGCAGTGAGCTCTGGGAACTCCCTGTTGTGCTTCATAGATCCTGGATCAGGTGCTCAACAAGCTGACAACCCCAGTACACCAAGAGGTGCAGACAAAACTGCCCTAAGCAAAGTTAGTTCTCTTTAGACAAAGAACCAGGAAAGGGGTAGCCAAGTAAGACAGAAACATTCAGCAAGAGCTGCCCTACTCCAACCAATTGCCATGGAAACCTGTGGCCTCACCACACGCCTGAACAGGCCCAGCTGGGATCATCCCAGGCCTGGCAGCGAGACTCCCTCCTTCCCAAGGTCAACACATGAACAGATTTTAGAATGAGGCAATATCCATTCAATAGAATACTACTCAGCAATAAAATGGAACGAACTATTGATATATACAACAACACAGATAAATCTCAAAATAACTGTGCCAAATGAAAGAGGCTGGACACCAGAGTGCATTCTGTATGGTTCTCCAGCCCTCCCAGAATTTTCAGAATGCTCTTTGGTGACAGGCAACAAGGTTGAGACCGGGTCACAAATGTCATGAGAAGGTATGCATGGCCCATAAGATCAGGAGGGCTGTGTGGGAGCATGAAGAAGCTAGACAAGGATGTTGCTCACCTGCCCTTGATCTGCCTATGAAGCAGCCTTCCGGAGATTTGCTTGTGTACTGGCGTCTCGGCCACACTCTTGGTCAGCAGCTTGCGATAACCTAAAATGTAAACAGGATAAATTTCACATAATCTTATCAAGCAGGAACAGCAAGGCAATGGAAGCAATTTGAACTTAAATACGGTTTAACATTTAGCCAGAGTGACTCTTAATGGTCTCATGGACCAAGGTCTAATCATAAGATTTGACTTAACATAACATTACAGTTTATCAGCACTATTAGAGTTTAACAATAAATAATCCAATATAAAATATAATGAAAATTTAAAATAATGATCCTGAAAAAAAAGTTCTTACTTATTAGGGCTAATACTTCTGTCCACCTAGTTGGTGGTTCTTTTATTTATGATTAAATTATTGCATTTATGATTAAATAAGGCATGTGAAAATGCTGATCTGTCATGCAATGTTAAGATATTTAATACAAAGATAAATCTAATTTATGCTCTGGCATAAATTTTCTTAATAGTGTAGGGCAGACAAGTTACTCATGGGAGGAATGGTTTTAAGTGAGACAAAAATGACTAGGAAGAGGACTAATGTCAGCAAGAACGTGGGGTAAGGACCTCTGCGAAAACTCCCCCATAAAAGAAATGAGAACACTGACCAAAAGTGAACATCAATTTCTCCAGAACTCTGGAAATAAACCAGTTTGGAGTAATCCAAGGAGTAGTTATTCAACAAAAACAGCTGTATCTCATTAAGAATAGCAAGCCCTGCACAACTTTAACTTCTCTGGCCCCACAGCAGCATTGAGAACCAACAGCCCAGCGGCCCCTGGATGAACAAATGGTGCCTAAGCTCCTCCACAGCCCCATTCCCAGATAACGGTCTATTTGGCCTATTTGGTGGTTCCCTGGAAAATCCCACTCACTTGGCCGGTCTCTATCTGACCTGACTCAGAATTCATCCAATGCAAACAACTTTTTCCCGGGGAGCCATTTACTACAATCAGCAGCAACTGTAAACATCAGCTGCCTGAGGTGGTGATAACTCTTGGGGCAGACAAGATAACCAAAAGTCTGGATGTGAAAACTGGGGCATGAGACCTCCACAAGGGCCTCTGCTAACTTCTGACACACTCCCGGGAACCTGCAAGTCCATGTGTGGTAGGGCTGTGTGCACGCCCCAGGAACCTGCAAGTCCACGTGTGGGAGGGCTGTGTGCACACCCAGGATGGACCCAAGAAAGCCCTTGCAAGTGTGCTCAGTCGTGTCCAACTCCCTGTGACCCCATAGACTGCAGCCCTCAGGCTCCCCTGTCCATGGAATTCACCAGGCAAGAATACTGGAGTAGGTTACATTTCCTCTTGGCTGTCACCTTTGGCTGACCCCAAGGCTCTAGAAAACAGAAAGAGTTGTAAAATGTCTGGCTGAGTATTGAAGACATGAGCCAATGCACACATAGGGCCCCTCAGCAAAAGCTGGGAAACTTACTAGTTCCAGGCATGGCAGGAAATCTGTCCAACCCTTAGCTGACCACTAAGCTAACCAAGCAGAGATTTTAGTGGCTACACATGACAGAATACAGACTTGAAAGAACTAGTTCAGTAAACAAACAAAAGCAGTTAAGAGTAAAAACAAACTCGGCCCTGGAGCCGTGGCACTCTGATTGTCAGAGCTGACTCAATATTTAACACGTCCAGTTGTCAACAAAAAATATGAGACAAGAAATAAGAAAGTATGGCCCATAAACACGGGCGGGGTGGGGGAACCCATTCAACAGAAAGCATTCCTGAAGAAGTTCAGACATGGATTCATTAGCACAAGACTTTAAATGAGCTATCTGCAATATGTTCAAAGAACTAAAAAAGAAAAAAATAATATCTAAAGAACTAAAGGAATGTACAAGCCTGATGACTTGCCAAGTACAGAATATCAATAAAGAGAGATGTCGTTAAAAAGAACCAAGTAGAAATTCTAAAATCGAAAAGTACACTACCTAAAATAAAAAACTCACTAGAGGGGCCTAGAAGTTGATATGAGGTGGCAAAAGAAAGAATCAAAGTTGAAGACAGGTAATTGAGATTATCCAATCTGAGGGACAGAAAGAAAAACAAAGTCTTAGACACCCATGGGACACAATCAAACATAATAACATAAGACATAGTGGGAGTTCCAGAGAAAGAGGGGAGAAAGAGGTGGAAAACTGAAGAAATACTGGTTGAAAACTTCCGATGTCTGATAAAAGACATTCCATAGCCAAATAGCTGAATAAACCTAAGTAGGATAAAGAGATCCGCACCAGACAAATCACAATCAAATCATCAGAAGTCAAAGGGAAAGAGAGACTCTTGAAAGAATCAAGAAAGCAGCGATCTGTCATGTACAAGCAGTCCTCGATAAGATTAACAGCCCATTTCTCCTCAGAAACACAGGATGACAAAAATGCGGGGTGATAAAAGGCACAGGGATGAAAGAAAAAGATTTAATCAAGAATTCTATTATAACCTCTTATAGAAAAAACCGACTGAACATTTTGGCCCACCCAACATACCCTGTAAGGAAATCCCTGATGGCTCAGCAGTAAAGAATCTGCCTGCAAAGCAGGAAATGGGGATTTGATATCTGGATCAGGAAGATCCCCTGGAGAAGGATATGGCAACCCACTTAAGTATTCTTGCATGGAGAATCCCATGGACAGAGGAGCCTGGAGGGCTACTGTCCATGGGTTGTAAGAGTCAGACACGACTTAGGGACTAAACCACCACCACCAATAAATCCTGTAAACTATTACTCAAACGCGAAGGAGAAATGAGCACATCCTCCCCACCCTCAAAGATACACCCAAAAAGCAACACCGAGAGAATCTGACACTGGCAGACTAGCCCTGAAAGTAATACCCATACTACAGGGAGTCCTTTAGGTGGAAAGGGAGGGGCAAGAGTAACATGAGTCCACACGAAGAATTAAAGGCACTGGTAAAGGCAATCATACAAGTAAATGCCAACAACAGAATAAAAGTATTGTTATTTCTGTATCTTTCTCCTTTGAGTTTAAAGATAAAGCAAAGATTACAAATGTGCTGATGGGCATACAATGTATCAAGATGTAACTGGTATGACAAGACAGCACACAAAAGGGGGTAGAAAATAGTTATACAGAGGAGCAAAGTTTTTGTTGCACTCCTGAAATTAAGTTGATATTAACCTCGACTGGATAAATTAAGAAATTAATTGCAACCCCCATGGAAAGAAATACCATACAAAACAGTGAAGTAGGAAGCTCTAGGGTTTGGTCCCTCCCCTAAAACAACCAGTAAACTAGGAAAAAAATGATCAGAGTAAACTATTTTGGAATTTCTAGAACCTAACTGGCACTAATGGCAACCAGGAAAGAGCCTAATGGAGACCCTGATATTTAGTAAGGGGATGATGTGCCTGGAACAGCCACCAGCCCTCTTTCCTCAGCCCTGCTGCAGCTGTTGGGGGAGTGGCCCACGTCCTAGGAGCAGCTGGCAGGTGGCAGAGCAGACAGTGGGGACCCTGTCTTCTAACTCTGGGTTATAAGGTTCAGTCAGCGTGCTTGGAGAGTGGAGCTCTGTTGGGCCGGAGCAGACATCTGCCCTGATTTCTGCCCTGGGGCGCCAGCAGCTTTCCTCCACTGCGTCCAACAGGTGACTTAAAGGGACAGGAACACCTTTTGTTTGTCCCTTTTTGGAGCCAGACATTTAAGGAAATCTTTCTCAGGTTACCAGCTAATCACAGAAACAACACAACAGAAACTTCAGGGACCACACAAGAGGGAATGCATGCTTTGTAAAAAGAGCTGGGAAAAGGCACAAATGGACAGGGTCTCAATAAGCAAAGATCAGTGATTTCACAGGAGTGGGAGAATCTTATCTTCAGAGTCAACAGACTATAATATTCAGAATACCTAACTCTCAACAAAGAATTACAAAGCATACAAAGAAACAGGAAAGTGTGTCAAGGAAGAAAAGAATTTGACAGAAAGTACCCTTGAGAAATCCCAGACATTGGAATCACTGGTTAAAAATGTTACATGAGCTCAAGGAAAAAAAATGAACACAGAACTGAAAGAAATAAGGAAAACAATGGATAAACACAGTGAGAATATCAATAACGTAACAAAAATTATAAAAAGGAACCAAACAGAAACTTCAGAGCTGAAAAGTATAATAACTGGAAAAGTTCACTAGAGAGGTTCACCCTCAGATTTGAGCAGGCAGAAGAATCAATAAACTTGAAGCTAAAGACAACCAAAATCCTCCAATCTGAGCAGAATGAAAAAAAGGACTAGATGGCTTCATTGATGAATTCTATCTAACATTAAAACAAGAATTAACATCCTAACACCTAAGCCGGAGAAGGCAATGGCACCCCACTCCAGTACTCTTGCCTGGAAAATCCCATGGACGGAGGAGCCTGGTAGGTTGCAGTCCATGGGGTCGCTGAGAGTTGGACACAACTCAGTGACTTCACTTTCACTTTTCACTTTCCTGCATTGGAGAAGGAAATGGCAACCCACTCCAGTGTTTTTGCCTGGAGAATCCCAGGGACGGGGAGCCTGCGGGGCTGCGGTCTATGGGGTCGCACAGAGTCGGACACGACTGAAGAGACTTAGAAGCAGCAGCAGCAGCAGCAGCAACACCTAAGCAATTCAAAAAGCACCTAAGACAACTCTAGGAGGAAAGAACAGTCTTTTCAACGCATGAGGCTGGTACAGCTGGATAACCACAGGCTGAAGAATGACACTGTGCTCACCTCACACAATACATAAAAACTAACTGGAAATGAGTCAAAGACCTAATTTAAGATTTTAAGCCATAAAACTTGGGTTGAATAATGGATTTTTAGACATGCCACCGAAAGCACAAATAACAACAAAAATATGTTAGTTAAACTGGATAGCAGCAAGATTAAAAATACTTTATATATCAAGGACACTATCAAGAATACAAAAAGAATACAAAAAGCAAACCCAACAAATTGGGGTAAAAATATTTGCAAATCACATCTGATAAGAGATTAGTATCTAGACTATTATATAAAGAACTCTTACAACTCATAGTAAAAAGACACACAATCCAATTTCAGTTCTGTTCAGTCGCTCAGTCTCATCTGACTCTTTGTGAACTCAGACTGCAGCACGCCAGGCTTCCCTACCCATCACCAACTCCGAGAGTTTGCTCAAACTCACGTCCATTGAGTCGGTGATGCCATCCAACCATTTCATCTTCTGTGGTCGTCCCCTTCTCCTCCCACCTTCAATCTTTCCCAGCATCAGGGGCTTTTTTAATGAGTCAGTTCTTCGCATCAGGTGGCCAAAGTATTGGAGTTTCAGCATCAGCATCAGTCCTTCCAATGAATATTCGGGACTGATTTCCTTTAGGGTAGACTGGTTGGATGTCCTTGCAGTCCAAGGGGACTCTGAAGAGTCTTCTCCAATACCACAGTTCAAAAGTATCAATTCTTCAGTGCTCAGCTTTCTTTATACTCCAACTCTCACATCCCATATATGACTACTGGAAAAAACACAGCTTTGACTAGACGAACCTTTGTTGGCAAAGTAATGTCTCTGCTTTTTAATATGCTGTCTAGGTTGGTCATAGCTTTTCTTCCAAGGAGCAAGTGCATCTTTTAATTTCAGAGCTGCAGTCACCATCTGCAGTGATTTTGGAGGCCAAAAGATAGTCTCACTGTTTCCATTGTTTCCCCATCTATTTGCCATCAAGTGATGAGACTGGATGCCACAATCTTAGTTTTCTGAATGTTGAGTTTTAACTCCCCAGGTTGGTAGGTGCCCAGTATGCTACTGGAGATCAGTGGAGAAATAACTCCAGAAAGAATGAAGAGACGGAGCCAAAGCAAGAACAACACCCAGTTGTGGATGTGACTGGTGATGGAAGTAAAGTGTGATGCTGTAAAGAGCAATATTGCATAGGAACCTGGAATATTAGGTCCATGAATCAAAGCAAACTGGAAGTGGTCAAACAGGAGACAGCAAGAGTGAACATTGACATTTTAGGGATCAGTGAATTAAAATGGACTAGAATGGGTGAATTTAACTCAGATGACCATTTTATGTACTACTGTGGGCAAGAATCCCTTAGAAGAAATGGAGTAGCCATCATAGACAACAAAAGAGTCTGAAATGTTGTACTTGGATGCAATCTCAAAAATGACAGAATGATCTCTGTTCATTTCCAAGGCAAACCATTCAATATCACAATAATCCAAGTCTATGCCCCAACCTGGAGAAGGCAATGGCAACCCACTCCAGTACTCTCACCTGGAAAATCCCATGGACAGAGGAGCCTGGTAGGCTGCAGTCCATGGGTTCGCTAAGAGTCAGACATGACTGAGCGACTTCACTTTCACTTTTCCTTTCATGCATTGGAGAAGGAAATAGCAATCCACTCCAGTGTTCTTGCCTGGAGAATCCCAGGGACGGGGGAGCCTGGTGGGCTGCCATCTACAGGGTCCCACAGAGTCGGACACGACTGAAGCGACTTAGCAGCAGCAGCAGCATGCCCCAACCAGTAATGCTGAAGAAGCTGAAGTTGAACAGTTCTATGAAGACCTTCAAGACCTCCTGAACTAACACTTAAAAAAGATGTCCTTTTCATTATAAAGGACTGGAAAGCAACCCAATTTAAAAATGGGCAAAGATTCTCCAAAGAAGCTATACGGGGACTTCCCTGGCCGCCCATTGGTTAAGAATCTGTGTTGTCACTGCACTAGGTGCAGGTTTGATCCCTGGTCAGGAAACGAAGATCCTGCATGCCGTGCAGTGGTGAGACCAAAAAAAAAAGAGGCTATACAAGTAGCCAGCGAGCACAAGAAAAGAAGGTTAATAATATTAGCCATCAAGGGAATGCAATTCATAATCACAGTTACACACCACTTTACACCCAATGGATGAGTAGAATCAAAAAGGGTCAATGGGTGGCAGTGGTAAGGATGTAGAGAAATCAAAACCCTCACACGTTGTTAGTGGGAATATAGCCACTTTGGAAAACAGTCTGCTAATTGCTCAGAAGTTAAACAGAGCTATTATGTGGCCCAGGAAATTTCATTTCTAGGCATATGCCTGAGAATTAACAACATGTCTACACAAAATCTTGTCCATGAATGTTTAGAGTAGCATCATTCACAATAGCTAAAGGTAGAAACAACTTAAATGACCAACTGATGAATGGATGAGTAAAATGGAGCTTATCCATACAATGGTATATTATTGCCAACAGACAGAAATGAAATACTGAGACACACTACACCATGTATAAACCTTGGAAATATTATGCAAAAGTAAAAGAAGCCAGTTACAAAGACCATATGATTCCTCTTATAATACCCATAAGAAATCTATAAAAATACAAAGCAGACTGGTGGTTGCCTTCAGCTGGAAGGACTGGGAGAAATGGAGAGTGACTAGTTAGTAACGGGTTCAGGGTTTCTTTCAGGAATGATGAAAATGTTCTGGAATGTGTCATGATGTTCACAACTCTGGGAACATACTGAAAACCACTAAATGTTGATTTTATGATACATGAATTACCTCAATTACAACAAACAAGCAACAACAAAAATAAACACACCGCAAGATTAGAAAACAGCTAGTCACCATCTTTCATTTCTGTTTAACTGGTTTTATAAAATAGGTATTTGTCTGTTGTCTTTCTGAAGGGAGGAATGAGAAAAATACCAGGATTAATTCTTCATCTAAGCTTGGAGGGAGAGAGATCCCAAGTGGAAAATTAACTGACGGTAACCACAGAGGAGAGGAAAACATGAGATTAATGAGCTCCTGCAACGCAGAGCCTGGAGACTGGCTTGAGATCGAGAATCCCTTCTCTTGGTTGCCCTGCAGCGCGGTACCTTTGGTCCTCTTCAAGTTGTCATATTTATACTCCAGACCTTCCACAGCTGACACCGAGTGGCTTCTGGGCAGCCCCTTCTTTACAGATCTCTTTGAAGGAGAAATCATTTCCTGGTTGAAGAGATTTCTTCGAACTTTGGTTACTTCTGAAAGCATTAAAAAAAGAAAAAGTCAAACATTATCATTAATAAATGCCACACATGAGAAAAGAAAGATATCCAAAACAGAGAATCTGCTTGAGGAAACTATTTTACAGACTGACTGCTATTATATATTTACATTTAGTAATAGGATCTCCTTAAATAGTACACTCACATGGCATATCAAAACTATTTACTCTTATAAATTTAATTTAAACCCAATCTTCTGGGAATACACGGAAGGCCCACATCACTTAAATTAGAAAAGATTTCATTTTTCTTCTTTTGAGTATTGTACTAGTTTGCTGGGTAACAGTAGCCCCACCCTATTCACGGTTTCACTTTCCAAGTTTCTAGTTATCCACAGCCAATTATGGTCTGAAAATATCAAATGAAAAATCCTAGAAATAAACAATTCATAAGATTAAAGTTGTGTGCCTTTCTGAATAGCATGATAAAATCTCATGCCATTCTGCTCTGTCCCACACAAAACATAGATCATTCCGATAGTCACTTAGCAGCCATCTGGGTTATCAGATCAACTATCGCAATATATAGGAGTGCTGTATTCAAGTAACCCTTATTTTACCCAAATATCTCTTGAGCCCCAAAGCACAAAGTAGTGATGCTGGCAATTGGGATATGCCGAAAAGAAGTTGCAAAGTGCTTTCTTTAAATGAAAAGTTTCTCTACTTCAGGAAAGAAAAAAAAATTATATGCTGAGGTTGCTACGATTTATGATTAAGAATGAATCATCTGTGAAATGGTGAAGGAAAAATTCATGCTAGTTTTGCTGTCACATCTCAAACTGCAAAAATTACGCATGAAAGTGTTTAGTTAGGATCGAAGAGGCATTAAACCTGTACAAGATATTCTGACAGCAAGAGACCAAAGGCATGTTAACTTTTGTTATGACTGTTCTAGTTTATAAGATATTAATTCCTACCGTGGCTAATTCATAAGTTAAATTTTATCCTAGGCATGTATTATGTACATGCTAAGTTGCTTCAGTTATGTCCAATTCTTTGTGACCCCATGGACTGTAGGGATTCTCCAGGCAAGAATACTAGAGTGGGTTGCCATGCCCTTCTCCAGGGGATCTCCCTGACCCAGGCATCGAACCTGGGTCTCCTGCATTGCAGGCAGATTCTTTACTGTCTGAGCCATCAGGGTGGACAAGGGGGAACTACTGTATTTGAAATCCTCTTCCTAACTCCAGAGCATAAGAGTTGCAACCACCTAAACCCAAAGTTAGTAAAAAAAAAAAAAAAAGCTTAAGAGTCAAGAAATACTTGACAAGGCGAGTGGGATGGCATCTTAAACTTAAGCAAGATGGCCTAGTGGATTATACTCAAAAATTCACTCAGGGTAAAAAAAATTCTAAGACCAGGTTTCCCTGGTGGCTCAGCAGTAAAAAATCCACCTGCCAATGTAGGAGACACAGGTTTGATACCTGATCTGCAAAGATCCCACATGAGGTAGAGCAAATAAAACATTGTGCCACAACTATTGAGTCTGTGCTCTAGAGCCTGCCAGCCGCAACTACTGAAGCCCAAGTGCCCTCTAGAGCCCGTGCTCCGCAAGAGAAGCCACCGCAATGAGAAGCCTGCACACGGCAGCTAGACAGTAGACGCTGCTCGCCACAACTAGAGGAAGCCCGTGCACAGCAAGGAAGATGCAGCACAGCCAAAAATAAAAATAAATAAAATTATCTTAAAAAAAATTTCTAAGAGCAAGTCATCTAAATAAAAAACAAATAAACGAGGATTCACAAACTGGAAGAAGCCTCTTTGTTTACCCATCAACAACATAAACATTAAGAATATCAATAATACACAAAGTTTCCAAAAAGTGTTTCTCTATCTCCATTATGAAAGCCTCTGTTATCTGCCTTAGGCTGTTCTATGAAACTAATCTATGATCTGACTGCCAAATTTGATCTATTACTTTCTGTTTTTCCCAAGTTTTGGAAAAATTTAATATTGATAGAAAATTTCAAAAAGGAATACAACAAACAGAACCGTCACTAAAATTTATCGACTGTGGACATTCGTTTTCTCCCTCGTCCTCTCTCTCTACGTTTATCCAATTGTCCATCCCAAAACGCTGTGGGGTGACCTGCAGACATTACAACTCTGAAGCTTCCTGTGCTTCAGCAGGTATCTCCGAAGAACAAGGGCACACTATCTAACCCACCCTCTCTCATCATGCAGCAACATCCTTCACAGCTTTTCTGCCCTAAATTTAAGATCCAAGCAGGGGTCACGTGGTACACGAATGCCACACCTGAACTACTTTTATCTAAACCAGTTCTGATGCCTCTTTTCTTTTTGGGCTTTCATGTGAATGGCATTTAAAAATATATGTATATTTCAGCCAGTTATTTTACAAAATGCAGCATTCTGAGACCATGTGAACATCTTAGTCTCCTAGCACACAGACATGTTTCATTAGCTAATAATTATACCAAACTATGTATTACATATACTGCAACATGTAGTTGCAACATGCACCTACAAAGCTATATACTTATACATACTATAAAACTATATATACTACATGCAACTGCAAAACTATATACTATATATACTACAAAACTATATATACTACATGCAGCTGCTTAAATATATATAATCAAAATAAACTTGTCATTGGCTATGACAAGGAAACCAAAGCATACCTTGTACTGTGTCTTTCACTGGGAGAGGAGGCTGCTGCTGAAGGGTAGGGTGAGAATTCTCCTGAAAGATGAGAAAATCCAATTAGAAAACTTCAATAGGTACTCATTTAAAAGAACAGGAATTCCACAAAAAAACCCATTGATCCTTGCAATTTCACTTGTAGGAATCTGTAACAGAAACAGCTGTAAAATGGACAAAAACAGAGTCTGGGAATATACACAACAAACTGCCATCGGTGACTACTTCCGAAGAATGGATGGTGAAGTACTAGCATTTAACTTCATATAATTTCTTTTTTTTAAAAAAATGCATTTATTTTGTATTTTGGCCGCACGGCAGATGGGATCTTACCCGTCTGACCAGGAGTTGAACTTGCAGTCCCTGTGGTGGAAGTTTGGGGTCTGAATAACTGGACCAGGGAAGTCCCTAATTTCAATTTTTAAACAATGTTTCTGTATATCTCTTATAACTAAAATATAAGGGAAATCTCATTAGAGGATGGCTATACTCTGAGGAACGTCTCCATATAAAACTGCTATTTGAGGACTTCTCTGGCGGTCCAGTGGTTAAGACAACTCCTCGCCTCCACTGCAGGGGGCTTGGGCTCCATCCCTGGTCAGGGAATTAACCAAGATCCCACATGCCATGTGGTGTTGCCAAAAAACAAAAAACACTCTTGCTATTTATTTGCAGTAGAGGATTCAAGTACCCAAGATCAAATGGCATCTAAATGAGAGAAATGTTTTTAAAGATTTTCTTGCTTTTTCTCAAATATGCCACTGTAATCACTGAAGATGGAAAGTCATAGTAAAGCAAAAACTTAACAAATGATACTCTTTAACCAAAATCAAATCCTGATCACATAAACCTGGCCTTAAAGAAATACACTTTCTAGGCCAATCTGAAACAAAAGTTTTCAGAAAGGAGACCTATCATATAGAATCTTCTGACAGAGATGTTCTGACACTTTGGACTTCACACTCTCCAAACAAAATCTAAGATTTGAATCTTACTCACTTATATGTATTAAGGTATACTAAGAAAGTGAACAGACTTCCTTGGTGGTAAAAAACCTGCCTGCCAAATGCAGGAGACGCCAGTTTAATCCCTGGGTTGGGAAGATCCCTTGGAGGAAAAAATGGCAACCCACTCCAGGATTCTGGCCTGGGAAAATCCCACTGTCAGAGAAGCATGGAGGGCTATAGTCCATGGCATCACAATAGAGTCAGAGATGAATTTTTAGCACCTAAACAACAACAAAGTGAACACCATTAACTCTTCAAAAGAAACCCCACCTCCTATTCTAAAGCACAGCTATAAATCTCAAACAAACCACTATTGTAATAACTAATGCTTCAGAGCTAGTTCTCCTAGAATTCTAACTCTCCTCATAATTCATGCAGTTCAAAAGTTTCAATGCATTCTTTGTCTCTCTCTTCTTAGACATTAATTCTATTTAGTAAATAGACTCCAGCTGAATTTTTTTTTTTTTTTTTTTTGGTAACCAACAAGTCCTAAATCTACTGACACAGAAAAATAATTACCACCTGGCTTCACATGTTTTGTTTTTTTAACTTGTTATTGAAGTAACAGATATTCACTGAAAAGTACTTTCTGGTACACAGAGTCCTAATATGATTGCATATTACTTTTTCAATGGCCTCTTTGCTTATGTTAGTTATCATTTCATGAGTTTTCTTAACTACGTTAAAGATTTTTAGTTAACTTATTCCTAACTTTTACTAGTGTTTTTTTTTCTCCCTTTAATATTACCTCACTTTTGGGAAAAATGACTAATCTTTAACAAATTTATATGTCTTTATTCCTTAGACCACGGTTGTGGACCACACATTCATAAAAATACCTAATTTTAGTTCTGTATCCACTAACATTCATTTCTTAAAAGTGAAGATACTGCCTTTCATTCTTATTTATTGCATCAATTCATGCCCAAAGGAACAACTCTGGCATAGCACCACTTTCTATCTCCTGGAAATGACTTACATTTTTGGTAGCTCTCTTGGCAACTTTGGGAATTTCAATTTGTCGCAGATTTTGTGAAACCTCTGTGATGCTTTTATGTCTGATTGCATTTTTCCTTTTAAAAATAGAAAGTAACAGTCAATATACACTCAATACAGGTGACAACTAGTTAGATTAGAATGGAACTAGAGTTTAAAATAAAACATTTAAATAAAAGTCAATTATCTTAAGGGTGGCCTGAACTTAACAGCAAAACAAGTCAACCCCCGATTTCTAAAAGTAACAACTACAAATTTAAGTGGTTAAGAACAGTGAATAGCATCATGGAAAATAAAAAGCTAAAAGCCTAAGCTTATCTCATGGAAGGCTCCTAGTTCTTGAAGACCTCATATGGACAGTCAAGAGAAGACTATGGCTACACAATACATATTGCACTGTATGTTCCCAAGATAATATAAAGCGCATCAGATGCTCCTTGCTAAGAACTCTTAATAATTGGCTTCTGTGATTCAGACACAAAGGTAACTATTAATTCAATAAATTATAGACAAAGACAACTGGACTGTGGGCTTAAACATGCCCTATGCCAGGACGGTAACAGTGCAAGAAAATACCTTTAAATCCTTGCACTCCTACCTTCTCTTCTTAGCTGATCTGGTACGAAGCTCCTCCAGTTGGTCAGATTCAGTGCCGCCAGACAATGACTTATGAGCGTTTGATGGAAGAGGCACAGAAAGGGGTGATTTGCTCTCCTGGGTCATGGAGTCATCGCTGAAAAAATCTGCAGGAAGGACACCAGCCAGCTTCTGAGGAATCACAAATCCTAGGCTGTCGTAAAGATTTCCCAGTATCTTTGGGATTGAGTCAATATACCTGTGGAAGAGGTTGGTTAAATGTGGAACAGTCAGTCACCATTCCACCGTCTCTAATACCTCCCTCACCTAGGATGAGAAACAGCCCTTACAATCCTACAGCTCTGAGACAATACCTATATAGTACTTGGTAAAGTAATGTAAAATTTAAATTAGTCATCAAACTTACAATTCCAAAATTTCTTCCAGAAACTTTGCTAGGTATGCTGAATCTTCAGTTAAACACACCATGCGCAGCAAATCTGTCACCTGAAAATTTTAGAAAATTACCACATGGCCTCCTCAGGGAAGCTGAAACAATCTGTATACAGCATGTCCCAGTGGCACTAAGCAGTACACTTGCCTCATCCACTACTTGCTCCAGATCCTCTCCACGTTCATGCACTGAAGGGCACTGCAGACACAGCTCCAAACGAAGAAGCACCTGAAGTTGGCACCTTGAGAGAAAAAAAACACTCGGTCATATCTACTTCGAGTGTCACCTAACTAAAATGAAAACTCCTTCATTACGTAGAGATCTGTTTATAGAAGAAACAACCAAAAAATAGAAGAGCCATGGCTTTCTAAATAGCGATAGGGTTATTAGGTAAATAGGTGGTGCAGACTGCACGTGGTGGTGGTTTAGTCGTTCAGTCGTGTCTGACTCTTTGCGACCCAATGGATCGTAGCCCTCCAGGCTCCTCTGTTCATGAGATTCTCCAGGCAAGAACACTAGAGTGGGTTGCCATTTCCTTCTCCAAGACTGCACATGAGAACATTACAAAGAATCAGCCACAAAAGCCTCTTCAAGCAATAGGCAATCTATTTTAAACTGATACTTTTTCAGCCATAGAAACAAATATCCCATAATCACTCATATATGTAGAAACTGAAATATGACACAAAATGAACTTACCTATGAGAAGACTCACAAATATAAAAAACTCATGGTTGCCAGAGGAGGAGGTGGGGAAGGGATAATTTGAGAGTTTGGGATTAGCAGATACAAACTATTATGTATAGGTAAACAATTATGTCCTAGTGTGTAGCACAGGGAACTATATTCAATATCCTATAATGAAAAGATTTTTAAAAATTTAAAAAATATTAAAATCAATACAAGCAAATCTTGAGAGCTCTGTTTTTGGAGTAATTGTTTAAAAGAAAAGGTAGTTAATTACTCTCTGACTTTGCCTTCTTTATCCAGTTTTCCTATGTTCTGTCGAAGACTTTTGCTAGTTTTCAAGAAGTTATTTCTTACTTGATACAGGCAGTTCATCTGAAAATATAAAATTATTACATAGGAGAATATTAGTATTAATGCTTATCATTATTTCTAATTTTCACACAATTTTCTAATGCCCTAAGAAGGGAAGTACATGTTCTTTCTTTCATTTGAGTGAAAAATAGTATACTATTCTTCTTTTATATATTTTAAAAGAACATTTTTTTAAAATGTTGAAAGCATTTGAGAGCAAGTGGGCATGGATACAGCAAGTCTGCATGTTTGAACTTCCATAAAATGAAGATTTCATTAAGTAGTGACTGAGAAGTCTAAGCAAAATACATCAACATTTTAAAGAAATGTTCCAGGTGACTCTAAAGTGCAGTCAGGGTTAACAGCTACTGGTTTAATTCATGCAGCTAACATGCAGCTCGGATGAGGACAAAGCTTCCATTTGAAGAGAAGTACATGTAATTATTCCTAATTGGCCCCTTTCCTTGATTTTCGCCTTCCCAGTGGACCATATCCACCTTCCAAGACCTAGAACTGACTGGACTCACCCTTCTCCCTCATCATTTCTAAAATGTACACTGCATAAGAGACATTTTCCAAGACACGTGAGCCAGACCCAACAACAAGTAACCAACATAGTTATGACAAACGACAACCTCCAGACTGGCTTCTTCTACTTCCTTGGTCCCCTTGGACTTCAGGAACGCTTTAATGTTTGAGACAGTGTTCCGAGCACATGAATACAGCATGGTGTTTCCTGCGGCCACAGTCTTTTGGTAATTTTCGTGTATGTGAGATAGTAGCTCTTCCTCAGTTTTAAAATCTGTGGGGGGGGAAAAGTGAAACTGATCACCAGACCCAGTGGAAGGCGTTGTCTTTTATTTAAGCCAGTGGTTGTCAACCGGGAGGTTTTGCTGCTCAGGGAAGATCTGGTTCTGTCTGGGCTGCCGTGACTAGTGGGGAGAGTAAGGATACCACTGGCATCTCATGGATGGAGGCCAGGGATGCTGTTAAACATATTATGGTTCACAGAGGATTATCCAGTCCAAATTGTCAAAAATGCAAAGGCTGAAGTAGTACAGAGATAGTGATTAATTTTAAGGGTTTGCACATCAAGTGTACATGTTATAAATTCAAGGGTAACCAGTAACAGAGAAGAAATAAACTATACTACCTCCAAACCCACTGAAGATTATCCTTGTCCCGCTGAATTGTTGGGGCACTGCTGTGCTAGTCTATTTACAGAAAAAAGATCTAGTTCAGAAATTATGCTAATGCCACATTGCCTTACATTACAATTAATTTGCTTTCCCATCTGCATTCCAGTATACCATAATAGCTCACAAAGGATGTTCTATCTCACTCAAACTGACCATCATCTATGATCTAGTATTTCATAGGGGAAAAATTGCTTAAAGAAGCAGGTAACTTTTATCCCAGAATTTTCGAAAGAACTCAGAGGTGACATCATGCAATTATTGCCCAAAGTTCTTCTGCTCAACTTTGAAAGACCCCAATAGTCCAACCCTAGATTATTCACAAAACTTTTCCCTTTCTCTTTATTCACAAATATAAAACTTATTTAACCACTTGTCCTATGGCCAGGCCACAGACCTCCTTTGTGACTTTGCTTATACTAATCCTTCATCGGGCACACACTTCTTTTTTTATCTTTCTGCCTTCTAATCTCTGCTTATTCTTCAAAGTCTAACCTGGGCTCCACTGGGTTTTTAAAAGACTTTTCAACCTGTTCTTCCCTACAATGACCTTCCCTTTATCAACTCCTAGTATGCCTTTACTTCTAAAATGAACAAGTATTTTCAGTTGCAGACTCTTAGTTCTTATATTCATTTTACCAATTCATTGTGTAGAGAGACGTGTATATGTATACACACACACATATATATAAATTCGTTATTATTCTTTGTAACAGGATCATAAATCTAAGGAGAAGAATTTACTCTACTCCCCATAACACACTTGTGGACATGTAGCAGAAATCTAATAAATGTTCATTAAGTGAAGAATATGATTACAGCTTAAAAATATGAGTGTATGGAAGAGTAAACATGAGTTTAGGCATCAAAATCCAATGGAATTAAGCAATACCTTTAGGTTTAGAACTTCTCAGTGTTCTTCCTCTGTTTTCCAATCTATCCGCTGTTCTCCCATTGGCTGTCTTTTGGATCCCTTTCTCCCCAGCTGTGTCTGGACTGCCATCCGGATGTAATTTCTGAGCCTTTACATTCAGTCTTGCAACATTCAGCATCTTTAAAGAACGGCACATGGTATTCATTTTCTTCCTCACTGGAGTGCGAGGGACACCTCCTACCAAAACATAATCATGGGAAGAAAAGTAAAATAACTTTTACTTCCGTGGGATCAAGAACTACTTTAATTCAGATTAAATATTCTGCAAAAGAATACTGAGATGAAGTATATCCCTTCAGAATGATCTGAATTGGGTAATTCTTGCTACAACATAGGGTGGAAAGCTCTCTTTGAAGTTTAGGAGCTAAATATCTCAACATAATTGGATGATTTTTACCTCTAATGCCAAACAGACTCATTTTGGTGTTACCCAATAGTCACAGAGTTGCAATGAAACTCTTTTGAAAGGCAATCCAGCAGTCTACACCCAGAGCTCCCTTTTCCACACTTTTTCATACAGTAACTTGTTCATGGAAATGTATGCCAAGGAAATCACTCAGAGGATAAATCACATGCATGATATACACTATAGTATTTACAATGGTAAAACCTGAAAACAATCTACATGTTCAGCAACATAAGGAATTTGCCACTTTTTAAAGCAATGAGATAGAACAGTAACTAAAAAAACCAAAGGAACAGACGAGCAAGTATCTATACAGCACACAAAGTTGCATTTAAATTTCTGTTACAACTAAAACCAAAAATGGTTTACTCCTTAAGAAGGTAGGATTGTGGGTGACTTTTAAAATCACTGTTGCACTAATGTAATTATTTTCAGATGTTAAATAGAAGAACTTGACCTTTATTCAGTTACCATTTCAACTTCATTTTAGGGAATATCAATCTTTTAAAACATATAGTGTTGGGACCTGCCTGGTGATCCAGTGGCTAAGACTTGGCACTCCCAATGCAGGGGGCCCGGGTTCCATCCCTGATCAGGGAACTAGATCCCACATGCCACAACTAAGAGCCGGTTCGGACAAATAAATAATATTTACAATATACAGTGTCAAAAAAGACTGTGAAACAGCCTATCTACATGCTTACGTTTCTTTCTGCTGTCTTCCTGATTGGATACACTGTATTCTTCACGAGACTTTCTTTGGTACAGCTCAGAGAGACCCCGTGTCAAGTCACTCTCAGTTTTGGAAGGCTCTTCCTTAGTAGATGAGGCAGCCTGTAGTAACCTGTGAGTAAGTTAAGATGTCAAGCATAAAGGCAACATTCTGATTTTCCAAAATGCTTTAAAAACAAAGCGACAATATTCATTATCCTTTTAAAAGCTACTCAAAAGAGGTCCCCACAAGGGACCTCTTATCATTTATGATTTGAGTAAATTCAAGGACAGAAATTACCTGTTCACAAAACCATTAATGTATTAGGGCATCCAGTATTGACTTTATACACACACACACACACACACACACACACACACACACACACACAATTTATTTATTTATTTTTGGCTGTGCTGGGTCTTCGTTGTTGCGTGGGTTCTTTTCTACTTGTGTACGCAGGCTTCTCATTGCGGTGGCTTCTCTTGCTGTGAAGCACAGGCTCTAGGCGCTTGGGCTTGCAGTGGTTCCAGCACACAGGCTCAGTAGTTGCAGCTCCCAGGCTCTAGAGCACAGGCTCAGTAGTTGCGGGCACACAGGCTTAGCTGCTCCATGGCATAAGGGATCTTCCCCAACCAGGGTTCAAACCCATGTTTCCTGCATTGGCAAGTGGATTCTTTACCACTGAGCCACCTGGGAAGCCCCAATACTGACTTTCATTAATAAGATTCTTCATATCCTAGAGTTCATGTCTAATTATGGCAACTAATTCACTCACTTCTGGGCTTCCAT
Source organism: Capricornis sumatraensis (assembly GCF_032405125.1). Classification (NCBI taxonomy): domain Eukaryota; kingdom Metazoa; phylum Chordata; class Mammalia; order Artiodactyla; family Bovidae; genus Capricornis; species Capricornis sumatraensis. The sequence goes on along the minus strand of NC_091087.1, from coordinate 26,810,997 downwards.
AGTCCTTACCCAGTGTCCATACATTAAAGTACACGATGATATAATACCGTGTAGTGAGTATCAGAGTAACTTTTGAATAAGTCTTTCACACTCTAGTAAACTAATTTGGGACTGATGAGCAGGGAAGGAAGTAGAGCACGGAGATTAGCTATTAACTGCTTTACCACCAAGAGCTAAATTATAGTCACTAAGGAAATAATGAAAATAGCACAACTTTTGAAATGTATAATTTCTATTTCATTATCTTCTATTATCTAATATCATCTGATTTAAAAGTAGGAGAAAGTTATGGTCATTAGTTGAATTAGTTCATACAAGCAGCAGGCCCGAAAAAGCCTAATTCTCCCTAAGTGTGTTGGTATTTCCTTAATAGTGAGAAAGGTTTGCTTTTTTTCTCCCTGTTAATTTACCAGAGCTTCAGATTACTTTTTAAATGAAGATCAATCATGACAGACACAGAGAAAGCCTAACCCAACTTCTCCCCATTCCTTTCTCCCAGAGGCACCCAAGTCTATGGCTAGGGTTTTATTTATTTTCAGTATTGCTTTTTAAATTTTTGGTGTGCTCTCGACTTTGTGTCTCATCTAACTAGTTTTTACTTCTTCAGAAGATGCTTTAAATCTGTAAATTTTCCTTTACGTATAAATTTAGCTGCATCACACCAGTTTGCTGTTTTTCTTTTTTGTTGAGATTTAATACTAAATATTTTCTGACATCTATGAGAGTATTTTATTTTTGTAATTAACCTTCTCTAAATTTTTAATTCTGGTAAAATACACGACATAAACTTATCATCTTCATCACTTTTAATCACCACCTAGATCAGTGGTATTAAGGATATTCCTAATGTGCTACCATCAACTCCATCCAGCTCCAGAATTCACCTTGTAAAACTGAAACTCTGTACCCGGTAAACAACATTCTCCATCTGTAACTAGTTTTTAAAATTACTGGACTATAATCAGGCAATGTGGCTTGTTATAAACAACAACAAACTCACATGCAGACAACTGAGAGCTGATTTCGATTATCAAAACCCAGAGAAATAAATAAGTTTTACCAGAATGACTCCATCAAACTTGAACTGGCTCCACTGAGGTTAGAGCAAGGAAACCACTTCTCCACAACAGCCGAAGTCCAGGGAGCACTGCGGCTAAGCTCCTGCTGGGCCCATTCTGGGACAGGCAGGTCTATAGAAACGAGCAGATGGAACAGAAGAGGCATTAGAAGAAAGCAGAGACTCCCAAGCGCTTGCTCCTCCTCTCAACTGACTGCATTCTTCCAGAGGAATTCCAAAGCAGCAGCATTAATGACGTTCCTTCAACTGCACAACCGATCCCAACAGGCCTTTGTTGTCTATGATCAATGTGCAAATACAGGCTTTCTCACTCTTCCTCAAACACACTGGACACACAAGCCTCAGGACTGACTTTTGCTGCTATTACCTCCTTCAACGCCTTTGCTCAGATATCATTTTTTCAACAAGGCCTGTTTAAAACTGTAACTCTTCCCATCCCTTAAGACTCCCCATTCCTTTTTCTCTGCTTTATTACTAAAGCACTTAACTCTTTCAAACACACTACATAATTTCCTTACGGCGTTTACTGCCTTGTCTCCCCTGACTAGGTAAGCTTCATGAGAACAGAGAGCTTTACTTTGTTCTCTGATGTTCTCCTAGCACCTGGAACAGAGCCTGACATGCAGGCACTCAATAAATATCTACTGAGTAAATATGAATGGAAGAAATACCAAACTGATTCTCTTTATATCTATTTGGCATAAATAAGGTTTATGCCCTATTAGTAACAATGCAATAAAGTAGAAGGCAGACAGAACCCTAAGATTTACATGCACTTTATTAAACATACTAAAAACTAGGTTTCCTCTTATACTTTCAATTTCAAAAAGGTTTTACAGAGCCGTTGGCCTCCTCAGAAGTGCTTCAGGATTTTTATAAATGATGATTTAAAATTGCCAGAAATACTGTAGCTGACTTTTACCTGTTCTATAACGGATGCTAAGTTCTACTAAGAGCATACTGAAAAAAAGGTTATGATGCTAGAAATGATGGTGAACCACTGACCTGGAGTAGGGTAGTTACCGGTTCAGAAGCTTACCTGAGGTAGCAGGAACTTCAAGAGAACTGTCAATCTGTTTCAGTACACCATCCACAACCTCAGAAAAAAGGGAAGCTGAATCCTGGGGGCTCTCTGCCACAACCATCTGGAGAAGATGTCTTTGAGATTCGGTCTCCCTGGTGCGGAACAAGGTGAGAACTGTAGCACTGACGGAGAAGGGAGAAATAACTCCAGTGATGGGGGGCCAGCCTTCGCCAGGGTCCACACTGGCAACCTACGTGAGACGTTCTAATTAGTTGAGAATACTGTTAACAAGTGTCTAAAGAAGCATGTGGTTTAGTAAAAGGATGACCGTGTCATCCAATGAGTAACATAAAGGAGAAAACTGAAAGGGACTTGGGGGATACTGGTGCTGGAGCTGAACTTACTGATCCTATAATCCCAGTCCCTCAATTTACAGACAAAAACCTAGGTTATCAGGAGTATTTACTAAGCACTTACTATGTACTTACTGCAACTCACAGAATCCTCATAACCACTGAAGTAAAAATGATTATTGGGACTTCCCTGGTGGTCTAGTGGTTAAGCCTCCAAGCCTCTACTGCAGGCGGCCTGGGTTCCATCCCCGGGCCGGGAATTAAGATCCCACATGCTGCACAGTGTGGTCAAAAAAAAAAAAACAAACTAATCCCCATTTTATAGAGGAGGAATTCCGGTTGAAGAATAAGCAACCTGCTTAAGGTCACCCAGTTAATAGAAGGCAGAAGTCAAGCGTGTTTGAATTCAAAATTCATGCTCTTAACCAGAAATCAGTCCTATTACTTGAGGGGATTTATTCAGATCATATGGTGGGCAGCTGAGCTGAGATCTAATCCAGGTCACCTGACTCTGACCCCAGTGCTCTGTCAGAGCACACAACTCTTAGAACACCACCCGTCCAAACGACTACCCAGTTTTCCTCTGGAATGTTTCACAATGGAATCCAGAAGATAGAAACCTTCTGAGCTTACAAAGGCAAAACATGAAGTAAAGTAAGGAATTTGCTAGAGTTAAAAAATTCCATCACCTTTCTATCAAATCTGGGTATACATGAATTACACTTCAGAAGACATTAATAAGTCTGCATAACTACTGGACACTATTATATCTAATTTTACAATGTAGAGTTTTTTTAAAAAATGAATTTATGTAAAAGTAATAAATACATAATACAATGTATTAAAAACAATGAGAAACCACCTATCATTTCACTTCCCTAATGTAATTATTCCATCTGGCCCACCACCTTTTCCCTATGTGAATATAATTTAGTTTAATTGGATTCAAGGTTATATGCAGTTCTATATGCTGTTTCTTTAATAATAAGCACTGTCATGATTCTATATTACTTGCAAAAAATAGCATCTGTTTCATTGATACTGTATTACGTAGGGGGCTCCCCGGCATTTTATAAATGCACTCATTTCACTTTACCCGTGTTATTAGACCAGAATAACTTACCACCTGGAAGATACCTACCAGATGTAACTCTTCGGCAGTCAGCCTATTTACCAGCTGCTGAAATAACATCCTCTGAGTTGATCTGTCTCCATCGGGACTTTGCAGCATCCAGCTATCAGTGCCCAAAGTTTCACTTGTTGGGAGGGTCCACTGGGTCACTGTGCCCTTTAGAAAAATTCTGACTGGCTTCTGAAAATGTCTCTGATGCATGGCCAAGGGCTCTAGCGTGACTGTCCATGTTTCCTGAAGCTCTTTGCCTGTGAAGAATAAAGGATATTGAAATTCTAATAAAAGAAGTAGTTCCTAAAAAGAGATTCAAGGTTAAGAAGAAAAAAATTACACTGCCAGCTAAGGTACCAGTATTATCACTTAGTTCACACTTCAACCCCCACTCTACCGTCAACAGGCTATCATAGTAAATTCTGTAAGGAAAAGCTGTATGTGACAGGAATTATAAGGGTGTGATTAATGTCAGAACTCAATAATTATGACTTAGAAATAAGTATTCAACCAATACACACACACGAAATCTGCTGCTTTTTAAATCCATAAAACACAGCACATCCTATCTTATGAAGTTAAATTCTAAAGACCATGTAAGACAAACCCGCTTAAATACTCTTGAAATTTCCTTAAATTGCCCATCATGTAAAATACAGTTTATGTATATCTCTATATAATATTGCTTGAATATATAATGATTCAGAAATTACAATTCACTATATAGCAAATCATATAATAAAGCAAATTTATGAAGATTCCTGTATGCTGGCTCTTTATGGTAATAAACACCATTTCCTACTTCAACTAATTTGTTATGTCTTCTTAGTCAATCATTGATTTTCTAGGGTCTTCAATTTATCAATCTCATCTATGAGACAGTGAAACCTTACCACTCATTTGCTTGGGCACCTGACAACTCTGCAAAAAGTTGGAACTCTTTAAAATCACTCAGTTGTCCTTTTTGCATGGGCTTACAGTATACCAGACTTCAGTCCTTTCCTGTGGTATCTCTGATTTGGCTTAGACATCTTTTAATTACAAGCATTAACAGAGGGCCTAGGCTGCTAGAAATTCTAAATTCTAAAGAATTCATCAGCCTGCCTTGAAGAAATGAATGACACCCAGACCAACCACTCCATCCCCACGCTACCCCTGCCCCAAACAGTATTTGCTTACCTTCGACAGGGAAAAATAATGTTCCTTCCATCCGTGGAAATGAGGCTTCATACTCAGGAGAATTATAGAGCAAACAGTTTAAAGTGGAATCAGTTGGCAGAGTTGAAATCCATGAAGAGAGGTGAGGTTTCCTTGACAGCTTTCTTTCACCACTGAGCAGTGTTTCCCCAGCTTTGGTAAAATCCCGGCTGAAACTTTCAAATGGCAAGATGGTGCCTCCCACATGGTAGAACAGTTCACACACTGTCCAGTAGCCAAGGTGGTCTGGGGATTCCCAGAGCTAAAATGAAAATTACAAAGAATGTTGGGTTATTGTAAATTAGGTATTCATTGTGGTATTGGAGAAGACTCTTGAGAGTCCCTTGGACAGCAAGGAGATCAAACCAATTTCCTAAAGGAAATCAGCCCTGAATATTCATTGGAAGGACAGATGCTACAGCAGACACTCCAATACTTTGGTCATCTGATGGAAAGAGCCAACTCACTGGAAAAAAACCCTGATGCTGGGAAAGATTGGAGGCAGGAGAGGGGGATGACAGAGTATAAGATGGTTGGATGGCATCACCAACTCAATGGATGTGAGTTTGAGCAAACTCTGGGAGATGGTGGAGGACAGGGAAGCCTGGCGTGCTGCAGTCTATGGGGTCACAAAGAGTCAGACACGACTGAGTGACTGAACAACAAAAGGCATTCATGAAAGTAAGGGAAATTGGGAGAAAGTAGATACGTACATTAAAGGATCAAATTATATGATTCATGTATTGGTTGAACCAAACATAAATAATGGCCAGCATCCCATTACCATGGCTTCCTTTGTGGCTCAGCTGGTAAAGAATCTGCCTGCAATGCAGGAGATGCAAGTTTGCTCCCTGGGTTGGGAAGATCCCTGGAGAAAGAAATGGCAACCCACTCCAGTATTCTTGGCTGGAGAATCCCATGGACAGAGGAGCCTGGCGGGCTATAGTCCATGGGAGTCGCAAAGAGCTGGACATGTCTGAGCGACTAACACACACACATCCCATTAGTACACAGCCCAGGAATAACTGCAGTATAATAGGCCTTTAAGAAAGCACCTATTCAGTGAAAACAGCACTTCAAGTTCTATCTTCTATCAAGGAATAGAAGTGATGCAAATCACTAGGGACAAATCATAAAATGTTAGAAGGAATACAAAACCATTACACATTAATAAAAGAGAACAATCATGTCCTCCACCACACAACCACAGCCAAGTGTCACCAGAGTGAGGCAGGAGCACCTCCCTTAGAGGGTTACCACCCACAGGTCTGCGTGGAGAACAAACAGGTCTTCTCAGTCCTATCTTCAGTGTTTTCACTTAAGTCTGGGACTCTTACTGTAGCCTAGAGTCTGTACTCTGCCTCCAATCTTTCCTCCTTTAAGAAGTATTCTAAACACTATGTACTCGATCATGCTACTTCTGTCAAGACTTCCCACTGCCCTATGGTAATGGTGATAGAGCCCTTTAAACCCAGCTCTAAACAACCTTTGCAAAGACACTATCCTTCCCTCCCTCGTCCCTACATCCCAGGCACACTGAACCATTTGCTGTTTCTTGAACATGCCATATTTTATAACGCTTCCATGTTTTCTGTTTGCTGTGTCTTCCCCTTCCATTTTCACCAACTGGATGCTCATTATACTTCATTATCTAGCTCAAACCCCGCTGTCGCTGTAAAAGCATTCCTTTCTCCATCACACATAGCTGACTCTTCATCCAACTTTAACAAACTTCTACTGAGCCACCATATGTGCCACTGAGACCGGCTAGGACTTGGGACCCTTTATTAGAGTGAGTGCACCTGGACAGACGAATTCAGAGAAATTATGAGGGACTAAAAGGAGCTGTATGCAGCCAGGGCAACTATGAACAACACGATACAAAAAGGCCACAAATCAACTGCCATTTCTGAGGTGTTGAGAGCAAAAGCAGGGTACTGACCATGATCCCATACACAGTGCCACCTGGCAGGGGTGGACAGTCCACCCAAGCTATACCTCCACCCAACCCACCCACCTGCTCCCACAGCACCCCATGTAAGAAACCAGATCCCTGCCTGTCTCCTAAGGGCACCTGTTTCTTGTTCTTGCTCCTTTGAGCAGTACGAGTCCCAACAAAACCTAGACTGAATTTCTCATCTGGCCTCTCACCAATTTCTGGTGATTACAGAGTCCAAGGACCCAGGTCGATAACTCCATGAATTAGCAAAACATCCTATCTTTGTTGATCTTAAAGCCAAGCATGGGGTGAGTAAAACAGCAATAACATGTAAAATTTAACTCAGAACTACAATATACCGTACAATATTCAGGCACTATGAGGTTTCCCAGGTGGCAAGAATCCGCTGTCTGGCAATGCAGAGGATGCAAGTTCAATCCCTCGGTCAGGAAGATCCCCGGGAGGAGGAAATGGCAACCCACTCCAGTATTCTTGCCTGGAGAATCCCATGGACAGAGGAGGCTGGCAGGCTACAGTTCATGGGGTCACAAAGAGTCAGACACGACTTCGCACACACATTGTTACATGAAAGAGCACCTCCCCTAGAATACACTGATCATGCTGGTTTGCCTACTCCACAGATGAGCTAACAACTGTAAACCATAAATTGCTATGTGAATGTGAAAAATTAAAACCAGAAGGGCCTTCCAGGTCATCTACACACTTTCCATTATATCAAAGTTCAAAGAGGGGCATAAGGGCACCCAGGTTCACAGCAAGGCAACGACACTCCAGTCCAAGAACCCAGGACTCTCCTGACAGCGCTCTTAACGTAGGAGTCATGGCCCTGATGGACTTGGACGAATCAATTGAACGGTTTAGGATCAGTAGTTAAAGGGAAAAAACCATGAAAGAAAATAATCAGAGCATAACAGAACACATCACATATAGTGAAGCTAAGCAATGTACTGCAAATGTTTTGCTCTGGTTGTGCCTGTCACTTTGGAAAATGCTGCGACAGACTAATCAATTGTTATTTAATGTTACCACCAAGGCACCCACACCCTTGCTCACTGGCTAAGGGGGAGAGTGCTAGCTAGTTCAGGTATCATAGATTCTGATTAGGATTTTCTGCCAAAGGGAAACAAAAAATGTGTTGAAACTGTTTCAGCCAGAAGACCAGCCAGGAAAAAAAATTTTTTTCTTAGCAAATGAAAACTTTCTTAGTAAGTAAAACTTTAAAAAGGAGCTCAGAAGGACATTAGCTTTGGTTAAAAATATATGTACATGGGGCCTTCCCCAATGGTACAGTGGGTAAGACTCCACACTTCCAGAGCAGGGAGCCTAGGTTTGATCTTTGGACAGGGAACTAGATCCCACAGGCCACAGCTTAGATCCCACAGGCCACAGCTAAGAGTTTGCATGTCACAACTAAGACCATGTGCAGTAAAATTAATAGAGAAATACTAAAAATATACACATATATGTACATGACTTTGAAGAGGCTTTTTAGTTCCTCTTCACTTTCTGCCATAAAGGTGGTGTCATCTGCATATTTGAGGTTATTGATATTTCTCCCAGCAATCTTGATTCCAGCTCTGCTTCTTCCAGCCCAGTGTTTCTCATGATGTCCTCTGCATATAAGTTAAATAAGCAGGGTGACAATACACAGCCTTGACGTACTCCTTTTCCTATTTGGAACCAGTCTGTTGTTCCATGTCCAGATCTAACTGTTGCTTCCTGACATGCATATAGATTTCTCAAGAGGCAGGTTCAAGTGGTCTGGTATTCCCATCTCTTTCAGAATTTTCCACAATTTATTGTGATCCACACAGTTAAAGGCTTTGGCATAGTTCATAAAGCAGAACTAGATGTTTTTCTGGAACTCTCTTGCTTTTTTGATGATCCAGATGTTGGCAATTTGATCTCTGGTTCCTCTGCCTTTTCTAAAACCAGCTTGAACATCTGGAAGTTCACGGTTTACGTATTCCTGAAGCCTGGCTTGGAGAATTTAGAGCATTACTTTACTAGTGTGTGAGATGAGTGTAATTGTGCTTAGTCTGAGCATTCTTTGGCATTGTCTTTCTTTGGGATTGGAATGAAAACTGACCTTTTCCAGTCCTGTGGTCACTGCCGAGTTTTCCAAATTTGCTGGCAGATTGAGTGTAGCACTTTCACAGCATCATCTTTCAGGATTTGAAATAGCTCAACTGCAATTCCATCACTTCCACTAGCTTTGTTCGTAGTGATGCTTTCTAAAACCCATTTGACTTCACATTCCAGGATGTCTGGCTCTAGGTGAGTGATCACACCATCGTGATTATCTGGGTCGTGAAGATCTTTTTTCTACAGTTCTTCTGTGTATTCTTGCCACCTCTTCTTAATATCTTCTGCTTCCGTTAGGTCCGTACCATTTCTGTCCTTTATCGAGCCCATCTTTGCATGAAATGTTCCCTTGGTATCTCTAATTTTCTTGAGATCTCTCGTCTTTCCCATTCTGTTGTTTTCCTATTTGTTTGCATTGATCGCTGAGAAAGGTTTTCTTATCTCTCCTTGCTACTCTTTGGAACTCTGCATTTAAATGGGAATATCTCTTCTTTTCACAGCTATTTGTAAGGCCTCCTCAGACAGCCATTTTGCTTTTTTGCATTTCTTTTCCATGGGGATAGTCTTGATCCTTGTCTCCTGTACAATGTCATGAACCTCCGTCCATAGTTCATCAGGCACTCTGTCTATCAGATCTAGTCCCTTAAATCTATTTGTTACTTCCACCGTATAATCATAAGGGATTTGATTTAGATCATACCTGAATGATGAAAGTGAAAGAGGAGAGTGAAAAAGTTGGCTTGAAGCTCAACATTCAGAAAACAAAGATCATGGCATCTGGTCCTATCACTTTATGGCAAATAGATGGGGAAACAGGGGAAACAGTGGCTGACTTTATTTTTTTGGGCTCCAAAATCACTGCAGATAGTGACCGCAACCATGAAATTAAAAGACACTTACTCCTTGGAAGCAAAGTTATGACCAACCTAAATAGCATATTCAAAAGCAGAGACATTACTTTGCCAACAAAGGACCGTCTAGTCAAGGCTATGGTTTTTCCAGTGGTCATGTATGGATGTGAGAGTTGGACTGTGAAGAAAGCTGAGCGCCAAAGAATTGATGCTTTTGAACTGTGGTGTTGGAGAAGACTCGAGAGTCCCTTGGACTGCAAGGAGGTTCAACCAGTCCATCCTAAAGGAGATCAGTCCTGGTGTTCCTTGGAAGGACTGATGCTAAAGCTGAAACTCCAATACTTTGGCCACCTCATGCGAAGAGCTGACTCACTGGAAAAGACCCTGATGCTGGGAGGGATTGAGGGCAGGAGGAGAAGGGAATGACAGAGGATGAGATGTCTGGATGGCATCACCGACTCAATGGATGTGAGTTTGAGTAGACTCTAGGAGTTGGTGATGGACAGGGAGGCCTGGCATGCTGCAATTCATGGGGTCGCAAAGAGTCGGACATGACTGAGCAACTGAACTGAACTGATGTACGTGACTAAAGAAAAAACACAACCAGTATACATATAGAATATGCAATGTTTTTATTTTTAAGCATATTATGGACTAAGTAATAGACAAGTCCTAGTGGCAGTTTCAGACTTAGAAATTTATAAATGTGCACAAGACTATAAGCTCCAAGACAGCAGGGACTACATCTGTCTGGTTCACAAATGGTACACTCAGTATTCAGCATATCAGCATACGGTGGTGGTATGGTTTAGCCACTGAGTTGTATCCGACTCTTCTGACCCTGTGGACTGTAGCCCTCCAGGCTCCTGTGTCCAGCATGGTATGCGTTAAGTAAATCAGAAGCATAACGTTAAAAATGTGATAAGGGCCTCTCATGCTCCCTTCAAACTGATGTCTTTGCAAGATTCTGTGTGCTTGGATTCCCTTCTCCCTGAGTCTGTTTCTCCCAGTTTTACTTCCCAGACTGTAAACTCCACAAGGCAGGCCCTGGAATTTCTCTTCTTTCTACTCTCATTGTGCGAGCTCCCCAAGGACAGAACGCAAGTCTCCCTTTCACCTCTGCAGTATGGCGAAGCAGAGGCTTCTGAATAAGAAAAACTAAATCTACACTAGAAAAAAAATTCCAGAAAAGCTTAAGATTGTTTGATGGACTTTTTCTCACAGGAAACAACAAATGCAAGAAGGCTCAGAGAAGATCCACCTCTGCAGGTGATGGGATGTAAAACCTGGAAAAATATTTAGACACTGTCAACCTACTTATTTTAATATATTTCTGAAAAAAGAAAAAGAATCTTCAAGCCCTTTCTGCTAAGACTTCTTTCTAGCCAACATCTGATATAATACAATTTCATCTCTGATGTGATTTAGTATCAATTATCCCAAATCACACACTAATGTGTTGTGTACTGTGTCCAACACTTAATTTGCTGTCTTAACAAACACTTTTAGGATTCCATCTTCTCTATCAATGTTTACCATCCCCTTAAACACTTTTGCCTTTTTCTTTTCTTTGACAAGCCACTGCTGGCTTATTTGGCATTTGCTTCATCTTTCTTGGGCTTTGTATGTGAAAGTAATTCAGAAATTTTAACCCACTATATTATTATTTGTGTTAAGTATCTCCTCATTTCCCATTTGAAGCCTTGCACTTCTACCTCAGTGACATGTTTCCAATAGATGCAATCACATCTTTCATCTGGTTAAGCCACTTTCCCAATCAGAACAAAATCTGAATTTATTACCTTGGCCCTACAGATAGGCCTCTGCTACCTTCTAACTCCCTCTACTCTGGTGCTTGCCCCTTGCCTACCAGGTTTCGGCATTCCCTGTTTCTAAAACAAAAGACGCTCGTTTTCCACTCAGATCTTTACACTGGAATGTTCTCTTTGCCAGGAATGTTTTTTCCCAACATCACATTCCTCCTCCTTCACCATTCCATTCTCTGTTCAAAAAAGTCTTCCCTGACTACTCACCTATGTACCACTGCCTCCAGCTTCTACCTCAGCCTCTTACTCAGCTTTATTCTCTGGAGAGCATAATTTGAAACCCTATCACTTACTTGCTCATCTGTTAACCTTCCCTGTGTAATATTTCTTCCCCTAGAAGGTAAACTCCACTTGGCTGACCACCACCTGCCCAGCAGCTAGAACAATGTAGTGGGTACACAATGTAGGGACTCCTCAAATTAAATTATTAATTGACAACATGAAGTGATCGGAAGAAAATGATGGACATATAAATATATACTTATCATAGCACTTAACTACAGCAGGGGATCCACTGCCTCACCGAAAATTCAAATTAGCCATTTAGGACTGTAAGTAGGTAAGAATTTGTTCCTTTGGCCAACAAATATTTCCTGAACACCTCTAACACAGGAGACAAGAGAGAGATGTGTGCCTGCCTCTGAGGTTATTTTTAAACTTGATGGAAGGTGGGTGACTGCACACCTGGAACATATAATAGAGAAAGGGTAAGTGCCACAAAAGTGTTTGGAAATTCAGAAGTTGAGATTGAGTAAGCTGCCATGTGGCAAAGGCCCTAAAGAATGAAAGACTGAAACTGTTAGTCGCTCAGTCGTGTCCAACTTATTGATGCCCCACAGACAGAAGGCAGTGGCACCCCACTCCAGTCCTCTTGCCTGGAAAGTCCCATGGATGGAGGAGCCTGGTCCAGGGCTGCTGTCCATGGGGTCGCGAAGAGTCGGACCCAACTAAGCGACTTCACTTTCACTTCTCACTTTCATGCATTGGAGAAGGAAATGGCAGCCCACTCCAGAGTTCTTGCCTGGAAAATCCCAGGGACGGCGGAGCCTGGTGGGCTGCCGTCTATGGGGTCGCACAGAGTCGGACACAACAGAAGCGACTTAGCAGCAGCAGCAGCAGACAGTAACCCACCAGGTTCCTCTGTCCATCAGATTCTCCCGGAAAAAACACTGAAGTAGGTTACTATTTCCTTCTCCAGGGGATCTTCCTGACCCAGGGATGGAACCTGGGTCTTTAAACTGACACAAAAGAGCAGTGGCATTTCAAGTGACTAAGACAGAACAAGCTGTGAAGATCTGTTGGGCAACTAGATTATATTTCAGACAGGCTGGAACATGAGTCCTGTGTAGAAAAAAATGAAGTTTAGAAAGACAGACAGGACCTAAATAGTGCAGGTCCTCAAATGAGTTGACTCGGTAGGTATTCAGGGCCTACGTATCCCGGTGTGATGACTGTAGGGATGTGTGGTGACTCCAGGACTTTCCTTCGGAAGGGATACCTGTTGGTCATGTTAGTCTCCTTCTGGGTTCAGGGGCTGCTCGGCAGACACTGCCAAGTTCTGGTTCATTAGAACCAGCTCACCGTTTAATCTTACCTTTGGCCAGTCGGTGGTATCCACCCAGTAGAGGGTGACTTTTCGGGTTCTCATGACTTCCTGGACTTTCCTGGGCAGCAACTTCTCCATCACCTGCTTAGGAGTAGGCGGCAGGCGCTGGGCATGGGCCTCGGAACCGGACACGAACTGCAGCAGCTCTCTCTGAGAGTGAGGACAGGGGGCCAGGAGGAAGACGGCGTTCACAAAGCCCCCGAGCGCAGACTCGGCCTCCCTGGCCTCGCCCTCCACGTCCAGCAGTCTCCTCCCGCTGTTACGCAGAATCGGCTTGGTGGGCGACGTGATCTCGGGCCGGTCCCACTGATAGTCTAGCAGCGTCTCCATGAGCGCGCTGTGAGTGTGGCTGGCCCTGGGCGCCGGGCCGGGCAGGTGGGCGCCCTGGGCGCCATCCCCGAGCCGGGCCTCCAGCTCCTCCTCAAAGTCCTCCCAGGAGCGGACCCCCAGCTCTCGGAAGTCAGAGACGCGGGAAGGCCGGCTCCGCGCCCCGTGAGAGTCAAAGAATCTGAAGGCCCAGCGGACCCTGGCCAGGCCGAACCGGCAACTCAGGTAAGTGAGAAGGCGCAGGGCGGCTCGCCGGACCAGGCTCTCACCAGCGACGCCTTCCGCGGTGTCCAGCAGCAGCATTACGTTGTGGCAGCAGGCCATGTCTCCCGCCCCACTGCCTCAGGGTTCGAGACAGGACCTGCGCCGCTCTCTCCTAGGCCCTTGCTTCAGGGAACCAGCGCCATCCTCCGCTTCTCTCAGGGACTCTGGTCGAAAAGCTCCCGCGCTCTCCAAGGGCCGCTGGCATTGGTGGAGCTAACTCCCAAACTCAGCTCCAATTGGTCGCTTGTCTTACGTAAGTTACGTGAGTAACTTTCATCCTTGGCGTTGATTGGAAGAGCGATGGAGAAGAACTCGGCTTGATTGGTGGAGGGCGGGACTATGGGCTGGACGCTTTGTTCCGGGAAAAACTTAACGTTCATTGGCCTGAGCCTCCGTTTTAAAATTTAAAGAGGTGGTGCCTGCGGCCTGTGTCTTTACGTTTCCATTTTCTGGAGCACTGTGCTTGTACGGGCGGAGAAGGCGGTGGCACCTTACTGCAGTACTCTTGCCTGGAAAATCCCATGGATGGAGGAGCCTGGTAGGCTGCAGTCCATGGGGCAGCTGAGAGTCGGACACGACTGAGCGACTTCACTTTCACTTTTCACTTTCATGCATTGGAGAAGGAAATGGCAACCCACTCCAGTATTCTTACCTGCATAATCCCAGGAACGGGGGAGCCTGGTGGGCTGCCGTCTATGGCGTCGCACAGAGTCGGACACGACTGAAGCGGCTTAGCAGCAGCAGCAGCAGCAGTGCTTGTGCGGGAGGTATTTACTAACACCTTGAAAATAGTAGGAGAAGACAATTTGGGGTAGTTTGAACTGATTTGTAAGCCACCTAGACTTTCTATGGAGTGGGATTTGAAGACGAAAACAAGCTTTCTCTAATTTCAGAAAAAAATATTATAAATTAAAAGTTCAGTCTCTTTGCCCTAGTTTCTAGGCGTTTCTGTTGAAGAAGGTAATTGAAGATTGGAATAAAAGTTTAACTTGAGGGAAAAAAAGGAAACAGCTTGAGAATGATTAATTAAGTTATGGTACAGTTCCAAGGGGAACATCATGCAAATTTTAATGTTTTTATACGTAATGTTAAATGGAGAAAAAGACCGCAAAACCACACATGCAATGAGATCCCAAAATTTTCTGTCTACCTGCATATATATTTTTAAACTGTTAATACTGTGTAGGGAGAATTTAAGTGTATCTGGTAATAAGATGGTGATGGTTTTAATGATTTGTTTTGGCTTTTTTTTGTTGCATTTTCCAAGTTTTCTACAATTCTATATTTTTTATTTTGCCTTTACATTCTAGGAAAATATTCTTTTTTAAATATATTTGTTTTAAATTGAAGGATAATTGCTTTACAATACTGTGTTGGTTTCTGCCATACATCAGCATGAGTCGGCCATAGGTATACATATGTCCCTTCTCAGGGAGAATATTCTTAAAAGGATTCTTCTGTTCCAAATAGCAGAATCCTCAATTGTAGACAAAGTTGTGGCTCTAGATCCTAGAGATTCTTATTGTTGGTTCTAACAGCAGAGGAGAATCTAAACTTTCTAGCTAGAACTGGGCTACCTTAAATAGTCTTCCAATCCTGAGAGTCTCTGAGCCAATTGCCTCAAGAAAGACCACCAATGATGCTTTGTAGATACATTCCTGGACATTTCCCGATCCATCAACTGTCAGAGCAACAAACATTTTTTTACTGTTAATGTGTCAAGTGAAAGTCAGTCAGTCCTGTCTGACTCTTTGGGGCCCGATGGACTGTAGACTGTCAGGCTCCTCTGTCCATGGAATTCTCCAAGCAAGAATACTGGAGTGGGTAGCCAAACGCTTCTGTAGAGGATCTTGCTTACTAAAAGTACGCACACCTGTTCATTATTCATTCAGTAAATAATCATTGCAGGGAACAAAAGAGCTAACTGTCCTTGCCCTGGGAAGCTTACATTCCAGTAGGGAGAGCCAAAGAAGGAAGTAACATATATGTTAGGTGGTGATAAAAACTAGTCGAATTAGGTGGAAAAAGTAACCTGAGTAGGTAGCAGTATGCAGTTTCAAATGGGGCAGTCAGGGAAGCCACTTGGACACAAAGGGAGAGAGGCCCTGTGAACACCGGGGAACAGAGTGTTTCAGGAAGAGGGAAGAGCAGGTGTAAAGGTCCTGGGACAGAATTTTGCTCCCTATTCACCAAGCTAATTTCTAAAGAGTTATTATTAGACTCTTGCTTTGACAAATAGGAAACTGAAGCTCAGAGCAATTGAAGAGTCTCTGTGATTTTATACACAGCAGAATCACAAATGGGATCAAATTCAGATTCCAAAAAGCAGGTTCCCAGGGTACAATACTTGCAACCTAGATTGAAAAATCAGCTTCATAAGGAGGGGCTTATTACAGAATACTTTTAAGAGTAAAGTTGATTGGTTAGGGCTTCATTTAAAACAATGACAGGGATCTGGCTATTCTGCATTTCTTCTCCCCGCTGCACTCAACAATCCCCCTTAAAGTTTCTTTATTTAATATTTGTTTCTCTTTCTCTCCCTGTCTTCTACTCTTTTATTGGGTTGGCCAATATACCCCATTTGTATTCAAGGTCGGAAGAAGAGAGCAGATCTCAAGGCAAGAAAGCAGAGCTTTCACAGAATCCATCCCACCATCAGATTTTGACTTCAGTCTCAGTGGGTCACACACCACTACCTCTAGCTGCGAGGGAGCCTGGGGAACTTGGGAAGACCAACTGAGAGGTCTGTGTTGGATGGATCATTTTCACAGATGCTGAAGTTACCAAGAATGATGACAGGGGCAGTGGTAGAGAGAGACAGAGCCTGTGGCCCAAATGCTCAGTGAACGAGATAAGGATCTACAGATGACTGTGACAAGGAGGTAGGGTATGGTTTAACGTCAGAAAGCCTGGGGTTTTATGGAGAAGGGAAGAGTAGGACAGCTTCCCCCCACCTGCAAGCCAGGTGAATGAGTGGTGTGAGAGGGAAAACGGCCTGTACCTGGGGAAACTACATTGGAA
This sequence comes from Capricornis sumatraensis, assembly GCF_032405125.1. Taxonomy (NCBI): domain Eukaryota; kingdom Metazoa; phylum Chordata; class Mammalia; order Artiodactyla; family Bovidae; genus Capricornis; species Capricornis sumatraensis. The sequence continues at coordinate 26,794,282 of NC_091087.1, read as the reverse complement.
ATAGTATCAGCAGGCATTAGCCGGGTTTCCAAAACAGCAGGAAGGTGAAGATCTGAGGACATAGATAAGTTTGTTCACGGTACACTGCCATTCCAGCAAACACTATAGGGGGTCAAGGAAGGGTGGAAGATGGGGTCTTAGGGGAAATACGGAGCTGTAAGGGGTTAAAACCCAGGTGATGAAGGTTAACCTGGGAAGCCTGGAAAAAGAAGGGCTGAGGGTTCAGTGCAGGACTCAGAAACCATGCTAGGTATTTAAAGCAGGAGGAGTGTAATACATGCATTGAATATCGACCTAAGAGTGGAGGGAGACAACCTCTCTCTATAGTAAGACAATATGGCAGCAAGAGAAGCCCACATATTTAGAGAGTGCACCACAATGGGAAGCCTGAGCACCACACACACAGAGTAGTCCCCACTCGCTGCAGATAGAGAAAGCCTGCATGCAGTGACAAAGACCCAGTGCAGCCCTAAGTAAATAAGTAAAGAAACATCCTCTCATACCCTTAAAAAAAAAATTCCACTCCCCACTTGGCCTTCTCTGATGCTACTCTGACCAAGGAGGGGGCCACCTCATCATGTCCAAGTCTGGAGTTGTAGACTCCCACTCAGCCTTTTCTTACGGGGCTAAGCCATCACTTTGTGGTTGTTTTTTTTAAATTCTGGCCAGACGGAAGTGATTTATTATTGCCTAAAAGTTTTCTCTCTTACTAGCCTGCCCCTTTCCTGGTCTTTTGACTAGAGAGAGCTGGTTTTGTTGCTGTTGGGGTTTTTTGGCCTACATCCTTTGGTCTATTAGATTGCCACTTCTCCAGTACCCAGTTAGATATGAAAGGCATAAAGGAAACCCAGAGTACACACTGCTATGTCATTTTTTGGGTCTCAAGAGGTCTGGCCAGTCTGCCTCTTCTTGCAAACTCTCAGGATATTCTTGTTTGTTTATATAGAATGTCCAGGGGAACTTGAGCTTTTACTAGTCAGAGACTAGGAATAAATATGTCTACTCCATTTTGTCTGGAACCAGAAGTCAGGAGTCATTGTTTTTATTAAAACATCACATTGCACTGTATTTGAAAAGCGAAAGTGGTAGTCTATCAGTTGTGTCTGACCCCTTTTGACCCCATGGACTGCAACCAGCTGGGCTCCTCTATCCATGGAATTCTCCAGACAAGAAAACTGGAGTGGCTTGCCGTTCCCTTCTTCAGGGGATCATCCCGACCCAGGGATTGACTCCAGGCCTCCCACATCGCAGGCAGATTCTTTACCACTGAGCCACCAGGGAAGCCCTGTTGTACTGTATTTAAGCTATCTCTTTCAGAGTTTGTTTCACATCCACGGTGAGGGCAAGAACTGTGTTTTATTTGTCTTTGCATCCCTAGTGTCTAGAAGAGTAGCAATCAGTTATTTTTTTACTGTGCTATTCCCTTTTATTTTTCAAATTTATTTATTTTTAATGGATTATTGCTTTATAGCATTGTGTTGGTTTCTACCAAACATCAACATCAATTTTTTTTTCATGGAATTGTGGATGGAAACAGAGTTTGCAGCCTGGTGGGCTGCAGTCCATGGGGTCGCTAAGAGCCGGGCACGACTGAGCGACTTCACTTTCACTTCTCACTTTCATGCATTGGAGAAGGAAGTGGCAATCCACTCCAGTATTCTTGCTAGGAGAATCCTAGGGACGGAGGAGCCTGGTGGGCTGCCATCTATGGGGTCGCACAGAGTTGGACACGACTGAAGCAACTTAGCAGCAGCAGCAGCAGCAGCAGCAGTATGTTATCAGCATCTTTGTACTTCCCCAAAGGATGTTACGAATTTGTGCAGATACAGATATATTACCACCAGAGGGCAGTAGCAGCAACACTTCATTAAGGGCTCTGAAGCCTACACACCCTGCTCCAGAATGAAAACTTTCCCCACAATTGCTTCTGTCTTAGTTTGTGTGAGAAAAGCTGAAGTCTGGGACCTTAATGTGCTTGGGCCTCGCAGGGGGAAAGAAAAGGACCTGACAAAGCTGCACTTGGAGCACATGGGGAGGAGTTATATATTTCCAGCATCTAGAGTTGACAGAAAGTGAAGAGGAACTAAAGAGCCTCTTGATGAAAGTGAAAAAGGAGAGTCGAAAAGCTGGCTTAAAACTCAACATTCAAAAAGCTAAGATCATGGCACCTGGTCCCATCATTTCATGGCAAATAGATGGGGAAACAATGGAAACAGAAGCAGACTTTATTTTCTTGGGCTCCAAAATCACTGCAGATGGTGACTGCAGCCATGAAATTAAAAGACACTTGCTCTTGGAAGAAAAGCTATGCCAAACCTAGACAACATATTAAAAAGCAGAGACCTTACCTTGCCAACAAAGGTCCAACTAGTCAAAGCTATAGTTTTTCCAGTAGTCATGTATGGATGTAAGAGTTGTACTATAAAGAATGCTGAGCACTGAAGAATTGATGCTTTTAAACTGTGGTGTTGGAGAAGAGTCTTGAGAGTCCCTTGGACGGCAAGGAGATCCAACCAGTCCATCCTAAAGGAAATCAGTCCTGAATATTCATTGGAAAGACTGATGTTGAAACTGAAACTCCAATACTTTGGCCACCTGATTCGAAGAACTGACTCATTGGTAAACCCCCTGATGCTGGGAATGATTGAAGGAAGGAGAAGGGGATGACAGAGGAAGAGATGATTGGATGGCATCACTGACTTGAAGAACATGAGTTTGAGTAAGCTCCAGGAATTGGTGATGGACAGGGAAGCCTGGTGTGCTGTAGTCCATGGGGTCCCAAAGAGTCGTACACGACTGAGCGACTGAACTGAGAGGGACGGTCATGCATCTAGAGGGACACGCCTCGCAATATTTCACAGGCATTATTCCCTCCCTTTTATAGATGAAGAAACTGAGGCTCAGAAGGCCTCTCACAGCTAGTAAGAGGAAGTTCTGAAGCTCTTACCCTACTTCCTCCAAGAGGGTCAAGGCCAGCCTCCTCCCTGTGATGGAAAGAACAAGAGAAGGAACCTCCCTGGGCAGTGGACCCAGACCAGCCCCACACCAACAAGCCTCTTTGCTTCAAGTGTGTTCCTCCTCTTTATTTAATGGGGTGATAATCCACTCTGCTTTTAAGAGCTGTATGATCTTGGGCCAGGGTCAGTGCAAAGTGCAAAAATGTGGGACCCCTTTAAAAAAATTTTTTTAATTCAAAACAGCAACAACAGAGCATTAAACCAACACAGGACCCTTCTAAGCATGAGGGCCTGTGTGATTTTGCAAGTCATTTGTCCCTGATGCCAGCTCTATCTAGAGCAATAATAGAAATAATGAAATAATAATTGGTTCCCTCTTTGGGGTGGGCTTCCCAAGTGGCACTAGTGGTGGAAAAAAAAAACAAAACCCCGCTGTAAGAGACGAGGGTTCAGTCCCTGGGTAAGGAAGATTCCCTGGAGGAGGAAATGGCAACCCACTTCAGTATTCTTGCCTGGAAGATTCTGTGGACAGAGGAGCCTGATGGGCTACATACAGTTCATGGGGTCGCAAAGAGTCAGACATGACTAAGTACGAATGTGCTGGATTTTTGGGGTCCTACTTTATACTAAATTCTGCCTGTCCCTTTAAATATTTTATTACTTTTAACTCTTCTGAGATTACTTTTTTCTCCCCGCTGTGTGTTTTTATCTCTGCAATGGGGAGGTTGGACTAGACTGGTAGTTCTTAACCCTGGTTACACATTAGAAGCACCTGGGGACTTTTAAACAATACCTAAAGCTGGCCATACCCCCACAGATTCTAACTGAACTGGATTGAGGTTGCAGGTTGGAAATTTTTACTGGCAGTGACATGAAGAATAGGTGTCCTTGGTGGGTCTGGGTAAAGGGCAGGTCTTTGGGGACATTGTTTCTCCTCCACAGCATTTGTCCATCCATCCATTCTGTCCGGGGTCACAATACTCCAGTGTTACCTGTGCGGGGGGAAGCCATCCATTGGTAGCAGTGGACAAGGGGGCAGGCTGGGACTGCCCTGGGGGCTGACCCTGACTTGCTCACGCCTGCCCTCTACCTGGACGGCTCCCGAAGCGGACAGCAAAGTGCTCAGTCCCTGGGAAAGGGCCTGCAGGGAGGCATTTCTGCTCTGTGGTTCCTGCTGACCACGTCTGCACCGCCAGGAGGAGCAGTCACATGGGGTGCTGGCATAAGCATGCTTTCTCCACATCCTGGACATGGTACCCTTGACTGTCTCCAGTGAGCCAGGACCCAGAATGCAGTCTCTCAGGGAGCTGGGGCTGCAGGACCGGCTGGGGCAGATTTACCCCTCAGCTTCGGCATAGGGTCTGGCTCCTAAGGCCTGGCTTCTTGAAGGAATAAAAGACATGTATTCATTCACAGTTCTGCTTTGATGATTGGTGGGTAGGTTACTCAGATCCACCCTCATAGAAAACAAAAACAATCAAAACGTGTCATACCTTAAAGTTGCTGAAGACCCGAGAAGACCCAGAGGAGCAACTGCCCAAGAGGAGGAGTCCAACAGAAGACCCCTCTCTCCCCATGGAGCTGGACTCCCAGGAGACGACATTTTCAGGTGACCCAGAAAGGACCTCCCTCCTCCAGCCTCGGGAATGACAAGGAAGGTGGTTCTGGTGCCGAGCAGGAGAAGGAGCAGGTGAGGACCCCAGTGGGTCCAGGCATGTCAGCCCGTGACCTTGGTTCAAGGTGACCCTATCCATAACACCCTCAGATGAGTGGAGAATGCAAGTGCCAAGTCTTTCCAGATAAGGACACCTTCTTCCCAGGCTTCGGAACTGCCCCACGGGTTATGGAAGAGTGGTGGCCGTTATGGAAGAGCGCCAGGCACACCAGGATGAAGGACAGCTGGAGGAGAACCAGCAGAAGTGACCCCCTCAGCTTTGGGATTCTGAAAGGATTTGATGGGTAATAAATCTAATAAATCAGCTAAGCTCATCTCATTTAGAGAAATGAACCTCAAGATAGAAAGGTCCTGCAAAGGACAGGAAACAATTAAAGAAAATGACACAGCCAACTTGGAAAAGAACCAAACAGAACGAGCAGAAATAAAACAGTGTCATAACGAGAAGCGAAAATACAACAGACGCGTTTGAAGACACTTGGCCTCTTCAGGAAAAGGAGACACGTGGCCACACAGCAGGGGCATGCTGATAATGTATGCAGGCCCCTGCCCAACCCCCTGCTCTCCAGGAAGAAACCCTGATCTGTAGCTGCATCATTTGCCAATTTCTGTGGTGTAAATACTCCCGCCGTGGCCTGTTTCATGTACCAAAGGGTTAACACCTGGCTGGCAGAATTCCCGATGAGCCAGAGAGAGCACACAACCGGCCTAGAGACATGGGAGGACATCAAAACCGCAACCAGAGGGGCACAGATTTCAGCCCGACTACCTGGGACCAGGGAAGAGCCATCCTTGGGGAACTTTAAAGACAAGACTCTTAAAACATGTCCAGAATTCACTTAATAACTTTGCCATTTCCTTCTCCAGTTTAGAACAAGTACGCTTCCACAAAACCAAGAGAGGCTCAAAGGGAGCCAGGTGGGGTGTAGAAAAGCCTCAGCACTTAAGACTCTAAAGACATAAAAACTTTACAACCAAAGAAATGAATGTGTAATGGTGGAATTATGAATAGAGACATGAATAGCTTCGGGACTAGACAATGGCCCCTGACGCCTCACTGTCGGAGAGGCTCATGGCATAGGCACTAAGCCTGGGGGTAGGAGTGAGATGGAGGCTGAAGACCACATTTTGTTGTTGTTCAGTCACTAAGTCACGTCCGACTCTTTGAGATCCCATGGACTGCAACACACCAGGCTTCCCTGTCCTTCACCACCTCCCAGAGCTTACTCAAACTCATGTCCATTGGCTCCGTGATGCCATCAAACCATCTCACCCTCTGATGCCCCCTTTTCCTCTTGCCCTCAATCTTTCCCAGCATCAGGATCTTTTCCAATGAGTCAGCTCTTCACACGGGTTGGCCAAAGTATTGGAGCTTCAGCTTCAGCATGAGTCCTTCCAATGAATATTCAGGGTTGATTTCCTTTAGGATTGACTGGTTTGATGTCCTTGCAGTCCAAGGGACTCTTAAGAGTCTTCTCCAACTCCACAGTTCAAAAGCATCAATTCTTTGGCACTCAGCCCTCCCGACAGTCCAGTTCTCACGGTTCAGGGCAAAGAGTCTGATGTGAGAACACAGCACCCACGTTCAACTGCCCCTGTTGGGCCCAGTGGCCTTGATCTCCTTGCCCCACCTCTCAGAGCCTCAGTTCCTTCCTTGGGTAAAGGGATCTGACCCTTTTACCACAAGCCAGGTCAGGATGCCCACAGAAGGTGGGGTGGGGATGGGGCTTTGCATCCAGGCTGACAAGTCCCTGAGAACATCTGTTGCTGCATTATCCTTACATATGGAGTTGTTGAAATTAGACCTGAGGTGCCCCTAAGTCGAGAACCCCCACTCCAATGTCCAGGCTATGGGGACGGACCCCCACCCCCCAACTCCATGCTCATCACCACACTTAGCCAAGTCTGGGAACTGTCTCAGACACCAGCTCATGCCCACAAAGCCTCAGCTGGAAACTGCAAGAAACATGCCCCTCTCCCCTGTCCCGTGTCCATGGCAACCCTGCCCACCTCCCCAGCAGGTGAAAGCCCCTCCATTCTAAGGTGGAAAAACCAAGGTCCCGAGTGGGGAAGCCACTTGCCTGAGGCTGCTCAGCCTTCATGAAGTGGCCGGGCTGGGTCCGGACCTGCACACATGGCCACACGGGCTGTGTGGGGTCTGAGCCTCTCTGGGAGCTCAGGTACCCTTACCGCCTGACCAGCCATCCTGGAGTCTGGTGTGGAGGTGGCTCCCGCCCTCCAGTAGGCAGTTGCTCGCTTGCTTTTCAAAAAAGCAATATCCAAAAGACGGGAAACAGATACCGCCACGGCCCACACCAACTCCGGGAAGGAATGAGGAGAAACTACAGCCTGCCAGCCGTGGGGTGCGGTGGCGAGCCCTGAACGGCAGCTTGAAAGCAAACTGACCTTGTAGGGTTCACATGTCCGCGGCCTTAACAACTGGCCAAATCCGGAGTCAAGTTCAACATCAGGGAGGTGTGGGCCTCGGTCACCCCCAGTACATAGTCGGGATTTTCCTGTGTGGCTTTTCAGCAATTACCAGTGGACATACATAATGCCCTGGCTTTGAGTCTGCCCTTGAAAAATGCTGATGGGTTTCAGTTACAAGGAAACATGTTGGCCCACAAGCTGCTCTTGTCCATTTCCTGGGAACCCTGGCCACTAACCCCACAGCCATCGGAGGGACAGAGCAGTGGGGAACGGGCGGAAGAGGCGCTCCTGCAGAAGGCAGGCCTGGGCCACCTGCCTCCAGGACCTTTTCCTCCCATTTCCATCCTGTCTGCTGTCCCAGGGGTCTCTGACATGACATCCCTCCTGGACCCTCATGTGTGAAACTGACTTCGGGGGTCGTCTCTGGATTAAGGGGTCAGATCCTGATTTGACAATGAGGGCCCCTCTCGTTGGTGGCTGGGGAAGCAACTTTTAAGCTGAGGTCCTCTGGGCCCACGGTGCCTGGCGGAGGGTCGGGGGGCAAGTGGGTCACCTGTGGTCACAGCCAGTTGGCCAGGCTCAGCCTCCATCCATCCTATACGCAAAGTTATGAGCATGTTTCTTCCAGACCCACCACTTCCCCCTCCACTGGGTTCCTGACCCAGGCACCCAGTGCTGTGTATGGGTCTCTGTCTGGGGTACATCTGGGGCACTGGACAGGGGATTGGGGACTTGCATAGACACTGGAGTCGGGGGCCTTCCTTGGGGAAGTTTCTGACAGTTCCTGGGAAACAGGCCTGCACGCTCCTCGCACCTCTAAGCATGGACCAGGGTCAGCAGTTTATACACCCTGGGACCAGCTGAGAAGCGCACTGTGGGGCACTCCTAGACCTGCTAAAAGTCAGAACCTGCATCTTGACGACCTCAGGGGCTTCCGTGCACACCCCGGGACCCTGCACCGAGGCAGCCAGGCCAAGGCTTGGTCCCCACCAGACCACCTGCCCTGCTCAGCTCTCCAACCACACCCATCCATGGCTGTACTCGAGGGGTCCTGCATGAGCTCCCCCCATTCCTGGGATGACTGCTTGTGTGTCAAGACTCAGCTTTGTAGCGGGGTGAATGGTGCCCTCCAAAAGAGACACCCACATCCCAACTCCCCATATTTGCCAGGGGGCCTTTATTCGTAAATCGGGTCATTGCAGAGGAAATCAAGTTAGATAAGGTTACAGTGGATTAGGTGGGCCTTATGCAGAATGATGGGTGTCTTTATAAGAAGAGAAGAGACACAGAGAGAGGAGGAGGCCATGTGAGGAGGAAGCAGAGGCTGAGGGGATGTGGCCACAAACCCAGGAACACCTGGAGCCCCAGAAACTGGAAGAGCTGGGAGTGACGCTCCTCCAGAGCCCAGGTCGGGGGGCCTGGTCCTGCTGACCCTTGACTTTAGACTTCTGGCCCCCAGAACTGGGAGATTGTCGATTAGTATTGTTTTAAGCCTCCCCACCACCCCAGTTTGTGGTCGTCGGTATCAGAAGCCCCACCTGGGACACTCAATGTTCTGTGTCCCTAAGATCCACCAATCGACCGCTACCTCAGCCAGGCCAGTCTTCCCCCGGTCATCACGGGATGTCTTCTCAACAATAAACCTCCTGACTCGGGAGAAAGGCTCACGCTGCACACAGGGGCCCCATCTGTGTGGGGCTCAAAGCCCATGTTGCCTCAGAGCGGCTCAGCCTCACACACCTGCTGGCCCAGGGGGAGCAAAGGGGGTCACACACCTCTGAGCCCCTGTGCCCTCCACACCCTGCCCAGTCATAACTGCAGACGACCGGGCCCGCAGACATTTCAGGAGGGCAGACTTGCTTATCTGCCCCCACTGCTCTTGCTTCCCTGTCCTTTTGCATCCCCCCACCCCTGCTTCTGGGCTTCCCTTGGGCCTCCCTTGGAGCTCAGCGGGTAAAGAATCTGCCTGCAATGCAGGAGACCTGGGTTCGGTCTCCTGGGAAAGGCTACCCAGTCCAGTGTTCTGGCCTGGAGAATTTCATCGACTGTATAGCCCATGGGGTCGCCAAGAGTTAGACATGACTGAGCGACTTTCATTTCCTTCATCCTTGCTCCTGGTCCAGCCTGTCCAGCTGGCCCTCATGTTTGGGCCCGGGGGACACTGGTGACATCTGGGGACATTTTCAGTTGCATTTATGAATGCTGCAAGATATTAAATGCCAACAACACCAAGGCTGAGAAATCCCACTTTAAGACTCTTCATCTTTTGGAGGTCATTGTTTGAGTATCCAATGGAGTCCATGGATTTCTTTCTCCCTGGGGAAGCATGCAGAAGCCCCAATTTTGTTTCACAGTGGGCAAGGTAGTGTGACTGGGCTCTCTCCGAGGCTATTTGGTTCCCCAAACCTTCTCACTTCTTGTAATCAGAGCACACCCGGGAATGAGTCTTCCCTGACATCTCTCCACGACTCAGGTTGGTGTGGACCCGCACACACCCCGCACGCTGCCTGTGCCCAGTGGCCGCTGAATAGACTCTGGTCTCGAGCAGGGGCAGGCAACAGGCTTCCTGGGGACTGATTCATCTCAGGGGAAAGCTGAGGGTTGCAGGGGCCATGGAAAAGTCGGTAATGATATGAAGACACCACAGGAAGATGGCTCATGCTCAGCTCCAGCTTTTTTGAAATCTTGAACCATTTAGTTTATGCCAATAACAGTTTCACCTAAAAAGGGCCCAATCAGAGACTTCCCTGGTGGTCCAGCGGTTAACACTCTGCCTTCCAATGCAGGGAGAGTGGGTTCAATCCCTGGTTGGGGAACTAAGATCACCGCATGCCTCGAGGGGTGGCCCCCAAACTTTGTTTAAAAAAGCCCACTCAACTGCTGAAAAACTTTTAAGGCTATAGAACCAAATTATCACTGATGTTTGGGGTCACCGTGACCTTGTGATTTGTATTAATAATAAGAAATACATTTTTGGTCTTTGCCCCCGGTCCTGGCACAGAGCTCCTAAAACTCTGGCAATTACCGAAGTGGGGAGAGCAGTCAAGGTGTCTCTTGTTAGGTGAATGAGGTGGCTTTTCCGGAGAGTGCCTCCTTTCCAAAGGGGGGGCGCTGCTTGCCAGGGCAACTAAGCACATGGTTAAGGATTGGAATTTCCGATCCCTCCTCTGCCCCGCTCCTCCCCTGACCATGTCTGGGAAAGCCAAAAGGGCTTCTGGTTGAAGCAATCACCAACAGCCACTGATTTAATCAATTGTGCTTGTGTGATGACTCCTCCATAAAAATCCCCAAACAGGGTCTGGACAGCTTCTGGGTTGAGGAACACATGCAGATTTGGGGAAAGTGAGGCTCGGAGAGCGTGAAGTTCCGTGCCTCCCCCCACCCCCCACACGCCCTGTCCTATGTATCCCCCTGCATCTGCTGTTCCTGAGTTTATGACCTTTTACAATAAGGCTGTGATCTACTAGGCAACATGTTTCTCTGAGTTCCGCGACCACTCAAAAAATTAATAGAACCCAAAGTCATTAGAACCTCTGAACGGGTAGCCAGTGGGTCGGAGCGCAGGTGACAATCTGGGCTTGCAAATGATGGCTGGAGTGGGGGGAGAGTCTTGTAGGGCTGGGCCTTTAACCTGTGGGGTCTGGAACTACCCCCAGATAGGCAGGGTCCACACTGAGTTAAGTTGCAGGACCCCCAGCTGCTGTCACAGAAGTGCTGGGTGATGCCGGGGAAACAACACATGCATGTTGGAACTGGAAGAAGCCTCGTCACTTACTAGCAGAACTCGATCTTTCCTGGTGGCCATAACCAATGTCTTTATGCTTGATGTTTATTTCAAAGTCAGAAGATTTAAAGAAGATATGTGTGGTGAAGGATTTAACTGGACTTGGAAAGGCTCTTCTTTCTCCTTTGTGAGTGTGGCCATTCCATTATCATATGAGCAATAATGATACATGACTGAATATTCACATCACCAATGAGAACTTCCCGAGTGCCAGACTCTAAGTGAAGTACTTTAGAATAACCCAGTGATGTAATGAGTTGTTTCCCAGACGGTTCAGCAGAAAAGAACCCGCCAGCCAGGGTAGATTGTGAAATGCAGGAGACCTGGGTTCAGTCCCTGGGTGGGGAAGATCCCCTGGAGGTGGAAATGGCAATCCATTTCCGTATTCTTGCCTGAAAAATTCCACGGATAGAGGATCTTGGGTGCCACAGGGCTGCAAAGAGTTGGACACGAATGAGCACCTGCACATGCACACAGTCGTGCAAATACTGTTGGTATCTCTGTTTGACAAATGGTGAGACATCATTGCTGTTGTTGTTCAGTCATCCGATTTTGTCTGATTCTTTGTGACCCCATGGACTATACACTCCAAGGAACTGTCTAGGCCAGAATACTGGAGTGGGTAGTGGTTCCCTTCTCCAGGGGATTTTTCTGATTCCCCGCATATTGTAAGAGTCAACTTGAGAATTCTTGTTTTTTATTTCATTTCAAATAGCCTTTGCGTATCTGAAAGGACAGTGTAGGTACTTTCGAGATGTATTCTGCAAAACAAAGCCCTTTTGGCAAATGTGGTCATGATCTCCAGGTCGGCATTGCTGTGGTAAGTGTCACATCTCAGCCAGAAGCCAGATCCTAAGCCCTTCCTCTGGCAGAAACAAATTCACAAAATAAGCCAAGAAAGGGAGCTGGAAAAACAAACCACACCAACAACCAGAAACTCATCCCTCATGAGACAAAGCTAGGGAAAAAGCCAATATCCTTGTGGCCCCAAAACCCTCTTGGCAATGAATGTTCAGTAAGGAAGAGACGAAACATATCAAGTTCTAAGGAGAGGCAATGCCCATGGCCAGTGTGGTTTAGCAACGGCCTGACTGCTCAGATGTAGACACACACCAATGTAAACCCTCTGCAGACAGCAGTGATGGTCATCACCATAGTAAGTGTTTACTCTGGTGACAACCTGCCCTGGGCACCACATAAGGGAGCAGACCTGATTCTCTTCCTCTGCCCCCACACCATTCACTCATGAAGGCAGCTCAGGTGCTATCGAGCCCTGCCTGCCTGTCTGGCTCGTCCATGAGCTGTGACCACCTCCAGGGAAGGACTCCACCTTCTCTTCTCTCTGCACCATGAACCTGCACACAGGGGGCCTTCAGAACCTCAGGAGACTCACCCCACCCACACTATAGCCAGAACCCTCGCCAGGCATTAAAACAGCTGTGGAGTCACTTTGGCCTAAGCCCTGGTTACGGATCCCTGCAACCTACTACAGCCTCTACAGCGTGAATGATCAGGTCCTTTATACACAGATTCCTGGCTGTGAGATTCGAGCTTTGGATTCATTGTCAGCTCTGTCCCTCCCGTGGCAGCCAGGTGGGCCGCGATGCAGACAAAGGAGCTCATGAGCTGAGTTTCAAGGGAGGCGTTGAAAGGACAGCGATGGATGCAACCTGTTGCAAACTGAGGGAGGGTCCCTACGTGTCTCAGAAAAGGCCTCTGGTGTGCAGGTGTGGAGGAGGGCTCCCACGGTGCAAAGGAAGGAGAGGTACTCAGGGGCAAAGGCTCGTGGCCTCTCCTGTAGCAGCTCCACTTGGTAGCTCGTGAACAGTGGACAGCCAATGTGGTCACATGAGTGTGACTCTTATTCCCTCACAAAGCAAGAGAAAGGGGGCAGGGTATGGCAGAACCCGGAGGGTGTGGTGGGGTGGATGAAGGGAGGTGTCCTTCCTCTCTTCAGTGCAAATTGCTTTTGTGAGTCTCAGAGCTTCCAGACGGCAGTTACCGAGTCAGGTCCCCACAGTATCCAGTGTGGGCTGGGTGCCTTAGCCCCTGTCACATGGACAAGCCACACCATATGGCTGCCCTGGGTTCTCACAGCAGGATCTGGGGAGTTTGTCTAGGTGCACACTTCCTTGCTGTAGCTGTGTTACCTGTTAGCCGCTTCTCTGAGCCCCAGTTTTGTCCTCTAGAAAAAAGACATCGATTGCTACCTTAGCAGGTTGCTACCTTAATCCTGTGAAGACTAATTAGGGTAATCCTACAATTAATAGCTGGCCTTAAGAGATATCAATGAATAGCTGGCCTTAAGAGATACTGCGCTTCCCTGATAGCTCAGCTGGTAAAGAATCCTCTTGCCATGCAGGAGTCCCAGGTCTGATTCCTGGGCTGGGAATCCTGATCCACTGCAGAAGGGACAGGCTACCCACTCCAGTATTCATGGGCTTCTCTTGTGGCTCAGCTGGTAAAGAATCTGCCTGCAATGCAGGAGACCTGGGTTCAATCCCTGGACTGGGAAGATCCCCTGGAGAAGGGAAAGGCTACCCACTCCAGTGTTCTGGCCTGGAGAATTCCATGAACTGTATAGCCTATGGGGTCACAAGAATCATACACCAATGAGGGACTTTCACTTCATTTTCAAGAGATATGACCTGAATCCAGATTAAACTGGTGTCTCCAAGTGTCATCTGGCATTTCTTCCCTGAAGCCAGCCAAAACCCACACAGCTGCATTTCCAGGGTCTCCACTTAGCCAGCTGGACAGAAAACCCAACATGGTTCAAACAAGCTGACAGGCAAGCAGGAGAGGACTCACAGGCAGACCGCTTCCCTCCGGTTTCAGGTGGAGCTCCGGGACCACAGCAGGAACCGGCGCTCTCAACCCCCGGGCTCAGCAATGCCCTCATTCTCAGGCCAGCAGCTCTGCCCTCATGGGCTCAGGAAGGTCACCAACTGCCCCAGGCTGACCTCACGCCCCTCCCACTGCTGGAGCCTGACCTCACCCAGCCCCACCCCTTCTGGCAGAAGGCGAGCTCCTCTTCCCTTGCTTCCAGTCCTGAGCCAATCACGGTGGCCAGGAGGGATAGAACACACCGATTGGCCAGGTTCAGGTCATGTGACCATACTCTCCAGGACACGGGTGAGTTGCTCCCCGTGTCAGCGGTGGGGACAGTGCGATGCCCAAGAGCAGGGCTGAGAGTCCAGTCACTGTGTCCGTGTGCTCAGTGTCCTGGGACGTGCCTGCGCATCCTCTCTACACACCACTTTGTCCTCTGCAGGCAAAATATTCATGACACACCTCTTTCTTTCCCAAGCGCTGTTTCACGCACCCACATTCAAGGGAGCAGGGCCTTCTGTTTGAAGATAGGTTATGAGATCCTCTCTTGACCTCTGGGCTTGGTACTTGCATCATGTTAGAATAATTTATTCAGTCTAAAACCCCCCACAAGCACCACCACATGCTGCTTTGCGTATTCAGGATTCTTAGCTGTTCTGAGTTGAGGGCATGGCCCACGGGCCTCCCAGAGGGAATGAATTTTGTCCAAGGAAGCACCTGAGAGGCTGAATCACTGAATCACTTTGCTATACACCTTAAACAAACAAATTATTGTAAATTAACAATACCTGAACTTAAAAGATATTCCTTCATCCAAAATTGTTCGAAATTCTGTAAGGTTTTTCTTTCAGTCGTTGGTTCTTCAGTTCAATTCAGTTCAGTTCAGTTCAGTTCAGTTCATTTCAGTTCAGTCGCTCAGTCGTGTCCAACTCTGCGACCCCATGAACTGCAGCACGCCAGGCCTCCCTGTCCATCACCATCTCCCGGAGTTCACTCAAACTCACATCCATCTAGTCGGTGATGCCATCCAACCATCTCATCCTCCGTCGTCCCCTTCTCCTCCTGCCCCCAATCCCTCCCAGTATAAGGGTCTTTTCCAAAGAATCAACTCTTTGCATGAGGTGGCCAAAATACTGGAGCTTCAGCTTTAGCATCATTCCTTCCAAAGAACACCCAGGGCTGATCTCCTTTGGAATGGACTAGTTGGATCTCCTTGCAGTCCAAGGGACTCTCAAGAGTCTTCTCCAACACCACAGTTCAAAAGCATCAATTCTTCGGTGCTCAGCTTTCTTTACAGTCCAACTCTCTCACCAATACATGACTACTGGAAAAACCATAGCCTTGACTAGACGGACCTTTGTTGGCTAAGTAATGTCTCTGCTTTTGAATATGATATCTGCGTTGCTCGTAAATTTTCTTCCAGGGTGTAAGCGTCTTTTAATTTCATGGCTGCAGTCAACATCTGCAGTGATTTTGGAACCCGAAAAATAAAGTCTGAAACTGTTTCCCCATCTATTTCCCATGAAGTGATGGGACGAGATGCCATGATCTTTGTTTTCTGAATGTTGAGCTTTATGCCAACTTTTTCACTCTCCTCTTTCACTTTCATCAAGAGGCTTTCTAGTTCCTCTTCACTTTCTGCCATAAGGGTGGTGTCATCTGCATATCTGAGGTTATGATATTTCTCCCAGCAATCTTGATTCCAGCTTGTGCTTCTTCCAGCCCAGCGTTTCTCATGATGTACTCTGCATAGAAGTTAAATAAGCAGGGTGTCAATATACAGCCTTGACGTTCTCCTTTTCCTATTTGGAACCAGTGTGTTGTCCCTGTCCAGTCTGTTGCTTCCTGACCTGCATATAGGTTTCTCAAGAGGCAGGTCAGGTGGTCTGGTATTCTCATCTCTTGAAGAATTTTCCACAGTTCATTGTGGTCCACACAGTCAAAGGCTTTGGCATAGTCAATAAAGCAGAAATAGATGGGTTATTTTGGAACTCTTCTTTTTGGAAGATTCAGCCGATGTTGGCAATTTGACCTCTGGTTCCTCTGCCTTTTCTAAAACCAGCTTGAACATCTGGAAGTTCACGGTTCACGTAGTGCTGAAGCCTCGCTTGGAGAATTTTGAGCATTGCTTAAGTAGTGTGTGAGATGAGTGCAATTGTGTGGTAGTTTGAGCATTCTTTTCCTTGCCTTTCTTTGGGACTGGAATGGAAACTAACCTTTTCCAGTCCTGTGGCCACTGCTGAGTTTTCCAAATTTGCTGGCAAATTGAGTGCAGCACTTTCACAGCATTGTCTTTCAGGATTTGAGATAGCTCAACTGGAATTCCATCGCCTCCACTAGCTTTGTTCATAATGATGCTTTCTAAGGCCCACTTGACTTCACATTCCAGGATGTTTGGCTCTAGGTGAGTGATCACACCATCGTGATTATCTTGGTCGTGAAACTCTTTTTTGTACACTTCTTCTGTGTATTCCTGCCACCTCTTCTTAATATCTTCTGCTTCTGTTAGGTCCATACAATTTCTGTCCTTTTTCGAGCCCATCTTTGCATGAAATATTCCCTTGGTGTCTCTAATTTTTTTGAAGAGATCTCTAGTCTTTCCCATTCTGTTGTTTTCCTCTATTTCTTTGCATTGATCACTGAGGAAGGCTTTCTTATCTCTTTTTGCTATTCTTTGGAACTCTGCATTCAGATGCTTATATCTTTCCTTTTCTCCTTTGCTTTTCGCTTCTCTTCTTTTCACAGCTATTTCTGAGTCCTCGCCAGACAGCCATTTTGCTTTTTTGCACTTCTTTTCCATGGGGATGGTCTTGAGCCCTGTCTCCTCTACAATGTCACGAACCTCAGTCCAGAGTTCATCAGGCACTCTATCTATCAGATCTAGTCCCTTAAATCTATTTGGTT
This sequence comes from Capricornis sumatraensis, assembly GCF_032405125.1. NCBI lineage: Eukaryota > Metazoa > Chordata > Mammalia > Artiodactyla > Bovidae > Capricornis > Capricornis sumatraensis. The sequence goes on along the minus strand of NC_091087.1, from coordinate 26,777,700 downwards.
GTTAGTATGTTTCTAATTGGTTTGGTGGTGTTTTGTGAGGTAGGGATCCAACTTACTTTCCCATATGGATACCAAATTGCCCCCATGGGATGATTCTTTTGTCCTTTCTCCTGGAAATGTCCTTTCTGGGTTTGCATATTAAAAAGCTTTTTTAAAAAATGCCAAGTATCAAGCGCTTCAGATCTTTTTTAATTTGTAGAGCTCCCCAGAGGCATGTTTCCATTTCTGTGTCTTTTCTTTGCATTTCACCATTGCCAGTTTCTAGTATACACAAGTACCCTCAGAGGGTTCTCTGTAGTGAACCGTGTATGTTTCTGTGAGAACAGAGGATGTGAGCATGGAGGAGGGTCTGAGTCCATAGTGACCATGTGACCATGCTCAGCAACCCCAATATTAAGTCTGGCTGAGACCTCCTAAGGCAAGGTCTGTGTTTCGTTCTCTTGGTGTCTGGATATGCAGAACGATGTCGGTGGATTGGGACTTGGATCTCTGGGTCCAGCAGTGTAGAGATATATCCATAGCCTGCTTTTCCATTATATTTTCCTCCTGTAGGCTCTGCTGAGCTGGTGTGGAGATATTTCTGCTAAAGGCTTGAGAGGTCGTCAGTCCTTCTGCTTCTCATCCCCTGCCTCGTCTGTACTTCTGTCATTTTTTAAAAATTTAGCTAGTTTTCAATGTTGTCCGTCCTTGTGTCATTCTGACCCTCAGGCCCCTGTGGTTTAATAGACCTCCAGCTCCCAAGAGCTCTTTGCCTGGTGGAGACATGGAGAACTCAGGGAGCAACACTACATCACACTGGAGCCTGGACCAGAGAGAAGGTTCTTGCCAGGAAGGCTCCATCCCTGCTGTGGGGGGTTCGGAGTTATCACTTCTGATTGTGCATGGCCCTGGTGTAGGCCCCACTCTGAGATCTGGAAAGGAGGTGGCTTCCCTCATTGACACAGAACTAGTATTTGTTTGTCCTCGTCCTTGTCCAGTCCCATTCCGCTCCCAGGCTCTACCCTTGACCCTCGCCCACAGGATCAGGAGAGCCCAGTTCTAGAGGAGTTTCATACAAGGAGAGGCTCCTGGAGACACTCCAACCCCTCGGCCTAAATAACCATTTCCTTGGAGTTTCACAGCCCTGGGAGGAGACACTGGTTTTGTGTTCATTTTACAGTTGAATATGTTGAGCCTCAAATCATTGTGTGATTTGCCCTGGGTCACTCTACAGGTCAGTAGGTGAGCTGGGATTTGAACCCAGACTCTAGGTCTTGGAGCTTGTGACTGTACAGGTATTTCTGCCCCTCGGTGAAATACATTTTAGGTTTTTTTTTTTGGGGGGGGGATGCATTTGTATATGGGACTGTTCTGTTCTCTCTCTGATGGTTCATATCTTGCTATGTTGCTGAGTTTATTAGTTTTAATAGTTGTTACTTGGTGGAGTTTTTAAGGTTACATATAAATCCTGTTGTTATCGAATAGTGACAGTGTAACTTCATCTGTTCTGATGGGGATGCCTTTAATTTCCTTTTCTTGCCTAGTTACTCTGGGAAGGACACTTCCACTACTATGATGAGCAAGACAGGTGAGAGTGGACATCCTTGTTCTTTCCTGATCTTTTAGGAAAACCTCTGGTGGCTCAGATGGTAAAGCATCTGCCTACAGTGTGGGAGACCCAGGTTGGATCCCTGGGCTGAGAAGATCCCCTGGAGAAGGAAATGGGAACCTACTCCAGTACGCTTGCCTGGAAAATCCCATAGACAGAGCAGCCTGGTAGGCTACAGTCCCTGGGGTCACCAAGAGTCGGGCACAACCGACAGACTTCACTGTCACTTTTCACCTCTTTACCACTGAGTTGGATGTTAGCCGTGGGCTTGTCTTATATACCCTTTAGTATGTTCCATGTATAGCCACTGTACTGAGAGATTGTATCCAAATTGATGTTACCCTTTGTCAAAAGCTTTTTCTGCAATTATTGAGAAGACCATGTGATTTTATTCTTAATTTTGGTGATATTGTGTATCACAGTGATTGATGTGCAGATCATAAATCATGCTTGCAGGCACAGAATAACTTACATTTGATCATAGTGTATGATTCTTTTAATGTATTCATCAATTTGGATTGCTAATATTCTTTTAAGGATTTTTACATCCATGTACAGCAGAGTCAGGGTTTTCTGGTGGTTCATATGGTAAAGAATCTGCCTGCAATCCAGGAGACCTAGGTTTGACCCCTAGGTCAGGAAGATCCCCTCGAGAAAGGAATGGCTACCCACTCCAATATTCTTGCCTGGAAAATTCTCTGGACAGAGGACCTGGTGGGCTACAGTCCATGGGTCACAAATAACTGAACATGACTGAATGATTCACACTTACAAGACTACTTCTTGACATTCGTAATATCTAAATTTAAGATTTTATCTCAGTCAAAAATTACAGTCAAATGCAAAATGTCAAAAGTCTAAGAGTCCTTAGAAATATGCTGCGGCCAGCACAAGCAAGAGTTGCACCTGCACAGGGAGAGAACGGAGCGTCCCCGCTAAGAAAAATAAGAGAGAGACAAAAGATGGGGTTGAGAGGATCAGACCACAATTGGCTGATGCCTTTTTTTATTAGGCTATATTTATAGGATAATGTACATGACTTAAGACATGTACAAGATTATTTTTTAACCTCAGGATACAATCACTAGACCCTTACCATTGTGTACAGAGTATACTAAGTAATCTATCTTCTATGACATGTTGCAAGACATCCTGACCTTAAGGGCTATAAAAATTCTTCAAGGGTGGCGGGACAGGGAGCTTAGGAACACTGCCTAAGGCTCTGCATACCTGCCGAGCAGCTCCCAAGACTTAACCCTTCACGGGCGGTCCCCCGCAGAAATAAATGACAATAAGGCATAACAGATGAAAGCAAAGAGAACTCCACATAATTTACTTTTCATAAGAATTTTAGATCTTCAGAGGAATTCTCATTAAGCTGAATTAAAATGCAAGCTTTAGTTTAGAATGGAAACCTTTTTTGGTATTATGTTTCTATGTTGAGACTGAAATTTCATTATTTATATATGATATATTAAGCAATACTGTGTGGATATTAAAATCATATTTTCAAAACCTTTAATGACATTTATAAGTACTTATAAATTCAGCATCCTGAATTATTACAGAAGCAGTGCGGATCAAAATGACAAGAAATCCAATCCTGTCTGACAGGATGGCCATCCTAACTGTCCGCAAACAGTGCGTGGAGGAGAGAGCCGGGGGATGATGGGACCCCTTCATGTTCCCTGCGAACACACACTGGCAACAGCCCCAAGGAGAGCCACAGGCCAGAGTGAAACATCTCAGGAGAGCTAAACCTGGGATTCTCATACCCACGCCTCGGCCTATGTCACGAAAAACCGCCATTGAAAGTGACACACACACCCAACGTTCACAGCAGTGGTTCCTCCCATTGCCGAGACATAGACCCAAGAACAGGCCCTCTGACAGATGGAATCTTATATACATATATGATATATATGGTGTATATATATATATATATATATATATGGTACATATATATAAAGGGCTATTACTCAGACTTGAAACCCCACTTCTGAAATTATGAAATTAGGCCAACAGTCCCAACAAGGCTGGGCCTTGGAGAAAAATACACTTAAGTTAGCAACAGAGAAAGCAAATACCAGATGATGTCCCTTGAGGGTAAAACTGAAAGAATGAGATATGGAGGAAGTAATTTACAACATAAGAAGAAACTCTCAGTTGCAAACACAGAGTTTAAAAAAATAAAAACAAAAAACAGGAAAGGGCCAGGCATGAATTGGGAGGTTGGTATTAATGTATACAAAGAAATCTGCGTCTGTAGTAGATAATCCGCAAGGATTATTTCCTCTTTCCTTCCACCCTTGCTTCCTTTCACATAGGCGCTGAAATCTGTGTACCTAACCTACCTCCAGAAATCTGTATCTGTATGAGCCAATCCACAAGGATTATCTCCTGCCTTCTCTCCTTGCTTGCTTTCTACCTTCTGAGAGGGTTACAGGCAGGAAGGCTAGGGTCACCAAACTGAGGAAATGGGCTGCAAGTGTCAGACATTTTTTCTCTCTTTTAAGTGGCAGGAGGAAACAAACCACAAGTGTCAGGCTTTGTTTTCCCCTTGGCGCTACAAGATTAAGAGGTTTATTTTAAAATTCTGTGTTGCCATGACGACACCTGGTTCCACCCGAACTTAACTTTTCTCAAACCTGGAGCTAACCAATGCCTTTTTCTTATGGAAATGCTTTTCTTAAGCTACGTTAATGTGTTAATGTACTATGTATTTACATCAGACTCTGTCTTTCTTCAAGTCAGTTCTGCCTGAGACTCAGAACCAATAATGGCTCAGCAAACCAGTATGTTTTACTCGTGGAAATGTTCTCTTAACCTATGTTAACTAAACTGTGTATTTGCTCAGAAAACTGCCTTTCATCAAGATTCACATCAGTTGTTTTATGGCCCTGGATGACTCACCTTGTGCCAATGTTATCTCAGAATGCATGTTGTGGGTGAGGGGCCTGGTGCCACTTTCTGAGTTTTGAGACATTTCCTTTCTTTAATTAGCAGCTAGCTAATAGGTATATAACTTCTTGCTGAAAACTAGCAAGGGGGCACTCTTTCTGCCCCCTTCTGATGTCTATGTCAGATGCTTTCTCTATCTCTTTTATACTTTAATAAAACTTTATCACACGAAGGCTCTGCGCGATCAAGCCTCGTCTCTGGCCCCGGATTGCATTCCTCTCCTCCGGAGGCCAAGAATCCTGACGTCGTTCCTGGCTCATAGTGGCAACTTTTCACGTCTGTGCACATATACACAGAAGCATCTGTCTCTAACACAGACACAGAAATCTGTCGCTGGGATAGATAGTCTACAAGGACCACTTCCTTGGCTCTTTGCGCATGTGCAAAAACTCTGTATCTCTAATAAATACACCACAGGGACCTGAAGATCAGAATGGAGAACTTTACTGAACCTTGTTCAATAAACTGTATGGCAAAAAAATCAAAACAAATAAACACTACACATATGCTGAATATATCTGTCATAACTGAATCAGCTCACTGTACACTGAGGACAAGCACAAAACTGAAAATGGACTAGACTTCAACAGAGCATCAGCATGAGACTAAGGAAAAGGAAGGAAACGTAATGCCTACTTTATTCCCTGCCTCCTCCAAGACTTGGGCTGTTATCCCATCCCTGGACCCGGAGCGGGCTTGAGTCCTAGGGCTGGGCGGGGGATGGGTAGAGCCAGCACAGCAGGGTGCCCATCATAGACACTCCTCTTGAGCCTCTACAGTTTGGTTTGTCCTGTCTTGGACCAGAATCCCTAGTGAACCCAAATCCTACTGGCCCAACCCTCTGACTTTGAGAAACATGGAAAATCACCCAGACCCCAGTCTCCTGGTGCTTGGGTCCCCAGCTCAACACTCCTTCCTGAGAGTGCAGTCTCCTAGGCACTTCAGCAGGGGGCAGTGCCCCAGGTAGGCATGAGGCCAGGGGGAGGGGTGAAGCTTCAGGGAGAAGAAGTGAGATAGAAGGGCTTGGGTGTTTGCTCAGGCACCTTCTACTCTAATTCACAGCCCAGGAAGTCGACCTTCCCTAAGGCTCTGGTTGCAGGTAGAACCAGAGTTGGCATGAAGAAGTGCTGCCGCCTTGTGGACGTATCGTGTAACAACAACTTGCCCACCAGTACTGACTGACACCTCCAATTCAAAAGGCCTGTGAGGTTGCTAATGACAGTTGCCCTCAGGAAAGGTCCTGGGGCAGGTATTGCTGAAATGAATTCCAAACACAACTGACTTTCAAGAAGCTAATTTCAAGAAGCTAACTTTCCTTGCACCCTTTCAGGAAAGGAAAAAAAAAAACCCCAAATGCCTACACGACAAGATGAGGACATGAGCTGAGAGCCTTTCTAGATGCTTCATAGTCACAAATGAGGTGAGTGTCTGCCTTGAGGCCTCATAGACACACACAAATTGAGCAAGAGCATTGAGGTCTCTAGATAAACACGAGCTGAGCATCTGCCTAGAAGCCTTATAGTCAAACATGTGGTCAGCATTTGCTGAGAGGTCCCATGACAAGAGATATGCTGTTTGTGTATGTCATAACTGAATCAGGTGGCTGTACACTAACCTGAAGCAAAACACTAGAGATTAAAGAAAAGTGAAAGAAAGAAAAGGAATGCCTATTTTCTTCCCTCCGAACTCCCATCTTGGCCTGCTAACCCATCCCTGGAGCCCGAGTAGGCTTGGGTCCCATGGCTGGACTAGATGGGGATGAGACATCTGGGCAGGGTGTCCTTAATTGACTTCCCTTTTGAACCCCTACTATCTGAATTGGTTGGCTGGGAACAAAGTCCCCATGGCACCCCAAAGATGGTGGCTCAGTCCTCTGACCTCCAGGACCGTGGAAAATTCACCTCACTTCTTGGTCTCTTCATGGTGGGGCCCCCAATTCTAGCTTTCTTCCTGAGTTTCAGCCTCCTAGGCACCTCAGCAGGGTGCTGTGGCCCAGGTGAGGAGGTGTCTAAAGGGGAGGGTGGAGCTTTAGGGGGAAGAAGTAGTGAGACACAAGCCCTTGAGTGTTTGCTCACACTTTCCACTACAATTCACAGCCCAGGAAGCCAGTCTTTCCTAAGGATCTGTGTGCTCCAGGAACAACAGTTGGGCATGAAGAAATGCTGCTGTCTTGTGTACATTTCCTATAAATACAACTTGACCAGCAGTGCTTAATTGCAAGTCCAGTTCACAAGATTGAGGGACTTTTAATGAGAGCTGCCCTCAGGAAATGTCCTATGGTGGGTACTGCAGAAAAATTTCCAAACACATTCAACTTTCAAGAAGTCAATCGGGACATGTAAATTTCTTCAAACCCTTTATGGAAAAGAAAGAAGACCAAATAGCCACAGAACAAGATGTTCAGCATTGTAATTATTACAGGAGGGATGACAATCAAAACAATATCAAGAAATCAAATCCCACCAGTCAGAATGGATATCCTCAAAGGTCTACAGACAGTAAAAGCAGGAGAGAGCCAGGACATCATTGAACCCCACTACACAGTTGGTGGGGATGGACATTGCCACCACCCCTAGAGAAGACAGCCTCAGCATGCCAGAAGATAAACCACTGAAGAGAGCAAAGCCTCGTATCTGACATCCATGCCTGGGCCTATATCCCCGAGAAAACCATCGTTCAAAAAGACACATGCACCCCAACATTCACTGTTGTCTTCCTTACAGAAGCCAAGACACAGAACCACAAGATGTCCTCTGACAGAATAAAGCTTATTGCAGATGTGGTACATAAATGCATTCGTATTAGTCAGACACACAAAAGCAGCACGAAGATTATGAAATTATGCACCACAAGCATGGACCTTGGAGGGTCATACACTAACTGTATTCAGCCAGGCAGGAAGAGAATAGCATATGATGTTCCTTCTAGGCAAATAAAGTGATATATACAAACTAATTTACAACACAAAGGAGACTCTAAAAATTTAAAGAGAAATAAGGAATTACCGGAAAAAAAAAAAGAATAAATAGCCAGGGATGAATTATGAATTAAGGACTAATGTATATACAGAAATCTGTATCTGTAAGACATATTTTACAAGGATTATCTCCTTCCTTCCCTTCCCTCCTTCCTTCCACATATTCACTTAAATCTGCATCTCTAACATATATACCCAAAATCGTATCTGTAATAGATGATCCACAATGAATATCTCCTTCCTTCCTTCCACATATACACAAATCTGTACCTGATGAGATGGTTGGATGGCATCACCAACTTAACGGGCGTGAGACGGAGGAAGCTCTGGGAGATGGTGAAGGACAGGGAAGCCCGGTATGCTGCAGTCCCTGGTGTCACAGAGTCAGACATGACTGAGTGACTGAACAACAAAATATAGGTAATTCAAAGGATTATCTTCTTCCTCCTTTCTTCTACCTATACAAAAAATCTGTATCTCTAATAGATACTAGGGGTTCCTTGGTGGCTCAAAGGTAAATAATATGACGGGAATGTGGGAGCCTGCATTCAACTCCTGGATCCAAAAGATCTCCAGAAGGGAATGGCTACCCACTCCAGTTTCCATGCTTGGAATTCTCCAGTTTCCATACCTGGAGAATCCATGGAAAGAGGAACCCAGAGGGTTACAGTCCTTGGTGTCACATACAGTCAGAACGGATACTTCAGAAGGACATAATTTTCAGCACAGGGAGCTTGCTCAACTTTGTTCAATAATCTTTCTGGCAAAAAATTGAAAAAGAACAGATATGCTGTATGGATATGTCATAACTGAATCAGGAGCCTGTATACTGACAATAAGCACAAAACTGAAAAGCAAATATAGGTCAATACTGTATCACCATGAGATTTAAAAAAGAGAAGACTATTGACTATTTTATCCCCTCTGATCTCCCTGACTTGGGCTGCTTTCTAATCCCTGGAATCCGACCAGGCTTGGGTCCCCAGGATTGGACTGGAGAGGGGTTGACACAGTCAGGGTGGGTGCCCTGAAATGAGCCCCTCTTAACCTGACCATCTGGTTTGCTCTGGCTGGGACCATAGACCCTAGTGCACCCAAAGGATGGTGGCCTGACGCTCTGGCCACAAGGATCTTGGAAAGGTCACCTAGCCTCCAGGTCTGCTGGTTCTGGGGTCCCCAGCTGAAATCTCTTTCCAGAGTGCAGCCTCCTAGGCACCTAAGCAGAAAGCAGTGTCCCAGGTCGGGATGAGTCTGAAAGGAAGGGTGAAGCCTTAAGGGGAAGAAGCAGTGAGACACAAGGCCGTGGTGTTTTTCAGGCACATTCTACTCTTATTCACAGGCCAGGAAGCCGACTTTCCTGAAGTCTCAGTTTGTCTGAAGAACCAGAGTTGGACTGGGGGCGTCCCTGGTAGCTCAGCTGGTAAAGAATCTGCCTGCAATGCAGGAGACCCCTGTTTGATTCCTCGGTCAGGAAGATCCCCTGGAGAAGGGAAAGGCTACCCACTCCAGTATTCTTGGGCTTCCCTGGTGGCTCAGCTGGTAAAGATTCCTCCTGCAATGCGAGAGGCCTGGGTTTGATCCCTGGGTTGAGCTAATCCCCTGGAGGAGGGCATGGCAACCCACTCCAGTATTCTTGCCTGAAGAATCCCCATGGAAAGGGTAGCCTGGCGGGCTACAGTCCATGACGTTGCCAAGAGTGGGACAAGACTGAGGGACTAAGCACCAGGTTGGACATGGAATAGTGCGGCCGCCTTGTGGACATTTCCTGTAACTACAGCTTAAACACCTTGCTTACTGGTACCTCCTTTCACAAGGACTGTGGGGTTGCTAATGACAACTGCCCTCTGGAAAGGTCCTTGGGCAGTTATTGCAGAAATCAAGTCCAAACACAACTGACTTTCAAGAAGCCAACTGCAACAGGTACATTTTCTTCTCACACTTTAAGGAAAAATAAAGAAGATAAATAATCCCCAAAAGACACAGGATGAGATGCTCAGCATCCCTAATTATTACATGAAGAATACCAATCAAAATAACAACAAGAAATCTAATCACACTAGTCAGAATGGTCATACTAAGAAGGATACAAATAAATGCAGTAGTGGGCTGGCAAGAGATGTAACACCCCTGCTCCCCGCCTGACTCTGTTGGTGGGATTGACATTGGCAACAGCCACTGAAAGGATAGCATCCCCATGCAAGGGAAAAAACTTGCAAAGGAGTCAAGCCTAGGATCTGACATACCCACACCTGGTCATATATCCCATGAGAAACATGATTCCAAAAGACACATGCTCCCCAACGTTCACTGCAGCACTGCTTACAGCAGCTGAGACACAGACATGAGAAAATGTCCACCGACAGATTAAAGATTAAAGAAAATGTGGCAACATATATAGTGGGCTATTCCTCATCCATGAAAAGCTACCAATGAAATTATGAGATTATGCCATCAGGCACTGAAAGAATGGACCTTGGAGCATCGTACACTAAGTGAAGTCAGCTAGAGACAGAGGAAGACAAAATAACATGAAATCTCTTACAGGCAAAATTTTAAAAATATACAAAGGAACTCATTTAAAACACAAAGTACCTGCTGAGAATTCAGTCATAATCAATAGGAACTCATTTAAAACACAAAATACTCGCTGAGAATTCAGTCACAATCAGTCAGTCTCAGAAAAGTAACAGTAAATGGGCAGGGATAAAATCAGAGGTCCCGAATAACATACACACAGGGATCCGTATCTGTAATGATAATCCCCCTTCAAGGATCACTGCCTTGTCGTGGCGAAGGGACTTGCGTGACTCACTGAAGCTGTGAGCCGCGCCACCCAACATGAACGGGTCACACCGGAGAGCTCTGACAACACGTGATCCACTGGAGGAGAGAATGGCAAACCACTCCGGTACACTTGCCGTGAGAAACTCATTACCTGCTGTTAAAACATCTAGAGGACGCGAGGGAATTCCAGTAGAGCTATTCAAAACCATAAAGGATGATGCATCAAGGTGTAGCATTCAACATGTCAGCAAATCTGGAAGACCCATCAGTGGCCCAGGGACTGGAAAAGGGCAATCCTCATCCCGATTCCCAAGAAGGGTAGTACTAAAGATGTGCTAACTATCAGACAGTTGCACTCATCTCTCATGCTATAAGATCAATGTTTAAAATCTTGCATGCGAGGCCTCAGCATTATGTGAACCAAGGACTTCAAGATGTCCAAGCTGGGTTTAGGAAAAGAAGAGGAACTAGAGATCAAATTGCAACATTCGTTGGATCAGAGAGAAAGCAAGAGAATTCCAGAAAAACATCTACCTCTGGTTCATCAACTTCACTGACTGTGTGGATCATAACAAACTGTGGAAAGCTAGCAGACCATCTTACCTGTCTCCTGAGAAACCTGGATGCGAACCAAGAAACAACACAGTTAGAACCCTGTATGGAACAACTGATGGGTTTGAGATTGAGAAAGGAGGATGACAGGGCTGACTGCTGTCACCCTCCTTGTTTAACCTATATGCTGAGCACATCATGAGAAAGGCCGGGCTGCTGAGTTACAAGCTGGAATCAAGATAAGCGGGAGAAACATCAACAATCCCAGATATGCAGATGATACCACTATAATGGCAGAAAGTGAAGAGGAACTAAAGAGCCTCTTGATGAGGGTGAAGGAGCAGAGTGAAAAAGCCGGCTTAAAACTCTGTATTAAAAATACTCAGATCATGGCATCTGGCCCCATTACTTAATGGCAAATAGAAGGGGAAAAGGTGGAAGTAGTGACAGATTTCCTCTTCTTGGGCTCCACAATCACTGTGCATGGTGACTGCAGTCATGAAGTGAGAAGATGCTTGTTTCTTGGCAGGAAAGCTATGACATACCTAGAGAGTGTGTTGAAAAGCAGAGACGTTACTGTGCTGACAAAGTTCCAAATAGTCAAGGCTGTGGTCTTCCCAGTGGTCCTGTGTGGTTGTGAGAGCAGGCCATGAAGAAGGCAGAATGTCAGTGAATTGATACCTTCAAACTATGCTCTTGGAGAATACTCCTGAAAGTCCCATGGACAGCAAGGAGATCATACCAGTCGGTCTTAAGAGAAATCAACCTTGAATATTTATTGGAAGGAGTGATGCTGAAGCTCCCAAATTTTGGTCATCTTACACAAACAGCTGACTCACTGGAAAAGTCCCTGATGCTGGGAAAGATTGAGAGCAGAAGAGGGTTTCAGAGGATGAGATGGTTGGATGGAATCACCAGTGCAGTGGACATGAACTTGGGCAAATTTGGGGAGATGGTCAGGGCCAAGGATGCCTGGCATGCTGAGGTCCATGGGGTTGCAAAGAGTCTGCCATGAAAGAAAGAAAAAGCCATTTCTCCAAAGAAGACATACAGATGGCTAACAAACACATGAAAAGATGCTCAACATCACTCATTATCAGAGAAATGCAAATCAAAACCACAATGAGGTACCATCTCACACCAGTCAGAATGGCTGCCATCCAGAAGTCTACAAACAGTAAATGCTGGAGAGGGTGTGGGGAAAAGGGAACCCTCTTACACTGTTGATGGGAATGCAAACTAGTACAGCCACTATGGAGAACAGTGTGGAGATTCCTTAAAAAACTGGAAATAGAACTGCCTTATGACCCAGCAATCCCACTGCTGGGCATACACACTAAGGAAACTAGAGTTCAAAGAGACACATGTATTCCAGTGTTCATTGCAGCTCTGTTTACAATAGCCAGGACATGGAAGCAACCTAGATGTCCACTGGCAGATGAATGGATAAGAAAGCTGTGGTACATACACACAATGGAGTATTACTCAGACATTAAAAAGAATACATTTGAATCAGTTCTAATGAGGTGGATGAAACTGGAGCCGATTATACAGAGTGAAGTAAGCCAGAAAGAAATACACCAATACAGCATACTAACGCATATATATGGAATTTAGAAAGATGGTAATGATGACGCTATATGTGAGACAGCAAAGGAGACACAGATGTGTAGAAGTCTTTTGGACTCTGTGGGAGAAGGCGAGGGTGGGATGATTTGAGAGAATAGCACTGAAACATGTATATTATCATATGTGAAATAGATCGTCATTCCAGGTTTGATGCATGAGACAGGGTGCTCAGGGCTGGTGCACTGGGATGACCCTGAGGGGTGGGATGGGGAAGGAGGTGGGAGGAGGGTTCAGGATGGGGGATACATGTACACTCATGGCTGATTCATGTAAATATATGGCAAAACCCACCACAATATTGTAAAGTAATTAGCCTCCAATTAAAATAAACACATTTACAAAATAAAAAATAAAAATATTGTAATCTTCACACACACACACACACACACAGAGTCGGCCATGACTGGGCAACTGAACAACGATGATACCACGAGGATTATCCTCTCCTTACTCTCTCCCTTTCAAATATACACAGACATCTGTGTCTCTAACATAGACTAAGGAATCTATCTGTGTCGGTGTTATAACTATCTGCTATAGATAATTCACAAGGATTATCTCTTCCCTTCCTTTGTTCCACAAACACAAAAAATCTGTGTTTGCTGTGACCAGTGCCAGACCACCTGACCTGCCTCTTGAGAAACCTGTATGCAGGTCAGGAAGCAACAGTTAGAACTGGACATGGAACAACAGACTGGTTCCAAATAGGAAAAGGAGTACATCAAGGCTGTATATTGTCACCCTGCTTCTATGCAGAGTACATCATGAGAAATGCTGGGCTGGATGAAGCACAGGCTGGAATCAAGATTGTCGGGAGAAATATAAAAAATCTCAGATATGCTGATGACATCACCCTTATGGCAGAAAGTGAAGAAGAACTAAAGAGCCTCTTGATGAAAGTGAAAGAGGAGAGTGGAAAATGTTAGCTCGAAACTCAATATTCATAAAACTAAGATCATGGCATCTGGTCCTGTCACTTCATGGCAAATAGATGGGGAAACGTGGAAACAGTGGCTGACTTTATTTTTCTTGGCTCCAAAATGACTGCAGATGGCAACTGCAGCCATGACATTAAAAGATGCTTGCTCCTTGGGAGAAAAGTTGACCAACCGAGAGAGCATATTAAAAAGGAGAGGCATTACTTTGCCAGGCTATGGTTTTTCCAGTGGTCATGTATGGATGTGAGAGTTGGACTGTGAAGAAAGCTGAGCGCCAAAAAATTGATGGTTTGGAACTGTGGTGTCGGAGAAGACTTGAGAGTCCCTTGGACTGCAAGAAGATCCAACCAGTCCATCCTAAAGGAGATCAGTCCTGAATATTCATTGGAGGAACTGATGCTGAAGCTGAAACTCCAATACTTCGGCCACCTGATGTGAAGAACTGACTCATTTGAAAAGACCCTGATGCTGGGAAAGATTGAAGGCAGGAGGAGAAGGGGACGACAGAGGATGAGATGGTTGGACGGCATCTCCGACTCAATGGACATGAGTTTGAGTAAACTTCAGGAGTTGGTGAAGGACAGGGAACCCTGGCGTGCTGCAGTCCCTGGGGTCGCAAAGAGTTGGACACGACTGAGTAACTGAACTGAAAAGAAGGGGAAAAAATGCCCATTTGCTCCCTCCAGCCTCCCTGACTTGGGCTCTATCCCACCCCTGGCCCCTGAGCAGGCGTGGGTGCCCACGCTGGACTGCATAGGGTACAGACAGCAGGCAGGGTGCTGGTAATAGAGCCCCCCCAAACCTGTACTGTCTGGTTTGCTTGGCTGGGAACAGAGTCCCAGGCACCTAAAGGATGGTGGCCCAACCCTCTGACCTCCAGGACCTTGGAAAGTCACCTAGACTTTAGGTCTCCTGGTGCTCTGGTGTCCAATTCAAGCCTCCTTCCTGACAGTGGAGCCTCCTTGGCCCCTTGGCAGGATGCTGTGGCTCAGGCTGGGAGGAGTCTAGAGGGGAGGGGGGAAGCTTTAGGGGGAGAAGTACTGAGGCCAAGCCCTTGAGTGTTTCCTCAGGCACTTTCCCCTGTAATTCACAGCCCAGGAGGCTGATTTCCCCTAAGGACTTCCTTGCAAGGGGAACAAGAGTTGGGCAGGCAGAACTGCTATTGCCTTGTGGACATTTCCTGTAGTTACAACTTGACCAGCACTGCACACTTGCACCTCCAATTCACAATTCTTGTGGGGCTGTTAATGACAAGTTGCCCTCAGGAAAGATCTTGGGCAGGTGTTGCAGAAATTTATTCCAAACAGGATCGACATTCAATCAGCCACTATGACAGGTAAAGATCTAGATTCTTTATGGAAAAAAACCCCGAACAACCACAGGACATGATCATCAGTGAGGGGAATGACAATCACAACAGCAAGAAATCAAATCCCATCAGTCAGGATGGGCATCGTCTCATGTCCACAAACAGTAAATGCAGGAGAGAGCCAGGAGATGGTTGAACCCCACTACACAGTTGGTGAGAATGGACATAGCCAGCAGCCCTTAGAACAGACAGTCTTCCCATGCGGAAGGAAAGAAAACCCTTTCGGACAAACTAAACCTAGTATTGTCATTCCTCCTGTAATAATTAGATGCTGAAGGGCTTGTCCTGTGGACATTTTTTCTTTTATTCCTTAAAGGATTTGAGGAAAGTTGCCTGCCGCACTTGGCTTCTTGAGTCGGTTATGTTTGGACTTTATTTCTGCAATACCCTCCCAGGACCTTTCCTGAGGGCAGCTGTCATTAGCAGCCCCATAATTAAAAGACACTTACTCCTTGGAAGGAAAGTTATCACCAACCTGGATAGCATATATCAAAAGCAGAGTCATTACTTTGCCGACTAAGGTCTGTCTAGTCAAGGCTACAGTTTTTCCAGTGGTCATGTATGGATGTGACAGTTGGACTCAAGAAAGCTGAGCGCCGAAGAATTGATGCTTTTGAGCTGTGGTGTTGGAGAAGACTCTTGAGAGTCCCTTGGACTGCAAGGAGATCCAACCGGTCCATTCTAAAGGAGATTAGTCCTGGGTGTTCACTGGAAGGACTGATGCTAAAGGTGAAACTCCAATACTTTGGCCACCTGATGTGAAGAGTTGAATCACTGGAAAAGACTCTGATGCTGGGAGGGATTGGGGGCAGGAGGAGAAGGGGACGACAGAGGATGAGATGGCTGGATGGTATCACTGACTTGATGGACATGAGTTTGAGTGAACTCCGGGAGATGATGATGGACAGGGAGGCCTGGTGTGCTGCGATTCATGGGGTCGCAAAGAGTCGGACACGACTGAGCGACTGAACTGAACTGAACTGACTGATGCCTTGTGAATGGAGGTACCAGTAAGCACAGGTGTACACGTTGTAGTTACAGGAAATGTCCACAAGGTGGCAGAACTTCTTCATGCCCAACTCGTCCTCAGGCAACCAGAGACAAGGAGAGCCGGTCTCCTGGCCTGTGATTTAGAATGGAATGTGCCTGAGCAATGGCACCCCACTCCAGCACTCTTGCCTGGAAAATTCCATGGACGGAGGAGCCTGGTAGGCTGCAGTCCATGGGGTGTGAAGAGTCGGACATGACTGCGCGACTTCACTTTCACTTTTCACTTTCATGCACTGGAGAAGGAAATGGCAACCCACTCCAGTATTCTTGCCTGGAGAATCCCAGGGAAGGGGGAGCCTGGTGGGCTGCTGTCTATGGGGTTGCACAGAGTTGGACACGACTGAAGTGACTTAGCGGCAGCAGCAATGCCTGAGCAAACACTCAAAGGCTTGTGTCTCACTACTTCTAAGGTTCTCCCCTCTTCTACAGACTCATCCCAAGCTTGGCCATAGCCCCTGGTGAGGGGCCTACAAGGCTGCACTCCCTTCAGAGAGCCTTGAATTGGGGACCCCAGCAACTTTGTTCAATAACCTCCATGGCAAAGAAGTGAAAAAAGAACAGATGTGCTGTATGTATATGTCATAACAGAATCAGGAGCCCTTACGCTGACAAGCACAAAACTGCAAATCAAACACAGGTCAACATTGTGTAGGCATGAGATTAAAGAAAAGAAAAAAGTAATGTCGATGTTATTCCCTCTAATCTCCCTGACGGGCCGCTTGCCATATCTGGAACCTGACCAGATGGCTTGAGTCCCATGACTGGGCAGGAGAGGGGTTGAGACAGTCAGACTGGGTGCCCTTAATTGAGCCTGCTCTTAAGTAACTACATCTACAACTACAAATACAAGTTGTAGTTACAGGTTTTGCCTTGGCTGGGACCATAGACCCTAGAGCACCCAAAGGATGGTGGCTTGAGCCTCTGGCCACAAGGACCTTGGTAAAGTCACCTATCCACCAAGTCCCCTGGTACTGGGGTCCCTAGTTGAAGCCTCCTTCCTGAGAGTGCAGCCCAGGTTGGGATGCGTCTGAAAGGGATGGGGGAAGCCTTAAGGGGAAGAAGTAGTGAGACAAGTTCTTGGGTGTTTGCTCAGGCACATTCCACTCTTATTCACAGCCCTGGAAACCAACTTTCCCAAAGGCTCAGTTTGCCTGAAGAACCAGAGTTGGACATGAAACAGTGCTGCCTCCTCGTGGCCATTTCCCATAATAACACCATGAAGAGCGGTGCTGCTGGACATTTAATATTCACGAGGATCTCGGGGCTCT
The DNA here is from genome assembly GCF_032405125.1 of Capricornis sumatraensis. NCBI lineage: Eukaryota > Metazoa > Chordata > Mammalia > Artiodactyla > Bovidae > Capricornis > Capricornis sumatraensis. Next base: position 26,760,584 of record NC_091087.1, on the reverse strand, counting down.
AAAAAATTAAACACATGCCCTCAAGAAATGTCTTATAGGTGGTCAAGAAAAAAGAATTCAAAACAAGGTAGGCATTAAAGAAGCCAATGTCAAGGTGTAAGTTTAACTCATACCCTTTTCAAAAAATCACATGAAATGATGTCAACATCACTAAACATTAGAGAAGTGCAAATCTAAACTACAGCAAGGCATCATATCACACCAGTCAGAATGGCCATTGCCAAACACTCTACAAGCAGTAAGTGCTAGAGAGGGTGTGCAGACAAGGGAACCCTCCTCTGCTGATGTTTGGGATGTAAATCGTAACAGCTACAAAGGAGAACACAGTGAGGGTTCCTTCAGACACGAAAATGAGAATGAAACTAGAAAACTTCCTAAGACCATACACAAAATCAGCTCCAACTAGTATAAATGTCTAAAGCTAATGATGGATACTATGAAATTCCTGAGAAAAATGTAAACAGGACATGATCTGAGAGAAAATGCAGCCAGTCTGCTGTAAAAGTAAACCACAGATCAGAAAATGGGGACTCATTAGCCTGGAGACCATTTGCCTACCAAAGGAAACCCTAAATGAGAGACAAGCACAAACCTCAGAACAGGAAGAAACATTTGCAAACAAAGACACCCACAAGGAATTCATCTCCAAAACATACAAACAGCTCATGCAACTCAATATCAAAAATAAATACAACCCAAGAACAAAATGGGCCAAAGATTGAAATGGATATTTCTCCAAGGAAGGCCTACAGATTGCAGTTAGGCACATGAAAGATGCTCAGCATCACTAATTATTCTCTCTCTCTCTTTAGTCGCTAAATCATGTCTGACTCTTGTGACCACATGGACTGTAGCATGCAAGGCCTCTCTGTCCATGGGATTCTCCAGGCAAGAATACTGGGGTGGGTTGCCATTTCCTTCTCCAGGGGATCTTCCCCACCCAGGGATCGAACCCAGGTCTCCTGCACCACAGGCAGACCTTTTACCGACTGAGCTACAAGGGAAGCCCTAAAGTGAAAGTCGCTCAGTCGTGTTGCATGGACTATACATCCCATGGAATTCTCCAGGCCAGAACACCCCAACCCAGGGATCAAATCCAGGTCTCCTGCATTGCAGGCGGATTCTTTACCAGCTGAACCATAAGGGAAGCGCGAGAATGCTGGAGTGGGTAGTCTATCCTTTCTCCAGGGGATCTTCCTGACCCAGGAATCGAACCAGGGTCTCCTGCATTGCAGCTGGATTCTTTACCAACTGAGCTATTATTAGAGAGACGCAAATCAAAAGTCCAATGAGCTAAGCACTCACACTGGTCAGAATGGCCATTTCAAAACATCTTAAAGAATAAATGCTAGGACTTCCCTGGTGCTGTAGTGATTAAGAATCAGCCTGCAAATGCAGGAGACATGGGTTCAATCCTTGGTCTGAGAAGATTCCACATATGTGGGACAACTAAGCCCATGGACCAAAACTGCTGAGCCTGTGCTCTAGAGCCCTGGAACCACACCTGCTGAGCCCTCGCAATGCAGCTCCTGAAGCCCGGCGCTCTAGAGCCCACATTCTGCAACCAGAAGCCACCACAACAAGAAGCTGCACGGTGAAACTAGAGAGTACCCCCTGCTTGCTGCAGATAGAGAAAGCCCATGCCCAGCAGCCAAGACTCAGTGCAACCAAAGGTAAATGAATAAATAAAATTATTTTTAAAAGAATAAATGCTAGAGAGGGTATGAAGACAAGGGAACCCTCCTGCACCATTGATTGCAATGTACATAGGTTCATCCAGTAGGGAGAACACATGGAGGTTCATTTAAAAAATAACATAGAAGTACTTCAGGACCCAGCAATCCCATGTCTGGGCATAAATCTGGAGAAAATAAAAAAAAAATTAAGTTTTTTAAACTTTTTAAAGTTTTTTAAACAGGAACCCCTGCAATCTTGGCCCCACAAGGTACAACAGCCAAGTCTGGGAAGCAAGCTAATTGATGAAATTACAGATGAATGGATACACAATGGGGTGCATACACACAATGCAATATTTCTCAACCATAAAGAAGTAGGAAATAATCCTAAGTCCAGCCACAGAGAAGAAGGTCAAGTGAAGTAAGGGAGACAGGGACAGACAAGCACCATCCATCACTCCTAGCTGTAATCTAAAAGTGGATGCAAATGAACTTCTTTACAAAAGAGAGACAGATTCACAGACTTAGAATCTAAGAAACTTACGGTTACTAAGAAAGAAATGTGGAGGGGCAGGGAGTAATGACCTGGTTCAGGTCGATATACACACATTAGAACGTGAGCTGCTGTTGTTTGGTCACTCAGTCACGTCTGGTTCTGTGTGACCCCATGGACTGTAGCCCAGCAGGCTCCTCTGTCCATGGGGTTTCCCAGGCAAGAATACTGCAGTGGGTTGCCATTTCCTCCATCGGGGAGCTTTCTGACCCAGGGATTGAACCCATGTCTCCCGCACTGCAAGTGGATTCTTCACCACTGAGCCAGCAGGGAAGCCGTAACACAGGTGCTGAGGGGCTCTTAATAGTAACAAGTCCAAGAGGGCTTTAAATGACACCTGCCCTCAAGAAATGTCCTGGGAAAATCATTGCAAAAGAATTCCTAAGAGGGCCAAGTTTCAAGAAGCCACTTTCAAGAGGTAAGTCGTACTCATGAGGTGTAACATAATATAAGCATATGGGAAGATACTCCACATCAATAATTATTAAATCAATGACAATCAAAACATCAATAAGCTATCACCTTACTCTAGAATAAATGCTGTAGAGAATGTACAAAAAATGGAATCTTCCTACAGTCTTGGTGGGAATGTAACTGCTGAAGCCATGATGGAAAACAGCATAGAGGTTCCTTGAAACATTAAACATAGAGGTATCATATGATCCTGCAATCCCATTCCTGGGCTTCCATCCAAAGAAAATCACCATTCAAAATGACACATGCACCTTGATATTCAGGGCAGCACTATTTACAATAGCCCAAACAAAACCCACCAAAATGACCACTGACACATATGAAGACATCATACATTTGTACACTCAAATACTACTCAGCCACAAAACAGAATGAAATAATCATATTGGCAGCAGCAATGAATGAACCAAGAAATTATAATTCTATGTGAGGTAAGTCAAAGACAAAAAGGCAAACATCTTAAGATATCACGTATAGTTAGAATATATAAGTTCATACCAATGAACTACAAAACAGAAACAGCCTGAGAAAACCAAATTCTGATTATCAAAAGAAAGTTAGAAGGGAGGGATAAATTAAGAGTTTGGGATGAAAATATATACATGAATATATGTCAAGTTGATAATGAAAAAGTCCCTACTGAATAGAACATGGAACTCTCCTGAACATACTGTAATAACCTACATGAGAAAAACAAACAAAAAGAATATATATACATCTCCATATAACTGAATCAAGTTCATGTACACCTAAAACTAAACATTGGAAATGAACTCTACTCCAGTATAAAACAACAATTCAATTACAAACTAAATTACCTTAGCTTGGTCTATGGGAAACCAGACCGTTGTGACCCCATGAATTAGCATGTGATATGCTATGATATTAATATGACACCAGCAAAGGTTTTCACTCAGCAGAACAGAGCAGCAACCCACTCAAAGGTGCCTGACCTCATGTGAATGTGACAAGATGACAAGAAGAAAAAGGACCACAGGTTAATCAGGGCAACACCCTCAATTCAGATGCTGGGAATCTCCTAGGGGACAGGACACACTGCAGGTAAAGAGCAGACATGTGGTCTCTGTGTACACAGGATCCTGACCCACTAGGATGGGGTGAGAGCCACACAATCCCCAGAGCCTGCACCTGGGGACACACTTCCACACTCTTCAGATTGACACCACCTCCCTAGACCCTGCACCTGGGGTTGCATGACCCTTGGTTAGGACACCAGGTCTCTGCTGGTTGGGGCCCTAAGCTGGAAACAAGTGGGTTCCTGTAAACTCCCGGGATGGTAGAAAGAAGTGTAGGGTCTGTCTCCTCTCCCCACACTTGTCTTAGAGAAGTCCTGCTCTTTTCCCTTTGGTTCTGTGTGATTTTCTGCTGGTATGAAAGCTCATGCCAGAGGTGAACACGCGACCTCGGTTCTGGCAGGCTCTGTCTTTCTTGTCCCGCTGAGGTGTTGAGAAAACACGGGAGAGCTGGGCTGAAAGACGAGGGGCAGCTCTGCTCTCTTTGGAGGAGAGAGTCAACTGGAAGGAGAGCACAGCAGCGAACTCACCTGCTGCCCGTTGACTTTATGCCCTACCCCTGTGCCCTGGAACCAATTCGCCAGGTGGACCTGCCTCCCTACTTCACATTCAGGTGAACCTGAATGTGCGGGAACATTGGAATGATTACCAGGTGGCCCACCTGAGGGGTCTCCAGGAGCCCAGGGAGGTGAACCCGGCAGGGGAGAGACTAGGAGCCCGACCGCAGCACTGACCCCCGGGAGGGCCAGGGAAGCCCACTCAGAGGAGAGCACGGTTCCCAGAGAAGCCCACCCAGCCCCAGAGCTCAGACATCTGAGCACTGACGCTCAGACGCAGGCACGGAGTTTCCAGACAGAGGCCAGGCCAGGCCTGCACCCGGGTCTCCACGTCCCAGCGCACGCGGAACAGTCAGGGGTAAATGTCCTCACTGCAGAAAGCGCACAGTCTCATTAAACATCATCAGTGTAGACAGGACTTTTTTCAGGTGCTCTATTTTCATATATGAAATAAAGGAAATCCTACCACTTCATATATGAAATATGCACAGCCATATTCACATATGAAATTCAGGAAATTTTACCATTTTCATAGATGAATTATGCAGCTCTTTCATATATAAAATGTAGAAAATTTTACCACTTTGCAATATGTGCCTCTGTTTTCATATATGAAATATCCCCTGGAGAAGGGAAAGGCTACCCACTCTAGTATTCTGGCCCGGAGAATTCCAAACATGACTGAGTGACTTTGAGCCCTTGGTGACTCAGACAGTAAAGAGTCTGCCTGCAGTGCGGGAGACCTGGGTTCGATCCCTGTGTCAGAAAGATACTCTGGAGAAGGAAATGGCAACCCACTCCAGCACTCTTGCCTGGAGAAGCCCATGGACATATTGCAAAGAGTCGGACACAACTGAGCGACTTCACTTTCACTTTTCACTTTCATATATGATATATGGACCTCCATTTTCATATGAAATATAGAAAATTCCCTTTTCAGAGACAAAATATGCACACATAATTTCATAAATGAAATATAGAAAATATTATTATATTGTCATTTCAGCAACATGGACCTAGAGATTATCCTACTGAGTCAGAAAGACAATGATAAATACCATATGATTTCACTTATATGTGGAATCTAATATGCAAATGAATTTATCTATGAAACAGAACCCGGCTCACTGATATAGAGAACTAATGGTTACCAGTGCAGAGAGGGAGGTGGGAGGGGCAGGACAGGGGTAGGGGAATAAGAGACGCGCACTGCTGCCTGTGAGGTGAATAAGCTCCCGTGACACAGCACACAGCAGAGGGAGATGGAGATGTTATTTTCTGATGCCTTTAAATACATTCCATAAAAATACTGAATCACTATGCTGTACACCCAAAACAAATATAGGGATGTAAATCAGCTGTACTTCAGTTTAAAAATATAGTTACTGGCTAGCTACAAACACAAAAAATAATCAACAACAAAAACGTTAGCAAAATAAAGTGGGTATTTTTAAAAATAGAAGATTCCATTCATCAAGAAGTTAATTTTGGTGAGATTTAAAATAATCATATAAAGTAGTTTAGTCTTTTAAAATTTGCTTCACAAAGAACTAATTAGTCAAGTCAAGCCAATTAATCTAACCACAGAATAAATATGGTTTTTTGAAAGTTGCTTTTTTTCAGTGTTCTCTAACAAACACTTTATTTAATGTTATTTTTGATACCTACATATTGATTTCAGTTCACAATGCCATATAAATAAAAGTAACTTAGCAATCTTCTGGTTTCAAATTAAGACTTTCATATGTATTAAGATGTAAGACAGTATACTTGATTTAGAAGAGTTATTTTAAGTCTTTAAAAGCATTACTCAAAAGGCACAATGATTTTCATTCTGGTCGCTGGACTGGTATTTGCAAATCTACTAAATCAAAAGCTCTGGAACTGCCGTCTGACAGTTTGAGTTCACAAGCCCTCCAGGTGATTCTGAAGCACTGGAGCACACTGAAGTTTAAGAACTATTGCCCTAGAAATCCAGGCAAAACTCAAATTTTACCAAGCCCAAGTCGTAAGACTTAGTATCATTATAAATTACAGTAAATTTTTGATTTTTTTGGTCAAAGAATAATAGCAAATGTGTTCACTCTACAGATGTAAATACCTATATTTTCATACATAAAATATATAAAATTCTATTTTCATATGTGAAATATGCAGTGGTATTTTTATATATGAAATACAGAAAATTCAATTTTCACATGTGAAATATGCACCTATATTTTCTGTATGAAATATAGAAAACTCAATTTTCATCCTGAAATACACACATATTTTCATATGTGAAATATGGAAAATTCTATTTTCATACATGAAATATGCACCATATGTTTACATAAAATACAGAAAATTCTACTTTCATATATGAAATATGCACCTATATGTTCATACATGAAATACAGAAAATTCTACTTTCATATGTGAAATACAGAAATATAGACCCGGGTTTGATCTCTGGGTTGGGAAGATCTCCTGGAGAACGGAATGGCTACCCACTCCAGTATTCTTGCCTGGAGAATTCCATGGACAGAGGAGCCTGGCAGACTACACTTGCTCCTTGTGAGGAAAGCTATAACCAACCTAGACAGTGTTTTCAAAAGCAGAGACGTCACTTTGCCGACAAAGGTCTTTGTAGTCAAAGCTAACAGCCAAGACAGGGAAGCAGGCTAATTACAGGAGCAACACGAATGGAGACAGGAGGTGGGGTACACGTACACAATGCAGCAACCTCAATCACAGGAAGCAGGATATGATGCACAGTCCAGCCACAGGAAAGGAAGGGGACATGGTCACTCCCAGAGAAGTGAGGGAGGCAGGGAGATGCCAGTGGCACATGATGTCACTTCAGGTGTGATCTAAAAATGCATACATATGTACGCCTTTCAAAAAGAGACACAGCCTCAAAGACTTAGAAGGGAAACTTCCAGTCACCAAGAAAGTAAGATGTGGGGCAGGGAGAAATGAGCTGCTTCAGACTAACACATGCAGACTCGAGGACCCACTGTGTAACACAAGGAATCTTATACCACACTATGTAAGCACCTATATAGAAAAAGACATGTATACACCTACGTGGAAGTGAACCAGTTGCAGCACGTTGAAAAGAAAAAAAAAAAAAAACGACAAGATTTTAACTCACCTTTATCAGTTCAGCTCAGTCATGTCTGACTCTTTGCGACCCCATGAATTGCAGCACGCCAGGCCTCCCTGTCCATCGCCAACTCCTGGAGTTCACTCAAACTCACATCCGTCAAGTTGGTGATGCCATCCAGCCATCTCATCCTCGGTCGTCCCCTTCTCCTCCTGCCCCCAATCCCTCCCAGCATCAGAGTCTTCTCCAATGAGTCAACTCTTTGCATGAGGTGGCCAAAATACTGGAGTTTCAGCTTTCGCATCATTCCTTCCAAAGAAATCCCAGGGCTGATCGCCTTCAGAATGGACTGGTTGGATCTCCTTGCCATCCAAGGGACTCTCAAAAGTCTTCTCCAACACCACAGTTCAAAAGCATCAATTCTTTGGCACTCAGCTTTCTTCACAGTCCAACTCTCACCTCCATACATGACCACTGGAAAAACCATAGCCTTCACTAGACAGACCTGCAAAGTAATGTCTCTGCTTTTGAATATACTATCTAGGTTGGTCATAACTTTTCTTCCAAGGAGGAAGCGTCTTTTAATTTCATGGCTGCAGTCACCATCTGCAGTGATTTTGGAGCCCCCAAAAATAAAGTCTGACACTGTTTTCACTGTTTCACCATCTATTCCCCATGAAGTGATGGGACCGGATGCCATGATCTTAGTTTTCTGAATGTTGAGCTTTAAGCCAACTTTTTCGCTCTCCTCTGTCACTTTCATCAAGAGGCTTTTTCATTCCTCTTCACTTTCTGCCCTAAGGGTGGTGTCATCTGCAAATCTGAGGTTATTGATATTTCTCCCGGCAATCTTGATTCCAGCTTGTGCTTCTTCCAGCCCAGCATTTCTCATGATGTACTCTGCATATAAGTTAAATAAGCAGGGTGACAATATACAGCCTTGACATACTCCTTTTCCTTTTTGGAACCAGTCTGTTGTTCCATGTCCAGTTCTAACTGTTGCTTCCTGACCTGCATACAGATTTCTCAAGAGGCAGGTTAGGTGATCTGGTATTCCCATCTCTTGAAGAATTTCCCACAGTTTATTGCAATCCACACAGTCAAAGGCTTTGGCATAGTCAATAAAGCAGAAATAGATGTTTTTCTGGAACTTTCTTCCTTTTTCCATGATCCAGCGGATGTTGCCAATCTGATCTCTGGTTCCTCTGCCTTTTCTAAAACCAGCTTGAACATCAGGAAGTTCACGGTTCATGTATTGCTGAAGCCTGGCTTGGAGAATTTTGAGCATTAATTTACTAGCATGTGAGCTGAGTGCAATTGTGCAGTAGTTTGAGCATTCTTTTGCATTGCCTTTCTTTGGAATTGGAATGAAAACTGACCTTTTCCAGTCCTGCGGCCACTGCTGAGTTTTCCAAATTTGCTGGCATATTGAGTGCAGCACTTTCCCAGCATCATCTTTCAGGATTTGAAACAGCTCAACTGGAATTCCATCACCTCCACTAGCTTTGTTCGTCGTGATGCTTTCCAAGGCCCACTTGACTTCACATTCCAGGATGTCTGGCTCTAGATTAGTGATCACATCATCATGATTATCTGGGTCATGAAGATCTTTTTTGTATAGTTCTTCTGTGTATTCTTGCCACTTCTTCTTAATATCTTCTGCTTCTGTTAGGTCCAGACCATTTCTGTCCTTTATTGAGCCCATCTTTGCATGAAATGTTCCCTTGGTATCTCTAATTTTCTTGAAGAGATCTCTAGTCGTTCCCATTCTGTTCTTTTCCTCTATTTCTTTGCGTTGATCGCTGAAGAAGGCTTTCTTATCTCTTCTTGCTATTCTCTGGAACTCTGCATTCAGATCCTTATATCTTTACTTTTCTCCTATGCTTTTTGCCTCTCTTCTTTTCACAGCTATTTGTAAGGCCTCCCCAGAAAGCCATTTTGCTTTTTTGCATTTCTTTTCCATGGCGATGGTCTTGATCCCTGTCTCCTGTACAATGTCACGAACCTCATTCCATAGTTCATCAGGCACTCTATCTATCAGATCTAGGCCCTTAAATCTATTTCTCACTTCCACTGTATAATCATAAGGGATTTCATTTAGATCATACCTGAATTCCCTACTTTCTTCAATTTGAGTCTGAATTTGGTAATAAGGAGTTTATGATCTGAGCCATAGTCAGCTCATGGTCTTGTTTTTGCTGACTGTATAGAGCTTCTCCATCTTTGGCTGCAAAGAATATAATCAGTCTGATTTTGGTGTTGACCATCTAGTGATGTCTATGTGTAGAGTCTTCTCTTGTGTTGTTGGAAGAGGGTGTTTGCTATGACCAGTGCATTTTCTTGGCAAAACTCTATTAGTCCATGCCCTGCTTCATTCTGCATTCCAAGGCCAAATTTGCCTGTTACTCCAGGTGTTTCTTGACTTCCTACTTTTGCATTTCAGTCCCCTATAATGAAAAGGATATCTTTTTTGGGTGTTAGTTCCAAAAGGTCTTGTAGGTCTTCATAAAACCATTCAACTTCAGCTTCTTCAGCGTTACTGGTTAGGGCATAGACTTGGATAACTGTGATATTGAATGGTTTGCCTCGGAGATGAACAGAGATCATTCTGTCGTTTTTGAGATTGCATCCGAGTACTGCATTTCGGACTCTTTTGTTGACGATGATGGCTACTCCATTTCTTCTGAGGGATTCCTGCCCACAGTAGTAGATAAAATGGTCATCTGAGTTAAAGTCACCCATTCCAGTCCATTTTAGTTCGCTGATTCCTAGAATGTTGACGTTCACTCTTGCCATCTCTTGTTTGACCACTTCCAATTTGCCTTGATTCATGGACCTGACATTCCAGGTTCCTATGCGATATTGCTCTTTACAGCGTCGGATCTTGCTTCTATCACCAGTCACATCCACAACTGGGTGTTGTTTTTGCTGTGGCTCCATCCCTTCGTTCTTTCTGGAGTTATTTCTCCACTGATCTCCAGTAGGGTGTTGGGCACCTAATGACCTGGGGAGTTCCTCTTTTGGTATCCTATCATTTTGCCTTTTCATACTGTGGGGTTCTCAAGGCAAGAATACTGAAGTGGCTTGCCATTCCATTCTCCAGTGGACCACGCTCTGTCAGACCTCTCCACCATGACCTTGGGTTGCCCCGCAGGCATGGCTTAGTTTCATTGAGTTAGACAAGGCTGTGGTCCTAGTGTGATTAGATTGATTAGTTTTCTGTGAGTATGGTTTCAGTGTGTCTGCCCTCTGATGCCCTCTTGCAACACCTACCATCCTACTTGGGTTTCTCTTACCTTGGGCGTGGGGTATCTCTTCACAGCTGCTCCAGCAAAGCACAGCCGCTGCTCCTTACCTTGGATGAGGGGTATCTCCTTACCGCCGCCGTTCCTGACCTTCAACGTGGGATAGCTCCTCTAGGCCCTCCTGCGCCTGCTCAGCCACCACTCCTGGGGATGCTCCTCCCAGCTGCCAAAATACTCATCAATAATTATTAAATCAATGCCAATCAAAACTTCAATAAGGTACCACCTTACACTAGTCACAATGGCCATCATTGAGAAGATTTACAAAGAATAAATACTGTAGAGAACATACAGAAAAAGGAATCCTCCTACCATCTTGGTGAGAATGTAAATGGTGAAGCTACTGTGAAAAACGGCCTGGAGGTTCCTTGAAACACTAAACCTGGAGGTATCATATGATCCTGCAATCTCATTCCTGAACTTTGGTTCAGAAAAAAGACTTCATTCAAAATGACATGTGCACCTTGATATTCAGGGCAGCACTATTTACAATAGCCAAGACAGAATCCACCAAAGTGTCCACTGACAGAAGTATGAAGACTATGTGGTACATTATACACTGGAATGCTACTCAGCCATAAAGCAAAATGAAATAATGATATTGGCAGTGGCATGGATGAACCAAGAAATTACAATTCTATGTGAGGAAAGTCAGAGAGAGAGACAAATATGTGATATGTGCAGGTGGGATATATAAATTCATACCAGTGAACTAATGTACCGAACAGACTCACAGCCTGAGAAAACCAAATTCCAATTATCAAAAGAAAGTTAGAAGAGAGTTTGGGATGAAAGTATACACACTAATATATATCAAATTGATAATATATTAAGTTTTCTGAATAGTACGAGAAATTATACTGAAAAAAATTTTAATAACATATATGAGGGGAAAAAAAAGAATAGATATATGTCTATGTATAACTGAATCAAGTTCATGTACATCCAATACAAGCAAAAACATTGGAAAGCAACTCACTCCAACACAAAATAACAATTACATTACCTGAGCTTGGTGTAGGGGGAACCAGACAGTGGTGACCCTATGAATTGGATATGGGATATGCTATGATATTAATATGACACCTCCAAAGGTTTTCACTCAGCAGAACACAGAGCAGCAAGCCACTCAAAGGTGCCTGATTTCTTATGAATGCGACAAGGTGAAGAAAAAGGACCGCAGGTAAATCAGGGCAACACCCACAATTCAGATGTTGGGAATCTCAGAGGGGACAAGACACACTGCAGGCAAAGAGCAGACATGTGGTCTCTGTGTACGCAGGATCCTGACACATGGTGGATGGGGTGAGACCCACACAATTCCCCAGACCCTGCACCTGGGCCCACGCCCCAGGTCTCTGCTGGTGGGGCCCCTAAGGCGGAAACGAGTGGGCTCCTGTAACCCCCTGTGATGATGGTAGAAAGAGGAAGAGTCAGTCTCCTCTCCCCACACTGTTCCAGAGAGGTCCTCCTCTTTTCCCTTTGGTTCTGTGTGATATTAACAGTTTTTACAGCTGTCGTGATAATGTTGAACACACCACCTTGGTTCTGGCAGGCTCGGTCCGTTCTTGTTCCACTGAGGTGTTGAGAAAACACGCCAGGTGCAGGGCTGGGAGATGAGGGGCAGGTCTGGTCTCTGCTGAGTAGGGATGGTCGACTGGAAGGAGATCACAGCAACAACCTCACCTGCTGCCCATTGGCTTTTTGCCTGATCCATGTGCCCTGCAGTCAACTCACCAGGTGAACCTGCCTCCCTCCCGCCATGCTCATGCTGGAAAATTGGAATGATTACCAGGTAGACAGCTACCTGGTACCTGAGGAGTCTCCAGGAGCCCCAGGAAGGGTGAACCTCGCGGGGGTAAAGAGGCAGGCAGGCACAGGCCTGTATAAAGTGAACACCGGGAAGCATTAATTCCTAAACACAAGTGAAACTCTCATGTATTTTTTTTAGCTTTTTCTTAGCTTTGTTTGTGGTCTCCCCATACATGTGATCCTGACCCATTCAGATGCAGTGAGACTCACACAGTCCTCAGATCCCCCAACTGGGGTCACATGTTCCCTCGGTCAGAACACCATGGCTGTGGTCAGCCCGCCTCCGATGTGTAAACAAGTCTGGTCCCTGGGACCTCTGGGGACCCTAGAAAGAAGTCTAGGGTTGGTCTCCTCTCCCCTCAGTTGTCCCTGAGAAGTCAGGCCCCTCCTGTTTTCACTTTGGTTCTCTGTGATTTTTTGCTGGTTTGAAAGCTCATGCTAGAGGTGAACACATTACCTTGGTTCTGGCAGGCTCTGTCTTGTCTCGCTGAGATGTTGAGGAAATAGCAGAGCTGGGCTGAAAGACAAGGGGCAGCTCTGTTCTTTTTGGAGGAGAGAGTCGACTGGAAGGAGAGCACAGCAGCAAACTCACCTGCTGCCCATTGACTTTTTGCCCGATCCCCCAATTCACCAGGTGAACCTACCTCCCTACTTAACCTGAATGTGATGGAAAATTGGAATGACTACTAGTTAGCCTACCTGGGAAGTCTCCAGGAGCCCTACCCACAGCACTGACCCCTGGGAGGGCCATGGAACCCCACCCAGAGAACAGCACAGTTACCGAGAGAAGCCCACCTCAGCTCCAGACCCCAGACATCTGAGCACTGACATTCAGATGCAGGCATGAAGTTTTTCAGGACAGAGGCCAGGCCGGGTCTCTACCCAGCTCTCCGTGCCCTAGTGCACACAGAACACTGTCAGGTCTAAATGATCTCATCGCAGAAAGCACACGGTCTCATCTAAACATCATCAGTGTAGACAGGACTTGGAGAAGTCTAAATCTACCATGGAGACAGAACTTGGTCAGGTTCAAACTTGGTCTTCCAGCAGGCACAGGTCACTCACATGCAGAGTCTCTCATCATTGGATGGGGGGTCACCCTCGTGTGGGAGCTAGGATGTACATTTTTTGAAGAAATCATCGCTGGGCTCCACACTTCACCCGCATCAGGAAACTGAAAGGATCTGTGTCATTAAACATTTCAACAGGCAAAACAACAATATTAGCAGTTTCTCTGGTGACATGATGGTCAGGATCCAGGGAAGATCCAGGAACTCCTGAGTGTAGCCCAGTGTCCTGTCTTAAAGACAGACAGGAAGTGGCCAGATTCCAGCACCCCAGGCTTCCAGCAGGAGGTGGACTGGAAGTCTTCCGGAAAATACTGTCTTTATCAGTATAAAAATATACTGTTAAAATTTCCAGCATACTAGTTATTACTTGCAAACCTAAACTAGTCTTAGAAGCTTGACACCCTCATCTTTGCGGTTTCCATTGTTTCCTTTGTTTCAGGTTTTCTAGGTAGAAGCAAGCCATCATTTCAAACTACTTTCATCTAATTCTGTTATGTTATACTATGAATGAAGGGTCACACTTAAAAATAAAAGAAAGTCCCTGCCAACAATTCGTGATTGAAGGAGCACACGAGCTGCAGGAACTTTTTCTCCTAACAGTTTCATTTTTCTCCGGGAAGAAAACAGAAAACATAGGCCCCCTGATTTCTTGCTTCTCTGTTCAAAGTGAGCTAGAATGAAACTGATTTTCATATCAATAGGTAACATTTTTGAGGGTTGAAATTTCATACCAGGGAAAAAGGACCTGGAGAAGAGGGAATGCTCCTATGCTGTTAGAGGGAAAGCCTATCCTAAAAATAAAGCTAAAATTCAAGTAGGATTTAATTATGACAGTATGTGATTACATAGAGTATAAACCAAGGGTCTACATATAGCAGGCAATATGTGAAGACAAATTTGATATCTCAGATGTGAGAGTAAAGGTTACCTGTCAGATATGCAGCTGGTATGCACATATTCTTTTAGAATATTGCATGTATCTTTTCAAATTATAGCTTTGTCAGGATGTAGGGCTAGGAGTGGGATTGCTGGATCATATGGTGACTGCAGCCATGAAATTAAAAGATGCTTGCTTCTTGGAAGAAAAGTTATGACCAACCTAGACAGCATGTTAAAAAGCAGAGACATTACTTTGCTGACAAAGGTCCATCTAGTCAAAGCCATGTTTTTTCCAGTAGTCATGTATGGATGTGAGAGTTGGACTATAAAGAAAGCTGACTGCTGAAGAATTCATGTTTTTCAACTGTGGTGTTGGAGAAGACTCTTGAGAGTCCCTTGGACTGCAAGGAGATCAAACCAGTCAATCCTAAAGGAAATCAGTCCTGAATATTCATTGGAAGGACTGAAGCTGAAACTCTAATACTTTGGCCACCTGATGTGAAGAACTGACTTGTTAGAAAAGACCCTGATGCTGGGAAAGATTGAGGGCAGGAGGAGAAGGGGATGACAGAGGATGAGATGGTTGGATGGCATCACCGACCAAGTGGACATGAGTTTGAGTAAACTCTGGGAGCTGGTGATGGACAGGGAGGCCTGGTGTGCTGCAGTTCATGGGGTCACAGAGAGTCAGAAACAATTGAGCAACTGAACTGAATAGAACTGATCCTGCAATTAGATTCATTGGCCACACTTGACTGAAAAATTCTTTGTAAAAAAATGAAGAGGAAAACTGCTTTATATGATTTTTTTAAAATTCTCATTAAAATTAGTTTCCTAATGGGATCTTCTATTTTGAAAAATCTTCCACTTTTATTTTTCTATTTTGCTGAGTATTATTCTATATATATTTCATATATGGCAATACAGATATGTATGTCATATGAAAATATTGGTATATCTTTTATGGCAACATATTTATATATCTCATATATGAAAATAGAGGTATATATTTTATATCATAAAATTTAGAACTTTCATAAATCAAAGATTTTCAAACAATTAAAGCCTTTCATTGTGTGGCTCACAACAAACTGTGGAAAATTCTTAAAGAGATGGTAATACTAGACCACCTTACCTGCCTCCTGAGAAAACTGGATACAAGTCAAGAAGCAACAGTTAGAATGGGACGTGGAACAATGGACTGGTTCCGATTTGGAAAGGAGTATGTCAAGGCGATATATTGTTACCCTGCTTATTTAACTTATATGTAGTGTTGATGTTCAGTTGCCCAGTCATGTCTGACTCTTCGTAACCCCGTGGACTGCAGCTCACCAGGCCTCCCTGTCCCTCACCATCCCCCAGAGTTTGCCCAAGTTCATGTTCATCACATCAGTGATGCCATCCAACCATCTCATCCTCTGATGCCCTCTTCTCTTTCTACCCTCAATCTTTCCCAGCACTTTTCCATTGAGTCATCTGTTTGTATCAGATAATCAAAATCCTGGAGCTTCAGCTTTAGCATCAGTCCTTCCAGTGAATATTCAGGGTTGATCTCCTTTAAAATTGGCTGGTTTGATCTCCTTGCTGTCCAAGGGACTTTCAAGAGTCTTCTCAAACACCACAGTTTGAAGGCATCAATTCTTTGGTGTTTTGCCTTCTTTACAGTCCAGCTGTTATAACCATACACGACCACTGTGAAGACTATAGCCTTGACTATATGGACCTTTGTCGGCAGAGTTAATGTCTCTGCTTTTCAACACACTGTCTAGGTTAGTCATCGCTTTCCTGCCAAAATAATCGTCTTCTGATGTCATGGCTGCAGTCACCGACTGCAGTGATTTTGGAGCCCAAGAAGGGGATCTCTGTCACTACTTCCAATTTTCCCTTCTGTTTGCCATGCAGTAATGAGGCTGGAAGCCATGATCTTAGCTTTTTAAATATTTAGTCTTAAGCTGGCTCATTCACTCTCGTCCTTCACTCTCAGCAAGAAGCTCTTTAGTTCCTCTTCACATTCTGCCATTAGAGTGGTATCATCTACATATCTGAGGCTGTTGATGTTTCTCCCGCCTATCTTGATTCCAGCTTGTAACTCATCCAGCCTGGCCTTTCTCATGATGTACTCAGTGTATAGCTTAAACCAACGGGGTGACAACAGATAGCCCTGTCGTATTCCTTTCTCGATCTTGAACCAATCAGTTGTTCCATACAGGGTTCTAACTGTTGCCTCTTGACCTACACACAGGTTTCTCAGGAGACAGATAAGATGGTCTGGTATTCCCATCTCTTTAAGAACTTTCCACAGTTTGTCACGATCCACATGGTCAAAGCCTTTAGTGTTGTCAATGAAACAGAGACAGATGTTTTCCTGAAATTCCTTTGCTTTCTCTATAATCCAGCGAATGTTGGCAGTTTGATCTCTAGTTTCTCTTCCATTTCTAAACTCAGCTTGGGCATCTGGAAGTTCTTGATTCATATAATACTGAAGCCTAGCATGCAAGATTTTAAGCATGACCTTACTAGCACGGGAGATGAGTGCAACTGTCAGCAGGTCAGCACATTCCTTGGTACTACCCTTCTTGGGACCTGGGATGAGGACTGACCTTTTCCAGTCCTGTGGCCGCTGCTGGGTTTCCAGAGTTGCTGACATAATGAATGCAAAATCTTGATGGCGTCATCCTTTAGGGATTTGAATGATTCTGCTGGAATTTCATTGCATCCACTAGCTTTCTTAACAGCAGTGCTTCCTAAGGCCCACTTGGCTTCACACTCCCAAATGTCTGGCTCTGGGTGACTAACTGCACCATCGTAGTAATGTGGTTCATCAAGATCTTTTTTATACAGTTGTTGCATGTATTCTTTTCATCTCTTCTTGATCTCTTCACTGTCTACTAGGTCTCTACCATTTTTATCCTTTATTATGCCATCTTTGGGTGGAATGCTCCCTTGATGTTTCCAGTTCTCCTGAAGAGATCTCTAGTCTCCCCCTTCTGTTCTTTTCTTCTAGCTTTATGCACTGTTCATTGAAGAAGGCCTTCTTGTCTCTTCTAGCTGCTCTTTGGAACTCTGCATTTAGTTGGATGTACCTTTCCCTCTCTCCCTTGCTTTTCGATTCTCTTCATTCTTCCACTATTTGTAAAGCCTCCTCAGATAACCACTTTGCCTTCTTGCTTTTCTTTTTCTTTGGGACGGTTTTGTTTGCCACCTCGTGTACAATATTGCAGACCTCTGTCCATAGTCTTTCAGGCACACTCTTAGCTAGATCCAGTGCCTTGAATCTGTTCGTTACCTCTACTGTGAATCCATACGGAATTTGATTTCAGTCATACCTGGCTGGCCTAGTGTTTTTCCCAGGTTTTCTTAGTTTAAGCTTGAATTTTGCTATGAGAATCTGATGACCTGAGCCACAGTCATCCCCAGGTCCTTTGTTTTTGCTGACTGAATACAGCTTCTCCACCTTTAGCTACAAAGAATGTAACAATTTGATTTCAGTAATGACCATTTGGTGAGGTCCATGTGTAAAGTCATCTCTTGTGTTGTTGAAAAAGGGTCGACAACATGAAGGATCCCCTTCACGGATCACTGCCTTGTCGTGGTGAAGGGGCTTGCGTAACTCAATGAAGCTATGAGCCACGCCATGCAGGGCCACCCAAGATGGACGGGCCATAGCAGAGAGTTCTGACAAAACGTGATCCACTAGAGGAGGGAGTGGCAAACCACCCCAGGACGCTTGCCGTGAGAACCTCATGAACTGTCTAAAGGCCATATGCACAGAGTGCATCTTGCTAAATGCCTGGCTGGATGAATCACAAGCTGGAATCAGGACAGCTGGGAGAAATATTAACAACCTCAGATATGCAGATGATACCACCCTAATGGCAGAAAACTAAGAAGAACTAATGATGGTGGAAGAGGAGAGTGAAAAAACTGGCTTCAAACTCAACTTAAAATCATGGCATCCAGTCCTATCACATCATGGCAAATAGATGGGGAAAAAATGGAAACAGTGGCAGATTTTCTTCTCTTGGGCTCCAAAATCACTGGGCTTCAAATTATTTCATGGTGACTGAAGCATGAAATAAAAGACATTTGTTCCTTTGAAGAAAAGCTATGACAAACCTGGACAGCATATTAAAGAGCAGAGACATCACTTTGCTGACAAAGGTCTGTGTAGTCAAAATTTTTGCAGTAGTCATGTATGGATGTGAGAGTTGGTCCATACAGAAGGGTGAGCACCGAAGAACTGATGCTTTCGAATTGCGGTGCTAGAGAAAACTCTTGAGAGTTCCTTGGACAGCAAGGAGATTAAACCAGTCAATCCTAAAGGAAATCAACCCTGAATATTCATTGGAAGGGCTGATGCTGAACTTGAAGCTCCAATGCTTTGCCCACCTCATGCAAAGAGCCAACTCATTTGAAAAGACCCTCGTGCTAGGAAAGATTGAGGGCAGGAGGAGAAGTGGGCAACAGAGGATGAGATGGTTGGATGGCATCGCTGATTCAACGGACATGAGTTTGAGCAAACTCCTGGAAAGAGTGAAGGACAAGGAAGACTTGTGTGCTGCAGTCCATGGGTCATAAAGAGCTGGAAACAACTTAGAATCTGAACAAGAGCAAAGAATTAAAAACATTCATAAAATGAAAAAAATTCATAAAATGAAGATGTTTCTGAAAATTTAAAGCTTCATGAAATTAAAAACTACTTCATTAAATTAAAAACTTCCTCATAATATTAAAATTATAAAATTATTTATAAAATAAAAATTTCTACTCCATGAGATACCTTATTCAGAAAACCAAAAAATGAATCACAGACTGGAAGAAATCATTTCCAAAACACATATCGAATAAAGGATCTGTACTCAAATTAGACCAAACAGCCCCATTTATATTTGGTAAAGACTGAAAAACACACCTCACCAAGAATATAAGGAGATATGAACACAGATACTCTTTGAAGTGAAAGAAAGAGAAGTCACTCAGTCATGTCTGACTCTTTGCGACCACATGGACTGTAACCTACCAGGCTCTTCCATCCATGGGATTTTCCAGGCAAGAGTACTGGAGTGGGCTGCCATTTCCTTCTCCAGGGGATCTTCCCAACCCAGGGATTGAACCCGGGTCTCCCGCATTGCAGGCAGACACTTTACCATCTGAGCCACCAGGGAAGCCTTATGTATTTTTTTATCAGGATATAATTTTTTATATCTCTGTGTAGATGTTAACATCTCTAGGTAGACAGATATTTCTATCTCTCAGTAGATGTAAATAGATATTCCATAAAATGAAAACTTCCATAAAAATAACTTTCATAAACTGAATAACTGGCATAAATTGAATAATTTCTATAAAATTAATAACTTTCACATAGTTAATAATATTCATATTACTCACTTCCATACAATTTTATTCACTTTCATATGACTAAAAACTTCCTCAGAAAAATAAAAATTATAAAATTATTTATAAAATTGAAAGCTTTTACTCTATGAAATACCTTATTCAGAAAATCAAATAATGAATGACAAACTGAAACAGACCATTTCCAAAACACATATCAGATAAAGAATCTGTACTCAGATTATATGAAACAGCTCCATTAAAATTTGGCAAGGACCAAAACACAAACCTGGGGAAAAAAGATAAACATAGTAAATAAGGAAGGAAGGAAGAACTAGGGTGGGGTAGAGACAGCCCCTTGAGACAGCTAACCCTAGGATCTGACATCCCCACACCCGGATCAATGTCCTGAGAAAACCATCATTCAAAAATGCTCGTGCACCCCACTTTCATTGCACCACTACTCAAATAGATTAAATCTTAAAGAAATACGGTATGTATACACAATGGGCCATTACTCAGACATGAAAACCGCCACTAAAATTATGAAATTATGCCACTAGGAACCACAAGGTTAAACCCTGGAGGGTCAAACACTAAGCAGAGTCAGCAATAGAGGAAGAAAATAGCAGATGATATTCCTTCTAGGGGAAGTTAAACAAAGAGATACACTGGAAGTAATTTACAACACCAAAGGAGACTCAGAGATTAAAACACAAAAAAAGAATCCAGAAAAAAAAGAAAGGGGTAAGGATGATTAGGAGGTTGGTACTAATGTATGCACAGAAATCTGTATCTGTGACAGATAATCCACTAGGATTGTCTCCTTCCTTCCTTCTGCCTGTGCACTGAAATCTGTATCTCTAATATACTCACAGAAATCTGTATCTGTATTAGCTAATCCACAAGGATTATCTCCTGCCTGCCTTCCCTCCTTTTTGCCTTTCTTTCATTTACATATACATAGAAATCCTTATCTCTAACATATAAGTAAATACCTGTCACTGTAATAGATAATCCATAAAGAATATTTCCTTCCTTCATTCCCTGCACATATAAAAAAATTGTACCTCTAATAGTTACCCCACAGGGGCCCGATGTTCACCACAGAGAACTTGACTCCACTTTGCTCTGGAACCTCTATCGTAAAAGACTCAATAAAAAGTACAGACATGCTGTATGATTATGTCATAACTGAGTCAGTCTGTTGTACACTTATTGTAGTGAAAGGAAAAAAAGAGGAATGAGTTTTTCTCTTTCCTTTTCCTGAAAACAAAGACGATAAAGAGAAAGAACAGTGAACAGGCCTGAACATTCCTAGTTTCTTACTTCAGTTCGGTTCAGTCGCTCAGTGGTGTCTGACTCTTTGCGACCCCATGAATCGCAGCATGCCAGGCCTCCCTGTCCATCACCATCTCCCGGAGTTCGCTCAGACTCACGTCCATCAAGCCGGTGATGCCATCCAGCCATCTCATCCTCTGTTGTCCCCTTCTCCTCCTGCCCCCAATCCCTCCCAGCATCAGAGTCTTTTCCAATGAGTCAACTCTTTGCATGAGGTGGCCAAAGTACTGGAGTTTCAGCTTTCGCATCATTCCGTCCAAAGAAATCCCAGGGCTGATCTCCTTCAGAATGGACTGGTTGGATCTCCTTGCCGTCCAAGGGACTCTCAAGAGTCTTCTCCAACACCACATTTCAAAAGCATTCTGCCATATTAATGAACAAGAAATTTTACCACCATCAGTGATTTCTGGCCCCCAAATGTGAATGAAGGCTCCCCAAATTGTGATCCAGGGGATGCTGCTGCCACCCCCCCTCCACCCGGTGACTGCTAAGGGGCTGGGGGTGCAGGAAGCAAGGTGAGCCAGGAGACAGGACTGGCCCTGATGGCTGAGGTCACGGGAAAGGAGTGGAGGCAGTGAGTCCGAGGCTGCACCTCCCCACACACAGAATGCTGGATTCCTTAACCTGATACCTGACCTTTGATGAGCAGACTGCCTGCTCCCTGCGTTGCAAACCTGTATATAGCCTGACTTACCCTCTGCCTCCTTGGAGCAGTTTTCTCAGAGCTACTGAGATGCTGTCTCCTGGGTTTGGAGTCCTAAACATTCCCACCAAATAAAACACCTCTCTCCTTTCAGGTTGTGACTATATTTTTTAGTTGACAAAACAATGCACGAGGAAGAAATCGAGATCCTGTCGCCTTTGCCCCTCATCTCATGTAAGCCCTGGACTCCTCATGGAGCGGGGGTGCAATTCTTGAGGCATGAGACCACTGTGTTCCGCTCTCTGCCAGCTGAGAATTAAAGCCACCTTTCTATTTCCCCCAAACTCTGTCTCCATATTTTTCATTCAGCTTTGGTGGGCAGAGAGGCCAAGCTTTTGGCTAGCAGCACTCTGAGGACAAGCACAAAACAGCAAATCAACCAGACTTCAACATAGCGTTGCCGTGAGATTAAAGAAAAGGAAAGAAAACTAATGCCTAGTTTATTCCCTCCCACCTGCTGGACTCAGGATGCTATTTGATCCTGGGAACGTGATTAGGTTTGAGTCACAGGGCTGGACTTGGGTGGGGTCCACACAGCACGACAGGGTACCCTTCACTGAGATCTGTCTCAATCCTGTACTGTCTGATTTGCCCTGACTAGGACCAGAACTCCTAGTGCACCCAAACGATGATGGCCCAACCCTCTGGCCTCGAGGACAAGAGGTGAAGTCACCAAGTATCCAGGGTCCCTGGTGCTGGGGTCCAGCTCAAGACTCCTTCCTGAGAGCGCAGCCTCATAGGCCCTCAGCAGGGAGTGTTGCCCCAGGTACTGAATAGCCTAGCGTGGAGGGGTGAAGCTTCAGAGGAAAGAAGTAGTGAGACACAAGCCCTTGGGAGTTTGCTCAGACACATTCCACTCCAATTCACAGCCCAGGAAGCCAACTGTCCCTAAGGCTTGGTTGCAGGTAGAACCAGAGTTGGGCATGAAGAAGTGCTGCCACCTTGTGGACATTCCCTGTAACTACAAATTGCCCACCAGAGTTTACCGGCACCTCCAATTCACAAGGCCTGTGGTGTTCTTAATGGCAGCTGCCCTCAGGAAAGGTCCTGCCACAGGTATTGCAGAAATAAATTCTAAACACCACCAATTTACAAGAAATCAATTGAAACAGGCAAATTTTCCTTCATATCCTTCAAGGGAAAAAAAGCAAAAAACGGCCACAAGACAAGATACTCAACATCCCGAATTATTACAAGGAGAATGTCAATCAAAATGAAAACAAGCAATCAAATCCCATCTGACAGAACGGTTATTCTGACTGTCTGCAAACAGTAAATGGTGGAGAGAGCAGGGAGATGACGGAACCCCCCTACAAATTCTCTAGGAATAGACATTGGCAACAGCTCTAGAAAAGACAGCCTCCAAAGGCCAGAAAGAGAATTTCAAGAGAGCTAAGCTTAGGATTTTAATACTGACACCTGGGTCTATATTCCAGAAACCCATCATTCAAAATGACACATGCACCCAACATTCACTGCAATGCTAATTCCAATAGCCAAGACACAGACCCAAGAAATGTCCCTCGACAGATTAAATCTTCAAGAAATGTGGTACATATATACAATGGAGTTTACTCAGACATGAAAAACCACCACTGAAATGAAATTAGGCCAACGGTCCCCAAAGGACGGATCTTGGAGGAAAATACACTAAGTGAAGTCAAAAGCAGAGGAAGAAAATAGCAGATGGTATTCCTTGAGAGTGAAGTTGAAGAGAGATACAGAGGGAGTAATTTACAACATAAAAAGAGACTTTGAGATTCAAATACAAAGAATCTCCCCCACCAAAAAAAAAAAATAGGAAAGTGCCAGGAATGAATTAGGAGGTTGCTACTACCTTAAACACAGAAATCTATATCTGTAACAGATAATCCACATGGATTATCTCCTCCCTTCCACGTATGTACTGAAATGTGTATGTCTAACGTTGTTGCTGTATGTTCGCTAGGTTGTGTATAACGCTTTGCAAACCCCATGGACTGTAGCCCCCCAGGCTCCTCTGCCCATGGCATCTCCCAGGCAAGTATACTGGAGTGGGTTGCCATTTCCTTCTCCAGGATCTCTAACATAACCACAGAAACATGTATCTGTATTAGCTAATCCACAAGGATTATCTTCCACCTTCTGTCCTTCATTTCTTCCTTCCAATCATGTATCCAGAGAAATATTTATCTTTAACATATACAAAGATATCTATAGCTGTAATAGATAATCCACAAGAACTATCTCCTTCTTCGTTTCTTGCACATGTACAAAAAAAACTGTACCTCTAATAAATGTCCCACAGGGATCTGATGTTCAGCACAGAGAACTTTACTCAACCTTGGCAAAAGAATAAATAAAAATACTATGGCAAAAGAATAAATAAAAATACTAAAGCCTGTAATGCGTATGTCATAGCTGGATCAGTCCATTGTACACTGCAGACAAGGACAAAATTGAAAACCAACTAGACTTCAACATAGCATCGGCATGAAATTAAAGGAAAGAAAAGCAATGCCTAGTTTATTCCCTGTGACCTGCTTGACTTAGGATGCTATCCAAATCCTGGCACCTGAGTAGGCTTGGGTTCCAGGGCTGGACTGGGGTGGGGTCGAGACAGCTGAGCAGGGTGCCCATCTTAGATAACCCCCTTAAACCTGTACTGTCTGGTTTGCCCTGGCTGGGGCCACAATCCCGAGTGAACCCAAATCCTAATGGACTGATGCTCTGACTTGGAGGAACATGGAAAATCACCCAGACCCCAAGTCTCCTGGTGCTGGGGTCCCCAGCTTAAGACTCCTTCCTGAGAGAGCAGCCTCCTGGGCACCTCAACAGAGAGCAGTGCCCCAGGTTGGCATGAGGCTAGAGGGGAGGGGTGAAGCTTCAGAGAAAAGAAATAGTGAGATACGAGCTGTTGGGTGTTTGCTCAGGCATATTCCACCCTAATTCACAACCCAGGAAGCCAGCTTTCCCTAAGGCTCTGGTTGCAGGTGGAACCAGAGTTGGACATGAAAAAGTGCTGCTCCCTTGTGGACATTTCCTGTAACTACAACTTAAACACTGGCGCGTACTAGCCCTCCAGTTCACAGTATCTGTGGGCTGTTAATGACAGCTGCCCTCAGGAAAGGTCCTGAGATGGTTACTGCAGAAATAAATTCCAAACACAACCAACTTTCAAGAAGTCCATTGCAACAGGTAAACTTTCCTCACACCCTTTACAGAAAAGAAAAATCCCCAAACGGCCACAGGACAAGATGCTCAACATTCCTAATTATTCCAGGAGGAATGCCAATCTAAAAGACACCAAGAAATCAATCCTTCCCTGTCAGAATGGTCATCCTCACAAGTCTACAAACAATAAACAGGGGAGAGAGTCAGGTGGACAGGAAACCCCTCTACGCGGTCAGAATGGACACTGGAAACAGCCCCGAGAAAGGACAGTCTCCTCAGGGCAGAAACTAAACTTCAAAAGGGCTCAGCCCATGGCCTGACATACCCACACCTGGGCCAGTATCCTGAGAAAACTGCC
Organism: Capricornis sumatraensis; assembly: GCF_032405125.1. Taxonomy (NCBI): domain Eukaryota; kingdom Metazoa; phylum Chordata; class Mammalia; order Artiodactyla; family Bovidae; genus Capricornis; species Capricornis sumatraensis. The sequence continues at coordinate 26,735,244 of NC_091087.1, read as the reverse complement.
AGCGAAAAAGACACAGGCACCCCATCATTCACTACAGAGCCAGGACACAGAACCAGCCAGATGTCACCCAATGGATCAAAGGTTAAAGAAGATGTGTACATACACACAATGGACTATTACTCAGTCATGAAAAGTGGCCACTGAAATTATGCCACTAATTGTCACAAGGATCGACCTTGGAGGATCATAGACTAAGCAAAATCAGTCAGATGGAGAAAGACAATAGCATATGATGTCCCTTGTAGGCAAAATACAAAAAGAGATACAAAGGAACAAATTTACAACACAAAAAGTGACTCTGAGAATTCGACACAATCAGAAGTTTCCAAGAAAAAGTGATGTCAGGACGTCAGGGCTAACATATACACGGTAATCTGTATCTGTAATATACAATCCAGAAGGATTATCTCTTTCCTTCCTTCCTTCTTGCCAAATATACACCGAAATCTGTATCTGTAATAGATACTCAGGAAGGACCTCATGGTCAGCACAGGGTACTTTGCTCAACCTTCTGCAATAACCTCTATGGCAATAGAATCCATAAAAGGTCAGGTAAGCTGTATGTATATATCATAAGCGAATCAGCTGAAGACAAGCACAAAACTGCAAATTGACTCTATTCCAAGACAGCACAGGCACGAGACTAAAGAAAAGGAATAGAAAAGCAGTGCCTAGTTTATTCCCCACGACCTCCCTGAGTTGGGCTGCTCTCCCATTGCTGGAGCCTGAGCAGGCTTGAGTCTCGTGTCTGGACTGGGCTGGAGTCGAGACAGCCAGGTTGAGACAACCAAAATTTTAATAGAGACACGTAACCCGCGATTTCGGCCCCACTAGGTACAACAGCCAAGACAGGAAAGCAAGCTAATTGTAGAAGCACAGACAAATGGATTCAGACAAGTCCATGTACACAGCGGAATATTTCTCAACCATAAAGAGGCAGGAAATAATGCCAAGTCCAGCCTCAGGAAAGACAGTGGAGATGATCATTCCAAGTGAAGTGAGGGAGACGAGGAAAGACAAGTATCTTGTGATAACACTTCTAGCTATAAACTAAAGATGGATACAGATTAACTTATTGCCTGGAGACACAGGCTTACAAACCTAGAAAAGAAACTTCCGGTCACCAAGATATAAAGATGTGGGCCATGGAGAAATGAGCTGCTTCAGACTAAGATATGCACACTACTATTGATAAAGTAAGTGACCAGGACTCACTGTGTAACACAAGGAAACTTACTCCACACTCTGTATTAACCTGTAAAGAAAAAACCCAACAAATCATATATACACCTATGTAAAAGTGAAACAATTTGGGGTAGAAAGAAAATGAAAAAACAATACACCCACGAGATTGTAAGTCACTGTATACTCCAGTTCAAATGATGAAATGAAAACAGAAAAATAAAAAAAAGAAATTCTGATTCTATTCTCCTTAGGACATACAGAGCTGGGCTGGTGTCGCATCCTTGGAGCCTGGCTGGTTTGGGACCCAAGGCTGGAGTGTCCTGGGGCTGAGGGAGCTGGGAGCATGTAGCAGGCAGTGTGTCTCCAAAATGGACCTGGAGTGCCTGTTGCCCCCTGGAGAGACCCCAACCTCCAGAGATAGGCAGGAGAAATTAAGAGATTGGAATTAACATATACATATTAATATATATCAAATAGATGATTAAAAGTACCTACTGAATAGCTTAGGCAATTATTGAAACTGTAATCATCTATATGCAAAAAAGAACCTTAAAGAGAATAGACAAACGTTTATGTATAACTGAATCGAGTTCCTGCACACCTAAAACAAACACGACATCAGAAATCCACTCTAAGCCCATAGAAAATAACAAGGAATTTAGAGGAGAAAAAAATGTGGCATGAGGTAGTGCTGCCGCCTTGTGGCCATTCTATGTAACAACACCACTAAGAGCTGTGTCCCGGGAATTTAACATTCACAAGGATCCAGGGGCTTTAAGTAAAAAACACCCGTACTCCAGGACTGTCCTTGGGTTGTCATCGAAAAAGAATCCAAAACAAGGCAGGTGTTAAAGAAGCCAATTTCAAGATGTAAGTTTAAGTCACACTCTAAAAGAATCACATGAAAAGATGTCGACATCACTAAACATTAGAGAAATGCAATTCTAAACTACAATGAGGTATCACACCACACCAGGAGGAATGGCCGTTGCCAGACACTCTGCAAACAGGCAGTGCTGGAGAAGATGTGCAGACAAGGGAGCCCTCCTCCACTGATGCTTGGGATGTACATGGGTAACAGCCACTCCGGAGGACACCGTGAGGATTCCCTCAACCGTGAAAATGAGAATGAAATTAGAAAACATCCCAACACCAAACACAAAATAAACGGCAGAGAGCATAAATATCTAAACGTAATGACGGATACTATGAAATTCTTGAGAAAAATATAAACAGGACACAATCTGACATAAAATGCAGCAAGTTCTTTATGGGTCCACCTCACAAATCAGAGAGTGGGACTGAATTAACCTTAAAAGCATTTGCATTCCTAAAGGAATCCCTCAAGGAAAGACAAGGACAATCCTCAGAATAGGAAAAAATATTTGGCAAAGGAGATACCCACAAGGGATTCATCTCCAAAACATACAAACAGCTTGTACAACTTCATATCAACAATACGTATAACCAAGAACAAAATCGGCCAAAGATTAAAACGGTTAATTCTCTCAGGAAGGTCTATAGATTGCACTTAGGCACATGAACATATGCTCAGAATCACTCATTATTAGGAAAACACAAATCCAAATCCAATGAGCTAGGCACTTACATTGGTCACAACGGTCATCTTAAAACATCTTAAAGAATAAATGCTAGGACTTCCCTGGTGGTGCAGTGTTAAGAATGTGCCTGCCAATGCAGGAGACACAGTTTGGAACCATGGTCTCAGAAGATTCCACATCAGTGGGGCCACTAAGCCCCCATGTGCCACAACTGCGGAGCCTGTGCTCTGCTGCTGCTGCTGCTGTTGCTGCTAAGTCGCTTCAGTTGTGTCCGATTCTGTGCGACCCCATAGACGGCAGCCCACGAGGCTCCCTGTCCCTGGGATTCTCCAGGCAAGAACACCGGAGTGGGTTGCCATTGCCTTCTCCGGAGCCTGTGCTCTAGACCCCTGAACTACAACTACTGAGGCCTCCCGCCGCGACTCCTGAAGCCTGGGGCTCTAGAGCCCGCGTTCTGCAGCCAGAAGCCTCCACAATGAGTAGCCTCATTCTACAGTGAAACTAGAGAGGAGCCCCACTCACTGCAGATAGAGAGAGCTGGATTTCTGCAACCGAGGCCCAGTGCAACCAAAGACAAATGAATAAGTAAAATTACTTCAGTTCAGTTCAGTCGCTCAGTCGTGTCTAACTCTGCGACCCCATGAATCGCAGCACACCAGGCCTCCCTGTCCATCATCAACTCCCGGAGTTCACTCAGACTCACGTCCATCGAGTCGGTGATGCCATCCAGCCATCTCATCCTCGGTTGTCCCCTTCTCCTCCTGCCCCCAATCCCTCCCAGCATCAGAATCTTTTCCAATGAGTCAACTCTTTGCATGAGGTGGCCAAAGTACTGGAGTTTCAGCTTTCGCATCATTCCGTCCAAAGAAATCCCAGGGCTGATCTCCTTCAGAATGGACTGGTTGGATCTCCTTAGAAAATAATAAATGCTGGAGAGGGTGTAGAGACAAGGAAACCCTCCTGCACTATTGATCGCAATGAACATAGGTTCATCCAGTAGGGAGAATAATATGGAGGTTCATTTGAAAAATAACACAGAAGTATTTTAGGACCCAGGAATCCCATGCATGGGCATAAATCCAGAGAAAATTAAAAAATGTAAAATACACTCCTGCAATCATGGCCAAAGACGCAAGAGCCAAGTCTGGGAAGCAAGTTAATTGCAGAAATTTCAGATGAATGGACACACGATGGGGTACATACACACAATGGACTATTTCTCAACCAGAAAGAAGTAGGGAACAATGCCAAGTCCAGTCACAGAGAAGAAAGTTGAGATGACCATTGGAAGTGAAGTAAGGGAGACAGGGACAGACAGCATCATATGATATCACTTCTGGATGTAATCTAAACCGGATGAAAATGAACTTCTTTCTTAAAGAGACACAGCCTCACAGACTTAGAAAAGAAACAACTGCTTTCCAACATAGAAGGCTACGGATGAGGGAGAACCGAGCTGCTTCACACTCGTATATGCGCACTACTATTTAAAAAGTCGCCAGGACCTACTGTGTAACTCAGGTAAACATATGCAACGCTGTGTGATTATCTACACATAAAAAAACCCGAAAAATAATGTATATACTCTATGTAGACGTGAATCAAGTTATCCTGGATTGAAAAGGAAGAAAAAAAATAATGACCCACATGATTGTAATTCATCTATATACTCCAGTTCAAATTACAGGTTAAAAACATCAAAAGAAAAAATAAAAAGAAACGCTGACTCTCTTCCCCTCAGGTCATAGTGACCCAAGCTGTGGTCAAATCCCCGGAGCCTGACTGGCTTGGGTCCCAAGGCTGGACCGTCCCAGGTCTGAGGGAGCTCCGAGCATGTGGCAGGCAGTGTGCCTCCACAATGGACCTGGAGTGCCTTTGCCTTCTGCAGCGCCCCCAGATACAGGTGTGAGAAACTAGGAGTTTAGAATTAATATATACACAGTAATATATATCAAAGAGTTGATCTCAAAAGGAACTACTGGAAAGCAGAGGGAAGTTTATTGAACACACTGTAATCACCTATATGCAAAAAGGAACCTGAAAGAGGATAGAGAAACGTCTATATATAACTAAATTGAATTCCTGGACACTGGAAACAAATACCACATCAGAAATCAACTCTATTCCAATATAAAATAGCAAGTAAATTACAGTAAAAAAAAAAAACAAAAAAAGAAAAAAAAAGACCCCCTAAAACCCGTGTGATGTAAGGAAGTGCTGCCACCTTGTGACCATGTTCTGTAATTACATGATGAAGAGTTGTGCCGCCGCTGCTGCTGCTGCTAAGTTGCTTCAGTCGTGTCCGACTCTGTGCAACCCCATAGGCGGCAGCCCACCAGGCTCCCCCGTCCCTGGGATTCTCCAGGCAAGAACACTGGAGTGGGTTGCCATTTCCTTCTCCAAAGTCACCTATACACCAATACAAAATACAAATTACCAAGAGTGAATGTCAACTCTGTTCCCCTCAGGCCTTGGTGTCACATCCCTGAAGCCTGGGGCAGACTTGGTTCCCAAGGATGGACTGTCACGGGGCTGACGGAGCTGGGGAGGGCGTGCCAGCCAATGAGCCCTGCCCCATGGACCTGGCGAGCCTCTTCCCCTCTGCATCAGCCCACAGCCTCAAGATGCAGGCACGTCCTCTTGCAGTGAAACTATGCCACTGCTTCCAAAGGATGTGTGACCTCTGGGCTGGAAGAGCTCTGAAAAGCCCTGTGGGCCCCATGTCTCCTGGTGTTGGAGTTTCCCCCTCCAGCCTCCTTCCTTAGGGTCGCCCCACCTATGGATGAAATCACCCTCCCCAGAGTGGTGTTGCAAGAATTGGGATTTGTCCAGGTGTCAGGGGTAGGGAAGGAAGAAGGAATGGGCCACAAGCTTTAAGTGGTTTTTCTGGCACATTCCACTCTAACTGACAGTCCAGGAACAGGATTTTCACAAGGCTCTGGTGGTTCCCCCAGTAACCAGAATTGGACATAAAGACATGCTGCCGCCTTGTGGCCATTTTTCATAACAACAACTTTGAAACCATTGCTCACGGGGACTTCACATTCACAAGGCCCAAGGGGCTGTAAGTAAAAATATACCTGCCCTCAAGAAACGTCCTAGGGGAGGTCATTGGAAAAATACTAAAGCAAGGAAATCATTCAAGAAGCCAGTTTGAGTAAGTTTAACTTACACTGTTTTAAAAAATCACATACAAAGATGCTAACATCACTAAATATGAGAGAAGTGCAAATCAAAACTTCAATAAGGTATCACCTCACACCAGTCACAATGGCCATAAGCAGAAACTCTGCTGCTACTGCTGCTGCTGCTAAGTTGCTTCAGTCGTGTCTGACTCTGTGCGACTCCATAGATGGCAGCCCACCAGGCTCCCCTGTCCCTGGGATTCTCCAGGCAAGAACACTGGAGTGGGTTGCTATTTCCTTCTCCAATGCATGAAAGTGAAAGTGAAGTCACTCAGTCGCGTCCGACTCTTAGCGACCCCATGGACTGCAGCCCACCAGGCTCCTCCATCCATGGGATTTTCCAGGCAAGAGTACTGGAGTGGGGAGGCATTGCCTTCTCTGGAGCAGAAACTCTAGAAGCAGTAAATCCTGGAGCGGGTGTAGAGCACAGGGAGCCCTCCTGCTCTGTGCTGGGGATGGAAACTGGGAGCAGCCACTGTGGAGGGAGGACGCCAGGCAGCTTCCTCAGCATGAGAAGGAGGGTGAGATCAGATGGTCTCCTAACACCACACACAAAAACAAACTGCAAGTCGATCAAAGGTCCAAACAGAAGGACAGATACAGGGGAACTCTTGAGGGAAAAAAGCAGGACACACTTTAACATAAAATGCAGGAAGATCTTCTGTGATCCACCTCTAGGAATCAGGACATAAAAAACACGAAAATAAACAAATGGGACATAATAGATGTTAAAAGCATTTGCACAACAAAGGAAACCATCAGTGAAAGAAAAAAAGACAACCAAGAATGGAAAAAATTCGTTTAAATGAAGATAGCCACAGGGAATTTCTCTCTACACATACAAACAACTTGTACAGCTCAATATCAAAAAACAAACAATCCAATAAAAAACTGGCCAAAGATCTAAATCCACATTTCTCCACAGAAGTCATGGAGATGGCCGTAGAGTACAAGACAAGATTCTAGCATCGCTCGCTCTTTGAGAAAGGCAGGGCAGTTGTCTAATGAGGTACCACTTCACATCGATCAGAATGATCATCTCAAAAAATCTACAACAATAAATCCTGCAGAAGGTGTGGAGAGAAGAAAACCCTACCACCATTAGTGGGAATACAAATGGGTACATCCACTACGGAGAACATTATGGAGGTTCTCCATAATAACATAACATAACAAAACAAAATACAACAATATAACATAACAAAACATAACATAACGTAACAAAACATAACATAATGTAACAAAACAAAACAATATGGAGGTTCTCCAACTAAACATAAAAACTAAACAGAGAAGTACCAAGTGACCCAGCAACTCCATACCTAGGCATAGATCCAGAGAAAACCAAAATTTTAAAAGACACCTGCACTCTAACGATCACAGCAGCACTAGGTACAATAGCAGAGACAGGGAAGCAACTTAAGTGTACAAGGACAGCTGAATGGATCCAGAAGGTGGGCTACATATACACAATGCAATAATACTCAGAAAGAAAGAGGGATGAGATAATGCCGTTTCCAGGTACAGGGAAGAAACTAGAGATGGTCATACTAAGTGAACTACGTGAGACAAGGAAAGACAGGTGTGGTGGAATCTGAAAATGGACACAAATGAACTTTCTACAGGAGAATCAGCCTCAGAGACTTAGAAAAGAAACTATGGTTACCAAAGAAGAAAGTTTCAGGGGGCAGAGAGCCATTAGCTGGTTCAGATTAATATATATACCATAAAAAATGTGCTGATGGGATCTTAATAGTCACAAGTCTGACAGGGCTGTAAATGACACCCGCCCTCAAGAAATGTCCTGGGGTAAATTGTCAGAAAAGAATTCCATACAGGGCCAACTTTCAGGAAAGCAGATTCAAGAAGTAAATTGTACTCACAAGGTGTACAATAACAAATAACAAAAGCACATAACAAAAAAATTACAAAAACACGTGAAAACATACTCCACATCAGTAATTATTAAGTCAATGCCAATCACAACTGCAGTGAAGCATCTCCTCACACGGGTCACAACGGCCATCGTGGAGAAGATCGACAAAGAATGAACGCTGCAGAGGACGTACAGAAAGGGGTCCTGGAGAGGGGGTCGTGCAGCCGTGGTGGGAATGTAGCTGGTGAAACCACTGTGGAGAACAGCAAGAGTTTCCTTGCACACTAAACATGCAGGTAGCATATGATCCTGAACCCCCACTCCCAGGTTTAGATCTGGAGAAATTCTCATTCAGAATGACACGTGCTCCCCAATTTTCAGGCCAGCACTATTTACAACAGCCAAGACATAGAATCCACCAAAAGGTCCACTGACAGAGAAATGAAGACTGCACGGCATGTCTATACGTCGGACTACTACTCAGCCATCAAAGAGAATGAAATGAAGATATTGGCAGCAGCATGGATGGACTGAGAAATTTTCAAACCAAGTGAGGAAAGTCAGAGAGAAACAGACAAACATCCTAAGATATCACACTCAGGTGAGATCTATAAATTCATACCAATGAACTAATGTACAAAACAGAAACAGACTCACAGATTGAGAAAAATAAATTCTGATTATCAAAACAAAATTAGAAGGGAGGGATAAATTAAGAATTTTCATTAATATATAAACACTAATATTTATCAAATTGATAATCAAATAGAACCTACTAAATAGTAGAACAGGGAACTCAACTGAAAAAACTGTAGTAACCTATATGAGGAAAAAAAACAGGAAAAGAATAGATATACTTCTATGTAAAAATCAAATCAAATTTCTGTACGCCGAAAACCAATGAAACAATGGAAATCAATTTCTACTTCACTATAAAATAAAGATTAAATTACAAATTAAATGACCTGAGCTTGGTCTTGGGGAAACCAGAGAGTGGTGACCCCATGAATTAGCATGTGATATACTCAGAGTTCGGGGTGTAAGTATTTTTAGCTTCCTGGACGCCACAGGGTCTCGAGCGACTCCTGAACTAGCTATATTGTCTTGACACAAAGTTATGCATAGATTTTCTGTAAATGAACAGATGTTCTGAAACATCTGCATGTTCCAGATAGCTTTATTTACAAAGAACCTCGGTGCTGGATGTGGGCCACGGGCCATGGCATCCTGACCACACAGCGGAAAGCTCAGGGTGGACTGCTCGGTCAGAGTGTGGCCTGGAGAGGTCACCAGACCCACTTCCCTGACTGGGGGGTGATGAGGCGCTGGCAGGCCCCACTGCACACCTGGGCGGGCTGGACGTGTGGCAGGTGTTGACACTGACCGTGCCGTGTGCCTGAAGCCTGCCATCTGTGTTCCAGTGTGTGCCCTGATTCCTGGGTCACGTGCTTTGACAGTGTCCCACCTGAAGAGGGTGATCACTGACAGCAGTCTTCCTGGAAGTGGGCTCACGAGTCGTTGGCAGGCTGCTGGCTCTGTGGTTCTGGTTGGGGGCTGGCCTCCTGTTTCTTCAAGCCCAGGCACCTCAGAAGGCCCCCTATGGCTGGGGTTCTTGGGAGACTTCCGGGGAGCCTGGTGTGGAAAGGGTTCAGGAACACCTGACTGGGGGGCCCTGGAGTTGCGATGCCCCCTGGAGATACCTCCCTCTGGGCCGGCTTCCACGTTGAGTGACTTTGTTTGCAACACCCACACTGAGCAGAAGTGCAGGCTGCCTCAGGGTCAGGCGGGGTCGTGGGGGCGCGTCCAGTGTGGCAATGCTGGTGGGTGTCTGATGTTTCACTTTTGCCCCTGTTCCAGTCAGCTGTCGGCCACGAGTATCAGTCAAAGCTCTCCAAGCACTGCTTGCAGGTTGATTCTGTCTGGGGGTTTGGAGGCAAGTTTGGTGTCCAGCGGGACAGAGTGGACCAGGTGAGTGAAGCGTTGCGAGCAGACAAGAATTGGGCTAGTGGTTTCCCCTTGGGGGTCAGGAAGGGGGCTACCTGGGTGCTGGCCACGTGCAAGTGAAGCTCCCACAAGATGGTTTTAAGACCTCAGGAGAGGGCAGTACTGGAACCCACCCCTGCTTCAAGCTACCTCGGCATTCTCGCCAACCACATAATCCCACCATGGAATTATCTGTGACATGGCTTCTGTCTACACGGGGTATCCTGTGTTGAGCTTGCCACCAAACCCTATAGGATAGATGTCAGGCAGCTTCTGGGGTCTTCTCCTGCAGAGGTCCGTAGAAAAGCCTTGGTCAGAGACCTGCTTCTCAGGAACAACACCAGTCTCAGAAACCCAAACTCACTCTTGATCAAGCAAAGAGTTGGCATACATTTTAAGGAGGGTATCCAGTAAACTAAGAGGTCTATGCTAGTGGGATCTTAGAGCGGAGACAACTGTGCCAGAACCTTAAGTCCATGAAAGAGAACAAGTTGACATGGATGAACTCACCACCCAGAGCCACCACAAGAAGTATATTAGTTAGCTTGCACTGTGTAACAAACAACCTCAGAACCTAGTGGCTTAAAATACTGTGTATTTATTATTTCAGGTTCTTTCGGTGGGGTCAGAAATTCAGAAATGGCTTAGCTGTGCGATTCTGGCTTGGGAGTCCCTCATGAGGTTATCGTCAAGATGTCATGTAGGGCTGCAGGTATCTGAAGGTGGTTCTGGGGCTGGAAGGTCAGCCTGCAAGATGGCACACTCACAGGGCTGTTGGTGGAGCCTCAGCTCCTCACCACATGGACCTCTGCTGCTTGAGCATCCTCACAACATGGAGGCTGGCTTCACCCAGGGCAGGAAGTCCAAGAAAGTGAGGAAGAGTCTGAAATGCCTCTGACGGCCCTCTTTTCAGTAGTTACATGCTGTCATTTCTACCTTATGCTATTCATTAGAAGTGAGTCACTAGGCTCGGTCCATACTTAAGGGGAGGGAGATTGGGTTCCTTTCTGAGCACAGGAATACCCCCAAACTTGAGGGCACCATTTAAAACCACCACAGCAAAACCCCAGGGACAGCAGTATTCTGGGAGCTTCTTTCAGCTTAGACTTTGCGACCAACTACGGGATGGTATCAACTGTCGCTAGCCCCCCTCCCACCTCCCCAGTCAGAAAGTGGCCTCAGCTGGCTGTGTCTACGGGGCCTAAGACCTCTGGGTGTCGGCCACCGTATCCTCACTCTGGAGATCACACTCATTCTCCTCTAAGCATCGCACACCCGGAACCCAGCATCCTGGGCAACCCAGGGACCACACCCCATCCTCTCCCACAAGTTGACTCCAGCACCAGTGTTTAAACACTTGTTTACTGGACCCTGCTGGGTCTTAGCTGCATCGTGCTGGATCTTTCAGTCACAGCACATGGGATCTTTAGTCGTGGCCCGTGGGATCTAATTCCCTGAGCAGGGGTCAAACCCAGGCCCTCTGCATTGGGCGCATGGGGTCTTAGCCACCAGAGCATCAGGGAAATCCCAGTAGCAGCATTTTTTGAAGCAATAAGACAAAATGAGCCTTCGATTTTATAAAGTCTCAGCCAATTCTGATAAAGAGTGCCTGGTCACATTCGCTGAGTTTTTGGCAACTCGGCAGCATGTCAAAAAATTGGGCCCAATCGCACATACAGGCTCATTCTATGATTTCCAGGACACAACAGTAAACATCAGTTCATGTTCAGCAGGCCAAAAGAGAACAGCCATTGTATGATTATCTACTGTTGCACAGTGAACCACCCAGAACTTAGTGGCTGCAAACAGCCACCCATTATCTCTCATCAGGCTGTGGGTCGGGGAGCTGACTGGGGCCAGATGTGTGGTCGATCTCCAGTGGGGACAGTCCTGCATCTACAGTCAGCTGGTGGGTCAGCTGAGCTTGGCCGCTCAAGGGTAGCCATGGTTCACGATGGACAAGCTGGCTGTTGGCAGGGGTGATGATGGGAGTCTTGTCCTCCAGCAGGCTGGCCTGGGCTTGTTCACAGGGGAGTGGCCAGAGAGTAAAGCTCTCAAGCCCCTGTGAAGCTTGTCACTTTGCCTCTTTCTGTCGGCCAAGCCAAGTCACAAGGCCAGCCCAGAAGCTGCAGAAATACGCTGTGCCTCTTAACGGGAAATGTTGCAATGTAGTGTGGCAAACGGGGCAGTTACAGGCCAGGGCAGGAGAATCATGGCCTCCTACAATCTACTCCACCATGAACTACAGCACCCCAGGCCTCCCTGTCCTCCACTGTCTCCTGGAGTTTGCTCAAACTCACGTCCATTGAGTCTGTGATGCCACCTGACCATCTCATCCTCTGTCGCCCACTTCATTGGATAGAACTGAACATCTTCCTGCTAAAAACTCTTTAAAAACATCTATTTCAAGCCAAGGGCCAAAGTCACACTGAATAGTGATGTGTCACAAGTGGTCTCATCAAAGTCAGGGACAAGTCAAGGATGCTGTGATCACCTCTGTGAATTATCAATGCTCTGCAAGTTCTAGAATGTGCTATCAGGCAAGAAAAGTCAATAATAATTGTGGTTACTGAAAGAGGGAAATAAAATAGCCACTGATTAAAGATGATATGATGGCCTACCTGGAAAACCAAAAAGTATCAGCTGAAACCTGGTGATAATAGAAGAGCTCTGTCAGGGAGTCAGATGCTAACAACTCTCCAGAGTTACTGTTGGCAAAAGAATCATGTAACTGCTGGAAATTGCAGTGGAGAAAGGATGCAATCCAAAAGAGCAAGGTGGTGGGGGAATAGAAATACCCTGTGATTAAACTTAAGAGGAATAAAATACCAATCTGCACGAAAATGTAAAGATCTACTGAGGAGCCAAGGATGGAAGGAAGGGGTCGGGGGAGGGAGGAAGGAAGTTTGTATAGATGGGTGGATGGATGGATGGATTAATGAGTGGATGGGTGGATGGGTGGATGGGTGGATGGATGGATGGGTGCTTGGATAGATGCGTGGACAGATGGGCGGTTGGATAGATGGATGGATTGATAGATGGAGGATGGATGGATGGGTGGATAAATGGATTAGTGAGTAGATAGATGGATGGACAGATGACTGGCTGACTGGGTGGACAGGTGGATGGATGGATGGGTGGAGGGATGAATTAGTGAGTGGACGGATGGATGAACAGATGGCTGGCTGGCTGGATGGGTGGGTGGATGAAGAGAGGATGGAATGAATAAAGCAGATGTTTACACTCCATCCTAGAAACATATTCTACGAAACTGAGTAGGAGCTGGGCAATGATTGTTTTCTCCAGAACAGTGGCAATTGTTTGGAAAGGGCCTAAGTGCTCATCAGTGAGGGGTGAGGTACAATCTGTGGACACCCCACAAGGAAGAGACCTCCCCCTCCTTCCTGCCACCTTCCCCATCCCCAGGAGTTCATCAGGGGTTCTGCCGATGTCCCGTCCCCAAGCCCATCCTCACGGTCGGAGGGGGGATGCTGCTTGAGTTCACCACCCATTAAACTCAATTCATAAGATGCTCCCTTTACTGAGATACTTTAATAAAACCTCCGGGGAACCCTCAGCACCTTCATTTCTAAAAAGGTGGCTCTAGTGAACCCTCTGGGGCACAGAGAGCAGAGCAGATACGCTGAGAACAATTGCATCAGTGCGGGGTGAGTTATCCACCCTCACGCTCACCCTTAGAAACAAGGAAGACAAACGGACGAGAAAGCCTTCACGCTTTTTGTGTAAAATAACCATGAGCCTGAGTCAGGCTCCACCTGCTCCTCAGGGCAGGTACATCTGGGAGGTCACGTCTCCTCACCAGGGTTCCTCTCCAGAGTGGACACACCGAGCGTGGGGACTGAGCTGTGTCCTGAGTCTGCACTCGAGAAATGAGGAGCTGGCCGGCCCTCATCTCCTGGCAACAATCCACATTTCCACCAGATTCGTTTTAATTTTTCCAACTAGGAGGACCCTCTTACAGGACTTTCAAGGCCTTCCCACGTGGAGGATACTTGGATGAGCACGATACGACTTGGTGTGACCTAGCGGATGTTTGGACTCTTAAAACCCTGAGAGCCCAGGGTCTACAGCTCCCGAAAAGGGAACTGCCCAAGAGGACAGGCCGGACAAGGTAAATAAGGGAAAAACAATGCAGCCTGGGGGCTAAGCCTTTTCTCTTTCACTTTCTTGACATTTATATTTACGTTTCTTTTAATACATTTTCAAAAACTTCCTTTTTTTTTTTTTTTTACAATTTTCACATTTTCAAAAGTCCCTTTTTTATGTTTTCAAAAACTCCCATTTCTCTATTCACAATGCCACCGCAGCCCTTCTGTTACAAAAATAATCAGTCTGAAGTATTCAATCATCTATCTTTTAACAACACTACTGCTGCAAATGAAAAGCTGTCATGGTTTTGAATGCTAGAACTTTAAGCTGGAACAGTGGCTGTGTGTATAGAGATCCCTGGAAGCGACACAAACCGGGCGCGAACTCTCCCTAGGGAAGGAGGGAGGCATACCGTTCTGGACGGGGCGGAGCGGCCGGTCAGGGACATGCTCTCCTGGATCGCCAGCCGCAGCTTCAGCTGGTGCAGCGGGTTGCTGATGCCGATCTCACCCTGGATCTCTGTGTCCAACAGGGCGACAGGGTGGACATGATGGCACCGCTCCTCACGTTGGCTGGCAAGCAGCCACCTACCAGGCCGGGATCCCGACCCAGCGCTGGGGACAGGAGACAGGAGGCAGGAGGTTATGCGTGGCTGTGGAGGGACTGACACACCCAGGCCAGGACGGGGGTGCGGGTGCGGGTGGGGGTGGGGCGCCTACACACCTCCAGCCAGACCACAACAGTTGGCCCGTCCCACTGTGCCAAGGCACGCCTTGTCTCCCGGGTTCCTCCAGCAACTCATGCCTGCAAGTAACGAAACATTCAAAATTCAAGAATCACTACTACACACGGGTATAAAACAAGTTAACCTAAGTATTTATTTTCTTTATAAATTTGAAAAGTGAAAGAGTATGTATCTCACCATTTTCCTTTAATCTTCTAAACCATCTACTTAATGAGAGTTCAGACATATGACAAAGAACCCCTGAGTCATGAAATGCTGACTGAGTCCCCGCAATTCCTTACAGAATCACCTCCTTCCCGATGAAAGAATTATTGCCAGCCTTAAAGGATTCAGAAGTCTGCACATCCAAGGGAGGAGGGTAGTCAAGGAAAAACATCCACTCTTCCCTTTCTAAACAGTGAGGACAGATACGTAGAAGAGGAAACCACACCGAGATCTGAGCAGAGGCATCTGTCCCTGAGAGAGCTTCAGGAATGCACACCATTTCACAACAGACGCACAAAGAGCAACACAGACTTTCAACACAGAACGCTATAACACAGCAAGCAAGGAGAGGGCTGGATGGGGGCTGTTTTTCTCCTGCACTGCTGTTCAGCTAACTAGCTCTGTGCTAAATTAAGATACTGGTTATTCTTTTTTGACTAGGCCACTGTGTGGCTTGCAGGACCCTAGTTCTCCAACCAGGAATCAAACCCCAGGCCTCCTGCAGTGGAAGTGCAGAGTTCTAGCTACTCGACTGCTAGGGAATTCCCTGAAGATACACAGTGGCTTTTCAATACACTCAAATAGCATCAGACTTTACTTCAGACTGTGAAGTCTATGTATGGTTAAAGCTCGAAATGCTTAACATCAAATGTCAAGTAACTGTTCCTTTACTTCAACCTTAGGTTTCCTAGAAGAGTAAATACTCTATTTTCTGGGAATAATTATACCAGAAAACACAACATGTATCTTAATAGCTCAAAAAGTGAAAGGGGAAGTGTTTTCGCTCAGTCGTGTCCAACTTTTGGCGACCCCATGGACTGTAGCCTAGCAGGCTCCTCCCTCCGTGGAATTTTCCAGGCAAGAGTACTAGAGTGGGTTACCGTTTCCTTCTCCAGGGGATCTTGGATCTCCCAGGGATCAAACCCAGATTTCCCACATTGCAGGCATATGCTTTACCATCTGAGCTACCAGGGAAGCCCCTTAATAGCTCAAAGAGAGTTTTGAAAAAAGGCAAACTTTTAAAATTCCCGTATCCCAGGGGAACGAGCATGTACCACATGCCTGGAGTTTGCGTCCCAACCACAACCACCATCCAGAAGCAAATGGAAGACTCGCCTGGCTTCTGCTGGGGTTTATTTCCTTCCTCGGCTACAAGATATCGCATCACTCTGCTGTCAACGGCTCACTCTCAGCTGAAACCTCTCTTTACAGAGACAGCTTCAGAGACGAGCCTGGGGGGCTGCCTGTTCTGCTGCAATGACCCTGCTCAGCCCGCCCTGCGGGGCTGCTTAGCTAGGACCGCCTCTGCCCCCTCGAGGATGAAATTGGAGTCCCCAAGTGCAATTCATTAAAACACTTGCTTAGCAGTAAACTGACGTGGCATGCTTCCTCGCCTTAAAATTAGAGTCACAGGAGAAAGACATTCGGAAATACAGTGAACTCTATGGGGAACAGATACGCCCAAGAGAAAGCCACACCCTCTGTGGCTGACAACGGGCACTTTAAAGCAGGATATGAGCGCCACGGTCAAGCTGTCTTTCCTAACAAGATGGCTGTGTGAGTTTCTTCCCATCAAATGCTACACACGTGGCACCACCCAGACAACAGGTGTGGCCTTGTTTCCTGAGACTGACCGTCCGCACAGCCCAGCACCTCCTACGAGGGGTCGCTGGGCTTCCCTTCACCAACACCGTGCCCTACTCCTGCAGCGCTGCTCAGCTCAGAGCCTGGAGCTGGGGACGAGCCCCACGGGGAGGCTTCAGGACGCACACAGCTCAGCAGACCTGCTGACTCGGCTTCCCCTGCGAGCTGGCGCACGACAGTGTCCACCAAGGGGAAGAGGAAAGACAGCATTTAGAGCAGGAGGTACACGATGCCCGAGGGGAGTCCCCGCACGCCCAGGACACTGCGGTGACCAACAGGGACACGGCGGCCTTGGCCTCCACTCCTCATGGAGCACGTCCAGCACCTGGTGAGCCCGCACTGCTCTCCCTGGGAGTTTCCACAGAACGTGAAAATCTGAGATTCACCAACCCTCAAAAATTCTCTGAAAGTGGATGCATTGGCTGCGTAAATTTAGCAATTAAAAGAATACCTTTGAGACAAATTGGGGCTTAATAGAAAGAAAATAGTTTTGAGAAACAAACTGATTCTCACATCTATAATGCCATAAATGTTAAACTATAAAGTGATATTTTTTCTGGAATACTAAAATATTTTTTCACGTTTTATAGATAAGGCATTTTCCCTGTAGTCAATGTTGTCTCTGGTTGACTGACAGAGCTGAGATTACCCACTGTGGTCAGAAAATCCTCGTACTTTGAATTGTTCTCTGGGAAGCCACCAGAGCATCCTAGAATTTGCCATGGTGTAGCAACAGAGCAAAGAAAAACCCACTTGTGCACGCCCACACTCGAACACACACACACAGAGTAAGACGTCTACCTTAACGCCAGATCTAGAGAAACCTGCCTACCAGAAAACACACACACACACACACACACACACACACACATCCCTAAACACAGGCACCGAATTCACTGGGATTCCTTTAAAATTATCCTTCCATCACTTTCAAGACAAGAGGCACAGGGGTCCTGAAACTGACGACAAGGCGCGCAGGCTCCTCACTTGTGGGTGTCCCTCATGTCCTCGTGGCTGGCTGTGCGCAGCGCCCCATCTGCAGCCGGTCCAGCCGAAGGGACCGCAGAGAGGTGGGGCTCGAGGTTTCACTTTTGATGGTGGTCTTGTCATCTCGTACCTCTTCCCGTAAAGCTGGCAGCTGAGGGAATGAGGTAAGTGTAAAACTGGGTGACAATAGACTGTGTTGAATATGTGATCTGGAGCTCTGTGAATAGCTGAGTAGCTGTGGAGTAGCTGTCCCCATGTCGGCGTTTCTGTCATTGAATGTGCCATTGATGCTCCAGTGTGACCGTCCCGCCCCCACTCCGGGTGGCAGGGACCCCCACGTGGGAGCCCCCAGGCTTGCTCTCTCCAGCTCATCCACCCTCTAGAAGTTTCCCCACCCTCAGTAGGCGTGGGCGCTGCAGGTGTGTGTGTGTCCTCGTGCCCCGTGTGATATTGCATGACTAACCACAGTTTGTGTTTGCACGCTTCCTCCTGTGCTCTTGGGACCAAGCAGTGTGGCGGGAACACAGAGGCTGGATTGTGCTACAGTCAGGACTTACTCCTGCTGAGCTTTGCGGTGAGTACACGCCGGCCTGGTCCCGCGGGGGCACGGAGGCCACTCCCTAGGAGTGGAGGGTCAGCAGGTCTCCAGAGGTCGCGCCGGGAGAGGAGCCCTCAGCAGCAGAGAACGTGACCTTGACGCTCGCCTGCCACCTGAGTGGTCAGAACATGGCCCGAGTCTCCCTGGCGTCCGTGCACACGGGTGTCCCTCCCACAGCAGCAGTGCTGCTGGCCATGCCCTGCGTGCACGTTCTCGGAGGGAACAGGGCCCAGAGCATCAGGGTTCACAGGGCTGCCCTGCCCTGGGCCTCTTCATCCAGAGGCCAGTGTTTAACACAGAAGCGCCCTGGCATCTGGGGGTCAGCCACCGCTGAGGGGCCACCCTCCCTTGCAGGTGCTGCTCTGGGCGGTCCTCTGGTGGGTCCAGCCCGGGAGCCCAGCCCTGCTCGAGCCACTCTGAGAGCAGGAGGCTGTCTGCTCTGTCCTGTTCACGTCTCAGCTAGAAAGCTGGATTGGGCTTTAAGTTTTTTACCAGCAGCTTTTAGCTATATGTCAGAATAAAGTCAGCCACAGAGTTCTCTCCTTGATCTGCTTGGTCCTTCACATTTCTCTGAATTCTCAAAGCAGCTGAAGCCCAGAATGGGGTGGGGCGGGGTGTCTGGAGAGGAGGGGCTCGGGCACCAGCTGCCGTCCCAGGACTGACTCGTCTATGTGTTTGTTTCCAGTTTACCCGCACTACTTCTGTAGGTGATTATACAGCGTCCAGAATACGACAAAGGCTACATTTTGAACTTGATGCAATCTTTAATCTGTCAATACTTGTTATATGGACCAGAAGTTATTTTATTACAGAGTTTTTAATTAGTGAAAAATTCATGAATACCATAGAGAAAATATTTTAAAATTTAATGTTCCTTATATTTATGTAAACTTATGACTTCATTTATATTCTTCCTTTTTCTTGTCTATCCAGGCTATGAATATCCTTTCAGATCAGTTCATGTTCTGATACTTGATTTTAGTCTTTCAAACGATTGTACTGTAATACTTGTCTGTATAAATCCTATCAAGAAATACAGGGCTTTTGCAAGAGATGCATTTATTGTCATTATTCTTGTTTAATTTTTAAATGTTAAGCCATGAGAGAAGGGGTTTTATTGCGATTGTAAAATCATCATGACACAGTGTGCATTATCCTTCCAGAATGTAACCAAGCTCTCCAACAATCACTCTGAAATGAGCGAACTTAATTTCAACCAATTGTTGTATTTTAACGACTGACCTGAACTGTACTTTGTTTCTGGGGAGAAATGCTTTTTGTCTGCAGCGTGAAGCCATTTAAAAGTACTGGGTGTTAAATGTGAGCTTCTAATGGAATTTGGGCTGAAAGGATAACTAGAAGACGACTATGAAAATCTCTCCTGTAACCCAGTCTCTGTGGACCCAGATCCCGCCTCTCCGGTGGGACTCTTCGAGGACCAATCGCGATGCCCTGCACCCGCTGCGGAGCCATCGAGCTGGACAGTGAGGGCACCACATCCCCGACAGACAGACAGCATAGTGCAGCTCTGACAAAGGCCTTATTTTTCTGACGTAAATCATCTTTTTACATCTGTTTGTAAACATGTTTAAAGAATGGACCTAGGCATACATTTTTAGATTTTGATGACATAGCCATTTTGGATAGTATAAGTAGCAAATGTAACTTTTACTTTTTCAGCAGCACATTAAAGCAGCCAGCAAGAGATGCATTCAGGTCATGGTGCCTTTATGCAGCTGATATCTCAGCAGACACAGACGGCATGTCTCTTTACATGTGTGTTCTGCCTTTCCTTGTACAATTCATTGTTAACATTCTAATTTTCTATCTTTTGTGAACTTCCTGAATATGTGACAAAGTATGTACAGTCTACTTTTGAACTATTTGTTATCACAGTATTATTTATTGCTTTCTTTCAATAAAGTACTGAAGCAAAATTTCCCACTGCCAATAAAGAGTGCCGAGGGTAAGCTGTATTCTCAATGAGAACAGACCAGAGCTGGTAATGGGAGCGCGTCATCACAGGGACATTCTGTTAAGAGAAACGGATGGATACAATGGAAAGGCTAGAAGGCGGAAGTATAGGTGTCCCCAAAGAACAACCAACCTGGTATTCATGTCCTTGGATCCGGAGACAAGGGACTCCATCACTTCAGCACCTGCGGGGACAGGGCCCCTCTGCTGCTGAGGCGTGGGCAGCGGGCCGAGGGTGGGAACAAAGTGCAGGTGTCGAGGCTCACCGTGGATCCCAGGGTGGGGTGGCCGAGGGCAACCCTGACGTGGACCCGAATGATGCACTAGGGAGTGTACGTGTGCACACTTGTGTGTGGGAGCTTTTCATGTTATTTTGGTCACCAGTCTTTGTTATTCATATATCCATAGAAACAAGAATGTAGCAGGGGGAGGTGCGAGGGAGATTCAAGAGGGAGGGGACACACGTACACCTATGGCTAATTCATGTTGCTGTACGGCAGAAATCAAACCGATATTGCACAGCAATTATGCTTCAGAAAAAAAGAACATAGCAAGGTGGTCAGGAAAGTATGAAAAAAAGATTTCTCATAGAGATTTATAATCACAACTCTGTGTACATCTGGGAGGAGGCTGCCCACCACCATCAGACCTTCCCACCAGCATCAGACGTTTAACCCCCAGCATCAGGCCTTAGTCGAGCATCAGGACCTCCCCCAGCTCAGGTCCTAGTCCAGAGTCAGATGTTCCGCCCCCAGCAACAGGCCCTCCCCCAGCATCAGGCCCTCCCCCAGTATCAAGCCCTCCCCCAGCATCAGGCCCTCCCCCAGCATCAGGCGTTAGTCCAGCATCAGGACCTCCCCCAGCTCAGGCCCTAGTCCAGAGTCAGATGTCCCGCCTCCAGCATCAGGGCCCTGCCCCAGCATCAGGCCCTCCCCCAGCATCAGGCCCTCCCCCAGTATCAAGCCCTCCCCCAGCATCAGGCCCTCCCCCAGCATCAAGCCCTCCCCCAGCATCAGGCGTTAGTCCAGCATCAGGACCTCCCCCAGCATCAGGCCCTCCCCCAGCATCAGGCCCTCCCCCAGCATCAGACCCTAGTCCAGCATCAGATGTTCCCGCCCCAGCATCAGGCCCTCCCCCAGCAACAGGCCCTCCCCCAGCATCAGGCCCTCCCCCAGCATCAGACCCTGGTCCAGCATCAGACCTTCCCCCAGCATCAGGCTCTCCCCCAACATCAGGCCCTCCCCCAGCATCAGGCGTGGCAGCCCCACTTGTCTGACGCTCCTGAGCACACTTAGGCAGCCCCAGAGCAGCAGGACAATAGCTCTTGCAGGATGTGCATCTTTAGGAATCACCTGCGGAGCAGCAGCAGCTGGGGTCTGTTTCAGGCCAAGGAGAGGCAAAGAAGAGGCACTTGTGCCAGAGGCAGCGGTGGGTGTGGGCACGTTCCCCAGCTCTGCTTCCTCCCCGAGGGGGCTTTGCTCTCCTGCTCTTCTCACATGCTCACTCCAGGGCCCCAGGGCTGTGTCCTTCCAGATTCACGGTCTCCTTGATATCTCAAGCCCAAGTCCTGAGTTGCGTCCCAGTCTGGCGTGGCAGAGGGCTGGGAACACCCAAGCTCAAGGGCTGAAAGGATCCTAGGGGGACAGCCGGGCCCCAGCGTGGTAGAGCAGGCGATGAGGGTGGCCGCCCACAGAGAGCCCCCCAGCAGCACTGGAAGGAGAGCAGGGATGCCTTAGCTCACTTGGGGACGTTGCCTGGCCTCAGCACTCAGATGTCACCCCCAGCAGCTCTGGGGACACAGGAAGCCGGTGAGTGACACCACGCCACTCCGGCCATGTGGGTGGGCACTGCTGACCATGGCCTCGGTTTTCATTCCGGTTCCGACTGTCCCTCCAAGGGCTGGCGGGCTCCTCCTCCGAATGGCACAGATATTTTCTTTGTGGGTGAACACATCCCGGCTTGTTTCTGTCGGCACTGTTGTTGCTCTTCGTGTGTTTTCCTCTTTTCAACCTGTGCTTGCTGCTCTTCCAGTTTAACTTAGGAGCAGCCCCCTGATTTTCTGCATTTCCTAGTTGTCAGCGTTCCCTGGGGCTTTCCAGGTGCCGCTAGTGGTAAACATCCTGCCTTCCACTGCAAGAGATAACGAGAGATGTGGGGTCGATCCCTGGGTTGAGAAGATGCCCTGGAGAAGGGCATGGCAACCCACTCCAGTATTCTTGCCTGGAGAATCCCACGGACAGAGGAGCTACTGGGCTACAGTCCCTGGGGTCACAAAGAGTCAGACATGACTGAAGCAGTTAGGCACACACTCAGGTTTTAGTTCAGTCACTCAGTTGTGTCCAACTCTTTGCCACTCCGTGGACTGCAGCACTCCAGGCTTTGCTGTAATTCACTCTCCTGGAGTTTGCTCAAACTCATGTCCATCGAATCAGTGATGCCATAGAACCATCTCATTCCTGCTGCATCCACCAGAGAGGTGGCTGGGGCTCGGCAAAGTGCATAGTCCCACTGCGTGGATGTGAACCTGCCCTCACCACTGCCTCACCGTGTGACCATCACTGTCTCCTCCCCTGTAAATCGGGAGGTGGCAGCACCTGCTTGGTAAGGGGCACACACAGCATCTGGTATACAATCAATGCACCATCCAGCTCAGTGTTGTATTCACTAACAAGAGGGATAGCACTGAACAATCTGCTCCTTTTTCTCTCTTCTCCCTTCACTGTGCTCCAGACCACATCTGTTTTACTCACCCTGTAAATCCCACACCCAGCAAAAGGAAGACACTCAACAAATATCTGGCTGAAGAGGCAGGAACATACCCTGTCCTTAAGGAGATGAAGCCGAGCGAGACGGGGGCCTGATGATAACACTGTGTGATGAGGAGACCCCAGGAGGACCTGCGTGGCTGTGGGCTGGGCGGGGGGCATGGGCAGAACCCCTCATGAGCTCCTGGGGATGGGGAAAGTGGCAGGAAGGAGGGGATGCTGTTCCTTGTGGGGTGCCCACAGATTGTACCTCACTCCTCTCTGATGAGCACTTAGGCCATTTCCAAACACTTGTCACTGTTCTGGAGGAAACAGTCATCGCCCGGCTCCTACTCAACCCGTTTCGTAGAATACGTTTCTCAGCGGAGTAAGCATCTGCTTTACTCATTCCATGCTCCGTTCACCCACCCAGCCAGCCAACCATCTGTTCATCCACCCATCCACCCATCCACTCATCAACTGATCTGATCATCTCGGACCCTAGAGAAGACAGACGCCTCCTCCGCTCCTCCCAGGAGGACACCCAGCGTGAGTGACAGGAGCCTCGTGGGGACAGTGGGGGAGACACAGAAGGGACATACACGCAGACCCTCCTCCCTCTGAACGGTGAAGCACCCACCTGGTCCTAACGCCTCCTTGCTGGTGTGTCCAGGCCGGCCCTTTTCCTTCTTGCCAAACCAATGACCGATGGAAGACTTGATGCCCTTCTTCTTTGGGGCTTTCTGCAGCGAGTCCTGGCTGCTGTTGCTGTTGCTGGGGTTGCCCCCGAGACCGTCCTGAGAGCCTGTCGTGCTTCGGGGAGAGAAAATGACCTTTAACTGGCACCCTTGTGCAAACACACACCCCTCCATAAGACCTACTGATAGAACCGGACACCTAGCAACACCCACGCCTCAACCTCGCAGCAGATAGTGGATTCTCCTTCACCAACCACACTCCACACGAGCGATGCAGGCTTCCAGCCACAACCAATGGCCCCAGGAAGCTGAGATTCTCTGACTGGAGCCCTCCCCCAAGGAGGGAGGTCTTCACTCCAGACGAGCTGGTGCAGAGGGCGCCCCGACCCTCCCTCAGGGTCACTGCTCGGCAGGTGACAACGCTCCCAGAGAAGGCGAGCTCCCCAGTTCTGGGCAGTTCCCCCCGCCTCCTGCAGGGTGACCGTCCTCGGCCGTGGCAGGAGAGCGACGGTCACTGTGCAGGGCTGCTGGGCAGGTGACCACATGTGCCCTCCATCAAGTGCTGCCTGGCTCACGACGGGAGCTCAGCAGGTTGGGCTCTGAATGAGGACAGTGTCAGTCACAGGAGGGGACAGACAGTCTCCTGAGAGGAGACCCCTGAGGAAAAGGGAGGGACCCTCAAGAGCAAAGCCGAGAGGCATGGAGCCGTAACCATCAGGAACGCGCCCCAGGCCTGGCAGACCTCTAGCTAGAGCAGGAAGAGACCTCCCACAGGAGTCAACACGTAGAGACAGATGTTTTCTAAAATCACTGAGGTCACTGAGCTCTTCTACCCCGGCACCTGAAGTTCACCACTAAACACAGGCACCGAATCCAGTGGGATTCCTTTACAACCATCCTTGCAACTCTTTCAAGACAAGAGCCACGGGGCTCCTGAAACTGACGATGAGGCGAGCAGGCCCCTTACTTGCGGGCGTCCCTGATGTCCTCATCGCTGGCTGTGCGCAGTGAGCCCGTGAGCCGGTCCAGCCGAAAGGACCGCAGCGAGGCGGAGGTCGAGGTTTCACATTTGATGGTGTCATCTTCTACCTCTTCCTGTATGGCTGGCAGCTGAGGGAGTGAGGTAAGTGTAAAATTGGCTAACAATAGACTGTGTCGAAAAAGGCAATCACACAGGCTTTACATTATAACCAGAAACTTACTTGAAAATATATCAGCTATGCTATCCGCCAAGTACAAAAAATGCCTTGTTCTAGCTTAATGCCATCTTAAAGGACTGTTTGTTCAAGAGAAGCGGGGCCGTGGAGCAGCGAGAGCACCCCACTGACTGCAGAGACCCCGGACGGGAGCCTCCCTGCAGCCGGGCTCTGCACTCCCTGAAATCCAGCGAACAGATGGCCCTGCCAGGCAGGACAGCAGAGCCACGCCAGCACCGAGAACCCTGCATGGCATGAACTGCCCTGATGAAAGGACTGTGCTCATCGCCAGATGCTGCTCAGAAGCACCACTAGCAAGAGTAAGAAACCTCTCAGCAAAGCCGTCCAGACCTTTCGATTTGAAGGAGGAAAGGAAACAGCTTGTACCACCACCCGAGATCATCTGTAGTGATGATGCAGGTTACTGAGCCCAGGACAACAAGTGAAACACAGAAAAGGTACCTAAGCCCTCCATGCGAACACCATGTGTCTGGCTTGTATTTCTCAGTAACATACAGACCGGGGGCTACACACTGAAGTGCTTACACCCAGTTTGAGTGTCATTTGCTCCCTGGGGTTTACATAAAGCTCTCCTAGGTCTTCACTAAGAAATAATCTTGTATCAACCTAGAGGGGTGGGATAGGGAGGGAGATGGGAGGGAGGTTCGAAAGGGAAGGGATGTATGTGTACCTATGGATGGTTCATGTTGAGGTTTGACAGAAAAGAACAAAATTCTGTAAAGCAATTATCCTTCCATTAAAAAGTAAACTAATTAAGAAAAAGAAAAAGATGATCTCGCCTGGACTCCCAGCTCTTCCGCTAGTCCTGGGTCTGAAGCTAGGAAAGACACTGGTGGCAACAGCGTGGGGAACAGATGAACCCCTCGGGGTCCAGACAGGTCTCACGTATACATTTGGGTGTGTGGTTAAGCAGGGGAGGTTTGAGGAAACATGCATGGCAAGTATTTTTATAAACAATGAGTGCGTTGTTTTAACCAACTAACCAGTCCTTTTTTAATGGGATTCTGTAAAGAATACTGGTCCCGTGCAGCCCCACAGGAGCTTGGTGACAACAAAGTGACTTAGTGCAAAATACAGCTGGACTCATTTAACAGCAGCTGGATAAACTGGGCACCCTCCCCTGACCTCTACCAAGAAACCTCAGACAACAGAAGGCTACAAAGGCTAGAAATTATCCACATGGAACTGAACAGGGATCAATCTCAAATTCAAGTTAAAATAAGCACTTCTAAAAATCAGAAAACAACAAAGAACAGAGCAGGGAAGTGACACACCTGGGTTGACTATGGACTCAGTGGAGACAAACACCTGCCTTAGAGTCAGGGACCACGGCCAGCCCCTTCCCCCGGGCCTCCTCCTAAGGAAGGCTCTGGGTCCGCAGCCTGGCCGCCCTCCCCCAGGGTGGGAGCCGCCCCACTGCTGCCCACGTGACTAGGATGGGCAGTGCCGTGTCCTCACTTACCAGGAGGGCAAAGCAGGCCACAGAGCGGGCGAGCGGCACACCCAGGGCACCAACCCCAGGGTGATGACGCTGCTCTGCTGTGCCCAGCAGAAGGGCTCCCGGGCACTGAGCTGCCTGAACTGGAGCACGGCTGCCCGAGTCCTGCAGGAAGGCCCCAGGAGTGCTCCATCAGCGGGCTGGGAGTGGGAGAGGGACAAGGAAGGCCAGCCCTCGGGGCACTGGACTCCAACAACAGGGGCTCAACCAAGTGACCAAACGGGAGAGGCAGCGAGCTCCCTCCTGATGCTCCCTCCATCAGGGATGCTGTGATGGACACGAGAGCCTCTGGAGCAAAGCGGGCTGGACGGCACCACAGGAAGTGTCCAGGCTCTGATCAGACCAGTCCGAACCACACTGCTGGGTGTGGGAGCCTGGGCACGGTGCTCGGCCTCTCTAAGCCTCAGTGTCCCTGTCTGCTGAATGGGGATAACAGCAGCCTGGACCTCACCTGGCGTCTGCGGGATTAGATGACAGACTCGGAAAGCACTCGACAAGGTGCCTGGCGCACAGAGTCTCCTGCACACTGCTACCCACCGTCATTAAATCGCCTTCCCCCAAATCTAACTTCTATGGCTCTGATTCAGTCATTTGTTTAAAAAAATACTCTAAGCGGAAATTCCACGGTGGTCCAGATGTTAGGACTTGCCACTTTCACTGCCAGGACACTGGTATGATCCCTGGTTGCGGAACTAAGATCCTATAAGCTGTGCAGCATGGCCAAAAATATAAGTAAAGACAAATTTTAAAATAATAAATAATACTATGTCTATTATAAATAAGCATGAGATGATTAGAAGGCAAACACGTGGGAGATGGGCAAACTGTTACAATTGTCCCATCAAATGACCTATTTCCAACAGAACCATCAGCATACTTTAAGTGGTGGGTGAGTTTCATTACTTCCATTTAAATGTCAATTATTCACCAGTACACAACCACACAGTGTTCATTCGTGTAAAATGATAAGGACTCTCTAATACTTCACAGAGAAACAGAGGCATGCTAAATTACTAAATAGTTTACCTTTTGACAATGCTTCCTTAAATCACTAGGCTGATAGATGCATGCAAAGAAATGAAGAGAAACCAGATTTCTTGCGACTTTGAAGCTAAAAATTCAAGAATCAGTACAGACAAACACAGTATAGCAAAAGTGATGGCAAACTTACAAGTGAGATGAAGACTTAGCGAACATGTAACTGGAAACAGAACATTTCTTTTGACCACAGAAATTAAATAAGCTATTCAAGTTTTACTAGAGAAACACTATAAATTATTACTCAGGAAGATACAATTCTATTACAACATCATGATTTATTAAAGCACAGCATTCTGTACAATAAAGGCCCTTAACAGTTGTCTATTCTCAGCCAAACTTCTCTATAAGTTAGTTTCTCTTCATAAAAAACATGTTATACTTTAAAATAGTAATTTAACTGATGAGGAAGTTACCATTAATACCTATTTGAACACTGAACAAATCGAACCACCTATTGGACATTAACATAAAATGCTTACCTAGAATTTGATTTAAAAGTTCTCAAAATAAATGTATTAAAGCAGGTTCCCTGTGAAAATATGTAAGAAAGCAAGCTAGCATAATAGCAGGTGCAGTCTTTCCATTTTATTAACCATAGAAGATGCTTTTTAAAGAGTCTAGTAGAGACATTCACTGTGCAAAAGCTGATGAGATTTATAGTCTTAAAAACAAGCACCGACACAGAAAGGATATTGTGTCAAAAGTCCATTAATTCTACACTTAAGATCATTTCTTTAGGTAAGGATAATCTCATTTATGAATGACACATGATATGCGGTTTAGGATCCATCTACATTATGCTTGTAACTGCATAGTGATATGTTAATTCAAACTTACTGCTATGGGGAAAAACACCATTTGATGAGACATGAAGACAAAGCACAAACCCGACTAAGGGGACGCCTGCTGTGGACCACAGCACTGCTATGACCAGAGCAGGTGGGAGGACGGGGAAGGGGAGATGGATGGATCAACTGCAGCCTCGGGGGCGAGGCGGGGCAGTGGTGGGAAGCTGGGGTCTGGACTGACAACCACTGAGCAGACAACAGGATGAGCCAGGAAATCACAACCAATGATGAAAGCAGACACACCATCAGAGAACTCCAACAGCAGGACAGAATATACAGAACTGTTCTTTTACAAACACTCGGAAAGAAATCAATCGTGAAACTACAGAGAAATCGTCAAAGAATTTTAAATATCAACTAATTAGCCAACGATGCAAATTATAAAAACAGTGTCTCCAAAGACCACAAAATGGACTAGTTACCACTTCACATGCCGCTAAATGATTCACAGTTAATTTAATGATATGCCGACTAACAATGCAGCTAACATGAAACGGGTGGTAACCAAAAAAAAAGTGAAAATACAAGTGCAGTTGTAAACACGAGTTCATGGGGTAAACAGCAATGCACTCGCAAAACCTAAGCTAAACATGGAAGAAAGCTGGAACATGTGCTTTAGAGCCGCACACTCTGTCACCAAAAGCCCTAGGTCGTCAGACCGTTTTCAGACTCGGAAGAGTGAGGAAGCCAGACTTCTTCACTAGGGCCCTGGGGCACCGGGCTTTGAACCTGGTTTCACACGCAGAGCTGGCCTGAGCGCGCGGCCAGGCGCATCAGTGAGCAGACCAGTTGAGATTCCTAAGCCAGGGGTCCAAATATCAAGACTAATTTGTCGCTGTGTGATTGTGGAATGATTTCGCTCAGTCGCGTCCGACTCTTTGTGGCCCCATGGACAGTGGCCTACCAGGCTTCGCGGTCCATGGGATTTTCCAGGCAAGAATACTGGAGTGGGCTGCCATTTCTTTCTCCAGAGGATCTTCCCAACCCAGGGATCGAACCCGGGTCTCCTGCATTGCACACAGACGCTTTACCGTCTGAGGCACCAGGGAAGCCCGATTCAAGACTAGGCAGTTTTAAAAATCTTAGACCTCTGAGCGTAGCAAACGTACCTGATTTTCTTCTGGGTAAAAAGAGAAAAAACAAACAAACAAAAGAAAACCAGTGTGCTCGGGGAGGGACGCGGCAGGGAGGAGGCAGACACATACCAGCGTCGTGAAGCCCAGCTTGTCTTCTTCTGGCTCAGGGCTGGGCTGCCTCCTTTTGGGCATGGAGCGCCCTCCGCTGGGCGGGAAGGAGTTGGCATACCAGGAGGCGAGATCCAGGTTGAGGGAGTTGGAGCATTTAAAGCGCCGAAGGTTGCTGAAGCTCCCACTGCCCACCCTGCTCTCAATCCCCTCCGCCCGCTGATTCGTGTTCTCTTTGTCTTTTGGGATGAACCTAAAACAGAATAAAATCATCACCTGCCTTTGTCAGCAGAGGAACATGTCTGGACAGCAAATTTGGGCTTGCATTCTGTGTCACCATTAGCAAATTCCAGGAAGAGGTGCTCAATTAACATCTCAGCAAAAAGGTTCAGCTTTCCCTCTTTGGAATATTCTCAAACTTACAATAACTTATCATTGAGTCTTACAAAGTGTCCCCTCATCATTCACGTTTGATTTTATTTACTCTAACATTCTGATGGGGCCTGTGTGGTGACTCTCCCTGTGAGGAGATACCTGAAGCTGACCACCTTTACCTTCCCTGCTCTCAGGGCAGAGATGCACGTCAGTGCCTCAGATCTTTTCCACTGGGAATCCGGAACTCCGTATAACCAAAACAGCGATTCACGAGCAAGCTGGAGTTTCTAAACACGTCTCCAGACCAGATGAAGTGCTGAGTTGAACTTTTCATTTTGTTTTAAGCGTGTGTATGTGCAAACGCATCACTTGATGAAATTCTCCACCAGCTTTGTGTGAGTTTCTGGATTCAGGTCAATGTGCTGCATTAACCTAGAATTCACAGTTACTGCTCTTCTCCCCTAATGTGTCATGGATGATTTTATATACAGATTACATGCATGATTATGCAAGTAAAATGATTTTCCCATTAAAATACAAGATCCTTACAGGTAGTAAACTCTCCAGTTTCACTTCTACTTATACATCTTGAAAGTTTTTCACTGTTGACAAGTTGATGGACAGAATTTACCATTTACATCAAGTCAACTTGTTGCATAAGGAAAAATCATTTTTACCTGACAACTTGCTCTAAAAATAAAAATATTAATACAGAAGTGTTCCCAATTTCCTACGGGGATGAGGAAAGACAATCTTTCTGAGCTTGTCTGTGCTCAAACACGGCCCACAAAGCAGTCTGTCTCAGCGTCAAAAGTACAGGTGGCACCATCTGCGTTTTCTGGTTGTGCCATTCACCCCTGCCTTTTCCCCGAGCTCCCCGCACTCGACCGGCGGGAACGGGCACCTCGGCCAGGGGTGACAGGATGAGAACAATCTGAGCAGCAGCTCTGCCAGGTCCTGTGCAGGGTCCCCGGCCTGCGGCCACTCTGAACGTAGACTCGGGACAGGAGGCACAGCTGTGCGGGTGTGGCACCAGGCAGGCCTCGGGGCCCCAGCCACCCGGCTGCCCCCAGACCCAGGGCCCCCTGCTCACCACGAGGCGGGCCTTTGGGTTCTATCCTGTTTTGTAAACTGTTCTAACTGCCAAGACTGGGTCTAAAGAAAACATTTTAAATATACTGATGAGATGAGAAAAACTCAAACACAGGTCCATGGATCACTGTCTTACAACAAGCCAATCTTCACAATGTATTAAGCTAAAAAGGAAAATGCAGATCTGAGTGGGAATTTGCCAAGCCCAGAACCCCAGCTTTTCTGTTCCAGGTGGCTTTTCACCAGAATGTAGAAGGCTCCGAGGGACACACGAGGGCGAACCCTCAGTGCTGGAGGGTGCACGGGCCACAGGGGACACTGCCTCGGGACCTCACCCACCTTGGGGCCCAGAGCTGAGGGGGGGACACCCCACAATGCCCCCCCACAGAGTGCTGACACCACACTGTGGACAGAATGCCCTGGCTGACTGAGCTCTATAATCGAGGGCAATCTTAGAACTGAAAATTCCTGAAGCAGACCTGAAGTCAGTTTTCTCACTATGGAACACTCAGACTTCTCTAAGCAGAAGACAGCTCCTCAGAGAAGCCGAGTCTCCGGGGAGCTGGGCTCAGGCGCACCCACCAGATCTCTTCATTGATCTTGTCCAGCTGCTCCTGAATCCTCATGGCCAGAGTCTCGGCATCGGCCTGGCCGCTGGGCGACAGCAGAGCAGGCGAGCTGAAGACGGTGACCCGGTCGCCCTCGCCGTCTGACACGCCCTCGTCCCTCTCCAACACCTGGCCCACGTTGGCCAGCATGCTGGCTTGCTTCCCGCGCTCTTGGTCCTGATCTTTCAGGGGCTGCGCCTGGGGCACGAGAGGACCACATCTCGTCAGCAACATTCTGGGCACCTCAAGTCTATCAGGAACTGAACACAATTTTACATGGAAGCCCTGACTTTGGACAAATGGGCCATGCTTATGAGACACTGCCATCTCTTAAGCGAGCAGTACTGAAGAAACGGGCAGGAGGAGAATCCAGTTCCTAGATGGCCTGGTGACATTCAGGTCTCAGCGTGGACGGAAGGCAATCCTATGAGGTTATTCACAAGGGTGGGCTGATGGAGTCAGAGACAAAAACCGAAAATTGCAAATATATATCCTTGCTTCCATCAGCCAGGCTGAAGGAAAATTAGAAAAAAAAACCCTTCAGCTCCGCAGCCGCTGGGTCCACCCCACCGGTCATCACTGGTACTAGTTCGCCGAGGAGTGCCGTCCTCGCGGGTTCCCAGCCCTCCGTTTTCCAGGCTGGTCTGAACACGCACAGACAGGAGTGAGCAGGGGCAGCCAGGGGATGGGAGGGCCAGCCTCCCGTGGCTCTCCTCTCAGGGCACAGGCCCTCGGGCTGTTCTGGGGATGGCCCCGCACACCTCAAGGGCGCCTCTGTCATCTGAGACGCATGCAAGAGTGCCTGCTGGGCCCCGTGCCGCCCTCCCGCTCTCCTCACACCTCACTCCCTTCTCTCCGCAAATCTCCCCCTGCCCCACTCTCACCCAGGTCCTGCCTTGTTTTCCCAGACATGACCTCAAAGCAACGGAGGGGCAGCCTCGAGCTGCTGGCTTGCCGGCTCCCTGTCCCCCGTGGCCAGTACCTTCGCTTTCTGTCTTCATCACGACCCCTCCCCAGGGCTGGGCCACCCCTTTTCCTGGCTCCAGGACCACCTGCCATCATTCCTGCTCCGCTCCGGCAAACTAGCTGCCTATGGGTTCACCCCCATCAGCCTGATGAGCACATCCTCTCCATTCTCTCGCCTTAAAATCGCACATTTTTGAACACTTAATTCTGAGAAATTGTACTCTAAGTGTTCCATCGCAAAGAGAAACACTCAGAACAATACTAACCCTTATAAACCATAATGAATTAGAAGTCACATCTCAGGTGTAGAAAAGCTTCTGGAGGAAACATGGCCAGCCATTGACGACAACGAAGTCTATGGAGAGAAGCTGGACTTGGGGTCGGGGGTCGGGTGGTGGGGGACAGGACTCACTCTATTGCCCTCGCTCCTCCCATTGCTTTAGACTGTCTCCATGGACCTCACATTCATTCCTGGGCATCGCTCACATTCATTCCTCTACACCCCACTTCACTCCCTCACGGGGCAAAACGAGTCAAACGGCCAAGTTTCCGAGTCACTCGACTCAACCTGGCAGCTCTGTGCTGTCGGCCACGGCAGTCACTCGCCTTGTGCAGCACACTGAGGATGTGACGCAGGCCGGTGCAAAGCTCGATGTGGAAATCACACAGATTTCAAGACTCGCAGTGAAAAAAGCATGAAAAGCAGCCCGCTCATTTTTAGGAAATTTTAGATTGTGTATGTGGCTCATATTATCTTTCTGACGGACAGCACTGTCCACGTGAAAGGCTCATGCTTTGTCTCAGCTTTCGGGTGAACCCAGAAAGGACTACTTAGAATTCTGAACCACACACAACGGCCACACACTCTCAATCCACCTATAATGCAAATCACATTCAATGTTCAAAACCAGAAAACGCTATACACGTTACAGCAGTGGACTAGCCATAAGGAAAATGTAACTCCACTTCCGCGAAGCGTCTGCAGTAACTGTAACAGTGAACCCAGGTCAGTTCAGCTCTTAACACATTTCTAAAGGATTTAGAGATTTAAGGACCTTGTCGTTTTGCATTTCTTCTAAATGCTTTTTTGCATTTTCAACTTCCCATAGGAGAGAATTCTGAAAAAGATACATACAGTGCTTTCGAGTCAATTCTTAACAGACGTTGCGTGGACTGCGGGATGGCTACTCTCCTGTCTGAAAGCATAAAGCACCTTGGGATGAGGGGCGGACCTCGCGCCCAGAGCGAAGTGTCGGCACGAAGCCGGATGACAACTGTTAACACTAACTTGTACACAGAAAAACTCCTCCTTCCCCGACTGATCTTCTAGATCCAAGGAGGCCAGGTCCCTGGGGTAAGTGAAACTGCTTTATACTTGCTTTCAGCTTTTGCAGTTCAGTGGTCACTCAGGAAACTGGAGCAGGTTTCACATGTAAAATTCAAACCTGAGACAAAACTCTCCCCACCTCAGGGCCAGCCCACAGGTCAGGGTGAAGTGAGCTCTCTAGTGAGGTGTGGGTATCATCTTGGGTTTTGTGGGGGAAAAATGTGCCGCAGAACTTGTAGTGACCATGGGTCTCTCTCAGACAAGCCTTGCCCAAGCGCCGACCTCGGTGAAGGTTCTGGGCCTCGTCTTTAGGGCACTGGTGCAGCTGGGACAGGTTTTCACCGAACCTCAACCAGACTGTTGCCCACTGAGCTGCTCTGATAGAGGTTCTCAGACATTTTCCAAAGCAAATAAAAAGAGAGATGGCTGGAGTTGGAATATGAGAATGCTTGCTTTTACTTGCTTCAATCTTTTCTATCACATTATATAAAAGATCCTGAACTAAACTTATTGATTTGGCTGCATCGGGCCTTAGCTGCATCATGCGCGATTCCTTTGATGTGATTGCCGCGTGGCACGTGGAATCTTAGCTCACCAACCAGGGATCGAACCTGCGTCCCTGACCTTGCAAGGCAGGCTCCCAGCCACTGGACTGCCAGCAAAGCCCCAGAAATAAACTTCTAAGAAAGAAACGAAGGGGTGAGGGTGGACCTAGAAGAATGTTCTAGCACAGCGGCTGGTAACATCGGGGCCACTGGTGATTCCGCCTCACTGAGGCTTTCTGGAAGGGTTGCGGGCACACATCTACGTCTGTTCCTTTACACACTGCCTGTGGATGCTGTCACGCTTATTGACTAGCGTGAAATGCTGCTACTCCAACCAGCAAAGACATTCACTCTGGGGCCCTCTATGGGAGTTTCCCAACCCCTGTCCTGGAGATTCCCCCGCCCCCCCCCCCCCCCCCCCCCGCCGCCACACACAGACGGTGCCGAGCCAGGCCAGGCCACATGCGCCTCTTGTAAAGGGGCCATGAAGCTGGCTCACCTTATCCTCCAGAGCAGCCATTCTCTCCTTCAGATGAAGCTGAAGCCTCTCCTCTGAAACAGACAGAAGCTTATCCACGGTATCCGATGAGTGTTCGTTGTGTTCTTCATTCATTTTTTCTCTTTGCCTTGCCTAAAACAGGAAAAACAAAAACTCATAAACTTCAAAAGCAAGCATAGTCGTTCTTTTAAAAGCACCAGGGAGCCGCGACGTGAGCGGCCTGTGCCCTGGTTCCCGAGGCGGTCCCCTCCCACGGCCACCTCTGGTGGGCTCTTGAGCATCCCCAGAGCAGACGGGCGGGTGCAGAGGGAGGCAGGGACTTCACTGGTCAAAGGTCACTCCCAACACTTCTCTTTGGCAGAGCACCTGGGGGACCTTAGTGTCACCAGCCATTTCCTGTGGAAGCGGCTCGAGGAGCAAGCAGAGTTACACTCAGAAACAAGTACACTTGAAAGGGGATCGGCTTACACACACGTCGGTGGAGGAATTTCCCAGTATATAAATAGAAGCTTGATTCTGGGTTAAGGGTGTAAAATGAATTCAATTTATAAAGCAAAAAGTGAGAAAATTCATTTTGGAAAAAAAGCCAGTGGAGATAGACTTTCACATATTTTCCTTTACATGAAACATCACTTGAATTCTTTGTAATGATTGCTCTTGTTCAGTCCCTCAGTCGTGTCTGATTCTTTGTGACCCCATGGACTATAGCACGCCAGGCTTCCCTGTCCTTCACTGTCTCCCAGAAGTTGCTCAAACTCACGTCCTTCGAGTCAGTGATGACATCCAACCATCTCGTCCTCTGTTGCACCTTCTCCTCCTGTCTTCAGTCTTTCCCAGCATCAGGGTCTTTTCCAGTGAGTCAGTTCTTCACATCAGGTGGCCAAAGTATTGAAGCTTCAGCCTCAGCATCAGTCCCTCCAATGAATAGTCAGGACTGATTTCCCTTAGGACTCATTGGTTTGATCTCCTTGCAGTCCAGTGGACTCTCAAGAGTCTTCTCCAACACCTCAGTTCAAAAGCATCCATTCTTTGGTGCTCAGCCTTCTTTACGGTCCAACTCTCACATCCAGACATGACTACTGGAAAAACCATAGCTTTAACTAAGTGTTCCTTTGATGGCAAAGTAATATCTCTGCTTTTTAATATGCTGTCTAGGTTGGTCATAGCTTTTCTTCCAATGATAATTCATATTCAGTTCAGTTCAGTTGCTCAGTCATGTTTGACTCTAGGACCCCCATGGACTGCAGCATGCCAGGCTTCCCTGCCCATCACCAACTCCCAGAACTGCCACCCAACCATCTCATCCTCTGTCATCCATTCTCTTCTTGCCTTCAATCTTTCCCAACATCAGGGTCTTTTCCAAGATGAAAATTCATATTAAAAAACTGGAAATAATTACCTCAAGCAATTTTTAATTGTAATAACAAAGTTGGAAAGTCTGTGATTTATAAAATGAGCATCAATTTCATGGTTTAAAAAGCTGTTTTAGGACCTACTGTATAAAAAAGAATGGAGAGAAGACAAAAGAATGCTAGATTTGAGATTGGCCCCGTGTTAGAAATTGCTGAGGCCAATTGATTGGTCATGGGCATTTATTATACTACTCCGTCCACTTTTGTGCATGTTTGAAATATCCCATCATAAAAAATCAAAAAACAGGTTGCTGCTGCTGCTGCTGCTAAGTCGCTTCAGTCGTGTCCGACTCTGTGCGACCCCACAGATGGCAGCCCACCAGGCTCCGCCGTCCCTGGGATTCTCCAGGCAAGAACACTGGAGTGGGTTGCCATTTCCTTCTCCAATGCATGAAAGTGAAAAGTGAAAGTGAAGTCACTCAGTAGTGTCCCACTCTTCACGACCCCATGGACTGCAGCCCACCAGGCTCCTCCGTCCATGGGATTTTCCGGGTAAGAGTACTGGAGTGGGTTGACAGGTTATTTTCTGCTAAATATTTTCTGTTAAAACAGTGTCTTCTCCAGCAACACAATTCAAAAGCATCAGTTCTTCAGTGTTCAGCCTTCTTTACGGTCCAACTCTCACATCCATACGTGACTACTGGAAAAACGATAGCTTTGACTATATGGACCTTTGTCGGCAAAGCAATGTCTCTACAATATGCTGTCCAGGTTTGTCGTAGCTTTCCAAGGAGCAAGCATTTTTTAATCTCATGGCTGCAGCCACCGTCTGCAGTGATTTTTGAGCCCAAGGAAATAAAACCTGTCACAGCTTTCCCAATAAGGCATCGGCATTCAAATATTTTTAAAGCAAACCAAAAGTTTACTTTGAATTGGCTCAGTCATAAACAGCACCCCAATCTCAACAGCCTCTGAGCAGCAGTTCTGAAAGTAAGGAAGTGCACCCCTGATCGGGAGACATTGAGCTCTCTGCTTAAGCAGAGAGGGAGCCTCACCGAGGTCTCATGATGGGAGTTCAGAACCACAGCCCCCTGGGAGCCCACATGTGAGGCTCTGCAGTCCAGGCCCAAGAACACAGCTATGGTGGGGATAGTACTGACCCCTGAGGCTGGACCTGGGATCCCCACTCCATTTCCTGGATGGTCGGTACCGCTGTGTGGCCAACCCTTCCGGGAAACCTCTCTCAGGGCTCTCTGATGCGAGCCTCCACCATCGCCCTTTCCTGGAGCGCCTTCTGTCGCAGCGCAACTACGGTTCTCCTCCTGTCTAGGAGCAGCCATCCTACACACACACCCCACGTCTGGACCGGCAGCTTGGCATGTGGGACTCCAGCGCCACGTCCGAGGCAAGCACCTCCACACCTGGGCACCATGCCTTCCGTTTCACGGGCCTCGGGCTGGCTCCCTCAGGTTTGAGGGCCACTCGTAAGGTCCAACTGTATGCTGAGCAGCTCCCCGGCCTGGCTGGTCAGAGCAACACGCGTCCTCCTTGAACGTGGGGACCCCCTGGCCCCTGCCCACCACCTACGGGCGACCACATCTGGCCCTGCTCCCGAGGTTGGGTGCCTGGATCAGCAGACAGGGGCACACACGCACACTGGACGCCAGAGACAGGAGCGGCGGAGAAAGGCAGCGCCGGCCCCGCCCAGCCGCGTCTCCGGCCCACACGCCCCTCTCCTCCATGCTGCTGTGTCTCTCTCCCGCCTGTCGGCCAAGAACAGCGTCAGCTCCGCTCGCAACGACCCTGTCCTGACGGCACGCGGGCTGTGACCGCAGGGGCGGCAAGCGGGCCATGCTCTGTGCGGACCACTGGCCCCGGGTTCGCGGGGGGCACACCCGCACACCTGCTCACGCAGCCGGCGCGGCTTCGTGTGTGACACGTGGGTGACGGAGGGTGCTGGTGACCGGCTCGTGAGAGGAGAGGTGCTCCCCCTGGCCCCAGACCCCCTCCTCAGACTGCCTGGGGCGAGCCAGCGCGGGCAGCAGGCAGTGGCAAGCACGGGACACACGAGGGCACACGTTCCTCCTTCCTAAGCTGGGAGGTAAGTTCGAACAGTTTCGCCTCCTTAGTGGCAGAGCTTCCGGAAGACAAAAGTTCAGACTACAAGGCCGACCGGGGACAGACAGCAAAGATGCCAGGGGAGA
This sequence comes from Capricornis sumatraensis, assembly GCF_032405125.1. NCBI lineage: Eukaryota > Metazoa > Chordata > Mammalia > Artiodactyla > Bovidae > Capricornis > Capricornis sumatraensis. Next base: position 26,696,993 of record NC_091087.1, on the reverse strand, counting down.
GAAGAAACCAGCCCTTGAGGGGAAGATCACAGGCAGAAGGGCGCCCCCTGGCGGCTGTTAGTGACCCTGCTCGGGGAGGGTTTGCGAGCACAGGACACCACCCGCCTCCGGGAAACCGCCGGCCCCTCAGGTGCTCCCTGAGCTCCAGGCAATGCTCCAACAGCCAGGCCAGCACAGGCCCGGCCTGCCTCTCCATGCCCAGCCAGTGCCCACCAGCAGTGCGGGGCAACACCTTTCCCACCAGAAGGATGGGGTGGCTAGCTGGCTGTGGGCACCATATCCCTAGCAGCGCCACGTCTCCTGGACGCGGCCTCTCACCCGTGGGCTCCCGGGGACTGCAAGCTGGGAGTGGGGCCCTGGGTCTGCACCGTGCCCCGCTGTGACTTATTCAACAATGTATGAATAAAGACTTAAAACTGTGCTCATGACAGAGCTATTTTGGCCATCTCTTAACGAGAATGGGATTTTTCTCGTTCTGTATCCTGCTAGGCTTTGAGTTGCTGACTGAACTCTGAGCAGCAGTGACTCGGAGCTGAAGCATCCTGCGGACACACAGAGCACAGGACAAAACTGCAGGGAAGTTAACGTAGGGATGACATGGGAGCGGGGACTGTCTGACACTCAGGGAGCGCTCCCATCGCAGACGGGCAGCAGGACCCCCGCGTCTGCGCTCCTTTGTGGACTGAGCAGCACCGGGAGTGACACGGTGGGACAGCAAGGGAACAGGCCCTCCCCGCGCCCGCCCCCCGGGGACCAAGAGAAGCACCTTGGAGAGCGCAGCCACCCCCTGAGCCAGCTCAGCCTCCACTTCTGTCAGCATCTGCTGCAGCTTCTGCTCTGCCGGCTCCAGGCACAGCTGCAGCTGTCGGTCTTTATCCTCCTTCTACAAAGGGAAAGCAGAACATCAAAACGGGCCAAGTGGTGCAGCCTCTGCCATTGTTAGTAAGCTGAGACAAAACCTAAATGCATGTGTCTACAGGATTAGTTCTGTTTCGGAAGCCGCGTCACGGTAATTTTTCTCTCAGTGCTCCTGGGCTTGGTCTCAGTAGGCAGAACACCTTCTGCCAGAGTATTTGCTTTTTCTAAACGTCTCCAAAGAAGTCTTTAAAAAAAAAAAAAGTTCTTATATATTAAAGAAGATCAGGTTTCTATAGAAGCTTATTCATTCTTATTGACAAGTTAAGGGTCAGTACTGACCCTTCTTAAAACATCACCAGAATCATTATTTGAAGGGAACCCTACCGACCGCAGACGGCCATGGGCTTGTAAGCCAAATATGGCTTTCATCTCCTCTGAAATACAAACCTGACCAGAGTGTGCCTGGGGAAATGTCAGTCAACTAACATTTGTAAATGCATGATTATTCTTTTAATAGATCTTCTTACTCTGAAAACTTTCAGTGTAGAACATTTAGACAGATTCTTTTTTGAAAAAGAAAAAAAATGAAATGATCTATACGCTCGGGTTCCTGAGAGGTTAGCATTTATTTCTAAGCAGCTTTCTTATTTTTTCTGTGTGTGTATTACTCTATGTACGTACATAAACAATAAGATGTGCTTTAAAACCCTCAGAAAACAACAGCATATGGTACGTAGTATTTTCTGATCTGCCTTTTACAGCCATTATTTTGTATATCAGAATGCTCTTAATTAGCATTCCACATCATACATTTCAATGGCTTTCTAGTATTTTATTTTTGTAGTGGGGCCAATGATATACTTTGTCACACACCAGACTGACTCACTTTGTTTTGGAGAAGCCAGATTTGGTTTTCCTGATTAAGTCCTGATTATGTGAGACCACACAGGAACAGGAGCAAGTAAAGCTCACCAAACCACAGGAAGTACAAATCCTAATCAGACTGGAGCTCTAACCCTGCCTTTTGTCACAGTGACCCAAGTTCCTAACAGGCAGCCAGCTGCTGTGAAGTTCCCTGCTGCTCTCTGCTCTTTCAGGAAAAATGCTAACAAGCCAATAGATTCAAGTCAAGTGAAACAAGAGTCAGGAGTGGAATTCCACAAAATGGTTAACCCAAATCCCAAATAATTCAAACCTCTAAGTTGCAGTCACCCTCAATTTTTTAAAAAAGTATTTCCTTTCAGTACAGCTGATTGATCATGATGTACATCCACACTTTTGAACGCAGTATTTTAGGGTCATAAGAACTTTACACTGGGACTTGATTTCCAACATGGGAGTCACATGAAAAGGTCTTTACCTTCCTTCCTCAGTATTCACTACTACAGAAGTCAGACACAGTTCAGGAAAAGCCATTACCTGTCGATGCATAGAATCCTTATTTGCGATTTCATTTTCAAGTTTATCATCGAGGTTGTGCACAGAGATGGCTTTGTGCTGTGCAGCGAGGCAGCGTTTCTCAAGTGTAGTGATTCTCTTCTCCATGTCCTCCTTCTGGGCCATAGCCTACAACCAGGCATTGCAGAGGAGAAAAGGTAAGTCATTATCATAGAATACTGCGATACAATTAAGAGTAAAAAAGCTGGACTAAATCCTAAGTTTCAAATCAAACATAAAATTAGTGTCCTCAAAAATAAAGTCCTAGACATGGCAGTTTTCTGAGATGTGAGCAAAAACGCGCCTACCTCAAATGTCACATTTGCCACAATGGAACCCATCTGTCTTAACGTCTGTCTGGCCACTCGATTTACCAAGCTTCTTTTCTACATCATAAACCCGACCAGCAAACAAAAAGTACACTAAACTACTCTGTCATTGCAAGAATTCCAGGAGGGAAGGTATCTGGCATGAAATGAGGATCTCTATCTCCTACACCATACAGGCGGGCTTGACCCAGAACAGGGAGGGACCTTCAACAGATCCTCCCGGGAGCTCTGAGGCTCATTTCCTCAGGTAAAAGTTGGAAAAATCTCATGCAATTTCCTCAAAATTACATAAGAATATTAATGAGTAGAAACAGAAGTCACAGTGTTACACAACTGGGAGCAGCCTTCTCCAGCCGAGTCCTCCTCAAGCAGTTACACCACATGGAGGAAACGCCCAAACCAGGAGCAGAGCTTGCTGCCGATGCGACTCCTGTCCGCCGGCTCAAAATCCATTTCAGGTCCCTCCGTGCTCACTAAGTAACCGATGTTGTCCTAACATTAAAAGTGAAAGGTCTTAAAAACGCTTTTTCCAGAATTCTCTGTGTATTAATCTCTGCCACCTAATCTCCTCCTGTTGCCAAAGAGTAGTGTGAACACGTTATACAAACATGTGCAAATATTTCTGTTTTGAGTTCTCACACTGAGCTACTAAACAAGTACACCTGCTGTACCACATGTTGGAGGGGTGCCCTCTGAGACAGTCTCATGGGGGAGGGGTGGGGCAGAGTGGGCGCTGTCTCTCTGTGCAGAGAGGAGAGGCGAGGCTCATAGGAGGAGGCCTGAGCCCCCAGCTCTCTTCTGTTTTCACAGTGACCGTTAGGGAGCTTCTCATAAATCACGACACCCGCAGACATGACCGCCAGAAACATCCTGATTCTGCCTTGGTTACACAGCACAGGCCTGAGGATCTGAGGGTGAGCAAAAGCCACTCGACTTGTCTGACCGCTGGTATCACTGTCACACATCCTTTCAAGGAGCGGAACCTCAGAAAACTAGAGAAGATGGCCAGGCAAGCTGCCTCAGCAGAGCCCACACAGCATGTTCCCATCTCTCTGGGAGAGCAGGCTCCACAGATGTTCAGACTCACCTGAGTGAATCAGAAGGAAATTTCAGCATCATCGGGAATATATTCAGCAGGCAGGTAGGGGGATGAACTGGGAGACTGGGGTTGACATATACACACTACTGATACTATGCATCAAGTCAGCAACGAGTGAGGACCTACTGAACAGCACAGGGCACTCTATCAGTGCTCTGTGGTGAGGTTAATGGGTAGGAAACCTAAAACACAGGGAGATTTGTGTGTGTGTGTGTGTGTGTGTGTGTATATATATATATATATATATATATATATATATATATGATTGGTTCACATTGCTGTACAGCAGAAACTGACACAGCAGGGTAAATCAACTCCAATAAATGAATGAGTGGATGAATGAATTTTTTAAAAAGGAACACACTGGGCCCCCTAGAACTTGTGGAAATGAGGAGTCCACACCCAGGGTGCAGCACAGCCATCTTGGTCCACTGCCAACGGGCCGCCTGGACCAGGCCTCTTCTACCCCAGAGACCTCGATGCAGAGGCGGGAAGGCAGCCAGTGGCGGTCTCGCCAGTGCTCTGCTCTTGCTCACGCAGCCGTGCCAAGGCTGAGATCACGGGGAGAACAAGGGACCCACATTCCGCCTCAGGACAACAGACACGTCCACTGTCACTCACTTCACGGACGTCCTGCTGTAATTTCACATTCACTTCCTTGGACTTGAGGAGGTCCTTCCTGGCCGTGTCCAGGTCGTTCTCCAGCTCTGTTACGTGGGCAGAGAGGGCTGCCAGGCGGTCCTTTATCTCTCTCTGCTCCCGTGACTTCTTCTCGATGATTTCCTGGAGCTCGGGCCCCTGAGCCAGGTCTTCGTCGCGGGTTCTCTAAGGGGGAAAGGAAACCTTAGACAGCCTTGTTTTGGGAGGGAGGGAACACAGCACTTCCGGAAAATCGGTGAAGTCAAAACTGCCTTCTGCGCTCTGGAGCTCACACGACCCTCACGGCCACTCAGACCTACATGATGCATTGGTGAAAGGTCTCAGCAGCCCCGCACAGACTGGATAGTAAGACGAGAACCAGACAGAGAGTGAGACCGAGGACATGCCTTTCCATTGGCGCTTGGCATGTTTTCTTGCTTGTGATTTACATCAAGCACCCCGTCCATTAGTATCTTTTTCGGGTTATTCTTCTCTTTAAGAATCATCAGTGAAAACCAAAAAATTGAATCAGAATAAAGAAATAAGTAAAGACAGCAAAACTCCATTTGGAAAAACTCAACTCAAAACTGAAAATACAGCATAAAAAGAAAATACATGGTGATGTTATCCATCCCGAATAGAAACAGGTGATTCGAGTCAGAATTTGTCTCCTACTAGACAAAGGGGTGCTTAAGAGATCCTGCAGCTCTGAGCCACAAGTCTAGTTTACTAGTCATTAAAATAACCCAGGTGGGCTGGTCCTCAATCAGAAAGATAAAGAACATCTGATGTCCACCACTACAGCCTTCACACTTTTTTAAAATGAAAGGATACAAATGACAAACCCTTGGACTGCAAGGAGATCCAACCAGTCCATTCTGAAGGAGATCAGCCCTGGGATTTCTTTGGAAGGAATGATGCGAAAGCTGAAACTCCAGTACTTTGGCCACCTCATGCGAAGACTCGACTCATTGGAAAAGACTGATGCTGGGAGGGATTGGGGGCAGGAGGAGAAGGGGACGACCGAGGATGAGATGGCTGGATGGCATCACCGACTCGATGGACGTGAGTTTGAGTGAACTCCGGGAGATGGTGATGCACAGGGAGGCCTGGCGTGCTGCGATTCATGGGGTCGCAAAGAGTCGGACACGACTGAGTGACTGAACTGAACTGAACTGAACTAACTGAAATTACACGATGAATGATCCAACTTACCTTGTTATGTGTGGCAGCTAATTCTTCTAACAAACTACACCTTTCAAGTGCTCCTCCTGTGTTGATGTGTGTATATACGTGAGTGCACTTCTTAGCGTATGCTGCTGCTGCTGCTGCTGCTAAGTCGCTCCAGTCGTGTCTGACTCTGTGCGACCCCATAGATGGCAGCCCACCAGGCTTCCCTGTCCCTGGGATTCTCCAGGCAAGAACACTGGAGTGGGTTGCCATTTCCTTCTCCAGTGCATGAAAGGGAAAAGTGAAAGTGAAGTTGCTCAGCAGTGTCCGACTCTTTGCGACCCCACGGACGGAAGCCTACCAGGCTCCTCCACCCATGAGATTTTCCAGGCAGGAGTACTGGAGTGGGTTGCCATTGTATACTCACCCTAATACGCGGCTACTATAACAGAATACATTTAATGTATCTCATTGATCTTAACATCAAAAAATCTGCTTATTAACAGCTTTAAATTCTAAGTTTGAGAGGAAAAAAAATGTTTCCTAAAATAACTCTATTACTTAGTTTTTAATGCAAATTGATATACAGAACATAATAAATCTTGAGACATTTATACCAACTAATACTTTTTAACTGGCGGCTTCCCAGGTGGACCAATGGTAAAGAATCCACCTGCCAATGCAAGAGGGCAGGTTCAATCCTTGGGTCGGGAAGATCCCCTGGAGTAGAAGATGGCCACCAACTCCAGTATTCTTGCCTGGGAAGTCCCAGGAAAAGAGGAGCATGGTGGGCTACAGTCCACAGGGTCGCAAAGACTCGGACATGACTGAGCATGTATGCAGGCAACACTTTTTAACCACATAAAACTCTGACTTCTTACAGAAAAAAAGTATTTACAAGAATTCAAGAAGCTCAAAAGTCAACTAGTTACATAAATACGTGCATCATCCACCTAACAAGGCTGCAAGTGTACAAATCCAGGATGGCCGGGTGGCTGGTACCTTCTTGTCCAGGGCCTTGTGGTGCTCATAGAGTGACTTCAGCGCCTGGAGCACCTCCAGCTCGATGGTCATGCCCTCTGGGGTCTGCGCCTGCCACTTGCCCGCCGTCGTCTGGAGGGACGGTATATACTGGGAAACCAGGCGCTCCAGGTGCTCCAGCAGCAGCTGCAGGGCAGGGCCAAAGGAGCACCGTCAACCTCATGCTTGAATTGAGGGCCGACAACCCCTCTCAGCCTCATGCTACAGCCGGAAACATGCTGAGGCAAGTCAGAATCCCGCCACTTCAGTCTAAAGTTAGAGTGGACTTCCCCAGTGGCCCGGTAGTTAAGACTCCACACTTCTGCAGGGGTCATGGGTTTTAATCCCTGGTCAGGGAACTAAGACCCCACACAAACTGTAGCATGGACAAAATTGTAGGTTAAGAGAACTCCCCCCTCCAATGTACTAAAATTATAGTAGCTCTCATCATAAATTTGAAGCAAAGTATGAGAACCCCAAACTGATCCACCCTGGTCTGCTCAGTGGGAAGATGTGAAAAATGACTTGAAAACCAGACAGAGTTTAAAGACAGCAACACGGAGCCCAGCGGTGACCCCGCGGGGCAAATGTCAACATGTGAGAATTCCCCTACTGACCATGATGTTATTCCTCTCTGCTATCAGCAGAGCTATTTCTTCTTCTCTTGCAAGAAGCTGTTCCCAGCATATATTGAGTTCTTCCGTAGATGTTGCCAACTCCTAGAAAACAGTGAAATGAGTAAGTAACTAAATGCAAACACAAATTAAAAAGAGAGCGAGACTCTGAAGACTGACCCTGTCAAGTCTCTCCAGGCTCCACACAAAGGGTCTCCCTGCCCCTCCAGAGAAGAGGGGGTCCACTGACCCCAAGACCACACAGACCACCACAACTCAGACCGGCCTTCAGCCTCCACCTCGACCTGGCAGGCACGTGGCAGGGGAGAACCCGGAATCCAAGCCTGCCTTCTCAAGACCCAGGGACGTCTGAGAAACTTCCCTAAACATAAACCTAACAACAAAGTGGATAAAGAGATTCTTAAACGACACACAGACAAGTGACCTAGAACCGCTGGGGAGAGTGAGGAAGAAAGGTAAGATCTACAAGGCCATCAGGCTTTGGAGTGTTCCTCTGGGAAAAAGGCTGATGGCACCCCAAGGCCATCTGTTAGCCTGACTCCACTGAAGTCACCCAGTCATTCAATAAACTGGAGAAAATGTTAAATTCATGTTTTATGTATTTTATCACAATTTTCACGCACGCGGTGCCGTCCACATGGTGAACTTGCTCACACTGAACCACATGGAGTCTTTCATTCTTCTAGTTTTCTTTACACAAATAAAAAAATCCTGGGCTACATATCCCCTACTACATACTGAGTATTCAGCACCTAGAACACTGCCCAACACTTGTTCCGAGGCATGTAGTAGACATGTGAAGCTACGAGGGTGTATGTTATACACATGAGCAGTAGATACCCGTCATTAAGATACTGGACACTCTGTTCTGTGCTCTGTAAGATGGGAGAGGTTAAGGGGCTTAGCCTTTCTGCTTCAAGGACTGACTCTATAGCTCAATCCACGTGCCCCAGGACTCCTCCAGACAGTGTTTCCCTTCTTGTGGGGCCCCTGCCCGTCCTCCACACAGCACCTGCACAACCACTTACAAGGTCAACCTGCTGGGGTCGATCTTGCCCAGAAGGCCAAAACGCCCTGGCCGGCAGGGCCTACAACCACGCTAACAAAATGAAACACAGCTCCAACGCTTCGCTGGGTGAAGGCCAATCCGACGGGCCCAGCCCCCGGCTGCTCTCACCTCAGGCCGCTCTGCTTCCAGGACTTGGGCTGAGGCCAAGTTCTTCCTTGTCTTGGCCTTTGCCTTGGGGATGCAGCACTGGAAAAGTGCCCATAGGCGGGCCCTTCTGCGACCCATCCTCGCGGATGGGGGCAGCCCCCCACTCAGGGGCAACTGCTGTTTCACGGTTAGATACCTCAGCACCCGAGCTATCACCACCGATCTCACACTACGACCACCACTATTCACACTACGACCACCGCTCTCACACACACCGCTCTCACACACCACTCTCACACACTACTCTCACACACGACACTCTCACACACCACTCTCAGACACACTGCTCTCACACTAGGACCACCGCTCTCACACCACGACCATCAGCGCTGCTGTCTCTAGAAGAAATGGCACGAAGGCTCTGCCTCCAGCACGTCTCCCAGGAGCCTGGCACCTGGAACCCACTCAGTCATAAGGGGCTCCGTGGTAACAGGGGGGCTGGGCTCAGGCCCACCACCAAGGGTGCAGAGAGGGGGGAGGGGCTGCCCAAAAGATGACAGATGAGTGTGGGGTGCAGGAGAAGGAAGGCTGTGCCCACAGCTCAGGCCCACCATCAGACTTGACCCTGCAAGGATGCTGGTTCACAGTCGAACCAAATAGTAGAAACTGCTTCAGAAACCACCACCACTAGGAATGAGCACGTCTTCTAAGTGGGCTTCTGCCTCCTCTAGCCCCCAAACAAGCCTCCAGGGAGGCTACTGAAAGGGCACCACTGAACTCAAGGGTGTCCCTAGAACCCACCTGGGTGACAAGGACTCACCGCACTAGCTGCCCCTCACTCACCCTGAGCTCCGTCCTCCCTGACTGACTCCCTCACTTGACTTCAGCAAGGGCTTGACCAACCTCGCTCTAGGCACTTAAAATGAATTCACAGTGGGTACGGGGCTTCGGTCAATCTGCTGCGAACTCGCCCTCTTCACTTTGACCCTGGGCTGCCAGACAACTCTGCCCCGTGGGGGCTGCACGGTGGAGGTTCAGGGGTGTCCCTGCCTTGAACCGTGACAGCCAGCGCCTCCCAGACCCCGCCAGGTGCTGCCCCTCCCTCCACGCCCAAGTCTCCCACCCCCTCTCCTGGCCCCACTCCCAGCCTCGTGGCTCTCCACTCGCCAGGGCACAGGCCATACTGCTCCTGGCTCAGCCAGGGCCTCTGCTGTCACTTGAGGACCTCGGTCCCCAGGGTGCTTGAGGCCCTATATCCACCCATCTCAGCAGTTACAGACTCTGGGAGACACAGAGTACAGTTTGGGGTCCCGCCCGCTGTTCACGCTGAACACATTCTCTTATTTTCGCTTTATCTGCTGGAGTTCTCTGAGATGTCTTTTGAAAACCTCAACTGTTGCTTTCAAAAAGACTGTAAAATCACTGTGCTCAACTTTAAGAATAAAATCTTCATTTTCAACCTTCAAGTGAAACTGGAGAGAAGAGTCAAAGCAGTCATTTTTTCACACTGAAAAAGAAAACCCGCACGTGACCACATCACAGAATACAGTTCACGCAACCCCTTCCTCCTCAGCCTTCTCCTCCACTACCAGCCGCCTGTCATCACAAGGCCTGCTCTGGGCCGGCAGGGGCAAGGGAAGAGGGCAGACTGGCTCCTCTGTCCCCAGGCCGCATGGGCTGCTTGCCCCTCCTTCTTCCCAAGTTCAAGTGGCACTGAAACAGCCCAGGCAAGCTGGGGATTCTGATCAGAAACACAACCGTGGGTAATAAGCAAGGGCCCCTGGTTCTTATTTACCCCAGTACCAAAGATGATCAATATAATTACTGTGAATTTTACATGTGGCTTCAGATGAGAGACGACACCCGGGGCTTCCCCACTTCCACTTATAGATGCAAGCAGCTTGTGGGTCAGCCTACCAAGAGCTAGAGAAGCTAAATACATTTCAAAAGAGGTCCTTAGGCAGCCACAATCCAAGATTTCAAACAAAAGCCCAGTGAGGGAGCTGGAGACTGAGAGGGCCGCTCCTTCCCTCGGGGCATCAGAACAAAGCTGACTCTGGGAAGAAAAGGCAGGGAAACAGTCAAGCAGAGGGGACTGGCTAACAGCTCTGGACACTTCCTTGGGCTGGGAAGACAAAAATTCAACCGCAGGCCTGACTAGTCAGTCCGGATGGTAGAGACTAAGCTCCCCAAGAAAAGGGAGGCACAGAAAATATACCCAGCACTCTGCCCAAACCGGCTGAGCGCTGAGTATCAATCACCTTGTGGTGCTCGGGAGACAGACGGTGGGCTTCAGGACCGGCCGAGAAGGGAGGGGCCATGGGAGGCACCCCAGGCTTCCAGATGGAGACGCTGGAGGGCTCCTCCCTGGGGTCAGCGGGGGAAGGTGGGTGAAGGCTGCTGAGACTCAGCTTACAAAGACACCCCAGCCTCAAGTCACTCAGACCCTGAGTGAACAGACAGCTCTGTCCTCACTAGAGGTCTGCATCAGAGGAACCTCTGGAGAAGACAGCATCACCAGAAACTCTAGGGTTTCCGTAGATAACGTCCACCATGCAACCAAAAAAGCAAATAAGGGTGTAACGACAAATAAGACCAAGAGAAAAAGAACGGAAACAGGTCCAGAGGAATCTGATGTATATCAGCATATCAGAGGTATGCTAGAGGAATCAGATGCAAACTTCACCAGTTCAAAAATATACTTGACAAAAGGAAAACTTTCTGAGACTCAAAACCGATTCTAGAACTTTCAAATAACAGTGACTGAATTTAAGAACTCAGGCTCTGGGCTTCACATCAAGTTGGGTGTAGCTGAAGAGAGGATCAGTGAACTGAGGAATGGATCGGTTAAAAAAATATATATGAGGGAAAAAAGTACAGAATATAGCGAAGGAACCCGTTGTTAAACTACATTGTTAGAAACTATAAATGGGGCCCCTCATGGTGGAGAAAAGACAGTCAGGGGAATAAGAAATGCCTCCAGGGGCTGAAACTAAAGAGCCTCTAAATGAAAGTGAAAGGGGAGAGTGAAAAGGCTGGCATAAAACTCAACATTCAAACAATGAAGATCATGGCATCCGGCCCCATCACTTCATGGCAAATAAATGGGGAAACAACGGAAACAGTGACAGTCTTTAATTTCTTGGGCTCCAAAATTTCTGAAGAGGGTGAAATGAAAAGACGCTTGCTCCTTGGAAGGAAAGCTATGACAAACCTAGACAGCACATTAAAAAGCAGAGACATTACTTTGCTGACAAAGGTTCATTCAGTCAAAGCTATGGTTTTTTCAGTAGTCATGTATGGATGTGAGAGTTGGCACATGAAGAAGGCTGAACGCCAAAGAATCGATGCTTCTGAACTGTGGTGTTGGAAAAGACTCTTGAGAGCCCCGTGGACTGCAAGGAGATCCAACCAGTCAATCCTAAAGCAAATCAGTCCTGAATATTCATTGGAAAGACTGATGCTGAAGCTCCAATACTTTGGCCACCTGACACGAAGAACTGCCTCTTTGGAAAAGAACCTGATGCTGGGGAAGACTGAAGGCAGGAGGAGAAGGGGAAGACAGAGGATGAGATCCTTGGATGGCATCACCGACTCGATGGACATGAGCTTGAGCAAGCTCCGGGAATCGATGACGGACAGAGAAGCCTGGCGGGCTGCAGTCCATGGGGTCACAGTGGGTTAGACATTGAGCAACTGAACTGACTGACAGGGACAGTGGCAAGAGTTGGTTCAAGAATCAGAGCATTGACTCAAAAATGAAAACCACACATTGGTTTCAGCAGCTCTGCAGGTGCCTAAGGCAAGAAGAAAATGTTCAAGCTCTCAGAGGAAAAAAGGTGTGGCTTTTAATGGCACAGCAACACTGAGAGCTGACTTTTCAAGAAAAAGAAAGTCAGAAGATAATGGACTGGCATCTGTAAAATGCTGATAAACAAATAACCACCAACCTAGAATTCGATACCCAACAAAAACACTCTTCGAAAGTGCAAGCAAAATAAAGACTTGTAGGGCAAATGGAAATGAGACAATTCATCACCCACAGACATGAACTAAAAAAATATTAAGGCAGTGCTTTGGGAGAAAGAAAAGTCGTCTCTGACTGAAATATAAAAAACAAGTAAAGACCAACAATGAGGTAACTGTCAGGGTAAATATTAATGCTACAGTGATGATAACGCCGACAATATGTCTAAAATTTTAAAGGATAACAGTGACAAGGAGGAAACAGTCGTGTCAGGGAGGCAGTAAATGTACTAAGTTAGACTTCAATGTAAAACACAGGCTGTGTCTGCGAATGTGCACCCACCAACCTGGCAGAGGAGCACAGAACTAGAGAAACACCTCATCCTTCTAAAAGAAGGCAAGAGAAAAGAACACGGAACAGGTGGGACAAACAGAAAACACACAGCAACACGGTATCTACAGACGGAAACATCAAAGTTATAAACAGAGCAAATGTCCTCATTAAAAGATAAAAGCATCACCCTGATTAAGATTAGAGCCACACACTGTTCCCAGAGGCACATGTTATGATGGAAGACCACAGACAGGTGAGAGTAAAAGATGCCCAGGCGAACAAGGGCAGAAACCTGACGCGGCAACATCACTGTCAGAGAGAGTCTAAGGTAAGAAGCATCACTAGCGATAAAGAGGAGCATCTCATGCTCACACAAGTTCAGTCTACCAAGACGATGAGGATTCTAAATCTGAATGTCCCTAATAACATAACCTCAAAACATCAATACATACAAACTGACAGAAATAGAAGAGCAGTCACAGCCAAGTTCATAATTGCAGTGGGAGACGTTAAAGACACATCTCTCGGGGAACTGGGCTTCCTGGGACGTCGTCACCTGCAGCCACGAAGTACCTGAAATGCGGCTGGCTCTACAATGAGATGTGCTTCAAGCCTGAAACACACACTGGATTTTAAAGACTTAGCATGAGAAAACGAACGTAAAATATTTCATTAGGTTTTATCAGGTTGATTACACACTGAAATGATAATATTTTGGGAATGTTAAAATAAAATATATTACAGATAACTTCACCTACTTCTGCTTTACTCAACGTGGCTACCGAAATCTGAATTATGATTGACAAATCTGATCTAAGTGATACGCACGTAACACTGCATTCCCACTGATAGATATTATTTTTAAGAGCCCAAGGAACATATAACAAAATGAATATATATTGGGTCCTTAGGAAAGCTCAAATTATTTCAGAGGACTGAGATAATGCAGGGTATACTTACGGATTGCAATCGGCTGATGGCTTATGTGTCCTCAAACTTCACCCTGCACGTGGTGATGATGCTAGGAGGCAGGGACTCTGGGAGAGCTCAGGTCAGGAGGGAATGGGCTCCCGTGCTGCCAGGACAGGGAGAAGAAGCAGGCAGTCTAGGAACCAGGAAACAGGCCTCACCAGACGCGGCACCTGCTGGTGATCTTGGGACTTCCCAGGCTCCGGTACTATAAGAAGCAACTTTCTGTTGTTTATCAGCTGGTCTACGGTATTTATAACAGTAGCCCCAAAAGACCGAGACGGGGCTCCTCATGGAATTAACAGAGATCAAAAAAGGGTCACCAGAAAAACCTCCCCAAACATTGGGAAGATAAATCACATACTTCTTGTAGACTTTCATGAATAATAATTTTAAAAAGCACAATGTAAATTAGAAAATACTTTTACATAAAAGATAATGAAAATTTGGCTTATTCAAACTTGTGGGACCCAGCCAACTGTGTTTAGATGATAACGTAAAGCCTTAAACACATATACTGGAAAGGAAGAAAGGCCAAAATCAATTGAGCCTCCACCCAAAAAACCAGACAGAAAGCACAGCGAGTGGAGCACAAGGTGGATGGAGAAAAAGGAGCAGGAAATAAGGAAACATAGAGCAAATATAAATTGTTTTAAAACAAGCCAAAAGTTGGCTCTTTGAAAGGACTGATAAACCTGATAAACCCCTAGAGAGACTGATTGAGAAAAAGAGACAAATCACAAATCACCAGTATCAAGGATTTTTAAAAGGGGGGATAACACATCTTACAGAAAAGAAAGATATTATGAACCACAGTTAACTTACTCATAGGAGAGTCTACGGGCCTAGCAAGGGGGAAATGCTTTTCCTAAACATACCCAAGAAGACATACAAAATCAGAAAATGTTATTTGCATGAAAAAAGCTAAATCTGAAATTGAAAGCCTCCCCACAATGAAACCAACTGGTTTTGTCAATCAATTCTTCCAAAAATCTAGGGAAGAAAACAGCAATCTCACAGGAACTCTCAGGGTAAACAAGGAACACTCTCCACCTTGTTTTTGAAGACTAGCATACTGCTACTGCTGCTAAGTCACTTCAGTCGTGTCCGACTCTGTGTGACCCCACAGACGGCAGCCCACCAGGCTCCCCTGTCCCTGGGATTCTCCAGGCAAGAACACTGGAGTGGGATGCCATTTCCGTCTCCAATGCATGAAAGTGAAAAGTGAAAGGGAAGTCGATCAGTCCTGTCACACTCTTAGCCATCCCATGCAGTGCAGCCCACCAGGCTCCTCTGTCCATGGGAGTTTCCCGGCAAGAGTACTGGAGTGGGTTGCCATTGCCTTCTCCGTAGGGTTCTAAAATCAGGGCCTGGCACCTTATAGCTGGCAGGTGTGGGAACTCGGGTTCATGTGCAGGCTGTACACTCTCTTAATCACATGTGAGACCTGAAGCAACCAAGCCACTCTCCATTTTTCTTTTTCTGTTTTCCTCTGTTCCCCTTGCCATTTGTGTTTAACAGATTCCCAGCATTGAGTGAGAAGCATCAATGCAGCAAGAATGTTTCCCCATTTAAGACAGGAGCATGTAACACCAGCAGACTTCCCCATCACCCCTGGGTGCTGCATCACACAGAAAAGCAAAGAAACTCGACATTCCCGAGACAGAGCTGCCCGACGGCAGTGGGGACTATGGTCCCCCAGGTGTCCCAAGGGGACCCCCAGGGGCTAGGAGCCCACGCTGGGGCCCCCAGCTTGAGGCCACACTTGCCTTTCCACCATTCTGAAGGTCCTGGCAGAAGAAAGCCAGGCCATGGAAGGGGGATGGTGTGGGACTCAGGGCAGGACTGACTCGGGTCTGTGCTGGGCTCCACACCCAGTCACCACCCTTGGAGAGTACAAAGTTCTTGGGGTCATTCTGGGTTTCTGGCAAAAAGCAATGGAGCCAAAGTCACTTGGGATGGTTTTTAAGGAAAAAACCTCACTGAAGATTCACTCAGCGCCAGCCTCGGCCCCTACTGAGATGCAGACTCCTGGTCATCCAAGGCTGTGCCCGCAGCCCACCAGGGCAAGGGGAGCCTCCCGGACACAGGGTGACACATGGCATTCTTCCCCCACTTTGAATGAAAGGCTGCACCCCCGTGGATGAACCCAGCTCACCCCTCCACTGCTGATGCTGAGGCCCCCGTGACTCCCACAACCAGAGGATCCAGCCTCTCCCGGGGCCTCCATGTCACGGCACAGGCCTTGTCCACGTGGCCCCAGCAGGCAGGGTGAGTCCTGTGCGGAGCCTCCCAGCTCGTTGGCCTTGCTGCTCACATCAGGGCTGTGCAGGAGCACTGTGGGTCCACTGAATGAGTGGATGAGGGCGCCTAACAATGACAGTGATGACGACGAGGAGGAAGAGGTGAAGGGGGCGGAGGTCCAAGTGTCAGTCCCTGATTCAGGCATCTGTGCGTATTAACTCATTTAACCTCATGACAAGGTTGTGTGTCTGTGTGTGGGGGGCAGGGGCTGGTCCTGCCACTGTTCTCACCTTGGAGCCGGCAAGTTCACTCTCAGTGTCCAGGGGTGGCTGCAGCCACTGGCCACAGACTGGACAGCTTTAACACAAACTCATTCGCCCCCAGTTCTGGAGTCAGAAACCTGTGATCAAGGTGCGGGCAGGGCTCAGCTCCCTCTAGAGGCTCCAGGGGAGGGTCCCTCTGGCCTGGTCCAGCTCTTGGGGGACCCTAGGCCTCCCTGGGCTTGTGGCCACATCACCCCGACCTCTGTGTCCATGTGTCAAACCTTCTCCCCTGGGTGGCTCTGCGCTTCAGATCACTCCCTCTTCTCTTCCAAGCACACCTGCCATTGGATTTAGGGTCCACATGCATCCCGGGTGATTTGGTGCAGAGGTCAGTAAATTATTTCCATCTGCCGAGACCATTCATAGGAATAAGGTCACATTTGCAGGCTGTGGAAGGATGGATGGCTTTCGGGGCCACCATTCAGCCCACTATATTGGTCATGAGGCCACCGGGTAGAGCCTCACTGGGCTTGGTGCAGGGAGCTTTGAAGAAGCAGGGCTCCAGGACTTCAGTCCTAAGGCTGCCTCAAGAAGACAGTTAGCATCAGGACATTTGGGCACAGAGAACAGATGAGCAGGGCTCCAAGGTGTGCTGGTGGGCGTGGGGCTCTCCTGCAGGGAACCTGGAGCCTGACATGACAGCCCAGGGCCAGGGGACATAGCGCATGGGTTTGGGAATGGACACATCCCAGCACAGACGAGGGGAGGCAGGCATGGGCGCTCAGGCCGGGGAAGCCCAGATCTTCCTGCTGCCCTCAAGGGGCAGGTCAGATGGGCACTGGAGGGAGCCGCGGTTTAAACGACAGGGGTCGCAGTCCCGGTCTGCTGCTGTGTTGTCTCTGGCGAGTGACTCAGCCTCTCTGAGACCATCTATTGCTCCTCTGCAAATCTTTGCCATATGTGACTTGCTTCACAGTTGAGGGGAGATCTTGGTGCTCTCAGCATCCCCGCCCAACCCCGTGGCTGGGGCTATGCCATATCTCCACGACCTTGAAGCCACTAAGTCCACCCCTGCACAGACTCTCTTTGCAAAGAAGCTGGAAGCCGCTTCCCCTAACATAGGAAGCCCTGAGGCACCGAGACCCAAGAGGCAGCAACGCCTCTAGCCTGGGGGCTCCTGGGAGCGGGGTTGACCACATGGGGCAGTGGGAATGACCATAGATGGCCCCATATGGCCAATCCCGTCTTTCCTGTTACAGCTCCCGTTTATTTCTATGCATTCTGTTCAGCCACATGCAAAGACCCAAAATATATTCCTCCAAGTCCGTGGAGATTTCTCTTGACACTGGTCAAGAAGCAGTGCCCGGGCCACATCCCTGGGAAAACACGCCCCGCTGTTTATGTAAGCGACAGGATCCCTCCAAGAAAAACATCTGGCAGGATTGGGAAAGGGTCGTGGGACTCGGTGGATGTATGCGATGTCCTTGTTCTTACACATATAGGATGTTTTAAACCCTGGTGCCTGGCCTGACAGCAGTCTGCTCCCAGCAGGAAGAAACTATAAGATGCTGGTCCCCTCCACCAGCAGAACACCCCAGAGCGGTGGCTTCTGTCCGGACTGGCCCCTCGGGTGGGGAGTCTGGAGGCCACAGAACTGCAGGGGCCTTGAGCCTTGGCGTGGGCATGGGAAGGGCCAAGGGGCTCGGGGAGAGGACAGGGTCAGTGCCCTTGCAGTGGACTGCCGCCAAATGCTGGACAAAGACAAGAAATAACAAATGTCATACTTTAAAGTTCCTAAAGAGCCAAGAAGGCCCAGAAGAGTGACCAGGTCTGTGCCGTCCGAGGTGTGGGAGGGGAAGGGGAGGCTCGCCCAGCACAGACTGGACTGGTTTAAACCTCCACTCCCGGCTCAACTCACAGGAACAGCGACCTCACCATAGGTGTTCCCGGCACTTTCCTTTTAGAAGGAAGAAGGGAATCACAGAACAAGCAAAAACGTCCCCGTGGGGGATTCCTGGTGGTCGAGGATGCCAAGGGCCCCTATTCGTCCCCACGGCTGCCTGAGCCAGCGTGTTGGACGTCACAGTCACCCATCTCTGCTGAAGGGCAGCCTCCTAGGTTGTTGGAAGGTTGGCCTCAATGAGGCCAAGCCTGGGGTCCTTAGCTCCCCCCAGAGGGCTCCCGGGCAGCACACCTCCCCAGCCCACCCTGACCCCACAGCTGCCACCCACCCCAGAGGGCCCCGTCACTGCCATCAAGGAATTAGGGGTGCCACATCTCAGGCCTGAGGGTGGTGGGCGTGCCTCCACGCCATCTTGTGTGTGAACCCCAACTGGCTCATGGTCCAGCAGGAGCTGTGGGGAGAGTGTGTACGCAGCAGGGACACACAGGACGGCTTCTGAGCACCGCCGGGCCAGGAAGCCGCAGAGCCCCAGTGGGAAGCCTCGGTCGGACTTCTGACCACCACAGGGGACTGGTCAACCTCCCTGCTGTGCCCTCGGCTTCCTCAGCTCTAAGGATAATACCACCACTCGGAGGGCCTCTGATGCCAGGGCCGCTCTGTGGGAGAGGTCGTATTCTCGAATGTGTTCAAGGCACGTGATGGCTGGTCTGTCCCTAATGACCGGGTGCATTCTTGGCAGCCCTGGGTCCTGCCTGCTCTTCCTGTTGGCACCGGGGTCCCACGTGGGTGTGAGCTGAAAGGCTGGTTCCAGGCTGAGTCTCTCTGCTTAGGTGACAGACGTGCCCCCCGGGAGGGAAAGCATCTGGCATGGGGTGGGCCTCATCCCCTCCTTCTGATCAGCGCCAGGACCACCCTCCTCCCAGTTTCCGGAGTTGGAAGACAGGGGCCCTTTCTGGGTCACCTGAACGTGTCATCTCACAGGAGCCTTGGTTGAGGATATTTGCTGAGTGATCCATGGGGCTGGGGGCACAGTCCTGCTGAGTTCCTACTGTGTGCTGGCTGACGATGCTCCTGAGGTCCTTCTCCAACCTCTGGCAGCAAAGAGAAAACAGTGGGGAACTGCCAGCTTGCCTAGCTTCCCTGATAGAGCAAAGCAATGGGCACAAAACTGTTAGAGAGAAGAAAGCAGAGAGGACAGTGATGTGTATTGCAACTCTCTGAGTGTCTGGTGTTATACGAGGAGCATTCCTATTTAACCTTCCAAAAATCCTCTGGGTAAGTGTTTTTAGAATCCGCCCCCACCCCGCCCCCCGCCACCTCTTTTTTTAATACAGCTTAGAAAGCTTAAATAGGTTGCTGGACAGCACACAGCTGATTGATTGGTCCCTCCACTTACTGGAGGGGCAGTGATGCGGTTCAGGGACATGGAGGAGGAGGGTGTGGAGTGCAGAAATGGAGGGGTAAGACTGGGTGGGAAAGAAAGGCCCTGATGCTGGGAAAGATGGAGGGCCGGAGGAGAAGGGGGCGACAGAAGATGAGATGGCTGGATGGCATCATCGACTCAATGAATGTGAGTTTGAGCAAACTGGGAGATGGTGAAGGACAGAGGAGCCTGGTGTGCTGCAGTCCATGGAGTCGCAGCGTCTATAAGTCACAGCTTACAGACTGAACAACAAGGCTGGGGGGGGCTTGCCCCCACCTCTGTCCCATGCTCTCTGAACCCAGCCAACCTGAGGCCTGGGACCCCTACCGCTTTGCTCTACCGCCACCCCCACTCCTACCCAGCCATGGTCCCTGGGCAAACCCTGTCTGAGGGTTGGTATAATCCCAGCGCCCTGTGGGACCGGCCCTCCCTTTTCTGGCAAAGTGAGCCAAGCTGTGACTAAAGCCAGCGAAGCCTGTCCAGGCCTGCCTTATCAGGACCACACAGAGCCCACAAACCCTTCCTTCAAGTCCTATGGAAATGGCCTGGAACACTGGGTCATTCACTTTCGTGAGAACCCAAGGACAAAAGGAAGGTCCCCAGGGGAGCCAGCCCAGGCACCTCAGGGAAACCTGTCAAGAGATGGGACTGAAGCGGGTGAGGGGCCTCTGGAGCCACTGAGCAAAGTGGAAACTCCTAAGATCAAACTCCTTGGAAGCCAGTTCCGCTGCTCACAGACCCCGGCAGGCCTCACCCTGACGACGAGCGAGCCGTCAGCCTCAGGGTAGCCCAAGGCCGGATAGCCTGGCTTCTGAGGAAGGAGCACACATTCCCCTCCCTGCTCTTGGAGGCGGGCTTCCCAAGTGGCTCAGTGGTAAAGAATCCACCTGCCAATGCAGGAGACGTGGGTTCAATCCCTGGGTCGGGAAGATACCCTGGAGCAGGAAATTACAACTCATTCCAGTATTCTTGCCTGGGAAATCCCATGGACAGAGGAGCCTGGCGGGCTACAGACTGGGGGGTCTCAAAAGAGTCAGACATGACTTAGTGACTAAACAACTCTTGGAGAGCCTTGTAGAGGCTCAGGGAAACTGTGAGGTCTGGGATGGGCAGCTAGAAGTAACGCAAACCCCAGACAATTTACAGGGTGGACAGGACTGCAGCCTAATGGAGCCATGGCCAGAGCAGAGGGGAGGGCTGGAGCTAATCAAGGGGCCTGTCCCCTTAGGGATCCATCCACCCACTCTTCTGCTTAGAAGGGTGGGGCTGCATTTGCACAGCCCCAGGCTGGGCTAAGCCAGCGAGTCCTGAACCAGCTAATAGCAGCGACGAGGGGAGAGATTTCTATCACACCTTCATCTCGGGGCTGCCAGGTCGTTTGCAAGTGAAGGGCTGGGGAGCCTGCTTTTAATTCATTCTTTTTTTTTTTTTTAATATGGGATCTTAGTTCCCCAACCAGGGATCGAACCTGTTCCCCCTGCATTGGAAGTGTGGAGTCTTAACCACTGGAAGACTGCAGGGAAGTCCCTAATTTATTCTTAAATAAATAAATATTCAAATAGGTAAAGCCTAAGATCAGATAAAAGTATTTTAATAAGAGGAAACTGATTTGGGATGATGAACTCATTCTGGGGATGGATGGTGGTGATGGTTGTACAACCAAGTGAATGATCTTAATACTACTGAACTATCCTTTTAACTGGCTAAAATAGTAGATTTTATGTTGTATGTATTTTACTCCAGGCAAGAATACTGGAGTGGGTAGCCATTCCTTTCTCCAGGGATCCAACCCAGGTCTCCTGCATTGCAGGCAGATTCTTTACCATCTGAGCCACCAGGGAAGCCCTTATTACAGTTAAGCAACAACTACAGGAGGTGAAACTGTGTTTAGTTTAGAAAACACATCAGATCAGAAAGCACCAGTCTCATCTGAGGTTGAAGAGAGGTTTCCAGAAGCACCTGCAGGTTCCAGGGAAGGCATTGTCTTTCCCACAAGGCTGGAAATGACCTGCCCATGAGTTTAGAAAGGGATTCCTTTTTTTCTTAATTTTTATTTATTTAGTTAGTTAGTTTTGACTGTGCTGGGTCTTTGTTGCTGTGCACAGGCTTCCTCTATTTGCCAGGATCAGAGGCTACTCTCCAGTTGTGCGCAGGCGTCTCCTTGCAGTGGCTTCTCTTGGGGAGCACGGGTTCTAGGGCACGTGAGCTCAGTAGTTGTGATGCGTGGGCTTAGTTGCCCCACGGCATGTGTGATCATGCCAGGTCAGTTATCGAACCCATGTCCCCTACATTGGCAGGCAGATTCTTAACCAGTGGACTGCCAGGGAAGTCCCTAGAAATGGATTCTTAAAAACCTGACAGAGGTGCTTCCCTTCTCACTCATTCTGGCTGTCCTTAGATCCTTGAGATGGGATTGTCTCCTTTCCAGTAATATGTGGGGGTGAATGTGAGAGCTGAGCCAATGAGCCAGGCCCTGGCATTTCTATAGCCTGCTTGAGGACTGCTGAACCATTTTACAGAATCTCAGCTGGTGTGAGAGTGTGAAGTTTGCAGTGGGGAACACAGGCTGTGTTTAAGCTGAAAGAGCCAGATAACGATACAGCAGAAGGTACAGTCTCAGCTGAGATCCCGTGCGCCCCAGGTAGCCGTCTATTGCAATGTGGAGCACAGGCGGAGAAGGCAATGGCACCTCATTCCGGTACTCTCGCCTGGAGAATTCCAGGGACGGGGGAGCCTGGTGGGCTGCCGTCTGTGGGGTTGCACAGAGGGGGACACGACTGAAGCGACTGAGCAGCAGCAGCAGCAGGAGCACAGGAGGCCTCGGGGAAGAAGGGACTTACCTGCCTGGAGTTTTACTTAAAAATTCACAAGAGTGGATCTTATTATGTTTTTACTTAAAACACATATAACATCACTTTGACAGCCCATATGCTGGGTTGGCCAAATGGTCATTCAGGTTTTTTCATAAGATGTTACAGAAATGACTTTTTGGCGAGCCTAATACCAAAACGTGGGCTTCCGTGGTGGCTCAGATGGTAAGGCATCTGCCTGCAATGTGGGAGACCCAGGTTCAGTCCCTGGGTGGGGAAGATCCCCTGGAGAAGAAATGGCAATGCACTCCAGTACTCTTGCCTGAAAAATTTCATGGGTGAAGGAGCCTGGTAGGTTACAGTCCATGGGGTCGCAAATAGTCGGACATGACTAAGCAACTTCACTCACTCACTTACTCAGTACCAAAACTATAATAACAGAAGATTAACCTAGTCCTTGTAGAAGGATGATGTGCAAATTTGTGAAGCAGTCCATATTTTTTGTTGTTTTCATCACTCAGTTGCGTCCAACTCTTTGCAACCCCATGGGCTGTAACCCATCAGGCTCCTCTGTCCATAAGACTTTTCAGGCAAGAATAATGGAGTGAGTTGCCCTTTCCTACACCAGGGGATCTTCCTGACCCAGGGATCAAACCTGCTTCTCCTGCATTGGCAGGCAGATTCTTTACTGCTGAGCCAGCAGGGAAGCCCCTCCATATTTTTTAGCAGTAGATAATTGAAAAAGCAATCCAGTTTACAGCAACAACAAAACAGAAAATACTTAAGGCTAAATTTAACAAATGTTAAGTCTTGCACATCGTTAGACTGAAAACCACAGGTCACTGCGGCACCATCCTGCTCCCTGGCCTGCTGGCTTTACTACTAGATTGGGTGACTGCTCAGTTGACCTAGGAACAATGGCACCAGCCTGGGTAGTTCTTGCCAGAACTGGCAGGGGTTAGAGTCGGGTAGGAATAGCTGGGAAAGGCCCTCTTTTGGGGAAGGGCCAGATGATCTAAAGGCTCTCGAAGACAAAGATGACTTGACTCTTTCAGCTAAGTGCCTATGGCATCCTTCCTGGTCACCCCATCCTGCCCATCCCACCCTGTGATTAGTGTGGTAGCTGTGAGTGATGAGGATGACAGTGAATACTGCAAGCATCAGGGCTGATGAATAGGTGTGTAACATCTTTGCAAGTACCTACAGGCCTGGTATTCTCCTGTCTAAGTAGTTCTGACTTTAAAGGCATGGTCCTGGGTCAGTGCAGTTCTTGCTTTCTTTACTAGTAGGGCTACTCTTTGAGTGTCCTTGTGAATTTATCCTGATTTCTTTCCTTAAATATTATTTCTTATTAAAAAGTGATATTTGCTTATCATAGAAGATTTAGATAAACAAATTGAATAAATTGAAATAATCACTCAAAGACAACCTCTTGGAAGCCTGTGATTTGGTTCCTGACAATGCAGTCCATTAGGAACCAGTAGTTCCTGTTTCAGGATCACCAAATAGTTCAAGCTGATTAAGAAAATTCTTATTTACAGAAGAACATGCTGTGTACTTAGTCGCTCAATTGTGTCGGACTCTTTGTGACCCCATGGACTGCAACCCGCCAAGCTCCTCTGTCCATGTTCTCCAGGCAAGAACACTGGAGTAGGTTGCCATGCCCTCCTTCAGGGGATCTTCCCAACCCAGGGATCGAACCCAGGTCTGCCACATTTCAGGTGGATTCCTTACTCACTGAGCCACTGGGAAAGCCCAAGAGTACTGGAGTGGGTAGCCTATCCATTCTCCAGGGGATCAATCCCAACCCAGGAATTGAACCGGGGTCTCCTGCATTGCAGGCAGATTCTTTACCAGCTGAGCTACCAGGAATCCCAGCTAATAAATTTCGAAGAAATTATAGCACTAGAAAAACACCCTCTTGCAATCCCTACTGAAATAATTAATTCAGGAAAGGAGAGTCAGTGAATGCTAAAATCATTAGGTAAAAGCTTTCTTGGGGAAATGATTTTTCTAAGGAAGAAAATTTAGTTACAACAGCAGGGGTCTTCTAAACCTAGTCCTTCATCTAGCATCACTGTTACTGAAAGAGTGTGTGGGGCTGGCTGCTTGCCACTTGAAAGCCAATGAACAGGCCAGGTTGGTGGAAAAGAAAGTTTGCTTTATCTCAGATGCCACCAACTTGGGAGGGCAGATATCTGTCCAAAGGCCAATTCCCCCACACGCAATGGCAACCAGGGGGGCAAGAGCTTTTATAGACAGAAGGAGGGGGCTGCATATAAAAACAGCATAGTCAGCCCTGACAGTCATCTTCAGACTGGTCATCAGTGATCTGACCAACGCCATCTTGATTGTTTTAGGTACAGTTAATCTTCAGTTCTAGGGTCAGTTTGTTTCCATTTCTTTGAAGCCAATTTTCAGAATCGTGGCAGCTCAAGTCGTGGGTACAGTCTGGCCATCACGTAGTTAACTTTTTCCACCTGGTGTTTTAGTATTTATAAGACAGCTCACAGGATATGGCTCAGAATATTATCTATAGCCCTTGAGAAAGAACAAAAGGGCTTGACTATGCTTAATGACTACATTACTATTATTTAGTCTCCTTTGCCTGTTTTCCTTTGTTTCCACATGTCTCATTTCTCTGATTAAACTTCTTCTTTGACTGAAGTTTTTCACAGACAAAAGGCAGACAGAGGTCATGGTTGGGGCAGGGGGCGGCGGGGTGGGGGTGGTGGCAAGGACCAGAAGGTCTTATTCCATTTCATCACTACTTAGGAGGACATTGTCCCCTGCTCTCTGAGGTGATGAAGTAGGCAGAGTCAGCATCACCTGGATATATTCTTGCCAAATTTAATCAAGCCTTTAGCTCTAACTTTCAGTTTTCAGAAAATGCAAGGATTAAGGAAACAAAGTGACAGCCATCACAAGGAAGCACACGTATATCTAGACAGGCAACAAGACACTGGCGTGGCTTCTTCAAATCCTTGTCAGTAGAAACGCACAAAAACAGCAAAACAAACAGCCCAGGGTTTCTTCTAGATTAAAGATACTTAAGACCCAGAACAACCAAATTCAATTCTTAGTCTTCTATTGGATTCTGGCTTGAACAATCCATCTAAAGTCATCTTGGGGAGTGAAAGAAATTCGAATAAACAAGGAAGTGGCAATTCTTTCAGTTCCACTCCTGCCGGCTCCCTGCCCTTCCCACTGCTCACTTCACCCATTTATTTACCTGCCTGGCCCTTGAAGGCATCTGAGTTTGCCTAAAAAGGCCCAACCAACCATAAAAACAGCAAGGATTAAACCATTGCTCCTGAGATACACAGGGAAGAAGGCCCCAGGTGAGGAGGGGCATCCACCCATATGCTGTGGACTCCTGGAGCAGGGCAAGAATTTGAGGGCGTGCAGGGTGGGTTCACACCCACAAAGCAGATCAGGGCTCAAAGATCTCTCTCAAAGCAGTATGGTTACCTCTGAAGGATTCTTAGTCTTGTGAATTTTAAAGTTCCTGATTATATGTGAATGTTCGTCATTCTTCCTGCATCCCCAAACACTCTTCTTTTGTAGAAAGTCCGCCCCCCTTTCACTCTTCACCTCCACTGAAGTAGAAACCCCAGTCGCACTTTCCCAGCTTCCTTTGCAGTTAGGGCCCACACATGTGACGTGGTGTCCACCAATCAGATGCAACCTCAGAGCCTACCTGTTTGGGAATTGAGTCCCACCCAGTTTGGCATGGGTGGTCTGAAAGTGTCCTGCTTCCAGAGGTGGCAGCAGCAGAGTGTGAGCCCAGCATCAGTCCTGCCAGGGATTGCACCTGGCCCACACTCAGTCAAGGTAGCAATGGTATCTCCTTACAGCAGCTCTGCCTTCTCACAGCTGCCAAACATAGCCTCATGCCTTCACAGAGATTGTTGAAAGTGAAAGGCACTCAGTCATGTCTGACTCTGTGATCCCATGGACTATACAGTCCATGGAATTCTCCAGGCTAGAATACTGGAGTGGGTAGCCGTATCCCTAACCCAGGGGTCGAACCCAGGTCTCCTGCATTGCAGGCAGATTCTTTACCAGCTGAGCCACCAGGGAAGCCCAAGAATACTGTAGCCTATCCCTTCTCCAGTGGATCTTCCTGACCCAGGAATTTAACTGGAGCCTCCTGCATTGCAGTCAGATTCTTTACAAGCTTAGCTATCAGAGAAGAGATTCTTAGAGGTATCTTAAGCCTTTTCTGCTTAAGCTGGCCAGAGTGGATTCTGTGGATTCTTCCCCCTGCGACTGCAGAGGGAAGGAGATAATATTGCTGGTATGCAGTCAGGGACTTCCCTGGTGGCTTTCGTGGTAAAGAACCTGCCTGCCAATGCAGGAGACGTAAGAGATTTGGGTTTGATCCCTGGGTCAGGACGATCCCCTGGAAGAGGGCATGGCAACCCACTCCAATATCCTTGCCTGGAGAATCCCATGGACAGAGGAGCCTGGCAGACTACAGTTCATGGGGTCACAGAGTCGGACACGACTGAAGTAACTTAGCATGCATGCATGGGATGTAGTCAGAGCCTTTTCATCCAAGTCTTCCAGTTCCCCAAACCCTGAGTCATTTTGGGAGACATCCCTGACCCTCAACCCCCACGCTCACCCCTGATGAGATGTGAAGTCCCAGGGTGCTGTGGAAGAATTAGCAAGAGAGGCGCTGCAGTGGTGGGGCATTGGGAGTGCGGGGGGTCGCTGTCCACTGCTGAAGTCTCCAAAAAGAGCGTTGTCCTACCTTGGCAACTAATTTCCTGTTTCTTGGCTTGGAAGAGTTAGTGTCACTAATCAGATGAGGCTAAACTTCTTCAAGCCAGCCTAGTAGATTTTCTCTTGGCCCTGTTTTACATGGAAGGATCTCCTATCATGAATACTTCTTTCAGATGCTCCCAGAGCTCAGTGAATAGTAAAAGAAAACCACAGTCATAAATTCAGAATATTGAGAGACAGTACATAGAATTATCCAGATCAGTTCACCAAATGATTGGTAGCAGCCACATTTAAACAATGCTCTCTGATTCAGCCCTCCTGGTACCATTGTGGGAACGGGACCCATGCACATCCTGGGCCCCAGCCATCACCCAGGGCTGCCCTCACTGCATACAGTGAGCTAAAGGGGAAGATTTCCACCACCTGATGACTTCCTGCCTTTTCAGTTCACCCAACCCAATCTCTTTGGTAACCTCCTGGGTCTGCCCACCTTCCTGCCTCCCTCTGGCCTTTGAGACAGGAACTTAACTCGGCAGGCACATGAGGAGACAATGAGGTGGCCAGCCACACCGAAACTCAGGTGGAGTGACTGGATGATTGGACTGCAGATATTAGTAATGTAATAACAGCCAACAGTTAGTGCTTACTAAGTGCCAAGCACCGTCCTGAGAACCACATACACATTAACATTTCATTTTCGCAACTCCATGAGGTAAGTGTCATTATACTCTCCATTTAAATGGGACACAGAGAGGTTAAGTGACTTGCCCGAAGGCACATCATCTCTGTCACAGACTCTCTACTGTTTACTCACAAGCGAAAGAAGCAGAGTGAGAAGTGAGTTTCTAGAAGTGTGCCCTAATTTCTGAGGCTGAGGCTGAGAGGCTGAGAATGTCTGGAGGATGACGCCATCTCTCTAGGCTTTCTGTGAACACACGAGGGATCACTTCTCATGATCCTCAGGGGTTTTCAGTGGCTCCCCTGGGTGGTCAGTTCCCCGGACAAGAACACCTAAGGAGCCAAAGGAGCGTGGCGTCTCAGTAGGACTGTGTGGCTCTCTTCTGACTACTGTGCAGTCTCATTTAACCTCTTTGAGCCTTCATGTCCTTATCTGTAAATTAGGACTACTACTACTACTCAGCTCATGGAGTTGCTGTGAGGATTAAATGAGATAATGCATGCAGAGTGCTTTTACAGATTAAATAGATGTTCACTGTGGTTATTAGATGTATTGTCTTCCTTATTCTCCATATCCACCCCCCAGAGTTACATTCAGTGTGATGAGTACAGGACAGGTGGAGAGACTCTGAGCTGCCTAACTCTTCCTATTCCCACAAAAGACTGGGAAACCACCAAAGACTGAGAGAAGGCAGGGACTTCCTTGGTGTTCCAGTGGCTAAGACGCTGAGCTCCCAATGCAGGGGGCCCAGGTTTAATTCCTGGTCAGGGAACTAGATCCCACATGCCTCAGTGAGGATCCACCACGCTGCAACTAAGACCTGGAGCTGCCAAATAAATAAATATTTAAAGGAGAAAAAAAAGACTAAGGGAGACAGAGGTCACCAGACAGAACTGAACTTGAACAAACACTTGCAGAATGTTGGCCTGCTGTTGGGAATCATAAAAGACAAGTGAAAAGTATGAGAGAAAGAGAAGCCAATAAGGAATGGGAGTGGGTAGGCAGTGGCCCCACCTGGACCATGGGATAAGGAACTATGGGGTCAGAGAGTAGAGAAGACACTGTCTCCATCTATGGAGACCAAAGTGGACAGGACAGCAAACGAGGCTGCATTTAAATTCTCCTCCAGTTTCAGACCTAGATGCTGAAGCAGGGCGCTCAGCATGGCTCACCCGCATGCTGGGGGTCCTTTGCAGAGTCTATTTTTAAACTGACTTTACAACTGCCTTCTCCTTTTTTCTTGAAAAAAAAAAATTATCGTTGTAATTATAATTATAAAATATTTAATATGTACAAAGTTTATTTAAAAATTGAACTATTTTAAAGAAAAATAATAGAATGAATATCTATATACTCACCACCCATCTGAAAAACAATGCATACCTAGCATTAGTTCAGTTCAGTTGCTCAGTCGTGTCCGACTCTTTGCGACCCCAAGAATCGCAGCACACCAGGCCTCCCTGTCTATCACCAACTCCCGGAGTTTACTCAAACTCATGTCCATCGAGTCGGTAATGCCATCCAGCCATCTCATCCTCTGTTGTCCCCTTCTCCTCCTGCGCCCAATCCCTCCCAGCATCAGAGTCTTTTCCAATGAGTCAACTCTTCACATGAGGTGGCCAAAGTATTGGAGTTTCAGCTTTAGCATCATTCCTTCCAAAGAACACCCAGGACTGATCTCCTTTAGGATGGACTGGTTGGATCTCCTTGCAGTTCAAGGGACTCTCAAGAGTCTTCTCCAGCACCACAGTTCAAAAGCATCAATTCTTTGGCGCTCAGCTTTCTTCACAGTCCAACTCACATCCATACATTACCGCTGGAAAAATGATAGCCTTGACTAGACAGACCTTTGTTGGCAAAGTAATGTCTCTGCTTTTGAATATGCTGTCTAGGTTGGTCATAACTTTCCTTCCAAGGAGTAGGCGTCTTTTAACTTCATGTTTGCAAAAAGCATCTGCAGTGATTTTCGAGCTCCCCAAAATAAAGTCTGACACTGTTTCCACTGTTTCCCCATCTATTTCCCATGAAGTGATGGGATTGGATGCCATGA
Source organism: Capricornis sumatraensis (assembly GCF_032405125.1). Lineage (NCBI taxonomy): Eukaryota > Metazoa > Chordata > Mammalia > Artiodactyla > Bovidae > Capricornis > Capricornis sumatraensis. The sequence goes on along the minus strand of NC_091087.1, from coordinate 26,667,278 downwards.
TCTTCATTTTCTGAATGTTGAGCTTTAAGCCAACTTTTTCACTCTCCTCTTTCACTTTCATCAAGAGGCCTTTTAGTTCCTCTTCACTTTCTGCCATAAGGGTGGTGTCATCTGCATATCTGAGGTTATTGATATTTCTCCCGGAAATCTTGATTCCAGCTTGTGCTTCTTCCAGCCCAGCGTTTCTCATGATGTACTCTGCATAGAAGTTAAATAAGCAGGGTGACAATATACAGCCTTGACGTACTCCTTTTCCTATTTGGAAACAGTCTGTTGTTCCATGTCCAGTTCTAACTGTTGCTTCCTGACATGCATATAGGTTTCTCAAGAGGCAGGTCAGGTGGTCTGGTATTCCCATCTCTTTCAGAATTTTCCACAGTTTATTGTGATCCACACAGTCAAAGGCTTTGGCATAGTCAATAAAGCAGAAATAGATGTTTTTCTGGAACTCTCTTGCTTTTTCCATGATCCAGCGGATGTTGGCAATTTGATCTCTGGTTCCTCTGACTTTTCTAAAACAAGCTAGAACATCTGAAAGTTCACAGTTCACGTATTGCTGAAGCCTGGCTTGGAGAATTTTGAGCATTACTTTACTAGCGTGTGAGATGAGTGCAATTGTGCGTTAGTTTGAACATTCTTTGGCATTGCCTTTCTTTGGGATTGGAATGAAAACTGACCTTTTCCAGTCCTGTGGCCACTGCTGAGTTTTCCAAATTTGCTGGTATATTGAATGCAGCACTTTCATAGCATCATCTTTCAGGATTTGAAACAGCTCAACTGGAATTCCATCACTTCCACTAGCTTTGTTCATAGTGATGCTTTCTAAGGCCCACTTGACTTCACATTCCAGGATGTCTGGCTCTAGGTGAGTGATCACACCATTGTAATTATCTGGGTCATGAAGATCTTTTTTGTACAGTTCTTCTGTGTATTCCTGCCACCTCTTAATATCTTCTGCATCTGTTAGGTCCATACCATTTCTGTCCTTTATCGAGCCCATCTTTGCATGAAATATTCCCTTGGTATCTCTAATTTTCTTGCAGAGATCTCTAGTCTTTCCCATTCTGTTGTTTTCCTCTATTTCTTTGCATTGATCACTGAGAAAGGCTTTCTTATCTCTCCTAGCTATTCTTTGGAACTCTGCATTCAGATGCTTATATCTTTCCTTTTCTCCTTTGCTTTTCACTTCTCTTCTTTTCACAGCTATTTGTAAGGCCTCCTCAGACATCCATTTTGCTTTTTTGCATTTCTTTTCCATGGGGATGGTCTTGATCCCCGTCTCCTGTACAATGTCATGAACCTCCGTCCATAGTTCATCAGGCACTCTATCAGATCTAGTCCCTTAAATCTATTTCTCACTTCCAGTGTATAACCATAAGGGATTTGATTTAGGTCATATCTGAATGGTCTAGCAGTTTTCCCTACTTTCTTCAATTTAAGTCTGAATTTGGCAATAAGGAGTTCATGATCTGAGCCACAGTCAGCTCCAGGTCTTGTTTTTGCTGACTGTATAGAGCTTCTCCATCTTTGGCTGCAAAGAATATAATCAATCTGATTTTGGTGTTGACCATCTGGTGATGTCCATGTGTAGAGTCTTCTCTTGTGTTGTTGGAAGAGGGTGTTTGCTATGACCAGTGCATTCTCTTGGCAAAACTCTATTAGCCTTTGCCCTGCTTCATTCCATATTCCAAGGCCAAATTTGCCTGTTACCCCAGGTGTTTCTTGACTTCTTACTTTTGCATTCCAGTCCCCTATAATGAAAAGGACATCTGTTTTGGGTGTTAGTTCTAAAAGGTCTTGTAGGTCTTCATAGAACCATTCAACTTCAGCTTCTTCAGCATTAGTGGTTGGGGCATAGGCTTGGATTACTGTGATATTGAATGGTTTGCCTTGGAAACGAACAGAGATCATTCTGTCATTTTTGAGACTGCATCCAAGTACTGCATTTCAGACTCTTTTGTTGACCATGATGGCTACTGCATTTCTTCTAAGGGATTCCTGCCCACAGTAATAGATATAATGGTCATTTGAGTTAAATTCACCCATTCCAGTCCATCTTAGTTCGCGGATTCCTAAATTGTCGACGTTCACTCTTGCCGTCTCCTGTTTGACCACTTCCAATCTGCCTTGATTCATGGACCTGACATTCCAGGTTCCTATGCAATATTGCTCTTTACAGCATCGGACCTTGCTTCTATCAACCAGTCACATCCACAACTGGGTATTGTTTTTGCTTTGGCTCCATCCCTTCATTCTTTCTGGAGTTATTTCTCCACTGATCTCCAGTAGCATACCTAACATAGTGAAGTCTAAAGTCCAATCAGAATCTCTGCATTCTTCCCAAATACGTAAGGGTCTTAGAATTTTTTCATCCCAATCACAGTCTCCTAATTTATTTGATATTCTCACCCAGTATTTTAGCCTGTTTCCCTTTTCACACACACACAAATTTCACAGTATTTAATATTTTTATACAGACAATATGTGTTTAGTTTTATACACATGTTGGCTAACATCTTTGCTCACCATTTCTTCTTCTTTTTTTTAACTTAGTTCTTCTACCCAGGATATCAGAAGTACATTCTTTAGATTTTCTTTACTGAAAAAATTTTGGCAGCACACTCTGCTTTTGTTTGAAATGGTTTTATTTCATCTTTCTTCTTGAAAGCTAGTTTCACTAGGTATAGAATTATTATAGGTCAACAGTTATTTTCTGTTAGCAAATTAAAGATATCATTCCACCCGCTTTGGGTTTCTGCTAAGTCACTTCAGTCGTGTCCAACTCTGTGCGACCCCATAGACGGCAGCCCACCAGCCTCCCCCGTCCCTGGGATTCTCCAGGCAAGAACACTGGAGTGGGTTGCCATTTCCTTCTCCAATGCATGAAAGTGAAAAGTGAAAGTGAAGTCGCTCAGTCATGTCCAACTCCTAGCGACCCCATGGATTGCAGCCCACCAGGCTCCTCTGTCCATGGGATTTGCCAGGCAAGAGTACTGGAGTGGGGTGCCATTGCCCTCTCCGACTTTGGGTTTCAATTGTTGCTAATTCACTAGTTCTCTAGTTCACTAATTCTCTCTTATGCTATATCTAATCTTTTATTTGAAATTGAGGTTGGCAAACTATAGCTTGTATGCCAAATCTGGTGCATAGCCTGTTTTTATATAGTCCTCAAGTTAAGAATGTTTTTTTTTAATATTTTAGTGTGTTGTGGAGAAAACCAAATAATGTTGTTTGACAGAGACCTATGTAGCCCACAAAGCCTAAAATATTTGTTATCTTGCCCTTTGAAGAAAAAGTTTGCTAACCTCTGATTTAAACCATTCACTATTGAAAAGCCTATATATTAATAATATTATTGTGTATCTCTTCCCAAGTTCATGTTCAGTGAAATCACATTGGTAGCTTGAAATCAGCCATGGTAAAAGTATTTATACCTGAAAATCAGCAAATGCTACGAAGGAAGACTTGGTTTAATGTTTTATTAATTGTCTATCCTTAAGAAAGTGATAAAATATTAATAATTTAAGTTAAACTTAAAAGTATGTTGTGTCTGTAGCCATTACGTTGAGATTAGCACAGAAAAAGTGAAGAAGTACTCTTCCAGTATTTAAAATTATTATCTGATGGAGTAAAGAGGTTGGTTACATTATTGACTAATGAAGAAAGTGCCAACATATGTCCTGTTTCATTTTATCTTCCTCCTTAACATAAAGAAGTCTTAGCCAACATTCATGTTAGAGCTACAGTGAATTACAACCATAGGTTGGCTATGGATGAAACATTTTGGCAAAAATCAGCAAGTGTTTTGTAGGAATCAATTTTCTACATAGAATTTACAATAAGGTGTGTTGTGTTTTATTATTATTTGTAAATTGGAGCCATACATCAATTTATGTCAGTAAAATTTACGTACATATATAAGCATGCATTTTTTTCCCACATCACTGGGTGGACCGTAAGATTTGTCTTCTAATCTCTCACCTGAAGCAACTGTCGAAAAGTGCAAGCTCAAAGCCTCCACTGTCCAGCAGAAAGCCTCAGAGTACCAGCTGGCCTTGGGACTCCTTTACCCCCAGTTTTGATATCTATAGATTACTCATTTTTGTGTCAGTTCAGTGATTCATTTTAAAAGATATTTAGAGGACTTCCCTGGTGGTCCAGTGGTAAATTAAGACTCTGTCCTTTCACCATAGGAGGCACAGGTTCAACCCCTGGACAGGGAACTAAGATCCTGCATTCCATGCGGCACCGCCAAAAAAAAAAAAAAAGAAGATATTTTGTTTAATATTTTATTCAGCATTCAGTTTTTTCACTTTCTCATGGGAGAATCATTCAGATATCTAATCTACCACACTCACATTGTCCAACGACCTGCAGGCACAGGGGGCTCTGCTAAAGTTTAAGAGCCAGGGCTTAGTTTATTCATTTCACCTGTCCACTCTATAAGACTGAGACTCAGCCATCTCAATATGTGCGGCAAATTAGTGAGTAATAAATACCTGATTGCTATGCCACTTCTTGTCTTCTCAAGGAAAATGTTTGGATTTAGTTTGTGAGGTTTGGGGTGGTTTTATCGTTCTGAGCTTGTTGTGTGTGTGTGTATGTTCACTTGTGAATGGTACAGGTGGCTTCGGCTTGGGTGTGAATTATCATCATTATGATCATCATTTTGATTCTCCCTCAGTCCTGCTCTTTTTGAGCAGAGCAATATTCCATAGAAGGAGAGCTGTTCATTTTAATCAGCATCCTTGGCTGCTCTGCAGCAGCTGAGCTCCTGTCTTAGTCTAATTGGGCTGCCATAACAAAATAGCACAGACTGGGTGGCCTAAACAGCAGACATTTATTTCTCATGGTTCTGGAGGCTGGGAAGTCCAAGATCAAGGTGCCAGCTGATTCAGTTCCTAGTGTGGACTTTCTTCCTGGTTTGCAAATGGCCCGTTCTCACTGTGCCCTTACATGGCAGTGAAAGAGAATGAGCTCTCTGATGTTTCCTTTCATGGGGACACTAATCCTTCTGGATCAGGGTACTACCCTTATGACTTTATTTAATTACATCCTTACTCCACATATAGCCACACGGGGAGTTAGGGCTTCCGCATATGAATTTGGCGGGGGACACAGTCCAGTCCACAGCAGTCCTGCTGACTGGGAGGCCCAGTATGAACTATAAAGTCAGACAGACCCAAGTTCAAAGCCCAGTGCTACTACGTACTAACTTTGTAAAATACTTCATCTTTCTGAGGATTTGCTGGTGGTCCCGTGGTTAGGACACAGTACTCCCACTGCGGTGGCCTGATCAGGGAGCTAAAGATTCTGCAAGCTGCAAGGTGGCTCCCCCATTTTTTTTTCTTTCATCTTTCTGACCCTCAGCCCCCTATTCTGGAAAGTACAAGCAGTAAGTTCCATTTCAGAGGATTGTTGAAATTATTCCATTAGTAAATGTATAGAGAATAGCAAGCACAATGCCTGGCATAGCTCAGGGACTCGGTGTGAAGTTTCCCAGATGATGCCACTCAGTGTGGTCTTTGCAGCAGCAGAATCACCTGACAGCATGTGTATTTTCTCAGAATCCTCTCAAGGACTAGTCATTGTTACTGCTATTTTACCAGGGAACCTGGCTCACAGACTTGCTCCAGGTCACACTCCAAGCTGAAAGAGGTGGCAGATTTAGGATTTGAATCTGCATCTGCATGATTCCCAGGGCTTCCCTGGTAGCTCAGATGGTAAAGAATCTGCCTGCAATGCAGGAGACCTGGGTTCGATCCCTGGGTTCAGTCAGGAAGATTCCCTGGAGAAGGGCACGGCAACCCACTCCATTATTCTTGCCTGGAGAATCCCATGGACAGAGGAGCCTGGTGGGCTACAGTCCACAGGGTCTCAAAGAGTAGGACAAGTCCAAGCAACTAACATTTTCTTCCTTTTACTTTCACTAGGTGACTCCAAATGCTGCCTGTGCTTTTCAGGACACCAAACTGCTGCCCTCCTCCCAAACTTGCACACTTGGCAGCCAGGCCTAGTCCCTTCCCCACCCAGGCCTCCTCCCTCAACTCACCCTTTAGGGGAGGGAAGGGTCTGCAGGTATTAGCGGGTGGGTGAAGAGAGGCACCGGAGAAGGCAATGGCACCCCACTCCAGTACTCTTGCCTGGAAAATCCCATGGACGGAGGAGCCTGATAGGCTGCAGTCCATGGGGTCGCTGAGAGTTGGACACGACTCAGTGACTTCACTTTCACTTTTCACTTTCATGCATTGGAGAAGGAAATGGCAACCCACTCCAGGTCTTGCCTGGAGAATCCCAGGGACGGGGGAGCCTGGTGGGCTGCCGTCTATGGGGTTGCACAGAGTTGGACATGACTGAAGCGACTTAGCAGCAGCAGAAGAGAGGCACAGACTAGGCCTCTGTCAGCCCAGTGGTTCTTGTTCCTTCGCTAAGTCGGACTCTCTGTGACCCCATGGACTGCAGCATGCCAGGCTTTCCTGTCCTTCACCATCTCCTGGAGTTTGCTCAAACTCATATCCATTGAGTCGATGATGCCATCCAACCATCTCATCCTCTGTTGTCCCCTTTTCCTCCTGCCTTCAATCTTTCCAGCATCAGGGTCTTTCCCAATGAGCCTGCAGAGGGGTTGGGGCTATTTATCTCATGTCCTTGAACTGTGTCTCTTCCTCCCCTCCCCAGCAGCTCTGGGGTGGGGATGGGGCTGCAGTGGGGATGGAGCTATTTACCTTAGTCCCTGAACCGTGTCTCTTCCTCCCCTCCCCACCAGCTCCCCCTCCCCACCCACCTAGGGTGGTGGGTAGGTGGTGGGGAGCAGGGCTCTGGGCTTTCTGCTTTCCAGACGAGTCTCAGCTGGCTGCCTCCCCTCCCCACCGCAGGTTTCCCTTATCTCTGGCCATCAGAATCTCTCTGTTCAGCACCCTCCCCTCCCCCAAGGTCACCTACATGGGATTTGGTGCTAGCTCACTGAACAGGCCCCCTTCTGCCTGGAAGTGGGGGATGGTTTAAAGAGCCAGATTCTTTCCTGGAATCTTCTGTGGATACTTTCCACCCCAAGGAACAGAGTCAGAGTGAAAGAGGTTGTGGAGGGGGTGGGGTAGGGGGGAGTGAAGGACAGTGGCTTCCAACCGGAAGGCTCAGGCTCTGTGCCTTATTTGTTGTGAGAAATGGAGCATCTCCTGCCATATCTGTAAACACGGATGTCACAATAATCAGTGATTCCAGCCCTCCAAATGGGAATTCCTGAGCCCTCAGGGCACTCAGAGACTCTTGATGAGGATGAAAGAGGAGAGTGAAAAAGCTGCCTTGAAACTCAACATTTGAAAAGCTAAGATCATGGCCTCTGGTCCTATCACTTCGTGGCAAATAGATGGGGGAAAAGTGAAAACAGTGGCTTTATGTTCTTGGGCTCCAGAATCACTGGAGATGGTGATGCGGCCATGAAATTAAAAGACACCTGATACTTGGAAAGAAAGCTATGACAAACCTAAACAACTTATTAAAAAGCAGAGACATCACTCTGCCGACGGTGGTCCATATAGTCACAACTATGGTTTTTCCAGTAGTCATGTACGGATGTGAGAGTTGGACCATAAAGAAGGCTGAGCACTGAAGAATTGATGCTTTTGAACTGTGGTGTTGGAGAAGACTCTTGAGAGTCCCTTGGATGGCAAGGAGGTCAAACCAGTCATTCCTAAATGAAATCAGCCCTGAATATTCTCTGGAAGGACTGATGCTAAAGCTGAAGCTCCAATCCTCTGGCCACCTGCTACGAAGAACCGACTTGGAAAAGACCCTGATGCTGGGAAAGATTGAAGGTGGGAGGAGAAGTGGATAACAGAGGTGCAGGGCCCACCCTCAGAGTTTTGGACTCATTAGGTCTGAGATGTGGCCTGTGGTCGTTCCCTACTTCTGCTTTAGCAAATCACCACAAACAATGATTTAAACAAGACAAATCTAATATCTTAGACCCTTGAGGTCAGAAGTTAGAAGTGAATCTCATGGGGCTGAAATCAAGGTGTTGACAGGGCTGAGTTCCCTGTGAAGGCTTTAGGGGAAATGCTGCTCCCTTGCCTGTCCCAGCTTCTAGAGTCCATCTACATTCCTTGGCTTCAGGCTCCATCTTCAAAGGAGGAGACAGGCTCCTTCTTCCATCTTCAAAGCCAGGAACTGCATCACACTAACCTTCCGCCATCATATCTCCTTCTCTGACCCCGACTTGCCTGCCTCTCTCTTTCACTTATAAAGAAACTATGTGTAAGGACTTCCCTGGTGGTCCAGTGGCTAATGCTTCACCTTCCAATGCAGAGAGTGGGGGTGCAGTACCTGGTCAAAGAGCTGAGACCCGCACACATGCCTCAGGGCCAAAAAACCAAAACATAAAACAGAAGCAATATTGTAATAAATTCAATAAATACTTTAAAAATGGCCCATGTCAAAACATTTTTTAAAAGCACCCCAACAAGCACTGCAGCACAACCTACAAGAGGCAACACCCATAAACAGCAAAATCCTCACCGATAGATTAAAGCTTCAGCACGTATATATGATGGACTGTCAGTCATATCCAAACACTAAACAAGGAGACTGTGCCCCTGGGAGCTGATCGGGCCCACATGGGGGCTCATGGTAGAAATGACTCATTATGTTGACCTCACAAACAAAGAATAAAATCACAGTGACCCTTGAGACTGACCAAATTGCTCAAACGACATTCTGTTTTCCTGAGGGCTCCTACATTCTCAAGTGACCCCAAGACTCAACTGCAGGCTAAAAGTTAACCATCCCTTCAGAGAATTTTTCATTGGTGGGGTATACAAAAGACCCTGTCAGAAAGGGAAGACACTAGTTCTCCTTAAGGGCCAATCACCTTCCCGTTTCCCTCTAATAAATTTCCTTTTCTTGCCTGAAACAAAACAAAACAAAACAAAACATTTTTTAAAAACAGAAGGAATCTGTGTGAGGATGTGATTATATTGGGCCCACCCAGCTAATCCAGGATCATCCCCCTGTGTCAATCAGCAAAATCCCCTTTGTCATGTAAAGCAACTTCTTCACAGGTTCTGGGGATTGTATGAGGACATCTCTGAGGGGCCTTTATCCTGAATACCACGGGGCCTAAGATATCACATTTCTAACAGGCTTCCAGGTGCCGCTGGTGTTTTGAGAATAGATTTTAGGGGCTTCCCTGTGGCTCAGCTGGTAAAGAATCTGCCTGCTGATGCAGGAGGCATAAAAGATACAGGTTCTGTCCCCGGGTTGGGAAGATTCCCTGGAGGACAAGGCAACCAGTGTTGCCAGTGTCAGCCAAGACCCTTTCACCCACTTCTACACCTAGACATCCACTTCTCCAGGCAACTTCGACTCCTTTGGATCTCATTGTCCATGAACTCGAAAGTGTGCGAGCACTCTCAGCCACGTCCAACTCTTTGCGACCCCATAGACTGTAGCCTACCAGGCTCCTCTGTCCATGGGATTTTCCAGGCATTTTCCAGGCAATAGTACTGGAGTGGGTTGCCATTTCCTTCTCCAGGGGATCCTCCCAACCCAGGGCTCAAACCTGGGTCTCCTGCATTGTAGACAGACGCTTTACCGTCTGAGCCACCAGGGAAGTCTATACTTCCTGGTGGAAGTCTATACTCCGAGTGGAGACTCTATACTTAACAGAAAATAACCATCTCAGGAGGAACTCTGTATTAGTCTGCTCAGGAGACTTCTTGCTTCTTGGCAGAATGTAAATGAGACAGAGGTTAAAATGTAAATAGGATCTTTCTCCCACCTATCTGGTGTCTTGATTCCTTATGTTATTGAGATCCCTGGAATTTAAATATTCTTCCATCCCCCTTCCCTTTCCTTTACTAAAATTCAAAGTAATTGATACAACAGTACTCTTCCCTGGAGTATCTTTTCATTTTAACCAAACCTAAATCAAAGCAATGTTTTTTTAGATTTATAATTCCTATTTCCATATAGGGGTACATGAAATGCAGCAGGATTGTAGAAATAAAAAGTAAGTGAGAATGTGACAGGGAAAACAAGGATAAGAACATAAAATTAAACCAGGAACAAGGCTACTATTAAAAAAAAAAAACAACATGATGGAGTTCTATATTTTTGCTGCAAGTATTGGGTTTCCTGGCAGGCAAGAGAAAAAAGGATATCTAGTTATTTACATACTTCACAGGGTTTGTGTGGGAAAAAAATGAATCCACTACTTAGCAGAAGCAGAGTTAAAAGACCAGAATGACCTTGTGTAAAGTAGGGAACCACCCCTTCAATAACAGCTTTACAGTGGACTCAGGGCCAAGTGTCATACAGCATTTCTGTTTGGCGAAGCACAGCAGAATAAAGGCGAGTCTGCAAGGAGCGGAGTATATGCCCTGGAGTTCATCCCCTGTTTGATCTGGTTTAAGCTGGGCTTAGTTTTAAAGTATCTGGATTGGACTATCTGCTTGACCTTCAAAGAGAGCTGTATTACCAGAAAAAGGACCTGTCAGTTAGGATCCTAACACTTGCAAGCAACCGAAACTTTAATCCTACTGGCTAAAACAAAATGACATTTCTGGGTTCCTGTGACCAAAAAAGATCAGCGGTAGTTTTAGGATCAGACAAGGCTTTACCTGGGGCTTCCGGGATGGCTCAGCGGTGAAGAATCCACCTGCCAACCCAGGACACACGGGAGATTCAGTTTGATCCCTGGGTTGGGAAGCTCCTATGGAGGAGGAAATGGCAACCCAGACATGATTGAGCGACTACACACGCGAGGCTTTACCTAGGACTTAAGAGCTCTGAAAAGGGCCTGGTTTCTTTCTACATTTTGAGGACCAGTTCCTGGGTGTTGGCTTCATACTCAGACTGATTCAACAGTTCTCAGAACTGACAGCACTACACATGCTTACACTGATACAAACAGAATTTTAGAACATTTCTCTACTCAGTGATAAATAGGCACCATCTCAAGCCATCTGAGTAGCACCGTGGGTGTGTGTGCGCACGCACTCAGTGTGTCTGACTCTTTGCAACCTCATGGACCATAGCCTGCCAGGCTCCTCTGTTAGTGGAAGTTTCCAGGCAAGAATATTGGAGTGAGTTGCCATTTCCTCCTCCAGGGGATCTTCCCGACCCAGGAATCAAACCCATGTCTCTTGTGCCTCCCACATTGACAGATTCTTTACTGCTGAGCCACCAAGGAAGCCCACCCCCTTGTGTGGTGGTTAATTTTATATTCAACTTAACTGGACCAAGGGGTGCCCAGATTAAACATTATTTATGGGTGAGTCTGTAAGGGTGTTTGTGGATGAGATTAGTGTTTAAATTATGGACTCAGTAAAGTCCAGTTTCCTCCTGCCCCACTCCCCCATGTGGGTAGGCATCATCCAATCCATTGAAGGACTAAGTAGAGCAAAATGATGGCAGAAGGAGGAATTCACCCCTGTTGCCTCTCGGTTGCCAGTCTGAGCTGGGACATCAGTCTTTTCCCGCTCTTAGACTGGAATGTGTCCTATTGGCTCCTCTGGTTTTCCTGGTCTCCAGCTTGCAGATGGTATATCTCAGCCTCCCTAATTATGTAAGACAATTCCTCATAATAAATCTCTTCTTATATCTATGAATCGTATTGGTTCTGTTTTCCTCTGGAAAGCCCTGAGTAATACATGTAGCCACCCTGAGCCTCCCTAAAATGCAACTGAAGTGTTAATGCCCAGTGTAGCCAAGAGCCTTGAAACCCTTGCTTCCTGCACTGGCTTGCTCTGACTAGTCAGATTTTGAAAATTCTCCCTAACTATACTTTCTCTGTATTGTCTGGGGAAAGAGAAGGTGTTTTCCCCAGCATCCTCAGCAAATGTCCTGAGTCTCAATTTGATTACACTCGCTTAGGCCATATACACCCACTCCAGTACTCTTGCCTGGAAAATGCCATGGATGGAGGAGCCTGGTAGGCTGCAGTCCATCCAGTGACTAAGAGTAGGACTGAGTGACTTCACTTTCACTTTTCACTTTCATGCATTGGAGAAGGAAATGGCAATCCACTCCAATGTTCTTGCCTGGAGAATCCCAGGGATGGGGGAGCCTGGTGGGCTGCCATCTATGGGGTCGCACAGAGTCAGACACGACTGAAGCGACTTAGCAGCAGCAGTAGCAGGCCATATACACTCCCCTTAACCAGTCACTGTGAGCTAGAAAGCACTGACTGACCTAAGCTAGATTACATGTTCTATCCTTGACTCCACCAGTTCCTGGATGAGCACCTTGTCTAGGAACAAAGTGATGGAGCAGAAACTCATGGGCTTTAGAATCAGATCCTGGTTAGTTCATTCATTCATGGATCAAAGCAATGGATAGAAAATACCAAACAAAACAGACCTAGTCCCATCCCTAATGGAGAAATTAAATGAGTGTATTTAATGCTGTGTAACAAACCACCCCCAAACTCAGTGACTTGAAAACTACAACCATTTTAGTTGCTCAGCATTGTGTGGGTCAGCAGTTTGGGCTGGCCTCAGTTGACTGATTCTTCTGGATTCACCCCCTATGTCTTCAGCTAGCTTGTGGGGCACCTAGAGCTAGTTGATCTAGGGTGACTTTCCTACCGGCTCTGGCCGTTGTCATTCACTGGGCCAGGCACTTCAGCAGGCTAGACTGGGCTTCTTTACTTGACAGCAGCGTTTGAAGAAGGCAAGCCCAATGCACACGTGCTTGTCTTTTTTTTTTTTTTTTAAGTTAGTATATATTTAGTTTTGGCTGCATGGGATTTCACTGTTGCCCGCGGGCTTTCTCTAGTTGCGGCATGAGCAGGGGCTACTCTCTAGCCTTGGTGCACAGGCTTCATCTTACAATGGCTTCTTTTGTTGTGGAGTATGAGCTTCAGAAGTTGTGACATTTGGGCTCTAGAGTACGGACCCAGTAGTTGTGGGACACCAACTTCGTTGCACCTTGACAAGTGGAATCTTCCTGGACGAGGGTTTGAACTTGTATCCCCTGCATTGGCAGGCAGACTCTTCAACCACTGAGCCACCAGGGAAGTCCAGCGCATGTGGTTTTCAAGCTTGTGACTGTGTCATCATGCTAATGTACCATTGTCCCAAACAGATCACATGGCCAGGCCCAGAATCATTACAATGAGAGGCTTCCCAAGAATGTGGGTATGGAGAGACATGATCAGTTGGGGACAGACAGTAATAATCTCCCGCAATCAGTAGCAAATGCATAAACCAATGACAGGTTTGGATTACTGCTCTAAAGGAAGTGATCAGGATGCTGTGAGAGGATCATGGGAAGGACCACGTTTAGGTGACAGTCAGGGCAGGCCTTTCTGAGGAGGGTCACTTGCACTGATGCGTAAGGAAGGAGTCCCTGGAGGAGGGCATGGCAACCCACTCCAATATTCTTGCCTGGAGAATCCCATGGACAGAGGAACCTGGTGGACTAAAGTCCATGGGGTCACAAAGAATTGGACACAACGGAAGTGACTTAGCATGCATGCGCTAAAGGAGTAGCCACATGAATGCAGGGAAAGGACTGAAAGGAGGACATCTAGGGTCTTGCTGCTCAAAGTGGTTCCTGGACTAGCAACATCAGCATCCCCTGGGATTTGTTAGAAAAGCAACAACCCGGGCTGTGTTCTAGGCCTGCTGAAGCTGCATTTCAGCAAGGCATTCGTGTGCACTATAATCTGTGAGAAGCTTGTGACTATCAGAGAGAAGGTAGAAGTGTAAGAAAAAGGGAAGGAAATAGCGCAGCTAGCCCAAGACATTCAAATGTGCTCCTCAGTTCTAAAATTTCTGCTGTGACCTAGCTACTAGCCCAGAAGAGACCTTTCCTCCACTGCCCTGGGCCCCACTGAAGGGCCCCATGATCACGACTCTGCCGTGAGAAGGGCTTTGGTCCAGTGGGCATCACCCAGAGGGAAGCACCCGAAACCAGAACTCTGCTGGCCTCGGCAGGGCACTTGATCTCTGGTAGGTGGGAACACTACAAATGGGGCCTGTTTATGCACACACAGCTCCAGGCAGCAAGGAGGCCTGTTATGGAGCAGCCAGTTCTAGGGCACCCTGATAATCTGTGGGAAGGCCAGACCCTCAAGCCTGCTTTGTCTTCTGGCCCCTCCCTGGGTGTTGAGGGTGATGACGAGTTTTCAGGTTCCTTCAGCCATAAGCCTACAAAGACGCTTTCCTGGAGGGCAAGTGGGTGGCATTCAGCTGTCATGCTAGGGTGATCATATGTCCCACTTGCCCTGGGCAGTCCTGTTTACACCTGCCGTCCTGGTGTAATGATTAATAATGCCCCCTCTCACTCTGGTTTGGATGATAACTAGGGTCACCTTAGAGCCCAGGCTTGATCCCCAGAACTAAGGGAAGGTGACCCTGAAAGAGCACTGGTCCAGGAGTGAGAAATATGGGCTCTTGTCCTGCCCTATTGCTGACACGCAGGGGGACCTTGGGCAAGTCCTCTCTGGCTGCCACTGCCTCACCTCTGAATTGGAGGAGTTAAATGAGACAGGCCTCTTCTAGCCTGGGGAGACATGGGTCCCTGGGGCTTCTGCCCCATCAATAGGTTGGTGAGGGTATGGCCACGTCCATGGCCTCTGGGGACCCCATATTCTGCCAACTCTTTCTCCAGGTCCTGCTCCCTGCGCCCACAGCTCCCAGGGCACTAGGCTTGTGTCTCTGCTCAGGGCTCTATGCCAGCAGGGCCTTGCTGCCTGTCAGCCATTTTCTCCTCCCAGACGCCCCACCCCAGGGGGACCCTTCTTCAGCCTGCACTTCCTTATCATATGATGTTTTGGACAAACAATTAAATCACCTGCAACTGAGTCTCCGCCTGTCACAGGGTATAAGATGTCAGTACTGTAGCGACTCAGACAGTGGAGAAGCTGCCTGCAAGGCAGAAGACCCGGGCTCAGTCCCTGGGTTGGGATGATCCCCCAGAAAAGGGATCATCACCCACTCCAGTATTCTTTCCTGGGAATTCCCATGGACACAGGAGCCTGGCAGGCCACAGTCCGTGTGGTGGCAAAGAGTCGGACATGACTGAGCAACTGACATACACACACACACACACACATTATTGATCAGTGTGTGGGTTGGGAGAAATTGACGAGGCCATCTTGGGAAAATACAATCTGCCACATTCTCCCCAATTCATATGGAAATCAGGGCTGTTCCAAGTCACAAAGTACAGGAGCTGGCTCTGGTTAGCTTAAGCAAAAAATTGGACTCCTTTAGGATTTATAGAATTGATGGAGGCTAGAAGGCCAGGATTGTCAAATAAGCCAGAACCAAGGAGGTCTGGAGCCCTGGGCAACAGGTACTCACATAAAGGAGGAACATAAGAACTGTACGATCTAAGGAGTCTGGCCCACCACTGCTCAGATAAATACAGTCACTTGGCACTCAGCTTCCTTGCAGCACTCTAAAGAGCAAAGCCCAGGAAAGTCAAGTTGACAGGCTGAGTCACATGCTTTCCTCCTGAGTGGGGCCGGTGTAGACAGAGAGGATTCATTGGTACGTTTTGCTTTCCTAGTGACAAGTTGGGGTGTTCTCCACAAAGACTACACAGTGGGGCTCCAGCCTCCAGCGCAGCGGGGAGATTCTCTCAAACAGACGTAGGGTGCTATAGGACAGGGGGAAGAAGGTGCTGGAGATCCCCAAAGTGTCCAGCAGAGAGCCCACAGACTCAGACACCCCTCTGCGTTATCGGTGCCCCCAGTACTGAAAAGGAAGAACAGAAAGCTGAAGAAGACTCTCAGAGGGAGCAGGATATTGTCTTAAGGACTCGAGGGGCTCTCGCTTAGAGGAGAATTTGATTTGTTCAACACAGCTGGGGGATATATTTTGGCCCAATATCAAAAAGAACTTAAAAAATTTTTTTTCTATTTTTAATATTTTCAATAGGCAATACATTAATTGAAAAGCTATTAAAAGGAACATAGTGAAAGTCTTGCTCCCACCCCTGTTACCTATCCGCCTACTTTCCAGCTCATTCCCCACCTCCTCTCCAGACAGGCATCTTAATGATAGTAGAGGTTTAGGTGCTCATGTCTGACTCTTTGTGACACCATGGGCTGTAGCCTGCCAGACTCCTCTGTCCATACGATTTTCCAGGCAAAAATACTGGAGCAGGTTGCCATTTCCTTCTCCAACTCATCTTAATAGCGCCTTGTATACAGTGCCATAGGTTTTTCATTTCCTTTTAGGTTTTTAAAATTTACTTTCTTAACTGTGGTAAAATACACATAACATGAAATTGACCGTTGTAACCAGTTTTAAGTGTGCAGTTCAGCGGCATTAAGCACATTCATATTCTTGTGCAACCATCGCCACCATCCATCTCCAGAATGGTTTTCATCTTCCCAAACTAATAATCTGTGCCCATTAAAACAATAACTTCTCAGTCCTCCTTTCTCCAAGCCTTTGGCAACAAGATTCTATTTTCTGTCTCTATGAATTTGCCTATTTCAGGTACCTCATACAAGTGAAATCATACAGTGTTCGTTCTTTTGTGTCTGGTTTATTTCACTCAGTGAATCTTCAAGATTCATCCATGTTATGTAGAATTTCCTTCCTTTGTAAGCTTGAATAATATTCCATTGCTTTACATACTTTGATGATCTGTTATTAGATACATATGTGTTTATAATTATTATATCTTCTTGCTATATTAAGCCTTTTCTTGACTGATAACTCCTTCTTCGCCTTTTAGAACAGTTTTTAATTTAAAGCCCGTTTTGTCTGATATTACTATAACCACTCCTGCCCTTTTATTTGGTTACTATTTGCACAGAATATCTTTTTCCATCCTTTCACTTTCAAGCTGTTTGTGTTTTTGGATCTAAAGTGTAAAATACTCTATTGTTAGAAGAGCAATGTTGTACAGCAGATATCCAGATTACTAGATCTTATTTGTCTTAAGTAACTGAGACTTTATGCCTCTTGATCAGCAATTCCCCATACATTAACATTTTAATATTATTTAAAATTGTAATCTGATCCTTGTCATCCTGATCCGTTTCAGCACTCTTCCCCCCACTTTTTTTTTGCTGTAGCATTTATTACCTTCTAGCATGCAGTAATTCTGTAGTGTCTGCCCTCCCCATTCCATGCCATTAGAATGACAGCTTCATAGGAGCAGAGACTTTTGTCTGTTTTACTCACTGATTTATTTCTTAGTGCATAGTAAGTGCTCAGCACACAGCACTCAATACGGACCATTTGATCGAATAGATAACTGAACAGCAGTATCTAATGAGCAACTGGTAAAGCCTTCCTCAGTGATCAATGCAAAGAAATAGAGGAAGACAATAGAATGGGAAAGACTAGAGATCTCTTCAAGAAAATTAGAGATACCAAGGGAACATTTCATGCAAACATGGGCTCAATAAAGGACAGAAATGGTATGGATCTAACAGAAGCAGAAGATATTAAGAAGAGGTGGCAAGAATACACAGAACTGTACAAAAAAGATCTTCATAACCCAAATAATCACGATGGTGTGATCACTTACCTCAAGCCTGACATCCTGGAATGTCAAGTTAAGTGGGCCTTAGGAAGCATCATCACAAACAAAGCTAGTGGAGGTGATGGAATTCCAGTTGAGCTGTTTCAAATCCTAAGAGATGATGCTGTGAAAGTGCTGCACTCAATATGCCAGCAAATTGGGAAAACTCAGCAATGGCCACAGGACTGGAAAAGGTCAGTTTTCATTCCAATCCCAAAGAAAGGCAATGCCAAAGAATGCTCAAACTACTGCACAATTGCACTCATCTCACACGCTAGTAAAGTAATGCTCAAAACTCTCCAAGCCAGGCCTCTGCAATACGTGAACCGTGAACTTCCAGATGTTCAAGTGGTTTTAGAAAAGGCAGAGGAACCAGAGATCAAATTGCCAACATCTGCTGGATCATGGAAAAAGCAAGAGAGTTCCAGAAAAACATCTATTTCTGCTTTATTGACTATGCCAAAGCCTTTGACTGTGTGGATCACAATAAACTGTGGAAAATTCTGAAAGAGATGGGAATACCAGACCACCTGACCTGCCTCTTGAGAAACCTATATGCATGTCAGGAAGCAACAGTTAGAACTGGACATGGAACAACAGACTGGTTCCAAATAGGAAAAGGAGTACGTCAAGGCTGTATATTGTCACCCTGCTTATTTAACTTCTATGCAGAGTACATCATGAGAAACGCTGGGCTGGAAGAAGCACAGACTGGAATCAAGGTTGCCGGGACAAATATCAATAACCTTAGATATGCAGATGACACCACCCTTATGGCAGAAAGTGAAGAAAAACTAAAGAGCCTCTTGATTAAAGTGAAAGAGGAGAGTGAAAAAGTTGGCTTAAAGCTCAACATTCAGAAAACTCAGATCATGGCATCCGGTCCCATCACTTCATGGAAAATAGATGGGGAAACAGTGGAAACATTGACTGACTTTAATTTTGGAGGCTCCGAATTCACTGCAGATGGTGACTGCAGCCATGAAATTAAAAGACGCCTACTCCTTGGAAGGAAAGTTATGACCAACCTAGACAGCATATCGAAAAGCAGAGATATTACTTTGTCAGCAAAGGTCCATCTAGTCAAGGCTATGGTTTTTCCCATAGTCACGTATGGATGTGAGAGTTGGACTATAAAGAAAGCTGAGCTCCGAAGAATTGATCCTTTTGAAGTGTGGTGTTGGAGAAGACTCTTGAGAGTCGCTTGGACTGCAAGGAGTTTCGACCAGCCCATCCTAAAGGAGATCAGTCCTGGGTGTTCATTGGAAGGACTGATGCTGAAGCTGAAACTCCAATACTTTGGCCACCTGATGTGAAGAGCTGCCTCATTTGAAAAGACCCTGATGCTGGGAAAGATTGGGGGCAGGAGGAGAAGAGGACGACAGAGGATGAGATGATTGGATGGCATCACCAACTCAATGGACATGAGTTTGGGTGGACTCTGGGAGTTGGTGATGAACTGAGAGGTAAAGTGCTTCTTGCCACCTTAAGTGTCCTCTGAAAGGGTGGAGAGGGATCAGAGAGCAGAATCAGTCTTCAGTGGGCCGGGTCAGTCAGACAGTTCAGTTCAGTTCAGTTCAGTCGCTCAGTCGTGTCCGACTCTTCGTGACCCCATGAATCGCAGCACGCCAGGCCTCCCTGTCCATCACCAACTCCCGGAGTTCACTCAGACTCACGTCCATTGAGTCAGTGATACCATCCAGCCATCTCATCCTCTGTCGGCCCCTTCTCCTCTTGCCCCCAATCCCTCCCAAGGTGACCTTTAAGCTGTCTTCAAGCCTAATGGAAACAAATCTAAAACTTGCCTGATTTAAGAACAGCCCCGACACCTTGCTCCTGAAGGTGTGTGTACTGTGCTGTGGTGTTCAGGGAGGGGCAGGTTATCATGGAGGAGCTGCAAGAGGAGGCAGGGGATGCCAGCATCCTGGTCTGTTTGTGAGAAGCATCTCATTCCCAAGGAGTGGGTAGCAGGGAGTCAGAGCCTAGGAACTCCTTGATTCCAGCTGCTGCAACAGCTTGTTCAAGACAACTATATTTGGAGAGATCTAGTTTTGGGGAAAAAAAAATCTTCAGTGCTCCTTTCAGGACAAAACCTCTCCCTTTCCATGGGTTACTATCAATCATCTCAGTCTCAGATATTGCCCAATTCTTTGTTTTCCCCACAACATTGCACTTAATGAATGATATTGCTGTGAATTTACAAAGTTATTTCTAAAACTTGTGGTTCAAAATCAACTGTCTTTTATAGTCTACGTGTATGTGTATTTTTCAAATGATGTTGCAAGGGCTAAGTTTTCCCCAAACTTATTTTTAACAGTAAAAAAAAAAAAAAAAAAAAGAGGGGGAAATCTCTAAATGTTCAAAAAGGTTAAATGAAAAAAGCTATGATGATGTGAAATTTTGTTTACTAATACAGGAAAGGGCTTCCCTGGTGGCTCAGCTGGTAAAGAATCCACCTGCAATGCAGAAGACCTGGGTTTGATCCCAGGTCGAAAATCTGGGAAGATCCCCTGGCGAAGGGAACAGCTATCCACTCCAGTATTCTGGCCTGGAGAATTCCATGGACTGTACAGTCTATGGGGTTGCAAAGAGACGGCCACAGCTGAGCAACTTTCACTTTCATCAAGTCTCACCTTCACTTTCAATACAGGAAAAGTGTCCTTAAGGCATTACCTAAGGAAAAAAGGAGGTTACAGACCGCTGTGTGCAGTATTATTCCATTTTTGTTTGCTTTAAAAATATATTACATATTTTAATATACAAATATTCAAATATATTTATGTAAATTCTAGAATGATATGCAGCAATATGTTGACAATAGTTATCTCTGGGATTTCAGCCCATTTTTATATTATTTCCTTTATTTGTATTGGTAATAGTGAGCTTTCTTTCCTTTATATTCAGGAAAAACAGTCATACTGAATCCGTTCGCTTAAGACTGGGACTTGAACTCATATGTCCGGGCCTTGAACCTGGCCACATCCCATGATCTTCCAACTGAGATTACACACCCAGTCTCAGGACTTAATGAAGCTCAGGTTCTTGATGTCACACTACAGAAAGGATTCAATGAGAGACAAAGTGATAAGTCAGAAGTGGATTTATTTAGAGAGATGTACATTCCACAGAGTATGGGCCATCGCAGAGGGCGAATACAGACTTGAAATGTGGTACGGTTAGCTTTTATCGGCTGGATAATTTCACAAGGTAATGAGCGGGAGGATTATTCTAACTATTTGGGGGAAGGGATGGAGATTTCCAGGAACTGAGCCACTGCCCACTTTTTGGTCTTTGATGGTTGGTCATGGAACAGTCGTAGCACCTGTGGGTACTTAGCATATGCTGCTTCCCTGGTGGCTCAGATGGTAAAGAGTCTGCCTGCAAGGCAGGAGACCTGGGTTCCATCCCTGGGTCAGGGAGATCTAATGGAGAAGGAAATGGCAACCCACTCCAGTATTCTTGCCTGGAGAATTCCATGGACAAATTCTTGGCAGGCTAGAGTCCATGGGATCGCAAAGAGTTGGACTTGACTCAGAGACTAACACTCACTGAAAGATCTTTGCCTGGTCATGAAGATCTCCCATGTTTTCTTCCCAGGGCTTTAGTAGTTTAGTTGTCACCTTTATGATCCATCTTGAATTAATTTATACGGTGTGAGGAAGGGGTTAGAGTTCATTTTTTTTTCCCCTTATGAGTATGCATAGAAAAAAATTGGTTTTCCCCCAGAATTGCATAAATGTCTTTGTAGTAAATGAAGTTACCATATATGTATGGATCTATCACAATCAACTTTATTATTGATTATTTATTTATTTATTTATCTTTTTTTTTTTGCTGTGCTGGGTCTTCTTTGTCGCGTGTGGATTACTCTCTAGTTGTGGTGCACGAGTTTCTCCTTTTGGTGGCTTCTCTTATTGCAGAGCACAGGCTCTAGGGCTTGCAGCCCTCGGTAGTTGCGGAGCAACAGGCTTAGTTGATCTGCAGCATGTGGGGTCTTCCCCAACCAGGGACTGAACCAGGGTACCCTGAATAGCAAGGTGGATTCTTAACTACTGGACCACCAGGGAAGCCCCACGAACAACTTTAAAGGCATCAATTTCCAGATCCTCAACTTCTGTATGTCTTTTTTTTCTAAAATGGATCTGTTTGCCTATGCAATGAAACGTCAAGCCAATTGTTCTTTCCCACTTCACTTAACTTTCCAAGTAAGGCTTACCTTTCACTCAGTTCCCCTGGGAACATGGTTTGTCATCTAGACAAGTGCAAAGCACTATAGACCCAAACAAAGGAGCAATTAGAGAGTGCACACTTCTGAAGGAGAGACCCCCTCCACAAAGCACAGACAGCATCAGCTATAAATATTGAAGGGACAGCATCTTATTCCATCTAAGGGACAAATTCTAGGTGACAAGGCTCTGTGCATTGTCTATCTATTTAGCTTAGAATATGAAAGTGAGATGCTTGTCATGAGGCTATGTATTAATACATTTATCTGAACTGAAAAATGAATCCAGATTTTTCTTTTGACAGAGAGTAAGTCTAATTGGGCTGACTGTTTGACAATGAATTCTGGCTTTGCCAATTAGCTTATATGGCAGACATTTCCCATAAATTAAATAAACCAAATCTGCAACTATGAGGTTCTTGAGAAAATATATACAACATGCAGGAAATTATATTTTTACTGCTATTAAAATTATGATAAAAAATTTAGATGTCAACTTCAAAATATGAGAGTATGTAGTTTCCCAAAATTCCTTGAGGGGATACACAGCATGAAAATTTGAAGAACACTTATCTAGAGCAGTGGTTCTCGAGTCTAGCTGCAATTGGAATCACTTGGGGAGATTAAAAGACGGTGATGCCTGGGCTTCACTCCAAGCCGATTATGGCAAAGACACTGGGAGCGAGTACTTTTTAAAAACTCCCTAGGTACAGCCAGGCTAAAAACCACTTGCTCCTTTCTGCCTTGTCTCTCTGGACTCGCACAATCTAAACCCCTCTCCCTTCCTCACTCCCAGCACCCCAGGCTGTCTCCCTGACTCACACCCATATCTAGCTCCAAGCCTAAACATTATCTCTTGGACATTCACAGGCCCTTCAAACACAACATGTCTCAAGCCAACCTTGGCAACAGTTTGTTTATTATTTTTTGACTGTACTGGGTCTTCAACTGCTTTCGTGCAGGTTTTCTCTACTTGCGGGACCTGGGGCTGCTTTTCGTTGTGGTACACAGGCTTCTCACTGCAGTGGCTTCTCCTGCTGTGCAGCCCCGGTTCTAGGCGCAGGGACTTCGGTAATTGCAGGATGTGGGCTCAGTAGTTGCAGCTCCCGGGCTCTAGAGCGCAGGCGCATGGGCTTAGTTGCTCTGGGGCATGTGGGATCTTCCTCACTGGCAGGTGGATTCTTATCCCCTGTGCCACCTGGGAAGCCCCTTGGCAACAGTTATGATCATTTGTCGGTAGAAAATGTGTGGGTGTGTGCCTCAAAATACATATATTAAAAAATAAACCAGGGGAGTTTCCTGGTGGCTTAGTAGTTAAGATTCTGGGCTTTCACTGCTGTGGCCCAGGTTCAGTCCCCAGTTGGGGGACTTAGAGCCCGCAAGCTGAGCAGCTCAGCAAAAAAAATCCCTCCAAATTATATGTATTACTATGTTAGCATGTCTATAAAATAGGAAATATAAAAACATGAGACTAACAATGAATATAAGAGACTTCCCTGGGGGTCCAGTGGTTAAGAATCCGCCTTCCAATGCAGGGGATGAGGTCCTATCCCTGGTTGGGGAACTAAGATCCTAACATGCCTTAAGGCAGCGAAGCCTGTGTGCTTCATAAGACCCCGATGCAGCCATAAAGAAATAGAAATAAAAACCTTTTAAAAAATGAACAGAAATACAAGTTCTAACGTTTTCTCTCCACATCCTATGGATGACCTCTGTTCTTTTGCACATACTGGTCGCTCTTCTGGGAATTCCCTTCCCCCTTTTTCTTTCCCTACAATCTTCCACTTATTCCTCAAGACCCAGTCCTCTGAGACTCCCCCGCTTGTGGGCCTTCCCTACCTCCAAAATGCCCCCAGGGGACTCTGCACGGGCCTCTCCCTCTACAAGGACCATTGTTTTGGTTTGGCTTTTTAAATATTTATGTCGGCCAGGACTGCTGCCCCATATCCTGCAATGAACAGGAAGCCGCACAACAGGGATTCTTTGGTTCCTAATTCCACCAGGGCCAAGGCTGAGGATCCCTGCCCACACCTTCCTCCCTCCACCTCATGCCTGACAAGCAAAAAATTAAGTGTGCCTGTCAAACGTCTTCAAGGCTGAGATCGTGTCACCTGCTTTTCCGGATCTGCCATCCTTTAGCTATGTGACTTTGCTGTGTGCTTAGTCACTCAGTTGTGTCTGACTCTTTGTGACCCCGTGGACTGTAGCCCACCAGGCTCCTCTGTCTGTGGGGATTCTCCAGGCAATAATACTGGAGTGGGTTGCCATGCCCTCCTCCAGCAGATCTTCCCAACCCCGGGATTGAACCCAGGTCTCCCGCAGTGCAGGCAGATTCTTTACCATCTGAACCACCAGGGAAGCACAAGAATTCTGGAGTAGGAAGCCTATCCCTTCTCCAGGGGGTCTTCCCGACCTAGGAATTAAACCAGGGTCTCCTGCATTGCAGATGGATTCCTTAAGAGCTGAACTAGCAGGGAAGCCCTTGTGTGACTTTAGGCAAGTGATTTGACCTCTCTGAGCCAGAGTTTCCACTTTGTTAGAAAAAAAATTAAAAAAACAAACTCCCTCTCCCTGGCCAGCCACTGTGAGAAGGAGACACAACGATGCCCAGAGAAGGCCCAGCTCTGTGCTTGGCTCCCAGAAGAGCCCAGTTCACGGAGCTTGCTGTTGCTAATCTCTGCTTCTCTCTTCCCCGAGACCTCTGCTGTCTGTGGGTTTGGGGACTCCTATACCCAGAACATGGCTCAGTGGTAAAGAATTCGCCTGCAAGTGATGCAGGAGATGTGTCAGATTGAGACCCAGGTTCAATCCCTGGGTTGGGAAAATCCCCTGGAGAAGGAAATGGCAACTCACTCCAGGATTCTTGCCTGGAGAATCCCATGGACAGAGGAGCCTGGTGGGCTACAGTCCACAGGGTCGCAAAGAGTCGAACACGACTGAGGACAAAAGGCGGAACACACTCTGCCACGGCACGAGCTGTAGAGAGAAACGAGAACTGTGCACACTGAGCAGGCAGGGGCTGAGCGGGGCCTGGCGGGGGGTGGGTGCGTGCACACTGAGAGGCAGGGGCTGAGCGGGGCCTGGCGGGGGGTGGGTGCGTGCACACTGAGAGGCAGGGGCTGAGCGGGGCCTGGCGGGGGTGGGTGCCAAGCGCTGAGTCCCTGGTGCATGCTGTCCCCTGTGCTGTGAGGAACGCAGGGAGCCCCGGGGGTCCTGCAGAGTTTGAACTGTAATCGGGCAGAGTGTGTGGGTGGGACTCTCCTTGAGCCTTTGATTCGGGGCCTTCTGCCCGAGGCCTTGTGGAGGCTGACTGTTCCGCTCAGATGTCAAAAGCTCCCAGTGACAGGGCTCCACGAGGGATTTTCCCAAAACTTTTTATTTGCAAATTTCAAGCCTACAATAAAGTTGCAAGTCTGGTGCAATGAGCATACATATACCCTTCACCTGGATCCACCTCTTTCGGTTCATCTCTGTCTGTACACAGGCGTGCGTGCTAGGTCGTGTCAGACTCTGTGACCCCTCGGACTGTAGCCCTCCAGGCTCCTCTGTCCATGGGATTTTCCAGGCAAGAGTACTGGAGTAGGTTGCCATTTCCTCCTCCAGGGGATCTTCTGGACCTAAGGACTAAACCCACGTCTTCTGCGTTGGCAGGCAGATTCTTTACCACTGGGCCTCCAGAGAAGTCCCTGTCTGTGTACATGCACACACTTTTTTCAGAACCATTTGAAAGTTGACATCATGACACTTGATCTCAAAATGTTTCCCCAGGCATCCTCTCAGAACAAGGGCATTCTCCTTTAAAACCACAACACGGTGATCATATTCAAAACACATGATGCTGATGAATCCCTTATCTATCTAACTGTGGTTCTTGTTTAGATTTCCCCAGTTGTCCCAACTGTGATTTTTTTAAATAGTTTTGTGTTGTTTTGATCCAGGAGCTGATCAAAGACCTCTCTAAGCACTGTATGTAATTGTCAACCCACTCCAGTATTCTTGCCTACAGAATCCTGTGGTCAGAGGAGCCTAGTGGGCTGCTATCCATAGGGCCACATAGAGTCGGACACGACTGATGTGACTTAGCATGCATGCATGCGTTGGAGAAGGAAATGGCAACCCACTCCAGAATTCTTGTCTGGAGAATCCCAGGGACGACGGAGCCTGGTGGGCTGCCGTCTATGGGGTTGCACAACCTGTCTTTTTAACCTAGTTCTCCTTTTTTGTTTTTTTGTCATCTGGGACACTTACGTTTAAAAAAAATAGGATTTTTTAAAATTTATTTATTTTTGGCTGTGCTGGGTCTTCACCACTGCTCGGGCTTTTCTCTAGTTGGAGTGAGCAGGGGCTGCTCTCTAGTTGCGGTATGAGGGCTGCTCTTGTTGTGGAGCACAGGCTCTAGGGCTCGAGGGCTCAGTATTTGTGGCTTCTGGGCTCTAGAGAGCTGGCTCAATTGTGGTGGCGCGTAGGCTTACTTGGGCTTCCCAGATGGCACTAGGGGTAAATGAATCTGCCTACCAATGCAGGAGACATGAGACTCTGGTTCAGTCCCTGGGTTGGGAAGATCTCCTGGAGGAGGGCATGGCAACCCACGTCAGTAGTCTTGCCTGGAGAATCCCATGGACAGAGGAACCTGGTGGGCCACAGTTCATAGGGTCACAAAGAGGTGGATACCGCTGAAGCAACTTAGCATGCACACACTTAGGCTTAGTTGCTCCTCAGGATCTTCCTGGATCAGGGATCGAACCCATGTCTCCTGCACTGGCAGTATGATTCTTTACCACTGAGCCACCAGGGAAGCCTGATACTTATATTTTTAAAAAAAAGAATCCAGACTAGTTGCTTTGCATAAATGTCCCTCAATTCGAGATAGTCTGGCTACTGTCCATGGAGTTGGACACAGCTTAGCAACTGAGCACGTGTGCACGCTAGTTATTTATGATTAAATTCAGGGTGTGAGGTTTGGGTAGGAATATTAACAGCACAGGGGGCTTCCCTGGTGGTGCAGACATTAAAGAATCCGCCTGCAATGGGAGACCTGGGTTCAGTCCCTAAGTTGGGAAGATCCCCTGGAGGAGGGCCTAGCACCCCACTCCAGTATTCTTGATTGGTGGGCTACAGTCCATGGGGTCGCAAAGAATTGGACACGACT
This sequence comes from Capricornis sumatraensis, assembly GCF_032405125.1. Lineage (NCBI taxonomy): Eukaryota > Metazoa > Chordata > Mammalia > Artiodactyla > Bovidae > Capricornis > Capricornis sumatraensis. Next base: position 26,640,414 of record NC_091087.1, on the reverse strand, counting down.
GAGCAACTAAGCACAGCACATTAATAGCACAGAAGAAAAGTTTGACACGCTTAGAACATCCCACCAGGCAGCACAAGATGTTTTATGTCCCACTACCTGTGACCTTATTTTTGACCTTACAGGTTGTCATAGAGGAGAGAATTTTGCGGGAACCTGCAACCTCTGTGCTTGCCCCCCAGGCCACCCACATTGGAGACCTCCCCATGGGCATGGGGAGGTGGCACCTTCTGTGACTTTGAGGGACTGAAGGGAATGGAGTGTGGCCAGAACTGCTTCCCAGTGGAAGCAAACCCCACCTTCCCAAACCCCACCTTCAGCCCTGGGGTTCTCGGGGAGAGCACAGGGGCTCACTCTCTTGGCTGCTCCCCCTTTATAGATTTTTCAGAGAGCACCAGAGGAGAAAGTCATTATGCGTCATCACAGAGGCAACCCCAGTGTTTATGATACTTTTCAACTTACAAAGGACTTTCCCGCCTCATTTCCAGGTGCAAATAAGAGCCAGTCTCCTCAAGCACCAACTGTGTTCTGTGTTAAAGTTTCATATGCCTCAGAGTGCTCTGCTCCTCACACCCATCCTGAGAGGTGGGTACAACCGTCACCCCGATGTATAGATGGGAGAATGGAGTCACAGAGAGGTTAAGCAGCTTGCCCAAGATCACCCAGCTAGGAAGTAGCAGTGCTGGGACTCGAACCCTGGCTCCTTTGAACCCCTAGCCAAGGTTCTAAGCAGCATGCTGTGAGTTCTCTTTTGAGCTTCACAGCAGATCCAGTGGCAGGCAGGGAAGACGTGCAGGTACCCGTTTGCAGATGGAGGAAATAAAAGCAGAAAAGTTGTATGTTCTGGCCAAATTTGTGGAACTGGGAGTAGGCCCCAGAACTTCGGAATACTGGCCTGGTGCCCTTGCCATAGCCTCAGGCTGCTCTTGGGATTGAGGCCAAAGATACCAAGGAGGGCCTTCCCTCGTGGTCCAGTGGCTACTCTGAGCTCCCAGTGCAGGGGGCCCGGGTTCCATCCCTGGTCAGGGAGGAACTAGATCTCGCACACTGCAACTAAAATAATAATAATAATAATAGATCTCGGCATGCCACAACCGAAAGATCCTGCCTGCTGCAACCTAGACCCGGCCCAGTCAAATAAATATTTTTTAAAAACAACAACAAAAAAGCAAAGATGCCAAGGGTCCTGATGGTGATATGCCGAGAGGGATGGTAGGAGGGCAGGGCAATGGCAGTGAGTGTCCCTCTGCAGCCTCCTCAGCATGCCACCGTGAGTGAAGCAGGGATCTTCCCTGCTTTTGCCCCCAAGCCACAATCCCCCTCCTGCCTGCCTATGTGCCTGTCTCGTCCTGCCTCTTCTTGGCTGGGAGGAAACCATCCCATGCCAGCCATCCACTTGTCAAGGCACCCTTGTTTTAGGAAGAAATGGCTGGTTCCTGTGGCAAACCCCTGCCTAGCCTGATAGAGTTGAGCAGCTGGTTTTTGAACCCTGGTCTCAGAGGAGAAGCCCAGAATCCCCACCTGCTGGAGGCAAGAAGAAATACTGAGCCAAGATGGGGAGGTGGCCTGGAATCACCTGGTGGGACATGGGTAAGACAAGGGAAGCCAGAAGGTGAAGGGGAAAAGGTCTACCTCTTTACTGCTTTACAAATCCTAGATTGGGTCACCTCTTCCTTGAAGCCCACCTTGATCATCTTGGTGCTCAGCAAGCTCTGCTCAACTATATGTATTTAGCCAAACAGTTATGTCCAACTCTTTGAGACCCCATGAACTGTAGCCTGCCAGGCTCCTCTGTCCATGGGATTCTCCAGGCAAGAATACTGGAGTGGGTTGCCATGCCATCCTCCAGAGGATCTTCCCAACCCAGGGGTTGAACCCAGAACTCCTGCATTGCAGATGGATTCTTTACCATCTGAGCCACGAGGGAAGCCCCATCAACTATATGGGAGAGTACTTAATTCTGCTTTAATCAAATCAGGCAAAGTACCTATGTCTCCTCTACATGCCCCAGTATTCTTGGGCTTCCCTTGTCTCAGCTGGTAAAGAATCTGCCTGCAATGCAGGAGATCTGGGTTCGATCCCTGGGTTGGGAAGATCCCCTGGAGAAGGGAAAGGCTACTCACTCCAGTATTCTGGCCTGGAGAATTCCATGGACTGTATAGTCCATGAACTCCCAGAGTCATACATGACTGAGTGACTTTCACTTCTGGGCTTCCCTGATAGCTCAGTTGGTAAAGAGTCCACCTGCAATGCAGGAGACCCCAGTTCGATTCCTGAGTCGAGAAGATCCCCTGGAGAAGGGATAGGCTACATTCCAGTATTCTTCGGCTTCCATTATGCGAGAGACCTGGGTTCAATCCCTGGGTTGAGAAGATCCCCCGGAGAAGTGGAAGGCTACCCATTCCAGACAGTCCATGGAGTTGCAGAAAGTTGGACACAACTGGGCGAATTTCACTTTCACTTTTCTCTTATATAGTACTAACTGGCAGCGGGCGGGGGGCAGGGGGGCAGCTTTGTGCAGCTATTTGGGCCTAATCCTGAGTCATGTATGCAATAGGTTTTCAGTGCATGGGTTTTTGTTTTGTTTTGTAAAACTAGGTGACCATTGTAGATGCCGTTTCAGATGCATTCATTCCTGTATTGTTGCAAACTTGAATTTTCTGAGATACGTCAGACTCCACAAGGATTTAAAAATTCCCTGACCCTCTTCAACAAGATTTTGGCTAAAGATTTGAAAGGATCAAGGTTGAATAGAAGACTTTTCAGCCAAAATGGAAAAAGCATCCCAAGTGACAAAAGCCCTTCTTAAAGACAGTGTTAAGAAAACTCTCACCAAGCTATGCTGGAAAACTCATCTAAAATTACTATCAGGGAAGCCTAAAATGGAAAAAAGTCTTACAAATTGCTCTGCATATACCAGTGGCCCCAGAAATGGACTAGGAATGAGCCCTTATGAAAAGATACATAGGAGACCATGCTTAGCTCCTGAGCTTCCGCAATGGCTTAGCGGTAAAGAATCTGCCTGCAATGCAGGAGCTGCAGGAGACCTGGGTGGGGATCCCCTGTTCGCTCCCTGGGTGGGGAAGTTCCCCTGGAGGAGGAAATGGCAACCCACTCCAGTATTCTTGCCTGGAGAATCCCCATGGACAGAGGAACCTGGCAGGCTACAGTCCATGGGGTCACAGAGTCGGACACGACTGAAGTGACTGACCACGCACGCACACTTGGCTCCTAAAAGTATAAAGAGAAAATGTCTAACACAGGAGGTAAAATTTTACAGTATATTCAACAGATTGTGTTCCACCAGGTCTCCCTCTCACCTGGAAGCTCTCTTTCCTCCCTTCAAAGCAGGTGGCCAGGTGCTGCTGAAAGTGTGAAAGAGATGCCCTGAGCAGCACCTTGAAGAAAAAGGGAAAGAATCCTATGCTTCTTAAGACTGAGGGGTATCAAAGAAAAGTGGGGGGGTGGGGAGAAATTTCCCTGGTTGTCTAGTGGTTAAGAATCTTTCTGCCAATGCAGTGGATCCCTGGTCTGGAAAGATCCCAGAGGCTGCAGGGCAGGTAAGCCCGTGAGCCACCACGGCTGAGCCCACGCACCCCAGAGCCCGAGCTCCGCAACAACAGCAGCCACTGCAGTGAGAAGTCTGCACACCGCAACTAGAGGGCAGCCCCCGCTCGCCGCAACAAAGACCCAGAGCAGCCAAAAAGAAATGCGTATATCAATCTTTTTTAAAAAGAAACAAACGTGATAGTTCAACAAAGAAAAGAAAAGAAAAGGGGTGATTAATGCTGGGCATGACCCTGTGGGGCTGCTGGATATGGAGGCCTTTTTGTCCCCCTGTTTTTGTAGGCAAGACTCCAGCTTCCATTACTCAGCACATTTTATTAGCTAAATAAAATGAAAGACTATTCATCCATTCATTCACTCAAAAAAAATCACTAACATCATTAAACAAGCAGCTCCTCTGAGCTAGAACCTCTTCTAGGGGCCCTCGCCCTCGGGGACTGACATTTTAGAGTGCAGAGAGATGGATCACAGACAGACAAATAAGCAGATAACGTGAGGCCCGCTCTAGGAAGAAGGAATGAGTGAGTGAGTGAATGAGTTGTCGATGGAGGAGAGGAGAAAGTGGATGAAAGGCTCAGGGAGGGAATTCCCATCCTCCTGCCGTCACCCAGGAGGACGGGCGCTATGCAGAGTCTGCTCTCGCCGGAGCTGGGGCAGCCTGTTGACTTGGCCTTACGTCAGCCCGAGAGAAGATATTCCAGGAGGAGATATTTACTCTAGGGTTTCAGAGCACTGGCATCACCCACCTCCACCCCCGCCCAGAGGCACCAGGAATGAAACTGCTGGCCTCTCAAAGGAAAACCAGAACTCAGTCCACCACCAAGGCCAAGGGCAGCCAGTGAAGGGGACAGCTGCCCTGGGACATTCAGAAAAGTGCAGCGGCAGCAAAATGCTGCCGAGGAGGCCGTGTTCCCCAAGGCCAGGGCTGAGCTGGGACTAGAGGCAGCAGCAGAATCTTCTTCTTCCTTCCTTTTGTCCCTCCCTTCCTTCTCCCTCCCTCCCTCAGTGTGCCCTTCCCTGGCCACTGTGTGCATATTACACTCCCAGCCTTCTCTCTTCCACTTCCCGTTTTATTCTTCTCTGTGGCACTTATTACCTTCTAACACACCATATAGTTTACTTATCTGTTGTGTTCTTGCTTTTTTAAAATTAAATTTTTGTTACTCAGTAACGAGGGGGCCAGTTTACCATGATGTGACAATGGTCGTAGCAAGGGTAGTAGGAAGGAGCTCAGCATTCAATGTATCTAATACATAAAGCTTTAGGGATTTGTTAAATATTATGATATTATACAGGATCAAAACTTTCAGCCCTTCCCTAGATCTTTAATTGATATCTTTCAGACAAGGAGACATGGATTTGATCCCTGGGTTGGGAAGAGCCCCTGCAGAAGGAGATGGCAAACCACTCCAGTGTTCTTGCCTGGGAAATTGCATGGACAGAGGAGCCTGGCAGGCTACAGTCGCAAAAGAGTTGGAGATGACTTAGTGACTAAACAGGAACAGCAGGTAAGTTAAATAATCTAAACAGGTCCGAAATTGCCTGCTGACATCATACTTTAGTGGAATTACCTTGCACAGGGAACTCTACTCAATACTCTGTAATGACCTGCTGTACAGCAAAGTGTATCAGTTATACATATACATATGCCCACTCTTTTTTAGATTCTATTCCCATATTGTGTTTGCTTTTGTCAACAACCCCCCAGACCCCAAACGCAAGTTCCATCAGGGCAGGGATTTACCTCTTCTGCTCATTGTTATATTCTAGCACCCAGAACAGTGCCTGGCACACAGTAGGTGCTCAAAGGATATTACTCACCCCTTCCTTCATCCTTCCCAGATTATTTGAGTGCTGGTTCTGTGCCCATACTGTGCTGTGGGCAGGGGCGAGAGTCATCAATAAGACATCCTGGGACTCCCCTGGCAGCCCAGTGCTTAGAACTCCATGCTTCCACTGCAGGGAGCATGGGTTCGATCGCCGGTCGAGGAACTAGGATCCCTCGAGCAACTCGGCCAGGCCCAAAAATAACTAGTAAGACATCACTGCTCTCTTTAAGGCGCTCACGGCCCCTGGGAGCCATCCTTGGGAATGGATGGTGCCAGTAACCTGGGTGCCCCTCCCCCTACTTCATTCCCAAAGTTTTCCTCCATTCACTCCCCTCGCTGTGTGAATGAGGGGAAGTCTTTCCTGTAACAGTGAGCACGCGTCCCTGAAAGCAAACCTTCCTTCTTGCTCTGCCCGGAGCCGACAAGCAGCCTGTTCCTGTGGAATCACAGTCCAGAGTCTGACTCTCCATCCTGCTCCCTGGCTTCTCTGAGAACTCAGTTTCTTTATCTGTAGGATTGGACTCCAATATCCACCTTGCAAGGGTTCCACCGCAAGTAGAAGCTGTCTAAAGGGTTTGGCCAGAGCAGGCAGTAATCAAAGGCCCCTCTTGCTGACAAGGTGTCTGGCTGTGACTTGCAGCAGGCTGCCTCGCGTAGAGAGGACAACTGGGTGCCCCGTGCTGGCATAGGGAAGCCACACTCCAGTCCCAGCACCCTGGGCAGGCACTCAACCTCAGGTGTTCCACACAGCATTCGTGGCTTTTACAAATCTGAGGTTCAACTTGGCGATGACTTTTTAAATTCCAGCATTGGTGAGGGTGTGTGCTTGCCACGGTCACACCTGGCTCCCGAGGCATGTGTTTTGTTTGGGAAAATCTAGTGGTATCTCGGGGCCTCCCAGGTGGCGCTAGTGGTAAAGAACTCAGCTGCCAATGCAGGAGACATAGGAGACACAGGTTCAATCCCTGGGTCAGGAAGATCCCCTGGAGAAAGGTTCAATCCCTGGGTCAGGAAGATCCCTGGAGGAAGGCATGGCAACCCACTCCAGTATTCTTGCCTGGAGAATCCCATGAACAGAGGAGCGATATCTATTTAAACAATTCAGGCTCTAGGAATTCACTGAAACCTGTACAAAGACTCACAGACCTGGATGTTCTGAAAATGTTATTTGTAATACCAATAAATAACTTCATTGTCTAACACTAGGGATTTACTAGATACAACATATGATATATATCCTGCCATTAAAAATAGTGTTATAGAAAAAGAATAATATGGGAAGATGTTTACAAAATATTAAATGAGTAAAGCAAACATAAATCAGTATTATAGTATGAATCTCTTTCCCTCTGTTTCTCGTACTAAAGTTGCCTCTAGATGGTAGGATTACAAATGTTTTCTAGTTTCTTCTTTGTGCTTTTCTGCATTTTCTTTTCTGTATTACCTGTTTTTAAAGAAAAATTAGAAAATCAAACTCATTTTTGCAAAATACAGACTAAACAGAGATATAACAAATTACATAGTTAAATTTTATCTTATGTCATGTCGAGATCACTTATGTTAACCTATAGATGATTTCTGATCATAGCTCAATGAACTTGAGAAAAATTTTTAAACTGTCCCTACGATCTTTTATTACTGGACCAGAAAGATCCTCTGGAGAAGGGAAAGGCGACCCACTCCAGTATTCTGGCCTGGAGAATTCCATGGACTGTATAGTCCATGTGACTCACAAAGAGTTGGACATGACTGAGTGACTGTCACTTTCATACATATATATGTAAATTCTTAACGCCCTTTTCTTTGGGAATAATGTTAATTTACAGAAAAGTTGCAAAGGTAGTACAGAAGTGCCCCTTCAGACTTTATTTGGATTTCGCCAGTTTTCCCATTAACAGTCTCATTCTGTGCCAGGGTACAGTCCCTAGGTACCACATCGCCTTGATCTGTCCCTGTCTTTTCAGGCTTCCCTGGTCTGTGACAGTTTCTTGGACGTTCCTGGTTTTTCAGGTACCTGTATGAATTTTGTAATCACGAAAAGAAAGGGATGACGCCGAAGCAGAAGAAAAGCAGCTGATGATGATGGCGATGGTGAAGAGTTCTGTCGGAACGCCTTCGTTTTTATCTCGGTGGGAGGCAAAGGATCTTCTTTTCCTTTCTCTGTTCACCGAAACGAAACGGGGAAAGCAGTTGCTGCCTGGCATCTGTGGGATCCACAGAGGCTGGGCGCCTTAATCCCTCCCTGCCCTCTGCCCTCTCGGTTCCTGCGCCTGCTACCGTTCCCCCCCGCCCCCGCCCCCACCCCGATGCGGGGGGCCGTTGGCTGCAGGGCGAGCCCGGGGCCGCGGGTCCCCTCGCCAGTTGGGTGAGCGCGCGGGCGGCACCCGGACCAACTGTTCCGCAACAACCGACTCGGCCGCCCCGCCCCGCCCCTGCCCCAGGTCTTATAAGGCTGTCCTGCCTTCAAGCCACCGAACTGCCCGCTGCCAGCCCCGGCCAGGCGCCCCCTGCAGCATGATCTGGAACACCAATCTCCGCTGGCGGCTGCCGATCGTCTGCCTGCTCCTGGAGGTGGTCCTGATAGCCCTCTTCGGCGTGTTCGTGCGCTACAAAATGGATGCCGATCCCCACTGGTTGGAGGAGAAGGTGATCAAGAACTTGTCCACTGACTTGGAAAACGAATTCTACTATCGCTACCCGAGTAAGTCCCGCCACCTTGCAGGTCCACTTTGCGGGTCCCCTCCCCCCAGGCGGAGGGTCCTGCCTGGCCTCCGGCCGGAGCTGCAGGAGGAAATGCCGCCCCCAGCCCCCTGCCCCGCTCCTCTTAGCCTCCCCACTATGGAGACTTCCCAGTGTCTGGAGGTTAAGCTCCAGAAATGGCCAGGCGTGCCCAGATTCCTTTCAATTCATGAAAACTCACGAAGAGAGCTCCCTCCAGGTGTCCTCAGATACCTCCAATCTCCCTTCAGAGAGCCCTTCTTGATGTCTTCAGGAGACCCCAGCCAATGGGTGACCTTAGCTCTCCTGTCCAGCTGTGCCCAAACTCTCCACCTTAACAGAGTAGTTCCAACGTCAAGGGCTGCAGGGGTGGCTCATTGGCCTACCAGCCCTGCTGGCGTGGAGGACCACAGCACAACCATGTTTTGGCTTGGAGAGGGAGAGAAACGCCCCTGAATTCTCTGGCATCCGAGGTGCCGTGATTCACAGCATGTCCATAGAGTCACCACACCTCACCTGTATCACGGCTCTGCCCTCAGCCAGGTGGGTAACCTGTAGGCAAATGTCAACAATACACAGACTCGATTTCCTCATCTGTCCAATGGGGATAATAATGGGACCTATCCTACAGGAGAGGGGTGAGGCTGGCATGAGACACGGCACATAAAGTTCTGGCACTGTGCTGGGCATGGAGTCCTCACTTCATAATGAACCAATTACTAGATGAGTACGAAAGGCAGAGGCCCTAGGACTCAGCAGTTAGAAGAACTAGGGCAAGGTTACTTGGGTTGGCCCAACCTCTAGACTCCCAGCCCAGGACTCTTCATGCCCTTGTGCTTTCTAGCTTTCCACACCATCTGCCAACAGCCAATGACAGCCTCTTTCTAACTGTTGGTACTCACATAGTCATGGACTGTTAGTTTCAGAAGGGACCCTAACGTTCATCTCCGACAGTCACCTATGCAAACTGATCTTCCCTCCACGACTTGTTGTTCAGTTGCTCAGTCGTGTCTGACTCTTTGCAACCCCATGGGCTGCAGCACGCCAGGCTTCCCTGTCCTTCACCATCTCCTAGAGTCTGCTCAAACTCATGTCCATTGAGTCGGTGATGCCATCCAACCATCTCATCCCCTGTCACCCCCTTCTCCTCCTGCCATCCATCTTTCTCAGCATCAGGGTCTTTTCCAATACCTTGGCTTTTAGCATCAGGGGACCAAAGTATTGGAGCTTCAGCTCCAGCATTAGTCCTTCCAGTGAATATTCAGGATTGATTTCCTTTATTTAGGATTGATTAGTTTGATCTCCTTGCTGTCCAAGGGACTCTCAAGAGTCTCCTCCAGCACCACAGTTTGAAAGCATCAATTCTTTGGCACTCAGCCTTCTTTATGGTCCAACTCTCATATCTGTACCTGACTGTTGGCAATGTTATGACTCCCATTTCACAGACCAGGAAACTGAGGCCAGAGAGGGGACATGTCTTGCAAAAGTCACTCATCTAGAAACCTACTGAGCCAGCGTAGGAGCTCCAGGGACCTGAACCCACCCTCTTGGACTGCTCTCCTCCCTTTCATCTCACCTTTCCCCTCTTCTCCTTCCCTACTGGTGGCTGTGACTAGGAGTTGGAACGTAGGTGTGGCCCCAAGCTTGGGTTCCCGGGCCTCAAGGCAGTTCCCAGGGGGATGGAGTGAGGGCAGTCCCTTTAGGTACTTTCTGGGTTCTTGGTTCCATGCTGTCAACACCTGTGCAGGCTTCATTCCTGCCCAGAGGATTAGAGGAGTCCTTTGGGCATCTCAGTTTTCAGAGAAGTCTAGCTCCAGCTGGCTCAAGCTGGGGCCCAGGGGTGCCTGAATACGGCTGCCGGGGCATGGGCCCCTTGGTAAATAGCAGGCACAGAACCAGCTGGGGACCCGTCCTGGCAGTGCCCTGAAAGCCCAAGCTGCTGAACACGAGCTTCCTCCTGGGCTGATTCTCCGGGCAGTGTCTGGGGAGGTTGGCCTGAGGAGAAGCCATCAGAGCCTGGGCTCTCGAAGCTTCCCGGGAAAACAGAGGGAGAAAGGAAATGACCTAAGGCTGAGGATGCCACAGTTTCAAACACCTGAAGGTCTGGTTCATAAAACTGAGGCGGCAAGTTTCACCCTGTGCTCCTGGGAACTAAACCTCAGATTTGTGCATTCCTCAAGCAGAGGGCAGTGTAACCTGGCAGTTGACTTTGGAATTAAACAGATATGGGCCCATCACTTGAAATGGAGTAAAGTGAAAGTGTTAGTCACTCAATTGTGTCTGACTCTTTGTGATCGATGGACTGTGGCCCGCCAGGCTCCTCTGCCCATGGGATTCTCCAGGCGAGAATACTGGAGTGGGTTGCCATTTCCTTTTCCACGGGATCTTCTCAACCCAGGGATTGAATCCAGGTCTCCTGCATTGCAGGCAGCTTCTTTACCATCTGAGCCACCAGGGAAACCCAAAATAGAGTAAGCCACCTCTCTAATCACACTGAGTCTCAGTATGCTCTTCTATGAAGTGGGAATGTTATTTAATGCACAGGAACTCTTGCAAGATTGAAGATAATGGGTAGCCAGGAGGGCATGTCTCATGACATGAAACCAGAGGACAGTAAGCTGGTATCAAGTTTCCTCAGAAGGGACTGGTGCTGTTGCTGAAGGTGTTTAAGTGCAGGCTTAGCATCCATTTAGTGATGTGTCTTCCCTGATAGCTCAGTTGCTAGAACTACCTTATGACCCAGCAATCCCACTGCTGGGTATACACACCGAGGAAACCAGAATTGAAAGAGACACATGTACCCCAATGTTCATTGCAGCACTGTTTATAATAGCCAGGACATGGAAGCAACCTAGATGTCCATCAGCAGATGAATGGATAAGAAAGCTGTGGTACATGTACACAATGGAGTATTACTCAGCCATTAAAAAGAATTCATTTGAATCAGTTCTGATGAGATGGATGAAACTGGAGCCGATTATACAGAGTGAAGTAAGCCAGAAAGAAAAACACCAATACAGTATACTAACACATATATATGGAATTTAGAAAGATGGCAATGACGACCCTGTATGCAAGACAGGAAAAAAGACACAGCTGTGTATAACGGACTTTTGGACTCAGAGAGAGAGGGAGAGGGCAGGATGATTTGGGAGAATGGCATTCTATCATGTATACTATCATGTAAGAATTGAATCGCCAGTCTATGTCTGACGCAGGATACAGCATGCTTGGGGCTGGTGCATGGGGATCACCCACAGAGATGTTATGGGGAGGGAGGTGGGAGGGGGTTTCATGTTTGGGAACACATGTAAGAATTAAAGATTTTAAAATTTAATAAAAAAATAAAAAATAAATAAATAAATAAAAAAAATAAAGAATCCACCTGCAATGCGGGAGACCTGGGTTCGATCCCTGGGTTGGGAAGATCCTCTGGAGAAGGGAAAGGCTACCCACTCCAGTATTCTGGCCTGGAGAATTCCATGGATGAGTCCATGGGGTAGCAAACAGTCAGACACAACTGAGCGACTTTCACTTCACGTCACTTTAGTGATGTGGCCAAGGAATATCTCTGAACATGAGTGTGAACTACTATAGCATTTAAATGCCTTTGTGCCGTCCCCACTTGTTGTTCAGTCACTAAGTCACGTCCAACTCTTTTGCAACCCCATGGACTGTAGCCTACCAGGCTCTTCTGTTCATGGGATTCTCCAGGCAAGACTACTGGAGTGGGTTGCCATTCCCTTCTCCAGAGGATCTTCCTAACCCAGGGGTCAAACCCGTGTCTCCCACGTTGGCAGGCAGATTCTTTACCTGCTACCAGAGAAACCTTCTTCCCACTCACAAGCACTTTTTGCTTGCTCTGTCAGACAAGGAGTGTATTTGTTTCTATTTTATGTTGCTAGAGATGGAGCTTAGAGATTTTCCCAGCTGGTCAGTGGCATAGGCAGGGGTGAGGCCAAGCCCTCACACTGCACAAAACCTGCTTCCCCCAGTCTCTGTGGCATTGCCACTCCCTCAACCACCTCCCCAGGAGGTTTTGCAGTGATTGGATGGTTCTGTGTCCAGCTCCAAGTTGTGGGAGAGGTGGACACAGAGCCTTGGGGAATTGAGGGACTGGCCAGTGGATTTGAAAGGTAACAGTTTAGGCTGGGCTGTAGAGCATGGGAAGAGCCTGTCCCCAGACTGCTGCAGGGCTGAAGAAGCGTTGGAGAGAGAGCTGATGTTGCCCACCAGCATGGGAAACTTGATCCTCAGAGTTCAGAAAATTTCAGAACTTGGCCTTCTTCAGACCTTCCCAAGAGAGTGAGCCAGGAAGGGGTCGCAGAACAGCTGTGTACTGGCGCCCCCTGGTGGCGGCTCTCAGAACTGGCCTCCAGGAGCCATGCTTGCCCCTCGGGGACCTCCCATGGGGGAGGGACTCTGTCTGGCTGCTTGAGTCACTCACTATAGGCTGGGGAAAGTAGGGGAAGAGAGGCATTGTCTTACCAACTTCCGCTGACCCCTCAGCAAGTCGCCAGCCCAATGCAAAGCACCTGGTCAGTCTTGAAAGAGAAAACGAGAAGTAGTAATTAATATAATTAAGCAGTTGCTGAGGAGGAGAAGGGAACAACAGGATGAGATGGTTGGATGGCATCACCGACTCGATGGACATGAGTTTGAGCAAGCTCCAGGAGATGGTGAAGGACAGGGAAGCCAGGTGTGCCGCAGTCCAGAGGGTCGCAAAGAGCCAGACACAAGCGACTGAGTGACTGAACAACAGCAAGGAATTGCTGACGAATCATGTTTATACCCAGGGCTTTGATTGGGTGACATTAAATGTGTATCAGACACCTCTGAGTTCTGTTACTATTCCTCATTTTACAGAAAAAGAAACTTGAGGTCAAAGAGGTTATGTCCTTGCTAAAGGTCATACAATCTGGACCTTCAGACCATTTAAATATATATATATATTTATTATTTATTTATTTATTTGGCTGCCCCAGATCCTAGTTGTGGCATGTGGGATCTAGTTCCCTGACCAGGGGTCGAATCCAGTACCCCTGCATTGAGAACGAAGAGTCTTAGCCCCTGGACCATCAGGGAAGTTCTGGATCATTATTATTAAAAGCATTTTCAGTAGCATCGAACTCATTTGGCAGTCAATCCTAAAGGAAATCAACTGTGAATCTTCATTGGAAGGACTGATGCTGAAGCTGAAGTTCCAATACTTTGGCTTCCTAATGCTAAGAGTCAGGTCATTGGAAAAGACCCTGATGCTGGGAATGATTGAGGGCAGGAGGAGAAGGGGGCAACAGAGGATGAGATGGTTTGATGGTATCACCAACTCAATGGACATGAGTGTGAGCAAACTCTTGGAGACAGTGAAGGACAGGGAAGCCTGGTGTGCTGCAGTCCATGGGGTTGCAAAGAATCAGACACGACTTAGTGACTGAAAAACATTCGTATTCCAGTAAGGACCAGTTTAGGAGATAGAAGGGAGTAAGAGAGCAAATAAGGAAGGTGCGGAAAGAGAGCAAAGCTGGAGTCTGTGCGCCTGAGGTTGGGGGACAAGAAACAGACATTCACAGAAGGGTTAGAGACAGAGGTCAGGACAGCCGGGGAGTCACAGAGAAGGACAGAGAAGGACAGAGAACTGGCGAGGTGGGGACCGGCAGGGAGAAGCCCTGAAAAGCTGTGCGCTCTCTGCTCTTTCGTCCCAGGCCACAGGGAGAACTGAAGGCAGCCCCCAGGAAGGCCGCCTCCAGTCTCTTGAGCCCGAGCCTCTGCCCCTGCCCACCTGCTTCCCCCACCTCCAAAGAGCTTCTAGCTATGGAAGTCTGCGATGCTACCTTTTCCCAGGGGTTCCCCTCACCTCCCTGCCAGCACCGTCCCTGTCTAATCTGCTCAATTCCGCCGGCCAGTCCTCGGCTCCTGTCTCCGGCTCATCGTTCCAACTCCCAGCTCTGTGTGCAGGTCTGTTGGACCTCAGAGTCCAGCTCCAACCCCAATGGCCAGGCTCCATTGCGCCCACACTACCCCGCCTGACGCTTACCGACACCACCCACCCCCGGGGTCACGGGGTCATCTCAAACTCCCTTGATCAGCCCTAGACCCAGCACCTCCCTCCCTCCCCAGCAACCTCTTCCTCCTTGCCTGCATTTGCTTTCCTGTAACTGTGGTCTGAAGGTGTCTCCTCCCTCTCTCCCCAGTCTGTCACCCATCAGCTTCTTCCCAAGAGTCACCATGACACCGTGGATGGTGCTTCACATATGTTAGCTCAATTTCCTCCACAACAGAAGCACGATGAACCATGAAACACGATAACGACATAAAATCAGTCTCACACACTGGAGGGGAAGGACAGCCTGAGCATTGCTGCCCGCCCGCACTGTGGCTCGCTGGGCTGCTGTGGACATCAGGGCTTATCTACCCAGTGGGTAGGAGACATCAGACAGGAGAGGGTCTGCGGTCTCCCCTGATGGTGAAGTGCCACCCGGGGCCCTTGGCTGCTGCTCAGCTGACATATCTGGGCACTCCTGAGATCACAGCAGTAATTATCCATTCATCCCTTCAGGGATATTTATGGAGCATCCACCCCGGGGAATGCCTATAGGCAGTGGAGAATACCAGTGTGAACAAAACAGGCTTGGCCTGGACTCCTGGGGCTTCCCTGGTGGGTGAGCGGTAAAGAATCCGCCTGCAGTACAGGAGATGCAGGTTCGGTCCCTGGGTTGGGAACATCCCCTGGAGAAGGAAATGGCAACCCACTCCAGTATTCTTGCCTGGGAAATCCCATGGACAGGGGAACCTGGCGGGCTACAGTCCATGGGATCGCAGAGAGTCGGACATGACTTAGCAAATAAACCACCACCACCATTTGACTCCTTGGAGCTTTAAAGTCTAGTGGGCCAGACAAACAAACCTAACTACCTAACTACAAATTGTTGTAAGAACTAGAAACGAAAGAAGAAGGTGTCATGAGGGAGTGAACCAAGTTGAAACTCAGGGGTCTGGAAGGCCTCTGTGATGAGGTGACTTTTTGCTGAGATCCACAAGAGGAAATAGAGAAGGAAATGGTAACCCACTCCGGTATTCTTGCCTGGAGAATCCCATGGACAGAAGAAAAGAGTCAGGCATGACTGAGCGACTAAACAAGAAAAGAAGTTGCTGGCCATTCTGCGGGAACAGCGTCCTATGTGGAGGGACCACCACAGGCAAAGATCCAGAGACTGAGCCCAGGGAGGCCAGTGCGGCTGGGGCACCAGAGGGAAGGGAGGACCAAGGAAAGGAAGAAGGAGACTGGCGGGTGGGCCAGGCCAGGCTTGGTGAGCCCTGCAGTTCTCTTTTATTCAAAAATTTTTACTTGGGGAAATAATTTCAAATTTACAAAGAGCTGCTAAAACAAAAATAGTACAAAGAACACTATATACTCTTTTTAACTCCCATTAAGCATCTCTCTCTTTTCCCACATAAAAGCAAATACATACATACAGTTCCTTTTCCTCTGAACTGAGAGCCCGTTATACATATTGCGGTCTGGCCGCCTTAATTACTCCACTGTTTCCTAAGAATAGAGGCATTCTCTTCCACCACCACAGTAATCAACTTCATGAATTTACACTGTACGCCACTTTAATATACTGTCCCTATACAATTTTGTCAGTGGACCCAATACAAACCTTTGCAGCATTCCCCTGCACCCACACCCACTCCCTACCCCAGCCAAATGCAGGATCCAGTCTAGGGTCAAGTATTGGATTTATTTGATGTGTCTCTTTAGCCTCTTAAACCTAGAACATTCCTGTGTAGGTACAGCACCTAGCATGTGTCTGTCCTATAACAGACGTTCACAAGGGCAGCCTTTCTTTATCTTTTAAGACACTGATATTTTTCAAGAGTCCAGCTTCAACCCCTTTCTAATAGCGTGTTCCTTTGTTTGTTTGGTGTTTCCTCGTGATTAGATTGGGACTGTGCCTTCTCAGCCAGAGCACTACATAGGTGATGTGTCCTTTTCAGAATATCTTCCTGAAGGTGCACAAGGGCCGGGTGTCCCACACAGGTGGTGTTAATTGTGATCACACCATCAAGATGTTGCCCAATTTCTCCACTGTATGGTTACCGGATGTTTTTTCACTCTCCTTTACAACTCATAAGCAATCTGTGGGGAGACTCCTTTAAGACAACGCAAATACCTTGATCTTCCTCAAAGTTTGTCCCTGGATTTTAACATCCAGTGATGAAATCTTCATTATGAAAATTATGATTTTCCAACTTCAGTGCTCATTCCACATTTAACTGTTGGGCTGTCAGCGTCCTGTTGTAAGCAAGAATCCTCTCTGGTCTCTCTCTCTTTCTCTCTCTTTTTTTTTTTTAAAGTTCCTGCTTTTTATGATTTTCATTTGTTATGGTACCTAATTATTTTGGCCAGTCAAGGGACTCCTAGGCCAAATGAGACTAGCTTCTCCACGGCAGAAGAATGGGGTTGCGCAGGTAAGGCCCTTGGTGAGGGCAGTGAAAGGGGGCTGTCATCTCCCAACAGGGCATTCCTTGGCCTTAAAACCCAGTGGTCTAAGTGATCTAAAGTGGGGGTCTCACCTCCATCCCCCCAGCCCAGTCCGCCCCAGAGGCTTTTTTTCTTCCAATTGAAGTACAGTTGATATACAATGTTGTTAGTTTGTGGTATATAGCTGTGATTCAGTTATACATATATATAAATACATTGTTTTCATATTCTTCTCCACGAGGGTTCATTGTAGGATATTGACTCCAGTTCCTTTTGCTATACAGTAGGACCTCGTTGTTTATCTGTTGTATACATGGCAGTTTGTATCTTAGAATGTGATGGGGTAGTAGTGGCTCTTCTACCCACAGCAGAGTCATAATTACTGCAAGAGCCTCAGGATCCAGATGTAGGGGTGGCGGGATGGAGGTTGGAGGGTGGCCCAGGTCGGGCCAGTGGCGGAACAGACACAGGCTCAGCCGCGGACCGCACTGGCCCAGACGCAGGGCTGCAGCGGGGAGCTTCGCTCGGCCACCGGGTCTCTGGGCTGTGTTCTCCCCACAGGCTTCCAGGACGTGCACGTGATGATCTTCGTGGGCTTCGGGTTCCTCATGACCTTCCTGCACCGCTACGGCTACAGCTCCGTGGGCTTCAACTTTCTGCTGGCGGCCTTCGGCATCCAGTGGGCGCTGCTCATGCAGGGCTGGCTTCAATCCTTTGACGGACGCTACATTCTGGTGAACCTAGAGAAGTGAGCGTGGCTCGGGCCGGGGGCGGGGAGCAGTGGGCGGGGCCCGTGCGGGAGGCGGGGCCCGTGCGGGAGGCGGGGCCCGTGCGGGAGGCGGGGCCCGTGCGGGAGGCGGGGTCCGGGGGCGTGGCCCAGAGTCTTTGGACTGTGAGCAGGGTCTTCGTCATTCAGCCAGGGTACCCAGGGGCCCTGCAACATACACCCCGCCACCCTCAACACACACACACACTCATTCACTCACTCACTCACTTCCTGATCAGTGAGTCTCCAGGGTGGGAGTTCTCATGGTAACCAAGTGCTATTGGAGGGTTTCCTTCCTCCTAAGACAGGCTGCAGGGATGCAAGGCCTTTCCCCAGGGTCCAAGTCCAGACTCTGCTCTGACATCTCAGGGCAAACAGAAAAATTTGCCCTGGGAGACCTCAGGCCATAGGACCCATGGAGGGGAGGGAGCGGGTGGCAGGTGAGCGGAAGGAGTGTGGGACTGCCTGAAGCAGCCTCCTTAGGTTCACTGTAGAGGGAATATTGAATGGGGAATCCAGTTGCCTGTGTCCTCACCCATGGAACAGAGCAAAGAGCTGTGAGGCCTGTGCGGAGTCCTAGGGCCGAAGTCCCTCCTGCCTCAGCCTCCGAGGGGGCCCCTGATCCCTATCTCTTCTCACCTCCATCCTCATCACTTGTCTGTGACAATCTTTTGGTCTGACAAGTACTACATTCCCTTCTATCAGGGAGCTCAGCCCCTCCCTCTGTCTGAAGAGGCCTCCTAGGAGCCTTAGCATGCTTCTTCCCTCAACACCTCCACCAGGTTATACAGTAAATTTGCCAACTTGCCAAAAACCAGCTTGCCAAGCAGTCATCTCACTGAATGACTCATTTATCAAACTCTCCAGCCAGGGAAACTTAAGAAACTGACCACAGTTTCCGTTGCATGGTACAAAATCAACAGCCTTTGGGAGATTTTCCCCCTCCCTTCCCTTTTTAGTCAAAGTTTGGTTTATTGAAGGCTCTTCTTTAAATCCAGTTAGATTGTCTTCAATTTCTGTAGACATATGACATTTGGCTAAAGAAAAGTACATTTCATAACTTGAGAAAGTTGCCGTTGGTGTATAAAAACAAGCATTCATTAACATGCTTGGAAAACCAAATCCACAGAAAGGGTTTAGAGGCAAATTGGTACAAAACCACATTCTTTTAAACATCTGTTTTTAATTGGAGAATAATTTCTTTACAATATTGTGTTGGTGTCTACTGCACATCACGTAAATCAGCCATAGGTATACTTATGCCCCTTCCCTCTTGAACCTCCCTCCCCAAAACTACATTTAAAGTACAAATCCCTGTTGTCACATACAAGGCACCAATCAGATATCACAGGCTAGGGGCCTGAAATTTAAACAGATGCCAAATATTTGCAAAATATTAATTCATTCGAGCCAATTAATGAATCCATGAATTAAGAGAAACAGGAAAAATAGTCGACTAGGTGGAAAATGTTTCGGAACCAAGAAACTGGTCTTTTTGTATATAAATCTATGACATACATGCATATCACTCTACTGTATAAGATACACAAGAAATTCTCATTCCCAAAGCCATAGACCCAAAGTATAAAAGTGCCTGTGATATATTTAATTGGCCACCACACCAAAATAGCTATGGCTAAATGCAAAACAGAAGTATGGAGCTTTTTTAAATGTTCAAAGGAAATTATTGTAAACTTTTGTGGGTTAAATTTTTTGAACCAGTTATTTAACAAGTTAGTCACTTGACAACTTGAGTTTTGGCAACTTGGTTTTAGGGGAAACGATTTTCAGCAACTTAGCTGGAGCCGATTTCTGGTGCCCAGGGCTGAGATGAACATGTGGCCCCCTAGACCTCACCTGAGGATCCTTCTCCTAGTTTCTGTCCTGCCCCTGCTGAAGAGTCCCAGATCCCACCTGTCCCTCCAGGGTTGTTCCCCAGACTCGAGGAGGACCTGTGTGCTCCTCGGCCTCCATTCTCAGGCCTTGCCTGAGATGTGACATCCGGATATCCATTTCCCAGGGGCCGAGGGCCCAGGCGTGGGCTTCTGTGCGCTCCCTCTCACTCCTTCCTAGGGGGTGATCGCTGCCAGGTGGTCTTCCGGCTGAGTTATGGTAATTTGGGCAAATAACTCTGCCTCTCTAAGTCTCCATTTCTCATCTTTATGACGTGGCTAATAATGGTACCTGTTCCATGAGTCCAGGTGTGATACAGGAGGGCCTGTGCTGCACTGAACAAGCATTGAAGTGCCTGGCACTTAGCACCTGTCATCATGTATTCAGCCAGGCCCAGGGGATGCAGCAATGAACAAGGCTTATAGTGAAGAGACATTCCAGTGGACATCCTTTGTCTGGGGAGGGACCCTGCGGAGACAGTGCCCTGCCCCCACTCCACACACTGTCCCTCCATCGGCTGGCTTCTTAATTCTCACTTCCTGATTCACACACACACACACTCACACACATACACACACACACACACACACACACACACACACGAGTATGGGGGAGGGGGCTCCTGTGGCTGTGACTGCCTTAAGGAAGCAGTAGCCGCTGCTGTCTTTATGAGGACCCTGGTTGACAATGCTCATGACTTGGAGGCCACACTGAGAGTCTGCCTTGGACTCCAGGATACCTTTGCTGCTGGCAGGGCCCAAGGAGACCTGCGTTAGGCACAGCGGGCACATGGATGGAATCCAGATCCCCTCTCAGCACATGGCATGCCTCTGCTATCTGGCTGGGTTTTCAGGGTCCAGACTTAAGGAGGGCCTGCAAGCTCCTTGGCCTGCATTCTCTCTGTTGGCCTTCCTGTCCCCTCTCTCCACCCAGCCCCCAGCTCCCTACTGCCTGCAGGAAGGTCCTTCTTTCTTCCCTGGACATAGATCCTCTCTCCCAGGTAAGGTGAAGAGGAGGTCATGATGACTCAAACCCAAGCAAGGCCCTGGTAGCCAGCAGGAGAAGTGTGTGTAGAGATAAGGATTTGGAGGCAGAGACCACATCTGGTTAGAGGTATTGGGGAAGGCTTCCTGAAGAGGTGGTGGGTGAGAAGAGGTTTTGGAAGGGCAGGTAGAAAATGAAAGGTAGGACAAGGTCCCAAATACGGACCGGATGATATTCAACAACAGCAGCCAGATCACTTGAGGGTGGGGCCTGAGATAGGCCCTCAAAGGAAGGGTGTGGTGGCATCTAGTATGTGCCACTGCTGTGCTGGATACTTCACAGGCTATTTCTTTGCATTCTTAGAGTAGCTCTAAGATGCTATGTGCCCATTACCACAGATGGTGAAACTGAGGCTCAGCAAAGTTAGACCACAAGCCCAAACCCACAGGTGACCACAGTTCAGATTCAACCCCAGAGCTTGAGTGCCACTTCTTGCTGTGGCCTCAGCCCCTCCCCTGTCCTGTCTCCCCACAGCCTCATCAATGCGGACTTCTGCGTGGGCTCTGTCTGTGTGGCCTTTGGGGCAGTTCTGGGCAAAGTCAGCCCTGTCCAGCTCCTCGTCATGACTCTCTTCCAAGTGACCCTCTTCTCAATAAATGAGTACATTCTCCTCAACCTGTTAGAGGTGAGCAGAGCTCAGAACAGGGATGGCGGTGGAAGGGACACTTGGGGGGACAGGAAGGTGACAGAGAAAGAAAGAACTGGGGAGACAAGCCAGCTGGATTCAATTCAAGTTTGACCAGTCACTTAATCTTCTGAGTCTGTTTCCCCAGCTGTAAAGCAGGAGAATGACATATATTGAGCATCCACCTGGTACATCAGTCCAGCAACCAGACAGAGTAGAGGTTCCTCGCATGTTGGTTTTCTTCCTCCTTTCTCCGTCTGGCACATCAGAGGGAACGAATGGGATGTTCCTGCACATCTTCTTGCACACACACATTCCCAGAATGCTCTGCCAAGAAAATGACCCAGTATACTGAGGGGGCACCTCTGTAAGGAAGGTTCCCAGGGGAGTGGCCAAAGCAGACATGTACAGTTGCACACGTTACACACTGCAAAACTCTGGGGGTGCCATTCACATGGACCTCTATGGCAGGAATGATGCCCCCTGAGGTTGACTAATTCACTGGCCAAGGTAAAGAGCATCTTAGGCCTCTGACTCTTGTTTAGACACCTCTTTGGCATATTTGCAGGAGTAGGAATTATTCAGGAACCCCATCCCTTTCTCATTCTCCAACTTCTCTATATTTGGACTCTGCCTAGAAACCCTCACAGGTTGTTGTTTTTTTTAACACAGAATTTCTCATAAGCAGGGTGATCAGGACTTGCACAGTGGTTCCTCAGTATCATCTGGAATTCAGTCTTTTTTGTTTAACTATTTTGAGCACATGATTTCCATTCTTATTTTTTTCTGTGCTGTGCCAAATGCAGGATCTTAGTTCCCCAACTAGGGATTGAACCCACGCCCTTGCAGTGGAAGCACAGTGTTAGTGTGAATCTTGGGACTGTCAGGGAAGTCTCACCCCCAGGGGTTTTGCTTTCAGACCACCCTACATTCGGTCACTCATTTTGTCATTGTTTCCAGATACCACACTATCATATTCCTTCTTCCTGACTCATCTCCCTGTCATCATCCTTTTTTTTTTTTTTTTTGGCCATTCCAGGTGGCATGTGGGACCTTAGTTCCCTTACCAGGGATGGAACCTGTGCCCCCTGCAGTGGAAGCACAGAGTCCTAACCGCTGGACCAGCAGGGAAGTCCCTCCCTGTCCTCATCCTTGCCCGACCCACCACCTCAAGCTAGCTAATCTCCACCAGCAGCTGTGGGGACCTGTTAATAATGCATATAAGACCGTTCCTCTGATTAAAACCCTGTTTGTTTGTTTGTTTTTAATTTCACTTCAAATCAAATCTAAACTTGTTTTAAGGCCCTACATGTTCTGGCCTCAGCCTTTTCTCTAAGCTTATCATCCACTCTCTCCCCATCTTTCTGTGATTTGACCGTATCCTGTGGTCTGCTTTTCAAATACCCAAGCTTGGTTCCACCTCAGGGCCTTTGCACTTACTGCTCCCTTTGCCTGGAGTGCTCATCTTCCTGCTCCTTTTCATTACTGAGGTCTCAGCTGCAGTCTCACCTCTTCAGAGAGGCCCGCCCAGGTTCTCCTACCAGTGTTGCCCTCTCCCTTACTTCCTCCTAGTCACTACCCTTGACTAATTTTCTTCAGAGCATTTATC
This sequence comes from Capricornis sumatraensis, assembly GCF_032405125.1. Taxonomy (NCBI): domain Eukaryota; kingdom Metazoa; phylum Chordata; class Mammalia; order Artiodactyla; family Bovidae; genus Capricornis; species Capricornis sumatraensis. Next base: position 26,617,881 of record NC_091087.1, on the reverse strand, counting down.
CTTAAGGGAAAATAAGGGTGAAACCTTATCTGTTTGGAGACTATCTCTATTCCTGGCACCTGGCCCAATGCCTAATAAATTATTGAGAAGTATTTGTCAAGGGAATAAGTTTGGGATTTACATGTCAGGCAGTGCTCCAGGCAGTGCGATACAGGAGTGAGCAGGACTCTTTGTTTCAATCCCAAGGAACTCACAACCTAGTGAGGGGGCCAGGAAGCAAATAGACAGTGACCAGACAGTGAGACAAGAATGGAGTTCCAGGGCTAGGTGCCCTGAGGGAAGGGGAGGAGGACCTGAGCCAGCATATGGCAGGCCAGGGAGGCTTCCTGGAGGAAGAGTTGTTAAAGCCAGAAGTCAAGTAGATAATCAGGCAAAGGAATGAGCAAAGGTATTTGAGGCAGAGGGAATGGGGGTGGGGTGCTAGGGAGGGGAGGAAGGAGCATGGATCATCAAGACTTTCACAGACTGTGTTAAAGAGTCTCAACTTTATCATGAGGGCAATAGGGAGCTATGGAAAGTTCCAGGCAGGAGAGGGGCATGGTCAAATACATGCTATGGAAGTGTCACTTTGGCTGTGGTGAAGAGAACGGTTGGAGGCAGAGAGTCAAGAGGCTGTGTTAGTCACCCTGGTGAGAAGTAATGGGACTGGCTCTGGCCTAGGACAAAGAGAAGAAAGTGGATCATAAGCGCTTTATAAAAAAGGTGACTAAACCAGCCTTGGAGACTGGTTGGGGTGGGTAGAGAGAAAGAAGCTAGGCTAGGTGAGGGGGTACACAGGGCAGTCAATAGATGAGATCTGAAATTAGCTGAGAAGTAGTACCTTGGGTGTGAGTTTAGAGGCAGAGAAGGCTTCTTTGACCCTCAAAACCCCTCTCTGATCTGCTGCAGAAATTCCCTCAAATGCATGACAGTGTTTGAGTCTTTCCTGCAGCCAAGTTGAAACACAGTAATCACCACTGACAATTAAGGAGCACTTGCCCTTGCCTGGGCCCTGCTCTGAATGCTTCATGTGGGTTATTTCATTCAGTCCTTCTTTCTGAGCCAGGCACAGTTATTACTCCCATTACATTACATTACATTACAGATGAGAAAACTGAGACTCAAAGAGGGTAGGGGGCTTCCCCAAGGTCACACAGCTAGTAGAGGCACCCACCAGGCTGGGAGTCAGGAAAGAGGTATGTCAACAATTCAACAACTAGCCCTGTGACATTGGATGACACACTTACCTCTCTGGTTGGGTTTCCCATCTAAAGGGAAGAAGCAGGTCTATGATTTCTTTTTTGTTGTTAATTTATTTTGGCTGTACTGGGCTGTCACTGCTGTGCAGGCTTTTCTTTAGTTGCAGAGAGCGGGGGCTACTCTTTGTTGCAATGTATGAGCTTCTCATTGTGGTGGCTTCTCTTGTGTAGCACGGGCCCTAGAGCACAGACTCAATAGCTGTGGTGCATGGGCTTAGTTTCCCCGTGGCATATGGGATCTTCCCGGACCAGGAATTGAACCCATTTCTCCTGTACTGGCAGGCAGATTCTTAACCACCAGGGAAGTTCCCCACTTTAATTTTCACTGAAGTATAGTTGAGGAGGGGATCCCCACTTCCTCCCCTTCCCAGTTGATGGGTCTGTTAGGGCCCTGGGCTTCCTTCTGTAGCCTGTACCTCCTTGGAGACAGCTGCACCTCTGTCTGTGTGTGGGGAGGTGGGGGTGGGAGAGTGTCAGAGGAGGGAGGCAGAGGAGGGTCAGACCCTGACAGTACCCTTGTACCCGTCCACCAGGTGAAGGATTCGGGGGGCTCCATGACCATCCATGCATTTGGAGCCTACTTTGGGCTCACAGTGGCCTGGATTCTCTACCGCCCTAACCTACACCACAGCAAGGAGAGGCAGAGTTCTACGTACCACTCGGACCTCTTTGCCATGATCGGTGAGAGCTTCCATAGTGACTGAGGGGGCCCCCATGATGACCAAGGGCTGCCGTGCTACCGTGGTGGGTGAGGGTCACCACGAGCATTTCAGGCTGCAGTGATCATACCTCATCCCCACATGGTCTGGTGGGTGGCTGCCAGTTCCCTTCGGAGAACGGGCAGGGAGAGGTTGCCTATAGATATTTCAAGGATCCCAGTTACTTGTCCCTTTTCCCCATGGGGCTGGAAGAAGTCGGTCACTAATCCTGCGTGTTCCCTCGAATGCCCCAGGGCAGACACAGTGATAACCAGGAAATGCTTCCATCCTTGATCTCAGCAAGGTGTATGTGCCTATTTCCTGTGTCCATTCATTCCAGAGAACACATACCAGCTACCTTCTCTGGTCTCTTAAAACCCAGCCCTGCCTTCAAGGAGCTCCTTGCAGGGTGGTAGAACAGATGGCCATACAACTTGATTATCTCCCTACAGTGGAGAAAAAGATTCTCCCTCAAGGTGCCTGGGAAGCAGGGTGGGAGGCATTTCACCAAGTTGTGGGGTCAGGGTAGATTTCCTGGGGTGGAGTGGAAGACTAAGACAGCATTAGGCAGTGAGTAACCCAGGGAGGGCCTTCCAAGATGAGCCCCCAGCACAAATAAAATTCCAGGGGAGGGAAATGGCTGGGGTGTGTGAGTCACTTGATATCTCTGGAGCTAAAGGACAGAATGTCTGTCCAAGCTCCGTCAGGCCCATCTAATACCCCTTCTCCCCGTTCCACCGGCCCTGTCTGGTCTGGCCAGGCACCCTCTTCCTGTGGATATACTGGCCCAGCTTCAACTCGGCTATATCCAATCACGGAGATGCTCAGCACCGAGCGGTCGTCAACACCTACTGCTCCTTAGCAGCCTGTGTGCTCACCTCAGTGGCGCTGTCCAGCGCCCTGCATAGAAAAGGCAAGCTGGACATGGTGAGTGGGGTGCTGGTGGGGGAATCTTGGGGGAAGCTGTGGCCACAACTGCCTGTGCCCAGTGGGCACTGATCACCACGCCCTGCCAACAACTCAGTGAAGCAGGCAGCATAAGGATTATTGCACTCATCTTGCAGATGAAGACACTGAGGCCCCGAGAGAAATGATTTGTCCAGATGACACAGCTGGCTTTAGGCAGAGCCCAGAACCAGATTCATGAAGGTTCCATCATGCCGGCTGCCCTGGATGAACTGCTCCTTCTCAGCCTCCTCTCCCCACAACCTGGGTGCTGTCATTAGTTCTGGACTGAGCAACCCAAAAAAAACCAGCTTCTGGCCCCCAGCCTTCCTCGATCCGCCCCTACCTGCGCCCTCCACACGCTCAAAACAGAACCCCTTCAAAACACTTGGGACGTCTGTGGGGCTGTGGTGTTGCCCAGTGCCCTTCATATCCCGCCACTGGGACGTGTGTTCCTGTCATTCCTGGGGGAGCAATGGGTGTTGGTAGATTTTTCTATAGAAAGAAGACCACCTCTCTCTCTGATATTCTTTTTATTTATTTTTGATTGCACTGGGTCTTCAATGCAGTGCTCAGGCTTAGTTACTCGGAGGCATGTGGGATCTTAGTTCTCCAGCCAGGGATCAAACCTGCATCCCCTGCATTGGAAGGTGGATTCTTAACCACTGGACCATTCGTGAAGTCCCACCACTTAATACTCTGACACTAGCTTTTAGACCCAGGCACCTATGTGCCAAGATGCTGCCAGGAGTGTGTGTTATTCCGGGACACAGCCTTGAGCCCCAGGATGCACTGGACAGTCACTGTACAGAGAGATGGGGACACAGGCCCCGGGGGGAGAGAATCAGACACACTCATGTGGGCACATGCAGGGAGGGACATGGAAGAGGACGAAGGTCGGGGGCTCTGGCTCCACACAGACCTGGATCAAGACACTTTTCTGCCCTTGGCTGGCCGTGTGGTCTTCGACAAGTCCATGAACCTCCCCCGTGCCTTAATTTCCTCACCTGCAAACATGAAAAGGTAACTGTACTCGCCTCCTGGGCTTGTTGTGGAGATGAAACATACTCCTCGCAAGCCAGCACCGTGGTCCATGGCACAGGTAGGTCCTCAGAGAGTCAGCCGGTGCTCCTGTAGGCGCGCAGATTCTGATGCCAGCACACGTGCATACAGAGGGCATCAGACACACGAACCTGGGCACGCCTTCATGTCTGGGCACCCAGCTCCAAAGAGGACGTGCGGGTGGGCTGAAGGAGCCCACAGACACAGGCACATGTACACATAGAGGATGCCCCGAGCGCTGGTGAGCGTGGCAGCTGTACAGGCAGCACAGGGGCAGCTGTCCCAAGCCTGGGCTCAGGCTGGAGTCCTCTGCAGTCTCCTGGCTGGCTGAGGCACGGGAGCCATCTCTGGCTCCCAGGTGGCCCCCCACGCACAGGAGATCAACTTGGGCCCTAGGTCAGCTCCTCCAGGACGCTACTCTGGGAGAGGACTGAGTTCCCGCCTGCTCTGCCTGCCCTGTCCAGGTGCACATCCAGAATGCGACGCTCGCCGGAGGAGTGGGCCTGGGCACCGTTGCCGACCTGATGGTCCTGCCTTTTGGCTCCCTCATCATCGGCTTCATCTGCGGCATCGTCTCCACCCTGGGTTTTGTGTACCTGACGGTGAGAGCTCCAGGACCAGGGACTGGGTTGGGGGGCGGGGGCGGGGAGCGGGCAGTCTCTAGGGAGAGGGTGGGGGCTGGGTCTCTGTGTATTTGGGGCTTCCAGAATCCTGGACTCCCCACAGCCTGCCACAGCCCCCTGCCTGAGCAACACTCATCCCCCTGTTTCCAGCCATTCCTGGAGTCCCGGTTGCGCATCCAGGACACGTGTGGTGTTCACAACCTGCACGGCATTCCTGGCATCATAGGTGGTATTGCGGGCGCAGTGACGGCAAGCATCGCCAACATTGATCTGTATGGGGAGGAAGGGTAAGAATGGAGGCAGTGTAAGGAGGTTGAGCTCCCTCTTTCCTTCTCCATTCCTCCTTCCTACTATTCTTCTAGGGTCCAAGACTATCTCTGTCCCCTTTCTCACCCACTCTGGACCACTATTTCATGGGCCTCTCTCCTCAACCTCTGTCCTTCCATAAGAATCTTAGAGACCATCTGATCTTTTTAGTGCCCCCATTCTGCAGATGGGAAGGCTGAGGCCCAGAGGTTATTGAGCCTTCGTGTCCACTCATGCGTGTGGGGTGACAGCGGGTAGTCACTTGGCCTCTCCAGGGGATCCTGACCTGCTCCCTGTCTCTACCCCAGGCTTGCCTATGCCTTTGGCATTGAAAGATCCAAGTTAAACTGGAGCCCAAACATGCAGGGCAGGTTCCAGGCTGCCGGGCTCTTTGTGTCACTGGCCATGGCCCTGGTGGGTGGCATCATCGTAGGTGAGTAGGGGTGACCATGCCAGAAAAGGTGGGGCCCTGTGGTTGGGGGGCCCAAGAGTGTGTGCCAGAGGTCACCTGGAGCCCCCAGGAGCCCTTTGTCTCTGCACTGATGGCTCTGAGACCGGGAGGATTTTTCCAGTTGAGGGGAAGGTCTGGGTAGGCAGAGAAGTCATTCTTGACCTCTGGGACCTCCAACTTCCTTTAGGGGTCATTCTGAGATTACCATTCTGGGGACAAGCACCTGATGAGAACTGCTTTGAGGATGCAGTCTACTGGGAGGTGAGTTCTGCTGACTTGCCCCGCGGCTCCTCTCCCTGGACCCCATCAGCTGGGCTGGGGCCTGGGAAGCCGGAAGCTGAGGGTTGTGGGACAGAGCTTACGTCCTCTGCTCTTTTATCCGGGAGGCTGTCCCCTGAGGGGTTAAAGGCTTCATTCTGAGCATGTGTGCATGCTCAGTCATGTCCAACTCCTTGCGATGCTATGGGCTATAGCCTGCCAAGCTCCTCTGTCCATGGGATTTCCCAGGCAAGAATACTGGGGTGGGTAGCCATTTCCTTCTCCAGGGAAATCTTCCCAACCCAGGGATCAAACCCACGTCTCCTGCATCTCCTGCACTGGCAGGTGGGTTCTTTTACCGCTGAACCACCTTGGAAGCCCTCATTCTAGAGCAGTACTTCCCAAAGTATAGTGCTCCCTAGAACAGCAGCAGCAGCAGCATCTGGGAACTTGTGAGAAATATAAATTCTCAAGTGCCACCCAGACCTCCTGATTTCAAAGCTCAAGGGGCAGGGCCCAGCCCTCTGTCTATAAGCCCTCCACATGATTCTGATGAAAAACTCATCTGTGAACCAACCACCTAAGACCAGTGGTTGGGCCCTCGCATGCACACTGGAATCACCTGGGGGTCTTTAGAAACTTCCCAGGCCTCAGTCTCCAGAGACTTGACGTTCGCTGGTCTTGTGTGGGGCCTGGATATTAGTTTAGCACTGTATTTAAAATTTGCCAGGTGAATCTAATACACGGCCTGGGTTAAGAATCACAATGCAGTCTTCAGCTTCTGTAGCCATAAGAAGCACCTGGTGACCTGGTAAAAACTCAGTTTCCCAGGCGTTAGCCCAGCTGGACTCTGCATGGGAACTAGCTCCCAGGTGATCTTGTACTGACACTCCCCTAAGCCTCTAGAGCAGCCTCTAGAACAGCGTTGGTACAAAATCTAACTTGAGAAACATTGTTCTAGAAGCTGAAAGTAGTAGAATGTCACAGAACTCAGCTTCTTTAAAAATGTGCCATAATCTGGGCTTTCTGTGACTTCAGGGTGGCCTTCCTCCCCATGAATCATCATGACAGGTATTTGCCTGTGTTAGGAGACAGGGAATGAAACACAGGGTCCTTCTTGTCTCCCAGCCTTCCCCCTCATGACAAGGGCAGAGACCTAGCCTGTGTCTGTGGCCCCTGGGACAAGGGTCTGCCCAACATGTTCCTTCTTTTGGCTATTTGTTTTATGATTAAAGTATGGTTCATTTGCAGTATTAAATTAACTTCAGGTGTACAGCATAGTGATTCAACATTTTAATAGATTACACTCTATTTAAAATTACTATAAAATAACAGCCATATTTCCCTGTGCTGTACAATATGTCCTTGTAGCTTATTGATTTCATACATAGTTGTTTGCTTGTACCTCTTAATCTCCTACCCCACTTTCACCCTCCCTCCTTCCTTCTCCCTACTGGTAACCTCTAGTTTATTCTCCATATCAGTGAGTCTGTCTCTTTTCTGTTATATTCATTCATTCTAAAAAATAAATATTTTTTAGATTCTATATAGAAGTGATAACATATTTTGTCTTTGGTTTATTTCGCTAAGCACCCTGTATGTCCATCTATTTTGCTGCACATGGCAGAATTTCATTCTTTTTTATAGCTGAGTAATTGTCCACTGCATATGTGTATATACACCACATCTTCCTTTTCCGTTTATCTGTTGTTGGGTGCTTAGGTTGTTTCCATACCTTGGCTCTTGTAAATAATGTTCCTGTGTACATCGGCATGCAAATATCCTTTCAAATTAGTATTTCCATTTTCATCGGATATATATCCACTAGTGGAATTGATGGATCATACAGCAGTTCTATTTTTAGTTTTTTAAGGAACCTCTATCCTGTTTTCCATAGTGGCTGCATCAATTTACATTCCCACCAACACTGTACATGGGTTCGCTTTTCTCACGCCCTCACCAACATTTGTTGTGTGCTTAATTGCTCATTTGGGTCTGACTCTTTGCGACCCCATGGACTGTAGCCCACCAAGCTCCTCTGTCCGTGGGGATTCTCCAGGCAACAATACTGGAGTAGGTTGCCATGCCCTCCTCCAGGGGATCTTCCCAACCCAGGGGTAGAACCCAGGTCTCCCTGTAGATTTTTTGATGGCAGCCATCCTGACAGGTGTGAGGTGATGGCTCATTGTGGGTTTAATTTGCATCTTTAATGATTAGCTGGCTCTGTATTTTTTAAATCATACCAGAAGTTTTCAGGATAATCTTAACTAATATCCACTAAAAACCAATATTATATACATAACTAATAAGCCTTTTAAATTTTCTCTCTTTAAATTATTTTTAAAATTATAACATGAATAGAAGCTCATTAAAGAAAATCTGGAAATAGAGATAAATAGAAATTCCATCACCCTCATTCAAGCACTATTAATATTTGGGGTATATTTCCTTCCAGCCCCTCCTTTTTAAATCTACATGGACTTTTCTTAAACAGCTGATATTATACTTGATTTCATATCCTGCTCTTTCTCTTTCTCTTTCTCTCTCTATCATAAAAACTGTTTTGTGTTATTACTTTATAAATAAACTTTATTTTTTAGCAGCATAATTATTTTCATTCTATATTTTAAGTGGGAACTTAAATTATTTCAGACACCACAATTAGAAACCACACAGGTTTCAGTTCAGTTCAGTTCAGTCACTCAGTCGTGTCTGACTCTTTGCGACCCCATGAATCGCAGCACACCAGGCCTCCCTGTCCATCACCATCTCCCGGAGTTCACTCAGACTCACATCCATCGAGTCCGTGATGCTATCCAGCCATCTCATCCTCTGTCGTCCCCTTCTCCTCCTGCCCCCAATCCCTCCCAGCATCAGAGTCTTTTCCAATGAGTCAACTCTTCGCATGAGGTGGCCAAAGTACTGGAGTTTCAGCTTTAGCATCATTCCTTCCAAAGAAATCCCCGGGCTGATCTCCTTCAGAATGGACTGGTTGGATCTCCTTGCAGTCCAAGTGACTCTCAAGAGTCTTCTCCAACACCACAGTTCAAAAGCATCAGTTCTCCAGCTCTCAGCCTTCTTCACAGTCCAACTCTCACATCCATACATGACCACAGGAAAAACCATAGCCTTGACTAGACGGACCTTAGTCAGCAAAGTAATGTCTCTGCTTTTGAATGTACTATCTAGGTTGGTCATAACTTTTCTTCCAAGGAGTAAGCGTCTTTTAATTTCATGGCTGCAGTCACCATCTGCAGTGATTTTGGAGCCCAAAAAAGTTTAAGGTTAATGAGATAAACTAAAAAAAATGTATCCATTCCCCTACATAGCTGTTCACTCTTGGTTTCGTTTTCTTCTTCTTCCTTTTCTGTGGGGTTCTAGTTTTCTCATTAGGGACTGAACCCAGGCACCCACAGCAGTGCACGTGCCAAGTTCTAACCCCTGGACCCCTGAGATTCCCTCTTGGTTCTGTTTTGATCATTTACATTGCTGTTGTTTCAGTCGCTCAGGTGTGTCTGACTCTTTTGTGACTCCGAGTAGCCTGCCAGGCTCCTCTGTCCATGGGACTTTGATCTTTATAACTTATTCTAAGTTCACACCTTCTCTGTGCTGTATTATCAGCAGTGGTCAGTTTCAAGCCACACAATCCCATGCCATTGGAAGGAAGCCACCATCAGGCCATTCTCATGGCCCCTGGCCTCTGGCAGTTTACCTGGGAGATGAGGTGACTTCCCAGAGGACAGAGGTGAGGCAGATGTCCCCCAGGAGCACAGGTGAGGGCATCTTTAGGATCAAATCTAAGCCTTGAGGCCAAGGCTGGGCTGATCTCTCCCACCCATACTCCCATCTACCAATCCACTTGTGGCTGCCCCTACATCCCCACTCCCCACCCCAGCCTCACTCTTGGGCCAGCGTGGCGTTCAGGGAGCTTGCCAAGCTGCCTGTTACCTGGTGCATTACTATTCCTCTTTCAGAAGTGCGTTTGGCACACTTGGAATCCCCCCAGGCTGGGTTATCAGCCTCTTGCGTGCATGTACAACTCATACTGTCACTGTGCACTTCACTTGGACCCCTTTCCTTTGCTCTAGTGGGGCAAGGACTGTGACCTGCTTGGCCTTGCAGTGCCCAAGCACCCTGGACAGTGGCTAACTGAACTAGGAGCAGGACGTGTGTGAAGGATTGCCTTGCTTCACAGCATGCAAACTGCACGGTGATCACAAGGTGGCGCCCACCACACACCGTTCGCTGTTCCTGGCCTTGCCCAGGCTGTTCTAGTTCCACCGGCCACACCTCCCCACCTGGGGCAGGGCCCTCAGAGCCACCTCCTCTCCCTGCAGATACCCAAGGAGCCGAAAAGCACTGCCCTCCATTCTGAGGACTCCAGCATCAAGCCCCCAGAACCTTAAACTCCCGGGGCAAGAGAGAAGCAGGTGAGCATGGGTTTGGCTTGTCCTTGGGGGCCCAGCTCTGGGAATCAGATGCCACCAGCAAAGGGGCAGAAAGCAAGCAACAAGAACTGAGGATCTGAGCTTCTACCTGCCAGCCTCATGCTGGGGTTGGTGGGAGAGGCATTTGGTGTCAGACCATCCTGGACAGACTGGACAGACACAGGAATCTGTGGAAGGCGTTCTGGACTGGAAAAAATATATGGAAAGTGACCTGGGAGCACACATGGCTTTGCCGCTTACTGCCTACGTGACTTTGAGGATCTCTTCACCCCAGAGACTGAGCCTCAATTTCCTCATTTATAAAAGTGGAAATGACAGGGCTGGCTCTATTCAGTTGATCAACTCGGGCAAGAACCTTCTTTCTTTCCTTCTCATTCTCCTTCCTTTTTTTTTTTTTTTCATCTACTAACATTTCCTTGCTCCCTCTGTGAGATGCACCAAGCCCTTTTTCATACCTTTTGCACCTGACACCTTAGAGATCTCTACAAGTGCAATTATTTCCCACTTTTCTTTTATCAAGATTTTTTTTCTTTGATGTGGATCATTTTTCTAAAAGTCTTTATTGAATTTATTACAATAAGTATTTATGTTTTGTTTTATTTTGGCCACAAGGCATGTGGGATCTTAGCTCCCCCACCAGGAATTGAACTTGCCCCCCCTGTATTTGGAGGTGAAGTCTTAACCACTGGACTTCCAGGGAAATCCCAGCTTCCCTCTTTTTAATGCCTGCGTACGTTCATGCTCAGTCATGTCTGACTCTGCAACCCCCTGAACTGTAGTCCACAAGGCTCCAGTATCCTTGGGATTTCACAGGCAAGAATACTAGAGTGGGTTGCCATTTCCTCCTCCAGCAGGTCTTTCCAACCCAGGGAGAGAATCTGGGTCTCTTGAATCTCCTGCATTGGTAGGTGGATTCTTTACTGCTGTGCCACCTTGGAGGCTTTTTTAATAGATGAGGAAATTAAGGCTCAGAGAGGTTCAGGTGCTTCAAAGCCAACACAGCACACGTGGAGGAACTGGGGTCTTTCCAGGTCACTATCATTGCTCTTGCCATAGCTATTTGACCTCCTTGGAGACCAGAGTTTGCAAAGAACTGTTCTGGGACAAAAGGCTGAGTGATGTGGCAGGAGAGGTTGCTAGGGATTAAGGGAAGGGAAAAGCAAGACTGTGACCAGCTGCTTCTGATGCTGCCCATCTCGTCCAGGAAAGGAAAAGGTGCCCGAGGGGCTTTGGGCAGGACTTGGCAGTGGCCCGCTGCTCTTGGCTGTCTCCCTGCAGGCTCCACAGATTGTCCTGGTGCTCCCCAAGGAGCCAGTGCTGACCAAGCTGGAAACACAAGAGCAAGGCGAGTGCACCCCTCCTGCTGGCCTGGTCCAGGGCGCCTCCATCTCCCCCTCCACCTTCATCCCAGGAGGCCTGCCTGAGAATGGAGGAGGAGATGTAGACAAAGTGGGCATCCAAGCCAGGTTCCAGCTGCAAGAGGCCTGCCACTGGGGCTCTTGGCGGTCACATCCTGAGAAAAATAGGCAGGAGTGGGGCTGGGGGCTAGGGTGGACCCGAGTCCTCCTAGGAGACAACATAGCTGCCAGCCGGTGTCTGCTGACCTCTTCCATCCATTGCCTGCCTGTAAGCCAGTGTCTTCCATACTCTCTGAATCCCCCAGACCTCTCTGTGCTGTGCAGATGGTGGCCTCCGTGAATAAACATGCCTGGTGTTCTTTGTGGAATGGGTGTGAATTCTCCAACAGGGCCAGTTTGAGGGGGTGTGAGTTGCTCGGTCATATCCGATTCTTTGCGACCCCATGGACTATAGCCTCTGTGCATGGGGTTCTCCAGGCAAGAATACTGGAGTGAGTTGTCATTCCCTTCTCCAGTTGACCTTCCTGACCCAGGGATCAAACCTGGATCTCCTGCATTGCAGGTGGATTCTTTACCACTGAGCCACCAGGGAAGCATAAGACCCAAGAAACATCCAGACTCAGTCCTGAGCCCCCAGCTGCCACGAACACTGCAGGGAAAACCATCCCAGGCTCAAGAAGAAGAATTTGGGGTGCTGGAGTCAGCTCAGCCTGGAGTGCCCCCTAACAGAGCTCAGCTTTTAGACTGGGCTCTTTCCCCAAGACCCCTCGTTACTTCATTCACATCCAACCACCCCCCAGAAACACCCATTGCGTGAGACCATGCCCGTGTGCCCTCCATGTGACCGGGCACTCAGGCAGGGTGAGGGGGTAGGGAGATAGGGCTTTTGTGGTCACCTCCCCCTCCCCCAACCCTTCCCACCTTCCTCCCTGTCACGCCAGCCCTGCTCTCCATCCGCACTGGGAGAACCTTGCAGCCATTCAGATCTTCCCATCAGTTATTAAGGCCTGCCACCACCCGGGTCAGAGTAACACACAGCTCCAGCCCCCTGGGGGCTCACAGTGTAGCTGGGGGATCCACCTGACATCCAGAATCTACCCTGAACTCCAACAGGCCTTCAGAGCTCCGGGGGCTTACCAAAGTGGGCCACCTGTGCAGGGCTTTGGAGGTTGAATAGGAGTTCACCAGAAGGCTGGCCAATAGCTTGAGCAGAGACCAGAGATGAGAATCAGTGTGGCCAGGTTTGGCATGGGTAACAAGGACGTGAGGCGACAGTGTGCCAGCTGGAGAATAAGAAGTAGATTCCAGATCCTTTGTGGAGCAGAGACTCCAAGCAGAAGGGGCGAAGGGAAGGGGTGGAGAAGGTCTCTCCTGCCTCTCAGTCCGCCCTCCCCGCCCCCCTCACAGTTCACACGTACAGACACACACACACACACTCGGGCCTTCGTTCCCCTAGCCGGAGGAGGGGGAGGAGGCGGAGGGGAGGAGGAGCTGAAATGCAACCTATTCATGTTCCGGCGATGTAACACCCCTCATTTTCCATGCTGGGTAAAGACAAAAAGCCTTTACAACCTGTTTCTGGAACTTGTCAGCAGCTGCCAAGAGGAGCATGTTAATTAAACGTCGGCAAAGATGGAAGCCGGAGGCCCCAGCTCTAATTGGACAGTTTGCTTCACCGGATTGAAAAACATTGTGACAAAGGAGGAGGTGCGCGGCGGCTCAGCAGGGGCGCGGCGTGGCGGGGCGGGGAGCGGCGGCTTTGATTTCAGCTGATCTGCGCCCCAGCCTCTCTGCCCCTGCGGAGGCCGGCCCAGCCCAGCCCGGCACGCCCCCCGAGGGCACGGGAGGGGCGGCGGCGCGGGAGGCTGAGTGCGGGTGAGGAGATCTGGAGTCCTCGAGGTCCCGCGGGCAGTCTCGCCCGGTATGAGGCCCAGCCGAGGACCAGGTTTTGGGGGTTCTGGGCCGGGCCCCCTTCCCCTGATGACACGACCGGAGTTCTAGGGGGCGAGGGTCCTGCAGTCGCTTCTGTGTGATCGAGGCTGCCCCGGGAACCCAAGCCCAGACCCCAGCAGGGAGAGACCCGGATCTGGACCGCTGTTGCCCAAACTAGCTCAGGTCAAGTGATTGGGAAAGTGACATCGCTCAGTCGCGTCGGACTCTTTTGCAACCCCCTGGACTGTAGCCTACCAGGCTTCTTCCATGGGATTTTTCAGGCACGAGTACTGGAGTGGGTTGCCATTTCCTTCTCCAGGGTGATGGTGGATTTTGAGATGAGATCAACCTGGATTAAGGTGGGCCCCTGTTTGTGCTCAGCTGCTCAGTTGTGTCGGCTCTTTGCTACCTCAAGGACTGTAGCCTGCCAGGCTCCTCTGCCAATAGACTTTTCCAGGCAACAATACTGGAGTGGGTTGCCATTTCCTACTCCAAAGTGATTGGGGGTGAGGGCTTAAAAATGTTGAGAGGCTTATCCTGGAAGGCCCACCTCTGAAGGTTTTCTCAGGGCCCTGCAGAGTCCAGAGTTTCCATCATGGTTGTAGGGGCACCCGGAGACTTTCCCTTTCTGTTGCTTCGTGGCTCTACCATAAGTCCTTTCCTGTTCTCAACTCACAAGTGATGCCAGCAGCCACGGATGAAGCCCTGACTGCGTGCTAGGCACTGTGCTAACATTACAGGTCCTGGTATGTAACCTCCCAGCAACTTGGTGGGGGGCGCATTTCACGGATGGGCAACGAAGTTTCCAAGAGGATAAGTAACCAGTCCAAGGTCACAGTTTTGTTAAAGGTGGTGCTAGAATGAGACTGGAGCCCAGGTCCCTCTGATGTCAGTGTTTGAGCCTGGATCCCACATTTCTTGCTGTCTGGCTCCTGGTCCAGCCAGGAGATGAGGGTCTTCAGGACACTGTGAGACAAGAGTGGGGTTCCTACATGTGTGTGTGAGTCACTCAGTCATGTCCAACTGTTTGTGACCCTGTGGACTGTAGCCCACCAGGCTCCTCTGTCCATTGGATTCTCCAGGTAAGAATACTGGAGTGGGTTGCCATTTCCTCCTCTAAGTGATCTTCCAGACCCAGGGATCAAACTCAGGTTTCCTGCATTGCAGGCAGATTCTTTACCCTCTGAGCCACCAGAGAAGCCCTGAGAACCTCTTCTTTGGGCCTCCAGGACAAGTGGCCTGAAAGATGGGTGTGGAGCAACCTGGGGTCACTCTGGAGGCCTCTGGGCATGTTCCCTGCTCCTGCATACTTGCCCACTTTGCATCTCTTGAAGTGGGGTGATTCATTAACAAGGCCAAGTCCCCTCTTCTGTCCCCCTCTGCCTCGGCCCAGCTTTGTCCCCCACCTCACCCTCATCTGGAGCTGTGACCCAGGAGGGCTCCGACTGGGGTGGGAGGCCAGGCCAGGGCCTGTGAGAGGCAGGAGCAACTCTGGGAAAAGGGGCCATTGTGGCTGAGCCCGGGGATTAACAGCTACAAAGTGGAGGGCTGAGGCCATTGAGAGTAGCCCTTCGAGCTGAGTTCCCAGGGGGGTGGCTGGAGCAGCCTGTGCATGAGCCGTGTCCAGGCTGCCTGCTGGGCCTAATCCCCTGGGAGCTGCAGGCTGAGAAGCCCTGGAAATACAGCTGCTCTGGAGAGAGGGCTGCCCTTGGTGGTGGGGTGGGGGTGCAGGCTGGTCCAGGATGCTCGGGGTGGCCGGTCTGAGGAGGAATGGGTGAGGGGAGGCATGCCCATGGGGTGTGAGTGTACACCTTGTGCCCCTGGCCTGGGCAGGGTGCCTGAGTGGGCCACTCGAAAGGTAGGTGACCCAGTACATAGAGAACAAACTAGTGGTTACCGGTGGGGTGGGGGGGAGGGGCAGTATGGGGTGGGGGGGGGAGGTACAAACTATTGGCTATAAGACAAGCGCAAGGATTGCACAACACGGGGAACAGAATCAACGTTTTGTAGTAACTGTAAAACGGAGAGCAACCTTTAAAACTGTATCAAGAAAAAAAAAAGATAGGTGGCCCAGTGTGTTAGGGGCAGCGTCAGTCCTTGTGTGTCTGAGATTTAGGGGCTCTCGTAAGCGGAACAGTCCCTGAAGGCAGAGACCAGGCCGACCCAGGCGTACTCAGAGGTCCCTGACTGAAGAGGTGAGCCTGGCGAGAGAGAAGAGGCAGCGCCCCCACCAGCAGGCCTGAGTGGGTGCTAAGTGTGTGTGTATGTGTGCGTGTCCTCGTGTGTGTGCGCACCATCGAGCAGGGTGCTTGAGAACAGCCCTTCAGAGGCGGCTGGAGGGGCTCCGCAAATTGTAATCAGATTAAGGGGGCCAATCACTTAGGGCTCTTGAAAAGGCCACGAGGTTTCTAATCAGCCCTGAGCGCCCCAGCCCACAAAGCCCAGGAGGAGCTCGGCAGGAGCCGCCTGCGGGGGTGGGGGGCGTGCGGGTGGGGGCGGCTTTCTTCCCTCTCTGTCTCTCGTAATTATGTCAATTTGCTAGCCAAATTGTTTGCTCGAGTGGACAGGGGGGGCTTGTGGCCCATTCATGTGGTAATGTGGGAACCAGCAGGCCTCCTGGCTGGGAAAATAGGAGGTGCCGGACCTTGTTTGAGGGAGCAGGCTGGCTGGGGGTGTAGGCACCCAGGCCTTGGGAACTCTCCTCTAGTAGTGTGGGGCTTTGTCCCATGAATTCCAGAGACTTCCAGCTTGGGTTGTGCTCTGGGATATCCTTTGGGGCCTGTCAAGATGAAGGATGGGGAAGGAGGGGAGGACCCATAGGGGACAGAAGAGGTGGCCTCCGGGTTCCTTCAAGGTGAAGATGGGCGGCTTGCTGTCTTTATGCCTGGACCTCTGAGGACCAGGCTGAGGCTAGAGCAGTTTGTGAACTGGATGGCAGGGGTCTCCATCCTCTGGCATCTCATGTCTGATGATCTGAGGTGGAGCTGATGTAATAATAATACAAAGTGCACAGTAAGTGTAACGCACTTGAATCATCCTGAAAGCATGCCTCCACCCCTGGTCCGTGGGTAAATTGTCCTCCATGAAACTGATCCTTGATGCCAAAGAGATTGAAGGCCACTGTGAAAGGGGACCTGGGAGATGCTGGAGAGATGGGATCCTGAAAGGGTGAGACTGAGGAATGTGCAGACTTGGAATAACTTATCAGTTTACTTAGCCTTTATGCAGAGCCAGCCACTGTGCCACTACTTTGTACACAGCAACCCATTGAGCCTGAGAGCAATCCAGGGAGGTAGACACTGGGCTTCCCATTTCACAAAGAAACTGAGGCTCAGAGGAGCTAAGTGACTTGCCCAAGGCCACACAGCCAGTGGGTGAGGAGCAGAAATGTTTATTTATGGCTGTGCTGGCTCTTCTGTGCTGCGCTCAGGCTTTCTCTGGTTGAGGTGCGAGGGTTTCTCACTGTGGTGGCCTCTCTCGTTGCAGAGCTCAGGCTTTAGGCGTGCAGGCTCAGTAGTCGTGGTGTACGGGCTTAGTTGCTCTGAGGCATGTGGGATCTTCTCGGGCCAGGAATCAAACCCTTGTCCCCTGCATTGGCAGGTGGATTCTTAACCACTGGACCACCAGGGAAGTCCTGAGGAACAAAAATTTGAACCCAGGTCTATCTGATCCCTCTGTCCCTTTGCCCCCACCCCCAGCCACCCACCCATAGGAGTTCATTGCTTCCTTCAAGCAGCAAACAAGAAATGACAGAAACATCTGGCTTTGTACAAGGCATGGAGAGTGCAGAGACCTAAGATGACCCAGGAAGGTCAGGGTCATGGGAGTCCTTAGCATAGGCACACTGGCGTGAGCTGGAGTCACCCTCTACAGTCAGCACAGAGCTATGGCCACAAAGATGGTCAGGCATTGGACATGGTGCTTGGGAGCCATGGCGAACGTTAGGAAGAATGGTTGTCAACAGACCAGATACAGGTAACTTCCCTGTCCAGGGCATTCCCCTGCCCTCGGCTCCCCTGCCTTCCTCAGGTCTCTCTTTAGCATGTGAGGACCTTTCTTGTCTCCCTTGGGTGTGGCAACCCAATACCTCCATTTCTCAGATTATGGGGCCCTGTGCATTCTGGCCGCTCCCTGCTGGACCCTCCTGGTTTATTGCCGTCCCTCCCTGCAACAGATGCTCACAGGGCTACTACTCACATCTGCCCCTCAACTCCAACCACCAGGTGCCTCCTCACTGTGCCATTCAGGGCTGTTAGGATCTGCCCTGCTGGAAGCTGGCAGGAGGCTGGGGTGCAGTGTGGCACTGGAGATTGGGGCAGGAAGAGAGATTTGAGGGAGGGTCTGCAATCACAGCTCAGCACCCCTCAACGCCCCAGCTGGGAGAAAAGGCCAGAATCCATGTTTATCCCTGAAAGAGATGATGGCCAGAAATCCTTCTTAGCGCAAATCCAATTTGATGGGCAGTTGTCATTTGACTCTACTAGGCCAGGTGCTGGAAGACAAGGGTGCTGGGAGGGGCGGGGGGAAGGGGATGTTCCACAGCCCTGTTGAGGGCACAGATACGGCAATGGGTCAGGCCAGGAGAGGACTAAAGGCGAACACAGCAATGCAGAGCACTTATTCTGTGCCAGGCACAGTTTTAAGCACTTTACATACATTACTTCATTTACTTTTCACAATAATTCTATGAAGGGAGTACGGTTATTGATCCCATTTTGCCTCATGAAGAAACTGAAGCACAGAGAGGCTGAGTAACTTGCCTCTGTCACACAGCTTAGCAGGTAGCGAAGCTGGCATTCAAACGATGGCCCCAGAGGCCCAACCCAGCTTTGAGTCACCCACTTTGACTCACAGCTCGGCTGTGACCACTCTTAGTGTCTATATACCAGCTGGCGCTAGTGGTAAGGAACCCACCTGCCAATGCGGGAGGTGCAGAAAACATGGGTTTGATCCCTGGGTCAGATCCTCTGTAAGAGGGCTTGGCAGCCCGCTGCAGTATTCTTGCCTGGAGAATCCCATGGACAGAGGAGCCTGGCAAGCTACCGTCCATAGGGTCAGAAAGAGTCGGACACTACTGAAGTGACTTCTGAATCGACTTAGCACGTAGCACAGGCTGTTACCACTCTTAGGGCCCTTGAGGAGGCGAAGGAGGGGAGGACCCTAGGTGCAGGGGGGCATTACATGGAGAGGGCTGCCTCGAGCAGATCAGTGATGCCTGTCAAGGGCCATAGCCAGCTCCAAGTGACCCTTGAGGGAGGGAGGAGAGGAGACCACAGAGCAACAACCCAGCCTCACGCCCCTCCCTCCTGATGACACGCTCATGAAACCCACAGATTTGGTGGGACAAGCAGGAGAGTATTTAGCCCGACATTCCAGAGGCCATGATGTCTAATCACAGTCCTGAAGGACAAATAGGATTTATTCGAGCAAAGGGTTTGGAGGTGGAGAAACCACCTTCTGGGAGGTAACAGACCATCTGGCTCAGGAATGGCCAGGCCTGTGGCCTGGGGGGAAGGTTGGGGACAACTCGAAGGCCAGTTTGGATATTATACTCCGGGTACTGGCTTCTCAGATGACTCAGTGGTAAAGAATCCACCTGCCAACTCAGGAGGTGCAGGTTTGATCCCTGGATCAAGAAGATCCCCAGGAGGAGGAAAGGGCAACCCACTCTAATACCCTTGCCGGGGAAAATCCCTGGACAGAGGAGCCTGGTGTACTACAGTCCGTGGGGTCTCAAAAAGTCGGACACAACCTAGCAACTGAACAACAGCAACTCCTTCCCACACTGTGTCCACCAGCCCGTTCTCTACACCTGTGTCTGCACTGCACGCATGCTGAGTCACTGCAGCTGTGTCCGACTCTTTGGGACCCCATGGACTGCAGCCCTTAAGGCTCCTGTGTCCATGGGATTCTCCAGCCAAGAATACTGGAGTGGGTTGCCAAGCCCTCTGCCAGGGGATCTTCCCAACCCGGAGACTGAACCCTCATCTCTTACGTCTCCCGCCTTGGCAGGTGAGTTCTTTACCACTAGCGCCACCTGGGAGTCCCCTGTGTCTCCATTATTTCTCTGTAAATCAGTTAATCAGTACTATTTTTCTAGGTTCCATATATATACATTAATATGCATTAATATACAATATTTGTTTTTCTCTTTCGGACTTATTCACTCTGTATAACAGACTGTAGGTTCAGCCACCTCACTACAACTGACCCGAATTTGTTCCTTTTCATGGCTGTGAAATGCAAAATTCTTGAGTCGTCCCTCCCTCAGTCTACAGAGACTCTGAGAGCAGGCCTGACAATCTCCAGGTGATCCTAATGCATGCCCAAGTTTGAGACCTACTGTCTAACATATTTAACTATTCCCCTGTGGTTGGACATTCAAGGTTTTCCCGTTTCTTCTTATTAAAGCTTGTGTTACAACACGTCCCTTTACATGTGTTTTTGTGTCCTATGAGATTTCTTCTCTCTCACAATTTTCTTGGTTAATTTTTCACGTTTGCTTTTCCAGATGAATTTTTAAAATATTTATTTTTACGTATTTATTTGACTGCACTGGGTGTTAGTCGTAGCATGCAGACTCTTAGTTGTGGCATATAGGATCCAGTTGCCCGACCAGGGATCCAACTCAGGGCCCCCTGCACTGGGAGTCTGGAGTCTTAGCCACTGAACCATCAAGAAGTCCCCCAGATGAACTTTAGAATCTGTGTCTAAATTCCAGTCTCAATGGTACTGCATTGAGTATATACTTTAACTTAGGAAGGATTGACATCTTGACCGTATTGAGTTTTCCCATCAACTATTGAAATTCTACAGGATTTTAAGTGTAATTCACATTCTTAAATGTAATTTAGGCATGCTTTATTATGATCCCAAATATAACAACTACAGGAAATATTATTATAATAGTCTTCTTTCCCTAAATTTTATGAAACTAAGAATATAATTGTAAAGGATGAAGCGTGTAATCATCCTATTCTTGTTGGGATAGTCTCGTTTCTTAATGTTGGCCTCTCCGTTTCTTTAATTGGGTCCGTGTGTACGTGTGTGTGTGGCTGTGCTGAGTCTTCATTGATGTGTGTGGGCTTTCTCTGGTTGCAGCGAGTGGGGTCTACTTTCTAGCTGAGTTGGGCAGGTTTCTCATAGCAGTGACTTCTGTTAGTGGTGGGCCTTGCTGCTCTGTGGCACATGGGATCTTCCCAGACCAGGGATCGAGCCTGTGTCCCCTGCATTGGCAGGCAGATTCTTAACAACTGGACCACCAGGGACATCTCAGCCTCTCAATTGTGATTCAGTCAAGCCTATGTCTTTTGGAGGAGCAAAGGAAACTTTTTTAGAAATATCCCCTGTGGTCTTCCCCGGCTGTCGAATGGTTAAGACTCTGAGCTTCCACTTCCTGGGGGAGAACCATGCAGCACAGCCAAAAAAAAAAAGAGAAATCTTTCTCGACAGACATCTCCCCATGTTTCACTGGCTATAGCAATTTTAAAGCATGCTCCCCAATCCTAGTTCTTCCAGACTCTTCTCATCAAGAAGTTCAGTCAGTGCGCTCCCCTTGAATTTGACCTTGGTGACTGCTTGACCAATTTTTGTTGTTGTTCAGTCACCAAGTCATGTCCGGCTCTTTGCCACCCTATGGACTGCAGCACAGCAGGGTTCCCTGTCCCTCACCATCTCCTGGAGTTTGCCCAAGTTCAGGTCCATTGAATCAGTGATACTTAACCAATAGAACAGAAAAAAATGACACTGTGCCAGCTTCCAGGCCCAGACCTTAAGAAACAGCAGCTTCTTATTCCTGTCTCTTGGGACATTTGTTCTAGGAAACCAGCAGCCATGTCTGCAGAAGTTCAAGCATTGAGGAATGGAGGCCCTTGGCCCACAGGCTAGGCTGAGTGACCAGCCCACAGCCAGCCCCAACTTGCAGCCAGGTGATTAATCCTCTAGTTCCATTGAAACTGCCCAGCTGATACCACGTGGGACCTACAGACGCCGTCCCACTGATTCCTGCCCCAGTCACAGATGTCTTGAGCCAAAGAAATGACTGTTTGTTGTTTGATGTGCTGAGATGTTTTGTTGTTTTTTTAATTGGAGGATAATTGCTTTTTAAAAAAAATTTTTTTCATTGAAGGATAATTGCTTTAATTGAGATGGTTTGTTAGGGAGTTGTACCAATAGGGCAACTCCTTTCAATGCCTAAACCAATCACTGACATCGGAACTAGGACTTAAACTTTCCAGAACACTTCCCCCTGAGGCTGGGGCAGGGGCTGGGTTCCCCTTCTCTGAGCCAGGGACAAAATTACAGCCATGTCAACAAGGACAAAGCAATGGCTGCTGGTGGGTGACCAACAGTATCTGCTGAGGACATTAGGTCCGGTGAGATGAGAGAACTGGCCCAGGGTCCCACAGCCAGTCTGTGGCAGGGCCAGGATTTGAACCTAGGTTCTCTCCCAGACATCTGGAGCAAGGCTGAAACTTACCGCCCATGACCTCTCCTACCCCCACCTGTGAGATTTTCCTCCAGTGTTCTCTGCTCTACAAAGCCTCCCTGGGTGCCATTTCCCCGTGGGCACACCTCCCATCTAACACCCATCACCGTATATTCTCATCATGTGCCCACCCGGCTACCCCCAACAGGACACGATATCCCACAAGGTGAGACTTTTGCTTCTGTCTCCCTCTGGCATAATGGAGGGCTTGGCAGAGAAGAGGGAACAGGCACAGTGGACTCATATTTTGTGGGATCAGAGTCAGTACTTAAGGTCAATGTCCAATATAGCCAAAATTACTCCTAATGAGCCTTTAAAATTTGCCTGGCAAGTCAGTATACATGGTTTTGTATGTATAAATTTGAACAGTAACATACCTGTATAAATGGATGTATTAGTATGTAGGATACAAGAGAGGGTCCGTATTTAAATGTATTTGTACAGTATTTTTTTAATATTTGTTTTTATTTATTTATTTGGTTGCATCAGGTCTTAGTTGTGACACACGGGATCTTCGTTACAGTGAGAGGGCTCCGGAGCTCATGGGCTCAGTATCTGTGACGTGTGGGCTTGGCTGCTCCCTGGCATGTGGGACTTTACTTCCCCAACCAGGGACTGAACCCATGTCTCCTGCTTTGGAAGATGAATTGTTAACCACTGAACTGCCAGGGAAGTCCCTGTACAGTATTTTTAATTAAAAACATTTTGAATATCTATGCACATAATTAAATGCACATGAGATAAACATCACTGTAAATGTTTGCTGGAAGAAGGTATCAATCATAAAGACACAAAAGGGATGAGTCTGGCCCATCTGCTCATTATCCCCTCAAACCTCTTCCCGCACTGGCCCAGCACTGTTTATCTTTCTCTTGTGCCTGAAATTTCCCCACTTGAGTCACTGAGCACCAAGGCTCACAGGTCAAGTGTCCCAAAGATCATAGTGATAGGTAGCACATCCGTGTCGGGTGGGCTTCCCTGGTGGCGCTGGTGATAAAGAACCCGCCTGCCAATGCAGGAGACATAAGAGACTCGGGTTCAACCCCTGGGTCAGGAAGATCCCCTGGAGGAAGGCATGGCAACCCACTCCAGTATTCTTGCCTGGAGAATCGTATGGACCGAGGAGCCTGGTGGGCTACAGTCCATGAGGTCACAAAGAGTTGGACACAACTGAAATGACTTAACATGCACACACAGTGCTAGATACATGTTTTAGCTTCTCTGGTTGACTGTTATCAATGATTATAATAGAAGGTCACTGAGCTAACTCTTTGGACACACCTGGAAGAAGGGTTGTGCGTGTGCGCTCATGCGCACTTATGTACGTGGGTGCTGGTGAGAAGCTGCTTCATCAAGAACCTGGCCCTTCTGTATGTTCCTAAGATATGCCACCAAGGGATCCTGCAGGCAGAGCTGGCATAAATGCCAACCCGTAGCCCAAGTC
The DNA here is from genome assembly GCF_032405125.1 of Capricornis sumatraensis. NCBI lineage: Eukaryota > Metazoa > Chordata > Mammalia > Artiodactyla > Bovidae > Capricornis > Capricornis sumatraensis. The sequence continues at coordinate 26,594,630 of NC_091087.1, read as the reverse complement.
CCATGGCCAAGGAAAGGGAAGGCTTAGGGAACCCCTTGTGAATTTGGCTTAGAGGGCTCTGGATTTGAATCCTGCCCCCGAGAATGTGGCTGGGGGCATTGCAGGGGAGGAGAATTGACTCTTCACTTGACCCCTTCCTATACTGTTACATTGTCATAAGTTTTGTTTTCTTTATCATCTTAAAGCTGAAGAACAATTTTAAAAAGGATTAAAAAAAAAAAAAAGAATTTCAAAATGTTGGCCTCATCCTTCCCAAATAAATGTCAACTCCTTTAGCAAGTAGGGGGCAGGGCTCTGTGGAGCCCATCGAGAGCTGCCCTTCTGCCTCTCCGATCTCTTGAAATAGATCAGTCCTAGAGTCGTTCACAGTCCAGAGCAGAGGTAGTGAGGCTTCACCTGAGCTTCAAATGCAGGTGTGCACGACCCCCAGGTCTTAGAGCCCAGAGGGAACCTCTCAGAGGGCTCCAATTCTCACCCTTCAGAGCCTCTGGAAACTGCAGAGATGGCCCTGCCAGAGGAAGTCTGGGGAAGGGGGCCTGGGGCCCCTTGGGAGTATGTCCCCAACCTTCTGTCCGCTCCTGCCCTGGTCACCTCTTCTTCTCTGTGGTCTCTCTCTGGCTCTCTCTCCATCTGTCAGTCTTGTCCCCTGTGTTTATCTCTCCCCATCTCTCCTTCTGTCTCCTCTACCATCTCTCGTCTCTCCCCATCTCTGACTTCCTTGCTGTTTCTCTCTGTGTATCTGCCTGACTCCCCTTCTCTTTCTTTCTCTTCTCTCTCTTTTCCTCGCCTTCCTGCTTTTCTCTGTCTTGGTGGTCTTCTCTCTCTCTGCATCTCTCTCTCTGTCTCTGTCCCTCACGGTCTCCTCCCTCTCGCCCCCTCTGGGGGTTGATCTGTGTTGTGGGATCATGCCAAGCCCAGAGGGAAGGTCAGGGCGCCCCGCAGAGACCAGAGCAGACTGCCATTAACCTGTCACTTCTGCCTCCAGTGGGGAAAACAGCGGGGCTCAGGGAAGGCGAGGAACTGCAGTCACTGGAGATGAGACATCTCAGCCGGGGCTGACAACTGAAAGCAGAAGCCACCCACTCAGAGGGCTGCAGACAGGCACTGGGACACCGAGGACAAGCAGAGCAGGGATCTGGACGCCAGCCCACATCACAGCTGCTTTTGGCTTCTGAGCCAGCAGGGACCGTGGCATAGGGAGAATCTGAGCCGGTGGCCACATCCAAGCCTGCCTTGCCTGCAGTCTTGGGAACTGAGGATGGGGGTCTCGGTGAGGTCAAAAGCAAAGCTCTCAAACTCAGCAGCCTGAGGGCTCTGTATGCCACCGCCCCTTGTCCCTCAGTGGCTTGAAAATTTGTCAAAATTATGAATCTACATTTAAAAATTTTTTATTGAAGTATAGTTGCTTTATAATGTATTAGTTTCCACTGTACAGCAAAGTGAATCAGCCACATGTGTGTATATATAGTCTCTCTCTTTTTTAGATTTCCTTCCCATTTAGGTCACCATGGAGCACTGAGTAGAGTTTCCTGTGCTATACAGTAAGTTTTCTGCTTAGTTATCTGTTTCATACATAGTGTGTATAGTGTATATATGTCAGTCCTGAATCTACTTTTCGAAATAATTTTCTTTATTTCTTTACGTATTTTTGGCTGTGCAGAGTCTTTGTCGCTGTGTGGGCCTTTTCTCTAGTTGAGGCAAGCGGGGGCTACTCTCTAGATGTGCTGTCTGGGCTTCTCATTGTGGTGGCTTCTTCTGTTGCACAACACAGGCTCTGGGGTACTCGGGCTTCAGTAGTTGCAGCACCTGGGCCCGGTAGCGGGCTCAGGAGTTGCAGTTCCCGGGTTCTAGAGCACTGGCTCAATAGATGTGGTGTGTGGGCTTAGTTGCCTCGCAGCGTGTGGGATCTTCCCAGATCAGGGATTGAACCCGTGTCCCCTGCATTGACAGATGGACTTTACCCCTGAGCCACCAGGGGAGCCCCTGACTCTACATTTTTGAACTGGCAAACTTCATGTATCTGTTTTAAATGTAAGTTTCCTCTTGAGGACCTGGCTACACAGGGCTGTGACTGAGCAGCAGTGCTCCCTGTCTTGCCAGCCCCTTCTCCTTGCACCTGGACACCTCCTCAGTTGCCTGCCTGCCTCTGTAATCTCAGGAGTGTGTGGCCTCTGACAGCAGAGAGGTCCTCTGGGCAGAAGTAAGGGCCCATGTGCCACCACCAACTTACTGCGTGACATTGCATAAGGCATGCCAGCTCTGGGCCTCAGCTTTTCCATCTGTAAAATGGGTGATTGCATGAGCCCCACAGTAAGAGTCACCATTTGGAGCAAATGATGAAAGCTAGGGACCCTCTCCCTAGAGAAAAGGACCTGTGCATAGCTTTGCCTACCCTGTGAGAGGTTCACATGCAGCTCCTCCTGGGGTGGGCGGGGATCCCAGACTAAAAACTCCTGCTGAGCACCAGCATCCCTTCCCTCTTTGTCTCAGCCTCCTGAGTCTGGGCCCAAGAGGACCCACTTTCCTAGAACCTGACAGACTGGGGCCACCCTTCCTCTGAGTGAGTGGGGACTCTCTGGGTCCCCAGCAGCCAGGCCCCCAGTGACCGCGTCCCAGCCAGGCTGGCAGCCGCCCATCCATATGCCGGAGGGGTCCAGGCTGGCGCTGGATTAGCATAACGTGCTCCTGGAGGTAAAGGCCCACGAGGCAGCCTCTGTGTGCAGCGCCTGCCTTTCTCCCGGGGGCCCCGGGACCGGGTAGAACAGCCTGGGCGGCTCATACACTTTTGACTGCCAGATGAAAGGGGGCGACATAAAGAGGCTGGCAGGGCTGAGCATGGGGGCGCTTTGTGTCCCTCCAGACAGAGTTACAGGCGTCTGTGAAACGTCAATTACAGCTGAATAAAGATGTCTGCTTGGTCCAGACGTGCCTCCTTTCAGCTGGGGAGGTGTTTCCAGGCCAGGCCAGGGGTGCTCTGGCAACCTAATCTGGCGATTGTGACTCTATAAGCGGCCCTGGCATTCATCAAATCCAGGGAGGATGGGAACGGGCTGGGCTGGTGTGACCCCGCTCTGGGAGGTGTGCGGGAATGCGGGCTGGGGGAGGGTGGGAAGAGAAAGGAACAACTCATCTCCCTTGCTTTCTCCCCCAGGCCAGGCCTCGAGGATGGCAGGGGGCATGCAATTTGGGAACCACATAGTCCCCCTGTATCAGCCAGGCTCCCTTCCTGGGCCTTGTCAAGGTGGCTCAGAGCCTCTGGCAGCTAAGGATGGGATTAGTGTTCACTGATCCTTTCTCCTGATGGGCTAGTGTGAAGCATTGTTGAAGGGATAGCGTTAGAAGCGCCTAAGAGCTTGCCAGGAGTCTGCAGTGGTAAAGAATTCGCTTGCTAATGCAAGAGATGCAGGAGACTCCAGTTCGATCCCTGGGTCAGGAGGATCCCCTGGAGGAGGAAATGGCAATCCTTTCCAGATTTTCTTGACTGGAGAATCCCATGGACAGAGAAACCTGGCAGGGTGTAGTCCATGGGCTCGCTGAGTGTCAGGCATGGCCGAGAACACACAGAGGCATACAGACGAGGTTCAAGTGCCAAGGTGACCAGAGATGATAACCCCTGATGTCACTGAGCCACTGGGCTCACCCGAGGACCACCACCCTCTTACTGTGTGAGATGACTAAGCCTGCATTTGCTTAAGTCCTGGTCCTGTCCATCAGATGGTCAGTTACTTGCAGCAGACACCATCCTACCTGACACAGTAGGTAGCCCAGGGCTCAGATTCCTGGTCTTGGATTTACAGAGTGATAGAAGGGCCTGTGCTACTCAGAACTTCCTTGAGGGGAGGGGACATAGCCCTGGTGGGGTGTGAGGACCCAGGGCAGAGCGTTGATTCTGGGCACAGTGAGCTGGTCTGCCTCTTCGCCCAGATGGTGCTGGCCCCTGAGGTGCCCTCACCCCAGAAGACCTCATCCCTGGAGGTTTTGAACAGCAAAGGCATTTCTTGAGGACCTCCATGCTCCTTGGGACACCTGTCCTGAAACTTGTCCAGCGGGACTAAACAACAGACCCTTTGGCCATCATGTGTTGAGTCCTGAGTGAAAACTGGTGAGCTGCCTCTTACAGGAGTGCAGAGCGAAAAAAGGCCCTAAGAACAACCCTCCTGCCTACTGAGTGCCTCTTGTGCACCCTAGACTAGGTGTTTTCACATGACTCGCCATTTCCTTCTCCAGGGGGATCTCCCAGGGATCAAACCTGCGTCTCTTGCGTCTTCTGCATTGCAGGCGGATTCTTTTCCAGCTGAGCCACCGGGAAGGCCCCATACCTTAACCTAGTACAAAACTGAAAATGTTTGTTGTGAGAATTCTCCTTCATTTCCTATCTCTCATTTGCTCTGCTCTCCAGTCTCCTGTTAGAGTAATGAGGGGGCGCTTCCCTGGTGCTCCAGCGGCTAAGACTGTGCTCATAGCGCGGGGGCCCAGGTTCCATCCCTGGTCAGGGAACTGGACTCCATATGCTGTAGTGAAGACCGAATGAAGACCTGGGTGCCGAAGCTGAGACCCAGTGCAGCCAGATAAATAATTTTTTTTTTAATGAAAGATAATAGCTGTTTTTCATTTTTCACGTATCCTTCCCCAGAATTTTCTTTATACATAAACCAGCCCATCCAAACTTGCCCTCGTATTTTCTTCCCTTATTTGACACAGCTTCCTAGTATGACATTAATCAATCCTCTCTCGAGACTCCTTTGCCTTGCTTTCAACCTTTTGCTTTTGCAAATGTCACTGCAACAAATAACCTTGCTCGTAAGTCAGTTCTCACAAGTGTGAGTGTATCTGTAGGACCAAGTCCCAGGAGAGGGACCGCTGGGCCGCAGCTTCTGTGCATTTGCCATCTTGCTCTACCGTCTTCTTCATGGGGGCGGTGTCACCCCTTATTCACAGTCTGTGGCTGATGGGATTTTAGCAAGGATGGTCACACGTACCCTTTGTGGCTTGGCCAGCAGAGCCCGGGCCCCTCAGCCTCAGCCAGTGCGCTCGTGCAGGGAGAGTGCACGACCTTACCTGGCAGCCCAGCTCACACGCAAGTCTATTCTCTTTTGCTCCCCTGCCTCTTCCTCTGAAAGTGTTATAAAGGAGGGCATCCTCTCCCCCCAGCCATCACCACACACACACACACACACACAACACATAACACACACACAAATAGGTTCTGAAAAAGGCAGTGCTGCTGCTGCTGCTGAGTCACTTTAGCCATCTCTGACTCTGTGTGACCCCATAGATGGCAGCCCACCAGGCTCCCCCGTCCCTGGGATTCTCCAGGCAAGAACACTGGAGTGGGTTGCCATTGCCTTCTCCAATGCATGAGAGTGAAAGTGAAAGTGAAGTCGCTCAGTCGTGTCCGACTCTTCACGACCCCATGGACTGCAGCCTAACAGGCTCCTCCGTCCATGGGATTTTCCAGGCAAGAGTGCTGGAGTGGGGTGCCATCGCCTTCTCAGAAAAACGCAGTAGCCCATCCCTAAAGGAAGAAGTGCATCTGCCCATGTTTACTCAGTCAGCAGACCCACGAGCACCCACTGTAGGCCTGGCAGCCTCCTAAGTGCTTATATGTGTGATGCACGATCTTGGCCACGGCCCTTAAGCTCTGGGCCCCAGCATCCTCTTGAGTAAGATGACAGGTATGCTATTTTAAAATTTTACTTATTTATTTAGGTACGGCTGGGCTGGGTCTTTGCAGCAAGCAGGCTCAGTAGCTGTGGCACACGGCTGAGTTGCTCCGTGGCATGTGGAATCTTCCTGGACCAGGGATAGTTCGAACTTCTGCAATGGCAGGTGCACCACCACCAGGGAAGTCCAGGTATGTTACTTTTTGTTGTTTTTATTTTAATTTTTTTGGCCTTGCTGTGCAGCCTGTGGGATCTTAGTTCTCCAACCAGGGATCAAACCCATGCCTTTGGCAGTGGAAGCATGGAGCCCTGACTACTGGATTATCAGGGAATTCCCTGTGTTCTTAATTTAAGATTACTTGTTTATTTGTTTTGGCTGTGCTGGGTCTCCGTCGCTGGGTGGCTTTCATCTAGCTGCAGCGAGCAGGGGCTGCTCTCCAGTTGCGTGTACAGGGTTCTCATTGCGGTGCCTCTCTTTTTGCGGAGCGCGGGCTCTAGGCGCGGCGACTGCAGTAGTTGCTGGGTACAGTAGTCGTGGCTCTTGGGCTCTGGAGCGCTGGCTCAGTAGTTGAGGCACACAGAGGTTTGTTGCCCCAGGTGGTGTGGGATCTTCTCAGAGCAGGGATTGAACTCGTGTCCCCTGCATTGGCAGGCAGACTCTTAACCACTGGACCACCAGGAAAGCCCTTCCAGTTTTTTTTGTTTGTTTGTTTTTAAGTTGACAGCTATGGACACCAGAGTTCCAAATCTCCTCCTAGCTCTAATGATATACCATCCTCAAATCATGTGGTCAGTCCATGTGGGTATCAAAGGGACAAAAGGCTTGGAAAACCCTTCTTGGGCTGATACATGTTGGCACTTTGTAGAAATGAGCCACCTTCCCATCTCTCTCAGGTGGCTAGCGTGAACACTGAAATAGATCTTGTTACTAAAGAGCTGGGCACATTTGGAAGTGCTCGGCAAGGGTTATCTGCCTTCCTGGGCATTTCCAAGAGCCACTCCAGCAGATGGGCTGCCACCCCAGGGTCAGGCTTGGAGGCACTCTCTCCAGCAGGCCCCAGTCAGGCCACTGGCGAGCTCGGGCGCTCTGAGCAATGCCCTGCCCTCTCTCCATGGCGGCGTCTGGACAGGCCGGGAGGCAGACGGGACGAGTGACAGCTGGGAAGGTTTAATTGCTCCTCGGTGGCTTGGGAACACCTCCCTCCCTCCGCCAACGATCTGCATTTCAATGTGAGAAGAGAGGAAAGTAGGATGCTGCTCAAAGGGGTTACAATGATTAATCATTTAAAAAGCAAGATCTTAATTACAGGCCGCAATTTTTGCTATTTAAGGAGTCCATTAGTTGCCAGAAAGAAGAAGAAAAAATTATCACAGGTTATTCTCTTCCGAAAGTAGAGAGGGGGGAGGGGCGGGGGAGGAGAATCAGCTGCCGCTCCTGGATGGGGTGGGGGGCAGGGTCCCAGCCCTGGAAGAAGTCTGGCCAGGGACAGGATGGGCCCTGTGTGCAGTGGGAGCCAAGTGACAAAGATGCTTGCCTGGGGGCCTGGGGGAGGGTACAAGGGTTGGGTTGAGAGAGAGAACTTCCAGTCTCCTCTCTGCAGCTCTGGTCTGGCTGGAATCCCACCTGTGGGTGCCTCTGGAGGCCTCCTCCTGGGCCTGGCAGCTGGCAATCAGCCCCTGCCCCCCTTCTCCAATGACCCCTGACCCCACCCTGCTCAGGATGTGAGGTTAATTGCCAGGCCCTCCCCTCTGACCCCTCTGTGGGTTTTAGTCCTGTCTGGACTCTCAGCCCCCCGGGTGTACAAAGGAGACCTGCGGGCTGGGGGGTTGGGGGGTGGGGGGGAGTAGTTGGGAGTGAGATAAAAACAACCCAGCCTCTTTAGTGGATTAATTTAGTGATCCTCAGGGGGCTAAAAGAGCAAGAGATCAAGCCTCCACCCCCACACCCCACCCACCGCATCATGGCCCCAGAGGTTCCCATGGGATAAGGGATCTGGACATTTCCTCATCCTGGCCGCCTTGAAGCCTGGGCACAATCCCACCGCTGGCGAGGGCCCTGCTGCCCAGTCTGAGGTCCAGATTCAAGCCACCTCATGAGCTGTCACCGGCAGCTCCTGAATCCCCAAAAACAGCCTGAGGAACAAAGGGGCAGACTTCTCAGGTGGTCCAGGGGTGAAGAATCCACCTACCAGGGCAGGGGACATGGGTGCGATCCCTGGTCCGGGAAGACTCCACATGCCACAGGGCAACTCAAGCCCCTGAGCAGCAACTGCTGCCGCCTGTGCTCCCCAACAAGAGAAGCCACTGCGATGAGGACCCCGTGCACCTCAACTAGAGAGCAGCCCTGGCTCGCCACCACTAGAGAAAGCCCAGGTGCAGCAACGAAGACCCAGTGTGGCCAAAAGTAAAAATAAGTTTAAAACATTACTTTTCTTTAAAAAAGAAACAAAAGGGGCTCCACCAGTGCAGGACAACCTACAGGAATCCCAGAAACCTGAATTCAGGCGATCACAGGCCTGATAACACCAGCGCCATCAAAGTTAATAACTCAGGTGAGTCCAGAAGGATAAATGTGAGCTGGATCTAGGCCCCAAGCTCGCCTTATTCCTCTGACACCATACGTTTAAAATAACCTTGCAAACAAGTCACAGAGTCTACCAGCCTACCCAGAGGACAGGCTTATTCCCTGTCAAGCCTTCTTGCTAGTGGGAATAAAATAAATGAAATCACTTCTGCAAACAGACCCTCCTGCCAGACTGATTAAATGCCTCTGAGTATGTGTGTGTGTGTGTGTCCATCAGCCTCAGCTGTCTAACATTTAGACCCCCAGAGGGCAGGCCGCTAAATCGGATAGACTGATAATCCCAGGGATTTCTGGGGGAAGTTTGGGGCAGACCCAAGCCACAGACTTGCAATATGGGTTTGAATTCAAAATACCCAAACTGGTTTCATGATGACTCTAACTTGGCCCCTGCCTCCTCCATCCTCAGGCACCATCACCACCCGGGAGATGGAGAGTGTCTGTCCCTTTAATTGCCAGGTTCCCCACCTCCTGGGGATAAACACACAGACCCTCACCCATCTTCTCCAGCCACTCCCCCCTCCCCACTCCAATGATGATTAATTGCAGGGTTGGGCACCCCAAACCGGCTGGACCACATTATTCCTGATGTTGGCTCCTTTCACTGGTCGCTGCCTTTAAAGCCACAGTAATCAGCAGCTTTTAGCTTGTCACTCTCCTGACACTCCTTACTTAGACCAGGAAATGGCAAATGAGATGGAAAAAAGAACTTCATTATCTGTTTCATTCTTTCCAAGAGAGGAGAGTTGGAGGATGGAGAGGAGGGCCTGGCATCAGGAAGCCACCCCTGTGGATGATGCTCAGACCACGTGGGGATCTTGGATTACAGCCCAGGGCCCACCTACGGCACCTCCACACACATCACTGACCCAGGCTCCTTGTGGAACACTGGGCATACGGACCCTTCCCTCTCCTCCCTCGGAGACCTGCTGAATACCCATGCCTTGAAAAGGGCTCTAGCCCCAGGGAGTCCTGGAAGGCTTCAGATGCCTGATTGCCTCTCCCGTAATGTGACCTGCACCCCATCCCAGCTGCCAGCCCAGACAAGTCTTGTGTGAAAATTAAGAAAAGGTGCCCCCTCTGGGCAGATGTGGCCATTGCAGGGCACACAGGTCAGGGATTGGGTGCAGGCTGGATTTTAAACCCACTTCCGCCTTGGTCTTCAAGACAAGCCCTAAAACAGGTTGTTGTCTACACGGTGGGGAAACTGATCCTCCCTGCTATAGGGCACAGACCTCCCAGGGGCCTCTCAGGGCCTAGAAAGCATTATCTTATGTCTCCCGGTAGGCTGTCAACCCACCTTCACAAAGATGTAAGGGACCCAGCAAAGAGAAGGAGCTGATGACCCCAAGATAGCCCAAACACCTCTGTCTCCAGCAGTCTGGGGAGCTCCAGACCCTGGACGAGGAGGCAGCAGGAGCCAAAGAGAATTAAGTGGTTTGTTTGGTTTTTTATGTATTTATTTGGCTGTGCCAGGTCTTAGTTGCAGTATTCATGACATTCAATCTTCATGGAAGCAGGCAAACTGTTAGTTAAGGCATGTGGGATCTAGTTCCCTGACCAGGGACCAAACTCAGGTCCGCTGCATTGGGAGTACAGAGTCTAAGCCACTGGACGACCAGGGAAGATGCTGGGCCAGTAGGTTTTATTAATCACAAACTCTGTTTTCTGTTTGCAAGAAGCTGTCCCATTTTCTAAGCACGTGCACTTCAAGGATCTTGTCTGAACCCCTCAGACCGGGATCTGGGGAACCAGTGCAGGAGCACAATGTCCGTTTTACAGATGTAGCCCAGAGGCTCACAGGATGAGACTCACACGTCTGACAAGGCTAGGAGCCAGCACTAGTTTCAGAAGGTCCTGGAGCCCCTTGGGCAGGAGGGGCAGCTAACCCAGCCACCGAAGTCCTCCTAAAAGAAGTGACCTCTAAGCCCAGTGAGTGCCCAGGAGCAGTCCAGGCCAAGAAGGAAGAATGGAGTTCTGGCCAGAAGCAGCAGATGCCGAGGCTCCCTGCAGCTCAGGGCGGCTGGAACGGGCACATGGAGGGAGGGCCAGCAGCTCCTACGAGTAACCGCCCCTGTGAGCCCTGCAGGGGAGTCTGGACTTCTGGGGGCGAGGGGGATGTGGGCACAGCTGAGCTCAGAGAATGGGAGGGGAGGGGAGGGAGGAAACTCAGTGGAGAGGGGTGATGTTCAGAAGGGAAGAGAGGGGAGTGGCGAGGGGCCAGGTTAGCAGAAGCACCCAGCTCTGGGGTGCAGAAAGTCTGGGTGTGTTAGGGGAAGGGGTCCTCTTTTTTAATTCAAATGGAGACACCAGGTTAGCGCTAGTGCTGCAGGGAACCTCATCAGCGTTTGAACCTGAGACCCTGTCACAGGGAAAAGTTGCCCCCAGTCTCCTTTTTTAAATTTTTTTAATTAATTAATTTATTTGAATGCATCTGGTCTTAGTTGTGACACGTGGGATCTCCATTTTGTCCTGCGGAATCTTTCATTGTGGGGCATAGACTCTCTAGTTGCGGCGCATGGGCTCAGGAGTTGCAGGGCTTAATTCCTCTGAGGCATGTGGGATCTTAGTTTCCTGATCTAGGGTTGAACCTGCATCCCCTGCATTGTAAGGCAGATTCTTAACCACTGTACCACCAGGGAACTCCTGCCCTCAGTCTCCTGATAGCCTCCTCTCAACTCTGAGCCCTCTGGGGTCTGGTGACCCCATTTGAGACAAGGAAGGGATCTCCTGGTGGCTCTCCCTGAAACTTTTCCCCCAAGAACCAAGAGCCCTGAGTGCCCGTAGTCTCATGCTGGAACCCACAAAATTCCCTTCTCTTATCTGAGCCTCAGTTTCCTCATCTGTCAAATGGACCAGTGTTCTTCCTTCTCTTCTGCACCCATCAGCAGTCCAGCGGCAGTGGCTCCCTGCTGCCTGGGTCTCTTAATTCCCCACACCCAGGGGGCCTGTGACCTATGAATGCAGGAAACGCCATGTGAAGAGCAAGAACCTATATTACCTTGTCCCTAAGGCCTTCTTTCTGCCCCAGCTGGCTCAGCTGAGGTCAGGCCCTCTTTGTGGCTGGCACCTCCACTCATCAGGGGGTAGCTCTCGGTCCTCCCACATCTGACAGGCCCCCTTCTCCTCCATGGCGCAGCCAGCAGATGGGGGTGTCCCTGGCCACCTGCCTCTCTCCTTCCCTGCCTCATCCCCACAGCTGTGGCTACACTCCCACCTCAGCCCTGGGCTTCTGCCAACATTGAATTCATGTGACATCTCAGGGGCTCCTGGGTGGGCGGACAGATGGAAGAGGAGGTGCTCCAGGCCCCCACCCCCGTTCTCCCAGGATGCTCCTCTGCCCTCATTTGCAGGCCCCCAGGCAGGCAGGCGGAGAAGGCAATGGCACCCCATTCCAGTACTCTTGCCTGGAAAATCCCATGGATGGAGAAGCCTGGTGGGCTGCAGTCCATGGGGTTGCAAAGAGTCGACAAGACTGAGCGACTTCACTTTCACTTTTCACTTTCATGTACTGGAGAAGGAAATGGCAATCCACTCCAGTATTCTTGCCTGCAGAATCCCAGGGACGGGGTAGCCTGGCAGGCTGCCGTCTATGGGGTCACACAGAGTCGGACATGACTGAAGTGACTTAGCAGCAGCAGCAGGCAGGCAGGACAGAGTCCTTGGGCTGAACTGATGGCAGGACCTCAGAGAGGGGCCAGGTGTGTGATGGGGCCACAGGATGGGCTGGCAGAGGGGGGGTCTGTCGTTACACAGGGGCCCCTGCTTGGCCTCAACAATCTCTGGGAGTGTCAGTGAGCAAAGAGCCCAGAGCAGGAGAGAGCTGGAGCAGGTGACCCTAGCAGACCTCATGGATGGTCAGAGCTTGAGCAGACCTGGCTTGACTCTCTGCTCTTCCACTTCCTAGCTGTGTGACCTAGGACAAGTAATTCTTCTCAGTTCCCTGGTGCAAAATATTAAAAGGAAACAGTGATATCTATTCTAAAGGGTTGCTATCATGCAATAGAACTAATATTTCATAGGTGCTCAATAAATGGCACCATGATTCTTTTTCTTTTTAAGTGATTTGTATATTTCTGGCTGTGCTAGGTCTTTACTGCTGCACTCGGGCTTCCTCAAGTTACGGAGAGAGGGGGCTGCTGTCCAGTTGCGGTGTGCGGGCTTCTCACTGCGGTGGCGTCTCTTGAGCACAGGTTCTAGGTGCACGGGCTTCAGGAGCTGCTGCACTCTGGCTCAGTAGTTGTGGCTCACGGGCGTGGTTGCTCCGAGGCACATGGAATCTTCCCAGATTAGAGATCAAACCCGTGTCCCCTGCATTGGCAGGCAGAGTCTTATCCACTGTGCCACCAAGGAAGTCCCAGGATGACTCTTTTTATTCCCATGGACAAGTGGAGCCACATAGTACTTCAGTGCACTGGGCTTTGTGACCTCGGACAAACTGCTCCCCTTCTCTGGGCCATCCATAAAATGAGAGGCTTGGAGGAGAAGAAACCCAAGGCCTCCTTCTGGTATGAGCTTTACAGTTTGTGGCATTCTGGATTCATGAGGGGGAGGCTGTGCTGACTGCATCATTCATGAGCTTCAAGTCCTGGGTCCCTGGGGAGATTTGGAGGTGGGAGGAGAGAGTGGAGGAGAGGAGGAGGAGAGGAAAAGAGTGGGAGAGAGGGGATGAGGAAGAGAGGGTGGGAAGGGGGAAAGGAAAGGGAGAGGAAGAAAGGCATGAGAAGCAGGGGGAAAGAAAGATGGGAGAGTAGAAGGAGGGCAGAGGAAGGAGGAGGGAGGGGGACGGGCAGGGGAATGACAAGGAAGTTTCAGCTGGGCTGCTCCCTTCTCCTCAGAGGAGACCAAGAATGAGTTAGTTCCCAGGATGCCTGAAGGGTTTCCAGCTTTTGGGAGGCGGGGCAGGGCGGGTTCATCCTAGAGGCTGATGTCCAGAGTCTGGTCCCTGGGGCTGGGGAGGCCCTTCTGGATTCCAGTAATAAACCTTGAGTCACTGCCTACCCTGGCCTAGAGGAAAGCAGGTGAGATGAGATGGTTGGATGGCATCACCAACTTGAAGGACATGAGTTTGGGCAAGCTCCGGGAGTTGGTGATGGACAGGGAAGCCTGGCATGCTGCAGTCCACGGGGTCTCAAAGAGTCAGACACGACTGAGCGACTGAACTGAGAGCCACTGGCCCATAGGCAAGCTATTATTTCCTCCGGAGTGCGCTCAGGATGTGCACATGTGCCCAGGGTGGTCCTTGTCCTTTCTTTGGAGGCCAGGGGGCAGACCGAAAGACAACAGATCAAACAAGGGTAAAGAGCTTTTCTGACTCTTTCCTAGAAGGATCAGAACCTTCCCACTAGGCAAAGGTGGCCACTCCCAGGGGATAGCTGAGACTGGGCAGTCTGGGCAGAAAGGGGGCCGAAGCAGCCAGTCCCAGACCAGGCTCTTTGGCCATGGTCGTGTACTTCCTCCCCTGCTTGGCACTCCTGCTCGCTTTCCTGAATTGTGATTAAACTCAGATGGTAAAGAATCTTCCTGCAATGCAGGAGACCCCATTTCTATCCCTGGGTCAGGAAGATCCCCTTGAGAAGTGATAGGCTACCCACTCCAGTATTCTTGCCTGGAGAATCCCATGGACAGAGGAGCCTGGTGGGCTACAGTTCAAGGGGTAACAAAGAGTTGGACATCACTGGGTGACTAACAGTTTAAGGATGAGAGACCCATGGCCTTAAATGCCACTTTTGAGCTGTGAGTCCTTGAGAAAGTCCCTTCCTTCTCGCAGGCTTAGTTGTCTGCAGGAAAGGGTACCACTGGGAGCACTGAACACCATACTGTGGGGCCAGGCTCAGTCTACCAGTGCTTAAAGGGCTAAGGAGGGGGTGGAGGCTGAGGTCACAATCTCCTGCCGTCCTCTTGCTTTCTTCACCCTGTTCCTCCTCTGGCCCAGGGCAGCATGTGTTCATGGTGGGTGCAGGGCCCCACAGAGAGGCGCTCTGCCTACTTCCCTATCCCACCCCACTTTCCAGCTGCCCCTCTGGGAGGCCCATACCCAGTGCATCCTTGGCTGCCTGCATCTCAGCAAACCTCCAAAAATGCTTTGCAGCAGGGGAACGGAGAAAGCAGCATCTTCCTGGAATCTCCCCCAGCGTTTAGCACAGGAACTGGTTATGCTGTGTGTCCAGATATGAGCCCTGGAGGAGCAGGGAGCCCCTGGCTGCAGTGAATGGTGGGGACTCAGGGTGGGGGCGGCGGGGAGCTGATGCAGGCTAGATGAATGAACAGGTCTTGGACCCAGAAATAGAAGGTCTGGGTCTCCGGCTGACTCACGAGAGCCTGGGAAACCCTCTTCCTGCTGGGCCACAGGCAGGGGTGGGAAGTCAGGGCCCACAGGGGCTTTGTACCCTATACAATCGCAGCCACTCTTCTGGATAAAGGGGCAAACAAAGGGGCCTTCGGAAGTGGCCACGCAGCTCAGCACCCGGGGAGGCCCCAGGAAGCCAGCTCTCACTTGCCGCCCACCCAGGCATCCTCCCCCTATCCCACCACCCCACCCCGGGGGCCAGCTGGGCCCCAGCCCCCTACAGCCTGGGCAGCTGTGCTGGAAGGAACACCCCCCACACTCTCTGGCCAGGGAGCCTGGAAAGTACCAGAAGAGTCCCCACCAGGAGTGAGTGGAGGAGCTGAAACGCTGCTCTTATCTAGGACACTGCCCGGAACTAGTGACTGATGAGGGTTGAGGGTGGGCTTCAGAAAGGCCTTTAGGCCACTGATGAGGGATGGACCCCCCGAGGGGATGCTGGTTTGCAAACAGGAGGCTTAGAGATAGCCCCTCTTCTGAGCCATCCTCCCCACTAGTCAGTCGTATTTGCAAGAGCCATGTCCTTAGCCAACTGAGTTCTCATATAGGAATATCACGCTGGGGTTCTGGGACTATGGGAAGCACTGCACAAGTGTGCGGATTCAAGGTGCAGCATGCCCAGGCTCTGCAGCTCTGGCTTTGTGATCTCAGTGGACTTCATAACCCATCTCTAAACAGAAACACTGCTTATAGGATGTAACATGCATTATGTGAGATGATGGGTATCAGGCCCCAATACATAGAATATGCTCTATAAGTGGCAGCTAATATTTCTTAGGCCCTGTTTGAATGTGGAATGGTTATGAGTTCTAAAAAAGGTGTATCCAATTTTTTTGAAATTTTTTTTTCCTTTTGATTCAATATACTGAGAAAGAAATGGAAAGTTGAGATCAGTTTTCAGAGTGCTTTGGGTTGTGTGTTAAATAGCCATTCGTTCTGGAACACAGAACGGGATTGCAATAAAAGGACATGGACCAGTAAAAAAAAAAAAAACAGCAAAAGTAGTGCTCAGACTAAGGCTTCCAATGATCTGAGTAACAAATATTGTATATCTGGGTGAAAGTGATAGGGTTCCTTTACAGTATTCACCTGCCCTTTTTAAAATTTTTTATTTTTAATTGGAGGGTAATTGCTTTACAATGTTGTGTTGGCTTCTGTTGTGCAACAACATGAAAAGCCATGGGTATACATATGTCCCCTCCCTCTTGAGCCTCCCTCCCACCCATCCCATCCCTCTAGGTTGTCACAGAGCAACAGTTTGAGCTCCCTGAGTCATTCAGCAAATTCCTATTGGCTATCTATTTTACATATGGTAGTATATACATTTCCCTGCTACCATCTCCATTTGTCCCATCCTCTCCTTCCCCTCGTCGTGTCCACAAGTCTTTCTCTGTGTCTGCGTCTCTACTGCTGCCCTGCAAACAGGTTCATCGGTACCATCTTTCTAGATTCTCTGTCTTTTGTTGAGGTGCACGGACTCTCTAGTTGTGGCACACAGGTTCAGTAGTTATAGCGCAAGGGTTTAGCTGCTCCATGGCAGGTGAGATCTTAGTTCCCCACTCAGGGATCAAACTCACATCCCCTGCCTTGCAGGGCCGATTCGTAGCCATTTGGACCATCAGGGAAGTTGAGAGCCACCTGTTTTTTAGTGGATGGAAGACACTTCATCAGCTTTGCTCACTCCCCAGAGGCAGAGCTCCCAGTAAAGTTGTCTCCACCGAGGGCACAGGACCCACACGAGCCGTCCTGCGGATGCGGCAGCATCTCCCTCATCTGGAAGTGGGTTTCCTAAACTCACGAGTGCACACAGGACTGCCCTTCACAGAGCTCTGGATTCATGAAGGATTTCAGTGGCTTCTCGCTAGCTTGGGAGTTCACAGGCAGAATTTCAGAGTGGTGCCAGACAATGCTGATGGGAACTGGGGGACCAGGAGGATCGGAGAGGCCATACAGCCTGGCTGTTTGGGGTCCACACATACCCTCCGCCCCGAGTCGGGCCATCTTGTAGCTCAGAGGGTGGTTCTGAATCCACAACGCTTCCTCCCCATCCCTGAGTGCTTGAATGACAACCAGGAGTCCCAGCCCACTCCCCCAGGCCCCTCTCTGTCAGAACTAGGTGTTGGTGGCCTAAGGTGGGCACCCCTGGGTCCCAGTGTACCCTGGGAGTAGGGAGGCCACTGGGCCCCCAAGAGCAGGGGAGGGAAGGCCCTGTTAGCCCCTGTAAGGATGGGACAATGCCCCCCTTTCCCGGCAGCTGGCAGAGCTGCCAGGCCCTGAGCTTCTGAATGCCCATTGCAGCCAGACACTGGACTCTGTTTCCCAGGCAGCCCCGTGCCAGGCCTGCCACCTCCCAGAGAGAAGGAGCCTTTCTTCCCCGTTGGCCAAAGCAAAGGCTCCCAAAAGAGCATCAGCGGCAAGGGGCTGACCTCTGTTCAGAAAGCCGGGGCTTCCCATCCCCCCACCTTGGGAACCTCGGAGCTGCAAGGGGAGTGAGCCCCCACCTTTGTGCTCCCTCCTGACTCTAAAGCTACAGGATCCCCAGCCCCCCTGGCTCACCGCCTCTAGCCCCCACCCACCCCTACCTATTCATCTGTGCTCTGAAGGCCTTTCACAAGGCTCATCCTGTTGGCCTTGAAAGGGGCTTGCTTTGAAGCGTGCTCAGGGCTGTGTTTGGAGGGAGAGATTCCAACTGGAGCTACTGTGCCTGCTTTGAAGGTGCTTCCTCAGTTGCCTCAGTCGCGTCTGACTCTGCCACCCCATGGACTGTAGCCCGGCAGACTCCTCTGTTCATGGAATTTTCCAGGCAAGAATACTGGAGTGAGTTGCCATTTTCTTCTCCAGGGGATCTTCCAGACCCAGGGATCAAACCCGTCTCTTATGTCTCCTGCATTGGCAGGTGGGCTGTTTACGACAAGCCCACCTGGGAAGCTGTGAAGGTAGAGGAGCGCAGACCTAGCGAGGTGGAGGTGACCGATGGGCCCCGGGGAGGGGCATGGAGCGGGTCTCCAGACCCAAGACTGCTGTCCCATGTGGCTCCCAGACTATTTTCTCTAAGGACTCATGCCCCAGCTCCGTGTAAGGGGTGGACCGAGGTGACCTGCAGAGGGCTCGGTCACTGCCACGATTTGCTGTCTGCTCCTGACAGCCCAACTTGGATCCATGGATGAGCAAGTGCAGGGCTAGCTGGAACTGTGGAAGGACTGGCAGTCACTAGGTATAGACAGTCTCAGACAAAAAGTCAGAGACGTTTTGCTGTGGCTTTTTAGGAAAACCAGGCTGTGGGGTGCCCTCCCACATCAGTCCAACTCTGGGGGAGCCCTGAGCTGGAAAACTAGGGGGCACCAACAGCCTTCTCTGTGAGCACATCCACTGTGGCATCCCCACCCACACCCCCAGGCCAGGGAGAAGGGGCAGAGATGGAGGAGGCACTGTGTGCCTACCACACATGCGACTCAGGTGCAGACATGCCAAGACCTCACCATCGACAGAACCCTGGAGACACAAAGATGAGAGCCCGCAAACAAGCACACAGTGTGCAACAGTTGTTGGGTCTTCATCAGAGGCACTGTGATGGGTGCCTGATCACTTAATTGTGACCACACAAAGAGACATAAATAGACACACACACACACACACACACACACACACACACACACACACACACTGGAAACCTAAAGACAAACACCCTACGAACTCAGACACAAAAGAGGGACAAACACACCTTCGACCCACAAACACCCCCATGGTGTCCCAAGGGATCCAGCCTGGGAGCAGGCAAATGCCTTGTCTGCAGAGAACTTGAAAACAATAGTAAAAACACACCTTCGGGTCTGCTTTTTCCCACCTTGCACTGGCAATTCTTTAACCATGTCAGTGTTAAGATATTCCTTTCCCCTCCCCAAATTATTTTGTTAATTCTAACCTGTTGGATTTTTTTCAGGTGATTTTTGTTGTGGTAAAATACACAAACAGCTGAGTGAAGAAAACAACTGTGGTGTTAGAGAAGACTCTTGCGAGTCCCATGGACTGCAAGGAGATCCAACCAGTCAATCCTAAAGGAAATCAGTCCTGAATATTCATTGGAAAGACTGATGCTAAAGATGAAACTCCAATACTTTGGCCACCTGATGCGAAGAACTGACTCCTTGGGCAAGACCCTGATTCTGGGAAAGATTGCAGGCTGGAGGAGAAGGCTGGGGACAACAGAGGATGAGATGGTTGGATGATATCACTGACTTGAAGGACATGAGTTTGGGCAAGCTCCAGGAGTTGGTGATAGACACGGAGGCCTGGCGTGCTGCAGTCCATGCGGTCACAAAGAGTCGGACACGACTGAGGACTGAACCGAAAATATACAAAACATGAAATGAACCATTTGTTGTCTTTTATCGTGACTGTTTTAACCATTTTTAAGCGAACACGTCAATGGCATTAAGTACACTCACAACGATGTATAACCATCACCACTGTTTCCAGAACTTCTTCGTCATCCCCATCAGAAACCTTGCACCCATTAAACAACTTCCATTCCCTCTCCCCCGGCCCCTGGTAATCTCTCTCTACTTCCTGTTCCTATGAATGGCCTATTCTCAGTTTCTCATATAAGTGCAATCATGTAACACGCGTCCTTTTGTGTCTTAACCTGTTGACTCTTATAATAAATATGTAGGCTTCAAGTCGGGCTTCCCTGGTGGCTCAGCAGTAAAGAATCTGCCTGCAATGCAGAAGATCCGGGTTCAATCCCTGGACTGGGAAGATCCCTTGGAGGAGGGCAAGGCAACCCACTCCAGTATTCTTGCCTGGAGAATCCCATGGACAGAGGAGCCTGGCAGGCTGCAGTCCCTGGGGTCGCACAGAGTCAGACACGACTGAAGCGACTAAGCAGCAGCAGCAGCAAGCTTCAAGTCAGCACATTTTTATTAACTAATTCTGTGTTCTGTATGGAAGTTAATCCCAACAAGTCCCAGATCCACACAACACGGTTGACCCCACATTCAGTTCTGGTGTTTGGAATCAACTGTTTTCAGGTGCAGTTCGTGTCTCCAAGCCCTAGGCTCTGTGATGGCGAAGTTGTAGACACAGATTTGAATTTCTTAGTTTTATTAGTATTTAAAACAATGAATCAAAATGTGAGTTGTGAGACCATAATAATTTTGTTAGGAAAGTGTGAATTTCCGATTTTATGGGAAATATTTCACTGAATTTGAACAGTCTGTTTAGAATTAAAGTTTCTTCTTTTAAAATTGTTAGTCTTTTATTCTGATTTAATTCTAAGGCAATTGTATTCATTATTGAGATAGACCAGTATATTTTAAAAAATATAATTTAAGAAGTATGTATCCACTTTTCCATTTTTTGTACTATAATAATTATTGCATTTTAATTTTATTTTTGAAATGACATGAATTTATATACAAAATTCAGTCAAAAGAAAATTTTGGCTGCCTGCCATTTATTCATTGTTGTTCATTGCATGGTCGTTACTCCTCGTAATTTTGTCTTGTAGAGGAGGAGTGGTGTTAAGCATTGGCTCAGCCTATATGCTAGCTATACCCTGAAACAGACAACTACACCATAGACATATTGTCCCTCTCTCCTCTCTCTCCTTCCCTCCTTCTCTCTCCATCTCTCTGCTAAGTGCTCAAAACCAAAGATCATGCGGTACACAGATCTCCTTAGCGGACAGCAAACCCCATGATGGAAAGGTGGGTCACTTGCCCCCGCCTCGGTTCGGCCCAGGTTGAGCGCTGCCGTTGGGCAAGGTGGGGTCTGGAGTGGACGGGCGAGAGAGCGCCTCCGGCTTGGACCGGAGAGGACGCCTGAAGCCAGGGAAACCCCCGCCCCTAGCCCCAAGGTCCCATTCCTGATGCACTTCCGAGGTCTACCACGAGGTGCCGCTGTAGCAAAGCGATCCCCACCTATCCGCCCCTTCCGAACCCACTGGGCAACGCTTGCGGGAGGGAGCACCCTCTCTGTGCCAGGCCTCGTGCCCGGATCTCGGGGTTCCGGATAAGTAAGGTACCGCCTCTTGTCCCGGAGCATCGCACAACCTGGCGTCAGTGGTGCCAGTCGCGGGCTCTGTCTGCGCACATAGGCAGGAGCGACATCGCCAGTCAGAACGTGCCTGTGTAACCGGGGAAACTGAACCTTGAGGAACAGCAGGAAGAGCCGGGAGCAGGGGAAGGGTGCTCCGAGTGGAGGCGGAGGTGTGCACAGGCCTGGAGGTGATCGAGGGCAGAGGGGAGAGGTCAGCAGAAGGATTGGTCGCTGAGTGCTTTTCATTTCAGTTTAATTCAGTTCAGTTGCTCAGTCGTGTCCGACTCTTTACAACCCCATGGACTGTAGCACGCCAGGCCTCCCTGTCCATCAACAACTCCCGGAGTCTACCCAAATTCATGTCCATTTAGTCGGTGGTGCCATCCAACCATCTCATCCTCTGTTGTCCCCTTCTCCTCCCACCGTCAATCTTTCCCAGCATTAGGGTGTTTTTCAAATGAGGCAGTTCTTCGAATCAGGTGGCCAAAGTATTGGAGTTTCAGCTTCAGCATCAGTCTTTCCAATGAATATTCAGGACTGATTTCCTTTAGTATTGACTGGATGGATCTCCTTGCAGTCCAAGGAACTCAAGAGTCTTCTCCAACACCACAGTGCTTTTAATCCCAGCCTAAAGAGTTTGGGCTTTACCAGGTAGGACTCTAGGAAGCCACAAAAAGATCCGGTTGGAGGTACACTTAGAAAAGTATCCTGCTGTTATTTGTATTTTTTTTAAGAAAAGAAGCAGCTGCAAATATAAAGAGTATGCACACATACACTCCTGAGTATTCACAGAATTTATCCCAAAGATACACAACAATGATAGACATTAGTTTCTTCTGGGAGTGAGACTGGGGGCTGGGCACAGGGGCGGGATGGAAATCTTCTCTGTGTGTATTAGTATTGAATTTTGAGCCATGTGAATGAATCACTTTTCTGAAAAATAGAAATTATTAAATTGAAGATTATAAAGTCTTTATAATTAAAAACAGATCATGGGGCTTCCCTGGTAGCTCAGCACTGAAGAATCCACTTGCCAGTGAAGGAGAGCCAGGTTTAATCCCTGGTCTGGGAAGATCCCACATGCCTTGGAGCAACAAAGCCTGTGCACCACAGCTATTGAGCCAGTGCTCTGGAGCCCGGGAACTGTAAATACTGAAGCTCCTAGGCTTCAGTAGTTGCCTAGAGTCCATGCCCAGCAATAAGAGAAGCCACTGCAATGAACAGCCCTATCACCACAACTTGGAGAAGGTGATGGCACCCCACTCCAGTACTCTTGCCTGGAAAATCCCATGGATGGAGGAGCCTGGTGGGCTGCAGTCCATGGGGTCATGAAGAGTCGGACACGACTGAGCAACTTCACTTTCACTTTTCACTTTCATGCATTGGAGAAGGCAATGGGGAGAATCCCAGGGACAGAGAAGCCTGGTGAGCTGCCATCTATGGGGTCACACAGAGTCGGACACAACTGAAGCGACTTGGCAGCAGCACCACCACAACTAGAGAGTTGCCCCCTGCTCGCCACAACTGGAGAAAAGGTCGAACAACAGTGAAGACCCAGCACAACCAAAATTAATTAATTAAAATTTTAAAAGATCACTTTGGCTATGTTGAGTAGGACAAGTTACAGAGACAGAGACTGGAGGCAGAGAGAATGGCAGAAGACTGCGCACTGGGCCTGATGAGATGGAGGAGGCCTGGGCCGGGCTGCGGGTGGGAGTGAGTGCAAGGCTGGGGGCTCCAGGTTGGCAACAGGCACAGAGTTCAGTTTATCAGCTTTTATATAGCTACAAAAAAAGGGAGGGGGCATGAAAAGAAGAATATACTGCTTTTTAAAAAAATCTTTATTGAACGTGTTATAATATGGCTTCTTTTTTTTTATGTTGTTTTGGTTTTCTGACGACAAATCTTATTGGATCTTAGCCCCGTGACCAGGGATTGAACTCATACATATGCCCTGCATTGGAAGGTGAAGTCTTAACCACTGGACCAGCAGGATAACCCCTAAAGTATTGCTTTTTAAAAGAAAACTACAACATCCAAATGAACAAATGTTTAGGTGTCTGTAGAATGGAACTAGTGCCAACCAGCCAATTTACTCATAAAGTAAATTATGTTCAATGTGAGTGCATGTTAATAGGTTTGATAAGTGGGGGGAAGGGATGCCCAGTGGGAGCCTTGTGGGACCTGACTCCATTCCATACCTCCAGGGTATGCAGTTAGCTGCAGCACTGGGACCGACCTCGGCTCCTCGGCCTCCCAGTCCTCGATGGCCTCCCCTTGACCGCATTGATGCCCTGCACGAAACTGTTAGTTGCTCAGTGGTGTCCAGGTGAGAACACTGGAGTAGGTTGTCTTTTCCTTCTCCAGGGGATCTTCCTCATCCAGGGATTGAACCCAGGTCTCCTGCATTACAGGTGGATTCTTTACCACCTGAGCCACCAGGGAAGCCCTAGAATGTCTCTGAACAGATACAAAGGAAACTGGTGTCAGTAGTTGCCACTGGAGTGGGGAACCAAGGGTTGGCCAGGTAGGAAACTCACCTTTTCTGTCTACCCTTTGTACAGATGGTATATTTTACAAGGTGCTTAAAAAAAAAAAATCAGGAAGAAAACAAAACATCCTAGATAAACATCCAAGATACCTTGTTATCCGAAGTGATAAATTTAGATTTCAAAATCGTAGGTACAATATGACTCCTATTTTTGTAGAGAAAAATGTACACTGTATCTCAATGTACAGCAAAGTGTTGCACTGTGTGCTATTTTAACTTAGTTTTATTTGACATTCTCCTGATAAAAATTCAAACAGTAGAAAAGAGGATAAATATAAAAATATACCTCCCCCTCCTGCTTCCCTCAGTTCAGCTCCCTGTTGCCTCTGCTCAGCTCATCTTACCAAAAGCATTAACAGTTATTAAGTCTGTGGGCAGGACTGCAGGGGATATTTTCTTTTTTGTGCTTTTCTGAAAGTTCCAGTGTTTCTCAATAAGCATCAGTTCAGTCAGTTCAGTCGCTCAGTCATGTCCAACTGTTTGTGACCCCATGAATTGCAGCACGCCAGGCCTCCCTGTCCATCTCTATCTCCCGGAGTTCACTCAAACTCATGTCCATCAAATAGGTGATGCCATCCAGCCATCTCATCCTCTGTCATCCCCTTTTCCTCCTGCCCCCAATCCCTCCCAGCATCAGAGTCTTTTCAATAAGCATATATGCTGCTAAATCACTTCAGTCATGTCTGACTCTGTGTGGACTGTAGCATGCCTGGCTTCTCTATCCATGGGGATTCTCT
Source organism: Capricornis sumatraensis (assembly GCF_032405125.1). Taxonomy (NCBI): domain Eukaryota; kingdom Metazoa; phylum Chordata; class Mammalia; order Artiodactyla; family Bovidae; genus Capricornis; species Capricornis sumatraensis. Next base: position 26,570,716 of record NC_091087.1, on the reverse strand, counting down.
AGGCAAGAATACTAGAGTGGGTCACCATGCCCTCCTCCAGGGGATGTTCTCCATCCATGGATTGAACCCAAGTCTCTTATGTCTCCTGAATTGGCAGGCGAGTTCTTTACCACTAGTACCACCTGGGAAGCCCCAAGCATATATATTACTATGGAAATAAGAAAAAATACATACATTTCTAAAGTGCTCAGAATTAAGTGAGGCCTGCCTTGGACTTTGCTGGTGGTCCAGTGGCTAAGGCTCCAAGCCCGCAAAGAAGAGGGCTCGGGGTCCATGCCTAGTCAAGGAACTAGATCCCACGTGCTGCAAGGAAGATGGAAGACCCCACATGCCACAACTAAGGGTTTGTTTTCACATGCCCCAACTGAAGACTCCTCACGCTGAAACTCAAAGACTCCATGTGCTGCAACGAAGACCCAGCATAGCCACAAAAATTAAGAAATATTTTTAAAAATAATAATATAATTTTTTTAAAGTGAAATCTCTCTTCCTTCCTTCCCTCCCTTTCTCAACTCTGGAGAAACAGGCTTGGAGCTCCTCCACCATTGTTTCCATCCACACCAACCTCCCTCACTTTTCTAAGTTCCTGGAAAGGCTTCCAGCTCCATTTTAAATAAAATCCTCCTTCTTCACCTCCTGCTCAGGCCTCATGGTCTCTACCCTCCCCTCCATCCTTGAACCTCAGCCACCCAGACCTCCTTTCAGATGCAGAGCAGAACCAGGGGAAAGAAACTTGTTGATTTTCTCGAGGGACTGAATCCAAGAATTCTATCTTGTTTATTCTCAAGAGATTCTCCAGAAATGGATCCGAAACACAGAAAGGCATAAGGGGAAGCAGCCTTAAGACTCCTCTTTCACGAGATCTCGTGTTAAAAACAACAGGCCTTGTTAAAACCGCACCTTAATGAGGCTCCTTCCAGGCCTAATTGTCACCATGGCAATGACCCCTGGTGGCCATCTTTAATTAACTCCTAGTCAGAGTCACCAAATGAACTCCTCCAGTAAATTGCCCGCCAGCCCAGGCAGTCACGTGGCCCCTCCTCTGTCCTTTGGCCTCCGGCACAGGTGATGGGGCAGAAAATTCTCAGCCCTGGCTTTCCTGTCTGTTTCCTGACTACCTGACAAGGTCAGGGGAGGGGCTTAGATCCATGATAATACTACTACTAATAATAATCATAGAAATGATAAGAGCTACAATGCTAAGATAATGTGCATTATCTCCTGAAAGATTTATTTTTGGCTGTTCTGGGTCTTCCTTGCAGTGCATGGACTTTCTCTAGTTGTCATGGGGGGTACTCTTCCTTGCGGTGCGTGGGCTTCTCGTTGTGGTGGCTTCTCTTGTTGTGGAGCATGGGCTCTGGGCGTGCGGGCTTCAGTAGTGGCTCACGGGCTCCGTTGCTCCATGGTACGTGAGATCTTCCCAGACCAGGGACTGAACCTGTGTCCTCTGCACTGGCAGGCAGATTCTTAACCACTGGACCATCAAGGAAGCCCTGCATTATTTCTTCAGAGTAATCCTATGAGGATTGCAGTATGACCACCCACCTTTTTCCAGATGCGGAAACAGACGCACAGAGAGACTTAGCCAGTAAGTGGCAGAGCTGAGATGTAAACACAGACTCTAGAGCCACCCCTGGAATCCTCCCACTGGAGATGAAGTTCACAGGGTCATCTGCTTCCCTTGAGCACAATAAATATCTGAGGTTTCCTGTCTACTGCTTTGCAGAGGTGTGATCTTGAGCCACTGGGTTCACATCTCTGAGCTTGATTCCTCATCTAGAAGAGGAAGGGGGATTCAAGTGGGTCAGGGGGTTGCAGCCTGAACAGCCTCATCAGTTCTGTTCAGTAATGACTCCCGACTCCATCAGAACCTTTCTGTTGTCTTTACCCTGGTGTGATTTCAGAAGCAAGATGTCACAAAGGTCAAGAAATAATAAATGTGATCATCTGTGCAAAGCCCCGAGCCCAGTGCCTGCCCATAGTAAGCGTTCAGTGAAAATTAGCTGTTACTGTTTCACTAAGTGAATTAAGTGGTCTCAGCTGTCCAAATGTGGCGATGGCCCTGAGAAAGACCTCCTCCAGGATAGGGCTAACAGTCGGGAACATGGGGGAAAAAGAAGCCGTGGAGATGGCGCTGCAGTCACCCGTTTTAGGGTGGGTGGGTGAAAGGCTCAGGCAGCTATGGGAGAACACACTGGAAGAGCGCAATATAGCCGTGGACCAAAGATGAGAGCCACCATCTTGCCCTGGCCTTGCCCCTACACATGCTTCCGCCAGCCTAACCAGAGCAGGTCCAGAGACCCATCCACTGAGGCACATTCCAGCCAGAAGAAAGCTGTAGAGGTTAACAGGCACTTTCCCTCCCACCAGAAACACTCCCTGGACCATGCACAGGATACTTCTGCTTACACCCAATTGGCCAAAATTCAATCACATGCTCATTCCTAACCCCAAGACAGGCTGAAAGTACAGTCTTCCTTTTGGGTGTGCAGGGGGAAATGGAGACAACCCAGGCTTTGCCACAAACCTTCAAGTTCTTCACACCACTCCGAGTAATATTTCTAAACTAAAATTTCTGACCATGTCTAAATCCTAAAGACAGTGTCTCCCTGCTGTCTTTAACATGAGCTCCAAATGTACAAGCATGAGTTGTAAAGTCCTGCTCGATCCAACTTCATTACTTCCCACTGACCCTTCATTCTAGCTACTCTGGACCACTGGCCTTCTCTAAATCAGCCGTGCTTCCGTGATTCTACCCCTGTGCCCAGGCTTGGAATGCCATTTTCTCTCATCTTCATTTAGTTAGATGATTACCTCCTCTCTAGAGATTTCCAGGGTCAGAGAAGAAGGGGTGAGCAGGACAGAAAGGAAAGGCTGTGCCTTCAGACACAGGCTGGAGAAGGAAAAGGAAGTCTGCTGTCCAGGGCTAACGTGGGGCCTGACCTGGATTGTACAGCAGCCTTACATGTGCAGCAGGTGGCAAGCTGGGGCTACCCTTGAGTCTGTGAGATGAGAAAAGGTTATGGGTTCTAATTAGTTCTTGTGACCTCATTTGACAGATGAGAAAACTGAGACCCAGGACTTCCCTGGTGGTCCAATGGCTAAGACTCTATGCTCCCTAGACTGGGGGACACGGTTTGATCCCTGATCAAGGAACTAGATCCCACATGCAATAACTAAGACTCAGTGCAGCTAAATTTAAAAAAAAAAAAAAAAGAAAAAACTGAGACCTGAAGACAGGCAGTAACTTGCCCAAGGTCACACACAGAGGCATACCATCGGTGCCCATACCACACTTGTATTACTAGGTTTAGTCTGCATTTGGGTGTTTTATGGGACAAGGGGGCAGTCTTGGGGGCATTATGCCAGGAGGTGTGGTTCATAAAGGGGCTAAATGGGCAGGGGGTACTCAGAGGTCCAGTCTCTCAGTTGCAACGTTGGCAGCCCCAGAAAGACACACACACACACACACACACACACACCCTGGGGCGTGGGACCTGCAGTTGGTCTGGCTCTGCGGTTCTCCTATGACTTCAGGAGGGGACACAGAGCCACTCAAGAGAGGCTATGGAGGCCGAGGAGCACCCGAGGGAACGCACTTGAATTCGTCTGCTCCACTTCTGCACCTGGGTACCAAGAGCCTGAGGTTGGTCCTTGTCTCCATCTTTGGTACTTGAGACTTAGGGCATCACGTGCCCTCACTAGACAGTCACAGCCATCATTCCAAAAATGAGCTCTGAGTGAGAGAGGCCCCCTCTGTTTCTCAGGGCTGCTCATCAAGGCTGCTCAGGGATCACTGCAATCCTAAGTTCTGGGGACTCTCACTGAGTCCAGGGTCCCAGAGAGTAAAACCTGCTACCATCTGCCTAAATAACAGACCAAACAAAGCCTGACCACATCTGGGGGCATTATTTCTTTCCCAACTTGAAAAATAAGGCAAAAAGAGATGTATACTGCCTCCTGAAGGGAGGCTGAACAAGAAAGGTGGCTCAGAGAGCCTCAGGTCTAGGCATGGGGCCTGCCAAAGGGTATGTGGTCCAAGGCCACTCAGACTCAGATTCACAGGTTGGAGAGAAGAAAGAATGTGCCCTGATGCTCCCAGTGCCCACCCCAATCTGGTCTTTATGAGGTTAAAGCGCTGTGAAGCTCTGATCCCAGAAGGTTGGATGTCAAACCATTTCATCAGCTAGGATCTTGACTTCAAATAAAAAAGAAGAGGGAAATGAAAACTCCCCCAAACATGTGTGCCCTGAATGTCTTACTAAGGCTTAGGTAGGTTCTGAGCCAATTTTAGAGGCACAGAGAAGGTGAGGGCATGATCTGCCAATGGGACACTTACCTGGCTGAAAATATTTAGCCCAGGGTTTGACCACCTCTTGGGGTTCCTTCCCTTTGGCCTCCCTGCCAGCTCCATTTCCCTCCTCCTTAGCCTGTCTGGCCATGTCAGTGCCAGCCATTTCCTCTTACTCTCCTGGTCTTCCCTCTGCATACCAACTCAGACCCCCATTTCTCAAAAAGGATCTCTTTGGGGATATATACAAAAGTCAGTTCTCAGTCACTGTACTTGGCCTGTCACTATATAGACACTTTCAATCTCTGTTTCCTTCTTAAGGTATTATTCCCCAGACCTCAAGGATACCACTTTCTTGTTCTCCTCCTACTCAAAGACTCTCCCTTTTGGTTTGTTTTACTGATTCTCATCTTCCTCCTCTCAAAATATCCCAGTGTTCAGCTCCTAGAACAATTTTTTTTCTTTCTACACTCACTCCCTAGTATTCTCATCTTGCCTTGTAGTTCTAAATAAGACCTATAAGGTAACAACTTCCAGATTTAAAATTCCAGCCTGGACCTTTCCCTGAATGCCATGCCTATAAGTCTAGTTGCCTATGGGACCTTTCCCCCACCCAACTATCTGATAGGCCTCTCAGACTTAACATGTCCAGAGTCAAGCTATCTTTTTTTTTTTTTTTTCCCAGTGGCACCACTTGTGGGTTGTGGAATCTTAGTTCACTGACCAGGGACTGAACCCAGGCCCTTGGCAGTGAAAGCATGGAATTCTAACCACTGGACCACCGGGGAATTCCCAAGCTGATATGTTGTTGTGTTTTGCGACCCAGCTTTTTGCGACCCCATGGACTGCAGCATGCCAGGCTCCTCTGTCCTCCAGTATATCCCAGAGTTTGCTCAAATTCATGTCCATCGAGTCGGTGATGTTATCTAACCATCTCATCCTCTGCCACCCCCTTCCCCTTTTACCTTCGATCTTTCCTAGCATTAGGATCTTTCCCAATGAGTGGCTCTTTGTGTCAGGTGGCCAGAGTATTGGAGTTTCAGTATCAGTCCTTCCAATGAATATTGAGGGCTGATTTCCTTTAGGCTTTACTGGTTTGATCTCAAGCTGATATCCTAATCCCCCAGGTTCTGCTCCTCCTTCTGTCATCTCAGTTTAGGAAATAGAAGCCTTATCCTTTTAGGAGATCAGATAAAATCCCTGTGATCATCCTTGATTCCACTATTTCTTTCACACCCCACCTCCAGTCCCTCAGCAAATCATAGCAATTTTGTCTTCAAAATAAATGAGCAATAAGCCAATTCTCACCTATCTCCACTATCCTCACAGGTGTTTAAGGTGGGAGAAGTAGGCAGGGCCTAGAATATTGAAAGAAAGGAGAGGTCTCTTGGCTGTAGCAAGAGCATTTAAGTTTTACTCTGAACTATATGGGAGATCATTGAAAGGTTTTAAATATGATGAGATCTGCCTCTTAAAAAAAACTTCCTTAGGTACTGAGTGGGGAATGAATCAAGGGGGCCAAACTGGAAGCAGTGAGACCCGTTAGGTAGCTATCGAGGTTTGGTGGCAAGATGATAATGGTGTGCATTACCTTCCTTACATGAAGAATCCCCCACCTCAATTCTCTAGGGAGGAGCCAATCTCAGAGGCTGGAAGGCGGGCCAGGGTGTGGCTGAACCAGCTCACTCTGTGGGTGAACCCAGCAGAGGCGGTCTGTGTTTCAGCACCACTGCATGGACAGCTCCTGCCCCATCCTCAGAACTGGTAGCCTCGGGGTTCAGCCCTCTCCCAGCGCCCTACGCTGGGCCAGTAGCTAGGGGAAGTGGCCCTGAACTGGGCTTAGGTGAACATCATTCCTTTGGAAACTCCGTTTGCTACACTCTAAAATGGAGGTGATAATACCGTCACTCCACACCATAAGGCTGCTGCAAAGGCCAATGAGTCCACTACCCAAGGACTCGGCACCAGTGGATGCGGCTGCCTGGAGTGTCTGCACAGGCTTGGAGTTCATTTCCCTGACTTGAGAATTTAAAATGAAGCTGAATCTTCCCTTGAGGGAAGGAGCTGTTGGAAACCTAATCTGGGGTGTTTCCCCGGGGAAGTTCCTGGTCTCCTACACCACTGTCACATCGCTGCTGACAAAGCTCCAGATAACTAACTGCTGCTCTGAGAGTTGGACAATCAATCTGAATTGTTTCAGGCACAGTGCAGATTTTCTCCCTCCAATAGCAGTTTCTCCAGGATGAAATGGCAAGAGTTAGGGATCCCATTTCTGCCCTTCCCTTTGCTGGGCTCTAACCAAATCTAGTTTCTCTCAATGTGCTTGAACTGGTTTGGTTTTTTTTATTTGGAGATTGGCAGAATTCCTCTTCATGTAGTTGGTGTGCATGACTTGGGATCAGCAGACCAAAGGGACTGTGCTGTGCTGACTCAGGCGATCACAAAGACACAGTCTTGCTGGATCAGGGAAGACAAGAGGGACTGCAAGATTTCCCTCTCTGAAATGGGGTTTTCATTTCAGAAACTGTTTTCCTCCCCACAGAGGAGCTATCTCTGAGCTTCCCTGAGGGATAAGGGAGCAGAGAGTCAGACTCTAGCCTTAGGTTTACTGGCAAACTACAGCGGGAGCCAAACTGGCATCTGGAATGGCCCCACACTGCTAATCCTGCATCAGTCTGGCTCTTCAGTCTTATCTGCCACTGCCCAAGTCCACACAGTCACCTGGCCACCCACTTCCCCCTTTCCCCTTCCCTTCCCTCCGGAGTGAGGCCCAGAAGTCCTCTAGGAGCCTCCCCACACTTTGAGAGGGCTCAGTCTTTAGGCCTGCCAGTCTCCAAGAAGACCAGGGCTTAAGTGTCTCAACCTCAGAACCATCCTGCCCCCAGGAGAAAATGAGGTGGATATGGAAGAGGGGAGGTAGCTGGGAGCAGGGATCTTGGTGTGAAAAGGTAACCAGACTGAGACCTCATTCAAACTCCAGCTCCTTCTCTTTTTGCTCACTCACTAGGTGACCTTGGGCAAGTCCCTTTTCATTTTACTGCTCGTAGCCTCGGTTTGCCCAGCTGTGAAATGGGATGAATGTGGTTTCTCCCAGGGAGCTACTATCAGGAGTCACTGAGATAAAGTAAGCCTTTTACCACAGCCCCAATGACTCATTAAAATGTGGGTGCCCTCCAGAAAGCGAAGTGCCTGAGGAGAATCTCAGAGTTAAGGGAGACTTCCCTCATCCCAACTAGTTCATTTCCTAGTATCTCTCTAGATCTCTGTGACCCCCATTAAGGACTAGGCAGACATGTTCGCATTTATTTTACAGATGGGAAAAGTGAGGCCCTGGAGATGACCTACTCTGTCTAGGATCCCGCTCTGGCTCCTCTGACCAAGACTCAAGATGAAGGGAAATGTTCACCCTGAGCCAGAGTTAACTTAAGTTCCTCTCCTCACTTCTAGGGGCTCCAGAACCCCATTTCAGAAACTTGTAACGGAACTTGGGAACGACTGCTCCTTCATCTTTAAATGAAGAGAAAAATACTCCTTAGATGAGCATGAGGATTAAATTAGATAAAAATGCAGCAATGCGTCCAGGATTTACAGACGCCCCAAAGGAACCCACATTTCCGCCCTCCCCCTCCCCCGCCGCAAGGGGCTGATGTTTTGGCTCCAAAGAGTTTATAAATGGAAACGAGTGGCTTCACCACTCCAACTCAAGTTCCCTTGGAACCCCTGAGAGGGCAGGAGCCAGGCTCCAGAGTCGGTGGAGGGGCGGGGCAAAAGGCATGCGCGAGGAGCCCCTAGGGCCGGCGAGGCCGCCCACACCGGCTCTGGAGTCGCTGGCTCTGACTCGTTCCTTGGGCCCTTGGGCGAGCAGGAAGCTGAGGAGAGGCATCCGAGACGGGTCCCCCGCTCCCACCCCTACTTCAGATTCCGGTGCCAGATTCTCATCCTCAACCCTCGGGGCAGGAGATCCTGAGGTTGGAGAACCCTCCTGCGGTGGGGAGAGAAGAAAACCATCCTCGGTCATTCGTTTCTCAGTGTCTGACGCCCGCATTTTCAAAGCCCAGACTCAAACTGGTTTTTAATTAGCCGCGATGATGGATTGTCAGCAGCTCTGATATTTTAAAATACCTTTAAAAACAACTATTACGTAGATAGATATGCATATATACATACCAGGACTCCAGAATTAGCTCTTCTCTCAGCTGCGGACCGCCACCGCGGGGTAGCGGCGGAGAAAACAGCGCGGCAGGAAGTGGAACGCAGAGTGTCACGGTCAAGGCCAGATCGCACGTGGTAGCCCCGCCTGGTGCCAAAGGGGCTCAGGTTTTACCCCTTCCCAGGTCTGCCCAGGGGTGGCTTGAAGGGCTGGGGGAAGGATACGGTTTTTACTTCCAAAATGCCCGGAAGGAGGCCCTGGCACCCACGCCTCTCAAGTCACAAAGTCTTCCCGAGACTTTAAGCGAGAAGTATAGGGTGCTTACTCCGTCCGAGCTGGGAGCTGAGGGCGCAGCGGTGAAGCACCAGCGCGGGTCGCCACCAACTGGGCTTCCCTGGCCCAAGCTGGTGCAGGACCCAAACCCGGGACCCTCGCACTCAAGAAATCTGGCCTCCACGTCAGAGGTCTTTCCAAGTAAGGCGCCACACGGCTCTACATGAGCCCCCAGTTTCCCGGCTATCCGACAGCTGCTGCCCTGGCAGCTGCCCAGCCCACAGTGGGTGCTCCGTCGAGAGTAATTCTTGCAGGAACCCGCCATGCTCCTGCGATTCGGACTCCCCCTGCTGGCGGCCCTAGGTAACGACCTGAGCGCTCACCGGCGGCGAAAACTGGAAAGCTTTTTTTTTTGTAAGCTAGGGGTTCCTCCAAACGTTGTCTACCAACCCCGACCCCAGCCCCGCCTCCCGCCAAAGTTACACAGGAGAAGATTCCGGGAAGATCTTCTGTTCCTACAACTTATCCTAAATGCAAACAAAATAAAGAATGCATTCATCTACCCAACAAGTATGTTCTGAGCACTCTAAGATTGACCACCTTGAGTGGGTAGTTGTTTCTTTCTCCAGGGGGTTTTCCTAACCCAGGGATCGAACTAGTGTTCTCGCATTGCGGGCGGGTTCTTTACCAGCTGGGCCACCAGGAAAGCCCAATAATACTGGGAGCACTCTAAGATTAACCAGCTTGAGTGGATAGCTGTTTCCTTCTCCAGGGAATCTTCCCAATCAAGGAGTTGAACCGGGGTTTCCTGCATTGCAGGCAGGTTTTTCACCTGCTGATCTACCAGAGAAGGCAGATTGCTTACTAGCTGAGCAACCAGGTTAACCACCTTGGCTAACACTAATTGAGTGCTTACTGCATGCAAGACATTGTTGGGCTCTTCTACATGTGTTGGTTCGTTAAACCCTCACAACAGCGGTAGCAGGATGGCACTGTTATTATCTCCACTTAACAGCTGAAGACATTCAGGCTCCAAGACATGTGTCCAAGGTCACACATAGCTGGTAAATGGCTTTGAATTTAGGCTGTCCCCAGTGCCCAGGCCATCAGCCAACACATTACATATGGGACACTGTGGTTTAAAAAAAAACAACAACACACACACACATTGGAATTGGCTTCAAAGCATCTTGTTCTCTAATTTCCCTGGAGAATTTCTCCTAGAAAGAGAAACAGATGAATGTTTCATCTAGAGAAAGACGTAAGGGTTTTCTTGGTCACTTCCTGGGTATGTGTTTCCTTGTGGCACCAAAATAAGATGGTTTCCCCACATTTCAAAGGAAAAGTAAATTAAAAAAATTTTTTTTTTCAAAACATGTAACTCACTCGCAGTTTTAAGATCCCCATTTATTCCTTCAAAATTGTACTTCCTTTCCAGAAGGGAAGAGAAGGAGGCTTAATAAAATTCAGTAGCCCATTCCTCATTTCTAAGATGAGCCAGGAACCATGAAGGAAACTGACTTGTCACTGTCTCAAAGTGGACCTGTCACACTCTTCCTGAGCCTCTCCTTTGTTCCTGGGGGCTGGCAATGGGCCCCCCTGAAATTACACTGTGCAGAGTTGAGTTAGAGAATGACTACCCACCATGGAGAGAGTTTCACGGTGAGAAAGCCCAAGGCCGTTAGAGTAGAGAGAGGCCTTGGATACCAGTGATTCTATCATTTATCTGACACAGGGACATAAATGTGCCACAACTGTACCTTAGGCACATGACATAAAATGGGCCATGCCAGTCCCTGATGCTGATATTCCAATGTGGAAACTAGAAACTCATTTCACCGCCTTCTACTCAGCCCCAGGTCATGCCTGTACGCTGCCCCAGGCCCAAAGATTGTGTGTGGTTGCCCCTTTTAAGTGGAATAGGAAATGGCAACCCATCCAGTGTTCTTGTCTGGAGAAGTCCATGGTCAGAGAGAGCCTGGTGGGCTACAGTCCATGGGGTCACATGGTCAGACAAGATTGACCAACTGAGCATGCATGCATACATGCCCCTTTTAAGACTCTAATGTTTTTAATTTATTTATTTTTATTTTTGGCCCTGCTGGATTTTTTTTTTTTTTTCGCTGCACACAGGCTTTCTCTAGTTGTGGTGAGTGGGGGCTACTCTCCAGTTTCGGTGTGAGGGCTTCTCATTGCAGTGGCTTCTCTTGTTTCAGAGCATGGGCTGTAGGACTCATGGGCTTCAGTAGCTGTGCTCCTGGGCTCTAGAGTGCAGGCTCAGTAGCCAGTGCACCGGTTTAGCTGCCCCTCAGCATGTGCGATCTTCCTGGACCAGGGATCTAACTGGTGTCCCCTGTATTGGCAGGCAGATTCTTAACCACTGGACCATTAGGGAAGTCCAAGACTCCTTAAGTTGTTTTGAAGACGGGTTTGTATGTTACTCATCATTGTACTCTGAGCTCTGAGCACAGGATCTGACACAGAAGTACAGGTGGCACTGAACTACTAATAAACAAATTCCCCCAAAGCATCCCTGACTGGTGATCATCTTGCCCCTATTTGAATCCTCCTGGAAATGGAGCACTCACTACTTCTCCATGGGAGTGCTTCCCCTGTGAGTCAGTTGGTAGGTTGTGTTCTTCCTTTTGTAGCTTCCTAGACCTAGTATCACCCACTGAGCCTTTCCCAAGACCTTTGAAAAGCTACTGATTGTATTGGAGCCCAGTTGGAAGGGGAAAACTGGAAAGGGGAGATTTCTCTTTCCATGGGGAAACCCACCTGAGCCCCAGAGGAGAATCCAGCCCATGCAGAAGTTGAATTCACACACAACGGGTAGTTTGTTGGGGCTTACTCTTGAAATTCTCCTGCATGTCTGGTCATGAGTGTCTGGGAGAGACTGGCATGGCAATGCTAAAATGACGCTGTAATGGCATTTCAGATCCAGAGTATTTTCCTGTATTTTCACATCAGTGCGCGCTAAAGGAAGTGCATGTGTCCACACATGTGTGTGCATGACAGTCTCTGTACCTGAACACAGAGATTCATTCTTGGATTTCCATTCTAGGCTAGGCAGGATCCAAGAACATGACCAGAAACAAGCCTATATTCTGGGGAGGGAAGGGGTGTGGCATCACCACAGTGTGCACAAGCTGGTTGATGCCCTGCTGCTGCTGCTGCTGCTAAGTCACTTCAGTCATGTCCGACTCTGTGGGACCCCATAGACGGCAGCCCACCAGGCTCCCCCGTCCCTGGGATTCTCCAGGCAAGAACACTGGAGTGGGTTGCCATTTCCTTCTCCAATGCATGAAAGTGAAAAGTGAAAGTGAAGTCACTGAGTCGTGTCCAACTCTCATCGACCCCATGGACTGCAGCCTACCAGGCTCCTCCGTCCATGGGATTTCCCAGGCAAGAGTACTGGAGTGGGGTGCCATTGCCTTCTCTGGTTGATGCCCTAGAGCCAGAGAAAAAATGGGGTCTGGAAAACTCCAGGGGACAAACCCATCTGGGTGGATAGTGTGAATGTGTAAAGACAAAGACAACTTGGTTCTACGTCTGGGTGACAGTGCATGTGGTATGTGAGTATATTTACAAGCATTTCTAACCTGGTTTTATGACAATTGTCATTTTGTAGCTGAGCGTGTATGTATGCATGTATACATGTGTGTATATGTGTTTATAATGTAATCCCAAGACTATATATGAATGACTAGGGGTGTTTGTGTATTTAGATGCAAAACCATATTTCAGCCAGGGTCTGAATGATTCTGTATGCCTGTATGTTTTTCCTGCACACCCCAGCGTGTTCCATATTCCCCAGCCTCACAGACATACGTGGATGTTCTGACTAGAGGCTGAGCCTAGGCAGGTCCCCAGGTGGGCTGAGCATGTAGGAGAGTAAGTATGGATGGCTGCTGTTTACGGGCAACCTCACAGAGGCTTTGTCTGATGCCCACTCCCCACGGCCCCTAAATTCCTCACCCTGACAGGACATAGGCTGTCCTTCCTTCCAGATCGTCTTCCCCCAAGGAGTCCCTTTAACTCGTAGCTCCTTTCCCGGTCAGGAGGCTGAGGGTTGGGGGATATTCATCTCCGGGCGGGTTTTTGTTCCGTCTCATGAAAGGCCTCAATGGCTGGGAATACCATTCTAATTACAGGGAAGCCCAGCTTATGTGGGGGACACAAAGGGCTGTGGTCTCATAGCAGCTCCTTCCATCCGTCAAATAAGGCTGTCTAATGACGGGGTGAGAGCTGTGAATGCCTAAAACAAACTCGAAAAGGAGGGAAAATAAAGCCGCCGGGGGCTTAAAATATATTAAATTACCCTGATTAGGAGTCGTGGCTTTGCAGGAACTGGTTGGAGAGGCTTGGGTCCCGCTATTCACTTGTGGAGGGAGGGGTCAGTAGGTCGGGAGGGGTTCACAGAGCCCGGCCCATTCTCATGCTAACACCAGGGTCGCGCTGCAGGCTTAGTGGGCTGGAAAATAGAAATGAATTTGCCATAATCCTCCTCCTCCCCCTCCCAAGCCCAGGAGAAGCATTGCTTAATTGCAGCCCCTTAGAGCGTGCTGGGCATTGGGGCAGGGCCACACCCTGGAGTCTGGACCCCTCAGCCTTCTCGCTCCTCACTCATTTTTCCTATAGGGCAGGTTCAGGGCCTCAAAGCAGATTCCAAAGCATTGGCGGAGGCGGGGGTGGGGGTGGGGGTGTAGTGGGCAGTGTGCACGTACATGAGTGTGCACACACACTCACCCTCCCTCCTTTCGAGGGTGCCAATATTCACACTCACCCCTTTCCACCTATTTATGCCATGCACAAACACAAATACTCCTCCACTCCTCCAAACACACCCCTTCACACACACTTCTGTAGACACAAATGCAACTCCACACAATCAGCAGACACATGTACCCCTTCCTGGGTGAACACACACAGGCCCTGCCATATTTTCACAGGCACCCATTGCATGGACACACACTCCTTTGTGTGTGTCTCTGTGTGTGTCATGGACACAGGCTGCTTCCCAGACACAAACATATCCCTCTAGACACGTTCCCTCAAACCAGTGACTTAGTACAATTTCAATGCTTACAGCAGAGGAAACTGAGGCTTAGAACACAGCCAAGGGACAGTGCCGCTGGTGTCAACCTGACTGCTGCAGGCCCTTGGACTGGTCTCTTTCCCACCTGGGCCTCGGTTTCCTACTATTAAAAGGAGGAGCTTGGACTAAATGTTCTAGAAAATTCCAGCCAGGGGTACATGTGCCAGCAGATTGTGTGGTATTGTATTTGTATTTACAGAAGTGTGTGCGAAGAGGTGTCTTTGGAGGAGCGGAGGGGTATTTGTGTCTGTGCATGGCATGTTTAAGTGGAAAGGGGTGACTGTGAAAAATCACCCCTTGGCTAGAAGGGGTTAAGGGTTAGGGGTTACTCCTCCCGCACCTTCCCTGTCTCTGCACTCAGGTATGCTCTCCACAGTACACTCCACAGTGCACACAGTCACGATTTTCTGGTTTTCGCAGGGTTACAGACTGGAGGGCGGGCCTGGGAGTCCAGTGGCCTGCATCCGCGCACGTCCCGCTGCAGGTGGCGCTGCCGTCCCGCTCACCCCACCCACCTTCAGCCGCGCCTATCTGTGGCTGCATCCGTGCGACTTGGCGGGTTTAGGACGCCACAGAGCCCCGCAGTGTGGCGCGCGGAACCCAGGAGTGACATCCAACCCCGCGCTTCCTCTACCCGGGACGCCCTCTGCCGGCGGATCTCGAAGAGGCTCGCCCGGAGGAGGCCAGACGAATACACTTGACCCTCGGGGCTGACCCGAAGAGTCGGCGCCGCGAAATCCACTGGCCCCGGTACTGCCCTCCGCTGAGAAAAGCCAGGGAAGCGCTGGCCAGACTGGAACGGAGATTGCGAAAGTAAACTCCGCAGAGGGAGCGTGGGAACCGCAAGGCCTCGCCGCCCCCTTTCCTCTCGCTAAGAACATACCTATATTCTTGCCTAGAGAATTCCATAGACAGAGGAGCCTGGAGGGCTACAGCTCATGGGGTCACACACACACACACACACACACACACACACACACAAACACACACACACACACTTCTTCCAGCGGCGCGCAGTGAGCCCCCGGGAATGAGTGAGCGGAGGGGGCTTACTGTCAGGGGCCAGGGGCCAGGGGCCAGGGGCCAGGGTAGGCGGCCAGGGGCCTGCCGCCAGCTGCTGGCGAGCCTGAACCAACCGGCCTCAGAGTTTCCATCTGAGCCGTGGGCGAAGGATGGCTCTGGGCAGCCGAAGCCAGGAAGAAGCCCCAGAACGGAAATAAACTTCCTTCCAGCCACCCCATGCAGAAAAGGCGGGGACCCCGAAGCCTCAGAAGACTTCCCTCGCTCCCCTACCCTCGGGGGTCAGCTGAGGCCGCTGTCTCCCCTCCTCCCTGGAGGGCAGCGCCAAGGCTAGTTGCTGACAATAGGGGCACGACCCTCACCCCGAAAGCAGTGGGGGCTGAAAGTGCAAGTGAGATCCTCCGGGCTTGGACACCCAGGCATGCGGCGCGGTGGGCGGGCATCACTGTGGAACCAAAGAGGCTCGGGTTTCAGGTAGAGGCAGGATTGATTCACTGAACCGAGAGGTTTCAGAAAAGCAGATGGAACAGGGATGGCAGATCCCTCCCTATCCCCTCTAAGAGGTCCATGGTTAACTGCAGCCTGAAATTTTCAGGGGCCGCCAGTACCTCCGAGGTAGAATTAACACGCAAGGGTCTACTAAGCCTAGTTTTGAGGTCAAATAACAGGTTTTGCGTAACCTCTGCACTCCCTTCCCGTGGGAGTATTTGCACTGCTCCCTCCTCAAGTCTGATTCCGCAGAGTTCTGTTTTGGGGATTTATCTAGGCCGAACTTCCGGGCCTGGAAGCCCGGTGCACTTGTATCTTGGGGACAGAGAAACTCCCCCGGGGCCACTCGTCCAGAAGAGCCCAAATGAAATGAGGAGAGGAGTTGGAGAGGCTGTTTGAGGACAAACCATGCTGCATGGAGCGGACCTGGCTGACGACCTTCGCTGCGGCCAAAGTCTCCAGCGGAGGGCCTCGCCTGGGATTGTAGCTTTTCCCAAACGACTGTCCACGCCTTGGGCCTGGCTGCAGCTTTGGGTAAGGGAACTAGCTCGGGATCCGCGGGGCCCTGATCCAGTTCAACTCTGCTCCTCCCAGGTCTCCTGGGGAGGCGGGATCGGAGCCCCGAGGGACAGCAGGTATGGAACCAAGGGCGTGGCTGAGAAGGCTGAAAATGGGGGAGCCGACTGGAAAGGACTGAGCCCTTATTGCCCTCAAATCAGGCTTCAGCCGCGCATGGGTGATCAGTCCCAGTATTTGGGGAAGGGCTCCTCCCGCCCCCTACCCGCCCCTCACTCTCCAGGCACAGTCAGCTGCCCGGAAATCCGTAGGTTCCTGTGGAAGCGCACACAGCGACTCCATACAGTTTATTCAAAGCAAATTTATGGGAGCAACGAATTCGAATTCCAGAATTTTCTCCACATAAAATAAAACTTAAAGAGGCGACACTCAACCTCTAGACCGTGAGGTGGGGTAGCCTCTCGTCGGCGGAGAAGGTATTTGTTGGATGCCTTGTGGGGCGAGAGGGAACCCCTTCCACCCGGCCCTCCCGAAGGCGCCCCCGCGGCCCGCGGCCTGGTGCCCCAGTTCACAGGGCGAAGAAGGCGCCCGCCAGACTCCGTGGCCACAAAAGGAGTCGCAGTCGGCTGGAGGCGGCCCAAAAGCGGCGGCGCAGAAATGCCTGGGTTCTCCCAACACAGGAGCCACCCGAGGCCAATGTATAGCCAGAAACTGCAGACAAGGGGCTTTCGAGCCGTCCCTAGTTGAGAGCATTTCTCCCGAAGTCTCCCTCATCGTTCCCTTGTCTGCCCTGACGCCAAAGGCTCTACCCATCGGTTACCTCCCTTTTATCACAAAAAGATGCGGGATCTTGGTGTTTTTTTTTTTTTTCTAGAATATTCCAAAAATGAGCGGCTGTATTTGGGTGAATTCCAGTGGGACCGAGCTTGCGTCCTTCGTTGTGATGGCGCTGCAAGGGCTCGGGTAGGATCTCCGTGGGCCTGGCGCTATCACCGGGAGGGGCTAGGGACTCGGGGCCACTGGCGTTTCTGGGGAGAAACGCAAGCCAGAGTTACCACAGCTCGTACCGCCGAAGCCTCTGGTTCTCGTGCTCAGACCCGGCGTTCTCGGCTGTCTTTAGAGGAGAACCCAGTCTCCACCGCAGGTCTGCCCCAAGCCGAGCTGGTCACACCTGTCAGCAGTATAGCAAGACCCCAAGGGTTCTACCCAGCCGTTGGCAAGAGACTGGAGCCTGGATTTGCAGTGGCTGCCTGCGTTCAGTATAAAGGGAATGGGCTACAAAACCCCAATAAACTGCGATTTTCTAAATATCCCGGGTTCCTAAACCCCACCACCACCAGAAGCCATGCAAGGGCTGGGCGGCAGAACGGGGCTCTCGGCAGTGGCTCTGGGCTTCTATTTGTAAAACAATAAAATCCAGAGAGCCGAATAAAGACAAAGCCATTTTAAAACGTTCGATTGGTGAAATCTCCACACTTAGCAAACACTTTCATTTTCAGAGCTGTCTGTGGCCGCACACAGGTCCAGAAAATCGATTGTGTTTCCTGGTGAATTCCACCCAGGGAACAGAGTCCTGGGAACGCGCACCGGTGTACAAATGTTGGAAGGAATGGATGAGAGGCTAACAAGCGAGCCCCCAGGACCAAACGCCTTTATAAACTTACTGGTGTGACTTTGCCGGCATCTACTTTTTTTTTTTTTTTTTTTTGCCTGTTTACGCTGCTTCTATACCCTCCGTGGAGCTGCCATGGTTGTACGGGCCTAGCCAGCCTCCCTTTTTCTCCCTTTGCGTAGGCAGAAACCTCAGTCGCTTCTGCCAGAAGCTACCATTCGGCCCAGCCGGGCCAGAAAAGGCCCCCTTTCCTTGTACCGTGCAGATCCTTACATCCTGTGTCCTGCGTGCTCACACCTTAACAGTCAGACACAGGTATGGGGCCCTCCTGGAGAGAGGGAGCACAAGATAAGATGTGCAGCGGCCCCAGCCAAGGTTGACAGGCACCACGGACAACTCGGACCAGCGTTTCCAATATATGGCCCCAAGTTCGGGAACTCTTGGCTTTGTGCAAGCGTGTCCACAGGACACCGTAGCCAGAACACAGGACTAGCCTTTCCGAAGACCAGGCGTTCTGCGGGCTGACTCCTGTCAATAGGAGAGAGGTGGGTTATTGACCTAGCGGCCTCCTCCTCTCCATCTATTGTCGCAGCTCAATCACGCACTTACTGGAAGAAAAGCGAGTTTATCTTAGCCTGGAGGAGTCTCATGTTGCGAGTGTGTGTGTGTGTGTGTGTGTGTGTGTGTGTGTGTGTGTCTAAAGGGTGGGGGAAGTTCTGCAGCCACGACTGTGCAGATGGGTTGAAGATAGACAGTTTCAGAAAAGGGCCAATTTCCCCTTCACAATGAGCGCTAAGTACCTGATAAATGGGGCTGGTGTTTATTCATAAGCAGGTACTTTGGAGATGGCGATTAGAACAGCCGCCCTCGCCGCCTCGCCAAGGTACTTAAAGCCGGGCAGGTGCAACGCTGCGCGCGCCCGGAGAGCACAAAGCCCGCGGTCGCAAAGGCGCGGGGAGGGGCGTGAATGAGGGCCGCGCCGGGCCCCGAGGGCGCGCGGCGCGCAGGCACCTTAGCCCTTTGTTCCCCGTCCGAAGCCAAGGCCACTTCACCAAGGGGCGTCCCGGGAAAACCTCCCCTCTAATTACCAAGAATTCCCCTTCGTCCCTCCTCCCGTAGCCCAGCCGGGCAGCTCTCGGTCTGGCGGACGCAGGGACTCAGCGTGAGACCAGACTGGGCATTTGTGTAAACGCTGCCTGTAAGCTGGCTATTAGCTAACCAGCTAAGTAACTCAACAACTAGGAAAGCAACAGAACCCGGGCCTGGGAACAGCGCGGGCACGCGGCTCGAGCCGCCCCCGCCGCCGAGGCGCCACCTCTGGCCGTGCGGGTAACCTCGGGCTTTCAGGTTTTGTTTCAGCTCCAAGGGGAGAAAATTGGGGTCCGTCTCTTTCCACAGCTTCCTGGCGCCAAGGTCGTGGGACAGACCGGATCTTGCCCTCGGAGTGGCTCTGGAATCCCTAAGAACCGCCAGCTTTTGCCCACGATCGGCGTCTCGGCGCGCGAGGAGAGCGCAGCTGGTGCGCGGGCCTTGGGGAACTGACAGTCCGGTCCCCAGCCTGCTTGGACGTGAGCGGCCGAGTATCTCCCTTGAAGTCCCATAGGGTAACCTGTGTCTCTCACCCCACTGGGGCCTTACCCCCATCCCAGGCAGCTAGAGTGCTTCGTATTGGCCATGTCCAGGGGTCTGGGGCACTCAGACAGTGGGGGGACACTGTTGGCCTGACATCCTCAGGCTGTCTGGCTGCCTGTTTTTGTTTGTTTGTGTGTTTTAATAACTGTTTTGAAAACAGATTTCTCTCCAGTTCGGAGAATCAGAGAGGAGAAATCTATTTCAAGCAAGTTGGGTTCCTGGTGGGGAGAAAAATTCTTTTGATCGTAAATAACAGGAAAGGACCTGACCTGACCCATCATAAGGCAGTTTTTTTCATTTTCTACCACAAATAAGAACCAGGTGGCTCTGCCACTCGATGTAAATTGACCAGGCGATTGTAGACATTAATGTTCATTATAGATATTTCTTGGAACCTTGGGCTTAGAATAAATTGCAGATATAAGAATCCCAATTCCCCAGAAAATCCACCGTCTGGGATGTGAGTGCAGACCAAAAGTGGTAACCCAGAGGTGAGGCAGGGAGGCAGGTGGAGGCCAGTCCAGCACCCATGGACCATACTGTGCCACCATCAGCCAGTCTGCAGCCCAGAGTGACCCCGAGCCAGCCTGGTGGGCAGCCGTGGTTAGGTGAAAGGGATCACTAGACAAGGAATGGATAAAGATGGTTGGATAGCATCACTGACTCAATGGACATGAGTTTGAGCAAACTCCGGGAGATGGTGAAGGATAGGAAGCCTGATGTGCTGCAGTCCATGAGGTTGTAAAGAGTCAGAAACGACTTAGCGACTGAACGACAGAGAAGCAAAGCTTCCCCTTGTGTCTCCTGCTAGGACCTGAGTTTGGATTCTAGGGAGCAGTGTTCTCCAGGGTTACAGCCTGCGTTCCCTGCTCTAAGGGGATTGCGGGCCACTAGACTCGAAGAGCCTGAGATGTTTAGATACGGCCCCCTCCTTGGAGTGTCGCAATGATTCCAAGACCATGCAAGTAGCCTCTGCCCGGCAGCCTGGAGTAAGAGGGAAGGGGCAGTTGAGGAGCTCGGGACAGAGCCGTGCCACTCCCTACGCCCTAAAGACATGGTGTGGATACTGCAGGGCCCTGGAGGCGAACCTGGGACAGATGCAGTGCGGCTCAGCCTCCTCTGTTCTTACCGTAAAATGCTGCTGGCCCCGGCATGGGGCCCCAAATTTAGGCAGGAGTGAAAGATTGGAACGAGTGCAGGCGGTGGTGGAGACTACAGATGACGCATCACAAGGCAGTTTTTATATTTCTATTTCCAAGACCTTTAACGCTCACCCAAAAGATGCAGGTGTGACCAGGAGGAGGGCCAGCAATGCTAACGCCCACGATTGACTTTCTTAGCATTACAGATTTAGAACACATCAGAAAAATAGAATGAATAGACTTCCTGGAGAAGTAGATAAGCCCGGATGTAATCTTTGGCCCTCCTCAGGTTGGCTTCCCTCAGCTGAAAGTTTGTTTTTCTAAGGAAGCTTTTTGGGCAAAGGCAGTTTGTGCTCATGTGGGCATGGGGCATCTCGCTCTTGCAAAGCCCCACTAGGCAGTCTAGTGAGTTAGGCCACCGCGAGGCCTGCTAAGCTGGAGCCCTGGGCAGAGTCCCTCAGTAGGGTGCCCCCTAAATCCAACCTTAGACCCTCCAGTACCAGAACCCTTTTTACCAGGAAGAGCTTTATCAAGTTTTGGAATAAGTTAGGGCAGGAGTCTCCTATGGGTTTTGTTACTACAGCTGTTTCATCAAAAATGACTCATACATACACTGATCGGTTGATGATTGCTCCTGGAAAACCTGGGAATATCTCAGTAACCTAGCATCCTGCCCATCACCCTTCCAGTGACTGATGTAGCGTGCACATTGCTGAATGCCAAGTTCTGACCAGAAGGCTTCAGACTAGAACTCAGACTCCTTGACCTGCTGGCCTCGGTGTATGTGTTGGCTCTTCCTGGGGTCTACCTCACACACCAGCTTCCTCCTCACAGCACCAAGGCTCACCAATAGATGGAGTCGGACAAGGTAGCACTCAAAATGGAGCCTGTTGTGGGAAAACCCGAGGAAACCCACCCCTTCCTGATCATCTCACATCTTCCCTCTGGGTTTGTGATGAAAGAGATGAGGTTTCTCTGACCCTAAAGAGTCTGCAGTAAAGGAAGCAGCCCTTCAGCCCAACACCTTGACATGCAGCACCTGTGAGGCAGTGAGTGGGCTGAGATGTACAAGAGACTACAGTCTGATGTCCGCTTTGACAGTGAGCTTGGGGAAAGACCCTCCCCATCTTCAGTTTCCTCATCTGCCAAGGGAGGAGGGTTTTCAAAGAAGGCCCTTAACATCTCTAATCTGAGGCTCCAATAAGTGTGAGAGAGGAACTCCTGCAGGCTTCTGAGGACGCTTGGTGTCCTCCCAAGGGAATGAACATTTCTTTCTGAAACCTGGTCCTTTGATATACAGTGTGATAGTGGAGTTAGTGGAGCCAAGCTGCCTGCGTTCAAATCTGACCCAGATTTGCCATTTACTAGCTTTGTGGCCTTGGTTCACTGTATTCTCTGGGCCTCAGTTGCCTCATCTCTGAAACAGAGATTGATAATAATTAACGGTAACTGAGCTAATCTTCATATATACATGTAATGCACCTAGAAGCATGCTGGCATGGGCAAGCTGTTAAAATGATCCTCCCAGACCCTGGATGCAGTCTCACCCCTTCCCATCCCTCTTGGTCTCCTCCACTGATGATCACCATTTCTGTCCCTGCACCACTGCCAGGATCACAGCTCTGCCTGGGTCCAGGGAGTCTGGGAATGGCAAGCAGGAGGGCAGGACTCCTGTGTATTGCCCATTTGATGAGTACATTGCCTACTTGATGAGTACATTGCCCGAGGAATCTCTGCCTCAATCCTTTACTTATTTTCTGAAATGGAAGGAAGTTGAGTCATCTCTCTCTCCTCTTCTCTCTCCTCAATTCCACCCATAGGCAGAAACAGCTGTGTGAAAACACATGCCCTTGGCTCTGAAGGGTGAGCAAGTAATGGAGGCCCAGTTGATGTATCCCCACTACAAGGGATCCTGCTCAGAGGTGAGTAGGGGTGTACTGCACAAAACAATTGACATTTTCTCCCCTTTCAACACAACAGGGAAGCCCCAAGAATACTGGGTGGGTGACCATACCCTTCTCCAGGGGATCTTCCCAACACAGGGATCGAACCTGGGTCTCCCACATTGCAGGCAGATTCTTTAATGTCCGAGCCACCAGGAATAGATGTATCTGTACTCGGTCATGTCAGACTCTTTGTCACCCCACGGACTGTAGCCTGTTAGGCTCCTCTGTCCATGGAATTTTCCAGGCAAGAATACGGGAGTAGGTTGCCATTTCCTTCTCCAGGGGATCTTCAAGACCCAGGGATCTAATCCGAATCTCTTGCAACTCCTGCATTAGCAGGCAGGTTCTTTACCAGCTGAGCCACCAGGGCAGCCCTGAGCCAGCGGGAAAGCCCTCTCTAAATACACACATACATGACTGTCAGCTCCCCAGGCGCAGGGGTTATTCTGTTTTGTTTGCTGCTGTAGCTCCAGTACCTAAAGTGATGCCTGCCCACAGAACAAGCACTCACTCAATAACTATTAAGTCAGTGAAAGTAAGAAGTGTCCCCACTCATCAGATCAGCTTCTGTAGCAGGGTCTAGTGTTCATTTATTTTCCTCATCAAGAGGCAATGGCCAGATTTTAAAATAAGAAAGAAAAAAAAGAGAATTCTTCATCTCAGATTTCTCTTCTTAGTCATCCTCTGGCTCAGCCTCTAATTCTCTTGATTATCTACAAAGTCCTTCTTTGAACATCCACCCAAAATACAAACATCCCTGTAAGGAGTTAGACTCCAGGAGGGACAAGATTTTAAGGGTCTGTGTTTAATTCATCACCTTCAAAGACACTGGGGATCCGCATGCCCTCCTGGGGGTCTGGGTTATCTTGTACAGAATGGAGCAGCTGTCCTACCAGAATCCAGACACCTCCTCAGATGCCTGGTTGAAGCATGTGGAGACCAACTAGTATCAGTGTTTTATTTTCTGAGGGCAGAGAATGTTGCTTTTTGATAATGCAAAGTGACAGTAACATCATCATCATTAAAGAAGACTGCTGTTAAAACAATAATGGCTTTCCCTCTTGGAAACATTTACTATGTCTCAGGCACTGGACCAAACACAACATCTTATTTTATCCTTACAACAAGCCCCTGAGATTGATTTACAAGCCCATTTTACAGATGAGATAATGGAGAACTGGCAAAAGTCATATAGTTTGTAAGAGCCAGGGTTTGAACACAAGACTCCAAAGTTTGAGCTGTTCACCCTCATCTTCTACCTTCTTTCTCTGATAAGGAAAGCAAGAGCATCCATGTGAAAGATGATTTGGGAGGCATTTGCAGTGACTAGTTCAGAAACAAAGCTCAAATGTTGGTAATCAAACACAGTGAATTTTAAACTAACAGAACATTGTAAGTCAACTATACTCCAACAAAATTACTTCAAAGAAATAAAATAAAACAGCCTGCCCAAATTCAAAGTCCACCTGAACCGCTTTTTGCTGTGACACTGAAGACAGTTTACTTAACCCCTTCACATCCCAGTTTTCTCTTCTGTAAAAGGGGGGTAATAACAAGACCCTGTCTCCTTTAGTTGGAAGGGCTGAGTTCATATATATAAATTATAAATTATTTTCTCAGCCTATATCAGAGTAGTATTTATACTGCCCTCTGTGAACTGCTGCCTTAAAGTTCCTCATTTTACCCCTCCATGAATTGGCCATCTTGGCTATTGGGACCAAAAAAACAAAACAAAACAAAAAAATAGCAGTTTATCCAAGATGTCACGATAACCCAGAGAGAATCAGATTAGACTCAGACCAGAAGTTCTCATGAGGAAGAGGAAGGATCTAGAGCAGACTATGCAGAAGGTTTTGAAGGAAAAAATGCTTCCTTTTCCCTTTTTTAAAAGATGTAAACATCTTCCCAGGATCCTCTGACATCAGCTTGTCAGTGATGAATCATCGGGAGCATAAAGACATGCACTAGGTAGGTCACAGTCTCCATTTTTAGTCAACTTCCTGGTGGCCCGGCTGAAGCCTTGCAGGAGGGCTCAAGATCTGATGCAGCTCAGGAAACCTCAGCCCCTCCAAGCCCTCAGAGGGCTGGGTTAAATGGAGAGGGAAAGACTAACAGAGACTGAAGGCCTCCCTTCTGGTATTTCTTTTTAAAATCTTGAAGCAATTTGCACAGGGTTTTTTCCCTTTCTTTTTAACAGAGTACATGGACCCAGCATTTTCCTGTTAATGCTTATTTGTGAATGAGACCTTGTATGTAACAGAACAGAGGGAAGCAGTCCCTGGGAGATCTCTCTGTTTGAACCAGTGTTTATTTAAAACAACAACAGCAAAAACCCCTCAGTCTTCAGTGGTTCCTAAATTTATATGTACTTGATTCTTTTTTTTTTTTAATGAATCCATCCAGAAACCATTTCATTTATCGTGTACCAAGCCCTTGGCAGTGCAACTGAAGATGTTAAGAGAAGCAGAGATGTGGGGGAAATCCAGGCAGATCTCCTGGAGGAGGAGACACTTGCTAAAGTTTGGCCAAGTGAAAATGGGAAGGAGTGTATTCTTAAAGGGAGAAATTTCATCATGACTAGAATTCCAGCAGTAAGAAATCTGGGAACTATACAGAGAAGCAGGGAAGGAACGCAGAAGGGGAACAGTGTGAATTGAGGGAAAAGCCCATCTCCCCCTT
Source organism: Capricornis sumatraensis (assembly GCF_032405125.1). Classification (NCBI taxonomy): domain Eukaryota; kingdom Metazoa; phylum Chordata; class Mammalia; order Artiodactyla; family Bovidae; genus Capricornis; species Capricornis sumatraensis. The sequence continues at coordinate 26,545,868 of NC_091087.1, read as the reverse complement.
TTTATCTTGCTGCTTCTAACTGGCTGTGAATTTAGAAACCAGATAACATGGATATTAGGATTGTGTGTAAAACATCAGTACATAAACAACCTCAGAGTGAATATCTGACAATGAAAGGCAGGAATGGGAGGGAGGTAAGGTTTGGGCCACTCAGAAGAAGCCTCTTGTGCCCTTTCAGCCTCGAAGTGTGCTGGTGGGTGAGGTACTAGCAACACCTGTCCCTGCACAGAATCCAGTAACCAGCCACAGTAGGAACAGCCAGAAGTCCTAAGCCATAAAAAGGGAGGATATCTTACGGGCCCCTGCACCGCCACTAAATCACAGTCCACTCTCACCCCACCCACCACCATTTGGCCCAGGACCTTAATTTAGGTGCTGGAGATGTGGGGAGAGGGAATGTCCATAGTTAATTCTCCCTAGAGCCGAGCCACACTCGCGCCCCTGCAGTTCTCTAGAAGGGGCCTCAGGGCCTGGGGAACTAGATTCTAACTGCGGGCCCCTCCTGTAGAATCTGAGAAGGCGAGAAAGAGCAAGATCCAGAACTAGCGCGCAGAAGCGGAGACCAAGGAGGCTAAGCCGACCAGAGAGGGATGAATTAGACGCCCCTGGGAAAGGCCGGCGACTTCACCGGATAGACACGGGGCACCCTTGCCCTCTGTGCCCCCCGCCCCAGGCCTGGGACCCCTCAGAGCCCTGGAGAGGCAGCGACCCCTCCCCACCCCGGCGGGGCTCTCTCCCAGCCTCCCATTCTCGTTGCACCACAGCGCCCTCCGCCCTGTTCCTCTGGGTCGCAGAGTGCGGGGCTGGGGGGCGGGGCAGAAGGGGTGCGGGCGAACCCCGCCAGGGCTTCTTACCTAAGCGCGAGCATCCTTCCGACCGAGCTCGGTCTGCTGCTGGGACTGCGGGGCTGGGGAGGCTCCCACGGACTCGGATCTCGCCTCCCCCCCGCCCTGAGCCCCCAGACCCTTCGGTGGCCCCGAGCTGGGGCGCCGGGACCAGGGGACAGGCGCCGCGCGGGCGGGAGGAGGCGGCTCCGGCGGGGCTCGGCAGGGCGGGGCGGGGGCGTCTGCCGGGCCCCGCCCGGAGGGGACTTGGGAGCGGGATTCTCTCTGGAAGGACAAAGGCGGCCGGGGAAGGCTTGGCGCCCCCCAACCCCCATCCCCGGGGCCTGACCCTGAACTTGAACTTGTACTTGACACTTTGTCCGGAAGGTGGCGAGGGAACCCATCTGACGGGGGGGCTCGTCCGTCCACCTCTCCTCCTGGGGAGGGGGCGAACCTGGCCTCTTCGGCGGCGCCGGGAGGGAGCCCCTACCTCCCCAGGTGCCCTCAGGGCCCGGTACGCCCCCAAGCGGCCTTGGGCTCGAGGGTCGTGGGGTTCCTGCCCTTCCCCTCGGAGAATCAGGGTGCTAACAAGGCCGTGGGTCTCCCGCCCGCAGGAGTAGGCGCGGGCCCTGATCCCCCGCCCTTCACCCCCTCCTCACCCCACCCCACCCCACCCCATCCCATCCCACCCCACCCCATCCCACCCCGAGCCCGGCCCGCAGCCGGAGCCGCGCGGGGCCGGCCGGATTCTCTGCACGTCGTGTCGGCGGCCGCTATTCAGCCGCTAATTGAACGTTAATGGCAGGTGCGGATGAGGTCACCGGAGCTGGCTTTTCTCACACATTTTTCATGCAAATTCGCGAAACTCTAAACAAATTTAAATAAAAAGCTCTTTGTGCCGCGCGCGCCCCTGTCTTCTCCCTCCCGCTCGGGGTCCTGGCTCCTCCCGGGGCCCTGGGGCCCCGAGCCTGCTGTCCGGCGGAGCGCGGCACGCGGTGGGGAGCCGGGCGCCTGGGGGCAGCGCCGCCTGCCGGAAGGCCGGGTCCACCCCGCCGCGCCGCCGGCTGCCCTGAGCGCGGGCCCCTGAGCGCGGTGGAGCGGAGATGAGCGTTTCACTGGGGTTGCCCTGCAGGGCGAGGCTGGTAGGACGTCAGGCACTTAGGGAGGCCGCGTGGGCAGGGGTTTGTATGCTTGGCATCTGGGCTGGTGTGCCTGTGCCGACACCCTGGCTGCACCCATCCCTGCACCCACCAGCTACCTCAGCCTCACTCTCACCGTTGGTTAAACAGGAATTAATACAGTGCCCGTTTTGTATAGGGATGTCTGAGGATTAAACCATGACTTAGGACATGAGCAAGCACTTAGTGCCTGGCGCAAGAAAGTCTTGATAATTGTCTGGGGTTCCAGGGCCTTGTGAAAAGGGATGCTGTCAGATTGCACATTCATAGAGAACCTTGTCAGGGTCTTTCAGATTTATGAAGCCTTGCATCCCATTCTGGTCACAGAAATGAGATCTGAAGCCCAGCACCATTGCTTCCCAGCTGTGTGAGTATGCACGTTTCTTAGCATCTCTGAAGCCTCTGTTAGCTACTCTGTAAAACGGGATTAAGTCTTATGGCGGTGGGGGTGTTTGTCACTATGAGGATTAAATGACAAGACACTGATGGAGGTTCGGGAGCTGCCTCAAAATCCAGAACCTACAGAACCCCACTTCTGAGGGTAGCACACCTAAGATTGCCACCCTCAAGGCTAGAGGTAAGCCTTGGACCCGGTAGCCAATGGCCTCCATTTTCTTAGCCAGATGACCCTAGCCCAGATCAGGGAGACACTTTCCCAGACCTTGGGAGGATTTCTTGGATCCAGATCAGGGACCCACCACACCTGACACAGCAGGAATTCTTTGCTAGTGGCTAAATCTTACTTTCCTCACCCACATCCTTCCCACAGAACTGACCAGACACATGGAAGGCTTTGCAAAGAAACTTTATTTGTTGTGAGTTGGGAAGAGTGCGTGTGCGTGTGTTAGTCATTCAGTTGTATCCGACTGTGCAATCCCATGGACTGTAGCCCGCCAGGCTCCTCTGTCCATGGAGCTCCCCAGGCAAGAATACTGGAGTGGGAAGCCATTCCCTTCTCTAGGGGATCATCCCAACCTAGGGATCAAACCCGAGTCTCCCGCACTGCAGACACTTTACCATCTGAGCCACCAGGGAAGCCCATGGGGTAGAGAGAGGTGAGGTTTATAGGATGAGAAGAGGCTTCTCTTGCAGAACTTGCCGAGTCCTCCCTCAGGTTCATCCAGGGGGACCACCTGGCCTTGCAAGAGCCCCAGTGATTCCAGATCCCTGAGTGAGACCTCTGCTCACCGACTGCTGCTTCTGCAGCTTCAGCTTTCCTTGAGGACTTCATCAGGCCAGACTCTGGGAAGCACTGGGGCAGGCCCAGCAGTGCCCATCAGGCTTCTATCAGGTCAGGGGAGAAGCAGAGTCTGCAGAAGTGTAGGTGACCTGCAGCCAGGGGACTGGGGGGCTGCAGCAGTTAGACCCTCTGACCCCACCTACTCCCACTTCCCATTTCCCACCAGGTGGAAGCCCTGAGCCTTCCCCAGTACCTTGCCCCCACTTTCCCACGCTCATTCAGGCTTGTCTTAACCAGCTGGGCTGTGTCTTTGCCTCCAGGCCACCACCCACAGGAAGTCCATCTGGACAACCCTTCTGGCCCTGGACGGCTCTGGAGGGGAGGCTATACTAACCAAAGTCTCTATAATCCTCCTCCCCACCCCTCCACTGCCCAGTCCAGGGCCAGACATACTGCAGGAGCTACATGGCATTAGGTAAAATTGGGGGAGGACCCTAGGTAAGCAACTACTTGAGGAGGTAACCTTGCAGAGGAGGGGTTAATCTCTCTATGAATGGGAGGTGGAAAGGAGGGGTTCCAGCTTGGGGGACTTCCTAGTGGCCACACCAAACAGGATTTCTTTGCGGTCTGGAGTAAGACTTCATAGTCCAAGAGACTTGAGTTTGAATCTTAGTTCTGGCACTAACTAGCTGTGTGACTTGGGACCTAAAACTTAATTTTTCTGGGCCTCAGTGTCCTCATCTATAGAATGGGTGGGTAACAATAATACCGACAGTCTATAAAGTTATGAGAAGTTACTGCAACCCTCTGCCCATGGTCCATTTTAAATTCTTCTTTCCTGCTCACTCTTCAGGCTCCACAGCTGATTTGGGTTGATTGTAGGTGTTGCCCAAGTCCCAGGGACTCCTCTGCAATCCTGCAGATTTCCCAGGGTCCTCTGGGTGGCTACCTGGTCCAGATCTATGGCACCTTGCCCACCCCCCGACCCCATCCCACCTAGGGCCCACCCAGGCCCATCAGGGCCCAATGGAGAGTTCCTCCAGTCACTGTGGCCAGGTCCTGGCCTGTCATGTGTGGAGTCAGACCCACACCTCCCACTCCTGAGACCTTGTGTCACTCCTCAGAGACACTTGCTGGGCCACTTGCTTTCTCTGGGGTGAAGCAAACAAGGAAGGCCAATGGCAAAATTCTCTTGGAGCTCCTACTCCAACTTGGTTAATAGAGGCTAAGCCTGATATATTCAATAATCTCTTTACATTTCTCAGTGAAAGTATTCCACAAGCATGGAAAGAAAATGGAAGACTGCATTCATTCTTCTCACCCCCCAGAGGTAGTCTTCTAATTCACACACCCAGAATCTCTCCACATATAAGCCTATTTTTCACTTTTAAATACACACAAATAAGATCATGTTCTATTGCCTGTTCTGCGATTTATTCTATTCACCCAACAATATATACTGGCCAGCCTTCCATATCAGCTAATATCTAGAGACCTACCACATTCATTTTTGCAGCTGCATAGTATTTCACACAGTATGAATGGACCACAGGTTCATTTCCATTTCTTTACATTCTTAAAAAATAACCGCTCAGATGAACATTCTTGTACATTCTTCTTTGGGAAGGTCTACCTGTTAACTGTAAATTTCTAGCAGTGAAATTTGCTTGTTAACTAAGTACATGTGTCCTTTACATTCTGATATTGCCGCATTTCATACTTTCCCACCAATGATGTTTGAGTGTCTTAGAAGAGATACGTGATGGTAGACAAAGGCATTGAGAGAGACAGCAATGTAAGATACAGGTCATGGAAGCATCCAACGAGCCCACTGAGCATGGCACTGGACTGGCCTGTTGCCCTGAGGGCAGTGCCCAGTGCCTCTGTCTTGTCCAGGCCTGTGTGGTCTAGTAGTCCAGGGGTACCCTGAGTCAGAGGGGAGTGGGCCCACAGGGGCGCTGGGAGAGGAGGGCAGGCCAGCACGGCTGGAGTCCCGCCTGAATGGTTTCCTGCGGCCATTGTCTCTGCCCTGCCTGGTCTCCTTGGGGGAGTTTATTCAGGGGCCTTTGGAGAAGAGTTGGGCAGGAGGAGGAGGGTGTGCAGCCCTCACCAAAGGCACCCAGGAATGTGTCACAGGAGGGAGAGGAAAAGGGAGGGAGGACCCATCCCTGGGAGACACGGACGTCAAGAACCCCTGACTAATGAATAGTGAGTTTGCCCTTGAACCTCACTGGGCTTCGCCATTCTCAGGCACAGAACAAGAGCAGAGACACGTCTGAGCCCAGCTGCACGGGGACGGCGGCGGTTCATCTCAGACACTTTGACAGGCCGGGCCTTTTCCCTGCATAGCTCGGATCTGGCTCCCGGCTCCCCTGGCAACAGCACAGCGGCATGGCTCCCAGGTCCAGGCCCTGCCTGCTGTGAGCAGGAGGAGGGAGGAAGAGGAGCACCAAGGGGAGGACAGCTGGGGAGAGGGCATCGTTAACTCCTAGAAGGCTGGAGCCCCTTGCGTGGGCAACCACCCGGCACGCCGCCTTCGGTCCTCGGGGCGGAGATGTAGGGTGGAGCTTCTGTTTGCTGGAACACCCTGCACTGAACAGGCATACAGTGTGACGAGGGCAGAAAGGGTGGCCCACAGATCAAAGGCCAAGACCTCCACAGGCTGGGTAGGGGGTAGGGGCACGTTTCCCCAGGTCCCCAGCCAAGTCCCAGAAGAGCAGGAGTGGGAGCAGAACCTGCGCTGTGCTCTCTGCCCCAGTCCTCCTCCATCCTGGCCCCTGACTGCTGCAGCTTCAAGACAGCAGCAACTGCATCTTCCCTTTCTGCTTGGCTCTTCCGCCTCTGATGATGGTGCGTGTCCTGGAGCGAGGAGCATGGCTCCGGATTCCAATCCTATGATCTTGGCAAGCAAGACCCACAGCTCCTCTGTCTCCATTTTCAGAGAAGCTGAAAAGAGGCTGTCCCATCACACTTCGCAGGACAATCTAGAGATAAGAGAAATAATATATGAGAAGGAGCTCGGTCCTCTGGGGAGGAAAGTGTCCTAGAAATCTCATTCAGGTATTATTAGGGCTGAAAGTAGGTATTTCTGCTCCCTGGGGCTGGGGGGAGGAGCTTCTTGAAGCTGTCTCAGAACCTCCTCAGCAGAACAGGCTGAAACTCAAAGGCAACAGGTTAGGAAAGGCAATGGTTTCTATCCATGTGGCCTTTGGAGGCTCAGCTTGGATGGGAGGTAAGACAGACCTGCTGTACGTTTTCAAAAAACTTCCTGTATCATTGCTCTGCTTTGCTGCAACTTTATGAGAAGTGTGTGGTGATCCTCACTTTAGAATTAGGAAAAGAGAGGCTCAGAGAGGTTAAGAGCCGGCCCAAGGTCGCTCTGGCTACACAGACCTGAGCCCACGTCCCCTGATTCTGTGCCCTCCACTTGGGTCAGCTGTATGGGTGGCAGAACCAGCTGGCTGGGGCCCTGGGGAGGCGGGGGCAGACAGTGAGAAGCAGCATTTCCCCCGTGGATTGCTTCTTGGGGCTTGGACCTTCTGAGTCTGAAGGGCCTGGCCAAGGGAAGTAGGATAAGGCAAGTCCCAAGAACAATGCAAGCCCACTGTGAGGGTCTCTGGTGGCAGAGTCACAGGACAAAGGCTAGCCAGAGCAAACAGGAACAGAAGAGGAGGCCCCAGATCAGAAGGTAGGGACAAACTCAGCTAGACCTGTGCTCTCCAGACACAGTCCTGCCCCAGGACAGGTCACATCCCAGCCTCAGGTACCGGCTGGCAGTGAGCTGGGTTTTTGTCTCAACCCTCTGGATGAAGATGTCTCCCTGCATCCCGGGGCAATTTGAAGGAGACCACACTGGTTGGGTTTCCTGTGAGCCAGGGGGCTGAGGCTGAGGGTTACTGGCTAGTAGCAGAAGAGAAAAAGCAGGAAGAACTTCCAGATTACAAAATGTCACAGCTAAAAGGGACCTTAGGTGTCATCCTAGCCAATACTCCTTTGCCAAGTCCAGAAAGGGAGAGGATTCACTCAAGGCTAGAAGAAGTCCAAGTCTCTGACTTTCCGCTAGGTAGGGTTATGCCTTCCCATGTGACTTGGCATTCTACCAGGCCACTCTGTGTCCTCAAAAGCAGTGATTTCACGCAATGAGGCACAGAGAAGGACCAGATAGAAGAGGTTACTGCTGGCAAAGCATACCACCTGTCAAGGGGTGGCTGCTGGAAGCCTGGGGCTGGGGCATATGCCACTTTGAGACCAGAAGCCTTCCTGGAAGACACCACTGTCACCACCGTGCAGGTAGGGACCACAAACCTTACCTGGCCAATGACAAAACAGGCATGAGGAGATGGATCAGAACACAGACCGGCCCCGAAGCCTGACCCCCCCAGTGCTTTCCAGAAGGGTCAGGGAGGAGCAAGGGCTCTGGGGCGGGTGGGAGCTCCCAGGAGAAGCTTGTCCCCACAGAGCCTGATGGTGGCGCCTTAGCCAGGGCAGGTTCTGGAGCTGGGAAGGACTTCGGCTTGCTGCCCTTGGCTGCCGGGTCCTCTGCCAGGTGGAGCAGGGTGCCCCATTCCAGGCAGATCTGACCTGCTCAAAATGCAAAGGAGGTCAGGGACCCTGTGTTGTGCAGCCTTGTAAGGAACCGCCCTCGAGGGAAGTCTGTGCGCTGGCTGATGAAGGGACACGTGATGGGACAGAAAGACACAAAGACAGATGAACTTCTTTCAGCCCAGCTGTGCCCTCCTTCCCGGGCTGCTGGTTTGGGCCAGCTGCCGCCTGACGGGCCAGTGCCCACAGGTAAATATCCTGCATATCACTACTGTCCTCATCCCCTGAATCATAGCTGCATCACCCCACCTCGAGAAGCTCAGATCCTCCATACCTGCCCTGGACCGTAGGGAATAGAAGGAAGATGAGCCCTGTTTAGTGGTGAGCGACTCCACTGGGAGGTAGGAATTATTATTCCCATTTTACAGATGAGGGTTTAGAGGCTCTAAGACTTTCAGGGGTCTGTTGCACAGTGATGCCAGAAGCAGAACGCCAATCTGGGCCTCTTGCCAGCCCCTCCTCTCCAGCCAGGGTCCCAGGCCCAGGCCATCACCAGCCTCGGGGGCTGCAAGGCTCTGAAGGGCCTGGGCCTGGCACCCCCACCTCCTTTTCTTCCCTCCCTAGGGTTCTCTCAGGGTTCGGTGTAAGCAGGGGTGGTGTACTGCCCAGCACACTTGATTCGTTCTAGAACAAATCCCCCAGCCCCTGAGCAGCCCTGACAGCATTTTCCTGGCTAACCAGGAGAAGGAATGTCTGCCATGTGCAGAAACGGCTTCTCCTACTAAGACAGGGAGCCTGAGGAGTGGGAGGCTGGGGTGAGGGTGGGGACAGCTACCGAACAATGAGGCCTTAGCCAGGGAGCAGGCGGCAGGGCCTTACTCTTGGGAGCGTCCCTCCTGAGGGGCAGAGCACAAGGCCAGCCGGGGCCTGGCCCTCCACTGGGCGCCACCCATGCCAGTCCAGCCTCTGAACGAGCCGCGCTTGGAATGTGATTCCCAGGCTTTGTGTGATGCTCGGTTAGCATCTCCCAAGATCCCCTGTCACACCCTAAAGCCTCTGCCAACCCACCCCCCAGCACCACACTGATCACCAGATTAAGGAGCTCAGGGCTACAGCTGAGGCAGCTAACACCCAGGAGGGAGGGAGGGGTAGGGAGGGGAGGGGAGGGGCAGGGAGGGCAGTGGGCAGCTCTCCCCAGGCCGCTGGCCCTGCATCTTTCTCTCCCACCCCTACTGTGGGCCCTGGTCTCTGTTCCTGCCTGAGCTCTAACCTCTACACTCTTCCTCATGTAGCTTCTGACTTCCCCTCCAGATCCCCAGATGGAGCCTAGGCCTCCCCGGCCAGGACTGCCTGCCCTCTGAGGGGGATCCCAGAGGTTCTCTAACCACCGCCCAACTCCACAGCAAGATGCACCCCCCGCAACATGAGGGAGCAGGAAGGAGCACCAGGGATGGGGAGAACGGCGAAGAAGGGGCAAGAGAAGGTGTTCAAAGCCCGTCCCTGAGACCCCAGCACCTCCTGAACCAATGCCATCCCCAGGCATTTAAAGCACAAACACAGGAATAGAAGTTCCCTTCTGTCTGCAAAGAATTACCAGGTCTGAAAGAAATGAGATGGCTAGGTTCATAGACACCCAATGGAAAGAACTGGAGGTTTTGGCCTAGGGAATTTTGGACCATGAGGGTCCCAGACTTATCCTTTCAATCACTGGGAAGCTGTGAAGAGAGAACAGGACCAGTGGGGCTGGGTGGGAGAAAGGCAAGAAAAGGGACTGGAGCCAGTCCCTTGGATCCTAAGACTCCTGCACCTGGCCAAGAGGGGCCATGTTCCAGGTCCTCACTCCCTGACCTTCCAGCATTTCTGTGCGGGGCTGTGCAGATCTGGAAACTCTGACCCATACAGTCATCTGGAGGCCCAGCCCAGCAGGCATCCAGCCCCTCGTCCTCCATGCCAGGGCCTGCAGGGGGCGACTGGGACACACCCAGGGCCTCAGCCACCAGCTGCTCTCACTCCCGTTTCTCATTTGCCGCCACTGCCAGGCTCCCCTCTGCCAGCCGGGGCCTGCTTGCCACCACTGCAGGGCAGGGGCAGCGGAGGAGAGCCGGGGGTCTGGGGGCAGGCGTGGTTCTGTGAGGACCTGGGCACAGAGGCTCTGCCTGCTCCTAGGGCAGAGGGCCACACTCCAGTGTCCGCAGGGGTAAAATCTTTCCTCTAAGGTCCGCTCACTGCCCGCCAGAATCCACTGGTCCCACGCCCGTCGTCGTGCTCAGGGAGTGCGAAATCAACACACGTTTGAAACGATCACAGCCATCACAGACTTTCCGAGTTAGAAGGAACCAAGAGATTCCTGAAGTTCTCCTCACTCACTGTGCCAGGGAGAACACTGGGATCCAGTGTAAAGGATGAACTGGCCTCCCTGGGGTCATGCAGCAAGCACGTGCTCCTGCCGCATCTGCTCAGGGCCAGGCTCCTGTGAGGGCCTGAAAGAGGTCTTCTCCGTTATACCCCAAACGAGATCCTGGCCCAACTGTGGGCGGCGGGGGTCTGGGGCCAGGGGAGGCCGTAATGCGATAAGCAGACTGGCCATCTGGCTTGGGGATGGAGGAGACTGGCCGCTTCTGCTGCCTGGTCCCGGGGGGGGGCCTGTGTCGCGAGAGACAGACGGCCAGATGGATGGGCGCTGGCCCGGGTCTGGGTGGAAGCCAGTGAGTTCCCTGTAGCCAGAGCTAACCAACTCGCAGGCATGGCAGGGTGGGAGTAGAGAAGGCATGGCCCAGGCGCCGCCAGGCCCCTCTAAAATGGCAGAGACAGGAAAGCAGGCTGGGGAGCCGAGATTCCCGCCCAGGCACAGAGCCTGACTCCCCAGGTGAGCCCTGACCCAGCTCAGCTCCACAGCCATAAGCAGGTCCCCCTCCCGGGGAAAGGCAAACGCGTCTCCCCTGGCACCTTCTCAGACATGCATGCAAAACTAATTAACATGGGGAGACATGCGAGCAGCCGGCCAGCTCCACACCCTCGAGTCCACGCAAACAAGGCGAGCCCTTGTCCGGGGGACGTGCACAAAGCTTTGTTGCTAATTTAGGCATCTGTCTCTGTCTGGTCTGGTCCTCCTGCCTGCGCTGGGGTTTTTCCCAGCCCCTCGGACAATGCTGGGAACAGGCCTGCCGATCCCTTATTCAAATCACACCCAGGACAATGAGCTCATTGTGCAGGCCACAGAAAAAGGGATGCTATGGCGGGGGGCGGTGTGTGTCGGGGGTGGGCAGTGGAACCGGGCATCGGGAGTGGAGAAGGGTGGGGTAGTGAAGAAAATGGGAACCCAGGAGAGTGTTTACTAACACAGCCCCTGCAGCTGCCTTGGGCCCCGCTCCCTTCCCCCACCAGGCTGGCAGCCTGGGAGAAGTCCTGGGACTTGAATCAGAGGTGGGGGTCCCCACAGTAGATGAGAGGCCTTGAATCTACTGGGCTGGTGGATACAAAGTCTGGCTCAAATCTTTGCCTTGTCGCCCCCTCCCACCTTTAGCAGTCTACAGCTACCCCGGGTGTCCATGGCCAGTGTGCCTCTTGTAACTCGGTTTGGGGGTTCTTTTTTCTCTTACAGCAGAATGTAGAGATCCGGACTGCAGACAAGGAGATGGGGCTGGGGGGAGAGGTGCTGGCGGCTGCTCGGGGTGGGACCTGCTGTCTCGGCTATTGTCTTCAGGCAACATTTCATTTACTCCTCCTTCCCGGCTAATAAATTAGAGAGGAGGCTGTGAGCTTCGAAGGGACAGGCTCCCCACGGACGGCGGGCAGGCAGGTGGGAAGGCAAGTCTGTGAGCTCTTGGCAGATGGGGCTCACCCAGCGCTCGGCTGCTCACGCCACACCTGGTCAGACACTTGCACAGAGCCCAACAATGACCAGCATAAAAATACCGTGTGTGCGTGTGTGTGCGTGTGCGTACGTGTGTGCGCGCGTGCGCTCAGTCGTGTCTGACTTGCCCTACAGGCTACAGCCTACCAGGCTCCATGGGATTCTCCAGGCAAGAATACTGGAGTGTCATTTCCTCCTCCAGGGGATTTTTCCAACCCAGGGACCAAACCTGTGTCTCTTGCCTTGGCAGGCGGGTTCTTTACCACTTGAGCCATTGGGGAAGGCCCATATATATCTATACATATATATGTATACACACACATATGTATCACATGTAAATTTATATACAGTATACAAATCCCCCAAGGTTCCTGAAGGGGTGATCTGGGGCTTGAGCCCTTCGTCCTAACAGTTCCCCAGCTCGTCGTCGCACTGAGCCCACCTAGACAGGCCGACGTAAACAGACATGCACAGCCTGACACTGACACGCAGACACAGAAAGAAACACACACACCCAGAGGCAGCCCCAGACACACACTGACAATGGTGTAATGAATGCAGGACGGCGAGAGCATTCAGTCCAAAGCCCACACCGCTGGTCGCCCAGCACCAGGGTGGCTCAAAGGTTATGGAGCAGCTGCAGGCCGCCTCCCCACAGTCTCCCGTCCCAGGCTCTCGGCTCTGCGGAGCTGAGGTGCAACACCATGCCAGGCATCCAGGTGGGAGCAAATGTCTCCTGAGACAGAAAGGCTTAGAACTGGACTCAGCCCATAGTCAGGCAGTCTGAGCTGCCCTGAAGGTTTTTCTTAACAGTGAAAGAAAAGGTGTTTATTAAAAGTCTTCTCGACTGTCCTGCATTTTGACACATTTTGAAGTTGGGGCAAAGTGGAAATGCCGTACAAGATCACCAATAGTTGATCTATCAAAAAGTTTATGATCACAATAGTTTATGATCTATCAAAAAGAAATTTCACATGGGCCAACCTAACAGGAGGAGAAGGCAATGGCACCCCACTCCAGTACTCTTGCCTAGAAATCCCTTGGATGGAGGAGCCTGGTGGGCTGCAGTCCATGGGTTCGCTAAGAGTCAGACACGACTGAGCGATGTCACTTTCACTTTTCACTTTCACACTTTGGAGAAGGAAATGGCAACCCACTCCAGTGTTCTTGCCTGGAAAATCCCAGGGACGGGGGAGCCTGGTGGGCTGCCGTCTGTGGGGTCGCACAGAGTCAGACACGACTGAAGTGACTTAGCAGAAGCAGCAACCTAATAGGCAACTGGCTGAAAGAACTAGTGAGTGTATTTCCCCTTTTGAAATTTCCTCTCCAGACTGGGTTATTTTATTCTGAAAGAAGAAAAGAAAAAACACACCCAATAATCCAAGACTCAGATCTACTTTTGGAGCATCTGTCTATAGCCACATAACCACATCATGCAGAAACGTCACAGTAGCCACTGGAATGACCTGTGAACACACACACGTGCACACGCACAGCCTGCGGCCTGTATCAGGCCAAGACCCACATCCAGGCTCCCCCACCAGGGCTCCTGATTCTCCTTCCCCCATCATCTGGCTCTGGAGCATGTCCTGGGGAGGACGGAAGGAACAGGAGACTAGGATGGCATGGGCAATGGGGCAGCCACGCTACTGGCTTCTTCTCCAGCGAGGTGTCTGGGCTAGCTGAGAGTCTGTGCATGTACTGGAGGAAACATCAACCATACAGCTTTGAGACTAAAGCATGCACTATCAACTGGCCACCAAATATAAACCCAACTGTGCAACTCTGTGCATATGACATTCACTCCAACTACCTGTAGGAGAGCCATGCCCAGGAAACTAGAAGAGTGCAAGGCCACCCAGTGTGAGGGAGGCCCACTCCTTGCCAGCAGTTGAACATTTATGGTCCTGTCGCTCACAGAACACAGTACGTACCACATCTTCCCAAGAAATCACTCTCGCCAATCTCTCTGGAGTTTCTCAGGGGAGGAAAGATGGAAGATTTCAGAAGCAGAGTCCAGCAATGCTCTGCATCTCACTACCTGCTTCTTAGTTGTCCGGAGAGGAAGGCCTGTTTCACAGATGCTCATCTTGCCCACCAGTGACAGCTGGCCCATCCCTATAGAAGCTGAGAGCAAGATCCTTCCTTGAGAGTCTCCAGGTGACCTGGGATTCCAGTTCCAGACTTCCATGCAGCAGGAAGTCGCATGGTCTCTCTCACACCTCTGACAAAGTACTCTGACCACAAATGCCCTGTAACTCCTAGTGTTACCGTGTTAACTTTCTAAACACATACTACATTAACCTCAACAAGAAAACCACCAAAACACAACCACCAACAGCCACAGTAAGATGAAATCTGTTTGGCCTTCCCTCTCCTGAGGGGCAAGTGAGAGAATGCGAGCCTGTAGCCAGAGCTTGAGAGATGGCAGTTGCATTTGCACGGTGGGCTCCAACCTAGCAGCTACCTGGATGACTCTTCCAAATAACAGAAGTGTTGAGAGCAGGTATCTGGGTGCCCACCACTGCTACCTTATAGGCAGGTTCACCTCCCAACCACTGCACTCAGGGTCTAGTCTGAGCAGAACCAGGAGAGAGTTCTGGCCTTGAGGTCCCAAACAGTGTTGGATTTCTTCTGAGGAAAAACCTTCTGCACGAGAATTAGAGGTAATTTATCATTTGATTGCATTTAAGATGTTCCTTACCAATCTCAGGGATTTCTCTGGTGGCTCAGACAGTAAAGAGTCTGCCTACAATGCGGGAGACCTGGGTTCTATCCCTGGGTCGGGAAGATTGCCTGGAGGAGGACACAGCAACCCAACCCACTGGATAATCCCATGGACAGAGGAGCCTGGCGGGATAGTCTAGCCTCAAATGCAGATCTTGATAGGTGACTGCTATGCTGATTCCTAGGATCAAAGCTGTGTTTTAAATGAAGAAAAGGCAATTGAAACGTCACAGTTCTATAAAGAATCAATGGAATCTGGAAAATTAAAGTTCTAGGCCAGACTAAATGGCAGCTTATGGTCACCAAGGGCAAAACATGACATGGCCCCTACCAGGCTCTGAGTGTGTGGAGAGGGGCAGGGAAGCCAGGAAGCTGCAAATGGGTGAGAGCTGTCACACCCCCAGCACCCGCTAATCCAACACCCCCTGCCCAGGGCCTAGCCTTCCAGTCATGAGTGAATAGATGAAATTCTGTATCACACAAGCTTTAAAGGGCTGGGCAAGGGACTGTGGTTTTCTTCTCTTTATCCTCAAGGCCTTGCCCAGAGCCTGACACGGAATGCTTGGTCAATGAAACTTGAATGAATAAATGAATGAAGTAGAAAAAAAAACATTCTGGTATGGGAAGACTTCCAAATCCTGAGTTCCACGGTTCCCTTGCTAACTGGGGTATGGTCCATGCACAGCCCCAGAAGTGCTGAAATCCAGGCCAGGAGCCAGCAGAGGTGAGAGGACCAGGGTGGATGTGTCTACCCGACTCAGGCTGGCCTGGCAGCATACACACCCACCGTGCACAGGGTGACAAGACCACTGCCCTTAGCCTGCCCTCCCCTGTCACTGTTCTTGCCTCCACCATCTGACCTATTTTTCATACCCAAATTTCTAGGTCAGTCCTGTAAGACTCATGCCTATACCTGAGCCTCTGTTCAGGGAGTCCTGCCCCTCCTCAGCCCAGAAGACCTCTTTGGCTACAGTGATCCTGCTCTGATGCTCTGCCCCACATAAATCCCTCCTCTCCTGACTCTGACGGCCTGAGTCAGGCTCTGCACATCTCCAATGTGTGCACCCTTAAGCTGCTTTTTGCCCCGTGGGCTTAGGGGACAGGTCAGGGCTTCTCCTCAGTTCTCTCTGGACCTCGGAGCTAGGAGCTGGTGCAATTAGGACACCATGACTTCCTGCAGACTGGCTGAGCCTGATCCCTTGCTCACTGCATTCCCTGCTGCTCCCCTCATGCCACATGTTTGGCCCACCAGTGAGATGGCTCCCTGCAGAACCTTGCTGGTTCCTCCTCCCCCCACACACACATCCACTCCAGGACAGCAGGTGGGGGATGCAAACTGACACTTCTTGAGAGCTACAAGGTTAAGTATTACTATCCTCAGTGCTACAGACGGGAGAACTGGCTGGGAGAGAGAGAGTGTGCAGGTCAGACAGACCCCCAAAGCCCACTGAGCCACAGGCACTTCCTGACACCACCATGACCTTGAAGCCTGCAATCCAACAGCAGAAGAGAGAGAAACAGACTGGAAACAACTAAAAATGGGGTAAGAGAAGCTGCAGACTCAAAGGGCGGGGACGGCTGTAAACTGGAGACCTCCTCCTTTTTACTCTCAGTCTCCCAGCACTGCCCACATGACACACCCTCAGGGGCACGCACCACCTTCCCTGTCCTGCGCCGCCAAACTGGGTGAACAGGAAGTGGGTCTAAGGGTCTCTGCTTAAGGACAAGATTAGACAGAAGACGTGGAGACCTTTGCCTTCTCCAGAAGACACAAGTCTGGGACTTCCCTGGGGGTTCAGTGGTTAAAAATCCATGTTCCAATGCAAAAGACAGCATGCCACCTCAGGGCATGTAACAGGGCAGGAAGCAGAGCTTCTATCTTGTCCTGGGGAAGGTGTAATCCCTTGGCACCATGGGCAGGCTGGTGGGCTTGAATCCACCCCTGACTTCACAGACTGAAGCATAGCCAGGCTACGGACCACATGGACAAGCAGGAGAAAGTCAGGGCTGGTGGGTTCTTCTCACCCCTCTGAGCACCTCACCAAGACTCCCAGGGGCCCAGCACTCAACCTTCCTACCTGGATCATCCAGGTATAATACCAGCCCAAAACGGAGACACTACAGAGCCATCCCCTGGCAGCCCAAGTGAGCTCCTGCTGCTTCCTAAAGCCCAGGCTGACTCCTAAGGACACGAGGACTCACGGGGGACTCAGGTACCCCCAGGCAATCACCCAACGCCTCTAGCTTCTGAGACACACCTCAGGTGAGCACCCCAATGGCATCTGGCTTAGAAAAGAAGGGCAGATTCTAGATTACTTTTATCACTCTCTCTGCTCCCCAAGAGACAGGCCTTAAAGGAGATAAAGTATGCAGAGCGTTAGCGCGGAACTTGGCACAACATAAGTGCTCAATAAATGGTTCCTGTCACCATTATCATGACTCATTACGGTTTCCTGGCTGCCCACTCCTCACCTCCCGGCTTGTGTGAGGAGCCCTCTTTTCATAACCTCGAGGCTTAACGGAGCTCAGAGGCCCTTAGCCCAGCCCAGGGCTTCCAGGGCAGGAAGTTTCAGAGATGGGGAGGTAACTGGGAGTGAGGCTGGACCCAAGGTCAGGGTCCTCCGAGGTGAGAAGGCCCCTCTGCCCTCTGACAGCAGGATGGGCCCAGCGCCTCCCCAGAAAATCTCGCTGAAGACTGGAGGCTTGGCAGAGAGCCAGGGCAGGAGGCTTCTCTAAGATGCTGGCTCCAAGCCAAGGTGCATCCCAGAAGCTTCAGCTCCCAGAGAGCAGCAGAGGTGGAGGGGAGAAGGGGTCACCAGAAGAGGGGCAACGAGGATCCCTCAAGCCAAAGGAAACCCGCTGCAAGTGGGTCTGGCGTGAACCTGGGATGCACGGCTGTCTGCTCATGCCCTGAGGGCTCCACACATCTGGGAGACGATGAAATGATGAAATCACTTCGAGGACAGGAGTTGATGGGGGGTGTGTTCCACCCCAGGACCACCCTCCTGTCATCTACATCTGTGCCCCTACAAACTCCACCAGGCACCACTAAACCGCCAAGCAAAGACTCTTCCGGGGTTCCCCACTGGCTCTCTTCTCCCCACCCATCCTAAAACCTAAGAAACACATGCTGCCTGTAGATTCAGGTCTTCTGTCTCTAAGGACTGAGGGGTGAAAAGTGTTAGTTACTCAGTCGTGTCCTACTCTTTGTGACTCCATGGACTGTAGCCCACCAGGCTCCTCTGTCCATGGGATTTTCCAGGCAAGAAAACTGGAGTGGGTAGTCCATCCCTTCTCCAGGGGATGTTCCCGAGCCAGGGATCAAACCTGGGTCTTCTGCATTGCAGGCAGATTCTTTACCATCTGAGACATCAGGTCTTCTGCTTCAAAGGACTGAGGGGTAATCCCCATTTAAAAGGCTGTACCGGCCTCCTGTCTGGCTTTTCCATGCACAGATATCTCATGGCCAGAGAGCTTTCAGGGGTAGATCGGCATTAGTTACTGAGCGCTGGGGCTGGAAGACGTCTTAATTCTCTAGTCTAGCTCAATGAAAATATGAGTGGCATGTATCACTTTAAAACTTCCTAGATACTTCCCTGCTGATCCAGTATATCTGTTTCTGAGACTCTGCGCTCCCAATGCAGGGGGCCCAGGTTTGATCCCAATCAGGGAACTAGAACCCATATGCTGCAACTGAAGATCCTGCATGCCCCAACTAAGACCTGGCAAAGTCAAATTAATTAAAAATTTCTGGAAGACACACCAAAAAGTAAGAACAGTTAAAACCAATTTATTTTATTTTTTAAATATTTACTTGACCGTGCTGGGTCTTAGGTGCAGCATGCAAACTCTTAGTTGTGGCATGTGGGATCTAGTTCCGTGGCCAGAAACTGAACCCGTGCCCCCTGAATCCGGAGTGTGGAGTCTTAGCCACTGGACTACCAGAGAAGTCCAAAATTGACTTTTATTAAAACATTTTTTAAATCCCTTTTAATAGTAAAGGGATGATTAATATAAGCTGCATGTGTGCATGCTCAAGTCACTGTCATGTCCGACTCTTTGCAACCAAATGGACTGTAGCCCATCAGGCTCCTCTGTCCGTGAGATTTTCCCGGCAAGAATACTGGAATGGGTTGCCATTTCCTTCTCCCTAAAATTAACTTTAATAATATATTTTAACTCAGTATTATCATTTCAGCTTGTTGCACTCACTACAACTCATGAGACCAACAGTGGTTAGCACACTGGACAGCGCAACTCTTGACTCCAGCAACCGCCCCCATTTTTGGAGAAGGATGTGGCCCCAGTATCTGAGGAGAGGGCACCGGGTTAGAAAGGGAGGCCCCAAGCTCTATCACTACAGCTGGGCCCATCGGCCTTTCCCTTCAGCCTCCTGGTAAATACTTGTGGCCTATGAAATAGATCATTTTATGATAAATACAATCCAAGGGGCCTGCGATTTAAACCTACTTGAAATAGACAAGCTGGAGAGGAGCAGAAATAGATATACTTGACATCACCCACTCTGCTCCGGAACAAAGACCAACAGGAAGGAACAGACAGGAGGTTCTGAGAGATCTCTGCAAGGGAGGCAAGTCTTGATGAGGACCTCTGTGTGTGGCATCCGTGAGCAGGGCCACCTGGCTCCTACAGGCTGTAAATACCCACACTCCAGCCCCGGGTTTGGTGATTCTGCTACCACGTCTCCCTGGAGGAACTACCCACAAAAGCTTCTCTCTGCTTTAGGAGGCAAGAACAAGTCGTGCATTTACCCAGTGCTTCTAGTCTTCTTACTCGGAGTCGCCATGCCAACACACAGTCATAATTACCGAGGAACGCGCCAATAGTGGCAGCATTGACAAAGACACTATATCAGGGCCTGTGAGCTAAGCAAGGTCAGGCTCCTCGCGGCCCCCAGCTTCCTGCCCACTTCCTTTATTCCACTCTGATCCATCTCTTTCCCTTCATTCTTTCTCTCCCACCCAGATGGTCTTTGATTATATTTTCTCTGCAAAGAAAGGCGCTATGGCTCAGTGTATAAAACACTTTTATAGCAATTAGGAGACAGGTTCTCCTTTGAGCCCCGATTTTAACTTGTGGGAAAAGTCACTTGAACATCTAGGCCTCAGTTATTTCTCTGTGAATCGGGAGAATATTTTTCGGACAGTGTCTATTCAGTGGGTGGGCGCCTGCATCTAATTTACCTACTAAATTTAGAGGCTGATGCGTGTCCAGTCAACTCTAAGATCTTCTTTATGATTAGCCCCAGAGGTACCAGAAGCTCAGGGAAACAAAAGAAGGTTCAGATCAGAGAGGGAGCTGGTTCTATCTAATACCCTGAGAACAGCAGGGCTTATATCTCCACCCAGGAAGGGTGCAAATCTCAGAAAAGGAGCCAGGAGCCGCTGAATGGTGGCCTCTATCCGATTATAAAAAGATGAGTGGGATGGATGAGGACTATCAGACTAAGTGGCAAGCATCCTGAGGTCCCTGTGAGAACAGGGACATGCACCCATTTAAAATGAGAGGTCAGGAAAAGAAGGCAGACAGCCATCACCCGGGCCCGGCACAAGAGCGCCCCGATTTCAGAACACCCAGTGCACCAACATCTGAACTTACAAAGGAGATAAATTGGAGGCTGATGATTAGCATCACAAAATGATTATTCCCTTTGTAAAAGGCTTCACTGCAGGACTGCTTTAAATAGTGCATTTAAACCATGATCTGATTTGCTAAATTCGATTTATACACATCTACTGCCTAAGCTGGCGTGCGGCTGTATTTACATGTCTTCCCTTGGCACGGAGAAGGGGAGAGGCCAGCCATTATTTGGGGCCTTTAATCCTTGTAGACAGTAACTAAGCTGGGGAGCTGGACCCTGTTTTTCTTCCACAGCTGGGGCTTTAGCTGTAGACCGGCCTCAGCTCTCCACTCTGCTATGCCTGGGCAGAGCTGGCCCAAAGACGGATAGGGTCTGTTGGAGCCTTGCTGATTCCATGGGGGCTCCTCACCAAGAAGCAGACCCCTCCCACTTCCCCTCCTACTCCTCCCCACCACACACACAGGGGTGACAACTTTCTAGTACAAATTTCCAGAGAATCTGGTCTATGACATGCTCACTAAATTTATTTAGCACGAACAGTTTATCATGCCAGGGGTGCAAAGGCTACCTTTTGGGAGCCATGGAAATCTGCTAATCTGTATCAGTTCTGGGGATCTGATGAGCCACAGTCTGTGACTTGTACTTAAGCTGCAGGAACCAAACCTGAGCAGGCTCAGAAAGGCTGGCTTTGCACCCAAAGAAGACAAAAGAATGGGTCCACCAGGTCTCACAGCAGCTGTGTGTGCCGGGGCCATGGGAAAACTCTCCTTACTTCACAAAAAGACACTTGCAGGTCTCTCTGATGACATGTCCCTTCAAGAGAGAAATGACCCAGGGACTTCCCTGGTGGTCCAGTGGTGAGGACCCCGTGCTTCCACTGCAGGTGGCACGAGTTCACTCCCTGGTCAGGGAACTAAGATCCCACACACAACGGAGCCAGAACAAAATAAAAACAAGAGAGAAGTGGCCCCTTCCTGTTAGGTTCAACAGTGTGATAGGAGCTGGACAACTACCAAAAGGGGGAAATCACCTAATTTACACCATCTGCCAAGAGAGGTCTAGGCAATACATGGGCTCAGGGATGCTCAAGAAACAAAGTCCCTCCAGAGGACTGAAACCAGAATGTCTCTCTACCACCAGATATTCACAGATACCCACAATGAGGAGACCAGCCTAGCACTAGGAACCAGGGCAAACAAATTTATAGTGGGGATAGAGCAGTCACTAAACACAACTAAACCATTGCTGAGAACCCCACGAAAGCCGCTCATTAGAGGATGGAAACTGGACTGGGAATCAGGACTCCTGGGTTCCATTCTTTGCTAAGCAAACTTCATGACTTTGGGGGAAATGAATCTTTCTGGGCTGGATCCTCATCTGTGACATAAGCCGCTGACCTATGTAATCACCAAGCCTTAAATTTTCTATAAATCTTCTAGAGGAAATGAAAGTCCCTATCTCTAAAAATCCTGATGGGCTTCCTTTTTTGAACAAGGTTATTAATCATCAAGCTTTCTTCTTTCTCTTGGCTGCCAGGAGGCTCAGAATTACAATATTAAATTAGAACATCTGTTTTAGGCTCAGACAATAAAGAATCTGCCTGCATTGCAGGAGACCCGAGTTCAATCTCTGGGTTCAGAAGATCCCCTGGAGAAGGGAATGGCTACCCATTCCAGTATTCTTGCCTGGAGAATTCCATGGACAGAGGAACCTGGCAGGCTGACACGACTGAGCGACTAACACATTTAGGCTAAGAGGTTGGGGATGATGGGGTGACAGGAGAGTCCTCTTTTGTGAGCCCTCTTAGGTGATGTGGGGATGAGGGCTTGGATTCAGGACAGGCTTGGTGTGTGTTTGAGAGATGAGACCACAACAGATGAATCCATGAGTCTGTTGTTATTTATACAAGTGCAGTTTGTGGGTAAGAACTCAGGCTTTGGGGAAGACAGGCCTGAATCCACCTCCTGGCTCTGCCACATCTTAGCTATATAGCCAAAATCACAAAGAAGGAATCATCACCTTATGTATCAAGCTGAGACTCCGATGCATGCTTAGCAGCAGGCCAGGCACAAAGCAGGACTCAAACACAGAGAACATTACTGGAGTTTCTTAGTCTGCACAAAAGCATAAGCGTGGAACCTGCTTTAGGGCAGCGGTAGGACTGAGCTTAAATTTTTCAACCAGGTGGACGGGGTTGGGGGCGCATTAGAGCCATAGCTCTGGCTTTTGGGCCGAGACCTGGAGGGGCCGACCTCAAAGTGGCTCCAACTGGCCAGCGGAGGACGCGACGGCCCCGAAGCAGTCCCGGATGATGAGAGCGGTGCCTCCAGGCCCGTCTTGTCCCCCACCACCGCGGCGCTGCGGAGACCCTCCCAGAGACTGCCGCCCCCGTCGGCGGGGCTCTCTGCTCCTCAGCCCCCTCTTGTCCCTCTCTTGCGCTCCGGGGCACAGCCAGTCCAGGGAAGAGTGGCTACGGTGAGCTCGCCACTCGGGCCTCGGCGTTTCATGAAAACCGGACGTCAGAAATGAGTGCGAAGCGGGCCCGCGGCTCCAGGTTCCAACATAACCTCCCTGTCCCGCCCGGTCCGCTCCAGCTCTGCCGCAGCCGTCTCGGCCCCCGTCTGATGCAGGTTAAGTGAGGCGAGCTCCGGCCTGGCGCCTCTTTTTTCGGCCGCAATGCGCAACCGCCGGGCTCCGCGTCTCCGGCCGGGTGGGAGCGCACGGAGCGGCCTGGGGACCGGGGGAGCCGCGACGGAAGGTCCGGGCGGGAGCTGGGAAGGAGGACGGCGGCCGTTCCCCTCGCCAGCCGCCCCACTCCCCGGGGTAATTAAGGCCCGAGGGCCTGCCCGGGGCGAGCGGCGGCCGGGACACAGAGGACCGGGCGCGCTCGACGCGCTTCCCGCTTCTGTGGGCCCGCGGCCCGGCAAGCGCAAGGAGCGACGAGGAGGAGCTCGGCGGGGCCGCGACGCCGCGACCTACCTGGTGCCCACGCAGCCATCTTGCCGCCGCTCCTCGCGCTCTCAAAATGGCCTCCCGGGCCCCGCAGCGCGCCGCACCCGAGCCTCGGCGCCTGTCAGGAGGTCACGGCTGCGGGCTCGCCGCCGCCTTTCCCGCCGACCTCGGCCCGCCCCGAGGGCCTCCTGTTTGCTCAGCCCCCTTCCTCAGAGCCCGCGCTGCGCGGCCCGTGGGCGCGTCTGGTTCCGAAGGCCGCAGGCCCAGGCCGTGCCCCGGGTATACACGAGGTGTGAAGGCTTACAAAGGAGTCTCGCTCAGCTTAGGCTCGCGCCCCGCTGCGGCCCTCGAGTCTGTGCCGGGGACTCCATTTTCTTCAGCTGCACCCTTCCCGGGCCAGCCGCGCACTCCCAGGCGGAGGGGCCAAGGCGCGGGCTACTGGGGGCCTCGGCCTCCCGCAGAAAGCCGACGGTGTCGGGGGATGGGGGGAGCCCGGGTGTCCAAGAAGCCAAAGCCGGAAGCGTCAGGGCCGCCATTTACGTGAGGCCTACTGTGTGCTACCCGCCTGCTCCGCGCCAGCCCTGCCGAATTGTATCACAAAGCACCGCAAGCCAGAGAGTGTGTTAATGGCATCTCACAGGGCGTTGGGCGTGTGTGTGTGTGTGTGTGTGTGTGTGTTTGTGCGCGCGCGCGCCATTGGATCTGGGCTTAGGGAGGAGGGGACGCCTTTCTGGTGACCCAGGTTAAAACACAGCCGCTCCACCGTCCCGAGCTGGGAATCGCCCAGCCCCCAGGCTGCCGGCCGGCCAGCCGGCCCTTGGAGACAACTCAGGGCAGAGGTGGGGTGCGGGAGGACAGCTCCTCCTTCCCTTCCCTGGCTCTTGGCCACTCACCTTGCCTCCGGCGCGCCCTCCTACGACAGAGCCCGTGCCCACTGCTACTTCGTGCCGGCGAAGAGGGCGCCGAGCGCAGGCGGAACGGCGCCAGGAGGCAAGCGCTTGCAGGGCAGTAGCTGCAAAACAGAGCGGAGAATCAGGAGCCCCCGCCTCCCCTTCTCAACCCATGCCGGCCCAGAAGGGCGCCCGCGTCCACTCGAAGGTCAGGTAGAGGCGTATGCGTCCTCCAGGTCAAGACCACAGCCCAGGGAGGCCTCTGGGCGCTCTCCGCGAGTCTCTCACTCGTCTGCCCAGGACTCAGGAGGGAAGACGGGGCGGAGGGGAGGGGGCACTGGGTGTACCGGCTAAGGGGGATTCCGGCCCGGCCCAGAGCTCCATACAGCCAGTGGGCCAGGCATCCACCCACCAGCGAGAGTGCCTTGAACCCCTAGGAGGGTCTCTAAGAGCTGGAGCTCCAGAAATGGAGAATCGTGAGTGGGGCACCTGGGTTAATGCAGAGGCTACAGCGCCCCAAAACACTCCTGGCTCCCCTTACAGATGTTCATGAATCCTGAGATTCAGAATCTGCCAGAGCTGGGATGCCAGGCGCCTACTGTTAGAAATCCCCAACCCCCGAACTGACAAGGACCAACTGGTTATGCCCTCTTGGCGAGAAAGTCAATCCCTATACTGCTCCCTTCAAGTCTGTAGACATTGGTGTGTCCTCCCCAGCCTGCCAAGCTTGGACCTTTTACCCGGTCTAGCGCCCCGCGCCCCCCCCCCACCCCCCAGAAAACTGGGTGCACCTTGGAGTCTTGTTTCGCCTCTTAATTCAGGGGCCTGGGGGCTAATGGCAGGCACTGGTCAGTTCTCCCAGGGGGTTCTGGACATCCACTGGTGCTTTCACTGTCTCCAGCAGGTGGAGGTTTGAATTTCAGATCCAAGTATTCATGTGCACCCCGGTTTGACCCTGAAGGTAGCTATCATTGACTTAGCACCTACATATGCCAGGCGCTTTATTTGTATATTTTACTTAATTCTTACAGGACCCCTGGACGTGTGGGGACTATTATTCCCATTTCACAGATGGGGAAACAGAAGCCCACAAAGATGGTGTGACTTGTCAAGGATACACTTGAGTTGTAATGGCTAAAGCATGTCCTCAAATCCTGCCTCACAGGCATGGGCAGCCCCACCCCACCCGCAGCTGCTGCCCTTCTGAAATCTGGACTGCTGCATTATTAACCCATTCCAGGATAGTCCTGAGCCCTCCACCCTAGTGCCTCAACTCAGAATTGTCACGCGGAGGGGCAGAAAGGGTCACAGAGGAGAACATGTCATCCTGCTCTCCCCATGACCTGTGATGGGGAAATTCTGCAACCCTTCTGCCCCCCCCCCAGCCACCCCCCCTCCCAGAGGCATTTCCACCCTCTTTAGACTGGGTCCAGAACCTTGAGGGAACCTAGCAAAGCCTCAGACTGGCCATTAATCCGCTCCTGAGTTTTAAAATCCCAGTCTACACAGTCAAAGAATTGGGTGACCTGTATTATAATCAAGATAATTCAAGCAGGAGAAAATGAGATGAAGGGGCAGGAGGGCATGATATTTTTACACATAACCCCAGTGGAGACCTGGGGGGATTCAGGAGCTATAAAGACGAGAGTTATGAGGAAATTCCCCTGTCTCTGTTTATCTGCAAGAGATTTCAATCCCAATTGATAATCAGACAGGAAGCTAGCTATAACTCCCCCAGCCTTCAAGCTGAGAGATGCTTTTTTCTTTAAATGACGTTAATGTGACGTTAATGTTTTTTTTCTTTCTCTCGCTCTTTTTTATGAAACCTCTATAAGAAACAACTTCTAATAATTAAAAAATTATGTCCATCGAACCAGAGGTGAAAGAAAGATAAAGCAAAATGGTGAGGGGGAAGTGTGGGCTTTTTCAGAAGAGGACCAGGGAGACAGCCCCACCCTCAGCTGCCTGACACAGCAAAGATGGCAGCTGAAGGTTGCGATGGGGTGGGTACAGCCAGACTGGAGAGACACTAGGGAACAGGGGAAATGGAGGGAACAAGAATCTGAAGTCACACACACTCTCCAGGGGACAGAGGAGAAAGGTTCCTTTCAAAATAAACTCAAGTGGAAGAGTGGGAGACCAGCCTAACTTGGGACAATGGCCGTGGTACCCAGCCCCCCACCCCGGTCCAGTTTGCAGTCCATCCCCACCCTAACCAGACAGAGAAGGTTGGAGAAATGCCACTCCGCACATCCCTGCAACACACAAAGAACCCGGGTTTGGCCAGAGACAGAGGAGAGCAGCTCCACTCACAGTACCTCCTAATTCATGGGGGGACCACAAACTAGGTTGCATGCTGGTTGCGGGGCGGGGGGAGGTGAGGCTGACCAGTGAGGGGCTCCAGTGCTTGTGCAGATGGAAACCGAAAGG
Source organism: Capricornis sumatraensis (assembly GCF_032405125.1). Taxonomy (NCBI): domain Eukaryota; kingdom Metazoa; phylum Chordata; class Mammalia; order Artiodactyla; family Bovidae; genus Capricornis; species Capricornis sumatraensis. The sequence continues at coordinate 26,519,690 of NC_091087.1, read as the reverse complement.
AAGTTCTAATTAGCACAAAGCCGGCACCTTCCATTAATAGCTCTCCATCAGCTCCTGGCTGCTACTGATGGGAAGCAAGTTGCAAAGGCAAGTGTGAGCTTCACCTGTCCCCCATCGTTAACAGACCTTAGGTGAGATCAGGGCTGTCATGAAGGAAGACCACCCCAATCCAGCTGCCCCACCCAAACAAATCTAATTACAGGTCGGGCTTCTGGACTCACTCAAGGGGAGCGTGTTTAACTTGACGCATCCACAGACATGAAATCTAAGAAGTCCTGGCACACACTCTATGCATATGACACTAGATGGGTCAAACAGATCCCTGGTAGGTGATAGCAGCAGAGGGTTGGGCAGAGATTGACTGGGAAGAGGCAGGAGGGAAGTTTCTAGAATGAGGGAAATGCTGTCTTGAGTGTTGGTTACATGGATGTAAATGCACTGTACACCTATAGCTGTTTCAACGTGTAAATTTCACTTCTAATAATATATATGTAGGTGTAGAAGTATGTGGCAGTATATCTCAAACATATGCACACAAAGGTCTCAGCTGATGAACGATTTCTCCATAGCCTGTGATCTCCTGGATGTGAATGTTCACACCCTTTTCAAGGGTCACAGTAGAGAAAGGGGTCGGAGCAGATGGGGAAGTGGAGCCGTGCACATCTCCCAGACACAGGGCCTGGGCTGGCTGGGTAGGGAGGTTGAAGGTCTGAATTGAATCAATTAGCTGCAGAAAACTTCAGAAAAGAAGTAAGGCCCTTCATAAAAACAAAGCCCCCTCCTTAATCCCCAAAGGCAATCCTCTCCCCCATTCCCATGGCCATTCCTCAGTAAACAAAGAAATCCCTCCTTCGACATCCACACCTCAATATTCATTAGGAGCGGACGTTAGAGACTGCATTCCAGCCTCCCTGAGTGCCCTAACGACTGGAAGCCCAAAGGCAGAGGACTGAGGGGGGTCTCCTCTCTCGGTCTCTCCCTCTGCTTTCTCTCCACAGGTCCTCTCCCCTTCTTACGGAGGTCTGTCCTTTCTCTCCTTCCCTCTCTCCCTTTCTTTTCCTCCTTTTCTTCAAACTAGTGAATCAGCAAATCAAGGCAAAGACATCACTAACTGTACTTTGTTCATTTATTTTGACAAGTGCAGTTTAATTTTAATTATTTATGATAATACTTCATAGTAGATGAGTAAATGTGCTGGGGTATATTTGGTAACATTAATGAAGTCTGCCTAATAGGAACCTTCACTCCAGCACCCTGCCTGGAGAGCTGCCTGCTGGAGAAGTGGGGTGAGACCAGTGATCTGTGATAGGGTTTGCAATTTTTTTTGTGGGGGCAGGGGTGGGAGTGGGATGAGGAACTTAATGGGTTTGAGGATTAGCGAAGGGAAAATTAACCCAATTCTAGAGAAGAGGCAAATATGCGAGCCCATAATCATGTATCGATGTGGACTGTGTATTTAAACACCAAGAGAGCACACTTTGTGATAAGGAAGCCCAGGCATGCACACATCGCACATGCATATTTACACATGAATCTCAAATATGCAAATCAGCAGAGGCCCAAAGAAATTAGGCTCTGGGCAATTAAAAATTGAAATAAAAATGGAAAATGGGATACACAGAGTTCTATATCTCTTCAAAGTATCTTCTTCCTACTTATCCTTCGTTTCAAGTGGGCAAACATGGTGCAAAATGTGGAAAATAATAAGAAACGTAGAGAGGGTTTCCTTCATTGGTGACTACTTGGGAATATTCCCTCCAGTACACACAATGAACCATGAAAAACTGGTCTCAATCAATGCAGTGTTTGAAATGGGAGTGATCTTTTTTACGGCTCTTCCTTAACCCTGCTGCCATCCTTAACATAACTGATTGTCATATAAGTGTATGATTCAGTTTACAGATCACATATATACACGAATGGGTATACTGTACACACAGATGTTCAGTCATTTGGTCCACGCACACAGATATCTGGTACACCTCAAGACAAGCCTCCAAAGCATTTACGTTATTATCTACAATAATGATAGACTTATCACAATACAATTAATGCTTAATTTTTAATGTAAAGAAATAGTTGACCCTTCATTTTTAAATAATAGGAAAAAAAAAAGTACCTCAAGGTTCCCTGTTTCCCATCTCTGTCTTGCTTGCTCATACTCAGGGTGGTGTAAGGACATTTCAAGAGACAGAAGTGGGTTACCTTAAGACCAACTCCACTGCCTGCCTCAAGAAGAGACCAGGATTCTCCCACAGTCTACAGACTAAATTTGGTCCAGCTCTGGGGTCAAGAATGAAAACTCAGCGATTGCTGGTTTCTCTTACTGGATGATTGCAGTGGGAAAAACCGAGGCTGCTCCTCAAATAAGATGTGCCAAAGGCGCAGATAAAGGGGCGCTTTTTTTGGCATAGCCATGTGTGTGAGAGAGGGTTAGTAGAACCTGCCTGCTCCCATGAAATGCCTTATAACAACTCCCTGACCTCCAACCAGAGGGATATCTTGGCCATTAGAGCAGGATCATCAGCTGGAGACACCTGGCTCCCAGCCTTTTCGCCTGGCTCCAAGCTCCTCAAGCCCGTCTCCTTAAAGCCGTGGCCTGGCTCTGGCGTGGGAAAGGCAGTTTGGAGCTTTTCACAAATCCAGTATCCCCTTGAACCAAAACCAATTAGCCTGGCCCAAGGTCCTGTCATTGAGGCCCTGGCCCTCTTTTCAAACCCCTGCGGCTCAATTGCGGTGAGGGGCTGGCCAGTGAATGCCCGGACCACTTAAAGTGGTGCTTAAGCCGAACCGGCCTGGAAGGAAGGAGCCAGCACTATAGGAACGGCAGCGGCCCATTCTCAGAGCCACTGACCAAGGTTTTGTTCCAGGCACAGCCCCCCACCCCCAACTCTATTTTGAAAAACCCTCCCCTCCTCTCCAGTTCCCAGCTGTCTAGAAGAGAGATGAAAAACTGGCTCTAGGAAGCCATGAGATACCCAAACTTGGCTACCCCAGACAGAGAAGACATCCCTGAGTTCTGTCCCCAGTCACCTTGCCCTCCCTGCTAAAGAAGGAGGTCTAACATTGATAGAGCTCCTACTGTGCACTACGATCCAACATGAGCCTGCACACCAGCCCACCTTATAGATGATATTAAATCTAAGAGGATGTGACTTGCCCCAAATCACAGCACCTAAGAGCAAGGCAATTTGGAGGGGGGGATCTCTGAGAGCCCCAGAACACCACTCTCTGAGGAAGAGAGACACAGAAGAGAGTAAGAGGTTGACCAAGATGAGAGACAGAAGGGAACACCACCTGGAAGAATGGGAAAACTCCTGAAAGAGCAATTCCCAGCACAAGCTCAGGTCTCTACCAAGGCACTGCCCACATCATCCATTCTCCCCCTGCCTGACCCAAGCTGAACTGGGATAGGAGTAAGGATGAGGTGCCACAGCCTTCCTCCAACCCCCACCTGTCACCACCTTCCTGTCCAGGCGGATTGAAGACTCACCCTCTGTGATGGGCGGCACTGCCAGGGCGCCCTGACTGTCGCCATGGTGACGCGCATCCCACCCTAGGCCAGAGCTGATTGGTCACTCCATCCAGGCTGATGGAGGGGGGCTAAAGTCTAGGCGGGATGGGGGACCGAGACACCCCGACACACACACACACACACACACACACACACACACACACACACGCGCGAGAAAGACAAATGCCAAGGGGGAACTGAAGGCTATTAAAATGGCGCCGCGGCCTCTAAGGGGCCGCTGCGCTGGGTGCGCCTAACCGGGTTGGAGAAATCTGGGCGGTTTTCTTGACCGCGCCGCGTCGCCTGGGACCTGGAGGACGCATAAATCCCGCTGGGGCTGCCCCGGGGCTCGAAGCAGGCCACTCCCTGCCTCTCCCCGACCTAGGCGTACAGGACTGCACACCCCAGCTGGCCGGATCCGCCCTGCGCACGGCACGTTCGGGCTGGGCGAGCGCGGCGGATTAGCCCTGAGCCCACAGACCCGAGGGCGCGGGGCCCGCGCGTTTGAGGGTGTGAGGGCGGGGCGGGGCGGCGGCCGCGCCTCTAATCCCAGCGCTGCGTGTGGGAGCGGCCGGATCAGGGAATTAGCGCTGTAACTTCGGATTAGTAACGCTCGCTAAATGAGCGCCTAATTCCGACCCTTCATGCTTTTCAGCGTCGCGACTGGGCCCTGAGAGGCCTTCTGGCCTCGCTCCCTCCGCGCTCAGGTCCCATTTCCCGGGAGGTCAGCCCGCGACCGTGGAGAGCTCCCTGACCACCCTAGATCAGGCCTCTAGCCGTGCCGCAGCCTGATTTTCGGCGGCGCCCAGCGATGCCAGCTTTTCATTCGCTGGGCAGAGGCCCCAGCAGGCACTCTTGGTTGGCAGTTCGTGGACTACTGAGCAGGAAACCCTTTACGTCTCACTCACCACGGCGGCTACCCTGATCCTTGCCCTACTAGTGGCTTGCCGGGCGACCTTTGGCGAGAAACCGGGCCTTACCGAGCTCGCTGTTATAGATGTCAAATCAAAGAGGTTAGGTAAAGAGCATCTTTGAGACACCAACCACTCCCAGCTTCCAAGCTCCATCTTTAATTGCGTTCTCAGGCTCCCTAAAGCCTTTTTGAGTGGGTAGCAGACACGTGGGGCAAAAATGAAGCCCAAACATGGGGAGCCTAGTGGCCAGAGGAGGCTTGGGGGAAGGCCTCCCTGGGGGATGGAAAGAAGAGCCAAGAAGGGCCAAAGCCCAGCCGGCTCCTCCAGGCCCGGGCAAGCCAGATAAGGTTTGATGGGGTGAGGCATCGATTTTGACTTCTGTGCCTCAGGCTTTCAGTGTCCAGAGGGGATGTCAGCATGGCTCTGTTAGGGCCGGACATTCATACCCTGAAGCCCAAATCTGGCAGGTTGGCCTCTTTAGGAGGGGCACTTCTTAGTGGGTGTAGGGTGGGGTCCAGGAGATTAGGATGCAGGCGCTCTCTGTCTGCCAAAGCCCCGCCATGATCCTTTCCCTGACCCAGGGGTTTGCATTAACGAATTTTCGTAATAAGTGGAAAGAAAACCGTATTCTCTCCTGCTCAGACTCCTCCTCCCCTGACCTAGATTTCAGGACTGACCAGAGGGTTTGAGACCCTAGTGTTTAAAAACAAACAAACAAAAAACTCATTTGAATTGTGTAGACACAGCTGTGAAGGTGCAAAGCCATCAGGCTACTAGAAAGACTAGTTCTTGCAAAATAGCCAAGGATAGGGATGGTGGGAAGGGAAGATGGAAACCCGGGACCCAGGGCCAGCTGGCTGGGAATGGAGGCAGGAAGGGCTGTTCTGGTTTCTTCCGAAATGGGGTCATAATCATTGCACAGACTCCCAGGTGTGCTGAGAGGGGAGGGCCGACCCCAGTGATGCTGCCTGTGGCCTCCAGGATCCTGAAACAAGATAGCCATCCCCTCCCTGCCTCTTCCCAGGAAAAAAGGGGAGACTGGCCTTTAAAAATGGGAGGCGGGTATCACACAGGATCCGTGAAAACCTTCTACCTGGTGATTATCTCTAGGGAGGAGAAGGGGGACAGAGGGAGGACAACTTGAACTTCCCTGCCTAATATTTTGTTTTCTTCTTTAATTTTATGTTCAATAACTAACACATTCAAGTGGTTCATAATTCAAAAGGTGATGTAGTGTAAAGTCTCCATCCACCATTAATCTTAGCCTCACAGTTCCTCTCCAGAAGGCCGACGGACTTCCCTTCTGTACTGTTTGAATTTTTGCCTTTTACACATATAACCCATTAAAAAAAATTCTTTTTTTTTTTTGTTAAGCAAAGACAAAACAAAAAGGCTTACAGGGATAAAAAATGGAAAAAGATTTCTGTAATTAAAAGAGGACTGGGCAGGTTCTGGGTAAGATGATGGGAATGATAAGCCATATAAACACCTGAGGGAGATGGTCTGGGGAGTGAAGTGGGCAGAGGTGGGAACAAGACCTGGGCCCAGCTCTGCAATTCTGAGCTGGGAGACCCTGCAGGAATCACTCCAGGCCTCCTGATTTGTTTCCTCCTGTATAAAAGGGTAATAAGTTCATTCCAGCCTGCCTGTCATAGCACTCACACACGTACATTCCTAGAAACCCCCCCAAACCATCAGGAGATCTGAACCCACATTGGCTGCTTTCTTCTCTGAAGCATGGCATGGTGCAGGGCTGGGTCTACAGCCACTCATCCCTGGGACCTCGGGAGGTTCCAGGGCTTCCAGGACAAGTCAGTTGCCAGGGAGGAAAGTGACCTGGAGGCAGATGAGGACCCCAGGAGGGACCCCAGCGCTGTGTGCTGTGTGGGAGCCTGATACCCATGCAGTGAGCAGGGGTGCGTCCCCACACCCCCACACCCAGCTAAGAGGGGCTGGGAGCCTGAGTGGCCGGGTGTGCTGCATTGGGTTGCCATGGGAACGGAATGCAGATTTCCCCCAATTGCTTTTTTATTTGCTAGACATTGTAATACATCTTATGTTGCAAAGGGGTAGGGGTAGGGGTGGGGGTGGGGGTGCGGGAGACTAGTGGGAAGGCGCCGGGAGCCTGCCTGCACCCTAACCACTCCGGGAAGTTGGGGAGGCGCGGGCAGGAATGGCCGAGCCAGGGCTAGTGCAGAGGTTGGCGGGGTTGAGCTCCGTCCTTCCCGCCCGCTGGCTGGCCAGCGCTCGGTTTGTATGCAGGGCAGAGCCGGCCCGTCGGGGAGGGAGGCCCCCCGCCCCAGCCCCTAGCCATTGAGCGCACTCCTCGCCGGTTCTGCTCCGCTTCACGCTGCACACAGACCCCCCAACTGCACACAAAGGCAGCTGCCAGAGCCCGTGAAAAGTGATCAAATTATCAAGAACTTGACCTCACCGAGGGGCGAGGCTCCGGCAACCCCCAAGCCGTATGCTAATGACGCTCAGGGACTGACTCGTCGAATAATTCGATAAAGGGCGCATTGTTAGCGGCAGGGCAGCCCCCCTGCCCACCCTTTCACTTCCCCCCACGCCCACCCCCTACCGGCCACTGTCTCTCTCCGTCCACATTTGCATCCCAAAATCCCCGTCCGCAGCTCCGGGAGAGGATTGTTCCAGCCTGATTTATGGGGTGAAGGCGAAGGCTGGCGCCTTCCCCGCCAGCGACCCCTCTGCAACCCCAACTCCCTTCCCCCAGCCCGCTCCACTTTGGGGTTCCAACTTCGGCGCTGGGGGATGGGTGGGGGCGGGGAAAGGGGAAGAGGAGTGGGGAAAGCGGGCGAGTTCCTCCAGGGTTCGGAAAGTGTCTCGGGGGACAGCCGAGGTCAGGTACCTGGTCCGGGCGCGGCCGCTCCGCCGGGCTGGAGTCCGCTGGGCCGGCACTGGGCTTCTTCGGGTTCCTCGGGCTGGTGGGGGCCGGGGCGGCCGGCGGGACGGGCGCTCGCACGCAGAAGTTGTGAGAGTCATTTCTACTTTCGGTTATCTAGCTTTATGACGGCTCTGTGGCACTCATACAGCTAGATAACCAAAGAGAGAAACGGGCCTCCCTTCGCCACCGCCGCTGCCGCGCCGCTGGCCCCACGTGCCGCTGCCCACCGGGCGCGGAAACCGGAGCGGGCGCCGCTCTCGGAGCCGCGGGCGCACGCGGAGAGCCGAAGGGGACCGACAGACACACAGACACACTGACTCCCAACAGCCGAGGCCGGCAGCCCCCGCCCAGTCTCCTCCACCCCTCCCTCCTTCGCCCTCCTAGAGCGTTCCTGCCCGGCTCCCCGCGCTGTCCGCCCGGGCACCGCCGCCGGCTGCCCGCTCCGACGGCGCCCCGGGGCGCACCGAGGGCACCCGCGCGGCGCGCGTCGGCAGCCCCGGGCGCCCCGGCCGCCCCCAGCGCTCTGGACTGCCAGCCCTCCTCTCTCAGGCTAATCGCCCCGCGGGGAAGTGACGTCAGTCCAGGGGTTGACCAATCACCGCCTCTCATTCAAATCCCAGCCCCCTTCCCGCGCTCCGTACCACCCAGCCTTACAATGGCCTCGGCGTTCACAGCTTCCCCTCCGCGAGCGCAGGGAGCGCCCCCTCTGCTCTCAAAAGCGCTGGGGCTGCGCGCCTGGGTGCGCACCGTCTGGCCTTTCCCCCCAACTCCTTTGCCTTCCCCCAAGTCCCTAGGAGCCTGGCAGCCACCGCGGACCAGCAGAGTTAGGGAGCTATGGTGACAGGTTTTGGGGACGCGCTCTTGGGGCGTGGTGAAGGTCTCCCTAGAACGGCCAGAGATACGCGCTTGCGAGGCCGATAGCCGAGACTAGGCGCTATTTCACCTTTAACTTCCCTTTCCTTCTCCCACGCCCTGCCCCTCACAGTCGACCCAGCCCACGCGCCTGCCGAGACTGAGTGAGAAGGGAGGGCGGAAGTAAATGTACTGGTGCGCGTGGGTCGGTGTCCCACCCATTGGCGCGTGCCTGGCACCCAGAGGCTCCGGAGCCGCACGACACTTGGGCCAGGCCCTGGCACTCAGTACCAGGCTGCTGGGTCCCTCCTCTCTCTCTGCAGGCCTGGGAACGTACAACCGATTGTGCCCGACCCCTTGGAGATGTCCCTGGCCCGAACTACGATGCTGGTTACATTTCTGTGCCACTGAAAAATGAAAGCACAAAGCCTTGCCTCGGCTCTCCTTCTAGGACTCTCAGCACCCGCCTGGCCTACTCACTGCAAGTAGCTCCACGGGGGAAGGGGCTACCACCCAGGACCTCCCAGAGTCACCCCCAAGTAAGCCTGACACAGACCTGGAGGCCCCATTGTAGCCTTCCAGAGGTGCATGGCCAGGGGCAGCCTTTCTCGCTCACTCCAGCCATCATCCCTTTCCTCCTTGATGCTGTGGCCACCCTCCAACCGTAGGCACTGAGATTCACCTTCCCACACCAGCCATCCCAGGGAGGCAAAAGATTAAATGTGAAAAAAATGTGTTATATTTGCTCCCAGATACCCCCCAGGGCGGGTAGTGAGTCCAAGAGCTAGGGAGAGATTTGGCAATGGAATAGGCAGGTGGATTCTCCACTTTCAGCAGCCAACACACCAGTTTTCTCTGACCGGAGACTGCTGCCACTGAGCAGAGCACCGGGGAGGTTGTGCGGAGGTACCCATGAGGATCTATTTTCCTAGGATCCAGGGGCGCTGAGCCACTCAGCCAGGCAAATCTCCACAGGATGTGTTCCAAACAGGAGGGCCAAAGCAGGTGGCTTGGAAAGGATTTCATGATTTTTCTAAATATCCCTGATCTCCCTGATCTTTCCCTAAAAACAGGACACATTTCCATTTTGCCAAGTTCTCGATTTTGTCAATTCCTGTCTCCCCACCACTTGTCTCATCCTGAACCTAAATCCAAGGCAGCCTGCATCCCATTCCCATCCCAGTCCGCTTTTGCCAGACCAGACCCGGTGTTTACATATCTCCCCCCATATCCCATTTTGCACATACATCCCTTTTTCCCCAGAAGGTGAACAAGAACTAGACAGAACCACAACGGACGGAAGAACAGAGCATCTGACAGCAGCCTCCGGGAAGGAACCACCTGAATTTGGGCCTGAGACAGTTAATTCCAAAGGATTACCATAATTGGGAGGCGCCCCTTGCTTCCCCTCCTCCAGCAGCTCCAGGAACCCGCACCATCTCCCCTTCTTGGTGTGTGTGTGTGGGTGGCCTCCAGAGCCCTAGTCCTCTGGGCCACCCCGGGGTGGGAAGGGTGGGGCTGCAGAGGCAGGAAGGGGTGGAGAAGCACTGCTCACCTGCGGGAGAGGAAGGGGAGAGAGGGAGCGTGGGGGAAGAGAGCGAGGAAGGAGCCCCTCGGAGTGTGATTTAACCAGGATGCTGCACAAAATGGCTCCTCAGCGAGGCTCACGGTAACAGCGGCGGCGCCGGAGGCCCAACTGGCCTGCTGAGGGCGAGTAGGGGCTCTGGGAGGAAGAATTAAAAGCCCGATTTAGACTGAGTTCAGATGCGAGAGGCCACTGTCTTCAGGGCCATGTATCCGCCACCCTTTCTGAGAAATTGAGTCCCTTGGCGGGGAGCAGGTAAAGCCAGCCAGCAAAGGTCCCAGGCCCTGCCTGAGCGGGATGCTCCCAGAAGGAGTGACCCCTATACCTCACTTGCAGCTGGCCCTTTGAGCACTGCTCCCAAGAAGGAGGCTACAGAAAAATCTGACCTTGAGGGCACAGGCATGGGGAAGGAGACCACTCTTCGGGGTCAGGGCTGACCGTGTTCTCCTCAGGCTCGTGGCCGGCCTCCACGCACAGCTTACACCGGGGCCCAGGAAATGGTCCAGGTTGGAGCCCATCCGGTGGAGGTGCATTGTGTGGGCCTGACACCCACAACTGAGGTGGCAGGCTGTTGAGCAGGCCAATTCCAAGCCCGACTGGGGAGAACCCCATCTGCCCTGGCCCGGCTCACTCTCTTCTCTGCACAGCGGACTGGGTTTGGCATCTACACGCTTTGCCCCACGCCAAGCCCCTGGCCTTGGCACCAGGGGCCCAGCACAGGCCTTATGGGGAAGCACACACTGAGGCTGACTTGAGTGCTGGGTTGGGAGATGCAGGCGGCAGTGGTGCGGCTGGGCCCTGGCCATGGTGCTGAGAAGCACCGGCCGGGTCTCTCTTGCCCCAACTCCCTTTGCCCTGATTGTCTTCGGCCTCTTCCCCACCCCCCACCCCCGCCCCGCCCTAGTCCTAAACCAAGCTCCAGGGACACAAGCAGCTACCAGGAAAAAAGGGAGCGACCCCTGAAGAGAGTCCTGTTGGCAGCTGACTCCTCAAGAGGAGGCTTCCCTCCTAGGCACCTCCCCCAAGGGCCAGAGATTTCATTTTTCATACTTGAGTCTCGTCAAAGGACAGAGAGCCTCATGGGCCCCTCACACCTGCATCTACAGAAATGCTCATTCCTGCTTCAGCCACATGTGCCCTGTAGCCCTGCAGAGCCACGCAACCCAAAAACCCCTCCTCCAAAACCTGGCCCAGGCACCCATTTAGCAGCCGGCCTAAGGCAGGTGGCAGGTCCCTTGCTCATGCAGGCACTTCTGTGCACAAGCGTTCTCATATCCACTGGCAACCTCAGCTGCTAGGGCTCCAAGTCGGCTTTGGCCCAAGCAACTGTTTCCGCTTGGTCGTTATAGCAGTCAGTGCGAGGGCCCTAACCACCCCACAGGAGTGTGACCCCCACGTTAAGACACAGTGAGTTAACTGGTTACATGGAAGGAGAGCGAGCAGACCTGACTCCAGCCAGCAGCCTGCCAGGCCCGTTTTCCTACTGCCAGACTGGCCCTTATCCAGAGGCTGGGAGCCTGAGACCCACAGGGCTCCCCAAGCTCCAGCCCAGGCAGATGCAGCCACCGGACCTGAAATTCAGCCTGGATCTTGTGCTCCCTTCCTGAGCTCCTCTGGGACTAAAATAGGAGACGACATCCCTGGTCACAACCCAGGCCAAGTCCAGAGTGCCCTTTCCCCACTCCCTCCCTTCCTTCCTCCTCCCTCAGGCTCAAGCTTTGATTAAAATGATCTTCCTATTGTCTGGAGTTTGGAAGTCCAACAGTGGACTGCCTCGGATGGACCCAGCTTCCTGCACCCAGGACCTCCACATCACCTTCATGTCCACGTGGTCAGCAGGGCTGTGGTGCTCTCTATGGCTGCCACATCCAGCCTCCGTTTCCTCAGCAGCTAAAGCTTAGACATCCAGGGCGCTGGGGTGACCCAGGAACCCAGAAACAGCCCTCCTGAAAAGATATGGGCAGAGCAGCTCCCCTCTCCGAGGTCCAGCTAGCATCACTGATAGAGGCTCCTGTGGTGGAGCTTTGCATATTACCCCCACCTCAGTGCCCACCTGTCTCACCTTCTGGCCTCTGTTCCTTGATTGAGAGCCAGGCCTCCAAACTTCATTCTCTCCCTCTACATAGCTAGAGAAACCGCCTTTTTCAGGGTAGGGGTAGGGGGAGCTCAGAAAGGAGTTCCCTTTCAGCCCCAGTATCTGTTTTTCAGTCACAAAGAATCACACTGTGTCTTTTCAGATGCATGTACAGTTCCCATGAACTGGCTGGGAGCCACTCCCGGCTTCTTCTTCCCTGCTTTTCTGGGGGGTCAGCCTGGCTACTGCCCCCACCCAGACTTCTCCCAGAGAAGGCCCTCACCAGAGCCTCAACCTCCGCTGGCACCCTCATTCTTTCTCAGTTCACTGGAACCCAGGCTGGAGAAGGCTGCAGGCACCCCCAAACAGATCCAAGAGGCCTGTTCTGGGGCATGGAGAAGGGAGCAGAGCAGAAAGGGTTTCCCCACAACTTCCCATTACAGAAGGGGAAAGCCTGCCATAAATCTTGTCTAGAGTGGATGCTGTGGGTTGCAATATTCCTTAAAATATTTTCCCAGGAAACCACTTTCTGGATTGTTTTCTGTGAGATGGGAGGCAGGGATAAGAAGGAAAGAGGAGCTTTAGGGGCGGGGTGGGGTGGGGAAGGGGGGGTCGGGGACTCCAGGGAACCTCACTTCGGAAACATTGCCTCCTCTGCTCAACCTGTCGGCCATCCCACAACTTCCGTCGGCCGTGCGCCCCTCCCCTCCCTGCACACCCAAAGTCCTCACCTCTGGGCGCTTCCCACTGCCCCACGACCCTTGACCTTGGCCTTGGTGATTTGTTGGGGATGGACGGGGGGGGGGGGGGTCAGGCTCCAGAGGCCGATCCTGCCTTCCACCCGCAGTCGGAGCGCACCCCTCACCCCGCCCGGCGCCAACGGGAAGCCTGGAGCCGCCCGTGCTGCCCAAAGGGGCTGAGCAGGGGCGCCTCAGGCCCCTCTCCCAGTCCAGACCAGCTTCCTGACGCTGCCCTAGGCGAGGCTACCGCCCTGGCGCCCGAGACCACGCTCCCCAGCTTCACTGACACACAGCCGGCAGCGGCACTTACGGACCGGGAAGGGGGCCGGGGGCCCGCGAGGCGGCGGCGGGGGTGGGGCGGCTGCGGGGACGGCGGCTCCGCGGTCCCTGATCTGGCGCGTCCCCGGGCTCAGGCCCGGCTCCGGCCGCTCTCCGGGTGCCCCGGCCCCGGCGGACGCACGGCCAAGAGCCTCCGGAGGCGAGCGTGGCAGCGGTGGTTCGGGGGCTCCCGGCGGTACGCGGCTTCTACGGCTCCGAGCCGCTCTCAGCGCCGCCTCCTCGGGCGGGCACGGCCCGCAGTGACGTCAGCGCGGCTCCCCCCCCGTCCCCCCTCCCCTCACCCGGACCAGTGCGGAATGGAGGGGGCGGAGGCAAGCGGCGAGGGGCGCCCAGCCCCGCGCCCCGGCCCTTGCGCCCCCACCCCGCTCGCCTCCCAGCTTTTCCCGGGGAGTCGCGGCGCCATTCGAGCCCTCCTTTCCCCTCACGCCGCCTGACTCGTGCAGAGCCGACAACTGGAGGCAGCGGGCTGGAAGCCTCGCTGGCAGCTCTGAGCTCAGGGACCCGGGGAGAATGGAGAGCTAGGAGGATGGGGACGTCTCCCCTCCGTGCTGGAAGGGGACGTCTTACCTTGTTCCCTACGCGAGTGTGGGTTAGGGTGAGGATATCCACGCTGATAGGCCGGAGCCTCCGTGGGAGCTCATAAGGGATGTTTTAGCATGGGGAAACGTGTCCCGTGCAGAGCTGAGAGCCCTCCAGCCTGGGTCCTGCCTCTCCAACGCCCAAGGCCTCCGCCTCCTCTTCCCCGCCGGCCCGCCCGGGGCTGTGCACCTACAAACTCCACGCTCTCGGCCGACGGCGCCCCGGAGCCGCTGTCCAAATGCTGAACCCGGCCTCCTTAGAGGCTGGCTCCCGAAGCCTCGTTCCGCTCGCCCAGAGTGCTCACAGGGGCCGGCAGGGGGTTCTGGGACACCCAGCGCGGAGTCCCGGGAAACTTTGGTGCTCCACGGAGAGGTCGGAAAGCTTCGAGGAAGGAGGCGAGCGGTTAAGGAAAGGAGGGAGCCGAGAGGGCAGGCAGAGCCGCGCGCCGTATCGGTCGCCCTGCCCTGTCGCCGAACCGCCGTCTTCCCCCGCGCGCCCTGGCCGCGCGTCCCGGGTCCCCTCTGCTTGTGCGTTTCTCTCGTCGCCACAGCAGGGAAGGTCCCTCCGGCTGAACTTGTCAGCGGGTTTCACCATCCATCACGAGCCAGACAGACAGGCCAAGTTCACGAGCAACGCTGTTAACCCCTTGCAAACCGAGCGCCTCCCATAAAAAGGAGCTGCCTGACTGGGGCGCGTTCTCTCCGATTCTAGAGGTATTCATTGCCTCCCCAAAGCTGTGGTCGCCACAGCACTTTTTTTCTTTCCCATTTCTCTCTTTCTTGAATAACTCGGGAAAAGTGATGGAAGAGAGAAAGATAATTTGTCTCCCCATCCCACCACCCCCAACGCATTTCCTGACCATTTTCCTCCGTCATTTTGTTTACTGTTTTGGTCTCCATAACCTCTCCAGTTTCTCTTCTAAATTAATTTGACAGCAGTGTAACTGAGTGCTTTTCTAACTGGCTCCCCCCTTTTCTGCTTTATAACTGTTCATGGTGGGGGGGAATGAGATTTAGAAAAATATGAGATAAAAATAATAATTGGCCCTGATTCCTAACCTAGAGGCCTGACTTTCAAGGCAAAACATAGAGAAAAAAATATTTTCATTAGAAGAATCTCGATTGCTGGTCCTGGGGGGGGGGTGCCAGCGGTCCTGTGAGCCGAGATGGGGAGGGAACCCATCCTTCCTGAAACGGATGGAGAAAGGAAAACAAAAATAAGCTTTCAGGAAAGGATCAGAGAGGAAGACCCCTCCAGATAGAGGAGCCTCAGAAAGAAACGGGGAGGTAGAGGGCTAGACACAGGGACCCAGAGAGAGGGTACATTTAGAATCTCTACTGGAGAACAAGGGCGGGGCCCAGTCACTCCATCCCCCCTGCCCACCCTTTGGCCCCCGCTCTAGCATTCAAAGTCCAAGAGAAGCTTTTTTAGCCTCTCTGGGCAGCCCAGCTCCTGAGTCTGGTCCATAGCGAAAGCCTGGAGTCTGGATCCCTGCACTGGGCAAAGACTCAATCCTGCTGGGGAACCCTAGCCTCCTCCAGGAGAACTTTCTCAGCCTCTCCCTGCCGTCCAGCGGACTTGGCCTCCCCCCACCCCCATTTCCTATTGAATTCCTGGCGTCTGGTAGCTGGCGGCAGCTAGGGAGACCTACCAACTTTTCCCCTGTGCATTTTCTCACCCCCTCCACCCCCCAGTGCTTTCTTTTCTTCTCCCAGAGCTCTTTTTGAAAGGAGGCACCCAGGCCCAGAACGTGTTCTGCAGTTTAACTACTTCCAAATTCTTTGTTCGGGTCACCCCGGGACTCCATTGTCCGCTATTGAGAGCTGGGGCAGGCGCTCTCCTGCCAGCAGGCCTGAATCTATTAGGCCGCTGCTCGGGTCCCTGCCGCCCATTGAGGCACCCGCCAAACCCGGGCTCCTGGCCCCCTCCAGTCCTCTCCACACCCGCACCCAGCTGCCCTTTTTGGAGCCCTCAGCAGAGTCCGCCCAGGGTTACGTGGGTCTCTCCCCTTCCGGAAGGGATGGGCGCAGATGCAGGCCTAGTATTATTCTTGCTGATCCTGTCCCAGCCTGCAGGTTCTCACCCTGGGGGTTGCCGAGACCTTGTCATCTGCCCTCTGGGGCAGCTTTTGAGGAGGCCGCAGTCTTGGCCTCAGGACTGGGCAGTGAGGGGACAGCCAGCACACACCGCTGCGACTTAACCCCCTGCTCACCTGCTCTCCTGCCGCCCGAATTTCCCTTCCTCTCTTTCCTCCCGGCCCAGACCCCCAGCTTCCAGTTGATTCAAGCCTCTCCTGAGTTAAGGGAGTGAAAAAAGGCAGCCCAGTGTTAGAGGAGAAGCACAGAAGGGCACATCAGCTCTGTCCTGTGCCCACCAGGTGCCCTGTGTTCCCTCCAAAGGCCCGTCTCCTCAGCATAACAGGTATTCTCTCAGATCACTAGGAAAAGAACGAGAGATGCTCCAGTCTGAGGCATGACTTTCAGGCTCCCAGGGTGCCAGAGCGGGCTCCCCAGTGGCCTCACCTCTCCTGCCTCAGGACCAGAGGAGAGAGAGTGCCCACGAACCCCTCCGAGGGCTCAGCTCGGTGGTGCGAGCCTGGGAATCGGACTCTGCCCTACAGAGCGCTCCAGCGAGTGTCCCTTCCGGTCCTACAGGAAGGTGTTTGCCCTCTGAGCCCCGAAAATCCCAGGAGAGACTGAGAGTTCAGCTTGAAGCCACGGGGAAAACCATCGAGATTCCAGAACCGGTGCCCAGGAAAGGGTCGATTTCTGTCAGCATGTCTTTTCCTGGCTCCCTAAGGTTCCCTTCCCGCAGCCCCCATCCTACCCTCCTACTCCAGGACCATGGGGTCCCCGAGTCCAGGGTGAATAGACGCCTGGCCCCAGAGGTCATTCAAACCTCTGGCTCGACCTGCTTCGTCCATTTCGAGGATCGGCACGCCCTTCCCAGGAGCAGAACTGGAGGGAAAGCGGTTAGACGAGCTCATAGGCGAGCCGGGGATGAGGACCAGACCTATCGCGGGAGAAGGGCCCGGGATCGCAGAGGAAGGGCGCTGGATGGTGGTCTACCCAGGCCGCGGAGGGAGGGAGGGCGGTTGGGCGGCCTCATTTGCACGATCTCTCCCAGGAAGCCCCGCGACTCGGACCCCGGGGCGGGGACCGCGGAGGGACGCGGAGACTTCGAGGAACCGACTGCGGCCTAGATGGATGGCGGAGAGGCCAGACTAGCGCCCCTGGCGTCTCTGCTGCAGCCCGCGCAACGCCACCTGGACATCCTCCTTGCCACAGGGTTCAAGACCCGAAGCTGGAGAGGCTGAAGTCCGCGCACGCCCAAGACCTGGCCATGCAATGCCAGCACTCTTGCAGGACGCAGGAGTTATGAGGATATCCCGGCCTCCCACCCTAAGCCCTCCTCCTGTTCTTTCCGTGTGTCCGCTGTCCTCCTGTTCACTGTTCTGACCTCGCCGCCCTCCGGAGCGCGGCTCTGCGCGCTGTCCAACAACGCCCTCTGGCGGCAGTTCCTGGGAAGTACAGGCGCACTGCGGCCCGGGCAGGAAAGCCTCCAGACCCGCCGGGCGCCAGCCTAATGGTTTAGGGTTGTCTCTTCTCACCCCTGGCTCCTCTAGTCTTCTCAGCCTGCACGCACATCACCCGCTCGCGTGCACCGGGCCCTCTCACGGGAAACAGGCACTCAGGTAGTGGGAACAACAGTGAGGCAGCCAGTCTGCAAGCCTAAAGCTCACCTGTTCTACCTGGGACTGGAGTTTCTGCTATTCTGGCCTCCTTCGGGAAGATCCCATGAAGACTGAGGGGGATCAGGCAGGCTCAGGACCTCACCCCCAGGGTTCTTGCAGCCAGGCAAGCTGTGCCCCTTGTCACTTCCCATCTTTCCCCTCCCCACTTCTGCAAAAACCCTGAAGAATGAGATTAGGTCTGAGGAATGAGAGATGGGCCAAGGGAACGGTGGAATCTGTGGGCAAAGCCTGGGGTTTGGAGAGTCTTGAGTTCCAAGAGAGTTGGAGTTGGAGAGTCTAAGCTCACACCTCCAGTAGTAGGAGCATCTCTGCCCCTGCAAGTATGGTGTTCTGCTTTCTGCCTGATCATGTGTTGATAGGTTCTTGACATGCATTCAGCAGAGCTGAGCTCCAACTACATGCCTCTGGGAACACAACTCAGAGAGGGGAGGTAACTTGCTGGAAGTCACACAGCTAGAAATTTCTGGAGCCGGGATTCAGCTTCAGACGCATGCCACCCTACCTCCATCTCTCATCTTTCACCTGAATCATTTCAGAGGTCTCCTGGCTGGGGCTCCTGTTCAGAACTCAGCCCCCTCCAATATGTCATCTACACTTCTGGACGAGGACCCTTCTAAGATGCCAGTCTGGTTGGTTATGTCTCCTCCTTGCTCAGAATCCTTCAGAGGGTTCGGCTACTTTCAAAATAAAAGCCCAAGTTTCTCAGAAGCATTCAAGCTCCCCCCATGACCTGATCTGTGACCTCTCTTCTGGGTTCCCAACACTCCCACCATCTCAGATGTCTTCATTTCCCCAAGGCCCACAATTTTGCACCACTCACTCCCTACATTTGTGTGACCAACCCTTCCCCTGCCTGTAATACTCCTCTCTCCTGAGTATCTTTTGGATTCTAGGCAAATGTCACCTCCTCCATAAAACCTTCTGACTCAGACATAGCTCCCTTCAGATAAAAGACCAGATGGGCCTAAGTGGCCAGCTGGGGCTACTCTCCAGTTGCAGGGTGCAGGCTTCCCATTGTGGTGTCCTCTCCTGTTGGAGAGCACAAGCTCCAGGGCACATAGGTCTCAGTAGTTGAGGCGTGTGGACTTAGTTGCCCCAGTGCACGTGGAATTTTCCTGGACCAGGGATCGAACCTGTGTCCCTTGCATTGGCAGGCAGATTCTTATCCACTGGCCCATCAGGGAAGTCCTAAGTGGTCACTTCTGCACCTCCTGCATTCTCTCTTCTCCGTGATGATCCATTGATTATATCAGGCATGGCCACTGGCCCCCTGAGGCTGATTTCTGGCCCAGGTGGAGTCTCTCCTGAGCACTGAAGTGAGAGTAGGCTGAGCAGGTCTGCATGGGCCTGATGGATGCTGTGTCAGCCCAGGCAATGGGAGCAGAGACGCTGAGAAGAGAATGTAGCCAGTAGACAGAGAAAAAGTCCCAGGGCTCCAGGATGAGAGGGCCTGAGACTTTCTCAGAGGGTTTCTGCCCCTCCCTGGCGGGAGAGTCTTGCAATAAGCCTGTATCCATTGGCCTGCTTGGCATAGGATTCTGTTCTCTGCCCCTGACAGCTTCCTGACCCAGAAAAAAAAACCCTCTTGTCAAGCCTGGCCTTCCTCCCTCGTGTGCGTGGGCACCTCTTGGCAATGGGCACATCTCGCGGAAGCGGCCCTCTTGACCACCTGGCAAGAATCACACCTGGCGGAGTAATGCGGGCACTTCTGTTGCGCCTGCTGCGTAGCGCCACCGTGTGGCAATGCTGAGAAACACAGCCTGCCGTCCACTCGAGAGCCAGCCCAAGAAAGATGTGCTTATTGATTAACGTTTAAAACGTTTTAGGGTTTGCATTTTTCAGATTTGTTCACGGGGTGAGAATTTGCTAACAATTTGTTAACAATTAACTCTTAATTGAGTGAGAACAAACCAGTCGATCCTAAAGGAAATCAACCCTGAATACTCATTGGAAGGACTGTTGCTGAAGCCAAAGCTCCGATACTTTGGCCACCTGATGCAAAGAGCTGACTCATTGGAAAAGACCCTGATGCTGGGAAAGACTGAGGGAAGGAGGAGAAAGGGGGAACAGAGTATGACATGGTTGGATGGCATCATCGACTCAATGAACTTGAGTTTGAGCCAACTCCTGGGAGACGGTGAAGGACAGGGAAGCCTGGCGTTCTGTAGTCCATAGGGTCACATCCAACACAACTTATCGACTGAACAGCAACAATAATTGAGTGAGTGTGCTGTCCCAGCACTTTATGATTAATCTTCACAGCCATCCTTATTCCAAGAGGGTCTTCCTCTCCTCATTCAACAGATAGGGAAACCGAGGTACAGAGAGGTTAAGTCATTTGCCCCATCACAGGTAGTCAGTCAGTGGCTGACGGGATGTGAATCCACAGTCCACGGTCTTTACCACTGCGTGACATCGCCTCTTAGTAATAGTTTTGCATTGTCCCACTTCCTGTTCAAATCATCCAAATGTTCTTAAAACAAACAAACAGACCAGGCAGCACTTTTTATTGTTGTTTAATCGCTTCAGTTGTGTCCAATTCTTTGTGACCCCATGGGCTGTAGCCCGCCAGACTCCTCTGTCCACGGGATTTCCCAGGCAAAGTGGACTGGAGTGGGTTGCCATTTCCTTCTCCAGGGGATCTTCCGACCCAGGGATTGAACCTGCCTCTCCTGCCTCACCTACATAGGCCGGCAGATTCTTTACCTTATCAGACTCGGTTGTACATCTCATCTGTTTGCTCTACACGACTGTGAGCCCAGTGAGGGGAGAAATCCTGTCTTACTCATCTCCACATTTTCGCTCCTAACACAGAAGACACAGGCAGCCGCATCTCTAACAAATGACTTGCTTTTTTATTACTCTTGTATCCATGGCTGCTCTGGGTCTTCGTTGCTTCTCGTGGGCTTTCTGTAGTTGTCAGCAGGGGGCGCTCTTCACTGCGGTGCGCAGGCCTCTCGTTGCAGCGGCTTCTCTTATTCTGGGACATGGGCTCTAGGGTGTGCGGGCTTCAGTAGTCGCAGCTCCTGGACTCAGTAGCTGTGGCACACGGGCTTTAGCTGCTCCCACACATGTGGAATCTTCCCAGACCAGAGACTGAACCCGTGTCCCCTGTATTGACAGGTGGATTCCCATTCACTGCACCAACATCTCTAGAAGCTGCACCCTTCAAGAGATAAGAAGCTGCCAAAATGCTCTGCATATTTCTGCTTGTTTTCATTACTCCCGTGGCAAATTCTGGCATTTCTCTTCTAGAGACAGCAACAAGTCTTTGAATTATTGTTTGTAAATTTCCTCACGTGGTGTACTTTAGAGGAAAAAAAAAACAACTGGAGCCTCCTTGTGGACCACAGGCTGCCCTCTCCTTCTTAGTGCATCCTGAGAGACTAGGACTATGCAAGTCAGAGATTTCAGGAACTTGATCTGCACAAACAGGAAATGGGCTTCCTGATGAGGTAGTGAGCACCCTGTTTTTTGCAGGTATGTAAGCAGAGTCAAGAGGTTTGGGGAGACAGACAGGGATGCCCTCAGGCCACAGTTCATCTAGAGCTTCAAGAACCATGTTGAAGTTCATGTGTTAAGCATCCAGCCCGTGCAGACCCCTCCCGGTTTTATTCTTTAATGGGTTGCTGGTCTCCCTCTCCTTGCTTTCATGCCCTCATTTTCTCTCTGCCAAGCCCTTGTGATTTGGCTGCCTCTCTGTCCCTTTTGGTGATTGAAGTCACCCTCTCAGCAAAGGCCAGAGGATGCCAGCCAAGGCCTGGATACCTCCCTCAGGCTTGAAACAAGGAGTCTCAGGTCCTTGCTCTGGCTTCAGAAGGAGCCTGGCAGGCACTCTTTCTCCCTGTCTGCAGACATCTCCGCCTGTCTTGGTGATTACAGCCCCCACACCTTGACAGTCCAGCTTTGACAGCTTGCAGAGTGGCCGTGTTCAGCTAGGATTTCCTCCCAAGCCAGGGTCACCAGGCACAGTTGCACAGGTTGGGTGCTGCATTTCTCCAGGGGGTGCCATTCATTTGCACCCCAGTGCTTGCCCTCTCCAGGGTTGCATATTGCAGAGGGAGGGAAGCCTATCAGAACAACGGTGGTGGTTTGGTCACTAAGTCATGTCCGACTCTGCGACCCCATAGACTGTAGCCCGCCAGGCTCTTCTGTCTATGGGATTTTCCAGGCAAGAACACTGGAGTGGGTTGCCATGCCCTTCTCCAGGGGATCTTCCTGACCCAGGGGTGGAACCCGGGTCTCTTGCATTGCAGGCAGATTCTTTAGCCCTGAGCCACCAGGGAAGCCCTAAGTCGCTTCAGTCGTGTCCGACTCTGTGCGACCCCATAGACGGCAGCCCACCAGACTCCCCCGTCCCTGGGATTCTCCAGGCAAGAACACTGGAGTGGGTTTCTCCAATGCATGTGCAACCCCATGGACAGCAGCCCACCAGGCTCCTCTGTCCATGGAATTCTCTAGGCAGGAGTACTGGAGTGGGTTGCCATGTCCTTCTCCAGGAAGCCCCTTTAGATAAGGAGAAATGTCACTAAGAAACATATATATCCAGGGTCTTCCTGGTGGTCCAGTGGTTAAGAATCTGCTTTCCAACACAGTTTGAAACCTGTTTGGGGAACTAGGATCCCACATGTCGAGGAGTATCTAAGCCTGAGCATAGCCACTGAGCCCACGTGCTGCAACTAGAGAGTCTGTGCACCACAACGAAAGTCCTGAGTGCTGCAACTGAGACCCGATGTAGTCAAATAAATCATAATATTTAAAATATAAATATATCCATTACTGGGACATAATTACCTTTTCAGACAAATTAAATCCTTCGTTGTTTAGGCAAAACAACCATAGAGAGTAAAAGGGAACTAAATCTTCTCTTCTGATGGGGTCTGTGGAGAAGATCTTGATTTTCAGTGGTGTGTGCAGCTGGCAGGGGAGGGCAGGAGATGTTTGTGTCTGTTAAAAGGTGATCAGAGGTTAGGACTCTGGGCTTCCACTGCAGAGGGCCTGGATTTGATCCCTGGTCAAGGAACTAAGTTCCTGCAAGCTGCGTGGTGCAGAATGCACCCCCTACCCACCACCAAATAGATCTTAGAAAAATGTTGAGAAATCTGGTTGTCCCAAAGAGTGGTCAAGCCCCTGGCTGACACTTCCGAGTGTCCAGCAGGAAGTGAATGCATTTTGGAGGGCACCAGACAGGCTGGGTGGGGGCCAAATGTGGTACAAAGGCAGGGGGC
This sequence comes from Capricornis sumatraensis, assembly GCF_032405125.1. Lineage (NCBI taxonomy): Eukaryota > Metazoa > Chordata > Mammalia > Artiodactyla > Bovidae > Capricornis > Capricornis sumatraensis. The sequence goes on along the minus strand of NC_091087.1, from coordinate 26,497,206 downwards.
CTGGCCACCAGCAGGCGAGGTGGGCCAAGGGGTAGCTTTAGGCCCCATGTAACCTCCAACAGCCTTCAATAGCCCCCCAAAGAATACCAATAATCACGATCCCACGCCGTGTAAAGGAGGAGGAAGAAAAGAACTGGCAGAGTGTTCCTGGCAGGGGTCACGTCAGTCTATCCACGCTGTATCTTGCGTGCTCCACACCGTTCCAGGAACAGAGTCAGCACCTAGCAAATCAGAGTTGGTTTCCCCTGAGGGCCCTCTCCTTGTGGATGGCTGTCTTCTCTTCCCTGAGTTTTTACGTGGTCTCTCCTCTGCGCTGTCTGTGTCTTATCCCCTCTTCCTATCAGAACACCAGTCAGACTGGATTACAGCCCACTCTGAGGACCTCACTGCAACCTGATTCCCAGCCTGCCGGGGCCAGTGTGGATTTGGGACAGAGGGGTCATCACCATGCAAAGACCATGCCCACCCATCTCCTAGGGCGTGCAGGCCACGCCCACAGGTCTTACCTAGTCCCCAGGTCACTGGGCTCTTGCTCCCCCTCCCCGCCCAGCCCCCACCCCCATCCTTGCCTGAAGCCTGGTGTGTGCAGCTCCCTGAAGGACCCGCTGTCATCTCCTGGTCCACGCCCACCTGTCCTCACCCTGCACGTGCTCAGAGATCCGCCGTCGGCTCCTTTTAGCCCTCAGGTCCCACACTCACCCTGGAAACTTGGACGGTTCCAGGCTGACACTGGCCCCGATTTCAGCCTGGTTGAGAAGAGAGGCTCTGTTATTTCACATTCCCCCTGCCCCTTCCCTGCTCTGTGGCCAGCCAGGACCAGCAGAGGGCCTCGCCTCACTCCTAGCTAGAGCACGTCATAAGACACATTCCCCCCAAAGGCCTGTATTCATCTGTCCAAAGCCCTTCTGTCCTGGAGACAGGCTGGTTCTAGATCAGGACAGATTTTATGGCATAAACTCGGGCCACATTTTCAGCAGCCTGTGCAGGTGGCATCCGTGGGTGTTTGCGTCTCAGCTAAAGGGAAAGGCAGCAATACCACCCTTCTGTGCCACTCGGGCGGCTCCCAGCCCTGCTCACGAGTTAGTCATCACCTTGGCAGAGCCCACGGATCCAAATAAACCATCTGGAATGAGGAAGGCCAAGTGAAGTGAGGAATCAGTGGAAAACAGCAGAGTGTCCAGGCAGTCGCTAATATTCTTGTGTTAAGGAATACATGCAGGCACAGAAAAATAATCACTCGATAGTGTCAGATGACAGACAGGGGTGTGGGTGCACGGCTCACACCGAAAATGACAAATATAGCAACTTCACAAAGTGCACCCACCAAAGCGTCAGCAGCGATTATCTCCGGGTGACGGGCTTGGAATATCTGAATTCTCTTTTTTTGTTTGTCAGTGTGGGGGTGGTAGTAAGGACCGGCTTGGGTCTAAATGGAATTCAGAGAGCCTGGGCTGGACTTGTGGACTAAGCTATTTGCATGTGACCTCTGGGAACTACGATTCTAGTTCCACAATCCCGCCAACCAAGATTCTTCCTCTTCTTTTTTTTTTTTTTTTTTTTTTAACATCTATTTGTTTATTTGGCTGCTCCGGGTCTTAGTTGTGTCATGCAGAATCTTTGTTCTGTGTGTGTGATCTTTAGTTGCACCACGTGGGAGCAAGTTCTCTGGCCAAGGATCGAAACCTGGCCCCCTGCATTGGGAGTGCAGTCTTAGCCACTGGACCACTGAGGAAGTCCCCACCAACCAGGATTCTGGTCACTGTTTCTAATGTGTGTAGGGGGTTCCCCCTCATCACCAGGCAATCTGTTGCTCACCAGCTGGGTGTCGTGTAATCCCACTCGATCTGACACTGTGGAGACAGCATCAGACTCCACAGGTTAAGGGCCCGGTCCTGCGAGATCACCTCTCCTGTGGGTGTCCCTTGCAAGTCCATGCCATCATCTGGGCTTCTGACCAACTGGCTATAAACCAGAGGTTTCCATGACCCCTTCCTTGGGTTTGATGAATTTGCTAGAATGGCTCACAGAACTCAGGAAACTCATTGATTCACTAGACCACTGGTATATTACCAAGGACATTAAAGAATGTGAATCAACAATCAGGGGAAGAGATTCACAGAACAAGACCCTGAATAAAGGAGCCTGTGTCCTCAAAAAGTCTGGGGAGTTTGGGGCCCAGCAAGGTAGCACGTGGAAGAGTTCTGGTTCATCAACCTGGAAGCTCCCTGAACCCTCTCTTTTTGGATTTTTCTGGCAGCTTCGTGGCATATGCAGGATTGATTAATACATTGATCATTGGTGATTATTCCTCCTCCAGCCTCACTGTCTTTCCTGGAAATCAAGGGGTGAGACTGAAAGTTCCACCCCTCTGTTCAGTGTTGGTTCCTCTGGCCACCAGCTCCCCATCTCTAGAGGATTTCCAAAAGTCACCCCATTAGCATAAACCCAGTGGTGGTGGAAAGGGACTTGTGAATGATGAGACAAACATTTCACTTTTACAGCTCTGAAGTGATTTCAGGAACTGAGATTGGCTTGTTGATGTTTAGTCATTAAGTCATGTCCGACTCTCACATGGTTCTCCCATGAAAACTGTGAGCCAGGAACCATGGATAAAGACCAAATGTACATTTCATACAAATCACAACATCACAGGAATCTTCTGAAAGTTTACAAACTCTACAATAATAATAGCTAACCTCATTGTAAGGGACTAGGTATTTGCCAAGCATTTTGTTTGATTTTGATGCCTACATAACCTTGGTATCCCTATCTTACAGATGAGGAAACTGAGGCCAAGAGAGGTTGAGTAGCTCATCCACAGTCACACAGTGCTAAAAACCCAGCTTTTAACCACTCCATCCTCATGCTCAGTCACGTCCTACTCTCTGTGACCCCATGGACTGTAGCCTACCAGGCTCTTCTGTCCATGGAATTCTCCAGGCAAGAATGCCAGAGTGGGCTGCCATTTCCTCCTCCAGGGGATCTTCCTGACCCAGGGATCCAACCCACGTCTCCTGTGTCTCCTGCATTGCAGGCAGGTTCTTTACCCATTGAGACTCAGGAAAGCCCCACTCACTCTGACCACCCCTCACGTTCCCCTGTGGTTTTGAGAATGACCTCCCCCCATCTTCCCATTAGAGAAGCCAGGCACTCAGGGTGCCATGCTGGGGGCCAGGTGGCATGCAGACAGGCCTCGGTGAACTGACAGACCCGTGTGACTTGTCCTTGAATCCGTGTGAGATGTCCCCAGAGGTTCTGAGGTGTACCTAGGGGTAAGGGCTGGGGTCATGGGTAACCTCATCCATCAGAGGGCAGAAAGAATGCATCTTCCCATACATAGGATGCTAAATTCCTTAACTTGCTACCTGAGCTTTGATATTCAGATGGCCTGCTCCCTTTGTTGCAAACCTGTATATAGCCTGACTTCCCCTCCTGCCTCTTTGGAACAGTTTTCTCAGAGCTACTAAGATGCTGTTTTCCAGGCTTGGAGTCCCAAACATACCTACCAAATAAAAATAACTCTCAACTTTCAAAAAAAAGAAAAGAAAGAAAGGAAGAAAACCACAATCACAGAAAACTAACCAAACTGATCACATGGATCACAGCCTTGTCTAACTCAATAAAATGATGAGCCTCACCAGGTAGGGAGAATCAGTGATGTCGGTAATTCCAGCTGTACCCACTAGGTGCCGCCACTAGGAGAAAGAGCTTGCTGGTTTGTTTTTTTTTTTTTTGAAGTTGCATGGAACTTTGTTCAGTCGCTCAGTCATGTCCAACTCCTTGCGACCTCATGGACTACAGCACACCAGGCTTCCCTGTCCTTCACTATCTCCCAGAGTTTGCTCAAACTCGTGTCCACTGAGTTGATGACGCCATCCAACCATCTCATCCTCTGTCGTCCCCTTCTTCTCCCCAATCTTTCCCAGCATCAGGGTCTTTTCTGATTCAGCTCTTTGCATCAGGTGGCCAAAGTATTGGGAACTTCAGCTTCAGCATCAGTCCTTCCAATGAATATTCAGGGTCTATTTCCTTTAGGATTGACTGGTTTGATCTTCTTGCTGTCCAAGGGACTCTCAAGAGTCTTCTCCAACACCACAGTTCAAGAGCATCAGTTCTTCAGTGCCTAGTATTTTTTATGGCCCAACTCATCCTGATCCATCACAGGGCAGACAGAATGAAAACCGCAATCACAAACTAACCAAACTGATCATATGGATCACAGCCTTGCCTAACTCAGTGAAACTATGAGCCGAGCCGTGTGTAGGCCACCCAAGATGGACGGGTCATGGTGGAGAGTTCTGACAAAGCGTGGTCCACCAGAGAAAGGAATGGAAAACCACTTCAGCATTCTTGCCTTGAGAACCCCATGAACAGTATGAGGAGGGATGGAACTTCAGACAATTACAAAAGTGATGCACACCTCTCATAACAAAGCAGAGGTGTATAAAGAAAATACTTCATCATCCCCTCTTCCCTTATTCTTCCCCAGGAAAGTCAGGTTGAACTTCTCCACTCTTCTCTGAGTTCCAACAAACATAAAACACAGAGGTGGAGGATTAAAAAAAACCCAAAACTTGGCTTTATTTGTTTATGTACTTTTTACAATATGGGGTCATCCTGTAGTCAGTACTTTTCAACCTTCAGTCTTCATTGAACTGTCACGGGCATCCCTCTAAATTAGAGAACAGATCATGCTCATTATCCAGTAGTCATCCTCTGTAAAGACCCTCAAAAACAGGGAAGAAGCGAAGGCTGAACCACCTCTCCTAGGGTAATGTGGAGTTGGATTCTTGCCAACCTTGGGTCACTGCATTTTTCTCAGTGGATCAATAGGTAAGTATATAGCCTTGTTTGGGGGGATGTTTCTACTTAAAGACATCTTTTTAATGTGTAGTGCTGGTTCATTAATGTTGCACTCAGGGTCAATAGCTCTATGACTTATGTCTGAACAGAGCTAATTGAATGACCGTATTGTCGCCTTAAGGCCCATTGCATGCTGAGTCCACTTAAGAACACTTGAGGGTACTTCATTCACCTCTAGGTTTGGGGGTCGTTATAAAGACCAAAATCACCTACAAAAAAAATGCATAAATGTGAAAAAAAAATCATCCTGCTTAAATTACCAAAAGGACACTTGTTTGGGATCTGAGAGCTGAAAGGAGAAGGCAGAACTCTGTCTTACTGGACCTCAGCTAGAAACACCAGCACCCGGCTACTCAGGTTCTTCTCAGCTCTGCCCATGTTGGAGAATGACCGTGAAAATCCCTCAGGTATCGATCTTGGGGGTTACAAGTACATGCTAGAGAACAGGTGAATTCACAAATACAAAATCCATGAGTTACGGGTATGGATTGTGGTTTTTTTTTTTTTTTCTTTTTTCCTTTTTTGGCTGCTCTGGGTCTTCCTGGCTGCGCGTGGGCTTTCTCTGGATCCAGTGAGCTGGGGCCGCTCTCTAGCTGTGGCTCGCGGGCTTCTCATGCAGATGGCTTCTCCAGTTGCCGAGCCGGACTCTAGGTGTGCAGGCTCAGCAGCCGCGGCTCACAGGCCTGCTAGTTCAGGGCATGGGATCCCTGGACCAGGGATTGAACCAGTGTCCCCTGCATTGCCAGGAGGTCTCTTTTCAAAAAAGAAATGTGTCTATTTGCTTTTGACTGTGCAGGTCTTCGTTGCTGCACAGGCTTTTTCTCTAGCTGTGGTGAGTGGGGGCTGCTCTCTAGCTGTGGCGAGTAGGGGCTGCTCTCTAGCTGTGGCGAGTGGGGGCTTTTTCTCTAGCTGTGGCGAGTGGGGGCTGCTCTTTAGCTGTGGTGCTCAGGTGTCTCTGCTGCGGAGCACAGGCTCCGGGGCACGTGGGCTCAGTAGTTGGGGCACATGGGCTTAGGTGCTCCTAGCACATGAGATCATCTTGAACCAAGGATCAAACCCATGTCTCCTGCTTTGGCAGGTGGATTCTTTACCACAGAGCCACCAGGGAAGCCTGGCAGGAGGACTCTTAACCACTGGACCATCAGGGAAGTCCTGGATTGTATACTTATTAAGATACATTTTGAAAAATTTCTACAGTTCATCTGTGGGTTTGTTTTTTTTTTGAATGGGGAGGGGTGGTAAACTCTGCTATTAATTCCATTTGCCACCCTGGTCCTCCATGCAGAGTGAAAGTGGAAGCAGTCGCTTCAAATGGAGGGGGCCCTTGGCTTGGGCTGTGGCCAGCGGGTGAGGGGGTTGGAGGAGTGGGAGGCCACAACTCTGTCCACAAGGCACAGAGAACTCTGACGAGGGCAGGGAGCTGGGCAGTGTCCCAAGACTTCCACTCCCGAGGGCTCAGCTGGTTGTGAGGGAGGCAAGGAAGCATTTTCTCCCCATTTCACAGATGAGTGACCATGGTTCTTAGAGGTCCCCTTCTGCAGTCACGTAGCACTGGATGTGGCCCACCACTGGCTCAGGCCTTTCACCGTGATGCTTTCTCCCGACATCCATGGAGTCAGTGCTGCTCTGGGGCCTCTGGGGGCTAAGTGAAAGTCACTCAGTCGTGTCAAACTCACTCAACCCCACGGACTATCCATGGGATTCTCCAGGCCAGAATACTGGAGTGGGTAGCCTTTCCCTTCTCCAGGGGATCTTCCCAACCTAGGGATCGAACCAAGGTCTCCCACATTGCAGGTGGATTCTTTACCAGCTGAGCCACCAGGGAAGCCCTTGGAAAATTCTGGGGGCTAAGCCCCTGGAAGATAGTGGGTTTTCCCCTTTCCTCCTAGGTGGGTCTGGCCTGGAGGGCCTAAGGGACTGCCCCCAAAAGCAACTGAGCCTGTAAGCAAGGCCAAGTAGAGGCCTATGAACAAAAGGAGTTTGAACCCTGACACTGCCTGTTGAAGCCGTGTGACCTCCAGAAGAATATGCTGGACCTCCCCGGGCCTGAGCCCTCCTCTCTAGAAGTGGGAAGCCTTGGCTCCAGAGGGAGCTTGTGAGGTTTCACTGCAGTAACAGGGGCTGATCCCTACTCGGAAAGGCTCTGGTTGTGTTCCCCCTTCTCGTGGCCCAGCGGCAGGGCAGGTGATGGCAGGCTGAGGCTAGAGAAGGTGGCCAAACACCTTTTCGTCATTTGGCCCATCCTTCTGAATGCAGTGTCCCAAGAATGAGCCATTCCACCCAACACAGAGGGGGATGGTCTGTGCCATATCCAGGTCACACCCCGGCTCACTCCAGGGCGCAGGGCGTGGACTTTACAACCTCTGATACCAAAGCTACCAGGACACCCCCCCAACCCCGCTCCCAAGACCAGCCTGTCTAGCCCCTTTATTTTACAGAGGGCAAGACGAATCATTTATAATTCTTTTAGCTGCAAGCACCAGAAACCTGATTCACACCAGTTTTGGCAGACAAAGGGAAAATGTATTGGCTTTTCCAGCCAAACCGCAGAAAGGGAAGGACGACAGGAACCTGACGTCATCGGGGTCTCGTCCGGCTCTCCTCTCCTCTCCCTGCGGGTCAGACCAGCTTTCTCCACACTGCAGATGCACAGCTGCAGCAGATTGGAGGCCTGACCCCCTCTTCTGCTGCTGCTGCTAAGTCACTTCAGTCGTGTCCGACTCTGTGAGACCCCACTGATGGCAGCCCACCAGGCTCCCCCGTCCCTGGGATTCTCCAGGCAAGAACACTGGAGTGGGTTGCCATTTTCTTCTCCAACGCATGAAAGTGAAAAGTGAAAGTGAAGTCTCTTAGTCGAGTCCGACCCTCAGCGACCCCATGGACTGCAGTCTTCCAGGCTTCTCCGTCCATGGGATTTTCCAGGCAAGACCCCCTCTTCTAGCTGCCGTTTAAAGAAATTCCAGGCAAAGAGCCTGATGGGCTGCCTTTGACTCATCTGCCACTTTAGATCAGTCCCTGTGGCCAAGGTGGGGTCTGCAGATCTTTACGGACTACCTGTGGGAATCCATGGCTCAAGCGGTAAAGAACCCACTTGCTCGAGTTCAATCCCTGGGTTGGGAATATTGCCTGGAGAAGGAAATGGCAACCCACTCCAGTATTCTTGCTTGGAAAATCCCATGGACAGAGGATCCTGGCGGGCTACAGTCCATGGGGTCACAAAGAATTGGACACAGCTGCACACACACATAGGCAGATTGTGGGAAGCCAGGTGTGTGCTCTGGGTGGGTGTGAAGTATAGCATGGAGAGACCTGCTTGAGGAACCATAGTGACTTGACTGTCGCCTACAGTTACGTCGAATGTATGTTAACCATGGAAGTAAGTGAAAGTCGCTCAGTCATGTCCGACTCTTTTGACCCCATGGACTGTAGTCCGTGGAATTCTCCAGGCCAGAATACTGGAGTGGGTAGCCTTTTCCTCCTCTAGGGGATCTTCCCAACCCAGGGATTGAACTGCGGTCTCCTGCAGTGCAGGTGGATTCTTTACCAGCTGAGCCACAAGGAAAGCCCTAACCATGGGAGGAGATAATAATAATATATGGAGGGGAAAATCACTTCTTTTTCTCTTTAATCACTTCTTTCCTTTTTAGTTTTCTTTTTAGTATTATTTTTGAACAATAACAAGTTCATCGTTCAACATTCAAGAGCTGGGAATTCTCTAAAGGTCTGGTGGCTAAGGCTCCACGCTCTCAACACAGGGGGCCAGGGTTCGATCCCTGGTCAGGGAACTGGATCCCACATGCCTCATATAAGAGTTTGCATGCCACAGCTAAAGACGCCACATGCCACAACTTAGACCTGGTGCAGCCAAATAAATAAATACTTAAAAAAAATTTTTTTAAATTCAAAAGCTACCGCAGGATTGAAGTGAAGATTCTCCCTGTGTCTCACCTGGGGGCATTGACGGGGCCAGTTTCTTGCATTCTGGGGGAAGGCGAGGAGCCCTGAGTGCTCCCCTCAGGATGCCCAGGGTGGAGGGGAGGTCATGGAGAGAACCAGGCGCTGGGGTTTGTCGCTCCCATCAGGCCCTGGATGTGCCGGCTTTCTTGGTGGACCCGGCCTCCCCAGCTGAGCCCTGGGAGAAGCATGGCAGACCCTGGCGCTGCGGTGTGTCAGCAGCTTCCACAATGCCCTCCCCTTCCCACCCCTGCCTGCTGGGGGGCTTAGGGTCCAATTTCTAAGGCTGACCTGATCATGGCCTGCCCCACCCCGGGGGCTCTTCACAGCCCTTCAGACCCAGGACTGGCAGGAGGCTGAAGCACCCAAACTGGGTGGTCAGACCCTGCCGTCTACCAGGTATGGGTAGCCGAGGGGACCTGACCCACTCAGGAGGCCCTGAAGCAGAACAGCCAGACCCCACGCACCTTGATGGGTAAGGGGTGAGGAGCCCTGTGGCGGTGGGTCAGGGCGGCCGCCTTTGCTCTCTGACCCTGCAGTGAGGCCATCGTTTTCCCCTGGGCTCCTCCCTCTCACACACCATTCACACTTCAGTGGCCTTGGCTTCCATCTGGGAGTCACCGAGGCTCTCTGCAAACACAGGGAGGGGCAGCTGAGCCCTGTCTTCTCTTGCTGTTGTCCTGGGATTACACAGCCTGCCCAGGACCCCCACAGCAGGGGTATAGTCCTTGTCTGGGGCCACCAGGCTTCCCCAGCAAAGTATTCTGAATTCTTCTGTTTGCCTGACCCAGGCCTGCCCTCCCGCCCTCTTGTGTCCTCTGCCTTCCAAGAGGTCACTGGTTCCTGAGCTGAGGTGCCTCAGGCCAGGCCTTCAGCTGCTCTTTCCTGCTGCCTCTCGACTCCTGTGAGTCGGGGTCAGGGGGTGGGGGGTGGTTTGCTGGCACTTTTTAGGAGTAGCCCAGCAGTCCCTCTCCTAGGTCCTCATTCTTGGGAACCCACAGAAATTTGTGTGAGAGCTTGGCCAGAAACCTCAATGGAGCTCTTGTTGTCCTCAGAGCATGGGTCAGGCCCAGGGTAACGAAGAAACAGCTCCCTCAATGCTGGGAGCCAGCGTGCAGTTCCCAGAGGCCCTTGCAGCTGGGGTTCTGGCTGTAATTTATATTCTGCCTGTGAAACACACATATGAGAGGCCTGAGAGGCCAGAGAGAGGCAGGGACCGCCTTCCTGTGGCCTCCGCACAGACCAGCATGCTCTGGCTGACATGATGGTTGTCGCAGCCCAACTCGGTGTGGCACTCTCTAGTTGCTGGATTCGCATTGTGGCAGCAGCCCCAGTGGTAGCCGTGGCAACAGTGGCCTCCTTCCCTCTAGAATCTGGCTCCAGGACCCCCGCTGCCGTGGTGTGACCTTGAAGCAAGTCACCCGAGACACCCACTCTGCCAGCCCGTCTGCCATCTTTATTCTTGCTGATGAAGTTCTGTACCAAATCTCCTCTTGCAGGAAATAGCCAGAGTGTTCCCTAGTTCCTACTCTGAATGATGTGGCTATGAAGGTGAAAAAGAATTTATTCTCACCGGGGAGATTCATTGGTCCATGCAACAAATACTGGCTGGGCATCTTCTTCCTGCAGGTTCTGTGCTGGGTGCTTGGGATATAAGGGAAACCAGACACAGCTCTCAGCGAGCTTGTGGCTGGGGTGGATGAGGGCAGCAGGGAACTTAAGCACAGCATGGCTGTGTGACCCATACCAGAGAGCGTGATGGGAGCCCAGAGGAGGGTCCTGGCATCAGTCAGCGTTCAGTTTCAGGAAACAAAGCTTTCCAGATATTTTTGTTGCTGTGTTCAGTCTCTCAGTCGTGTTCAACTCTTTGCAGCCCCATGGACTATAGTACACCAGGCTTCCCTGTCTTTCACTATCTCTCGGAGTTTGCTCAAACTCATGTCCATTGAGTCGATGACGCCATCCAACCATCTCATCCTCTGTTGCCCTCTTTTCCTCCTGCCCCCAATCTTTCCCAACACCAGAGTCTTTTCCAATGAGTCAGCTCTTCACATCAGGTAGCCAAAGTATTAGAGCTTCAGCTTCAGTGTCAGATTTTTTTTAATTTAATTGGAAGATAATTACAACATTTTGATGGTTTTTGCCATATAGCAATATGAATTGGCCATAGGTATATGTGTGTTCCCTCCATCCTGAGCCCCCCCCCCACCTCCCTCCTCACCTGATCCCTCCAGGTGTCACAGAGCACCAGCTTTGGGTGCCCTGAGTTATACATCAAACTTGCACTGGTTATCTGTTTTACATACGGTAATGTATATGTTTCAATTCTTTCCCTTTCCAGATATTTTAATACACAAGGGACTTAGCACAGGGAATTAGGTGCTTACAAATCTTGGGAAGGGCTGGAGGGTAGACTCTTAGTTGGGCCTCTGGAATGAACTTCCAGAACTGACCCTCCAGCAAAGTGACCCTCCTGCCACAGTCACAGCCAGGCCTGCAATTCTGCATCACTCACAGGGGTACAGCGGTAGATCTGGTGACCTTGGGCCTCTTGTGTTCTCAGATGAGAATGGCCAGGGCCCCTTCACGCTTCCTGAAATAGGATGCAGCAGGGACACTTGGTCACTGTCTGGTTTGGATCACTCCTGTGGGCTAAGCCTCACTGCATTGACATCTAGTCTCTTTCAAACTTGGCCGGTCCATAGCTACCTTGGCTGGGTACCTGCCTGAGCCCAGTCAGTCGAGGTCAGGGGAGCACAGCTGGTTTCCTGAGGGGTGGGTCTTTGGGCATGGCAAGTCTTTGGGCACCTTCTGGCAGGATCCCCTCCCCTGTGGCTGCTGACGCCACCAGACACTAACCTGAGCTGCTTCCTGGTTCTATGCTCTAACTAATGATTACCTGATCACAACTAACCTTGTTCAGTCACTAAGTTGTGTCCGACTCTTTGTGATCCCATGAACTGCAGCATGCCAGGGTTCCCTGTCCCTCACCATCTCCTGGAGTTTGCTCAAACTGATGTCCATTGAGTCAGTGATGCCATCCAACCATCTCATCCTCTGTCACCCGCTTCTCCTCTTGCCTTCAGTCTTTTCCAGCATCATGGTCTTTTCCAGCACAACTAACCTCTGCCACCTTAAAGTGTTTCTGGGACAAAGCAGGGAGTAAATAAAAAGCCACACCAGTCCAAACTGAATGGCATATTACAATTACCAAATATGTCCGTCATTTCCCCTGATGGACAGCAGACAGAATCTCGAAACCCTGACGATTAAATGGCAAGGCAGGATGACCATTTCCTTCCAAAAGTAGGGTACTAGAGATGTTCCCCTACATGAGAAAAGCTGCTCTCAGAGAGTCTTGCTCTCATTTTTCCCCCATTGAATGAGTAACTTAAACCTTGTTTGTTACTGGGATGGGATGGGGTGTGTCCTCTTTTAATAGGAGAGCAAGACTGTCTCTACAAAAATTCTTGGTGCTTGGAATTTAACCCAGCATGACCCAGAAATCCCATTACTGGGCATATATACAGAGAAAACCATAATTTAAAAAAACATATGCACCCCAGTGTTCATTGCAGCACTATTTACGATAGCCAGGACATGAAGTGAAAGTGTTAGTTGCTCAGTTGTGTCCAACTCTTGGCAACCCCATGGACTGTATTCCGCCAGGCTCCTCTGTCCATGGGATTCTCCAGGCCAGAATACCGGAGTGGGCTGCCGTGCCCTCCTCCAGATCTTCCTGATGCACGTCTCCTGCACTGTGGGTAGATTCTTTACCATCTGAGCCACCAGGGAAGCTTTGCCAGGACATGGAAGCAACCTAAATGTCCATCAATGGAGGAATAGATAAAGATGTGGTTCATATATACAATGGAATATTACTAAGCCACAAAAAGGAACAAAATTGGGTCATTTGCAGAGATGGGATAAACCTAGAGACTTATACAGAATGAAGTAAGTCAGAAAGAGAAAAACAAATATTGTATATTAATGCGTGTATGTGGAATCTAGAAAAATGGTACAGATGACCTTATTTGCAAAGCAGAAGTAGAGACACAGACATAGAGAACAAGTGTATGGACACTAAAAGGGAACACGGGGTGGGAGGAATTGGGAGACTGTGACTGACATATATACAGAATTGATAGGATGTAGAACATAGACAACTAATGAGAACCCTAATCTATGTTTGTGATGACCTGAATGAGAAGGAAATCTAAAAGAAGAGAGGATATATGTATATATATATAAAACTGATTAACTTTGCTGTACAGTAGAAACTAACACCACTTTGTAAAGAAACTATACTCCAAAAAATTAGCTTAAAAAAGTAAAAGAGTCCAATCCAACATACTCCTCAGGAAATGTCTCTGCAGGAGAGAAATACACATTTCTTTTAATCCCACAGCTTATATTTTGAGCATAAAATCTTTAGAGAGAAACAAACAGCAGGAAACCCATTTGCCTTCTCCGGAGGGCGTGTGGAGTGGCCACTGCAGGTCCAGGCTCTGTGCCATCCTCACCCTGCAGGGGTCGCTGCTCACCAAGCCAGGCCAGGCCGGGATCTAACAGATTAGGAAGTGGGATTCGCAATTTTGCAGCTGGCAAAACATGCCACAGGGCCTTTGCCAGGGCTCGGAGCCCATGGATATTTCAATCCTTCAGGAACTGAGGGTTTTGCCCTTCTCAGTCTGGAAGGACACACAGCACTGATGCCATGGCCCCTAGGATGGATCATTGTGGGGATTTTTTTTCCCCCCAGCGATTTGTAGAACTGTCACTTCCAGAAGTTGGCATTTGTTTAGTATATGAAGTATGTGTAAGGATGCTAATGTCTGTCAGAGAAGGCAGTTCGGTTGCCTTTCTGGTGGTGTGCACATGTGGATTGAGATGCCTGGAGCTGATTAATATTACCATTTTATATGTATATATATATATATGAAATGAAATTGTCTTGTTGACCCAGAACCTCCTCTTTATCTTAAGCTAAGATATGTTAACTGTCTCCTTTCTGCAGAGTGTTCGTAACATTTCATTCTTCTGATGGAAGAACTTACTTTCAGGAGCGGGGTTTATTTTTTTTAAGGATTTAAAAATTAACTTTATTTTTGTCTGTGCTGGACCTTTGCTGCTGTGAGGCCCGCTCTCTAGTCCGCGGGGCTCGGGCTTCTCATCACGGTGGCTTTTCTTGCTGCAGAGCACGGGCTCTAGGGCACAAGGCTTTCAGCAGTTGCAACGAGTGGGCTCAGTAGCTGCGGCTCCCGGGCTCTAGACCACAGGCTCACTCGTTGTGGCACACGGGCCTAGTTGCACGTGGGATCTTCCCCAATCAGGGATCGAACCTGCGTCCCCTGCCTTGGCAGGTGGATTCTTTAACCACTGAGCCGCCAGGGAAGCCCTCAGGCGTGGGTTTTTGTAAATCAGTTGAATTTCTTACTGGAGTTTGTTATTTTAAAGTTGTATATGTTAAATTATAATTCAATGTATTTTAAATATATAAATTAGCCATTATATAGTCATATATGTTGAAATTATATTTATGACGTGATACTTTTCAGCTTATGGTAGGAATAAATAGCTTTCTTTCTAAATGCTTCTCTGTATCAGAGATAGCTCCAGTATCATAAATTGCTGTGCAGCTAAGGTGAAATTACCAGCTGCAGAGCACACTGCAAATGGAAGAATCTCGTATACTGGCCTGGTGAAATTTCAGTGAAATTTAGCTAAAGGTATATTTTTTAAAAGCTCAAGCATTTATTCAGCAAATATTTAATGAGTGCTCAAGCCTGCTGGTCGCAACCACGGAGCCCCTGTGCCACAACGAGAGAATCCACGTGCTGCAACGAAAGATCGGACACGATGCAACAAAACCCTGCAATGAGACCCGATGCAGCCAAGTAAGTGATTACTGAAAACAGTTGCCCCTCTGAAATATGAAGCACATTTCGAAACTAGCCTATGCGTGTCATCCCAATTTTTACATCCATGCCAGGGTGATCCCACATGCGGTAGACAGAGACCTGGGACTCCACAGGAGCTGACCCCCAATGAGCACTCGACTCCCTTTACCATGTGCTTAGAAACAGCTCAAGAGAGATGGTTGCCTTCTGCCTTCTGAAGCCTGGAAGTGAAGGCCTTGTTATTTCAGGGACAGATGCCCTGGAGGTGCTCATAATGCTGGTACAGCTTTTACGGAGGTGCTGACGTAAGAATAATCACACACTGTATTTTGTGAGCGATTACTCTGGGCCAGGCTCTGTTCTCAGAGCTTTACACTTAGAACTCATTTGACCCTCACAGCAGATTCATGGTGCTGATGCTATAACTGCCCCGGTTTATGTATGAGGAGGCCCATGAACTGCATAGTAAATAATATTTGGTTAAGACACCTCCCCTGCCCACTGCTTCATCCTGTTCCTCTCGTTCAGCTCCTTGAGGGGGGTCCCACTGGTCAAGCACCAAGGAGGCAGTCTCATGAAAAATATTGCTACATTCACACGTAGTACACACTGCTACATTTAAAATGAATAACCAACAAGGACCTACTGCATAGCACAGGGAAGGCTGCTCAATATTATGTAACAACCTAAATGAGAAAAGAATTTTAAAAAGAATAGATACATGTATATGTATAACTGAGTCATTTTGCTGTACACCTGAAACTATCATGACATTGTTGATTAACTATATCCAATATAAAAGAAAAAGTAAAAAAAAAAAAAGAAAAGACCTATATCACTCAGATACAAATGTAAAATGTTTTTGAAAAAATAAACTCACATTTGCTTTCTGACAAATATCAGAATTGCTGTGACCTGGGATCTTATGCCAGTCACTCTGGGGCGGGATAGTAGCAAACCCAGGATCAGGGCTGGCTTTTTGTCTTTTCAAACTCGCTTTCTTGCCTGTGGGGTCTTTAGTGGGCTCAAAGAAATGCCTGGTGGGTTGGGAATCATACGGTGCTTGGGTCCTAATCCAGGCTCTGCACTGACTGTATGATTTTTGGATAAGTGAGTCAACATCATACTTATTACTGGAGACTTTCTTTTCTCCTCTGGTTCTCTGAGATGACCTAGAGGGGTGGGATGGGGAGAAGAGAGGGAGGCTCAAGAGGGAGGAGATATATACATAATTATAACTGATTTACATTGTTGTAGGTCAGAAACCAACACATTATAAAGCAATTTCCCTGCAATTGAAAAAGAAATTTTTTTTAAAAAAGCAGAAATTCTGGGTATTATAAAGAAAAAAAACAAAAAACATCAACCGTACCTTTCTATTCTAAGATTCAATTAGTCCAACCCCAAATTATTACTTTAATATAATTAATATTAATATAACTATTATAGTAATATAATCACCCTAATAAAATAGTTAATATTGAAATAAACTAGTATTGTGTGCATGCATGCTAAGTTGCATCCAACTCTTTGCAACTCCATGGACTGTAGCCCACCAGGCTCCTCTGTTCATGGGAGTCTCCAGGCAAGAATACTGGAGTGGGTTGCCATGCCCTTCTCCAGGGGATCTTCCCAACCCAGGGACTGAAACCAAGTCTTATGTCTCCTGCCTTGGCAGGCGGGCTCTTTACCACTAGTACCACCTAGGAAGCCCCATAAATATAGTTAAAAGAAAAATCAAATAATAATAGTACCTATGTGATAGTGGTAAAGGACCTGCCTGCCAATGCCAGTTAGACATAAGAGACGCAAGTTTGATCGCTGTGTCTGGAAGATTGGCTGGAGGAGGTTATGACAACCCACTCCAGTATTCTTGCCTGGAGAATTCCACGGACAGAGGAGCCTGGTGGGCTACAGTCCATAGGGTCAGACAGAGTCGGACACCACTGAAGCGACTTAGCACTCGCACACCAGTAGTACCAAAGGGGTCATTGAGCAGATTGAAGGAGATGCTACTCTAAAGCGTTCAGCTTGGTTCATTTGGCAGTGGTAGCTTTTGTTAAAGGCAGAACAGTGATAGTTTCTCTCTGAGGCAGAAACTGCTGAAGCTGGGCTTGGCATAGATGACACAAAAAGGTCATCAGGAAGGAAGCTCCCTAGAGGGACCGTGGAGGAGAAGGCAGTAACTGGAGAATCCCTTAGTCAGCAACAGTGATGTAGAGTCGCCCCAGCCTGCATCTCCAGCCTCAGCGTGTGTCTGGCCCACAGCCTAGGAGCAGGGGTCCTCAGCTTTCAGGGTTAGTGGGTGGTCACCAAGTAACACAGTTGAGCAGGTCTCCCTGGGTTCAAATCTTGGGGAAGCTCTACCACTTACATGCTGTAGGGCTTTAGGTTCCCTACTTTATCTCTCTGGGCCTCAGTGTCCTCATCAGTGAAAGGGGATAATAACAGAATCTCTATCCTAGGGTTAATGCAAGGATTAATTAATTTAGATGCCACAATCAGACATCTTAATATATGCTAGTAGTTATTACCAAGCTCCAGCCAGGTCCTGGAGCAGAGCATCCAATGAGACACAAGGTCAGTCTTCCTGGGTATTTAACAGCAGTGGAATGGGGAGATTAAAAAAAAAAAAATCAGCTTCTGTTACACCTGAGATTCGTGCTTTGCAAGAAAGTACAGAGTGTTTCCCTCTGGGCAGGGGGTTCCTAATGAATTTGTCTCTTGCTCTGTGGGAGGAGAGGTCCAAGGAATTGTAGGGAAATGTATGTGGTTTCTCAAGGAGATCAAACCAGTCAGTCCTAAAGGAAATCAACCCTGAATATTTATTGGAAGAACTATTTATTGTGAAGAATTATTTATTGTGTCATCTATGCCAAGCCCAGCTTCAGCAGTTTCTGCCTCAGATAGAAACTATCACTGTTCTGCCTTTAACAAAAGCTACCACTGCCAAATGAACCAAGCTGAATGCTTTAGAGTAGCACCTCCTTCAATCTGCTCAATGACCGCTTTGGTACTATTGAAATTGAAGCTCCAATACTTTGGCCACCTGATGAGAAGAACTGACTCAATGGAAAAGTCCCTAATGCTGGGAAAGATTGAAGACAGGAGGAGAAAGGGATGACAGAGGATGAGATGGTTGGATGGCATCATTGACTCAATGGACATGAGTTTGAGCAAACTCCAGGAGATGGTGAAGGGCAGAGAAGGCTGGCATGCTGCAGTCCATAGGGTCACAAAAAGCTGGACAGGACTGAAGCTACTTAGCACACAGCACAGTATATATACTAAATACGTCTAGAACAATGTATAAACAAGGTTTCATACTTAAAACTAAAGAAAGGGGAAATGTATGGAAGGATCTAGGTTCAGTGCTACTGTGCAATCTTCAAGCCTTGTTCTGGGGCTTCTCACTGCCTCCCTGGGCGTGATCAGTTCGCAGGACCAGCGGGGCAGCGTGTTTTCCCCCTTGTTCAGTGGTTAAGTCGAATGGGACTCTTTGTGACCCCATGGACTGCAGCGCACCAGGCTCCTCTGTCCTCCACTATCTCCAGGAGTCTGCTCAAATTCATGTCCATTGAGTTGGTGATGCTCTCTCACCATCTCATCCTCTGCTGCCACCTTCTCCTTTCCCTGGGTGTCCCCAAACCACACCCCTGAAAAATACCAAAGTCCCTTTCTCAAGTCAGTCAGTTCAGAGTGTCCTGGCACACCTACGGCCTAGGAAGTGGGGGCTGACTTTCTGCGAGGCCTGAATTTTGTCCCTAATCAGCTGTGTGTCCTCAGGCGTGTCTCAAACCTCTCCCAGCCTCACTTTCTTCATCCACGTGGCCGAGCCTCCAGGATCCAGCCTCCAGGCTCTCGTCGTCTTCGTGGGCCTGATTCTCTGCAGCACTTTACAGTTTATCAGAGGCACCTGGAGCAACAGGCGGTGGATGCAGACAGGAGACTGCGAAGATGGAAGGCTACCTCTGGTGACTCCTCTGGCCGGCAGGGTGAGCCAGATGCGTTGGCTGCTGTTGCTGCTGCTAAGTCCCATCTGTCGTGTTTGACTCTGCGACCCCATAGATGGCAGCCCATCAGGCTCCTCCGTCCATGGGATTTCCCAGGCAAGACGTACTGGAGTGGGGTGCCATTGCCTTCTCCTCAGACACGTTGGATGAGAGCTTAATATCTGGCGACAGATTCAGCTTCAAGGGAAGGCAGTATTTTTACTCATCAGAATTGACCAGGATGAAGAGAGGGAAGGGGCTTGCCTTCAAATGTGAATCTCTATGATTCCCACGTATCAGTTCAGTCGCTCAGTCGTGTCCGACTCTTTGCGACCCCATGAACCTCAGCACGCCAGGCCTCCCTGTCCATCACCAACTCCTGGAGTCCACCCAAACCCAAATCCATTGTGTCGGTGATGACATCCAACCATCTCATCCTCTGTCGTCCCCTTCTGCTCCTGCCCTCAATCCTTCCCAGCATCAGGGTCTTTTCAAATGAGTCAGCTCTCCGCATCAGGTGGCCAAAGTATTGGAGATTCAGCTTCAATTCAGTCCCTCCAATGAACACCCAGGGTCCAGTTGATTTAAAATCGGGGTTCCCCCAAAGGATGTTCCTGCTTCTCTACCAGTGTGAGGGTATGAACACGGATGGTACGTTTTTAGAAATGGACCACCACTTCCGCTCACCTCCATGTAGCTGTAACAGGTAGAAGAACAGTTTCACAAGGACACTGCCGGGTGGGATGCAGGTGCAGTTACTTCGTCTGATTTGAGTGTTCCCAGATATCAACGAGGGGTGATAATCGGCAACAGCGTTTCCATACGGTCCTCTTACTTAATAAATTCCTAAGAAAGGATAATACCAAAAAGCAACTTTTCCCATCGCGACCGCGGCAGGACTCGAACCTGCAATCTTCTGATCCGAAGTCAGACGCCTTATCCATTAGGCCACGCGGCCGCCCGCTAGCTAGTCCTCTTTGGACAATCTAAAAAGCATTATTACCGCCCACCAGCTTGCCTGGGACCAACCCACCTGCTTTTTGAGCAGGGGAGGTTGGACCTTGGTTCCCAGAGTTCCGCAGGGGAAGGTCCACCCGGAAGTCCTCTTTCCCCCCCTACGGGCGGACCGGTCGACTTGTGGCTCTCCTATTGGTCGCGCTAGGAGTCTCCCGCCTGCCTCTCGGGTAGCCGCGGGACCTAGCGGGGTACAGACGGGAAGTTGCCCCTGCCAGCGAGGTGGATCGCTCGGGTGGAGGCCACGCGCCACCCCGAGGCTGCACAGGCCGCGCGGAGGGAGCCGGGGCGTCGCCAGCCTGGGGTCTGGAGCCGCAGACCGGGAGGCACCGGGCGGACTGAGGTTTCCGGCGGGTTCGGCGCTGGGGGGCAAGTGGCCGGGTCTCTGAGCGGCGGCGCGGCCCCTCCCTCTCCAGTCTGGGAGCGCGGCCCTGGGCTGGGCGGAGGCTCGTCCCAGCGCGCACCGCGGCGCGGCCGCCGGGCTCAGGCTGGCGGCCGAGGGCTCCTGCGGCGCGCTGGGCCAGGGCTCCGGCGGGGGTGGGGCTCCCTCGGGACTGCAGCCCCCCTGGTGGGCTCGAACCCGGGCACCGGCCCCTAAGGGCGCTAGGCCCTCGGGCTGCGGCGGTGGGGGCACCGGCAGCCACCGTTTGCCGAGCACTTGCCGAGGGCCGTGCCCCGCGGCAGGTTCGCCCTGTGTGTCACCCGAACAGCAGTCCTGTATGACCGGTAGAACCCAGTCACCCCAATTTACAGAGTAGGGAAATGGGCCCAAGGCGCTTGCCCAAGGTCACACGTCTCGGAAGAGCTGGAGCCGGGATTCAAACCCTCGTCCCCACCAGAGTCTTGCGCTCTTAACCACTACCGTCTCCTTCTCTGATGAACTTAACCTGAACCTCGGTTTTCCGAGGGGTATTGGTATTTCCCAAGGTTGCTTGATTAACTGAGAACATGCAACCTAAAGGCGCCTGGCACCCTGCTTTGGGACGCAGGCAGGGCTCGCGGAAGGAGGGCTGTTAAGATCGCAGGTGCTTACATGTAGTTGCTAACACTACATCATCTGTCTCCTTTAGGATTTGTGGGTGGAAGGCAGGCATGGTCAGAACCGTTTCCCTGGCAGGAAAGCGGAGACAGGACGTGTCCCTCTCCACGTCTCTCAGCCAGTGAACGCTGCCAAGCTGGAGCCCAAAGCCAGGTGTCCTGACGCCCACCGGGGGGCTGCCTGCACCCACCATGAGCCGCCTGCTCTGGAGGAAGGTGGCCGGCGCCACCGTCGGGCCAGGCCTGGTTCCAGCTCCGGGACGTTGGGTCTCCAGCTCCGCCTCCGACCCCGTCCCCAGCGACGGGCCGCCGCCGCAGCAGCCTGTGCCATCCTCGGTGGGCGGGCAGCTGCGGCACAACCCCTTGCACATCCAAATGCTCTCGAGAGGGCTCCACGAGCAGATCTTCGGGCCCGGCGGGGAGAGGCCCGACGAGGCCGCGGTGCGCCGCAGCGTGGAGCACCTGCAGAAGCACGGGCTCTGGGGGCAGCCGGCCGCGCCCTTGCCCGACGTGGAGCTGCGCCTGCCGCCCCTCCTCGGGGGCAGCCTGGACCAGCACTTCCGCCTCCTGGCGCAGAAGCAGAGCCTGCCCTACCTGGAGGCGGCCAACTCGCTCTTGCAGGCGCAGCTGCCCCCGCGGCCCCCGAGCTGGGCCTGGGCGGAGGGCTGGACCCGGTACGGCCCCGCGGGGGAGGCCGAACCCGTGGCCATCCCCGAGGAGCGGGCCCTGGTGTTCGACGTGGAGGTCTGCTTGGCAGAGGGAACCTGCCCCACGTTGGCGGTGGCCATATCCCCCTCGGCCTGGTGAGTAGGGAGGGGCCAGGGTCAGGGGACTTGAGCCCACGTGGGGGGCCCCCACTCTGTGTCTGGCAGGGGAGTTTCCAGGGACTGCAATCAGCTCGACCCCAGCTTTGATAGAGCTTACTTTCTGGTGGGGAAGGTGTAGGATGGTAAAGGACACCCTAGCAAGTGTCAGGTGGTGACGGGCTCAGCAGAGCCCCAGTAATATGTTGTACTTGAGGCTGACTGGGAGACCAGTTGAGATGACCTTGATTTGATTCCTTTACCCCTTCCCCTAATAGCTTCCTGAAAAGTTAGTCTAAGACATTTGAACAGTGTTTCTATTTGGGGATGTCAGTGGTTATTTTGGGCAGGAGAAACTTCCCTTTGATGGGAATGTCCCAGGCAGTATAAGACACTTAGCGTCCCCAGCTGCTCCCTTAAGTGCCAGACCAAATCCCGCCCCATTTCAGTTTCCAAATACCCCTCCCCTCAGCTAACACCTTGCTGACCACCCCTGGTTGAGAAACACTTCTTCCATCCCCTAGCCTCCCAAGTAGGCCTGCAGGCATTTTGGTCCCCCAAATGTATATCCAGTCACTCTTTTCTTTTTGAGTAACTTTCTAAGTGCTACTCAAGTTTCTTTTTCAAACAATGATGGCAGTACTGTTTCTCCCCTTTTTTATTCTTCATTCCAGGATTAAAATACTATTTACAACCTTAATGCTTTCAGGCATGGCCAGCAAAAAAAAAAGTTGGCAGTTTCTTTATTCCTATTGGAAGCTACATCTTTGTAAAGAAAGCTGCGAAATGTTAAATATGCAGTTGAAAATGGTGAAAACATGGCTAAATAGATAAGGTAGGCATTAACGGCTGAAAAGAGCAAAACCAGATGATTCCTTATTGATTAGTTCCAGTTAAGATGAGAATCTCAGAGCTTACTATGTAACTTGATGGTCAAACTAGAGGGAATACTGTCCATCATTTGAGAAAATAAAGTAGGCTGTGGTGGCTGAAAGGAAATTAGGAAACCAGTGATAAGAACTGTTTTTCGATCTTTGGGTCATTCTTGGCCAGTTTACCTCTAGTCCCCTTTTTCTTGTCTCTTCTTCCTCTCCGGACTGTTCACCTCTTTCTCTTCCTGTCCTTTCCATCATTCTCTCATTCTCATACCATTCTTGCCAGTGGTACTAGGGGGCGCCGCTCAGTTTGCCTGGCAGTGGAAGTCATTACCAAGGACCGGGCTCATACAGGGCCTTCCTCCTGGGAGCCTGACTGTGGTGGGGAGTGGGAGGCTGGGGCCCTGACAGCAGCCCACTTAACTTCGGCACATCCCTGGCACCTGGCTGTGTAACGTCAGATGCCTGAGCAGCCCACAGATTCCGGTGGAAGGGAGAAGCCTTGCACAGGCCAGAGGGCAGCTTCCCAAAGGCTGCAGGTGAGGGGTTTGGTCATCAGACCGGAGGGACATTGCACAGGCTGTCAGTGGCAAGCTGAGGCTCACAGGGAAAGTGTAGTGTTGGTTGGTTCTGACTCATCTTAAATATGCCAAAGGTGTTTGCATTTTGGCTTTCTTTTTTGTCACAAAAATTTAACAAGATGGCTCTCATGCACAGCTGCAGACCCCGATCTTGACACCAGTCTGGCTTTTTATTGCAACCAAAGTCCCTATCATCCCCGTAGCCTCTGATATTTGACATCCTTCAGCCTTTTCTTCCGTGTTATTAAGGGCTTTGACATGCTGAATTGAGAGGGAAGGAGGTTGCAACTCGAGTTCCTGAGCGTTTTCCCATCATTTGGGGTGTGGGTTAGATCTCACCAGGTTTAAAATTAGGAACCACTTTTTGCTGGTAATGCCCTCCCCGAGAGAAACTAGTTTTACGTTTGTCATTAATTGTTGTGACAGATAACCCCTCCTCCCCTCCATAGGGACACAGGGAGCTTGTTTGCAGCTGTGGTGGCCACACAGGTGGCCTCGTCACTCACTTTGGTGCTGAGTGGCCTTGACCCTTTGGCGTGATCCATGGTTCACAAGAGGCTTTTTGCTCAGTGGCCATTTCCCCACAACTTATCCTTGTGGATCTTGAGCAAACTCCAACCTTTTCCCGAGTCAGTGTCAGGCCCCCAACAGACAGCACTCACCCCCTGTCCACCCCACCCCCCAGCTCCAGCACATACTTCTAGAACATGTGCATACATCTCCTCCTTTCTGGCACTTTCCTTGGTCTGTCACTGAGGGTGGTTGCTCAGAGGCCCAGCACCTTCTACAAGGTGCGTGACTTGCTCTTCATCCTTCAGAATCTTTCCAGCCGTCAGATGATTCATCCTGTACACATGTGCAGCATTTGTCTTTTTTTTTTTTGCCACTTTCAATTAAAGTTCCACTTTGGAACTTTATAATTTTATAATTGTAAAAGTTATGACTTTATAATTGTCTGTCCCCTTTATTAGCTCTTTGAACATGAGCTGTTTCGTGCTCATAGATGTGAGGGGTCGGTAACATTCATTAAGATACCTCAGAGCCAAGCACCGACTTGGTGAGCCCCGGACCTAACAGACATCTTGACGGCCAGGCTGCATGCCCGTCCGGGACACTGGGGACTGTGGCGCGTAGCTGCCTTCCTCTCTGTGGAGGTGGAGAAGTAAAGAAGGCTTTGTAACTCCTCCTCACTCCCAGCACGGCCCCCGACAGCCCCCCACCCGACCTCCAGCTCTGTGAGGGTTAGGAGACCTCGTCCCCCTTGTGTTCCCAGCTGCTAGTGCAGGACCTGCATGTGGTGGAAGGTGTGCAGTGGGGCTTGTGGAGCGGGGCATGCACGTCTCTGGGCTGAGCCTGCCCGCCTCTCACCTCCTCAGGTATTCCTGGTGCAGCCGGCGGCTGGTGGAAGAGCGTTACTCTTGGACCAGCCAGCTGTCGCCGGCTGACCTCATTCCCCTGGAGGTCCCTGCCGGTGCCGGCGGCCCCGCTCAGCGAGACCAGCAGGAGCGGTTAGTGGTGGGGCACAATGTATCCTTCGACCGAGCCCACATCCGGGAGCAGTACTTGATCCAGGTGAGGATCCTAGGGCTGAGTGTAGGTCCTGGCTCAGGGTGGGCTCAGAGCCCGGCTCTCAGTGGCTGGGGAAGGACTGCATGTCCTGGCTAGTGCCTCCATCGCCTTTGTAGCAACTCCAGGGCCCCCTGTTGACCAGCCCTGCCCATGGTCCCTGTGCCCAGCTCGTGGGTCCCCAGGATCCCTGGCACAGGACCTGAGCTCTCACAGTACTAATGGCCCTTGTCTGTGTGCGGCATTTTAGAACTTGACCTGGGCTTTGGAGGCCATGGGCCCCACAGCCTGGGCACACGTCCTGCCTCAGCCACTGGTGAGCAGCATGTGCTTCTTGACACCCCTGAGCATCAGTTTCTTCTTTTGTAAAAAGAGGGAGATAGCAGAAGTTGCATCATAGGATTGCTGAGAGAGTTTGAACAGTGCACATGTCAGAACCATAGTGGAGGCACTTCTTGAGTTTGTGGAAAGTGCCCCAGGAGGTGGGGCAGGTGGGAGCAGCCTTGGCCTCCAGCTGCAGATGCTGAGGCTTGGACAGCCTTGTTAATTTGCCCAGGGCTTCGTATCTGGTGAGTGGCAGGGCGGGGCAGCCAAGCCTGATAGCATGGAAGGCTTGGTTTAGGCCCCTCTGTTCCCAAGGTGCCTCTCAGTGCTGTTGCTGGGATGGGCCTTGTGTTGGGACTGAGCCTGGCCTGTGCCTTCCAGGGTGGCTAGGATCTAGAAGGCAGGCCCCTCACAGGTGGAGGAATAAGCACGAGCAAGTTTGAAGACACTGCATCTTGAGCATCCAGCTGTGTGCTGGGAGGAGGGCTGTGGTGGGGCTGGTGGGCTGAAGCACTAAGGTGAGGTGGGCAGGCCCGTCTGCTGCAGCCTCTCCCCACTCCTCAGGGTTCCCGCATGCGCTTCCTGGACACCATGAGCATGCACATGGCCATCTCAGGGCTGAGCAGCTTCCAGCGCAGTCTGTGGATGGCCGCCAAGCAGGGCAAGCATAAGGCCCGGCCCCCTGCTCAACGAGGCCAGAAGTCCCAGAGCAGAGCCAACGGCCCAACGGTGAGGGTACAGTGGGCGTGGGGGGACCCCGTCATAAGCCTGCCTATCTGGCTCAAGGCCACGCTGACCTGCCATGTCCCTTGCTCTGGCCCCCAGATCTCGTCCTGGGACTGGCTGGACATCAGCAGTGTCAATAACCTGGCAGACGTGCACGGCCTCTACGTGGGGGGGCCTCGCCTGGAGAAGGAGCCCCGCGAGCTGTTTGTCAAGGGCAACATGAAGGACATCCGTGAGAACTTCCAGGTATGGTGGGGGGTCAGGGTGCTCTGGGGGTGCGGGCAGGGGCAGGCCCCGAGAGACCCTGGGAGTGTAGCTGCCTCACCTGACCCTGGGCCCCAGCGGCAGCAGTGGGATGACTGCGCACCCTGCACCTTCCTGTCGCCTGTGCCAGGACCTGATGCAGTACTGTGCCCAGGACGTGTGGGCCACCTATGAGGTTTTCCAGCAGCAGCTTCCGCTCTTCCTGGAGAGGTGAGGGAGTGCCCCTCTGGGAACCCCTGGGGGTCAGTGGGTTCCCGGTGGTACTGCTGGGCCTTTCTCAGGCTGGGGCCCTCAGCCTTTCTGGCCCGAGAGCATAGAGCTGCTCTGTCCAGGGCTGGCCACCTGGCCCTTGGACTCTGGGGTGTCTACAGAGTCCCAGAGGGGAGGACCCAGGCTGTGCTTATTCATGGTCCGCTCAGCGCCCTCTCTGAACCCAGATCCTGAGCTAAGGGCTTCACGTCCATCTTGGTTATGTGTCCTAGTGAGTCAGTCTGATGATGCGGTCAGAATTGGAAGCCTCAGCCAAACCCGGTTCTGATCTTAATTGTCCGGTCCAGCTCAGAGGACCTTGGGCAAGGCACTTGGTTTCTCTGGGCCTCAGTGGTCTTGTCTGTGAAGCACACACAGGCATGCTTGGCTGCTCCAGTTGTAAGGCTCTGGTATGACACTTCGTGTGTATGGAGTTGTTAACACAGTGTCTGGCTCCTGGTCATTACTCAGCAGGTGGCAGCCACCTCCACTGTTGTGAGCTGTCATCCTCACATTATCCCTGAGGACGGAATGATACTGTCCCCATTTTATAGATGAAGGAACGTTGGCTCAGAGAGATGAAGTCATTTATGCAGGGTCTCATGGCTGGGAAATAGGAGGGAGCTGGAGTTTAAACCCCTGTCTCTCTGATGTGGGTGGTTGGGTTGAGGATTGCCAGGCTGGCTCAGGGTTTGAGCCAGAGCCTTGCCTCCCGTGGTCATTTATGGCAGCCCTGGTGTTTGTCCTGAAGGTGTCCCCACCCAGTGACTCTGGCTGGCATGTTGGAGATGGGTGTCTCCTACCTGCCCGTCAACCAGAACTGGGAGCGTTACCTGGCGGAGGCACAGGGCACCTACGAGGAGCTCCAGCGGGAGATGAAGAAGTCGCTGATGGACCTGGCCAACGACGCCTGCCAGTTGCTCTCGGGAGAGAGGTAGCCAGGCCCTTGGGTGGGCAGGGTCCCCCTGCAGGGGCCAGGCAGCGGGAGACCTGGCCTCTGGCGTGGCCTTAGCCCTGCCCTGGGGAACTGGCTGTGCAGGTACAAAGAGGACCCCTGGCTCTGGGACCTGGAGTGGGACGTGCAGGAGTTCAAGCAGAAGAAGGCGAAGAAGGGGAAGAGGAGGGAGCCGGCTGCAGCCAGCAAGTTGCCTGTCGAGGGGGCTGACGCCCCTGGGGACCCCAGGGATCAGGAAGGTGGGGAACATGGGCGGGAGGCGGGGAAGGGAGGGCCCCTGGGAAGGGCCTGGGACCCGGGGGTCCCTTGGCAGTGGTGGCTCCAGCCTTCCAGAGGAGAACCCATGCCCCCTGCGTTGGAAGCACAGAGTTCGAACCACTGGACTGGACCGCTGGGCAGGTCCTGGGAGGGTCTTTCTGAGATACCCTTCCCCGGTCCTGATTGTCCTCCCTGCCCTGTGCAGACCCCGGCCCCCCCAGTGAGGAGGAAGAGTTCCAGCGAGGCGTCACAGCCCGCACCTGCTTGGAGCAGCTGAGGGGGACCACAGAGCTCCTGCCCCAGCGGCCCCAGCACCTTCCTGGACACCCAGGGTGAGCTCTTCCCCTCACACGGCCAGAAGCCCCCCTATCGCTCCCTCCACCCCGAGACAGCCGTATTCCGGGCCCCAGCACAGCGGGTAGCATGCATATGCGCCCTGCTAACCTGCTGCCACTTGTTCCTGCCTTCTCCTGGTCCTGCTCTCACCCCCGGGTCACTGGGCTTGTTCACTACAAGTGCACTAAGCGCCTGCTGGGCTCTGGGCCTTACTGCAGCCTCTGAGGGGCAAGGAGAAGCACAACTCCTTTCTAGTAGCTTCTCCCTGGGAAGAGCCAGCCTGCGCTGGAGTTGATATCCATCATGAGACAGGAGAGTCATCAGTGTCGAGGCAGAACCTAAAACTCTGCCTGGGAAAATCAAGGAAGGCTTCCTTGAGGAGATGACCTTCATTCTTGCCCCACAAAGTGGCAGAGATGGGAAAATAGGGGCATCCAGACTGAACAGCAAGGGGCCAATTTTGTGTTTCCCTGAGAGGAGGCCACCTTGAATCTGTGCCCTGAGTGCCTCACTTGCCTCGCTCTGGCATTGGCTCTGGTGAGCAGCCCTTGAGGGATGGAGCGCTGGAGGCCCTGGTGTGCTTCTGGAGCAGCAGACGGGCAGACCGGTGCACTGCTCTGGGCAGTTTCCCTGGTGAAGTGGAGCTTGGCGAGGAGTCCTGCCCTGGGCAGTGTGTATGGGTCCTGGAACAGGGGGCTGACAGAGGATCTGTCCTTGGGGGATATTTGAATTATTCTAGGGGCCTCCATGGGGGTCCTGGCTGAGTCCCAGAGGGAGGGGGTGGTGATGTCAGGCTGAGGTCACCAGCAGGCCTTGGGATTGTTGGGCATTGTCATGGATGGAGAGAGCCTTCCTCGTTACACGCTGTCCTCCCCTGACTGCTGTGACACGCTCTCTGCTGGCGGTGTAGGTGGTATCGGAAGCTGTGTCCCCGGCTCGATGACCCTGCGTGGACCCCTGGCCCCAGTCTCCTCAGCCTCCAGATGCGGGTCACACCTAAGCTCATGGCGCTGACCTGGGACGGCTTCCCCCTGCACTACTCGGAGCAGCATGGCTGGGGCTATCTGGTGCCCGGGCGGCGGGACAACCTGGCTCGGGTGCCGGCCGGCAGTGCCCCCACATCGGCTGGGGTGGCCTGCCCCCACACGTAAGGCTCTGGCTCGGGGAGGAAGGGGCTGGCATCTCGGGACCCTTCCCCTTGTTGGAGAGGCCAAGCCCAGCTCAGGCTAGGGTGAGGAGCCTGAGTCGGAGCGTCTGGCTTCTAGTTCTCTTTTGATGGCAGTCTTTCTGTCCAGGCCTCCGAGCCTGTGGAGTTGAGGGCATGGGGTTTGAGTGGGAAGGGCTAAGGCCCTGCTAAGGAGCGTGCAGCCCGGCTGCCTGCACAGGAACACGTAGAGGGCAGGCTGGAGGGCTGTTGAACGTGATGGGTCCACGGACTTTGTGTGCCTCCTTTGAGTATCGTGTATTGAGCACTGGTTATATTCTGTGTTAATCCTTTACGGTGCTTCCCTCGTTTGTTCCCCAGGCAGCTGCATGAGACAGGGTGGTTATCTTCCTTTTAGAGCTGGCAGAAGAAAAGGCCATGGGGAAGTTAGTCTCTTGTCTGAGAACCCAAACCCTTGAGCTTTTGACAGGCAGGTGCTGGGGAGAAGCCATAGTGTGTGAAGTGGCCCAGAATTGAGGGTCCTGGCTCGGCAGGGCAGTCTGACCCGCCTGTGGGGCCTGAGGACAGAGGGATGGGGGTCGCCTGCGCCTGTGAGCTGAAGAGTGGGTGCGCGGGCAGGAGCCAGCCTGGGGCGGGCCTGGCCCTGACTCCCTGCTGGCCTGCTCCCCGCACGCTCTTCTCCTGAGTCGGCCCGGGCCTCGACGCCCAGCCTGCCAGCAGCGCGCTGTCGTTCGCAGCTTGTCACTCGCTGTCTGTGAGCCAGGGAGCATGCTGTCCATTCCTGCCTCAGATCTGCTTCCGGGGACTGAACGGGGAACGGTGGAAGGCACCCAGCGGCGGCCTGGCCCGGAGGGGGCCCGCGGTAATCAGGCTGCGGCTGCCGTTCTCTGTGCAGAGCCATCGAGTCCCTGTACAGGAAGCACTGTCTTGAACAGGGGAAGCAGCAGCTGGAGCCGCCGCGGGCAGACCTGGCCGAGGAGTTCCTGCTGTCCGACAGTGGCGCCATGTGGCAGACGGTGAGGGCGGCGCTGGCTCCAGGACGGGGCAGCCTCTGGGTGGGGGCCAGGCGCCAGAGGCACTCGTCTGCTCACTCACCCCAGAGTGGGGCTGGCGGACGTGGGCCAGCCCTGCCCCCCGCTTTACTCGCTTGGTACCTGGGCCCCTCCAGGTGGAAGAATTGGGCTGCTTGGAAGTGGAGGCTGAGGCAAAGATGGAGAACTCTCGAGAGGCAGTTCCAGGTCAACCGCTAGCTCCGGTGAGCTGGGCGCCTGCTCAGGGCTTCTCTGGGTGGGTGCTGGCTAGCCACGTCCTCCTTTTGCGCCCAGGTAGTGCTTTCCCCCTCAGTTCCCAAGGTTTTGCGGGGCTGGGAGATGACCGCCATGCCCTTGGGCAGCCCCACCCTTGTTGGAGGCCCGAGAGGGAGCCTGAGACCGCGTGGCCATCCTGTCGTTTCCCAGCTGCATGCCGTTTCAGGCCCTTTTCCCACCCCTACCCCATGGCCCTCGCTGAATGCAGGTGCTGGAACAGGGCCTGATATAGGTGTGTGGCCCCCACAGACTGCTGCTGGTGGCCCCAAAGCCAGCCAGCCAGCTTATCACCATGGCAACGGACCCTATAACGACGTGGATATCCCTGGCTGCTGGTTCTTCAAGCTGCCTCACAAGGTGTGTGTGCTGGTTCACACCCTGTTTCGTGGTGTTCTTGCTGCACTTGGGGCACATAGTAGGCCTGCAGAGTGACTCAAACCAGGAGACGGCCTTGCTGTGGGAATGCCAGGAGTAGAGGGGCAGAGCATGATCTTGGACAAAAGTTGCCATCTCTGTGAGCCTTTGTTTTGCTTCTAAAAATTGGGTGGCAAGGGGCCTGGTGGCACAGTTAAATGACATAGGGCTAGAAAAAAGAGAAAAATGACATCAGGCATCTCTTTGTGACCCGCCAGGCTCCTCTGTCCATGGGGTTCTCCAGGCAAGAATACTGGAGTGGGTTTCCATTTCCTTCTCCAAGGGATCTTCCCCACAGGGATTGAACCTGGGTCTCCTGCACTGCAGGCAGATTATCATCTGAGCCACCAGGGATGTCTTTGAGCCTTTGTTTTTCTTCTAAAAATTGAGTGGCAAGGGGTCTGGTGGCAGAATTAAATGACATAGGGCGAGAAAAAAGAGAAAACTGACATGGGGCGTGTCGGGCCTAGTGCCACATCTGGTGACTGGTGGCTGTTCCTGGGAGGGGGCTGGGTGTTCGCCTGTGTGTGAATGTGTGTGTGTATGCACGCGCCTGTGTGTGTATGTATGTTGCAATCAGGGATTTGCCCCAGACTGCTTTGCTCGTGGGGCAGTCTGGGCTCAGTGTCGGGCAGTGCCTCGGGCACTGGGGATCTGCCACACGCCTCCAGACCCCACCTTCTTTGCCCTCCACAGGATGGCAATAGCTGCAATGTGGGCAGCCCCTTCGCCAAAGACTTCCTGCCCAAGATGGAGGACGGCAGCCTGCAGGCTGGCCCGGGAGGCGCCAGCGGGCCCCGGGCCTTGGAAATCAATAAGATGATCTCATTTTGGAGGAACGCCCATAAGCGTATCAGGTGGGCTGTCGGGGAGGGCAGAGACTTGTTGCTATCCATGCCTCTGACCAGGTCACTGCTCTCCTGGGATCCCTTCCCCTCCCCGCTCCCCACCCCCACAACCCCTGGCCCCGACAGCCTGTACTACAGTAAAGGGCTCGCCCAGTCTGGAGGCCAGGCTCTCTGTGGTCCTGGTGCTGTGCGCCCATGGGCCAGGCTCTTTCCCTCTCCAGCTTCAGTTTCCTTGTTACGTAAGAAGAGTGGTACTGTAGGTCCCCGAAGGCCTCTCCCAGCCCTGTGCGGCCCCTTCTGGGAAGGGCTAGTGGCCTGTAAGCTGTGTTGGGGGCTGGATCCTAGGCTGGGAATGGCAGATGGATCAAAGTCTAGCTCCACGGCGGAGGTGGCTGCCAGCAGCACGCTCCTGTGAGGAGAGTCTGGCCAGGGCTGCTGACGCCTGCCCTGAGCGTGGAGGAGGCAGTGGTGGCCGGGCTGAAGCAGGGTGCCTCATGGGCACCCCGGGATGCGGGCAGAAGCGGCCTCAGCTGCCTGGCCGTCTCCCTGAGGGCTTGTGCTCCTGGGTGGTAGATGGCAGGGCCCAGCCCAAGTCAGGTCAGTGGAGAGGGTTGAGGCCGGGCACGGAGGGCATGCAGCAGAGCAAGGGGGTTGAGAGCTGTGTCGTGAGGGGGTGGCTCCTGCCCCCGTGGTGGTGCTCAGCAGCGTGTCCCCACAGCTCCCAGATGGTGGTGTGGCTGCCCCGGTCTGCGCTGCCCCGGGCCGTGACCAGGTATGTCCTATCGGGGTTGTGGGAACAGGACAGCTGAGTGAGGCGGGTCCTAAGACCAAAGCCAGCTGCGGAGATTCAGGTTCTTCCCCCCGACACCCCCACAGGCATGCCAGCTACGATGAGGAAGGCCGCTACGGGGCTATCCTGCCCCAGGTGGTGACGGCCGGCACCATCACTCGACGGGCCGTGGAGCCCACGTGGCTCACTGCCAGCAATGCCCGGGTGCGTGCTCTTTGTGCGTCTGGTCTCCCTGGCCTTCCTCTCCTGTCTTAAGAAGCTGGGGTTGCAATGGGCCTGTACTAAGATCTGAGTCTGGTGGGACTCAAGACCAAATCTGGCATCACAGCCCTTCCATTTGTTGGGCAGATAAGTTCTGGGCACCTGCTCCTGGCCAGGCATGCATGGCACAGCTTTTGTGGTGTCTCCATGGGGCTGAGTGTGAGCCAGGCATGGGGCAGGGGATCTTTACCTAGAGCTGGCAGAGCTGGCTGCATTCCCTAAAACCACGCCCTTGGGAAGGGCCACCACATCTCAGTCTAGTCAGGCCCCGGGGTGAGCGAGAGGAGTCTCACCGGCCACCTACATGGGGTATGACCTCCCTCTTCCCACAGCCTGACCGCGTAGGCAGTGAGTTGAAGGCCATGGTGCAGGCCCCGCCCGGTTACGTCCTCGTGGGTGCCGACGTGGACTCCCAGGAGCTATGGATCGCAGCTGTGCTGGGAGACGCCCACTTTGCCGGCATGCACGGTAAGCGGGAGCCAGGGCTGGAGCAGAGTGGAGGCGGCCTGATGTCTGGCCAGTGGAGCACTTCCAAAGCCGCCTCTCTCGCTGTCGCCCTGCCCCCAGGCTGCACGGCCTTCGGCTGGATGACCCTGCAGGGTAGGAAGAGCAGGGGCACCGATCTGCACAGCAAGACAGCGGCCACCGTGGGCATCAGCCGCGAGCATGCCAAGATCATCAACTACGGCCGCATCTATGGGGCCGGGCAGCCCTTTGCTGAGCGCCTGCTCATGCAGTTCAACCACCGACTCACGCGGCAGGAGGCGGCTGAGAAGGCCCAGCAGATGTATGCGGTCACCAAGGGCCTCCGCCGGTGAGTGTCCCCTCCCTTCTCCATCTCTGGGCCTCAGGCTTGCTTTATTGTCTTTGCTGCGCCTGTTTTTTTGACCTTCCTGTTGCCTGAGCCCTCATATGATCTCTGACGTAGCTTCAGGTGGGTTGTCCTTTGGTTTTGATGTGTGCTCGCTTCACAGTCCGTTTTCCTCATAAAGCTGTGCATTTGTTATCACTGAGGGGTTGCAGGGTGCCTGCTCTGCTCCTGCAGAATAAACAGTAGTATGGGGTTTGCAAACCCACAGGCTCACAGGGCATGAGAGCAAGTGAGAGGGGGAGCAGAGTGTTGTCCAGGGAGGTGAGGAGGGAGACGGGGCTGGGGGGATGCACTAGGGTAGCGTGTACTGGCGCAGGCAAGGCAGTGGCAACAGAGACGGCTGGGTCTTAGTCATGGAGACCTTTGAAGGCTTCATGATGTGGACTGAGGGTGGGTGGGGAAAGCCTGTGGCACCTCTGAGCAGGTGAGTGACATGACTGGCCAGCAGGGGACTAGCCCGGTGTTGTCTGAAGCCACAGTGAACCTGGGAGTCTGGGCAGCGGGGACCAAGAAGAGTGAGCCAGGCCTGGCTGTATGTCCTGTCTTCTGCCTTTTTAAATGCTCTTCCCACCCCCACCCCAAAATGCAGGGTGGTAGCCTTCGCTGCCTGCTGGACTGACATGACACCTGTTGGTCACTGGGCAGTGCAGGGTTGAAGATTTAGGACAGTAATGGGGGTCCCCTGTCCTTTATCGGGCTACCCTCAGGTAGCCCACAGAATCCTGGGATCCTGTCTAGGCTCTGCTTCTGCCTGCTGTGTGATCCCAGAGTCACTTAGCATTTCTGAGCCTTTTGACCCCAGGGCGGTTGTGGAAATGGAGTGGTGTTGAACACGCCTAGCCCAGGGTTTGGCACAGAACAGGCATTCCCATGGGAGTGACGGTTGTGACGCTGCCTCCCAGGTACCGGCTGTCAGATGAGGGTGAGTGGCTGGTGAAGGAGTTGGACCTCCCTGTGGACAGGACCGAGGATGGCTGGGTTTCCCTGAAGGATCTGCGCAAGATCCAGAGAGAAGCTTCGAAGAAGTGAGAACCTTCTGTGTGTTTATGTCAGTGGGAGGGTTTGGGCTGGCCCGGGGAGAGCTGGCGTGCGTTTGCTCTGATAATGGTGGAACACAAAGCTTGCCCTTCTTCGTTCCCCAGATCGCGATGGAAAAAGTGGGAGGTGGTTGCTGAGCGAGCCTGGATGGGGGGCACAGAGTCAGAAATGTTCAACAAGCTGGAGAGCATTGCCACATCTGACATACCGCGTACCCCGGTGCTGGGCTGCCGCATCAGCCGGGCCCTGGAACCCTGTGCTGTCCGCGGGGAGGTACCGCTGCCCTCGGAACGGGGCAACGGGGCCCTCAGGGAGGGCAGGGCTCCTGTGCCGCCTCCTGCTCGGGAGGGAGCTGCTTGTGGTCTGGCCCTCCTCACCTGTGCCTTCCCTCCCCAGTTTATGACCAGCCGAGTGAACTGGGTGGTGCAGAGTTCCGCGGTGGACTATCTGCACCTCATGCTTGTGGCCATGAAGTGGCTGTTCGAGGAGTTTGCCATTGACGGGCGCTTCTGCATCAGCATCCACGATGAGGTTCGCTACCTGGTGCGGGAGGAGGACCGATACCGCGCAGCCCTCGCCCTGCAAATCACCAACCTCCTGACCAGGTAGGCAGGGCCCATGGCTCCTCCGGCCTGAGTGTCTGCCAGATACATGGGGCTTGGACCACACTGAGCAGAGTCTGAATTTTCATCCCCCCAGGAATAAGTGTTTCCACTTTTATCTCTGATTTTTAAAAACTGAGAAGTCTTAAAAAGACTGGCTCAATATTTAGAAAAGATTTTTGGAGATTGAAAGTGTATTGCCAGACTCGATCACTCGGGTGGTCAGGAGGTGGGAGAGCCCAGGGAGTAGGCTGAGAGAGTCTTCAAACTGTGCTCCCCTCAGAATACACCTTTGTTTTGAAAATCAAATGACAGGCTTTTCTCAACTCACAGAAAATTTAGATACTTTTTCATTTGTAAACACTTATTAAGTGCCAAAAGTTTGTTATTGTTAGTAAACAGAAAACATTGTTAACAGGGAAGCTCAAGTATACATATTGAGTTGAATTTTCTTGTAGTAAAATCTCTAGTTTATATGGTTGGATTAACTGATGTTACAGTTCCGTGTTGATCTGCCACTAAGAACCAGTTTGGGAACCGTGGCCTGTCCTGATTAATGGGTATATAATGAATGTTTACAGTGATCACTACTGTTGCCCTCATCTCCTGACCAAAGTGGGAAAAAAGGTGTGTTTTGAGTCCACAGTTGTACGCGAGTATCTCAGCAGGAGGTGTTGGGCTGCTGGGTGGAGGGCCGTGCTAGCCCTTCAGCTTTCTTTGCTTGAACAGAGTTGGCTGGGCAGGCCCTGCAGGTCATCTCCTGGAGAGACGGGCCTTTGTTATAGCAGGGACACGACTGTTGAAAGGAGATGGGGTCTCTTTCAGGTGCATGTTTGCCCACAAGCTGGGCCTGAGTGACCTGCCCCAGTCAGTCGCGTTTTTCAGTACAGTTGATATTGACCAGTGCCTCAGGAAGGAAGTGACCATGGATTGTAAAACCCCTTCTAACCCAACTGGGATGGAAAGGCGATACGGGATTCCCCAGGGTGAGCATACCACCTTCCTTCCTTATTACACATGGGATGGGAGGCGGACTAGAAAGTGGTCTTGGACAACAGAGGCTAATAACCCTCCTCTTGTGCTGTGTACTGGGCTGTTTCGGTTTTTAGCAGACCCTGAGTCCAAAGTGAGCATAATGTTTGGATCACAAAGGCATGTGTTTCTAGGAAGGTGTTCCTAGTAAATGAAGTGTTTTGACTCTGGTTTCTTTCTTCAACCACACACACACAGAAGATTTAAACAAGATTTATTGTTTAAAAGTCACAGTGTGTCCTTAGGTGACAAAATTATGCTCTGAATGCCAAACAAGTAAATTAGAAAGCTTAAAGTCTATTTAAAATGTATCTAAGACAAACTTATTTTATAAAGAAAACAGACCCTCCCCAAATATGACCCTACCATTCTTGGCAATCCTTTTTGACCTTAACATTAAGCTTTTCTCACTTCTGACTGCTTCATGAGGGGGCATCCTAACAAACTGCACTATTTTTCAGGTGAAGCGCTGGATATTTACCAGATAATTGAACTCACCAAAGGTTCCCTGGAGAAATGAAGCCAGCCTGGACTATAGCCCTGCCTGGAGGCTCTGTATTTGCTCCCATGGAGCTTCATCGGGGCAGCGCAGGCTCCTAAAACTCAGGCTTTCAGCTCTGCTTTTTGCAAAAGGGCTAGCCTCAGGCCAGCCATTTTTCAGTAGCAGGGCCTGCCAAGAATGACTGCCTCTAAACTGAAGGTGCAGTTGAGTTCAGAACCAAGACGCCAACGAGGTGCAGGCAGTAGGACAAGGGGGCATTGTTGCTTGTTGGGTAAAAAGAAAGCAGAATCCCCAAAGTTCACATTAACTCAGGCATTTCTTTTCTTTTTTCCTTTTCTTCTTGGCTGGTTCTTTGTTCTGCCCCTCATGCTCTGATGCAGTGCCCTAGAAGGGGAGAGAAGTAACGCTGTAATGTGAGAAGCCCGTTCAGAGATAGTGGAAATAAAAGCAGAAATCCTTTATCTTCTCATCAAAGCCTGTGTTGGTCATGCTTTCTCCCCTGCCCCACTCACGGGAGGGGACTTGGTGATGGGGCGAGCTCTGCAGCAGAGCGAGGTGGTGCTGACTCCTCCCCTTGGGGCTTCTGTAATGATGCAGGGAGCACGGTGACAGAGAAGGGGCATCGAGATGCTGCAGAACTCCCCTGAACTCAAATGCCAGGCAGGCAGAGGCAGTGGACAGGGCCAGGTGTGTTATAGCTTAGAGTGTGGTAAACGGAAGAATGTGGATTCAGAATTTTTTGAGAAGCTAGAAATCCAGGGTGGTTGATGTAAACTTCCAGTTTATCTTGGATATGCGTAAGGTGATAGAAATTCTAGGCACCAGAGGTAAGGAAACACAGGGTTCTGCTTCAGAGATGCTGCAGGGCTCACGGCATGCCGTTGGGACAGGTCTGTTCCTCTCCCTTCAGTCTCAGCAGAGAGGAAAGGAGGCTAAGAAATGTGCTGACCCTCATTCAGAGTAGTGGCCCTACTTTGAGAGCACGGTAGAAGAGGGAAAAACTGGTTTCTGAGCCAGAATGCTTAGGCTCATAATTTTCCAATGGTTTAAAAGGTTATGGGGAGAAG
Organism: Capricornis sumatraensis; assembly: GCF_032405125.1. Taxonomy (NCBI): domain Eukaryota; kingdom Metazoa; phylum Chordata; class Mammalia; order Artiodactyla; family Bovidae; genus Capricornis; species Capricornis sumatraensis. The sequence goes on along the minus strand of NC_091087.1, from coordinate 26,459,611 downwards.
ACCCACAGTAAGACCCTGTTTTCAACATCCCCTTCCTGGAAATGTCCATCCTAAAGGCTGGGAAACTTCTTGTGTGGTTCACTGTTTACAACCTTTCTCTTGAGAATGCTTAGTTTTGTTTTCGTGTTTGACCACCTTTTGGCCCTTTCTCTGTGGCTGCTCCCGGACAGGCTGCTGACAACCAGCCAGGAGGGCAGCTGAAGCCTGCTGCACTCCAGTCAGAGCAGGCACTGACCTCTTCATTTTCATCCTCCTCCTCCTGCCGAAGAACTGCGTCCAGGATGTTTCCCTTGATCTTGAAGTCTCGTGAGGTGCTGAGCTTTATATGCTTCATCAGGTTCACCTGGGACAGGATTGTAAACACAGGCACAGTTTGCTACCAATAAAACCTGCCCAGGGCGGCCTGAGCCGTCCCTGATAAACCCTTCAGTTCCTAGAGAAGCAAGCACACACCCACTAGACTTCACATCAGGTTCCCTGTGTCAGTGTTTGACTTCAGGCCATCAGATCAGAAACAGCAAAGAGACAAAAGAAACGTAGTCGACCCCTGACCCAGTGCAGTTGTGTTGCTTCAGTTTGCCAGGTCCCCTCACAGGGTAAGTGGAAATCAGTAGAAAAACAACAGAATATGCTTACCTTTGACCTCTTAGAAAGGTGGATGAGAAATTTTTCATACTGTTCAATGGCAAAGATGAGATTAGGAATTGGCTTGGTTTCCCGAAGAGCTCTGGCCTACAGGGCAAAGAAGAGAAGACCTAGATTTGGGGTTCAGGGGTGGTGAAGTCCTCTGAAACTGCCGTAGCAGAACTGCTCGTGGCTTTGAGGGAAAGACAGTCTGACTGCCAATGAAATGCAGTTTTACTTATACACCAGTCATTAAGATTTTTTTTGACAGTTCATCAAAGGACCTAAATGCCAATGGAGATGGCAATTAACCCTTCTACCTGTAACTCCTAAACCTGTGTTTTAGAGGCTGGCTGAGGGAAGGGCCGTGTCTGGGTGTCTGGCTGCCTCTCTGACTTGGGATTCTTGTGATGATGAGCCCACTCTGCACTGGCTCTGTTTCCGCTCTAGTCTACAGAGGCATTTTCACTGCTGCGATTCTCTTTCCCCTCACCTTGAATTGTAGCTTGTAGATCCTTCCGTATGTTTCTTATGCATATAGACATGTTTTTATATTTTTTAAACTACAAATGAAGACACTGTTCTCATCTTTTTTTCTTTAACATTATCTCAGAATTTTGTATCTGAACATTTAGCTTTGTATTTTTTCATGTCTGCATAGTGTTCTACAGTATAAATATACTATAAAAGCCAGCTGTCTATTAGTGGGCATCTTAGTTTTCCCAATATTTCACTTTTACTTAAAACATTACTAAGACTGAATATACACAGGCCTTTACAATTTCTCTATGCTACAAGTAGAACTGCTGCATTAAAGACTGGTGCATGTCAACAGTTATTGCCAAATGTTCCCCTTGAGAGAGGACTCAGTTCATTCTTTGCCAGCAGTGCCCTGGAGAACACACTTTCCGGCACCAATCTTTTACATCCTTTAAAAGGGGTACCTTTTGCAACTCACTAACTTTTCCTAAAATCAGCTCCTTCCCAGTGGTTATCATAAGCTTTTTCTATTTTTGAAGAGCTCAAGATTTCCTGGTACTTCCTGAATCGAGCATATACAGAGAGAAAAGATGTTCCATCTGAACAAAGTCCATGAACTGAGAAGCAGCCATACACAAAGAAGCCCATTTCCTCCAGCTTTACTGAGATGTAATTCACATACCAACCAGTTTACCCATTATATTGCATACTTTTTTGTGTGTGTTTCTTTGTGCATTCACAGAGTTGTACAACCATCACCATAACTTTACACACACCCTACCCCACAAGAAATCCTATACCCATTTTAGCAGGCACCTTCCCAGTTTCTCTAACATCCCCCTAACCACTCCTGCTCCCCACTAATCTTTCTTTTTAGATTTGCCTTTTCTGGGCATTTTATATAAACGGATTCATATAACACGCAGTCTTTGTCCGATTGGCTTCTTTTACTTAATGTATTTTCAAGGTTCATCAGCAACCTTGTTTTTTTGGCTGTACTGCATGGCATGCAGGATCCTAGCTCCTTGACCAGGGATCAAATTGGTGCCCCCCCCGGAAGTGGAAGCACAGAGTCCCAACTTACCACTGATCACTGTCAGCAACTTACCATGGCTGTGGGGCCGGCAGCGGTTTTCTCCTTTTCTCCTGTACATTTTAGGCTCTTACTGTGCTTGTTCTAAAGAAAAGGAAACAAGTCTTCTCATTCCTGAAGGTTTTTCTATAGAGCTACCAGGCTAGTGGTAATTTTCTAATACGATGATGATAGCAGTAACAGGAGAACTCGTAAGGGGGCCAAGTCTGGGTGAAGAGATTATCCTGAAGCAGATGCGGGACAATGGGAAACATTCTGGGACACTTTATAATCCTCAGATATTTTTCTGCTTTTGTTGTTGGGAGATTTACAGTCTTGCTCTTGGACAGGGCTATCACATGGAAGTGAGGTTAGGACCCACTGTTATTTACACTAGGGCAGCCAAGCGACTTGTGAGCTACGAAAGAACTGTCAAGGGGGGAGTAGGACTAGGTGTTCCCTACTGGGATGTTCGCTAAAAGGGCTAGAGAGAAGACAGGAAGCTGGAAAGGTTGTTCTCAGAGCCATGTGTCTCACGTGAGAAGTGGTTACAGGCTCCATAAAGGTTTAAAGGTCATAGAAACACTTTGTTTCCCTACATTGCAGAGAATCAAAATAAAGAGCTCCTGGAGAAAGAAGAATCGAGAAGGGGACCAGGAAGCACAGGATTCTGAGCCGGCAGGGGAGCAGAGCCACATGAGGCAGAGCCCACCCACGTGTGAGGCACATAAACAGGAACCTCCTCCTGGAAGGGGAGTTCTGTGCCCTCTAGGAGTGAGAGGCCACGGCCCATGGGACAGCTAGCAGAGTTAGAAACAGAGGCCTGCAAGTGGAGCGAAACCACACTGCTACAGCCCTGTGAGGGAGAGGAGGCTTGGTCCACGTGGCATGTTCTGGGAAATAAGAAAATGTAGGGATCCCAGAGATGCTGGTGTGAAGAAACTTATTTTGGGCCCTGGAAGGCAGGGTGGAGGGCAAATACTTGGTAGGGGAGGGCTGAGAGGCAGCACAGGCAGTAGAACTCATGTGACCAAATGGGAAGTGAGCCATCTTCCTAAAAGTTGTACCCCAGATGGGACCTTGTTGAAACTCCCTAAATCAATCCCAGCTACGGCCTGTTTCTGCTGATTTAGGCAGGACTAAAACTGTAGTGGGAAGAGAACTATCTTTGGAAGGTATACAGTCCTGAGCAGGATGCTAAACTACGGGTTTTGGAGCAATGGCTTTCACTGCTTTCTTCTTACTGAGATCCAAGGCTATGGGAAAAAAGAAGGGGCTAAAAGAGAATAAGCAGCTCTTTGAAAGATGTGGCAAATGCAATCCAGATTTCTAGATCAAAGTTGGAGGGAGTTAATGGAATCATGGGCTCTTGACTCATTAAGCACACCTCACAGACAAAAAGTGCCTGTGGATCAGCTGACTTGTCAAATAAGGCTTTAAGTCAAGATCGAGAAGGGGAGAAATATCCAAGGAAGAACACATAAACCAGTTTTTATGTAATGTAGAAAAAAGATAGTCTAGAAGGTGCCTAGTGAAAAGCAGAAGAAAAGCTTGAGAATGGGTCAAACACAAAACCCCAAACCTCCCAGCATTTTACATGTCAGTGAGTATCAAGTATGGTTCCAGAACAGGGGCTGGCCAACTACAACCAAGAGGCCAAATCCAGCTCACTGCTTGTTTTTCAAAAGTTTCATTGAACACAGCCAAGATCATTTATTGTATATTGACTATGGCTGCTTTTATTTTACAACGGCAAAGTTCAGTTGTGACAGTTGACTCTATGGCCTGCAAAACCTAAAGCATTTACCATTTGGTCCTTTGCAGAAAGTTTGCAGACTACTGTCATGGAGTTAAAGAACCCAGTTCGAACCTCAGCTTTGCCCCTTTTTTTGGCTGTACCACACGTCACGTGGGATATTAGTTCCCCAACCAGTGATCAAATCCATGGCCCCTGTATCAGAAGCTTGGAATCTTAGCCCTTCTGGTTTTGGCCTTATGTCTGACAGCTTGGGAAATGATGCTCTAAGGTCATGTTCATTTTATTGGAACAGCAGATATTTAGAGAACACCTGCCTGGTGTTGTGTTAAGCACTTTCCACAAGGCACCTCATTTATCCTCACTGCCTGCCACTACTTCACTCACATTCTCAAAGGAATGGGTTTGGAATCACCCAGAAATAAACCAAGTCACCGAGCCTAAGGATGCATGTTTCTCCTCTGCTCCGAGTGCAAGCATACCAAACACTTTTTCTCTCTAAATGACACTTTTTTTTTTTTTTTTTTTTTTTAAAGATTTTCCTGCTGCAAAGACTTCAAGCCTTGGCGTGTTCTCAAATGGACACCTCTGGCTTATTTTAAGTAGACGAAACTTTATATATGCTCAGCTCAGGTGAGTGATCAGTCCCCTGGGAATATAAGGAGCCCTTTCTCACTTGAAGATACACTGTGATACAGACAATCACTTACCTGTACATACGAAATAAATGAATAGCATAGAGGGGTCAGATGTGAACCAGACAGCTTCACCTGCAGCAAAGGAGAAAGAAATCAATATAACTGTAGGAATAAGATGCTTTCCCCATTCCTAGGAAAGGCATTCTCAACTCACCAGTTTTTCCATATTTTTTGGAATTCCTGTGGGGCGCTGATACACCTGGAGATACTAACAAAAGATTCCAAGATTCAGTATTAGGCAACGGCAGGACACCCACTTCTCTCAAAGGTTTCATAAAGTTCTAGGGAAAAGTGTTGGAATCTTGCATGCATGCATACTCAGTCATGTCCAACTCTATGACCCTATGGACTGTCGCCCACCAGGCTCCTCCGTCCATGGGATTTCCCAGGCAAGAATACTGGAGTGGGTTGCCATTATCTACTCCGGGGGATATTTTCCAGCCCAGGGATTGAACCCGCATCTTGTACGTTTCCTGCATTGGCAGGCAGATTCTTTATCACTGAGCCACTTGGGAATCCAGATTTAGAATGCTACTCCTACATAGATGTCCCATGAAACTACAGGTAGTGCCTCAGTGAGCACCTGGTGTATGACTATTGCTCTGGCTGGAGAGAGAAAAAGAAAATAAGCTATCCAGATTCATGGAGAATCTTAAGACTCCAGGGTTCCTTTTTTCCCTCCCCTAAGCTCCAAACCTTCCCAGACAGGAGGCAATGAAAGATTTATGTTTCTGACTTGTTCCATTTATTGCTTTAAAAATCCTTCAGGGTGATCGTCCCTGCATCTAGAAAGCCAATGACTTTGCTGTTTTTCTTTTAGAAAAAGCCAATAAAGATTATAGAGGTTCTCAGTATTTCTACCACAGAAGCTAGTTAGCCACACGCTATAGCCAGAACTGCACCTTCTCAGAAATGGCAGCGCTGCTGTTTGGGTACATGGTGTGAGGCGGTCCACCATCTTTCTTGGGTTGTCTGTGCCTTCCTAAGTAATGTGGGTCATTGCTAGAGTTGGAACTAAATTACGTAGTTCCTAGCACTCTTGAATGTCTGCTGAGAATCAAAATACTGCAAATACAAAAAAAGTTTCTTGTTAACGGATACTAAGAAGCATTAACTTAAACTCAGGGCAAGTATACCTTGTATTTTCAAAAAATAAACTTATTCCCTACTCGTGTACCTGACCTGTGAGGCATTTAACACCTACTTGTTAAAGGACAAACACCCTTTCGGTGTCCAGACTGGTCTGAAATTGTCTAATTTTTTGTGTAATTGGAATCAGATTAAATTCTAAAACTAAAGTTTAGACTGAGTCTTAGAGGTGTTTGAAAAGGCATTTACACTCAATCAAGAGGCATTTACATTCATTATACTCAATCATATGAGCAACATACTCATATGCTAAAGAAATATGGAGCTCTAAAAACAGATTTAGAATTATGCCTCAACTGTTATTTCCAGGCCTGTGGAGAAACCTGCCATCTACTGGTCAAACTGTGACCTGCAGAGATGTAGACATGGGCTCTGCACTAGGGTGTTCGGCACCAGGGGCAGTGTCCTAGCTGGGTGGGGCAGAATGATGGTGGTGATCGACTCTCCGATACTCACATATTTGACAAGGGCTGTAAGAGTGGTGTACATTTTGCAAAGGTCCTTTAACAAGGTGTCCACAGAGCTGCCTGATGGTAGGGCTGTCTGCACCAGCTCGTGGAAAAATGTGAGCAGAGTTCCCAACTGTATGATGGTGGTTTTCTCCATGGGAAGGTTTGTTAGGGCTGCCTGAGAAGAGGCCTCTTCTGAAAGGAAATGAAGTTAGCACTTTCAAACCCAACTGACCTTATTTTCTAGTTCAAGTCAAAGAGATTTAGAAACCAACTAAACATCATTAACTAGGAAGTCTGGATGCAGAACACATTAATAATTATGCTGTCATAAGCCACACTACCTTCTACTTTCATTACTTTGGAAATCTAGCACAAACGAACAGAGCTCAGGGGCTCTGCCTTTAGGTTTCCTCCAGTTCAGATTTTAGTTGACTTTGATCACAATTCCTGGAACCCCTCCCTCAACTCATGTTACCTGATACGATTTTTTGATTTGCTTGTCCCTTAAGCTTGGTGATCAGCCAGTCCACTTCTTCTAGGACCTTCTCAGCTTTACTCAGAACAAGCAGCTGTGAAAGAAAAAAATGCCTGGCATGGCTCACTGACCACAGCTGCTGGTGTAACATGATAGCCACGGCCACCCGTGGGTGGGTTACAGGCCTCCGGACTTTAGCCACTGTAATTCACTCCTCACAGGGAATAAAATGGAAGGGATGACGAGGCTATTTGCCAAGTGTCAAGGATCAACGCTTACACAGACAGTAGGGGCAGCTGTTTTCAAATTCACCAATGCAAAGTTGTTTGTTTTCTCCACTTCTACATCCTGGGAACAGAAAGAGAGGTGAGATGTAATGACACTAAGGCTGTTCCCCTGGCCTCTACTCCCAACTCGGGGCGCCATACTGAAGGCTCACTACAGTACCTTGTCTATGTCTCCAAGATGTCCATGGATATCCTGGGACAAGTCACGCAGCAGACTAACAGGACTCTTATACGAAACATGGAGGTTGAAGAGCAAACTCAGCATGCCCTTGCAAAAGGAGGCATCCTCTAGGAATAGGAAGGAAAGAAAATTCATTTATAATCCAAGTCAGTCCTGCAGCAGGTGGGGGTGCCTAGCTGGAATGCTAGCCTGTCATGTTTCAGGCACAACATCCCCATACTGCACACACTTCAGCCCAGGCAGCTGGCCCACAAAGGTACACTTCGACCCACAGGTGCAAATGAGGGGGATGTTTCCCATTTACTGGTCACTATCATCATATAACTAGCATACAGGTCAAGAAATATCAGCACCCCAGGACACCCCTCCCCTCACCAAGGAAACTGTCATTCTGCCTGTACCCTCACATGGAGTCCTGTCTGACTTTGCACTCTATCTAAGTAGCATCATGCAGTAAGTACTCTGTCTGTGTCTGCCATCTGTTGAATGCTGTGTGCGCCAGACTCCTCCATGCCACGAGTCAGTGGAGGCTGTTCATTCCCATTGCCGCAGTGTCCCACTGTGTGCATGCAGCGCAACCCCCTGATCCACTCTACTGCTGACAGACGTCTGGGTCTGGTTTTGCCTATTAGAACAGTACTGCTGTGAGAATTTTCCACCTGTTTATGCTGTGAGTAGAACTGCTTGATTGTAAGCCTGTGTTTAATTTTAGTAGTTAAGTATTGCTAAACAATTTTCCAGAGTAGTTATACCAACTGACACCTCCAGCGGCAGTGAATGAAAGGTTCAACTGCACTGTATTCTTACCAACCCTTGGGATTGGTTTTGTGTATTTCTTCCTTTTGGCTACTCTGGTGAATGTGTCATTTTCTAAATGTTGTTTGGTGCTGATCATTTTATATAAAGCCGAAAAAGGAAATACGGCAGGAAACTTACCACAACTGTTTTCCGTGCAAATCTTAGATGTCCAGGTTAACATCTGCACAAACTAGAGATCATTCAGATATTATAAAAACATTCAAAAGACAGACCTACCTAGTTTGCTATCAGACTAAAAGAGCTCTGCTAAGTCACTTCAGTTGTGTCCAACTCTGTGCGACCCCAGAGGGCAGCCCACCAGGCTCCCCCATCCCTGGGATTCTCCAGGCAAGAACACTGGAGTGGGTTGCCATTTCCTTCTCCAAGGCAGGAAAGTGAAAAGTGAAAGTGAAGTTGCTCAGTCGTGCCTGACCCTCAGCGACCCCATGGACTGCAGGCTTCCAGGCTCCTTTGTCCATGGGATTTTCCAGGCATGAGTACTGGAGTGGGGTGCCACTGCCTTCTCCGAAAAGAGCTCTAGGCCTTTCCAAATCTAAGCAAATCACCTGCTAAAACTTGTGCCTGGATCTAAAGTGGTGCTCTACTGAAAAATAGCATAAAAAAGTCCAAAGTTATGAGAAGAATTACTGATTCTTTTCTTAAATATAGCCTATGACTCAGTTCTCAAATGCCCTCATTAAGGGCCAAAGGTCCTGGGGTCTGGGCTATTATCTGAGCTTCCTTGGCCCCTTCCACCATGGTTTGGGGCTAAAGTGCCCTTCTTCCCCTTCCCATGCCTAGTACTCTCTGCATCTGAGACATCTTTTAAGGACAGTAAGCTAATAGAGGCATAGAAGAAGAAGATCCTGGCCACAGTGACAGTCAAATTAGCCTTTAGGAACCAAGAGGCCACAGGAGGTTAAAAGGGAGCAGGGAAAAAAAAAAGAAAAGGGGCAAAAGAAAAGAGCTGGGGAAGCTTAAGGCCTTGGACTAGTAGGTCGTGTTTCGCTAGACACACACGCAACACTCTGCTTTAGCAGTTGTTTGGGATAGGCTTCTAGCCACCAAGACACTGAAATGCAGTGATGTTTAAAGGTAAAATGACCAGTAAGAATTCAGGTTTTGATCTGTCAGGGAAAAAAACTTCAGAGGCTAAATGAAAATTCTCTGTGAACTGATACAAAAATATTTCCCTGAATACAGTGATTACTGTAGAATACAGATGTCCAGAATACAGTGTTAAATGTAATAAATAAATAAAGCAGGATGCTAAAAAAGCTTTTGTGTGAAGAGGGTAGGGTTGGGCATAAGAAGCTATATTCATATTGCTGTACAGGAATAAAAGAACTCTTTACACAAGAAACTAAAAGATATTTACCTACTGGGAGAGAAGAACTGAACAGATGGAGGACATGGATAGAAAGGTGACCATTTCCTGCAAATTTTTTTATAATGTCTGGTTTTCAAATCATTGAACTTTATTACCCAAAGTTAAATTAAAAAATTTTAGACACACTACCCAAAATTATGAGGGGTGGTAAAATTTTAAAAATTCTTCTTTATGTTAACCTTTCCAAATCTATTTTCCTTCAACTGTCCCCATGTTCCAATTCCCTGTGTTTCTTTCCTAGTCTTGGGCTCCTTGCAGCAAAAGTAGCAATATGAAAGAATGAAGCTGAAAGTAAAGTGGGGACGTGTTGTTCCAATCTAGGATAAAATAAGTAGCAATGTGGATTTTCTTTGGGCTACCTGGAACTAGGACAGAAAATGAAGTCTGCTTTTTCAGTGCTCAAATGTCATAACATACCAGGCTGTAGTCCAGCTAGCTCTTCCTAAAAGCAAGGGCTCACACAAGGAGGCCTGCACCTCAGCACTCTCAACTTGTCTCCCCACAGGTCAGGAAGTAGATGTGGGAGGACCACACAGCCCTAGGCTCTCAAGAACTCTCTTTATCATCCTTTAGGAAAATTACTCCTGAATGGAACAGACCCACAGAATATAGCTTCTCTTATTTCACGTGTCAATGCTCATGTGGGTACATATATTCTTCGTGTATATGCGCAGACTTAAGCGCATATACCTAAAATCTATCTGGGTAGAACAGATTCTATTTTAGGACTATAATCATGCTTTCTGACTTATCACCTTTTGTTGAATATCCCCCAAACTCAGAATCCGGTAATTTTGATGAGAAAGTTAACTGCTGAATGTCCACTACCTTGATAATTAACACACTTTCATCTTAGAAGGGGGCAGGGAAACACCAGAAGGTTTAAAGCCCCACAGATAAACAAGACTTTTTTTTTTTTTTTTTTTTACAGTGCTTATTGTTGACCCTCGACAGTGGCCAAATAAACAAAAGCAGTAACTACATCATGGTAGAAACACTATGTATGGGGCGGGGCGGGGGGTACATCCTACAGATCTTATATTAATTCAGGAGCGTAACTGGATACATGATTTTAAATGAGCCAGATTTCGAGACGACATTTAGTTGTACACTGTAAAATGTAGTATTCTGGCCTCCTGGGGGATGCAGAGTGGGACTGACTGGAGCTCGTACCTCAGCAGAAATGGGCTTCAGCAGCTTGGACAAGCTGGTGAGAACAGTGGCCAGAAGCAGGGCTTCTTTGCTCTTAAAGTCTTCCTCTTGGCTGCTAAGTAAATTCAACAAGGACCTCTGAGAAAGGATACACAGAAACATTAGCAGACATGATACTAGCAAAGAGAAGAGACATCTAGCCAGAGATTCTTAAGGCTGGGACAGAAATGACTCAAAAATACCAAAAATCCAAGAGGATAAAATCTGGAAATAAGACCTGGATCGATCAGGTAGTCTCCTACCCTGTTTGAGACCAGACGTCTGAGTGTTCTCTTGGGCGCTGTGGACTCCTCCAAACCCCTGCCACGTGTACATTAGGAATGAACTGTGCACCCCGTTTTATTTATTTTGGGTTGCACCACACAGCTTGTGGGATCTTAGTTCCCTAACAAGGGACAGAACACGGGCCCAATGAAAGAGCTGTGTCCAAACCACTGATCGCCACAGAATTCCAGTGCACCCTGGTCTGGGTGGTTCACAACTTCCTGAGGCCCATTCACTGACCTGAGGGCTAGACCATACCCCAGCACTGGCATTCCCTACACACTTTCCGTTTCCCCTTTCTCTGTTCCTCTCTCACCACCCAAAACAGTCTTTGGTCTGTCAGTCTCTTCCCACTACAACGTAAGCTCTGTGAGGGCAGGGTTTTGTCTCTTATTCCTTGCTTTATCTTTAGCACCTGAACAGTTCCTGGCACATGATAGGAACTTTAACATTAAAGAAATCCTCTGGGATAAAAGATCCTGATACGTGACAACTAGTGGTTAGAACCATCTGACAGACAAAGCCAAGTTACACTCCCTGCACGAGTGGGCTCCTGGCCAGCTCTTTGTATAATATCAGCTCAAACAGTGATCCCTAGAGGCAATGAGTGCTGTAGATTGGGGTGGCTTGACACACATCCTTCCTGGAATGCTTTTAAATGCATTATCTTTCATTCTCAGAGCTGTCAAGTTGCTTGAATGACAACCCAGAAAAAACTGCTGTCCTACTTGTGGACGGTCTGCCCGTTCCCACCAGCTGTCCTGGGTAATAGTCCCAAAGCACAGCAGTCTCCTAGGTGTCTCACCTGAAACTGCCGGATCTGGAAAGCTGCTCTCTGACTGACACTGACTTCCTCCTCTTCTTCCTCATCTGCGGCATCTAGGAAAGGAAAAGAATGCTATCTGCTTTGAAAGGGGCTTGGTTTTTTTTTGGCCAAGCTAAAATTTTAGGAGGCCAAAAAAGTCTGGAGACAGCTTTAATTATATTCCTAACATTCAGCAGCTTCTTAAGGCTATGTTCAGTTTCCCAATCCCATCTGTGGTTAAACGGAATCCAGTGAGTGCCAATTCTGAATCCACCAGATGTCACTCCTTAGCCACACTGGGACTCTTCGCAGGTGTCCTCTGCTAGGCTAACAACTGGAATCGAGAGGTTTGGCTGAGAAAGAGAAACTCAGATCAAGCCAAGTTATCAAAACTGAAATGCCCACCCAGAGCCTTGAGAAACTGATGACACTTGGGCTGGTAGAACTGCTGCACAGCACTGAGTATCTTCTGTATGCCCTCCAAGCACAGCAGCGAGATGTTCTTTCCTTTCTCTTTCTTTCCCGACTCTTCCACTGAGGTAGGGATTGAAGTGTATCTCCAAAGCAAGACCCTGGGGAAAAGAGATTTTATTTTCAAAGTCAAGTTCACTGAGATGGTTTACATACAGTAAAATTCCCATCCTGTAACTGTATGGCTCTGCTGACTCACATCCACAGTCCTGTACTCATCCCCCTCAATCTAGGTATTTCCATCACCCCAAAAGTTCTCATGTGCTCCTTTGCAGTCAGTTCATTCTCTGTTTTCCCAGGCAACCACTGATCTGTTTCCTGTCCCAGTGGTTTTACAATTTACAAACTATCATATAAAAATGGTATCATTCCTTACGCAGCTTTTAGAGTCCGGCTTTGCTAACAGCATGTAGCTCTGAGGTTCACCGATGCTGTTGCACGTACCGGCAGCCTGTCGCATTTCACTGCTGAGTAGTATTTCACAGTATGAATGTGCCACAGCTTGCATAGTCACCGATTTATCATCTTTAGGTTGTTTCCAGATTTTGCTATTACAGATAAAACTACTATATACAAACTATTATAAGAACATCTGCTTTCATTTCTTTTGGGTAAGTACCTAGGAGTGGAATGGGTATATCGTATGATAGGTGTGTGCTTAACTTTTTAAGAAATTGCCAAATTATTTTCCAAAGTGGCTGCACCATTTTACATTTATGTCAACAGTGTATCAGAGTTTAAATTCTGGGCATCCCTGGAGGCTTAGTGGTAAAGAATCCACCTACCCATCAGGAGACATGGGTTTGATCCCTGATCTTAGAAGATCCTACATACAGTGGAGCAACTAACTACTTGAGCCTGTGCTCTAAAGCCCAGGAACTGCAACTACTGAAGCCTGTGTGCTCAAGAACCTGTGCTCTGCAACATGAGGAGCCACTGCAATGAGAAGCCTGGGCACCTCAACTACAGAGTAGCCCCCGCTCACTACAACTCGAGAAAAGCCCGCACAGCAAGACCCAGGACAGCCAAAAACAAATACATAAATGAATATTAAAAACCAAAAAACAGGAGTTTAAATTCTTCCACATCCATGACAACACTTTGGTATAGTCAATCTAAACTTTTAGGCATTTTAATAGGTGTTTACACCGAGGAAACCAGAATTGAAAGAGACACGTGTACCCCAATGTTCATCGCAGCACTGTTTACAATAGCCAGGACACGGAAGCAACCTAGGTGTCCATTGGCAGACAAATGGATAAGAAAGCTGTGGTACATATACACAATGGAATATTATTCAGCTATTAAAAAGAATGTATTTGAATCAGTTCTAATGAGGGGGATGAAACTGGAGCCTATTATACAGAGTGAAGTAAGTCAGAAAGAAAAACACCAATCCAGTATATTAACGCATATATATGGAATTTAGAAAAATGGTAACAGTGACCCTATATTCGAGACAGCAAAAGAGATACAGATGTAAAGAACAGTCTGTTGGACTCTGTGGGAGAAGGCGAGGGTGCGATGATTTGAGAGAATAGCACTGAATCATGTATATTATCATATGTGAAACAGATCGCCAGTCCAGGTTCGATGTATGAGACAGGGTGCTCGGGGCTGGTGCACTGGGATGACCCTGAGGTATGGGATGGGGAGGGAGGGGGGGAGTTCAGGATGGGGAACACGTGTACACCCATGGCTGATTCATGTGAATGTATGGCAAACCACCACAATATTGTAAAGTAATTAGTCTCCGATTAAAATAAATAAATTTTAAAAAGAAAAAAAAAAAGGTGTTTAGTGATATCTCATTGTGATTTTAATTTGACTATGCCAAAGCCTTTGACTGTGTGGATCACAAGAAACTGTGGAAAATTCTGAAAGAGATGGGAATACCAGACCACCTGACCTGCCTCTTGAGAAATCTGTATGCAGGTCAGGAAGCAACACTTAGAACTGGACATGGAACAACAGACTGGTTCCAAATAGGAAAAGGAGTGCGTCAAGGCTGTATATTGTCACCCTGCTTATTTAACTTCTATGCAGAGTACATCATGAGAAACGCTGGACTGGAAGAAACACAAGCTGGAATCAAGATTGCCGGGAGAAATATCAATAACCTCAGATATGCAGATGACACCACCCTTATGGCAGAAACTGAAAAGGAGCTAAAAAGCCTCTTGATGAAAGTGAAAGAGAAAAAAAAAAAGACAGTGAAAGAGGAGAGTGAAAAAGTTGGCCTAAAGCTCAACGTTCAGAAAACGAAGATCATGGCATCTGGTCCCATCACTTCATGGGAAATAGATGGGGAAATAGTGGAAACAGTGTCAGACTTTATTTCTGGGGGCTCCAGAATCACCGCAGATGGTGACTGCAGCCATGAAATTAAAAGACGCTTACTCCTTGGAAGAAAAGTTATGACCAACCTAGATAGCATATTCAAAAGCAGAGATATTACTTTGCCGACTAAGGTCCGTCTAGTCAAGGCTATGGTTTTTCCTGTGGTCATGTATGGATGTGAGAGTTGGACTGTGAAGAAGGCTGAGCGCCGAAGAATTGATGCTTTTGAACTGTGGTGTTGGAGAAGACTCTTGAGAGTCCCTTGGACTGCAAGGAGATCCAACCACTCCATTCTGAAGGAGATCAGCCCTGGGATTTCTTTGGAAGGAATGATGCTAAAACTGAAACTCCAGTACTCTGGCCACCTCATGAGAAGAGGTGACTCATTGGAAAAGACTCTGATGCTGGGAGGGATTTGGGGCAGGAGGAGAAGGGGACGACTGAGGATGAGATGGCTGGATGGCATCATGGACTCGATGGACGTGAGTCTGAGTGAACTCCAGGAGATGGTGATGAACAGGGAGGCCTGGCGTGCTGCGATTCATGGGGTCGCAGAGTCGGACACGACTGAGCGACTGAACTGAACTGAACCTAGTGACTAATTATCTTGATCACCCTTTCGTGTTATTTGCCACCTATACATCTTATTTGGTAAAGTCTCTGTTAAAACACTTTATCCATTTTCTCAATTTGACTGTTTTCTCAACAAGTTTGAGTTCTTTATATACTCTGGTTACCAGTCCATCATCAGACACGTGTTTTGCAAATATTTCCTGTTAATTTGTGGCTTGTCTTTAAATTTCCTTAGGAATGTTTTTCAAGGAACAGAGTTAAATTTTTAAAAAATAGTGATTGTGCTTCTGGTTTTATACCTAGGAAATTTTTTACCTAAAACAAGGTTGCAAAGGTTTCTCTGTCTTCTAGATGTTTTACAATATTTGGTTTTATACTTATGCCTCTGATTCATTTCAAGTCAATATTTTGTTATAACATGAGAAACGGATCAGAGTCCAATTTTTTTCACATCAGTTGCTCAGTCGTGTCTGACTCTTTTGTGACCCCATGGACTGCAGCACGCCAGGCTTCCCTATCCATCACCAACTCCCAGAGCTTGCTCAAACTCATATCCATCGAGTCGGTGATGCCATCCAAACATCACATCTTGTCTTCCCCTTCTCCTCCTGCCTTCAATCTTTCCCAGCATCAGGGTTTTTTCAATGAGTCAGTTCTTCACATCAGATGGCCAAAGTATTGGAGTTTCGGCTTCAGCATCAGTCCTTCCAATGAATATTCAGGACTGATTTCCTGAATGGAAATCAGGATGGACTGGTTTGATCTTGCAGTCCAAGGGACTCCCAAGAATCTTCCTCAACACATCAATTAATTCAAAAGCATCAATTCTTTGGCACTCAGCTTTCTTTATAGCTCAACTCTCACATCCATACATGACTACTGGAAAAACCATAGCTTTGACTAGACAGACCTTTATTGGCACAGTCATGTCTCTGCTTTTTAATATGCTGTCTAGGTTGGGCATAGCTTTTCTTCCAAAGAGCATCTTTTAATTTCATTTTTCCACATATTCCTGTACAATTGTTCCACAAACACCTGTTTGAAAAGACTTTTCTTTCTCCGTTCCATTTCCTTGGCACCTTTGTCAAAAATCCAAAGACCATACTTGTGTGGATTAGTTCTGAACCATCTGTTCCACTGATTCTGGCAATACCTCACTATCTTAAATACTTATTTAATGTTCTATAAATATTGATTAAAGTCAACTGGATGATAGTGTTGTTCGAGGCTTCCACATCCTTCCTGATTTTCTATCTAATTCTACTGATTACTGAGAGAGGTAGATTATTATTTGTGTATTTCTCCTTCAGTATTACCGTTTTTGCCTTAAGTATTCTGAAGCTGTTATTCGGTGCTGTTAAGTACATATACATTTAAAACTGTTCTGTCCGCTTGATGAACTATTTAGTCATTATGTAATATCCCTTCTTATTCCTGGTATTAGATTAACATTTTATATGTGGCCAACAATCCACACCAAAACAGGACTAGGAAAAAACCCCAACATAGTGAGTGACTGCACTTCCACCTTTGGGTATGCCCAACTTCAAATCACCTTCCTCCCTACCCAACTTCAAACCACCTTCCTCTCCCCACCCCCCTCGTTGATTTCCTCTCCTGGAGATGCCACAGCAAGTGGAACAGGTCTCTAAGGGTGCGTGGGGCTTACCGAGTTATGTCACAGAGGTTCTGAAAGACCTTCTCTGGGTTTTGGCCATCAGGGCCACTCACATGCCCTGTTTCCTTCAGCTGCTGGACCTTCTGCAGAGCCACGTTCACTGCGTAGCGCATGAACTCATTGCTGGACCTCAGGACAGACAGGCTCTCTTCATGACTCTGGGTACTGTCCCTAGACAGGAAAAAGGAGACAGAAAGATTCCCCTGCTACTGGGACCTGAAATTACGTTTTCTACTGGACAGTTCACTATAGCACCCAACCAGCTCTAAAAGACAGACTCCAGCAGTCCATGCCCGAGTCACTGCCAAGGCTGTCTTTCTACAAATATTCTCAGTATTAGCTCCCTTTCTCCCCCTTCCCTCAATCCTTTAACTTTGATGAAATTTAAAGGTCAGTCTTAGTTAACTTTCTGTGATTTTTTTGGTTGTCCCCCCCCCTTTTTTTTAAATTCAAGCTTTTCTTTCCCCTTTTTCATGCTACTTAGGTTGATTTCTTGGAATCTATCCTGTCTTTCATCCACTAGTTCACTGTTTCTGACGTTCCCTTTAGTAATTCAAGGCATCTCTTTAAATGCCTGTGTGTTCTGCTTTCAAGAAAATTACAACCCCCTTGACTTACTTTTTACTGTATAGATGCTAAGAATTGTGAATCCAAACTAGGTCATATCAGTGACCCTCAGTAGGTGTTTTTACCTTCACCTTAAGGCTGTCTTTAAGCTCTTTGTTAGAACCTTACCTGAAAAGAGCTGTGAGAAGATCAGACACAAATTTCATGGACAAAAAACTATCGGTTGTTCGGTTGGCCATTTTCGTTTTGCCTTTACGAGATTTTTCGTTAAGGATATCAGAGAGCTTCTTGTAACACATAAATAAGCTTAGAATAGTTTCAAACTTAGTCTTACTGTATAAAAGGAAAAAGAGACCACCAAGGACAGGTGTCAGAATATTATGGCTTACTTTCAAAACAGTAATAAGGAAATCACAATACTTCTTTAGATGTCACACTTTAGACCCAATATTACAAATGAATGGATCTTCACTATTAACACAGTACTCCTAGGTAATACCAATCTGGGTCATTTCTTTTTCTCCTTTATTTGTATCAGTCATTGCAGAGAATGAAAGTTCAATAGTACCACCAATCAAAATTTCTCTATTAAAATCAGGGGTTGTTATGTTGAAGGTCTGGGGAATGTTCAATAAAGTAAAGCCTGATGGAGAGACAAAATTCACGAGCCTGTTTGGCATGTGCTTTGATGTTTCCTGGTAGAAAGAACATAGTTTGGTCTTAGGCTAGAGGTCCATCTAAGAGATAGTGTCATGGGCTGTGGTCTTTTCATACCTAGCCTACTGTTAGTGTTAAGAAAACACACTCCCACACACAAAACAAACTACAAGTAGAGTTACAGTAATACCCTACCTGAAATTACTTATGAAGAAATTATATTCTATTAGAACCTCACAAATTCCCATAACAAGAGAAGCGCAGATATTATTTTTGATGCCAACACCAGTGCTCTGAGAAAAGTCTGCTGATTTGTCCTAAAAGACACAAGATAAAAATTAACAAGCTACTAAAAACCTCCATTACTCAACACAGCTTAGACTTAGCAATTACCAGTTCGAAGTCCTCTAGTTCACTCTTAATCATTCTGTTCGTAATCGACTCCAACATATCATCTAAGTATTGGTAGAACCCCTCTTCCTCCTCCTCCTCTTCTTGCTGTAATGGTACCACTCTGCTCTTATACCAGGCCAAACAGTGTTGAATACAACATAGTAGATAGTCCTGTAGAAGAAAATATAATAACTGAATACTCTTGTTAAAGGATAACCTATCAAACTGTTGATAATTGACAAATAATCCTTGTCTATAAGGCTAAATAAATTATTCATTAGCATCACAAATTAAGTCAATCTGGAGTTCAAAACAAAACAAAACAGAAAAAAAGAATTGAACTAACAGAGGCATTGTTTTCTGGCCTTTCCCAAAGGCACTGGCTTCACAAGTAGCTGACACCTAAGAATGTAACATCAAATGTGCTATCTTTGATCTGGTACAAATACCAAGGGGGCAGGTTGTGAAATTAAATCCTCTCCAGCACCTTTGAGTGCCAGAGGCTATTCTAAACATATGAGTTTAGGTTGAGGGGATCTTTGGGAGACCACCATAGCTTCTCTGACCTAGGCTGAGGATACCTGTTTTAAGTCATTCAGGAGTTTCAGTTTCTATCTTTCTTCCCTGTCTTTCTGAAGCTAGATGAGAATAGAAAACCAACCTGTCCCAGTTCCTCTGAAGGTTCAACAGAATGCCAGTTCTAGCTCAGCCTAAATCATATAATCCAGACTAATGAAGCAGATCTCCTGGGTTCATCTGCTTCTGGGTAACCTCCTTCTCTCAATTCTAAAGTATATCTATTTAGTACTTGCAATCAAAGAGCCATTAATGGGAGGTAAAATGCTCCTTGGGAGAAGTGCTGGATGCCTTGATTATTAGTCAAGTGTTGACCTGCAGATATCTCGCCACCAGAACCAGGGTGGTGATGGGTCAGGGAAGAGTCAAGAGTAGAAATTCACTGGCAGTACCAGGTGTTTCACAAAGTCATCTCTTTCTGAAGCTCAACTATATCAACAGGGCTGGTAGTTTTACTTAAGAGTAAAAATAATGGTTATGGGAGGAGGAAAGAAAGGCTCACCAGTGGTTCCTGTAGAGAGACCTGATCTCCTTGGGTCAGAATACAAGCTTCTAATTTCAGAGGAGGCAGTACATCAGGTTCTGGCTCATAGAACTGTTTCAACTGTGTATGGGAAGGAAAAAGACATCACGGCTCATGAATGCTTTTCACTTTTTTAATTGATCAAGCTAATGGCAACTTTAATGTCTAATGTTTTCTAAGACATTATTTCTCAACTGTCCAAAGAACACTGCAGGAAAATCTGTTGCTTTGGCCCAACGCTATCCTTCCTTTGCCCTTGCATCAGGCAGTGCTCTGACAGATCTTTCCTAGTCCAGTTCATCACCTCTCCTATAAAACACCATGCTCTCTTACACCAGTTACTTAATTTGTATAGACTATCAAGCACTTTCAGTACAACTTGGTTGTTAAGAATAGAGGCTCCAGAGTCAAACTGAATCTAAAATCCCGGTACCACTACTTATTAATTCAATAAAGGTAGATGTCTTGGTTCCTCATCTGTGAAACGAGGATATTATTAACATAAGCATAAACATTTGTATAAGATTAAATGTGCTAACACACGTAAGGAGCTTCAAATACTATTTTATATGTGGAATCTAAAATGATACAAATAAAACTTATTTACAAAATAGAAATAGAGTCACAGACCCAGAAAACAAACTTACGGTTATCAAAAGGGAAAGGGGGTGGGCAAAGGATAAATTAGGACTTTGGGATTAGCATAAACAAACTATTATATATAAAATAGATAAATAAGATCCTACTGTATAGCACAGAGAATTATATTGAATATACTGTAATAACTCATAATGAAGAAGAATATATATGTAACTGAATAACTTTGCTGTATACCAGAAACAAATACATTGCAAATCAACTATATGTTCATAAAAAAAAAATGTTAATTGCCATTTTCCTCTTTTTAACTTTTGGAGTCTATATAATTTTATTGGTCCACATACTAACCTGAGTTGGGAAGCACTGCTCTACGCTTTCAGTCATAACTTGCCATGTTAACGTGCAAATGTAGATGGACTGATCATTAGTTTGAAAGATAAAATATAACTAACAAGATATAAATTTTATATAAGATCAGGTCCAATGCCCACTGAAAAACTTTTGATAAATAGTGTAAGACCTTCCAATCATTTCTCCACTTTCAAATGGAGCTTCTTTAGCAGAATTAGCACAAAGCAATGGCATAAAAAAGGAGGAAGAGCGAGAGGGAAAGAAGTTCCATTTATAGCAAAATGGAGGACTAGGGTTTAGAGAAACCCTCACGGTAAAGAACAATAAAAAAATACTGCATTAAAATCTTTATATAGATACATTTATTAAATAGATAGCTAAGATGAAAGGAGAGTAAAAGGAATCATGAAATTAAAGACAAAGCCTAGGGTCCACATGGGGTTGTATCAGAGGTTGTATCTAGATTGTATGAGAGATTGTATCAGAGACCTTCACAGAAAGCTGGAATTCTCAAAAGTGGATATCCTTAGTGGATGAACCTAAAAAATAAATCCACCACATGGAGGAAGATAGTGGGGCGATATGTACCTACCTACCTCCCTCTGACTTCAGGTGAAGGGGGAAAAGTCTCCTCAGGGACTTTCTAACCATAAGTTAGTCTCCAAATGTAGCTGGGGCTAGAATTCACACCACCTCAAATATAGGGTTATTTTACAATTAAGATTGTCCAAATCATTAGACAATATAGCTGAAAGTTTAAAGAAAGTGTTTAATTTTGAAACAAGTAAGGGAGGAAATGGAATAAAGGAAACTTCAAACTTTACACAAACCAGAAAAAGAGGGAACATCCCCTATCACTTTACTAAGCTCATACTAAACCAAAGAAATTCAGTATGAAAAATGAAAATTATAGGCCATTCCTTCTTGTACACATATATGTATGTCCTAAATGGAAACCAAACTCAGTAGTGTATAAAAAAGATAATATAATCAATTTGAGTTTATTCTAGGAATGCAATGTTTTTTTAAAAGATCAAATAATATAATTCACCATGGTAACAGATTAAAGGAGAAAAATCATACGGTCATCTCAACAGATACAGAAAAGCATCTGATAAAATTTAACATGCATTCAAGAGTAAAACAACAGAACTGAAATGGCAGAAGAAAGTAAACTTGAAGACAGATTATGAGAAAATATAAAATCTGAAGAAAACAGTGTAGAAATATTGAGGAAAAATGAACCAAGTCTCAAAGATCTGTGGAATCAGGCATTCCAATATATATACCACTGAAGTCCCAGAAGGAAAGGAGAGAAAGAGGGGATAGGAAAAAATAATCTGATGAAATAATGAACAGACATGTCTCAAATCTGGTGACAAGCATCAACTTAAAGGTCCAAATAGCTTAATCAACTCCAAATAGGAGAAACACATGCTCCGGCTCTTGAGCCAGAAGATCTGAGTTCAAATTCTAGCTCCATCACTTATTAACTGTGAGACCCTGGGCAAATTAAATTACTTAACCTCTTGGAGCCTTAAAACACACATCTGTAAAATGGAACTAAGCAGTTATTTCACAGGATTTTGTGAGGACTAAATGAAATCACCCACCATACACCATTCATAAATTGCTTGGCCCTCTGTAAGTGCTAAACATCAAGTACTGCTGTTATTACTATTGGTATATAATAGTCTCTTGAACTCTCTCAACATGTGTTAAAAAAATAAATATATATATATCATACAATGAAATATTATTTAGCCATAAAAAGGGATAAATTACTGATGAACCCTACAATATGGATGACCCCTGAAAACATCATGTTAAATGAAAGAAGTCAGTCATAAAAGACCACACATTGTTTGACTCCATTTATATGAAATGTCCAGATAGGCAAATCTATAGAGAGAAAAAGGAGACTGATGATTGCTTAGGGGTAGAAGGTTTGAGGAAGGATGGGAAAATTAGGGGGCGGGTAGCTAAATGGTGTGGTTTTTTCTGAGATGATAAAATGTTCTCAATTGACTATGGTGATGGTTGCGCTTTGTGAATACACTAATTCAAATACATAATAATAAATGTCAAGAGTAAAAAGGTTTTATTCACATTAGAAACTCTTCAGCTAAATTCTTCTCATCTTGACAGTCCTCTGAAATTATTTCATAATTTGCAGCTTTTTAAAAAAGCTGAGAAATACAGAAAATAACCTAATAGACACTCATGAATATGTCACTCAGATTAAGAAATGTCAATATTTTACTGTTTTCTCCAAATCACTCTTCTTTATCAGAAATAAACATAACAGATACTACCGCTGATGGCCTTTGTATAAATGGTTCTACAAAATGTCCTTCTGACTTAGGATGTTAACTGAGAAGGTTAATTGTCAGATGATGGCAATATGGTAGACAGATAAACAGTGATTAAACTAAAACAACATGAAACAGCATCATGTACCCTAGGCATGTCTGCAATGTACCAGTGGACTAGTTGGGAATTATTTTATATTTTGAAAATTATGAAAAATGTCAATTACTTAATGCCTTGGTACCTGTTCCCTTATATCCATGAAAATATAATTTACCTGTGAGAGCAGAGTTTGCATGACTGAATTAGCCAGCTGAGAATTCCTTCGAAGGACATCATAGAACCCCTAAAAGGAATCAGAGGACAAATAAGCCATCAGAGTTGCTAGTGATTTGGACAATCTTAACTTTAAAATATCTTTGTATTTCTTTACCTATTCTCAGCTCCCTGAAAAAAAGATGGAGGCCATATATGCTAGAGGGAGAAATAATTCACAAAGTTTAGGTTATTGGCCTACACTAACATGAGATCTCTGACAATGAGAACTGGATTATAAACTGACCATAATCCTCACAACTGTTAGACATCAGGTCTCGTCTGGCTTTGGAGTACTTTTCCCTTTCCCAGACCTCATTTTTTCCTCTTATCATACAGTAGCAGCCTTCCTTTTTAGGGCACTCCCCCTAGTCTCCAGTGATTCAAAAGTGCCTCCTGGACCTAAGCACCCTAATGTGAATGACTATGACATTTCTTCCCATCCAAAATTTCCCAGTCTTATTTTAAAATTGCTCAGATTAAAATCCTGGGGAGGCTTTTCTTTTCGGAACCTGAGAAAGAGGTTACACAGTTCACCAGTGAGAAACAGAAAATGAGAATTGACATCCCCCCATTTTTTTTTTAACAAACAAAGGATGATCAGCCCTAATAAGTATTAGGATATTTTATAAAAGTATAATGGTAATAAAAAGAAAGTTGTGGTCCTGGCAGAAAAATTACAGAAAAATAAAGGCATAGCATACAAACAGAAAGACTCAGTACACATAAAAGAGGCAATATATTATATCTGAAAAAAGAAATGGCTAATCTGGGGAGAGTTGAGTCTTAATATATTAATATAAAAATTGCACAAGAATTAAGTAGTTAAACAAAAGCATTAAAAAAATAGAAGAAAATGCTAGTAAATATTCACTGGAAGGATATGGACTCTACACAAAAGAGATAGTAGGTATCTCAAAGGTAAAGATTACAACCAAACTGTAAAATCTAAATTTCTAGCTCTAAAATGATTATCATTAAAAAAAAAAAGCAAATGGCAATCTAGCCTGTACTTACAAGTATGACAAAAGGTATTTATGTTAATAATACATAGAGTTTTTACAAATCGAAAGTACTGACTTAAGTCTTTGATGAATAAATGAATACCAATATCCTAACAGATTTAGGACTATGAGACATTACAAGCTAATTTTTTAAATTTGGAGCTAAATAAGGGTTGAGGGTTTCTTCTTTTTAACACAGATGACTGTGGAGAAGAGTTAACTTAGTAGTCTGAGACTGCTATCCTTGGTAAGGTCTGCTCCCAAGGTTAGCCCTTGGCTGGTGGTTGTGAATCTGGCTGATAAACAGTTTCTTATACTGATATAAAACTCCCGAAACAGTGAGAAGCTTATTGTGCCTCAACTGTATAAACAATATAGTTTATGTTCTTAAAGAGGAATCGTTTCCTGAGGACTTTACTCTATGAGCCTCTCCCTTGTGCTATTTTTTGCTTTGTATCCTTAACTATAATCTTAGTCATGAGAACAAATATATGCTGTTTTATGACTCCTAAAGAAATTTTTAAATAGAGGTGGCTTTGGGGACCACCCCCCCAATACAATTGTTCCAGCATTGTTTGTTAAAAAGACTATCCTCTTTCCATTGAATTACCTTGGGATCTTTGTCAAAACTCTACTGACCAACTTTATACTCTTCAATTGTGCTGTTCATCTTAGAGGTGGTTTACATTCCATATAACTTTTAGAATCAACTTCTTAATTTCTACCAAAAAAGCCTGGGATTTCACTCTATTTACAGATCTTTTTGATACTTAAAAATATTGACAATACTGAGCATTCTATTCTGTGAACATTGCATATCTTTCCAATTATTTAACTCTTCTTTCTCTCAGTGATATTTTGAGGTCTTCAGTGTACATATCTTGCATACACTTTGTGGAACCTCTCCTTAAGTATTTTTCATCTATTATAAATATTACTTTCAATTTTGAACTGTTTGTTGCTGGTAAGCAGAACTATAATTGAGTGTTACATGGCTACTGATCTTGTATTCTACAACCTCACTACATCATTTTTTGTAGACTTACTGTATCATTTTTTGTACAGTCTATGTACACTATGTGAATCAAGACAGCTTTACTTCATACTTTCAAATCTATGAGCCTTTATTTCTTTTTCTTGTCTTGTTGCATTGGATCAGACCTTCACTTCAATGTAGAACAGAAGTTTTGTGAACAAATATCCTGTTCCTGACCAGAGGAGAAACGCATTAAGTTCTCTCACTATTTAAATTAGATGTAGGATTCATAGACACCTTTTATTAAATTGAGAAATTTCCCCTCTAATCCTCATTTGTAAAGAGTGTCTGAGATTTTTCATCACAAATGTTAAAACAAAGGTATTTTTAATCATTAAAAAAAAAAATTCAGCGCTTGACAGCATATGCTATAGACTTTAAAATGTTCTATCTTTAACCCACCAATGTGGTCATTCACAGCGGTACATTACTGTCAAACATTCAATGTGGTACAACAATATTCATAGTGAAAAACTGGAAGCCATAAAAATGCCCCCAAAATAAAAAAAAGTTAAATAAATTACTGCATACATAAAGAGCACTTTTTAGCATTCAAAATTATGTGGCAAAGAACATTTAATAAAATAGGAAATGCTTAAAGCATAATATTAAGAGATAAAAAGCTAGAGAAGTCTATGATTCCAATTTTGTGTAAGTATGCATATGAGTGGTAGGACTAGTAATAATCAAAATTTTTTTTCAAAGTACTTTCTATATTTTTTACAATAAACCAGAAAAATCCAATGTCAGGTATGGTGCTTGGCAACTACAGTAGCTCAATAAATGCTATTTTAAAAAGGCCAAATGAAAGTATAGCTGTTCTCTGAAATGACTTGCACTTAATCTACCTGCTAGATTATCTAATGTTCTCCATCCTATGAAATATGTTGCTGAAGCACAAAGCATACTAAATGCTAGAAATTGTACTGCAGTCTCCCATGACTGCAGACTTTTGTTCCACTGGGTGAATTATATCCTAATTACAAGTCAGTAGTAATATTTGTTCCACTCACTTTTTGCTAATTGTACTGTCATTATGTAATCTACTCAAGACATTCTGTAAACTGTTGGACACCAAGAGCAAAACGACAAAGAAGCTGTCTGGGGGAATTCCCTAGCAGTTCAGCGGTTAGACCTCTGCTCTTTCATTGCTGAGGGTGTGTGTTCGATCCCTGGTCAGGGAACTAAGATCCTACAAGGCACGCAAGCATGGCCAAAAAAACCCCAAAACGCACTAAAAACACAAACAAAAAAATCCCAAGAAGTTGTTTTTATGAAAACTAAGTTGAATGTTTTGGAAATATTTAATAAAAATATCTGTAAAACTAATTTCTGATGGATTGGGGGAGAGGTAAGCCAATTCTAAAAACAGGGAAAAAACTGAACACATTTAGAGGATTTCTCTACTAAGACTAATCTGGAGTATTTTTCATACTCAAAAGCAAAAGAACTTTTCCTTAAAACAAAATGCTGGTAAATTAACAGTACATTTAAATATATTTCAAATGAAAACATTTAACATGTTTCAACTATTCTTTATGCTTCCTCACCTTCCATGAATTTTTGGCTAAGCATCAACAACTAGTAGTCCTCACTGCACTAAATAAGAGCATATCCACTGTACTCTGATAAGAAAAATTATTAAAATTAAAAGGATCAGTGGAGTTGGGGAGCAGAGTACTATATTCCTTTCACCCTACTGATTTACCTCATAAAGCATGAGTCGAACATCAGCCTGCTGACCTAAGCATCTCTTCAAACTATCCATGATCTCAAGGCAAAAGGTCTCATTGGCGACAGAATTGTAACGGCTATGGATATTCACGTGGACCTGAAAGGAAGAGAGGTCAGTTCATGTAGATCTTACCTGAGTAATAGTTCCATTAAGGTGCAAAATGAGCTGGTATTTTTGGTCAAAGAATCTTACATTTAGCTTTCCCCATATGGCAAAACCCAGAGCTGAGGCAGACATTATAATCATTATCAGGCCATGATAAGTATCTTATTCCATTTTGGAATAAGAATTTTCAAGCACTTAAAAAAAATTGACTTTCTCATTCCTTAAGATTTTCCTTGGCAATGTGGTACAACAATATTCCTAAGTCACCTACTTAGGAAGGCACACAGATTATTTCATGCCACTAAAATTTAGTAGTCATAATAAACTTGATTTTACTTAAAAGGCTAAGAATTGAGCTCTTCTGAGGGTTCCATGAACTCCTGAGAGGTTTAGAGGCAGGTAGTTTTGTTTAGATATGGACATGACAAAGAATAATACTGCCTGTTTGATTTACATAATAATTTCAGCAATTATAGACCAAGAACCCTAATCCTTACTTCAGGCATCTTAGTGAGGTAGTTAATACTGACTGAGGTCAAATTCTAGTTCTACACTTTACTGGTTGTATCACTTTGGGCAAATTATTTAACCTCTCTCAGCCTCAGTTTTCCTATACTTAAAATGGGGATATTAACCATATATAAATGATATCCAGTGTTCCTAATATTTAATCTATGGCATAAGTTATAAACAAAAGTGGTGAGTTGTTGTAACAGCAATAAAGGATTCCTAAAGAAACTGCTATACAGATGTCTCTTATTTACAAATCTTATTAGTACTGAATTTAAATAACAAAGACAATTTTACTGCTGCAAAGCCTAGGTTATCAAATTATTCTAAGAAAACAACGCTTTTTACATTACAGGTTTTATCAGGTATGCAAATAAATAAATTATTAAAACTGAGGACAGTAACAGTATTAGCTAGAGGACTGCTGTGAAGGTTAAATGAGAAAATAAATATAAAGCACTCAGCACAGTGTCTAGCTCAGTGCTGTCCATTAGAAACACAATACAAATTACAAATGCAAGCTGTATATATAACATTAAATTTTCTAATAGCCAAATCAAAAGAGTAAAAAGAAATTGGTGAAATTAATTTTAATATTTTACTTAAGCCAACATAGCCAAAATATTATCTCAACACATCAAAATAAAAAATTATGAGATATTTTACACTTTTATCTCACACTAAGTCTTCAAAATCCAGTGTGTGTTTTACATATATATACAGCACAACTCAATTTGAACTAGCTACATTTCAATCAACATACAGTTCAAGAGCCAACTTGAGGCTAGCGGCTACCATACTGAAAAGCAGTTTAACATACAGCGAATTTGCCATCAGTTAAGTGATGGCTGATATTATCATCGTCAGACCCTCAGTTTCAGGATCATCTGTACAACCAGAACACAAGTAAAAAAATCTTTACATCATCAACTCCTGCATCAGTGCACACATACGCTGGTATGAAAAAAAGTCCTTACCTGGCTAACACCGATAGACTGACTGCACTGAGAAGACGACAAGCTGCCTAAAACTTTAAAGTTCTTCAGCAGCAGTAAAAACCCAGCAACTGCAGATTTTCGGGCATCAAGCTGGCTAGCTCAGGAACAGACAGAGAAGAAGTTACCAAACAGTACTGATTTCACAGGAATAGGCTTCTGTGTCAGAAAAACCCAGTTAGTTTTCAACAGAAAAAGAATGTGTATTAATAATGAAGAACAGAGCAAAATAAACATACTTAAAATAAGGCATAGCTGTTCACATCAATTTAGGAAGTACAGGAATTCAGCTGAAGTTTTCATCTACTTAACCTCATGACACCATCTCTACTCTTCTCTATCCTGCTGACCAGCCTTTGTGGGCAGTGAGAACAAGAGTCCTGAGAGGCAATGAGTTGATAACTCAAACATAAGTACTAAACAGCAAAGGAAATTCTTGATTTTCTGAGTCTAAAGGAGACTTCCCTTCTACATAGAGGAGTGCAGTGCTTGGCACCTTATAAACCCTCCATCCAGAGAAACGATTCATCTTACTGAGACTACAACATACAATGCTGGCCTATCACACACACTTTTGGGAAAGGACTAACAAAAACTGTCAGCTCTACAACATGGATAAATAGCATTTGGCTGCTTACTAGTTGCTCCTCTGAATACCCATGAGTGTACTATAATATGGACAATGCGATAATAATTTGGTATTTTATCCTTAAAGTAGCAAATTCTTTCCACAGTACTCATCTCATAAACCCTTTAAGAGATGGTACTATCATCTCGATCATGCATTAGGAATTTGCATGACTGCTGTACTAGAGGTGACTGCAGAGAGGACTTTAGGTAACATTAGAGAGCGTCACTTCCTAGGATCTCAGGGGATACTACATACCTGGCAAACATGGCTTTCCGAAGGACAAGTATCAAGGAGTCTCTTATTGACATGCTGACTTTGAGAAGGGGCTGAAAGAGGAAGAATCAGTGTTAAAAACAGCAATCTGTTTATTAGCCTTAGCACATTTCTATTCAATACTGTCACCATTTGGCTTAAGAAAGCTTGGTTCCGTTTTATAAACATGCTGCTATGTTTACTGCACTTAGTAATAAGGACAGTTAATACTAATGCTAAATTGAAACTAGTCGTGAATACCTTTATATCTACTGTCTTCAATTAATAATTTCCTAAGAGCCTTTCAATTACTTCACTGACTTGAAACAGAAGCAAAGGAGAGAGAATAGTACTATGAAGAGGGGATAAACTTGGAAAACAAACCCTAGCTCAGTGCTTCTGCTCTTTTAATAGAAAGTTCTGTCTTAGAATCAAGGGAAATAGGATTTCTTATACATATGTAATTATGAAGAAATACATCAGACTTCCACTGAACAGTTCAACCTTGCTCATGAGCTACTTAGGAGTCAAAAGACTTACCTGCACTGCCTTCAGCAGTCCTTGTACGGTTTGAACGGGCAGAAAAGACAAATAGTCAAAAGCTTCTATAACTTTAGATGAGCAACTTTGAAGAACTAACGGTGAATACTTGATGATATCTGAAAGTAGGTCTGAAAAACGGAAGCTATGATCAGTTGCCTCAAATAACTAAAGAGGTTTTAAATAAAAGGAACATAAATATGGAAAAAGAAATGGTAAAAGTTTTTTGCTCCTTTCTCAAGTAAGTCAAGTAATATACATTTCTGCTGATCCTATATAATGAAAGGTCAATGGTAACCAGATACTTTTCAAAAATTTTATGTCTAAAAGAAAGGAAGAAACTCATTATAGTGCCTGAACAGCCAGCACACATTGTCTTCATATTTCCAAGCTGAAATAAATCAATAAATATTTATTAATTTTTATTATAAACAAGCATAATTATATGGTCCTACAAGGAATATACAGAAATACAAAACATGGTCTCTCTTCCTTTCAAGAATGATAATTTAGTTGAAAATCAAGAAAAATTTCTTTTTTTTTTAAAATTTTATTTTTAATTGGAGGTAATTACTTTACAATATTGTGCTGGTTTCTGCCATACATCAACATGAATCAGCCACAGGTATACTTATGTTCCCCCACTCTGGAACCTCCCTCCCACCTTCCAAGAAAAAAATATTTTAAAAGAATGAAAGAAGTAACAAAATCATATCAAGTATCTAATAATTCCAAACATTGTTCACTGTCTATGAAACAGTAGAGAATTTAAATAGGAGTGTAAAGAACGTGATCATTATGGGATGGTATGCTTTAGGTGAGCAAAGAGGAGAAGGAAATTTAAGTTAGATTCTAAAGAATGCACAAAGAAACAGGAAAAAGTCCAAGTAAAAGTACAGGAAGGTAAGTAAGTGTAAGACGTATTCAAAGGATGGTGGGGAACTCTGTGGAGGTGGGGTGAAGGATTCAGAAAAGTAAATAACGGAAGTTAATGTTGGAAAGTGAGGTTCAAATTGTCAGGGACTTTTTTGGGTTTTTTTGGCCATGCCTTGTGGCATCTGGGATCTGAGTTTCAAAACCAGGGATGAACCCAGGTTCACATCAGTGAAAGCACCAAGTCCTAACCATCGGACAGCCAGGGTATTCCATCAAGAACCTGAAATAAGAGGATAAAGACCTGGTAATTTATGAAAGAAGGTACTGGTGATTTCTGGGTGACAGACAGATGTTTTGGGAATACTGTTCTGGTAGCAATTTGCAGGGTGAACTGCTGCAGAAAGAAAAGAAAGCAGGGAAACCAGTTAGGAAGCTGTTGCACTAGTCTAAATGGAAGGTTATAAGGTTGGGAATTAGACAAATTGATGTCTGTGTGTGGAAGGGAGGGTATAAAAAAGAAGATAAAAACTATGAGGGAAAGAATGAGAGAACTTAGGTACCAAATGTATTCCAGAAGATTAAAAGAAATTCTAGCCTCTGGGACTCAGACATCCATGTTTCACATAACAGAAATACGGACAAAGGAAAGAGGAGGTTGTTTGAAGGAAACAGTATTACATTTGAAAAACAAAAAAAGCTAAATGGAAAACAGCTAGCAGGAATGAAGGCACTCAGGCACTGAACTAAGCAAATAGTCCTGACATAAAGATTTGGGAGCCACTCCCACAAAAGCCACCCCCCCCCCACCCCACAAAAAAAAAAACAAACAAACTGAATCATGAGAACAGAGGTGATGATATCTACAGGTAAGAGAGTGTATAAAAAGAGAAAGAGACACTTTCCACCACGATGGAGTAACACTAACCAGAGTTATCTTCACTTTAAACACCTACAACAAAACAAGCCTAATTATATGAAACAACAATTTTCAAACACTAGATAATAAGCAGTACAGAAAATGATCCCTGAGAGTGGGAAACACATGAGGAGAGGCTTATAATTGTCCCATGTTACTGCCTGGAGAGCTTCTAGGCAGGAACACAGAGAAGAGAAAACTCAGAACCCAGTGGTTTTCCTGAGTTAAAGAGACAGAGTTGAGAATTCAGGAAAGCCAAGGCAGCTAGCACTAGAAAGGAAAGGGCTGCAGTGAAAGCACCTTGGAGATGTGCAGGGAGCTCTCCTTGTATGTAAGCTGAGTGCTAGTCAGTACATGCGTGTGAAAAAACGACCTGAGTAAAGCTAAAAGTTACTGGCAAGGAGTAGGCACATCCATTCTCTGAGGTCATAAAGGGCAGGAAACAGTTCACATTCACAACACCCACACTGTACACACCTCATAATACACAAGGAGCGTTGCTTTAATTGTAGCATTAAGTTGGCCCTAGATTAAAAGCTGTCTGGTCTTTCATAACACAACATAGAAATAATCATCAAAAGGATTAAATACTTTCCAAGAAACAAGTGAAAGTGAAGTCGCTCAGTCGTGTCCGACTCTTTGCGACCCCATGGACCGTAGCCCACCAGGCCCCTCCATCTATATAATTTTCTAGGCAAGAGTACTGGAATGGGTTGCCATTTCCTTCTCCAGGGGATCTTTCCAACCCACGGATCAAACCCGAATCTCCCACATTGCGGGCAGACGCTTTACCGTCTGAGCCACCAGGAAACTTAAAGCTCAAGAATATTTGAAGGGAAAAAAAAATCCAGCAAATCAACAATGTGAAACTCACAAAGTCTGCCATCCAATCAAAACTTATTAATGATGCAAAGAAGCAGGAAAACAGAACTCATGATGAAGACAACATAAATCAACAATAACATATCAGAAACAACACAATGATAGAATTAGCAGACCAAACTTAAATAACACACTTCTAAATAACCCATGGGTTAAAGAACAAATCACAAGACAAATGAAAAAGTATGTGGAATGGAATGAAAATAAAACACAAAATTTACAGGATGCAGCTAAAGCGAAGTTCAGAGGGAAATTTACAGTGTAATGCCAGTATTGAAAGAAAAGAGAAAGACCTCAAAAATTAATGACACACGCATTTAACCAAAGGTAGCCCAGACTAAACCCGAGGTAAGAAGTAGAAAGGACCCAAAAGAGTGCACAAATCAATAAAACTAAAAACAGGAAAACAACAGAGAAACGCGATGAAATGAAAAGCTGGTTCTTAGAAAAAAAATCAATAAAACTGATAAGCTTCTTGCTGATAAATACAGTATTCCAATACGACTGTATTTTATGGACTCTGAAATCTAAAATTTTCATGTATCAAGAAATATTCTTTTGATTTTTTTCACCCACTTTAAGAAAGCAAAATGAACCCAATGCAAGCAAGAGGAAGGAAATAATAAAAAGCAAAATTTGGTGAAATTGAAAATAAAAGAACAACAGAGAAAATTCAAACTAAAATCTCATTCTTTGAAAGGCTGTAAGCTGACAAGTTTCTAAGCCAAATTGATAAAGAAAAAAAGACAAATCACTGATATCAAGAATGCCTGAGTTTGCAGATAATGTGATTTCTATGTAAAAAATCTTTAAGAATTGCTGAAAAGCTACTAGAACTAATAAATGGCTTTACCATGGCTGCAGGCGATAAGGTCAACTTTAAAAAAGCAACTATTTCTACCTGACAACAGTTAACAATCACAAATTGAAAAATTTTTTAATACTATTTACAACAGTGTCAAAAAAATGAAATAGGGATCAACTGACAAAAGATACACGATACACGCACTAAAAATAGAGAACAGTGTTGAAAGAAATTGAAGACCTAAATAAATGCAGAGACATATTGCATTCATGAGTTAGAAGACTCAATATGGTTAAGATGCCAATTCTCTTCCATATTAATCCATAGATTTGAGGCAATCTCCATCAAAACTTGAGCAGACTTTTTATAAAACTTGACAAACTGATTAGAAAATTTACTTGGAAATATAAAGGACCTAGAATAGCCAAAATTATTTTGAAAAAGAACAAAGTTATAGGACTTACACTACTGATTCTAAGACTCAATATGAAGCTATAGCAATCAAGACATAACATAGCTCACTGCAATAGAAGATTCCTAAAATAGATCCACACATTATATAGTTAGTTGATTTCAATAAAGATGCCATAGTAATTCAGTGAAGGAAAGATAATCTTTTCAAAAAACTGTGCTGGAACAACTGGATAGCCATAAGCAAAAGAATGAACTCTGTTATATCACACCATACACAGAATTAAAAAACTGGATCATACATCTAAGTACAACAGATGAAAATATAAAGTTTCTAGTAGAAAATATAGGAGGGACCTTGGATTTGGCAAAAAAATTTTTTAAATACATGACACAAAAAGCAGCAACTATACAAAGAAATTGATGAACTGATAAAAATATTTGCTCTTCAAATGACATTGTTACAAAAATTAAAAGTCAAACCACAGACTATGAGAAAATATTTGCAAAACGTATCTGACAAAGGATTTGAAAAAATCTCAAAATTATGCTGAAAAAGCCAAACCAAAAGGAAAAAGAAAAAAAAGGTACATACTGTAGGATTCCATTTATACAAAATGTTTAAAATCTATAGTGACAGAAAGCAGACCAGACTAGATAGGAGGTCAGGGAAGGAAAAGAGATGCAAGAACAAATCAGAAAAAGGCACCAGGGAACATTCCTGGGAGACAGGGAGGGTCATGGGCTTCCCCAGTGGCTCAGCAGGGGAAGAATCTGCTTGCAACGAAGGAGATAAGGGCTCAACACCCAGGTTGGGAAGATCCCCTAAGGGAGGGCATGGCAACCCACTCCAGTATTCTTGCCAGGCAAATCCCATGGACAGGGAGCCTGGCAGGCTACAATCCAGGAGGTTGCAAAGACTTGGACATGACTGAAAACTTAGCACACACACAGATATGTTCTTCTTAACTGTGGTGACAGTTTCCATTTCACGGGTGTACACATACACCAAAAGTCAAACTGTCATACTGTAAATATGTGTACATTACTATACCTCACTGTATTTCAGTAAAGCTGAATGTAAAGAAAGAAAAGAAGTAGAATGAAATGTCAAGCACAGAACTTTGGAGAACCTTGACATTTAAGGACAGAAGAAAGGATAGAAGAAAGAAAACCAATCTCTAAGAAGAAAGAAAAACTGAGCACAGGCAGGATAAAAGATGCAAACTATTACAGTTATCAGAGACCTTCAGGAGAGTTATAAATAGTGTAGAATGAAAAGGAAATTAAGAAAGCTGGTGATTAAGATGAGGGATTTAGGCATTAGGAAATATGTATTAAAAAAACAAAAAATTCAGAGGTCACCAAAGAGACCAAAGAGGTCACCAAATGGCCACTGGTCACTCTGACCAATGAAGCCAGAATGTCAAGGGTTAAGAGAGTGGGAGGTCAATAAGTAGACAGCAGAAGGACAGCACTCACTTGACAATTATTAAAACAAAAAAGAGAAAGTTGATGCAAAGTAGAAGTTTCACTCATTAGTTATATGCTCCTTTCCTTCTTGACAACCACAGACAATATAAATGAATTTATATTTTACTGGCATCATAATCAAAGATGTTGCATTAATCTACTATATCATTAAGGGTTTTTCCCAGGATCCAAAGCATTATGACATTTAAATAAAAATATTCCTGACAACTTTTTCCACCCTTTCAAAGTTCAATACCTAGGAAATGACTGATGGGGGAGGATGCTCTGGTAACAACCCTGTTGAGGACCTGCTCCAGAATTTCTTGTCTGATCATCTCATGGATCTAAAAGGAAAAGAATCAATAAAATATTCCTTGGTGACCTTCAGCTTACAACTGTATTAATATCTATTAGGCAGAATAAAGAATAGTTTGAATATGGGTAAAACTGGACTGCTTATTTCACAGACAAACATTATGTGGATCATCTGGAAAGAATCATTCAATTCAACTCTCATCCTATATTCAAATGATTCATTAACCAGGCAAACTTTTATTAGCCTCAAAGAGAGATCACATGTAAGGTCCAACAGCAAACAGGAATAATTCTACCTAGGTGTCTACTATATGTCAATGACCATATTTCTGACAGTATGCACAACTTTCATATTAAAAGCCCATAAAAAACCCTGAAAATCTAGAAAATCTTCACCAACCCTGTCCTGTTTCTAGAAGCAGAGCAGTTGCCTTAAAAAAGATCTGTTTGAATTTTTACTTGAACTCTAGCTAAATTTCATACCTGAACTTGATTACTTTCAGTAGAGACTGATTTCTTTCAGACTCTGGACTAATAATTTGATTATTAGTAAATTCTACATTCTACCAACACCGTGACAAACCCAACAACTGTGTGAACCAAGCAGAACCTTGATTTTAAAAAAAGACTAATTTTATAACAAAAAATATTAA
The DNA here is from genome assembly GCF_032405125.1 of Capricornis sumatraensis. Lineage (NCBI taxonomy): Eukaryota > Metazoa > Chordata > Mammalia > Artiodactyla > Bovidae > Capricornis > Capricornis sumatraensis. The sequence continues at coordinate 26,423,475 of NC_091087.1, read as the reverse complement.
GTCTCTTATTCTAAGAATGTTTTTAAATCAGATTACTGTTAAACAGTCATGTGTATCTAACACACAACCCTCAAGGACTATTATATAGTATCCACTTCACTTCTGGATCAGAACATCAGATTTACATTTAAAATGACCTCCACATAACACTGTTAGCAGATACTTTTGGTGTGTAGATACACTGAAGAATGGATGTCAAGATGACTTAGAGAAATCACTAGCAAAGCAAATTTGTTTAGCCTCAGATATGATCTTACTTAGACTGAGATAACAGTCATAATATGGTAATGAACTAAAAGAATATGAATTTCCCATTTGGGGTTCTTCAAAAGCAATAAACCAACAGGCATGATTCTTCCAGTTTGATGTTCTACAGCGACCTAAAATATTATATTTTGTGTAAGGGAATAAAAAAAAATCCAGAAATGATTTACTGCTAGAGGAAGAAAAGGAAATCATAAGGAAGTTAATCCATATTCAAACTTCTAAGAAATGGTCAGAAAGAACAGAAATTAGAATAGATGAAAAACTCAGATAAAGAGTGAGAAAGTATTTCATCAAACTGCATCTATTAATGTTTCAACTATTATCCCAGTTTCTGTTCTGGGAAACTGCTACATACTCAAATTGTCCAGTCCCCCAAACTCCCAGGTGAATGCCCTATTTATAATATAATACAACAAAATGAGGGAATGGTTGCTAAACTCAAGTCTCACCTTGAAAGTTTCCAATAGGATATCAGCTCCCAGCTTACAAGCATGCTGGTTTGGCATTCTAGAAAGACCTGAGCTGGTTTCAGCAGTTTTTCCATCAGGAATCCTCTTTGGCCCATAGGAATCCATTAAAAGGAAGCCAAATTCTACCAAGCCCTGAGTAACATGATCCCAACTATGAACACTGCAGGAAAACAAAGTTCAGTTAGGAAGAAAACCTTTACAGAATGCCTTACCTCTACATTCTTTGCCATGTTACACATTTCCCAAACTTGACCTGTATAACCAACACTCCACATGAGTCTTTCCTTTTCATGTACCCTTAATCTGGCAAAATTCTGAAGTTTTGGAGGATCAGTAATGGGGAATTGGTAGGCAAGCAATCTCTACCGACAGATCACCATGAAAATCCAGAAACTATGGAACATGAAGCAACATATGGAAGAAACTGGAATATTTCAGTGTACAGATCATTAGAGACTGCCATTCAAGATTTCATGACTACATGTTAATTTCTGCTTCTACTATTCCCCTCATGCCAATAACAACACTTATATACATATGCTTACAAGTTTGTCTTCCTCTCTAGATTAAGATTCTCTCAATCAGTGTGGATAGCACACTGTAGTCATATTTTTGCTCATAGAGCCTAGCACAAATTCTGGCATATAGAAGGTACTCGGTAAATATTTATAGTAGGAACATTTATATTCATATTTATTTCATATTCATATTTATAGTAGGAATTGGACTGATGAATGATTAGATTTCAAAAGCATGAAATAAAACTACAACCAACCTTTGGAAAGCAAGAGAATCCCTGGTGATTTTATACCACTTAATGTTACCCACTATAGTGGAAATCATGTTTATAATAACCTTTATATCATTACATCTACCTGCTAAACAGCAACAAATTATAATGCAGCATTAAAGAATAAAGGAAACAGTTGTGAATAGATTCTCATAACATTCTGACAGATTTTAGCAATAGTCACACTCTAGGGATCTGGGATCAAGATAATAAAATGAGTACATGCTCCATTTTTCCCAACCTAAATACCCACAAATGACAGAAAGGATAGATATAACCATGTGTGAATGTCTATATGTGGTGCATGCATACAATCCATGATAACATGGAAAAATAAGAGGTGCTTTGACTGTCTAGAAATTATGAGGAACCCTTAAAAAATGAAAGTAACAGAAGGAAAGAAGAAATCATAGACAACATTATGCAGACTGAAAGGGTGCCTCCAAAAGCAGATGCCAAGGGCAGGTATGCTGGGAACTGGAAGGAACCCTGGGGCAACTTTTGTGGTGACTGGCTAGGATACCCCTGAATGAAGTTCAGTACACAGCAGCCTTCTCCACCTTCTTCTCCAAAACCTCACTGCATCTGAGGCCTGAGAGGCAGAGCAGCACTCTGAGAGGATGACAACACACTGGAGGATTAGGGAGACAGCATACCTAGAAGATTAGCACCTGGTACATCCTTCTGATATCCTCAAATCACTGAGGTAGAGTGTGTTAAATAAATACAGCACTCTCAGACAAACTAATGGGGAACGTCAAATACAATAATAACGAAATAAGCAATCACCAAATACAAGAAAATAATACCACCAGGAAAGAGAAACATCAAACTCAACAAAGAGAACCAACCCTACAGGAAAAGATTAATGGAACAAATAGAAGATTTTAAAAGTCTAATGAATATTCTCAGAAAAAAGAGAATATTATCACAGGAAACAAAAAAATAAACTGTTATGAAAAAACAACCACGTAGAAATTTTGGAAATAAAAAACATGATGGATAGAGTGAAAACCTCAACAGATGGCCTAAGAATAAAATGCACAGAACTGAAGAAGTAACTAAAGAGTGAACTAAGGAGTTTTTATTTTATTTTGGCTGTGTCAGGTGTTAGTTGTGGCATGCGGGATCTAGTTCTCTGATTAGGAATCAAACCCAGGGCTCCTGCATTGGGAGCATGGAGTCTTAGCCACTGGACCACGAGCGAAGTCCCAGGAATTTTTGTAGAACTTGACATAAAAAGACAAAAATATAGAAAGTATGAAAGAAAAATTGAGACATAGTATACAGAGCAAGATATTCCAAGAGAAAAAGGAGAGAGTACTCAAAAAAAATAAAAGAAGAAAACATTTCAAGAGGAAATACATGAATCCTTATAGCGGAAGGGCATACCAAACACCAAGCAGAAATCAGATGGGCCAAAGTATAAGATTCAAAAGATAAATGTAAACAAAGAAACCAGTAAAATAATGAAGTCTAAGTAAGTATTGCTTGTTAGTAATAATGTTGAACAAGAAGGAAGTGGAGAAATTGTGCTATGCACTAAAGTTCTCATTTTGGAGAGAAGAGGCAGTTACAATCCGTTTTGCTACAAAATGTCTTAACTGTAACGTGAAAGAGTTCACATGTGACTGGTACAGACAGGAGTAAGTATAACCTAGAAGTTGTATTGGTTCATAGGTGATTTTTTTCCTAGTACATTAATGTTTTGCACCTTCAAATTATCTGCAGGTAAGCACAGAAATTGTCAACAGAGCTAAATTCAGCAAACCAAAACCACAAAAAAAGCATGACTCAGTAAAGACTGTTATGACAGCTGATGTATATTCTGAAATACAACATTAACCATGAAAATAACAACCAGGATGATAACCAGTTTTTTTTCTATTTGGTTAAAGATAGATTTGCCTGAAACTGCTAATCAGTTGTCTAAAACTACTAATTCAATTCCATCCATCAGCCCCAAACTCCAACAGTTACAGTAAACAAAACTGTTTTTTATTTACCTAAAAAGCCAATGAAGACTTAGACCAACAGAGTAGTAATAGCATGAAAGGGGCAAAGGTACCTACTTCAGTTTCGTATTCTTGCTAACAAGGTGGCCAAGAAATCAGGCCTTGGGATTTAAGAATCTGTTGATACAGGGAAGTCTGCTTGATCAATTTTAAGGGATTTAAACCTTGATATGTGAAGTCAACAGCTATAGTCAACAGTTTTCTCTGATGGGCCATAAGTATGGTACCACACTGCATTTTCTAGCACTAAATAGCTTACAAACCTTATGGTTCATAAACTTACCTATTATTTACCACTTCCAAGATCATGGTTGAAATACAATATCCATGAGGAAATAGATTCTGAATATATTTTGAGCCTTGGAGAAGCTGAAGATCCTTAAAGCTTTTTATAACTGAAGACTTTAAAAAGTCAAACACCTAACATAAAGAAAGAAATAGGAAAATGAAGCAAAAAATGTATAGCCCATACTAAAGAATCTTAACCCTGTAACTGTTCCTACTTGCTGCCACACACTCATATCCCTACAACTGTTTCACTAGATGAGCATGATGCAAAAATTATAACTTTCAGTGAGAACTTCAAGGAGCTGAAGACATGCCTGACTTGATAGAAAAACGGCTAAAAATCAGTATTACCCACACCCAGGGAAACATGTATGAGAAAAAAGGGTAAAGGATTTTATATTTTCATTCTTGCAAATAACCTATTCTCATTAATTTCAACTTGGTCAAGGAATATTTCTTAGAAAGCTACAACATAATATGACTGCTATGAATACCCAGCTAAACTTGCCATTCTTGCTACTTGGACTGTGTGATGTTCCCACTGCTATTCCCATCTTAGGCCCTGGCTTGCCATATAGTTGGAAACGGAAGTATAAATCAAGTATCTGAAGAAATCTTTAAGCAGTTCCCAGAGAAGAGTGTGGGCCTACATTCTTACAGGGGAATTTGCTGCTGGCAGGATGTGAGTGAAATTGTTTACGCAAGGATAAACAGGCTACTATACTCCTTATCAACTACAGAAGGAAATCAAAAGTCACTCATAAATACCTGTTCCTCCAATCTTTGGATTCTTGTTACAGAGAGCAAGAGGGCGATGCTGAAAGGACAAATACTGCTGAAATCTCCTTGCTGTGCTGCCTAGAACAGATAAACCGAAAAGAAGTCATAACTTACATCTGAAAAATACAACATATCCTACTTAAAAACAGGTCCTTAAGTGAATCAGAAACCTAAACCTAAGAGCTAAAACTACAAAACTTTCAGGACTTCCCTGGCAGTCCAGCAGTTAACTCCGTATTTCCAACTCTGGGAGTGCAGGTTCAGTTCCTGGTTGGGGAACTAAGATTCCACATAACACAGTATGACCAAAAAAAAAAAGCCTATAAAAACTTTTAAAAGGAAACACAGCAGAAAATCTTCAAGACTTTGGATTAAAGATTTCTCAGATACAATGCCAAAAATATAATTTATATAAGTAAAAAACTGATAAACTGGGCCTCATTAAAAATAAAAACTCTGGTGCTTCAAAAGAAACACCATTAAGAAACAAGCCAAGGACTGAAACAAATATTTGGTAATTACATACACAATAAAAGACTTGTACCCATAATATGCAAAGAAATCTTAAAACTATCTAAGCCATGCAATCAAAAAATGGGGAAAAGATTTGAGTAGACATTTCATCAAAGATCGTTGTTGCTGTTCAGCTGCTAAGTCATGTCTGACTCTGCAATACCAAAGATATTAGAATGGCCAATAAGCTGTTTTATAGCTATTAGAACAGGTATAAAAAAACAGACAGTAACAAATATTGGCCAGGATGTGGGAAAAAAAGGAGTCCTCATACAGTGCTGGTGGCTATGTAAAATGTTGTAGCCACTTTGGAGGACAGTTTGGTAGTTTCTTTAAAATATAAACATAAATGTATTACAAAACCCAGAAATTCTACTGGTAGGTATCTATCAAGAGAAATGAAAAACATATGTCCCTACACAAAGACATGCATTTGGATATTCACAGCAGCATTATTCATAATAGCCAAAAAGTAAAAACAACTGCAACGCCCATCAACTGGTGGACAGCTGATCAATGGACACACACACACACACACACACACACACACAGTGGAAGACTATTCATCAACAAAAAAGAATGAAATACTGATAAATGCTACAACATGGATAAAAACCTTGAAAAATTATCCTCAATGAAAGAAGCTATACACAAAAGATTATATATTAAATGATTTCATTTATATGAAATGTCTGGGAAAGGTAAATCTATAGAAACAGGCATGAAGGATCTTACAAGGTGATGAAAATGTTCCACAATTGAATTATGATGATGATTGTTGCACAACTGGGTAAACTTATGAAAAATCACTGAATTATACTTTAAAATGAGTGTATTCTACATTACATAAATTGTAACTCAATAAAGTTAAAAAGTAGGTTTTTGAGCCCTAAAAGAAATGGTAGACAACAAAAGAAAAAAATAAATCAAAGATGAATGAAACAGAAAACCAACAAACAAAAATAAAGCAGTAAACAAATACAAAGCTGGTTCTTTGAAAAGAACAGTTACTAGAAACCTAAATAAAAAAAGAGTAAATAGTCACAGAGAAGATAAAGGAGCTTTAAAGGCTACTTTTCACGTTTGGTCTTTAAATATCTTCTCCTACAAAAGGGACCTGAGGCTCCTTGGAGAAATCAGATGCGATAAAGAAAGTACAGGTGTGTTTTGGATAGCTTATGCCATGAAAGTGCTCAAGACTAACAGGGCCATGTCAGAAGGACACATAAGCCAATCTCAGGGATCCAAATGGCCAAATATGGATCATTCTGGGTACTGTTTATGAGTACATGGAATTTTAAAAGGTTCATGGTTGCATAACAATATTCAAAAAAATAGAGGGAGGTGTGGGGCTCTTTTCACAGAAAACCAACTAGAAGGAATGACCAATAAAAACTTCTGATTTTAATTCTACCATTTCCAACTCCCAGTATAATTACTGATTTAGGACAAGAATCATTAATAGATGGGAAAACAAAATCCACTGTGTGAAAGGTTGCTAAGGAAAGGATTTTCACATGTCTCAAATTATGACCCCATGGATTAATTTCTAATTACAAAGGGAAACATTTATCTTTCCAAGTGAAGAAAACTGCTGGTCCTTGTCTTAATAAAATGATTTCGGTAAGATTGCCTGACACTATAAGCCTTTTGACGTGATGCAATAGAATAGTGATGGCAAAATAAAGCCTCTGGGACAAATCTAGCTCACCACCTATCTTTGTACAGCCCATGAGCTAAGACTGCTTTTCACGTTTTTAATTGTTGAGGGGAAAAAAGTCAAAGGAGTAATAGTATTCCATAACACATGAAAATTAAATAAAATTAAAATTCAGTGCCCATATAGTTTCACTGGCCCACAGCCACACTCAAGCATTCATGTGTGGTCTCCGGTGGCCTTCTTGCTACAAGAGTAGTGCAGCGGTGACAGAGGCCATGTGACCCGCAAAGCCTGAAATAGTTTATCTGGTCCTTCAGAAAGAGTTTGCTGACTCCAACAAGAGAAAAAACACAACAGCACTTGTGACATATTCTCACCAAAAATGTTTAACTTGAATCTAATCATGGGGAGACAATGAGACAAACCTGACAATGTGAGACACAAGAAAACTGGGCAGGATTCTTAAAAAATTCAATAAAAAGGTATTAATCCTTATCTTACAAGACACATGGGGAGATATTCAGGCACTGAAGTGTCACTATTTCTTCTTTTAAATGGTTCAGAAAAAATATACTTGAGAGAGGTGAGATAAGGTAAATGTAGCACAATCCTTAGAGTTCAACACATTTCTAATTTTTACCTTACTACTTCACAAAAATTTAAAAATGACTTAGCTCCACAAAACTCCATGATTTACTATGAGGAGGAGACAATTTCCCCAATTCGCAGATAAGGAAACAGGTCAAGAGTGAAGTTCATATAATAATGGAGCTAAGGCTAAATTTTGAGTTTCCTACAGAACAGTCTTCATCTTTAAAAAACAAACAGAAAAACACTAGAACACTTAAGGTTTGGTTTTAAAAAGGGACTTGCTTAAAAATGTAGTGGTATCATGTATCTTCCACTTTCAAAGTTAAAAAAGAGACCCTCTAGACCCAGGGTTATTCTACAGTATTTCTATGTATTGGTTTCCAGTCATTAAACGGCATAAGAAGAGGCTTGAGTTCAAACATCCTTGTTTCATAAAGAGATCCTGGATCACCTTAAGAGTCTGGTTACTACCTTTAAGTGTTTCAGGAGTTCTCTGCCTAGCTCAAAATCCAACTTGATGGCAAACACAATGTGTAGAATAATGGTGCCTTCCACGTGACGAAGTTCATCCAATGGTACAGTAACAAGATCCAAGTACCTAAAAGATTCAACAGAAAGGTTTGAGCTATAGCTTGACCAAGAGACAACGGTGCATTTGCTCATATGAACGAATAGAAAAACTCAGGCTGAACTAACAGGATCACTGGAGGCATGCAGAAAGTACAAAATCTACTGTCTTCTTCTCTGCTCCTTCTCATGAAACTTCTTGAATGAACTGTCTATGGTCATTATTTCCACTTGTTTACCTCTCCCCAGTTAAATCCAACTCAATTAGGCTTCCGTGCCCTCCCTAACCTCCCTTCCAATGCTATTTGATTATCCTTGCAAGGGCTACAAATGACCTCTACATTGTCAAAACCAATAATCAAGTCTCATCCTAATTAAAGCCTCAGTAGATATGACACAGTTGGCCCCGTTCTTTCTGGAAACATGTTCTTCTCTTAGTTCCTGGGGCACTGTCACTGGCCTCAAGTTATTTGTGCTGGCTCATCCTTCAAGTGGTAGAATGCCTCTGAAAGTTCAATCTTGGGTTCCTTTTCTCTTTTCACAACTTCCCCAGGGACCCTAAAGAGCCTGCAGGCTTCAATTCCTTCCAATCTGTATCTCTGGTCCCAACCTCTCCCTGAAACTCCAGACTGTCTGCTCAGCACCTTCATATAAAATACTAATACATATCTCAAACTTATATGGTAAAAACTGAGCTTATTCTCCTCTAAACCTGCTTGTTCTGTCAGTCTTTCCTAACTCAATATACAAGAACAACTTCTCATCAACTGCTCAAGTAAAATAACTTAAAAGTTATTCCAGGTTAGTAGACTGAGATAGGATTAAAAGCACAAATGTTGCAGACAAATTGCTTGCATTCAAATCGCAGCTCCATCAATTTATGGCTATATAACCCCAGGAAATCCCTTATCTCTCTGTGCCTTGGTTTCTCCATGCATAAAATAGAGACAAAATGGAGTTGCTGTGAAGTTTAAAGTGCTAAGAACAGTACTTGGCACACAGCAAGCATTCTACAAATATTTGCTTCAGAAACTCTTTTCCAGCCATACCATGCTGTGTCCTGCCTTTGGACTAACTGTTCCACTGAGAAAGTTCTTTTCCTTGAGCTATATACTACGGCTGTTATCCTCCAGGCTTCCGGTAACACAGCACCTTCTCAGAGGTCTCCCTGACCACCCAACCTAACGTAGCTACGCTGTCACCGTCACATCATCCACTTGAAACGTACGCATAGCCCTTTCCACTCTAATACTTTTCTTGCCATTTCTTTTCTTTTCTCTTCTCATTAAAATTTCTCCATGAGAGCAGGAACTTTGACTAGTTCATCACTGTCCCAGGTCCAACAGCTTCTGGCACAGAATAAACACTTAATGCCTTTGAAGTCTGTAACTACAGAGTCATTAATGCTGTTTTCCAGGAAAGATTAAAATAAAAGAGTTGAGGAGACTACACTATTTTTAAACTTTATTACTGAGCAACTAAGGGGACTAGCAAAATTCTATACTGAGGGGAAGGTAGGGACTGAAGAGTTACATAATGAGATGATGAATTTGGAAAAATGATTTTATTTCTATACTCTTTGACTCACTCATCATCACTTTTTTCCTCATTGTGTTGCTGATCTAGCTTGTTGAAGAAAGCTATGATTCCTCCCAAGACCCTCTTTCGGCTTCCCTGAAAAAGAATAAAACAAAATAAATAAGGGCAAGTTAAAGTACTTTTCAGCTTGAAGAATTTTCAAGTATGAATTTAAATAAATTATAAGCTAGACTCACACTAACAATTTAGAGAACACTTTCATAAGAACACTTTTTGAAATTGAGTTTGAAATACATCTTAATATCAGACTCTAAGGGGCCTACAATCCACCCTTTCAGAGCTCTTCACCCCTCTTCCTACCACACACACGAGACCAGAGATAATACACATTCACTCTGGCTGAGAACCATGACATTTTTAGTAGACCAAATTGTCATACGTGAAATGAAAGTTTCTGTGTCCTAGTACATAAAATAAAGAGTATGAATAAGCTGAATGGTACTAATTGGTCATTATACCAGAGTTTAAAAAAATATTTTATTTATACCTTTGAGGAGAGAACCAGAAGCTGATAGACCAAGGGTGGTATTTCTTGAAGATTCAATTTGGAGAACACCTTAAACACTTTTTCCACCACGAATTCCACTTCTTCTGCAGTCAGAGGGACAGCCCTGTGGATTCAAGATTCTAAAGGTTACAGACTAATTTGGGAGATATCAGAATATTGTTAATTGCCTCTTTTGATTTTTCTCTAATGGAGAACCTTAAAGGAAACCAGTAACCTTACCTCAGCAAAGTTATCTTGGAAAAAAAACATAACGTTATACTTTAAGAAATTAAAGCAAAAAAGGGTGGGGGGAAATCTTGTAACAGAAAACAGAGGTATCAAATACTCTTACTCAGGAACAGTGGTATTTGAGCTTACTACATTTCAATTTCTAGCAGGTAAGTTCTCACAGCAGGATTAAAAAAGGGAATGATGATACTTACTTGAACATCGAGGTGAGCTGGATTACATACTGATGATCCCATCTGATTAAAAATGAAAAAGAAAAGTTTATGTTGTTTTAACTTATTTACATGTTACTTTGTAAAATTAGCAAGGAAGAAAAGAATTAGGGCCATTTCAAGTTTGATTTGCTGCCACTGGGAAATAACATCAAATAAATGACATTTAAAACAATGAAATAACAGCTTTTAACCTACCGGACTGGCACAATCAAAGCTTGATGACATTCAATGCTGGTGAGATTTTGGTAAACAAACACTTCACATACTATTTTGTGGAACATACACTGATATAATCCTTCTGGGAAGACAAGTTGGCAATACTACTTATCGACTTTAAACATGCACATAACCAAAGAGCCACCCAGCTTACTATTAGGAATATATCCCATGTACATGCTTATAAAAGGTCACCCAGACATAAAAGAATGTTAACTGCAACATCTTTTATAATAGCAAAAACCCAAATAGCCAATATTATTTATTGGCAAAAACTAAATAACAATTAAGAGATTAGCCAAATATCAGAATACTATGGAACTATTAAAAAGAATGATGTAAAGCAGGATATGCTGACATGAACATATGTGTTAAATGAAAAATAAAAGGTACATTACAATGTGGAATGAATAAACTTTTGTGTAATTAAGAACTAATAAATGGATAAACATACATGAGCTGATACATGCTTAAAATTATTTCTGTAAGAGACCTTATGAACCATGAAAGCAGTTATCTCTGGTTTGGATAATCTAGTTCCTTTCAATATACTGAAGTATAATCACAGTATTATGTAACTTAGTATACTATTCATTTCAGACTATATATATATATAAAAGTATATATAAATATGTATTAAGGATTTACTATATATATACATATATACACAAAGATCTTTTATCTTCGCTATATGTCTTTATATATTTCATTTTTAATGGGTATAAACTGCATGGAGTGGCCCTTTCATAGCTTACACACAACTTACACATTTCTATTATTGTATCCTTAAGTTAGTCACAAATTTCTGTACTGAAATGTTCATGTATGAAGACTTTCTTATACAATGCAGTTTTTCCTTAGCGTAGACACTCGTATTTCAGGTTTAAAGATACAAATACCAGGTTTAATGATAAAAATATCATTAAAAATACATTCAAAAAAAAATATCAAAAAAAATATCCCCCCTGCCGCCAAATAAAAGATAGTGCCAAGGTGACTTTCTAGCTTTGAAGACCCTGGGACTCCAAATAATACTATAGGGCTAAATTGCTGCGTTAAGATGGACAGTTAAGTAAGTAGAGACTATGTGTATAATGTTAGAACAAAGAATACAGCAAATAACCTCTCACAAAAACTGATCACAGACTAAATGGTTTTATAGCAGCAAATCATAAACGAAAAAAAGGACTAAAACTTCAGTGATATAAATTCTCAAAATAATGGTATTCCTTTTTTTGGTGACTTGTAGTCCTGAGAAAAGTTCTTCATATTATTAAGGACTTACCTGCCAGAACAGAGGGTGTTAATCAACTGCTTCTTACATTCTTCCCCACTTAGTTCACCTAGAAATGCAAAATACACTGAAGAATAAACCCAATTAAGTGAAGAGAGAAAAAGCCACTAAAACCAGAAGAAAAATTACCTTTTCCAAAAGTCAGATTTTCCTTTTTGGTACCAAGGGCAGTGAGAATGATGGGAAACAGCTCCAAAGATTTTCCATTTGTTAGCTTGCCTTCATTGATAGCACTAACAAACTCATTGGCTAATTCAACCAATAACTGTCCTGGAAAACGGTGAACCTTAAAGTTCATGGGATTAAAAAAACATTCAGCAATATTTAGATGTTTGATACCTCTTTCCAAAAATCAAGTCTTTTGCTGAGTTGACAGAACTGGCATTGAAGCCCAAAACTGGTTCTAAAAGTGATTCAGGGAATCATTCAGCTCTGGTAAAGGATTTCAAAAGGTCAGGATCTTCTATCAGTTCCCTGATGTTCTTAGATATTCCAGCTCTCGAAAGAGACACATGTCCAAGATACCGGAAATGTAACATAAACATCTAGGTGGTTTATGGCTCCTTCATCGGCTATGTTGTTTTAAAACGGTAGTTCTTACTTATAAGTACGAACTATGGTGGGTTTGGGACATTTACATTTTCCCTCCCTCAATAAATTACCAACCCCACTCCAAATCCAACCAAAACCAAAAAAGTTTTTGTTTTCCATCTCACCTCCAGCATTAGCAATCCTATGATTTCAGATGCTACTTCTTTCTGTAAATTCCCTGATTCCAACAACTGGATACAACAACTGTATATCTTAAGTCTCTTAAGAGCTCCAGCTTCCTCAGAACAGGGTAAACCTTATCGTTTTAAACAGGTAGTACAGAAACAAAGAAAGAAAAAAGGAAGAAGTCTTACAAGGTTGAAGGGCAAACAGGAATAACAAACAGCTTTGCAGTTGAATATAGAAACAGAATTATCAAAATACTTACTATGGTACTTAAAACAGCAATATTTAGGAGCTTTGAAAAAGTCTTTTAATTTAGACAGAAAACTGAAATACCACCTTTTCTGTACACTTCCATCCATGCCATTAATTTTTAAAATAATTTTACAGTGCAGAAGAAGGAACACCTTCTAATATTTCTTAAAGCTTTTCTGGGATCCAGTAACCCAAATTAAGTAACATACTTTACTTCAAAACATCATCACTGGGTGAAGTCAGCAAGAAAATAGAGAAAAATACCTTGAGATGAATGGGAAAAAAAACGCATTCCAAAAGTTATTGGCTACAGCTAAAGTAGAGCTTAAAACGAAACCTATAGTTGTAAATACCTACATTAAAAAAGATCTCAAATCAATAACCCAAACTTCTACCATAAGGAATTATAAAGAGATGAAACTAAACTCAAACCAAGTGAAAAGAATATAAAAATAAAAGCAGACATAAATGAAAGAAAGAATAGAAGAATAATAAAAATCAAGGAAACCACATCTTTTTCTTTGAAAAAATAAACAAAATTGAAAATCTTTAGACTGACCATGAAAAAAAGGGAGAAGAATCAAATTAATAAAATCAGGAATGAGAATGGCATTACTACTAATCTTGCAGAAATAAAATAAAATAAAGTAATAGAATAAACAACATATGAAATGAACAAATTGCTATAAAGACACAAAGTTATCAAAATTGACTAAGGTAATAGAAAACCAAAACAGACTTATAAATAGAGACTAAATTAGCAATAAAACCTCTTCTACAAAGAAAAGTCCAGAACCAAATGGCTTTACTGGTGAATTTACTGAACATTTAAAGAATTAACAGCAACTCTTCCAAAAAAACAGAAGAGAAGGTAACATTTCCAAACTGAGTCTATGAGGTCAGTATTACCTTTATACCAAAACCAGACAGACATTCTAAGAAAACTATGAACGATATTCCTAGTGACTACAGACACAAAAATCCTCAACAAAATATTAGCAAACTAAATTCAGCAACATAAAACAAAGACTGTACTCTCTAACCAAACTGGATTTAACTCAGTAACACAATACTGGTTCAATGTATGAAAATCAATTTCATATACCACATAAATAGAATAAAGGATAAAAATCACATGATCACCTCAGCAGATACAGAGAAAGCACTGGAAAATTTCAGTACTGTTTCATGATTTAAAAAAAAAAAAACACTCAACAAACTAGGAATAAAAGGAAAACTTAACATGATAAAGGGCATCCATGAAAAACCCACAGCTAACAACATACTTACTAATAAAAAACTGAAAGATTTCCCCCTGAAATCAGGAAAAAAAACAAGGATGTTCACTCTCAGCATTTCTATTCAATATTGTACTGGAGATTCCAACTAAGGTAATTGGATTAGAAAAATAAAAGGCATCTAGATTGAGAAAGAAGTCAAGTTACATATATTTAAAAATGACATAATTTTGTCTATAAGGGATCCACAAAAAAACTACTAGAACCAATAAACAAGTACAGAAAGGCTGCAAGATATGAGATCAATATACTCATCTACTGTGTTTCTGTACACTAGCACTGAACAGTGAGAAGACTAAGAAAAGAATCTCATTTACAATATCACTCAAAGAATACCTCAGAAAAAATTTAATAAAAGTAGTGCAACACCTGCACTCTGAAAAGTACAAAATCTTGTTGAAAGAAATGAAAAAGAACCTAAGTAAATGGAAAGATATACCATATTTATTAATGGAAGACATATAAAGATAGCAATACTTTTCATAGATAGATTCAACATAATCCCTACCAAAAACCCAGTTTCCATTTTTGCAGAAATTGACAAGCTAATCTTAAAATTCGTATGAGAACTCATGGGACCCAGAATATCCAAACTAATTCTAAAAAAGAAAACAGTGGAGGACTTACACCTCGCAATTTTAAAGCTTACCACAAAGCTATTCTAATTAAGACAGTGTGGTGCTGACACAAGGAGACATACATAGATCAAGAGAATACAACTGAGTCCAAAAATAAACCCTTGCATTTATGGGCAATTGATTCTCAATAAAGGTACTACTGAAAATGGGAAGAGAGATTTCCCTGGTGGTCCAGTGGCTAAGACTCTGTGCTCCCAATGCAGGCGGCCTAGGTTCAATCCCTGGTTATGGAACTAGATCCCACATGCTGCAACGAAGACATTCCACAGCCAGATAAATAAACAAATATTTTTTAAAAAGAAGGAAAAAAATGGGGAAAAATGAAGCTGGACTCCTACCTCACATCATATACAAAAATTAACTCAAAAATGGATTAAAGTTATAAAGGTAAAAGCTAAGATTATAATCTTGAAAAGACAAGAAATCTTTTTAAGAAATCTTGAAAAGGTATAAATCTTTGTAACTTTGAATTAAGCAATGATCTTTTAGATAAAAACCAAAAGCACAAGCTACAAAAAATTAAGTAGACATCAAAATTTAAAACTTGGTGCATCAAAAGATATCATTAAAAAAATGGAAAGAACCTAAAATGGAAGAAAAACTTTGTGATTCATACATCTAATAAGGGACTTGTATCTAGAATATTTAAATATTACAACTCCGTAATAAAAAGACAACCCAATTTTTAAAAGGTCAAATAATTTGAACACACATTTCTCCAAAGACATACAAATGGTCAGTAAGCACAAGAATAGATATTCAATATCATTAGCCATCAGCAAAATGCAAATCAAACCCACAATTAAGATACCCCTTCACACTCACCAGAGTGGCTAGAATGAAAAAGACAATAACAAGTGTTGACAGAGGATGTGGGAAATGGGAATCCTTATTCAGTACTGATGGGAACATGATGTAGCAGCTTTGGAAAACAGCTCATCAGTCCTCAGACACTTAAACACAGAGTCACCACGCTGCTGCTGCTGCTGCTGAGTCGCTTCACTGTGTCCAATATGACCCAGCAATTCTACTCTTAAATATTCACCAAACAGAAATGAAAATGTGTTTACACAAAAATTTGTAGCAGTATTCATAATTGCTAAAAAGTGTAGATAACCTAAATGTCCACCTATTCATGAATGGAAAAGTATGATCTATTCTGATAATGGAATATTATTCAACAAATAAAAAGAAATGAAATACTGATACAGGTTACAACATGGATGAATCTTAGTAACCTTACAGGAAGTAAAAGAAGCCAGTCACAAAGGACACATATAGTATGATTCCACTTTTATGAAATACCCAGAATAGGCAAGTCTATAGACAGAAAGCAGATAAGTGGTTTCTTAGGGCTGGAGTGGATCAGGAATTTAGGAGGTGACAGCTAAGGAATGTAAGGTTTCTTTCAGGGATAATAAAAATACTCAAAAATTGTGACAGGTGTGCATCTTGGTGAATACATTAAAAGCCACTGAATTGATTTTAAGTGGGTGAATTTTATGATGTCAATTACATCTCAATAAAATAATGTATACTTTAAAAGGGTGAATTTATGGATTATATCTCAATTTTGTAAAACATCATCATTAGCTAACTATTGGTCCTTCACAGCACTGATTTAACAGGATTAAAATAGTTATGAGGCAGTTTCCATAAATATTTGATAATTCATGCTACTTTGAAACTCAGATTTCCAAATCTATGATTTTAAATAAGGTAAAAATAAGGTTAGTTACAGAAGTGGGAGCCATGATAATCTGTTTCCAGTTTTACTCTTATAACTTTCACTTAGTATACACAGGCAGCAGCTCCTGATTCTCCGTTACTTCCTGGTCTCTGATATTTCTACAAAACAGTCATTTAAAAAGCTTCCAAATTTTAAATATGTGTTTTTGAACCCTTGCAAGGCAAGACCCAATTACTTGAGGGGGTAAGAAAAATAAAACAAGTTAAAATAACCTGCTAAGAGTCTAAAGCCACTTTTAATTTGTGCTTATAGAATTTTATTCTACTACAATTTATAAAATGATTGTGAGTTACAATCTGCACCAATATAAAACTGGCCCTTGTACAAGATACAGAAACAAATATTCCCCACTGGGAATTAAGCATCTCTAAACAAGTCAACTACGATATTCCATTTTGTTAACTCAGAGCTCCCTGGCCTCCTGTTAAACACAGATTAAGTATTAAACATTGCCATTCTCCACAAGCTTAAAAGCACAACTAAACCAAACCGTATTTTATGAAGTACACCCTTTACAGGTTCAAAAACTAGCAATACAATCTCAGATAGCCACTTCTACCTGCCTTAGAAAAATTATTTAAGTCCACAAGATAGTGCTATTGATTCTGTAAAATCCCCCAAACAGAAAAGCTTCAGTGGGGCTTCAAGCAATACGAAAAGTAGCAATAGGAGCCAAAAGTAGACCAACGTACCAGTGAACCCAGAGAGAGAAGTGGCATTATTATTACCTTTGAAGACGGCTTTCAGTAGTGCTCCAGCAGCTTTTCCTCTCACTGCCTGATTCTGAAGGAGGTCAGTCAGCTACAAAGAAAGGACGGAAAAGGTACAAGTCTGGCAACAATTTCCCTGTTTGAATGACCTAAACTCACAATATGAAAAACATTCATCTGTCAGAATCATATCTTTCAGAAGTTCCAGGCATCAAAAATTCACATATGCATTCACATTATAGCAGGGTGGATTGTAAGATGATACTGGGCTGTCAAGACGAAATTTATTCATACGTTCATTCTACAAACATTTATTAAGTATTTAATCAGCACTAGGTATTGAGCTATGTTCTTGGGGATATACATTCATTCAACAAATACTCTTTGAATATGTTCTTCTTCCTCAGCATTAGGTATACAATGCTAGACAAGACATGAACAAGACAGACATAGTCTGACTCAGTTTACAGTAGGACAGAAGGAAAAAGGGTAACAGGACAAAAAATCAGAAAAAGAAATGGTTGAAAAGCCTGAAACAGACAGTAATTGAGGAAAGGGAGGCAACTTCCGCTAGAGTACTCAGGGAGAAAGGTTCTCTGAGGTGGAGGTGAGGTGGAGGACATTTCCATACAGAGAACTGGAGGATGAGAAAAAGCTGGTAATGCAAAGGGGGAAAAGGAAGACACTTCAGATGAAGGCATTGTTACACGCAAAGGTCCTGAAGGAGCAAGGAGTTTGGCAAGTTGGATGGCCTGAAAAAATATTTAGAAGACCAATTTGGATGAAAAGTAGTAAGGAAGATTGGCACAAGATGAATTTCGAGAGAACCAGATGATAAGAATCTTGTAGGCCATGGTAGGAAGTTCAGATTTTTGTCGAAATGCAATAGAAGTAACTAAAGAGAAAAGAGGAGGGGGACATGATAGATGTTAAAAAAAAAAAAAAAAATCAGTCTTCCTCCTGTGGCAGAAAATACACTGTGGAAGGGTTTAAGAGTGAAATAGAAATATGCTAGGAGACTGCTACAGTGATCAAGAGAGATAATGGCCTACATTGACGTCATCAGAGAAGTCATGAGTTGAATTGTGTTCCCCTCCAAAACTGATGTTTAAGTTCTAATCCCCAGCACCTCAGAATGTGATTTTATTTGGAAACAGGGTTATTGCAGGTGTAATTAGTGAAGGTGAGGTCATATGGGTAGGCCCTAATCCAGTATGACTAATGTCCTTAGAAGAATGGGAAACTTGGGACAGAAACACGTACACAGCAAGAATGCTATGTGAAGATGAAGGCACAGACCACGGGTGGGTGACATGAGGCCAGGAATGTCAAAGATTGTCAGCAATCAACCAGAAGCAAGGCGAGAGGCATGAAACGGATAAGCACAGCCCTAGCAGGAACCAACAATGCCAACACTGTGATCCCGGGCTTCTAGTCCTCAGAACTGTAAAAACAAGTAGCTACTGCAGTTTGTTGTACTTTGTAAGATGAAGTACAGGTGGTCCCCAACTTAAAACAATGGATTACCTTATGATTTTTCAACTTTACAGCGGTGCGAAAGTAATACACATTCAGTAGATACTATATATCAAATTTTTATCCTTTCCTGGGCTAGTGATCAGCTTTGGGATCACAAGGATAAACAACCAATACATTTACAATGATTCTGCACCCATGCAACTATTCAGTATTTCACTCTCAGAACAGTATTCAATAAGTTACATGAGATATTCATGACTTTATTAAAAAACAGGCTGTTGGATGATTTTACCCAACTGAAGACTAATCTTGGCACATTTAAGGTAAGGTTAGGCTACAATGTTTGGTAGGTGTATTAAATGCATTTCCGATTTACCATATTTTTCAATGTATAATATTTTCAACTTAAAATGGGTTTATTGGGATGTAACTCCATCTTAATTTGAAAATCGGTACACTGAAGATATATTTGAGAGCTTGATCAGGAGGACTTTACTGTGGTCTGAATGTTTATGTCCCCCAAAATTCACGTGTTGGACTCTTCAGACCCATTGTAATGGTATTTGGAGGTGGAGACTTTGCCAGGTGAATAGGCAGAAGGACGAAACTCCCACAAATGGGATTAGGGCTCTTATGAGAGATCCCACAGAGCTCCCAGGCTCCTTCTACCATATGAAGGTACAATGTGAAAACTGAAATCCAGAAGAAGGCACTCACTTGACCATACTAGAACCATCATCCAGGACTTTTGGTCTCCAGAACTATGAGAAATAATTGTTGTTATAAGTCACCCAGTCTACTGTATTTTGTTATAGCAGCCTGAATGGACCAAGACAAAGACAGATTTCCTCGTGGTTTAGAAGTGAAATGGCTGTGGTGATAAAGGAAAAAGAGAAATCAAGAACTCAAATTTCTGGGTTAAGCAACTAACTGGGTAGATGGTGACACCATTTACTGACATGGTGAAAATTTGGGATTAAGCAAGCATCTAAATCTTCCAGAGGGCTTGTTAAAACAGAGACCTCCACTGGCAGTTTCTGATTTAGCAGATCTGATGCGGGGCTCAGAACTACTATTCTAAGATATCCAAGTGGAGATGTCAAGTTGATAACTGGATATGCCAAAGTAGAGCTCAGAGAGGAAAGAGGTCAATGGGAACATGTAAGATCATCCAGGGAGAAAATGTAAAGATAAAAAAAGCACAAACATTCGCGATTAACCAGCTGCAGCCAGCAAAACCTAAGAAGATGAGGTTAATAACATCCAGACAAAGGACTATCATAGAGGCCAAAACCAATAAAACACTGAATTTGATCTCTTCTACATGTGCCTGGTCTTTCTGACTGGATTTCATCTCTCCCTTCTTAAATACTTAATAAGGAAGTAACTGACTGCTCCGCCTGGAACCTCCCATAGCCCTTGACGTAACCCTTATTAGAGAGAGGTTCCCAACCAGGGGCAACCCCCTCACCCCCACCCTAGGCAGGGTATGCAGGGCAATGTCTGGAGACATTTTTAGTTGTTATAACTGGAAGGGTGCTGTCACCTAATGGGTGTAGGCCAGGGATGCTATTAAACATCCTACAATGCACAGGACAACCTCCCTCAATAAAGAATTAGCCACTCTAAAATATACACAGTGCCAAGGCTGAGAAACCCTGACTCTTCTTGAAAAATTCAGTTTTAAGAGAAGGCAATGTGGCATATGGGGAAAAAAACTGGCCCCAGAATCAGAAGACCCAGATATGAATCCTCGCTTTGCCATATATTAGCTTTACAACCTCAGGTTATTTAACCTCTGTTATGTGTGTCTATTCCCTACCTCAAAGCACTGTTAGAAGGATTACATTAGATGACAGGTAGAGAGGACCCTGCACAGGGCTAGTGCACAGTAGGTTCTAAACAAATGTTAGCTCTCTTCCACTCCTCCTCCCTCTAGTTAAATGATCTGTGGTCTTCGTTTTTGACCTTATTCAGTCACCTTTTCACTGCATTTTAAAATGCACAAGTAAACCAAGTGTATGTTAGTCACTCAGTCATGGCCAACTCTGCGACCCCATGGACTATAGCCCACCAGGCTCTTCTGTCCAAGGGATTCCCTTAGGCAAGAATACTAGAGTGGATTAGCCATTCCCATCTCCAGGGCATCTTCCCCACCCAGAGATGGAACCCAGGTCTCCTGCACTGCAGGCAGATTCTTTACCATCTGAGCCACCAGAAAAGCCCCAAGTAAGATTAAGTATCCTTGCTATGTTGGAAGGCTTAAAATTTTTTCGTTTAGTGGACAGACTGGAACTACCAAGTTAATGGCACCGTCAAAATAGATTTTTATAAGACAGGACATTTCTTATTTTCTGTTGTCTGATGCTTCCTCATGAGTAGACTGAGTTTATGTATTCTTGGCCAGAATACAAGTCATATTGTGTCCTTCTTGGAGTATCACACCTGGAGGCATGTGATACCATCTGTCCTTCACTGGCAGTATCAGTCTGATCACCCAGTCAAATGTGTTGCCTGATTTTCCCACTTTATAATTATTTTTTCCCCTCCCTTTGCAACCAGTATGCAGTTTGTGGAAGAAACTTTAAGACCATGCAAGTATCGTGTTCCTTCTCTTGTATAATGAAAAAGCCCAGCAGCAACCTCTGATATCAGGTTCTCAAAGTCAGCATCACCAGGTACGACACATCACAAGCCCGATGATACGACACACAGTGAAAAGGCATGGAGCCCTTTCTGTGGTCTTTTTGCTAAGGATGCATGTCCTGAGTCCAACCATGAGACACATCAGACATTCAGCAAAATAATGGATCAAAACTCTTCAGTGTTCTCAAAAGACAGAGAAAGACTGAGGAGCAGTTGCAGATTGCAGAAAATCAGGGGAAAATGACAATTAAGTGCAGTGTAGGATCCTGAGTGGGATTCTGGAACATTAAAAAAAAAAAAAAAAAAAAACGGGTATCAGTGAAAAAACTACCAGGTAGGGTTCAAATAGTCTTTAGCCTCACTAAAGGTGTTGTACAAATATTAACTTCCTGGTTCACAAAATTTTACTGAAATTATTATGTAAGATGTTAACACTGGGGAGAGAACTATATGGAAAGTCTACTATTTTTACAACTTTTCTGTAAGTCTAAAATCAGTTCAAAATAAAAAGTTCAAAAAACTTCTCCCTGGATTTAGCATCCACTGCAGCTTCTGCCTGATCTAATCTTGATCATGACTGTTGCCAAATGACGATTTTCTAACTTTATGGTAAGCAAGAACCTTTCTCACCATTTATTTATTTTTATTATCAATATGGACTCACAGATTTATTATTTCAGTGGTTTATAATTCATAACTGAACTTGATTATTTTGATGTTCACATTTCACCAATGGAAGCCCCTTCAAGCTGTCTTTATCAGGTTCAGGGCATCAATGTTATATTTTATAAAAAGCACTTGGAAGCTTCCCTTATGTATGTACATACATTATGTAATATATATGCTCTAAAACAATTTGTGTAGCACTGGGACTATCTAGCTCTTACCTCTGATCTCTAAAGGTCTGGTAGAAGCCTCCTGCAAAACTATCTGGGCCTGGTATTTTTGTTGAAGTATAACTGCTAACTTTTTTTCTTTTAGGAAAACTGATCTGTTTAAGCATTCCATTTCAAATTGGGCTGATTTCATTAAACTGTATGTTCCCAAGAAATTACAGTTGTATAAATGTACACAAATGCCCTTAAGTAGTCCATATCTCTTCCTCTCCCCCATTTCTTTACATCTATGAGTTGTTATCAAATAAACCCTTGTCTCCTAAGGAGAGTGGGGGACAGATGAAGTGGCAGAATTAATTCTAACACGTCCCTTGCATCTGTCATCATGCCTGGCATCTGCTTTTGGCAGAACTTGCTTCCCAATACTCACATCATCTTCTTTCACGGTTTGAAGAAATTCCTGTAGGCCATCTGCTGTTTTTTCTGCTGCTAGAGATAAAATTTTCTGGTCCATTGTTGCACACAGCAAGGAACTGAAAAGGAAAAATATCAAGAGCTGGATAAAACTACCAAAAGTAAACAAAATTTTGATTTTTTCCCTTCTCTACTTGTTAACTGAGTATTTCAAATATGTTATGTACACAACGGGTACTCAACAGGCTAAGGACTACCAACTGTAGGAGTAGGTGATTCTTAGCCAAACCAAAGAATCTAGAGAATCCCCTGGAATTTCCTTATTAGAAAGCTGTAGTCTAATCAAGTCATCTCATAATTCAGTTGTTCACATTTTCTTTTTTGGTATCTACCCATTATGCTACCTAGAACAAAGCTGTCATTTACCAGTACTGCAAATATATACAATTATCTACACATACACAATAAATGAATAAAGCAATAGCACTGTAAATGCATTTATACCAATTAAATGGTATAAAAATAAATGAGAAGTTAACAAGGCTAAGAAATAAATGTGTGCTCAAACATCAAGCAGGCTTCCCAGCAAAGGAAACCTTGAACTGGAATTTAAAGATTAAATTTAGATAGTCACCAGAACCACATGGTGTACATTACTGGGAAGGAAAGTACTGTCAACAAAGGCATTCATAAGAGACTCCGAAAAACTTACTCGGGAAAAATGAGTACGTATCCTGAGGTAGAGAGTTCAACTAATGGAGCAGTGAGAAGGAAGGCTAGTAAAAGGGTGGGGCTAAACTGTGCAAGATCTTAAATGTCGAATTAAGGAAGTTAGACCTTATTCTGTAAGTAATAGTGACAAAAAGTTCTGGAGTAAAAGAGAATCTGACAAGACTGAAACAGTGTTTGAGGAAACTAAATATGGCATCAATGCGCAGATTAAAGCAAGGAGAGAATAAGGAAGAAGAGCAGAGGCTAAGAGGCTACTGGGAGCTATTTTAGTGGTAGTGACAAAGGCTGGTGTTGGGGGCTGACTCCGGGGAGTACAAAGGAAAGGGTGAAATGGAAGCACATTAGGCAGACAGGATTTAGTGAGTAGTGAGTAGCTATGGGAGTATTACGAGAAGAGGGCAATGCAGACTGGTGGAAAGAAAACCTCCTATATTTCCTGCTGTTTTCAATCTCCCTAAATTATACCATCATCCACCCAGCTGCTGAAACAAGAAACCTGGGCAACATTCTTAACCACTTCACCTTCATCCTTCACATCCACTACCAAGTCCTATGTCCCCAAACATCTCTCAAGTCTACTTCTGAGATCCACTGCTGCCACATTATTCCAAAGTCACCATCATCTCTCACCTGAACTACTACACAGCTTCCTAACTCATTCCCCACCCAACAGCTAAAATGTCTTTGAAACACAAACCAGATTTGTGATTCATCCTCATCTTAAAAACTATTCGGTGGCTTTCCATTATTAGTCCAAAATCCTGACATCAGGATATAAAGGTCTGGTCCATGTTAATTCCCTTTCATCACTCTATATTCCAGCTACAATGATCTGCTCAGTCCTTCAAACCCCCAAGTTCCTTCTGCCACAGACAATTCCACATGATTTTCTGTCTGGAATTTATATAAAAATAAATACCCCTTGTTTCATCCCCTGCCCATCAATCTTTTTATTGTTAATTCCTAAAAATCCTTCAGGTCTCAGCTCAATCCTACACTCTTTTACAAGCTCAGTCTAAACACTCCCCTATTACATTCTTTCAAAGCAACTGTAATCTCTCACCATCACCACACTTTTAACATTACACTTATTACTAGATTAAGAACTACATCTCCCACTCCATCACAAACTCCAGGAGGGCTGGGGGCCATCTCTGGTTTTGTTTATCACTCAATCTCCAAGACTTGGCACAGTACCTAGCTCATAATAGGTGCCCAATAAATATTTGTGGGAAAAATGACATTGATCCTCACACCAGTCCTCTGAGGTTGGTGCTATTACTCCCAATTCAGATGAAGATCTTTTGGGATTCAGAGAAATTAAGGAACGTCCCCCAAGGTTAGAAGGCTAGTAAGTTGCAGAAGTAGAATTGAAACCTAAGTCTGTCCAACTCCAGACCCCAAAACCAATGCTTTTACCTACTACTGGGGACTCTTACCTACGATTAGCCCCTCTATTAGGGGCTGAGTGGTAGTAGAGGATTCAGAAAAGACATACCAACCATAAGAGACGTCCAGCCCTAAAGGGAAGATGCTGGACTCCTTCTATCTCAGCAGGTACATTGCTGACTTAGTCCTAAAACCAGAATTGAGTAGCACATAGATAGGTGGCTGTTAAGTCCCAGTGCGGATAGCAGACTCCTTGTCAAGAGGCCCTGAGGTTAGTGAGGCACCGCGGAAGGGAGACGCCGCGGGTTTAGCACCCGGGCTTCTCGGAGAGCGAGAAGCGAACACAGAGAAACTACAAAACAAGGCAGCTGGGGATGGTCGCTGTGACCGAGCTACAAAGGCGAAATGGGTTTAGAGAAATGTCTCAGACGTAGGAGCTGAACGCTGAAGGAGAGGAAGAATTTAACCAGAGGGCCAAGGGTGTAGGCCGCCCGAGGAGCGGGAAAAGCTAAAGGCCGCAACGGGAGACCCCAGGGCACAGACTCTTTCGGGCCAAGGAAAACGCCAGAACGCCATTCGGAAGGGGCGCCGTCCTGTCCTCCCGGACCCGTTACCTCCCGGGAGCTGAGTCCCCTGCAACGCGCAAAGTTCCTCTAGCTGGTCACTTCCACCTCAACGAAGCCACCGAATTCCAAAAAACCCGCTCAACTTTCAGTTTCCGTCCTTCCGTTACCCTGAGCAACGGGCCCCGCCCCCCGCGGCTTATTTCCGGTACCCGGGAGCTCGTGCTTGGAGCGTACCATTAAGACAACTGGGGAAGGGGGGAGCTGTGGCCTCCTGGGACGTTCCCACTCAAAGTCGTGGTGGGGGGCACAATCTCCGAACGCTAATTCGGGACCTTAGAACGAGCAGGGAAAGTGTGGCTTGGGCATAGTCACCACGATGTCTTGACCAGTTAAGGCCTTCTTGTATACTACTGGGGAAAGAGTCAGTGAGAGAGGCAATGAATCAAGTAATGGCTTGTTGCATGGAAGTGCCTGGAAGGGAGAGAAAGGCGTCCTACTGCTTGTGCCAGAGGAGATGCCAGTTGCCCCTGTAAACGAAAAATAAATGTTGCGTGCAATTCCTGTTCTGCAGGAATCAAGTCTGTAGCCACTGCAGTCTCTGGTCTCAGTGTGCCTGAGGGGAAAACAGGAAACGTTCTGTGTTTGGAATGTACTGATCCTTAGATAGTGAAGATGCACATCTGAGGAATAATTTAAATGCATTCATTGGAAGGACTGATGCTGAAGCTGAAGTTCCAATACTTTGGCCACCTGTTACAGAGTACTGATTCATTGGAAAAGACCCTGATGCTGAGATAGATTGAGGGCAAGAGAAGAAGGGAATAACAGAGGATGAGATGGTTGGATGGCATCTCTGACTCAATGGACATGAGTTTGAGCAAACTCCAGAAGATACTGAAAGACGGGGAAGTCTGAGGTACTGCAGTTCATGGGGTCGCAAAGAGTTGGTCGCGATTTAGCGACCCAACCAGATTCTTGCATCTTCCTACACAGAGAAGAGCATTTAAGTCATTAACTTGAAATGGCTGGGGTTTTGTGTATGATCTGTTATCTTTTGACGTTCAATTTGATGGATCGATTTCCCACCCATCCATCCGCTGCAAAAAAATCTCATATATATCCTCCCTTAAGGGCTAGGTTGTTTCCTGGGTTATCGTTCTGTGTAAGGTCCCTGGATAAAACTTAACTCACTTTTAGGTTGTGTATTTTTCTTTCAGTTGACAGCCCTAAAATGTAAGTCCCATGTGGCTAGGGGGGTTATTGCATGCAAAACCTTAGCATTTAGAACAAAGTCTGAGCTACAGTCTATGAAGTTGCAAGAGTCAGACAAGACTTGCAACTAAGCCACCACCACTGGCAAAGCAGTAAATATTTGTAAAATAAACAACTGACAGTAGAACAAAGAGCAATGGAGGAGAGGTTTGAGAGCCTGTGTTAGGTTGAAGGGACAGCTTGTGCAAAGGGTCCGATGGCAACAAGCAATCAAGCCCCCGGCTGGCTCAGGAGATGCAGGTGTTTTGGATGGAGGTGGAAAAGCAGTCTTTTTCACATCAGGAGCAAGTGAGGAACAGCTCAAGGGGAAGGGCATTATTGTATTCACTTTGCGGAATGATATTTCTGGCAGGTGAGTGATGCAGCGATTATTCAAAAGAGATGATGGAGGTGAGGAAGACTGAAGTCAGGATCCGCTTGCTGCCGCTGCCGCTGCCGCTGCCGCATCACTTCAGTCGTGTCCGACTCTGTGCGACCCCATAGACGGCAGCCTACCAGGCTCCCCCGTCCCTGTCCCTGGGATTCTCCAGGCAAGAACACTGGAGTGGGTGGCTATTTCCTTCTCCAATGCATGAAAGTGAAAAGTGAAAGTGAAAGTGAAGTCGCTCAGTCGTGTCCGACTCCTAGCGACCCCGTGGACTGCAGCCTACCAGGCTCCTCCGTCCATGGGATTCTCCAGGCAAGAGTACTGGAGTGGGTTGCCATCCCCTTAGGAGGCTCTAAATTGTCCTGAACAAAGGTGGTGGTGGCCCAGGCTTGGGAGAAGGTGGGAGGGGTTGAAAAATATTTAGGCTTGAGTGACAGGGGTGGAAGTGGGTAATACTGCCAGTGAACCGACACACAGGGAAGGATGCAAGTTTGAGGGTGATAATGTGGCTTTTAGACTTGGACTTGCCAAGTGTGAGACCATGGGATGGCATTGGAAGGAATGCTAAGATGGGGGGGTATTCAGTCTGGAGACTGACTCCCAGTCCCCAGGGGTGGAATGGACCTACTTGGCCAGTTCTGGAAGAAATATTGCTGCTGGAAGAGAACAATGCCTCTCAGCTGTCTACTACTTGCTCACAGCCCTTCGTAAGCACTTTATTACTTCTACCATATCCCTGGCCCAGTGTTGAACTGTGATGTGTGGCTAAAGAGGGCTTCCCTGGTAGCTCAAACGGTTAAGAACTCATCTACAATGCAGGGGACCTGGGTTTGATTCCTGGGTTGGGAAGATCCCCTGGAGAAGGGAATGGCAACCCATGCCAGTATTCTTGCCTGGAGAATCCCATGGAAAGAGGAACCTGGCAGGCCCTGGCAGTCTGTGGAGTTGCAAAGAGTCAGATACAACTGAGCGACTAAACACAAACACATGTGGCTAAAGCACAGCAGCTGAGTTGGAAGATTATTCCTGAGGGGACTCCCTTAGCTTTCCAAGGAAGAGAATTTACCTTGTGTCCTCTCCACAAAACCACCCTTCCAGGATGCTTCTGGGGAAGGGCCAGCAGCCATGAATTTGTGTGTCTGTGTAGCTCCAACAGGCTTGTTTTCAGCTTCTATTTTTGCATTCCCAGGTGCACTTGCTGCATTGCCTGTTTAAGTATTTACCTACTGGCATTGACAACTAGAGGGGCTTGCCTCCTCTTTTTGCATAAACATATCATCTGTATTTCCTATTAGTGCTCATGGGTGTTATGTATGCAAAGGACGAGAACAGACTTAGACTCATGACAGTTTTCCACCCCGGTGCAAACTTCCTTACTAAGCAACAAATCTTACCCATCTGCTTCAACCGCCTAGACTCCATACGCTGGGCAGCTAGGCATACACTGATTCTAGAAAATACAGCCAGTTAAACACAGGTTTTCAACGTTGGAACTACATGTTTTGCAGACCTGGTTCATGTTTGGGTAATAATATTATAGCTGCTGATATTTGCAGGGCTCCAGAGAAAAAGTGCAAATGGAGGCCTCCTGTCACTTCCCACGCAGTCCTGCAGTGTAAGGGCTTTCATATGCCTGCACGTGGACACTCAGTCTGAAAATCCACACCACATCTCTCCCTGAAAGCTGCCCTTGGCTACCCTTGACTACCTTTGGGCCCAGGGCTGTACACACTAACAGGTCCACTCCGGGAAGGGTGAACTTAGGAAGAAGTCTGTATAGACTGAGCTTGGAGATGTTTAGGAAGGTATCCCAAGCATGGTCTAAAGAGGGTATGTGGGCTTCAGAGGATATACCCTTCAAGTTCCTTGGATTCATCATCATCAAAGAAGGGGGCCATTGAGGCACCACTAAGTCCAAGCACTCCAGTTGCCTGGGTTTAAGGATGACATTGCTTGAGGGAATAATCAAGGTAGCACATAAAAAAAATTATTTTTTTAGAAGAGGGAGCTTCCTTGGTAGCTCAGTGGTAAAGAATCCACCTGACAATGCAGGAGACGTGGGTTTGACCCCTGATCCTGGAAGATCCCACATGCCAGAAAGCAACTAAGCCAGTGCACCAAAACATTTGGACATCCAAATGTGCACCAACAGATGAATGGATAAACAGAATGTGGTATATCCATAAGCTGGAATACTATTCAGCCTTAAAAAGGGAATGAAATCCTATCACATGCTACAACATGGATGAACCTACAGGACATGTTAAGTGAAATAAGCCAGTCACAAAAAGACAAACACTGTATGATTCTACTCATATCAGGTATCTTAAGGAGACAAACTCCAAGAAAGAGAAATTAGAATGGAAGGGGCTTCCCTGGCAGGCTGGTTGTTGGGACTCTGAGCTTCCACTGCAGGGAATGCAGGTTCAACTCCTGTTTGGGGACCTGAGATACCGCATGTGGTGTAGCACACACACACAAAAAGAAGGTAGATGGTGGTTGCCAGGGGCTGGGGAGAGGGGGGATTTGGGAGCTGTTGTTTAATAGGTGTAGAGTTTCAGTTTTATAAGATGAAAAACTTCTGAAGATCTGTTTCTCGACAATGTGAATGTACTTAACACTACTGAAGTATATACTTAAAAATGGCCAAGGTTTGAAAAAGCTATTACTATCTGGGAAGTTCAAAGGATTATTAAGAAGAACCAGCTGACTTCACTCTGAAGAAATTCTGATTTAGAAGGGCTTAAGTTAAGAGATTTAACAGCTCACTCTTTGTATTCCCAGTGTCTAGAGAAGCAACACATAGTGGGTGCTTCAGATATTTGTTAAATGGGTGCAAAGTTATGAACACATCCTTATAAAAATAGGTTTTTTAATTATTTCAATGAAATAAATTTCAAAATGAAAATTTTGACTTAGGGACTTCCCTTGTGATCTCATGCGTGTGTAGTCACTTCAGCTGTGTCCAGCTCTGCAACCCCAGGGACTGTAGCCAGCCAGGCTCCTCTGTCCATGGAATTTTCTCAGCAAGAGTACTTGAGTAGGTTGCCATACTCTCCTCCAGGATATCTTCCTGACCCAGGGATTGAAAGCTTGTCTCCTGAATTGCAGGCAGATTCTTTACCACTGAGCCACCAGGGTAGCCCCTCTGGTAGTCTAGTGGTTAAGAACTCAGCTTGCAATACAACGGGCACAGGTTCAATCTCGGATCGGGGAACAAAGATCCTACAAGCCTTGCAGTGTGGCAAAAAAATAAAATAGAGTTACCATAAGATCCAGCAATCCCACTCCTGGGCATACATCCAGACAAAACTATAATTCAAAATGATACATGCACCCAGATGTTCATTGCAGCACTATTTATGATAGCCAAGACATGGAAGCAAAATACATGTCCATCAACAGATGAATGGATAAAGAAGATGTGGTACGTACACATTAATACAGTGGAATATTAGCCATAAATAGAATGAAATTATGCCGTTTGCAGCAACATGGATGAATTGAGAGATTATCATACCAAGTTAAATAAGCCAGGCAAAACCAAATATCATATGATATCACTTATATGTGGACTCTTAAAAAAAAGTTTCAAATGAACTTATTTACAAAACAGAAGTCGACCCACAGACATAGAAAACTAACTTACAGTTACCAAAGGGGAAAGAGGGAGGAAGGATAAATGAGGAGTTTGGGATCAACATAAACACACTACTATACATAAATAATCACCAAGGACCCACTGTATAGCACAGGGAATATATTCAGCATTTTTTAATAATTTACAAAGGAAAAGAATTTGGAAAAGAAATGGCCTATATATGGCCTATATGGTGGCTCAGTGGCAAAGAATCCACCTGCCAACACAGGAGATACAAGTTCAATCCTTGGTTTGGGAAGATCCATTGAAGAAGGAAATGGCAACCCACTCCAGTGTTCTTGCCTGGGAAATCCCATGGACAGAGGAGCCTGATGGGCTACAGTCCACGGGGTCACAAAAGAGCTGGACATGACTTCACGACTAAACAACAGCAATATATATATATGAATATATATATGAATCACTTTGCTTTACACCTGAAACTAACAGATTATAAATCAACTATTCTTCAATTTGAAAAAAAAAAGAAAAAGCCATTGTCACCAATCTCAAGGCTTCAACACAGCCAATCTTCCCTAATTAAGTTTAACCATTTTTTCTTCATGAAGATTATTTCAAAGTTTCCTATCTCCTCCTTTATGCTCAGCAGATGACCTGAACTTTATACCAAATCTTTAAACTCACGGTCATCAGCACAAATTCTTCTCTTTGGCTTCTTGTAGTGATGGGAGAGTGTTCAACCAAACTGGCTATATCTAGTACTTCTGCTGGAGCACTGAATCCTTTTCTCTTCCATCTTCTCAGCAAGAAACTCACTTACTGCCACTTCCCCCTCTCTGAACTTGGTCCTTGTTGTTGTTCAGTTGCTCAGTCGTGTCCATCTCTTTCCCACCCCATGGACTGCAGCACACCAGGCTTCTCTGCTCTTCACTGTCTCCCAGAGTTTGCTCAAACTCATCTTTATCCTCTCCCTTTCTATGCCTTCCTTCTTATACACACTGCCATGACAAGATACCATAGACTGGGTGGCTTAAACCAGAGACTTTTTTTTTTCTCACAGTTCTGGAGGCTGAAAACATGAGATCAAGGGGCTAGCTTGGTCAAGCTCTGGTGAAGACCCTCTTCCTGGCTTGCAGATTGGCCAATTTCTCATTATGTGCCCGAGGCCTTTCTCCACGTATTCACATGGAGAGAGAGCAAGCAAGCTTGGCCTGGGTCTCTTCCTTTTCTAAATAAAGGCATTAATCCCATGACAAGGATCCCACTGGCAAGATCTTATCTAAATCTAATCACCTGTCAGAGACCTGGCCCTTACTACCAACACATCGAGGGTTGGGACTTCAATGTAAGAACCTGGTGGGCGACACAAACATCCAATCCATAGCAAATACTTGTGTGTTTTTCTTTAGCGGTGGAAGTTAAAACCGACCTGCCATCTGAAAGCACCAACTGGTCTTTCCCTGTATTGATGTGTTGCGTGCGTGTTCAGTCATGTCCGACTCTTTGAGACCCCATGGACTGTACCAGGCTCCTCTGTTCGTGGAATTTTCCTGGTAAGAATACTAGAGTGGGTTGCCATTTCCTACTCCAGGGGATCTTCCTGACCCAGGTATCAAACCCAAGTTGCCTGCAACTCCTGCATTGCAGGTGGATTCTTCACTGCTGAGCCGCCACATACTGTTAAACCTACTAATTTGAAAATACTCTTTGAACAACATATTGGTTGATTTCACTCTTCTACTTCTCGTTACTTTCATCTCTGGCACCTCCTTCTCCTCCACTGCCACAGGGCAGACCCTTTTTCATGCGATGAATGAGCATGCCTCTTGGAAACACCGGAGCTTTTTTTAAATAAAGATTTTAAAGTTTATTTTTAATTGAAAGATAAATGCTTTACAGAATTGTGCTGGTTTCTTTCTGCCAAACATCAACATGAATCAGCCATAGGTATACATATGTCCCCTCCCTCTTGAACCTCCTTCCCATCCCACCCCTCTAGGTCTTTCGAGAGCCTGGTTTGAGTTCCCTGAGTCAAACTGCAAATACCCATTGGCTATCTGTTTTACACATGGTAATGTATGTTTCCCAGTTACTCTCTACGTACATCCCACCCTCTCTTCTTCCCCGTGTCCATAAATCTGTTCTCTATGTCTATGTCTAAGTACAGGAGCTTTTTATTATTTATTTTTAATTATTATTATTATTTTTTGGCTACACTATGCAGCTTGCAGGATCTTTAGTTCCCTGACCAGGGACTGAACCAGGGCCCACGGCAGTGGAAGCATGGAGTCTTAACCATCGGACCGCCAGGGAATTCTGTGGAGCTTTTTAGAGCACAAGGTGACTGCCAGTCCTTGTGGGTCAGCCCACACTAGTTGAGGGACTCTCATCACCACTGTGTAATTTTAAGGAAGATGTAGGATGTCCCTCAACCTGGGTTTTCCCACTTCTCAAAGCTGGGGGGGGTTGAGGCCTGGCCACTCGCTGGGGTCCTCCTTGGCCCAGGGGAATTAGTACTGACCAAGAGAGAATGGCAACGACCAGACTCTTGTCCCCAGAAGCTGCTCCCCAGAAGAGGAGGCCACATCACCTTCCCCAGGAGCTGGGGGCAGGTGTGACTTCCCTGGGCCGTCACACCAGTGTCACTCTCACTTCTGGAGAAGAGGGCAGCCTTATGCGATGAATAATGAGAGGGCTTTAGAGGAACCAGGACTTGACTCTTTTCCAGCTGTGTGGCTTTGGGCAGGTCCCCTCACCTCTCGGGACTCAGAGTTCCCTGTTCTGTGAAAAGAGGGGATTTACTCTCTACTTCACATCAGAAAGGACTGGATCAGATAATGCTGCTAAAGCCCCTGCTGCAGTACAGAATGGGGGCACAGCGAATGCAAGTCCCTCCCTCTGTGCCTCTAGCGTGGCAGAGA
This sequence comes from Capricornis sumatraensis, assembly GCF_032405125.1. Taxonomy (NCBI): domain Eukaryota; kingdom Metazoa; phylum Chordata; class Mammalia; order Artiodactyla; family Bovidae; genus Capricornis; species Capricornis sumatraensis. Next base: position 26,389,886 of record NC_091087.1, on the reverse strand, counting down.
GAGCCGAGGAGCCCACAGGGTCTGCCAGTGCAGCCTGCACACGGCAGTGTCCCCACTCACACAGCGGCACCATTGTTCCAGCCAGAGAGGCTGGACGTGAACGTGACTCTTGGGAGTGGGGAGGGGCAGGGCAGAGGCACAGAAGGGCTGTGAGCAGAAGAGTGCCACAGAAAGGTCTGCTCCTTACACAGGGCCTTGTGGCCTGTCAGCATCCTGAAAATCCCCACTCCGGTCAGGGCTGTGCCATCAACTCGAAAGTGTTCTTGGTAGAAAGGAATATTCCTCATGATGGAGTCCATCACCCAGTTTGTTTGTTTGTTTTGTAATTTGTATTATTATTTTTGGCTGTACCATGTGGCGTGCAGGATCTTCGTTTCCCCTACAGTGGAGGTGTAGAGTCTGAGCCACTGGACTGCCAGGGAAGTTCCCATCATCCAGCTCTGACATAGCCTCTTCTGTGGTCTCTGGGCTTCCCGGGGGGCTCAGTGGTAAAGAATCTGCCTGCCAATGCAAGAGACTCAGGTTCGGTCCCTGGGTAGGGAAGAGGCCCTGGAGAAGGAAATGGCAATCTGCTCCAGGATTCTTGCCTGAAAAATTCCATGGACAGAGGAGCCTGGTGGGCTACAGTCCATGCGGTCGCAGAGTCGGACATGAACTGAGCACACATGCACGCTTCCGGGGTCTCTATGTTTCCTTCCTATAGGGCAGCTTGAGCTCTCACCACCGCCTCCTTCTATTATTGCCCTCACACTTTGTGAAGTGCCTGGGGAAAAAAAGAAATCCAAGGACGCATCTCTATCAGTTTGCTAAAGCTGCTGTAACAAAGTACTATAGACGGAGCGGCTTAAACAACAGAAATTCATTTTCTCACAATTCTGAAGGCTAGAAGTTTAAGGTCAAGATGTCAGCAGGGCTGGTTTCTTTTTCTTCTTCTTCTTTTTGGTTATGCCACATGTGGCTTTTGGGATCTTAGTTCCTTGACCAGAAATGGAACGTGGGCCCTCACAGTGAAAGTGTAGAGTCCTAACCACTGGACTGCCAGGGAGTCCCCAGGGCTAGTTTCTTCTAAGACTTCTCTCCTTGACTCGCAGATGGCACCTTCTTCCTGGGTCTTCACGCCGTCTTCCCTCTGTGTGTGTCGGCGTCCACATTCCCTCTTCTTATAAGGACACCAGTGATTTGGATTAGGGCCCACCGTGATGACCTCATTTTTCCATAATTACCTCTTGTATCTCCAAATACAGTCCCTTTCTGAGATCCTGGGGAATAGGACTTCCTCTAATGATCTCCACTTCTCTGAGGAGGAAACTGAGTCACTCAGCGGTGAAGTCTCTTCTTGAAGCTAGAAGGTGCTGGAGGGGGGCAGTTTGGTTCCTAAGCAGGTTCTTATCACTGCACACCACTGCCTAGAAGTGGGTCAGCCTGGTCTTGTCCTTTCCCCATGAAGCCTTAACCAGTTTCCTTCCCCAGTGGGCCCTGCTCCCTGCCCTACCATGCCAGGAACTGCTGGGCTCAGGGAGAGGGTGACCAGGCCAGATTCTCTGCCACTGTCATTTCATCAATGATCACATTTCAATTTTCCCTCCGTCTCCAGCATGTCTTACCCTAGGGAGTGCTTCTCAGACCCCCTCTGCAATGAGAGAGAGGAAGGGGAGGAGAGAATGGGACTGACCCAGATCCCACCCCCATGGCCCGGCTTCCACATGGCTGAGCAGGAACTCCGGAGCAGTCACACACAAAGGAGGGCTTTGAGGGAGCTCTAGCCAGGCCCAGGCTGAGCCCCTCTCCCCCTTGGTGCGTCACTTGCCCCAATCTGGGCCTCCCTGTGAGCCTGATTTAAACGGAAACTGTGGGCCCTGAGAAGTTCCTTGTGACCCAGTAATCCCAGCCTGCTGACTGGACCACGCCCCCGGCAGAGGCAACCTCCAGGCTCCCGGAGGACACAGGCACCAGGTGTCCCAAGGAGGAGCTGCTAACTTGTCAGGTAAGTCAGTAGCAGGGGCCTGGCTGGGCCAGGAAGCTCAGGATTAGGGTGAGGAGTTTGTGGTGGGGAGACCACATTCCAGGTTGCCCCCAAAACTGAAACCAACTGGCCATTCTTCAGGTTGAGTCCGACCAACCTGATGGCAGATTTAGCAAATAAAAATACAGGATCCCAGTTAAATGTGAATTTCAGATGAACCACAAATACTTTTTTAGTGTAAGTGTTTGTGTTGTCAATCTTTGTAACCCCATGGACCATAGTCTGCCAGGTTCCTCTATCCATGGAATTTTTCAGACAAGAATACTGAAGTGGGTTGCCATTTCCTACTCCAGGGGACCTTTTCAACCCAGGGATTGAACCAGAGTCTCTTGCATCTCATGCATTGGCAGGTGGATTCTTTACCACTGTGCCACCTGGGAAGCCCTTTTTAGTATAAGTATGTCCCAAATATTGTACGGCACATACTTAAAACACTTCAGAACTTTTTTGTTCATCTGAAATTCATGTGTAATTGGACATTCTATATTTTATCTGGCAAGCCTAGATGGCAGGGAATAGCTTTGACATGAAGTGAGGGGTGGGTTTTTTTTTTTCCATGTATACAACTCATAAATCAATAGTTTAAAATCACAGTTACTAGTTTAGACATATTTTATTTTTAATTTTTTGACCATGCACAGCATGTCAGATCTTAGTTCCCCAACCAGAGATCAAACCCACATCCCCTTCATTGACAGCGCAGAGTCTTAATCACAGGACCATCAGAGAAGTCCCCTGGGCATATTTTATTTTATTTTTTAAAAACCTTTTTATTTTGTATTGGGGCATAGTCAACTAACAATGTTGTGATAGTTTTAGTTGAACAGGGAAGGAACTCAGCTATACATATACTCGTATCCATTCTCCCCCCAATTCCGCCCCCATCCCTGGGCATATGTTAAAAAGAGTTGCTGTACTGACTTTAACCCTTCATTTCTAAGACCCTTGATCTTGTGATGATCTGCTTAACTCTCTGGGGGTGTCTAGCTTCTGTCTCTCCCATCTGAGCCTCTCGCTCAGGGAGTTCTATTGGCCTTGCCATTTCTGTTCCAGGAAAACCGAAGTGAGAGCACAGTCGCACTTCAGTCTATCTTATATATCTTCCTGCATATTTGGAAGTCTATATCTCAGAAAGTTGACTTCGATTTTATTCCTGTTGGTGGATTACAGCCCCCCAGAACTTCCCTGTTCTGCTGGGGCTGTGGAGTGGGACAGGCAGGAGATGGAAGATCCTCAGATACTCCCTGGAATCTTCTAAGCCTCTCTCTGCAAGCTGGGGTAATGATCAGGGTGGTGCTAAGAAAGAGAAGGGGAACTATGTTTCAGAGCAAAACACTGTGCTAGGTACCCTACAGAACTTATATGATCTTCATTACTACTCTGTTTGGTAGGTGTGGCTATTATCCCTAATTTGCAGATGAGAAAACGGAGGCTCCAAAAGGTTTTATTTGCCTAAAGTTACATGGGTGATAAATAACAAAGGCTGATTCAAACCTGGGTCTCTCTGACTCTAAAGTGTGGTTTTCTGTGACACCTGCTGTCCTAAGAGTTTGCCTGGAGATGTCTTGGCTCTAGGTGTCAAAAAAAAGTCTTGGTGTCAGGCAGACATAGGTTCAAGTCCCACCTCTGCCACTAGTCAACAGTGAACAGGTGACAGAACTGACCGACGGGAACCTGGTCGGAGGCAGGAGTGGAATGGTGATGGGCCTGGGGATGTTTAGGTAGGAGAGGGGAAAATGTGAAAATAGAATTGTCTCCAAAAATACTCAACAGGATGTCATGTGGGCAAAGGATGAAATTTTTTCTGCTGGCCTCCCACTGCTTCTGTGTACATTATTTAATAAAATCTTCATAACCTTCCACCTCCCCTTTATAGGGGACAACCCCGATTCAGGTTAGATCACATCACTCGCAAGTGGAAGGACAGAATTTGAACCCAGATCTGACTTCTGCCACAACAGGCTGCCTCTTGGTGCTGATGGAAAGTAACAGCTTGGTCTTGAGTCCTGATCCCTGGCTATATCTGGCTGTGTGACCTTGGACAAATCACCTACTCTCCTGGGCCTGTTTCCTCTTATGTAAAATGGATATAATAATGCTGGCTCCCAGACAATGGATTTGAAAAGTGCACCAGAAGGCACTGAACACACATCCAGTTATGGTTATATAACTAGCTATCATCCCTTCAGAGAGTGAATTCACTGGAATGAGGCCATTCACTAGGATGGGGAGTTTCTCAGGTGCCCCCTGGGACTGGAAAAAGAGGGACACAAATGGGAAGAGGGATTGCCTTATCCCTCAGTGACCATGTAACCAAGAATGGAAGCCTATTCTAGTTTCTCCCTGGCTGGGCCATCTCATTTTAAGCACTGAAGTTTGAGGTATAGAGGGGTGTTTCCCAAAGTGTAGCTGAAGAACCACCTTATTCAGGGCCACTGGGGGTGCTGCTTTGTTTTTTTTGACTGTGCCACATGGCAGGTGGGATCTTTGTTTCCCAACCAAGGATTGAACCCGGGTCCCCTGAACTGGAAGCGTGAAGTCTTAACCACTGGATCATGAGGGAAGTCCCTGGGGCACTGCTTTAAAAAACAGATGTCTGGTCCCCAATTCAGAGTCAGGCACACGGCCGAGGCATCTGTATGCTCAGCAAATGCCTCATGTTACTCTGATGTACTCACAAGTCTGAGATTCATTGTTCTGAGACAATAACAGAAGAACTTCTCCATGTCTCCCCTAGAAAGAAGGCTGTCTTGAGAGGCCAGGACGGACGAAGTGGGCTCCTTCTTTGTCTGCAGCACTCCCAGTCTTCCAGAGACAGCATGTCAGAGGGGGTGAGTACCCCCGTGGCCCTGGGGCTCCCCTCTGTCCACCTTCCCTCCTTCCTTCTCTTCCTCCCTGTTTCTCCATTGTCTGCTCTCCTCAGGGTTATGGGCAGTCACCCCTCAAACCTCTCGGTGGTCCCTGACCCCCCCTGCAGGGAGGAAGTTCAACAGTGACCTTGGGCAAAAGCGCTAGCTTCGGGTCTGAGCAGACCCATTTGGCTGGCTTGCTCAGGCTGATAGGGGCTTCTCCCTCCTCAGGCAGGCACATTCCGCATGGTCCCTGAAGAGGAACAGGAGCTCCGTGCCCAGTTGGAGAGGCTTACTACCAAAGACCATGGACCTGTCTTTGGCCCATGCAGCCAGCTGCCCCGCCACACATTGCAGAAGGTGAGGAGGCCTGGGGGTGTGTGAAGGGACAGGTAGGGAGGCAACAAGGGGGAATATATTGATTTATTTATTTGGCTGTGCCAGGTTGGTTGTAGTGTGTGGGATCTTTAGTTGTGGTATGCAGGAGTTGTTAGTCATGGTATGTGAGATCCAGTGCCCTGACCAGGGATCGAACCTGGGTTCCTCTCATTGGGAGGACCAAGTCTCAGCCACTGGACCATCATGGTAGTCCCAACATAAGGGAATAGTGATAACATCCTCTCTCCTGTAGAAGGGGTCCAGTACCAGCCCTCCGGGTCATTCTGGACCTAAAGGAGTGACTTGTTCTAGGGGCTATTCTGAAAGTCAGGGCCATGGCAGCAATTGGGTCGACCAGATATCCAGGCCACCCTATTCTAAGACTATGGCATCTATAGCATTCCTTGAAACCAAGGCTGGGACATAAGGCTTCTGGACCAGGGATCATCCTGGACTTGGACGTGAGGAACCCTGATTTGCAATGGCCTTAGAGAGCATGGACACAACTGCTGCCCCCAACTGAATAGGAAAGGGCCCAAGTCCTAATATCACAATGACTTCCAACTTGTTGTGTGATCTTGAGCAAACTGCTTTACCTCTTTGGGTCTTGTCTTTGGTATCTATGAAAGAAGGTTGTCGGACCAGTTCAGAGATGATCAGACTGTGGCAGAGCTGGCCTGGGGTTGAGCTGGCCCTGGGCTCCTGGCTTCCATCTCTGCTCCCTAGGCATCTCAAGGGAAAGTTGCTTCGAGTTCCCCCAGACCTACATTCGCCCCTCATGCCATCCAAGGAAAGAACAGCCCCTGGCATGCTAAGGATTTCTCCAGGCTCATCCAAGGGGAGGAATGTGAGGGAGAGGGCAGGCTGCCATCTGACTGGTATCTTTAATTGTTTTTGTTAATTAATGGTATCTTTAATTTTGAGAAGATCAGAAATGAACCTGGGACGCAGCACAGTGAAGCAATTAACAGTTCAACCTGATCAGGAGTTTCAACTTCAACTCTTTTTACCTGGGTGATCTTGGGCAAGAATATCTTGACCTCTATGAGCTTCAATCTGCTCACCCTGAGAAATGAGGGATAAGAATACAACCTTCCTGTGATGGACTGTGGCCAAGATTTAAAAACATCATGTATTGGACTTCGGGGTCATCCAGGGGCTAAGACTGCCCTCCCAGTGCAGAGGAACGAGTTCTATTCCTGGTCAAGGGAACTAGGATTTCAGATGCCCCAGCTAGGAGTTCGAATGTGTGTGTGTCAGTCTCTCAGTCATGTCCAACTCTCTGCAACCCCATGGCTCCTGAGGGCTGCAACTAAGACCCAGAGCAGACAAATCAATACATTAAAAAAAAAAAAAAAAAGTATCTACAGGACTTCAGTTCAGTTCAGTCGCTCAGTCGTGTCCGACTCTTTGTGACCCCATGAATCGCAGCACGCCAGGCCTCCCTGTTCATCACCAATTCCTGGAGTTCACTCAAACTCGTGTCCATCGAGTCAGTGATGCCATCCAGCCATCTCATCCTCTGTCGTCCCCTTCTCCTCCTGCCCCCAATCCCTCCCACCATCAGAGTCTTTTCCAATGAGTCAACTCTTCGCATGAGGTGGCCAAAGTACTGGAGTTTCAGCTTTAGCATCATTCCTTCCAAAGAACACCCGGGACTTAGCAGTGTGCTAATTCAGGGCTCCAGTAAGCATAGGCTATTGTGGTTAGAAACATTTAGACCTTTGGCTGTCTCCTGCAAACAAACCCAGGATGAGCAGTTTGACCTAATTTTCTCCAAATCTAACGGGCAGTCTGAGGGGCTGCCAGTGCTGATGCTCTCGTGGGCAGAGGAGCGATGGCACTACCTGCCGTGCCCTCTGCCCGTCAGCCGGTCTGGCACCGGAAGGAGACTCCCAAACCGCGCCTACCTGACTGTGCCTGCGCCCCGCCCCTGCTCCAGGCCAAGGATGAGCTGAATGAGAAGGAGGAGACCCGGGAGGAGGCAGTGCGGGAGCTACAGGAGCTGGTGCAGGCGGAGGCGGCCTCGGGGCAGGAGCTGGCCGTGGCTGTGGCGGAGAGGGTGCAGGGAAAAGACAGCGCCTTCTTCCTGCGCTTCATCCGCGCGCGCAAGTTCGACGTGGGGCGCGCCTACGAGCTGCTCAGAGGTGAGGCCCCAGGAAGGTTGTGGGGGTTGGGGAGTGGGAGGGGAAGGTCATGAGGGTGGCATGGACCCTCATCCAGGCACTGAGGAGACTGGCCACTCCACCTCCCTCCCATGCTCTATGAAGTGACTGTATCTGAGCCTCCTTCTCCTCATCTGTAAAATGGGTTTGTGAACTGAATAGTCTCGAGATCCTTTTCAGTTCAGACAAATGCGTGAGTCTGGCAGGACCAGATTCCTGGAGATCCGGCCCCTCTTTCCACTCTCAAAGAGCAGAACTTAGCCACCCAAACTGGGAGCCCAAGATGCGAGAGCTTCCTCTCCAACCCCTGCTCCCTCCTCGTCCCCACCGGCCCCTCCTAGGCTTTGGCTCTGGAGTGCTGCATGGAAGGTGGGTATGGGCCTGATTCCTCGCAGGTACTCAAACCTCGCAAAGAGTGGAATCGAAGATGGTGCCTGCCCTGGGAGTGAGCCTGGAGGAGGGAACCTCCCTGGCCAGGACAGTGTCCTAAGGGAATCAAGTCTTTGGTGCTGTTGGAGGGAACGGTGTCTGAGCAGGCGCTCAGCAGCCTAATGATTCTCCTTCTTCTTAAAAAAAATTTTTTTCACTATTCCTTTTGGGTTTTTTTTGGCTGTGGGATCTTAGTCCCCCCCCCCCCCCCCCGCCCCCTAGATATCCACCAGTGCCCCCCTGCAGTGGGAGCCTAGAATCTTAACCACTGGACTGCCAGGAAAGTCCTCCTAACTCCTTCCTTCCTTCTACAAATGTTAATTCACTGCTGCTCTGTGCCAACGGCTGTTTCAGGCCAAAGGATGCAGCCGAGAGCAAGGCAGACAAGAACTGTCCGCCCTCGTGGGCCTGATAGTCTACTGGTAGAAATAACAAACCAGACGAACAAAAATACACAGAGAAAAACAAGAGGTGGATATAAAGGATTGAGGGGTCGAAGTTTCAGGTGAAATGATTAGGAAGGCTCTAGTGCAAAGGAAACTTTCAAAGAAAAACTAGAAAGAAGTGCGAAGCCCGAGGAGAGAGCAATAAGGCAGAGGGTACAGCAAGGACAAACACTAGGTGGTGGGTGCCTGGGGTGTTGGAGGAACAGCAAGGAGGTCAGTGGCTTTCCCTTGGCAAATGCCTCCCAAACTCCTCTCTGGGCCTGGCACCTCCAGGGTCTGGTGGAGGAGACAACCGCAGAGAAGAAGGCACCCACTCAGGATGGCTCAGGATGGGGTTGGTGGAAGTTCCGCTGAAATTAGAAGGGACCTCTGTGTCCTGCCTGGGGTTTGGATTTTATCTGGGGGTCATTTCCCAACCCCTGCTCAGCTAACCCTGTGCCCAACTGAAACACCCGTGCTTCTACTCGTGGGAAAGAGAAAAATAACCAGTAGCAGCTGTCCTATGATTTAGGATTATACCTTACGTTTGTACAGTTTACTAATGGCATTCTTACCTGGAAAAATTCATGCATTTTTTCTCACTTTTTATTTTGTATTAGGATATACCCAATTAACAGCATTGTGATAGTTTCAGGTGGTCAGCAGAGCAACTCAGCCATCCTTCCCCCCGAGCTCCTCTCCCATCCAGGCTGCCACACAACTTTGAGTACAGTTCCCTGTACTAGACTGTAGTGTACCTGGAATCTTGTTTGATTACCACAGCAACTTGGAGAGATAGGCTAGTATTATCCTCCTATCTTTTGGAGGGGAAACTTGGGGCACAGAGAGGTTGAGTACCCTGCCGGGTTATACATAGCATGTGGATGAGGAGCCAGGCAGAAGCCCGGGTCTTTGCATGCCCACCATGTGCCACCCCGGGAGGGGCTGGCTCCCTGAGGGGCCTCCTCTGCTCCCCCTCTGCCAGGCTACGTGAACTTCCGGCTGCAGTACCCAGAGCTCTTCGACAGCCTGTCCCTGGAGGCCATCCGCTGCACCGTTGAGGCTGGCTACCCTGGTGTCCTCTCCACTCGGGACAAGTATGGCCGAGTAGTCATGCTCTTCAATATCGAGAACTGGGACTCCGAAGAAATCACCTTTGATGAGGTCAGTGGGGGCTCGCCTGGTTCCCTGCCACCCTCTGGGTTGGGTTCCCTTCTCTAGATCTGGTCTCCATTGGAACCTCATTCCTGGCTCCCAAGGAGGCAAGGTTTGTGAGGGAATGTCTGGTAAACTCATGGCACCAAGCCCTTTCCAGGCAGGAAGAGAAGTCCGTGGATGTGCCGTGGCAGCTAGAAAACCCAGCAGCTTTGCAGGCAGGGCCCACTGGCCAGTACATGGCTGCCCCTGCATCCCTACCGAATGGGAGTGACAGTTGTGGGCCATGGGCTGGGACCAACCCTGCCAAATGCTGAAAGCTGAGAGCAACACAGAGAATAGGGCTTAGTGGACTGTGGATGGGAGAGATTCTGGAAAGCATGGGTTCCAATCTGTTAAGCGCCTGAGTTCTTTGCATTTGTGTATGTGTGTGATTTCACTTGCCAAGCCCTTAAGAGAGCTGTCATAGTTGGGGATATAGGGTTCATCTGGGGAGGATGTTGGCATGTGCCACCAAGCCTTAAAGAAAATGTACAAACTTATTTTAGAAAATGCCATCTAGTTGTCACAACAACATGTATTTAAAAGTTCATCTTTCCCCCCAGTGACTTGAGATGCCATCTTTATCATATTCTGCATCTTCATAGGTACTTGGATCTAATTCTGGACTTTCTACTCTGTACCATCGGTCTGTCTTTTCATGCTCCACACTACTTTAATTATATAGACAGTATCAGCTCAGTTTAGTTCAGTCACTCAGTCATGTCCAACTCTTTGTGACCCCATGGACTGCAGCATGCCAGGCCTCTCTGTCCATCACCAGCTCCAGGAGTTTGCTCAAACTCATGTCCATTGAGTCAGTGATGCCATCCAACCATCTTATCCTCTGTCGCCCCCTTCTTCTCCTGCCTTCAATTTTTCCCAGCATCAGGGTCTTTTCAAATGAGTCAGTTCTTCACATCAGGTGGCCAAAGTATTGGAGTTTCAGCTTCAACATCAGTCCTTTCAAAGAATATTTCGGACTGATTTCCTTTAGGATGGACTGGTTGGATCTCCTTGCAGTCCAAGAAACTCTCAAGAGTCTTCTCCAACACCATAGTTCAAAAGCATCAATTCTTTGGTGCTCAGCTTCTTTTTATAGTCCAACTTTCACATCCATACATGATTACTGGAAAAACCATAGCTTTGACTAGACAGACCTTTGTTGGCAAAGTAATGTCCCTGCTTTTAATATGCTGTCTAGGTTGGTCATAACTTTTCTTCCAAGAAGCAAGCATCTTTTAATTTCATGCCTGCAGTCATCATCTGCAGTGATTTTGGAGCCCCCCAAAATAAAGTCTGTCACTGTTTCCACTGTTTCCCCATCTATTTGCCATGAAGTGATGGGACCAGTGGATGAAGCACAAGCTGGAATCAAGATTCTGGGAGAAATATCAATAACTTCAGATATGCAGATGAAAGAGCCTCTTGATGAAAGTGAAAGAGGAGAGTGAAAAAGTTGGCTTGAAGTTCAACATTCAGAAAACTAAGATCATGGCATCTGGTCCCATCCCTTCATGGCAAATAGATGGGAAAACAGTGGAAACAGTGGCTGACTTTATTTTTTGGGGCTCCAAAATCACTGCAGATGGTGACTGCAGCCATGAAATTAAAAGACGCTTACTCCTTGGAAGAAAAGTTATGACCAACCTAGACAGCATATTAAAAAGCAAAGACATTACCTTACCAACAAAGATCCATCTAGTCAAGGCTATGGTTTTTCTAGTAGTCATGTATGGATGTGAAAGTTGGACTATAAAGAAAGCTGAGCACCAAAGAACTGATGCATTTGAGCTGTGGTGTTGGAGAAGACTCTTGAGAGTCCCTTGGACTGCAAGGAGATCCAATCAGTCCATCCTAAAGGAGATCAGTCCTGAATGTTCATTGGAAGGACTGATGTTGAAGCTGAAACTCCAATACTTTAGCCACCTGATGCAAAGAACTGACTCATTTGAAAAGACCCTGATGCTAGGAAGGATTGAAGGCAGGAGGAGAAGGGGATGACAGAGGATAAGATGGTTGGATGGCATCACTGACTCAATGGACGTGAGTTTGGGTAAACCCCGGGAGTTGGTTATGGACAGGGAGGCCTGGCATGCTGCAGTCCATGGGGTCACAAAGAGTTGGACACAACTGAGTGACTGAACTGAACTGAACTGAACTGATGGGACCAGATGCCATGATCTTAGTTTTCTGAATGTTGAGTTTTAAGCTAGCTTGTTCACTCTCCTCTTTCACGTTCGTCAAGAGGTTCTTTAATTCTTCTTCGCTTTCTGCCATAAGGGTGGTGTCATCTGCATATCTGAGGTTATTGATATTTCTCCTGGCAATCTTGATTCCAGCTTGTGCTTCATGCAGCCCAGCATTTCTCATGATGTATTCTGCATATAAGTTAAGTAAGAAGGGTGACAATATACAGCCTTGATGTACTCCTTTCCCTATTTGGAACCAGTCTGTTATTCCATGTCCAGTATGGAATGTTTAATATCTGTTGGGATTAGGTCTGTCCTTAATGCTTCTCTTTTTCAGGTCTTTTCTAGCTATTCTTGCATGTTTACCCTCCCTAAAACAATTAGAATTAACTTGTTTAGCTCTAGGAGAAATGTCAGGAGATTTTTATTGGAGTAACATTAACATAACAAACGAGGAGAATCAGTGTCAGTATGAAAGCAACATCCATGGCCAGTGGCACCATCCACAAAAAGGGGGTGCCTTCCCTTCTATGAATACATTTTGAGCTTCCAGAAGTTTTTCAGTTTTCAATCCTTACGCACATTTGTCGTTAAAGTATTTATTTTATTGTTTTTGCTATTAGTTGAACTTTCTCTGCCATTATATCTCCTAATTGGTTATTTTTTGCATCTATGAAGATTATTGCTTTTGTCTCTTAGTTTCATATCCTAGTATTTTTACTGAATTTTCCTGTTATTTATGTTAGTCATACACAGATTTCCTAAGAATGTTATCATAATATCTGTAATTAGAGGACATTTTTCTTTTCCTTTTCTAGTTCTTATGCCCCTGAATAAAACAAAAACAAAACAAACCAACAACAAAAAAACTTGAACGCATTGGTCAATACTTCTTTGGTGGGGGAAGTAAGCATGCTTATTGTGTTCCTGATCCTACTAGGAATGCCTGTAGTGTCTGCTACTGAATAAGATATTGGTTTTAGGACTGAAGCATACATGTATCTGTTAAGGAAGAGACTTACAAATATTTTTTTCTGATTACATAAGTGATACCACTCATTTTAGAAAATACAAAAAAAAAAAAAAATCACAAATTTAAAATCATCCAGAATTCTACCATCCAGAGATTTCTACCACTGACATTCTTCCAAGTCTATTTTTTGGAGAAACCTAGAAACATACATGCATGCAAATGCATACAGACGTACACATTTTTTCTTATAAACATGGATCGTATTCTACAATAATATACCATGAATGGATATCTTTCTGTATCATTAGTCTTATATATCACTGTTCCAGAATACCCCATGGTGTGAATATACCATAATTTCACCAGTCCCTTATTGCTGGACATGTAGGTTGTTCCACTGTTACAATGGTATAAGGATAGACACTGTGGCATCTAACCATGGATATGATGCTGAAGATTATTTGATTATTTTCTTGGGATACATTCAGAGAGGTGGACTGTCCCAGCTCCAAGCCTGTGACAGATTACCTCTAATTTGCTCACTGGTATAGCTCTCCCCTTAAGACCGCTCTTAAACTTTTCTTTCTTTTGGCTGGGCTGGGTCTTCATGGCTGTGCAGGCTTTTCTCTAGTTGCGGGGAGCGGGGGCTACTTTCCAGCTGCAGCGTGCAGGCCTCTCAGTGCAGGGGCTTCTCTTGCTGTGGAGCACGGGGTCTAGGCGCATGGGCTTCAGCAGTGTGGCTCCCGGGCTCTAGCGCTCAGCCTTAGTGGTCATGGCGCAAGAGCTTAGTTGCTTTGTGGCAAGTGGGATCTTCCCAGACCAGGGATCAAACCCGAGTCTCCTGCACTGGCAGATGGATTCTTTACCACTGAACCACTAGGGAAGCCCTCCTCTTAGGACCTTGAGTCTTAGCTGTCCTTATGGCTTGGACCTTACAGCCCATTCACTTTGTGCCCAAGATCTTGCAGGCATACTGCTTCATCCTGGAGAAGCTACTAGAGAATGAGGAGACTCAAATTAATGGCTTTTGCATCATTGAGAACTTCAAGGGCTTCACCATGCAGCAGGCTGCCGGACTTCGGCCTTCCGATCTCAGAAAGATGGTGGACATGCTCCAGGTGAGGCCTCAGAACTCTGTCCTGCAGGAGCCTGTCACGGGTCGGGAGACTGAGGCAGGGCCCGGTCTTCTGGTTTAATGGTGCTGGATAATCACAACCCCAACCACAAACACTTCACGGTGATCCACAGTTTGCCACGTATCCACATTCATCAGTTCATTTACTCTTTAAAAACATTCTCTCCCTGTTTCGCTGCTTCATTTTACAAACCTGGAAACCTAGGCTCAGAGATTTGAGTGACTTCTCAAGGTCACACAGCTATCAAGGGCAGAGGTGGGACTTGAACTACACCTTCTGACCTGGAATCCCATTCTCTGTCCCCTTTTGTCAGGCTGTCTCCCTCTGCATGTGACTTTATCCTGAGAAAGAGATAGCACTAATGCCCCATGACAACTCACTCCTATATACTGTTGTATCTGAAATCCTTTTTTAGAATGAAAACATTGACAGACTTTATTTTCTTGGGCTCCAAAATTGCTGCAGATGGTTACTGCAGCCATGAAATTAAAAGACGCTTGCCTCTTGGAAGAAAAGCTATGACCAACCTAGACAGCATATTAAACAGCAGAGACATTACTTTGCCAACAAAGGTCCATCTAGTCAAAGCTATGTTTTTTCCAATAATCATGTATGGATGTGAAAGTTTGACTGTGAAGAAAGCTGAGCACTGAAGAATTGATGCATTTGAACTGTGGTGCTGGAGAAGACTCTTGAGAGTTTCTTGGACTGCAAGGAGATCTAACCAGTCAATCCTAAAGGAAATTCATTGGAAGGACTGATGCTAAAGCTGAAGCTCCAATACTTTCGCCACCTGATGTGAAGAACTGACTTATTGGAAAAGACCCTGATACTGGGAAAGATTAAAGGCAAGAAGGGAAGGGGACGACAGAGGATGAGGTGGTTGGATGGCATCACCGACTTGATGGACACGAGTTTGAGCAAGCTCCAGGAGTTGGTGATGGACAGACAGGGAGGCCTGGCGTGCTGCAGTCCATGGGGTTGCAAAGAGTTGGACACGACTGAGTGACTGAACTGAACTAAACTGAATCTAATCTTAAATCTGCTTTGCCTTGGAAAGGAGAGATGGGAGGTAAGGGTCACGGGAGGGGATGGAGGACAATTGTTGTTCAGTCACTTAGTCATGTCCAGCTCTTTGTGACCCCATGGACTGCAGCTCACCAGGCCTCCCTGCTCCTCACCATCTCCCCGAGATCATCCAAACTCATGTCCATCGAGTCAGCGACACCATCCAGCTATCTCATCCTCTGTTGTCCCCTTCTCCTCCTGCCTTCAATCTCTCCCAGCATCAGGGTCTTTTCCAATGAGTCGGCTCTGCGCATCAGGGCAATAAGGCACGACAGACAATAGCGTCCCTCTGGTCTATCACAGCTTGTAGTCTACTCAGCAGGCAGGTGGATTTGAAAAAAACTCGGTCACCTAAAAGCCAAGCAAGGCTACCTTTCCATTTCCACTCCACCTAATGACAGAGTCTTGTGCATCAGCAGGAAGAGGGTTGGGCTGCTTCTGGGGCATCCTTCTGTCCTGTGTCATGGGGAAGGGGCAGTGTAGTGGGAAAGTGAGTGGGAACCTTTGAGGTCATGGGGCTGTGTGGTGGGGGTGCTGTCTGTCCCTGCAGGATTCCTTCCCAGCTCGGTTCAAAGCCATCCACTTCATCTACCAGCCCTGGTATTTCACCACCACCTACAACGTCGTCAAGCCCTTCTTGAAGAGCAAATTGCTCCAGAGGGTGAGTGCATAGCTGCACAGGGAAGGTGCCCACTGATCGTCTGGTGTGTGGGTGAGTGAGTGAATGGGCTTGTAGCAGGAAAGGGTTCAGGAGACAAGAGGGATGAGGGTGGGGGAGGAGGGAACCCCACCTCCTCGGGCTCTGTATGAAGATTTGGAACTAAGTGGATCCCATGGACAGCACAGCAAGGAGGACTTTTGAGAAGGACATCACCAGGCAGAGATGGCACGCGTGCCTTTGGCCTCCTGTTCCTCTTCTCCCCCAGCCTCATCCTAGCGTACCCCCTTGCTCAGACCCATTTCCTCTGCTTCCTTGCAGGTATTTGTCCATGGAGAAGACCTCTCCGGCTTCTACCAGGAGTTTGACGAGGACATCCTGCCCTCCGACTTTGGGGGTACACTGCCCAAGTATGATGGCAAAGCCGTAGCTGAGCAGCTCTTTGGTCCTCGGGACCAAACTGAGAACACAGCCTTCTGAGAACATCTCCTGCCATCTGACCTGTAGTTAGCATCCTTAGGCCTCTCCTCAACTGCCCTGGACCCAGAATGCTGTGAAAAGGGCTTCCTGGGGTGACTGTGGTTTCTCTGAACCTTCCTAAGTTTGGGCGAACTCAGATGTCATTCTCCTCCCAAGCTGGGGGCCAATAAAAAAAGCAGGGGAATTTCCTGAACATGAAAAAGTGAGGATAGTTCTATTTCTACTGCCCCTGAAGCTTTAGGACAGACTTGGTATGGGGTTGAGTTTCAAAGACTCTAATCAAGCTTCTGAATGATTTCCTTTGTAATAAGAGTTTTACTGTTTAGGATCTGTGAAAATAGGCAAGGAGTCTGGTTTTAAAGGTCTCTTCCTCCCTAAAAATACAAAAAAATAAAAGATAAAAGAGGAGTAAAGTAAAAGTGTTAGTTACTCAGCCCAAATGAGGAGGGATATGAGTCCAGAGGACCTGGCAAGTATAGTGACCTTAGTGGCTGGTAGGCAGGTGAAAGGTTTTCCGTGCTGAATTATGCGGTGGAAGCACCCTTGACGTGGCTCCATTTTGGGGTGGTTGGGTCCTCCTCCTCTGATGTATGCAGTGATGGTCAGGAGCTTGGACCTCCTTCCAGGGCGGCAGTTGTGTCCCCCTCCTTCTCTCTGTGGAGTCCCTCCACCAAAGCTGTCTGTTCCAGATCCCTTGCCTCCACGGATGGTTTTGCTTAGATTTACAGATAGTGTCTTCTCTGAGCACTCTCCAAGTCCTCAAGTTATATGGTGAAAGCTCTTCTTTGTCTGCAGTCTCACCCTACAGCAGTGAGCTTCTACTTTCAAGCTTTGCATATTTAGACAAGCATAAATGCTTTTCTTTCTGTGGAGCTGGCTTTCCTCAAAGCGTCTGGTGACTTCTGAGTGTGTGCTGGGCATGTTGCACCCTCCTGGGGGAAGTCTGGCTTCTTCTGGGCATGGGGCTCAGAGGCACTGACTGATTCTTCTCCCAAGGTCCTGCACTGACCTTCCCACTCAGACAGACCCTTGTTCCTGTTATCCAGCTTGTGGTGACGGGTGAGGGTCGACTGGCCTGGCTGTTCTCACTGAGGTGCCTCAGTGCTCATCCCAAGACTGCACTGCTCCTACTCCTTCTGAGCACGAAACACCCTGGTGTTGTGCACACTGTTTGGTGCAGAACCGTCACCTGTGGGTTCAATCCAGTGCCCTCTGCTTTCATGCCTTTGGAAATTCCTCTGAAGCCACTGAATTCTCTTTCTTGTTTTCCAGTGTGGCTATGTACATGTACACCTATATGTGACTGTGTGTATATATGCATTCATTCCTTGTATCTTTTCTTTCATTTCTGGGGTTTGTAGTGTATACTCATCACCCGAGTAACTTTCTCCTTTATCACTTTCACAGTCAACAATCTCTATTTTCTTAAATGATATACATATAACCTCAGAGCTGGAGGAAGAATCACAGGAAGTTATTATGGGTGGCTGACCAGTGAAGAGGGTTCCCTGGTGGTTCAGCGGTAAAGAATCTACCTGCAATGCAGGAGACCTAGATTTGATCCCTGGGTTGGGAGGATCCCCTGGAGAAGGGCATGGCAACCCACTCCAGTTTTCTTGCCTGGAGAATCCCATGAACAGAGGAGCCTTGGTGGGATACAGTCCCTGGGACTGCAAAGAGTCAGATATGACTGAAGTGACTGAGCAAGCATACACGACCAGTGAGGATTTCTCCCAAACCTTTCTTCAAATCCTTTAAAACCTGAAGCCTTTCCAAATCAAACTTTACATGGAACTCTAGTATTAAGCCTGAAAAGAGTGGAGCTGCGCTGATTGAAGAGGGCTCTGCAGCTTCATCCCCAAGAGATCTCGAATATCTGGAGCTAAGAAGGCTGTGTCCAGGGTGAGGACAGAAGCATACTGCGGGGGGCAAGTGATAGAATGGGGCTTGTATTTGCCAAGATAGAGGGCACTGGTGAGTCGACAGTACAGGTGTTGGTAGAGGCGGGGAGAGGATGAGGCTGAGCTGAAAAGATTAAAGGAATGAGCTTAGTTAAAGCTTTCAAGCTAAACTTATAACAATTGTTTTGCAGAAGACTTGTGTCCCAGATTTGAGGAAAACCCTGGCTGATTCCTCTTGGATGACTCCCTTCTTTCCCCTGGTCCCTTATTGCCAGAAGCCCTCCTCGCCCCACCCTAATTGTGGGCACTCTAACTTACAAAGGAGATCAGGATATGGAAACACTGCAGGCAGAGGTTCTTGGGGGCAGCTTTGGTTCTTCAGTTTAGTTCAGTTCAGTCGTTCAGCCGTGTCCGACTCTTTGTGATCCCATGGACTGCAGCACGCTAGCCTTCCCTGTCCATCACCAACTCCCGGAGCTTGTTCAAACTCATGTCCATCGAGTTGGTGATGCCATCCAACCACCTCATCCTTTGTCGTCCCCTTCTCCTCCTGCTTTCAGTCTTTCCCAGCATCAGGGTCTTTTCAAATGAGTCAGTTCCTCACATCAGGTGGCCAAAGTATTGGAGTTTCAGCTTCAGCATCAGCCTTTCCAATGAATATTCAGGACTGATTTCCTTTAGGATTGACTGGTTAGATCTCCTTGCAGTCCAAGGGAGTCTCAAGAGTCCTCCACAACACAGTTCAAAAGCATCAATTCTTCAATGCTCAGCTTTCTTTATGATGCAACTCTCCATACATGACATTTGTTTCTCACATCCATACATTTGGTTCTTACTCAAATCCAAATGGGATGCTGGAGTCCCTGCTAAAGTCAGCAGGGCTAGAGACTTAGCTTAAGAATGGTTTGACAAAAAAGCCGCTGGGGTTTTCTGAGGAAGTCGGTTCTGACTGTGGGCTGCCGCCGCCCCCTGCTGGCCGTGCCCTGATACTGCTCCTCCATGTCCATGGCTGTCCATGGCAGTCCTGGGCAGGGGCAGGCTGAGCCAGACCTTGCCAGGAAGGTGGTGCTGCCTTTGGGAGCAGGTGCCTGAAGACCATGAATGTTAATGTTAAAATCTGATGTGCTCAGTTTCCCAAAATCTGAGCTGCTGATTCCTACAAGTGACTACCACCCCCCTCATTCATGAGAAAATTAGAGGGACAATAAAATACTCTTGAAAGCCACCAAATATGGGAAAGGGGATAACAAAACCTGACTTTCATGACAACCATTTGCTGCTCAGAACACCTTCCTTCCGAGACATCTGGGATGAGGCAGGGATTCTGCACATGAAAGTAATTTGAGCCAAGCAAAAGTTGGGAGGGCTTCCCAGGTGGCTCAGTAGGTAAAGAATCCACCTGCCAATGCAGGAGTTGCAGGAAACTACAGGCTCCATCCCTGGGTCAGGAAGATCCTGTGGAGGAGGAAATGGCAACCCACCCCAGTATTCTTGCCTGGAGAATCCCATGGACAGAAGAGCCTGGCGGGCTACAGTCCACAGGGTCGCAAAGAGTTGGACGTGGCTGAACACAGCAAGACAGCGAAGTCGGGAGCTCACAGTGACGCATCATGTGGCCTTTTGGGGAAAGGCCTTTTTGCAGATGGAAGCATTTGTTAAGGTGAGGGTGGAGGTCTCAGTAATGAAATGGGCCATCAGCTTCAAAGAATCTCTGAGCAAGACCAGCCACTTCTTAGAGTCTCAGGTTTACCTAAGGGATGCTGCAGGAGGCTAATGCTGCCGGGTGTCCTGGCAAAGTCTTCCTGGAAGAGGGATGCCTGGCTCTTACGTTAACCTGGGAAAGCTGAGTCACCTTCAGGGTGAATTGGACCACCTTTTATACTTTCCATTGTGGGTGTGGCTCTGGTGTTGAGGTAGCTTAGCAGTACAGGGAGGGGAAGCTCACAGGATACCTGGGAGCCTTCCTGCTCAAAGTGCAGTCCCAGGAGGGGATGTTTGTTCCACTTGGGAGCTTGCTAGTGATGCAGAATCTTAGTTCCCCCCACCCCACATCTGTTGGATCACTGTCTGCATTTTAATAAGATCCTTAGGGGAATGCACATAACCAATCAGAGCTTCCAAGGCAGGGGTTTGCAACCTCCTTGCTGATTGATTCTCCTGGGAAGCTTGATAACTTGCTCAGTTGTGTCCAACTCTTTGCAACCCCATGGGTTGCATGGGCTGTAGCCCGCCAGGATCCTCTGTCCGTGAGCATTCTTGGATCTTGCTGATGTATGTCCCCCAAAACCAACTCTCCTCTCCCTACTTAGTTTGTCAAAGGTTTTGCAAGACCAAGGAAGGAAGAAGATTAAGTGCAAGGTCCTTGGGGTGGGGGAGCATGGACCACCACAACTCTCCTGGCTGGGCCAGTACTTGGCCCTGGGAGACCCTTAGCTTCGACTCAGACAGATATAAAGAAGAAAACACCACTATTATTCAACCAACCCAATATCATCTTAATTTAGGTCATGTTCACCTGGTCTTTTCAAAGAACACTATTAGAAAAGCTTGTGAATCATGTGTGACAACTATCACTTTGACATCTCTTCCTACATTCTGTCTACATGGTTCACTTTATAGAGCAAGTGTTTAAAATGCTGATTATCTCACTCTTCCCAGGCCTTGGCTGTCTTCCCAGACAGGATGGGCTTGTAAAGACACCTGTGGGCTGGTCATTTCTTTGGTATTTGCAAGGCCGGGTTAAAGTCAATTGTGATGAGAATTTGGTATTTTGCCCACTTCTTTCAGGCTCGTGCTTTGGTGAAGACATGGGAATAATCCTTTTATTTATTTTTTTAAAAAATTTATTTTAATGAATTAATTAGGCTGTGCCAGGTCTTCGTTGCAGCATGCAGGGTCTTCTAGTTGCAGTGTGTGGGAGCTAGTTCCCTGACCAGGGACTGAACCTGGGCCCCCTGCATAGGTAGCGTTGAGTCTTAGCCCACTGAACCACCAGGCAAGCCCAAGAAGAATCCTTTTATTCACAGATAGAAAATCTCCACTACAAATGACTGCACGGCCAGGTCACATTTTTAGTCTTTTATTTTTTTTTTTAAGTAAAGAAATTCCATTGAATCAAAGATAACAAAATTACAGCTTTTGTTTGTAATGATCTTTGTTTACCACCACACAGAATCAAAACAGAACCAAAAGTAATTTATGAGAACATAAAATGATCAAGGACACCACTGTTTAGTATAATTTCTTAATAAAGGTAAATAGCCTCATATTTAGAAAAAATTGCATTGCTAGTTGCAAATCTTAAACACCTCAGTGCTGGAGGATCCTATATCCTGCCCCCACCCCCACCCCCAAATCCAGCAGCACAGAGGCCTTCAGAACACAAACTCAAAAATACATTATTTTCAGGGCAGCATTTGAAGTTTCAGAAAATTAACAACAACAACAACAACAAAACAAACCAAGAAACCAAAATCAAACAAAACAGAAATTTAGGAATGTGTAAGTGATGGTTCTCAAAAATCAACCTGGAAGCACATCTTGCCAACAGAAAGTGGTTCATGGGAGTCTAACCAGGAAAGGGGGGAGATGCACACTGGCTCCCCCACCCCCACACCCCCCCAGCCCCTGGTGTCACTAAGGCAGCTGCAGTGGCAGAAATCAGAAGCTCAGGTACAGTGAAGGTCTTCCTGAGGCGGTGGGCAAGACCCAGATCGTCTGAGACCGGTGTGGAGGAGAGGGGACAGGAGTCTACAAGGACTTGTGCTTTAGGAAGACTAAAGAGGCCCCAAACAAAAACCAAAGGAAACCTAACTCCCATGCCTGCCCAGGAACTCGGTCCACCCCCCACAAACAGCCTGGGGAGGAGGTGACTGGCACTGGGACTGGGGCACAGCCGTCGTGCTAGGGGACTGTTGGCCGCGGCACGTGGGTGGCCTGGAAGGAGAATGCCCCACGGCAGTGAAGGGCATTTCTGCAGGTGCTATATAGGTGGTCGGTCCCTAACTTGCGGCAATGGATTTCTTGGCTAATGGGGACACCAGGAGGGAGGGAAGGCAAGTTATAGGCTTCGTTACTAATTGACAGGAGTTGACTTAAAAAGACAATCCAGCGGTTCAAAATTAACTTCAGCTTATTCATTAGAGATAGATGAATGTTTTATCCACATACATGCTGGGAAAAACATGGTTCAGAAAACATGATGTGTTGGGAAGGAGGGGCTGGCTCCTTCAAAAGGGGCAGCTGTCCACTGTCCTGGGGTCTGAGAACCGCCGCTGAGCCGGGCTCTGCAGCCAGCCTCTGAGGGCCACTTGCGCGGCAGGGGGTGCTTGGGGTACAGCGGCCGAGGCAGCAGCAGCAGAGAACACGCAAGAGGAAGCAGCTTTAGTTTTGGACAGCATTCCAGTTCTCACTGCCTGCTCCCCTTCAAATACAATTTGGCAAAAGCTATCTTAGTATATGAAGGGGGTTGGTGGTGGCTATTTTCTTCTGTATTTTTTTGGCCATGCTTGCAGTATGCAGGGTCTTAGCTCTCTGACCAGGAACTGAACCTTGCCCCTTGCACTGGGAGTGTGGAGTCTTGACGTGGACCACCAGGGAAGTTGTGGGGGTGCGGTGGGGTGGGGGACACTTTCCTCTGCTTTGATAACATGGGGAGAACACCTTTCCCTCAATTGCTTGGCCGCTAAATGCCACACACAGGCTTTTGCCACTTTTCATGGCTTTTGGAAGCATCCAACTAATCTTTGAACTACAGAGTGAGGCCAAGAAGGAAGAAAGACATCAGAGACCAGGTGTGTGGCCAGTTCCAGACTGCTCTTAATTGTCAAGGGGTGGGAGATGCCTAATGTAACATTCTCTGGTTTTGCTGTGGCTTTGATGCAGACTAATCTAGCAGGAGAATTTCAATTCTGCAGCCAAATAGCATTGTCCTACCAGGGGATATTCTAGAGGCAAGTTAAGGCTTTCTGGGCAAAGAAAAATGATTCCAGCTGATATTGTGAGCAGACGCTGCAGCAAAATGCTTAATATGATAACTGTCCTGTCCTACCTCGGAGGACAAAGACCAGAGTTCTTTGAACTCAAGGTGATGTTTCAGTGATCTTCAGCGCTAAGTCAGAATCAGTGCCATGGGAAAAGAAAAGCCCTTCAGAGCTCAGACATCTGCTAGCCTGGCAAACACAAACAAGAACACATGTATTGTTTCCTGGGCACTGGCAAAATGGATCATGAGCCACACAGTGACAAAGAGAGCTCTCATTCAGATGCCAGGCAGACAAACTCAACTATCCAGAAGTCTCAGCTCTAATGAAGGCTGCAGTTTGAGAATGGAAGTCTGAGCAGGAAGGATTCCTACCCTGGGAACGCTCGATGCTTGCCCAAGTCTCACAGAATGACGGGGATATTCTCTTTGTTCCAACGGTCGGCACCTGTCCCTGTCATAAGACCGCCCTCGGGACAGAAAGGCTACTGGGAGGACAATGGAGGCTCTGAAGAGAAGCCAGTTGGGGACACGGGGCTTTGGGCAAAATCAAGGTTCTTCACCAGTAAAGGCTGAATGCAGTAGCTCATCTCTCTCTCCAAGTCTCCTCAAGACAGGCCCGAAGCCTTGACTTATCTGTGTCCACTTACAAGGGCTGTAGAAGGCCAGTTGGGAATGTTCTGGCAAAGGACGTGTAAACAGATGAAGTGGACTTAGAGATGGTCTAAGGTAAGGTAACCGAGGCTTAGAGAGGGGAAGAGATGGCCCACAGACCAGTGTGAATTAGAGACAGGAGAAGAATCCAAGTGTCAGGACCCTGGTTACATTAACACCAAGTCAGGAAAGGATGCTCCTCTGGCAAGTATATTCCCATTCTAAGGTATGTGGGAAATGCTTGCAGGAGGTTCAAGGAATACAGTGACAACAAATAACTTTCTGTCTTCATTCTGCCCTGGAATCATTGGTACAGACTCACATCAGAGAAGGTAAGAGGTTTTCTTTAAGACTGTTAAACTCGCTACTGATATAAGTGCATCAGGAAGACCTGAGACCATTTTTCAAGTCAGATAATCCTAACTTGGTCTTCCCAGGTGGCTCAGTGGTAGAGACTTCACCTGCCAACGCAAGAGACACAGAAGACGGGGTTTTGATCCCGTGGAGGAGGAAATGGCAACCCACTCCAGTATTCTTGCCTGGGAAATCCCATGGACAGAGGGGCCTGGCAGGCTACAGTCCATGGGGTCGCAAAGAGTCAGACAGGACTGAGTGACTGAACATGCACAATCCTAACTTGACTGGGATGAGTTACTCACTGTTGTCTTCAAAACTGTTTACACAGGCAGGGAGAAAAACTTGGAAAAATGCTGCTAGAAGCCTGCTTGGTTTTTTAACATGTTCTTCCAGCAACAGAATTGTCTAGGCCATTGCAATTTATGTCCTTAACCTGATTTTAAAACATAATATTCAAACACTCTGAAAATTCAGCCTTGTGTTAGCCCCAAGAGGACCTCAGGAGCAAGAAGAGCTGCCACATTATCATCAGAAATGAACAGAAAAGCCAGGCAAGCGGGAGGGAGGAAAAAGCTGACCGACATATAAAGCGCTACTCCCTTGTTTATCAGGCTTGAATGCCTCTGTGCTCCCATTCAGGAACAAACAAGAATTTTCCTGTAAGACGGCCACAGTTACACTCTCATTTCCATGCATGAGAGCCTGAAGCTCGAACAAAAGGCCTCAGTTGATTTCATGTGAGCTAAAAAGTGCCATTCAGAGTCACACGCTAAAAAGACTTCAGCTGTGCATGGCCCCCCACGGTCGTGTGGGGTAAAATCCGGTTGTCCGGCAACAAAGGGAATGCTCTGAGCCCTGCCTCTCCTGCGTGGGTCAACAGAACTGCCGGGCACACCAGGCTCCAGGGACTCCTGTCCCTGTCTCTGCCAAGTGTGTGACAACCGGACTGTTTTATCCTCCTGAATGGAGCTGGTACCTGGCTGCTATATAGTTGGAACAGATTGAGGGGTGTGTCCTAAGGCAAACGAAAAGGAGACTCTTGCTTCCTGGGATGGTGGTTCAGCCCCGTTAGGTTATTGTTTCGTTTATCTGATTTCACAACAAGTCTTGAGTCAGGAAGGTAGGAGCGGGAAACGCGACTGTGAATTTTCTAGATTACAGCTGCGGTTGAGGGTTGGAGGGAAAAGTAATAGAGGGGAAGAGACGAGCTTCCAAATCGAGGGGCAGAAGATAACGCGCCGATCTGTGCTAAAAGCACGTGAATGAGACATGCACTTGAAAAATAACAACCTGGGGGGAAAGTCAAGACGATGAATCTGTGTGTGTGTGAGACAGAAACCGAAGCCAAGTCGAGACCAGAGAAGCCTCAGTCTCTTCAGATAACAGCGGTCTTTGATGTTACCGTTTAGGATCACCTGGTGATGGTCAGAAAACGAAACACGACTGTCACGTGACTAGGACCGATGCCCAAACTACAACCACCTGTGACCAAGAGGGTCCACACCCAGGCCCTCATATGGCTCCATTTACCCCTTAAATATCCACACAAAAATCCACTATTAATATTCCTGTCTGTCCTAGAGCAAAGTAGAGGAAGCAGGGGGGAAAATAATTTTTTTTTAAAGTATCTAGGTCATTTCAGTCATAATTCTGTTTAGTTTCAGATAGCAACGGCTGATTATTTCAAAGTGCAGGGGTTTTAGCTATTCAAGTACCGCAGGATTGAAGGAAAGGAGTACTTGAAACACAGTGTGAGCTTTTCATTTGAGAAGACACACTCTGGAAAGACCTATCCAATAGGCTACAGACATAAGTTATTCAATTAAAAATCTGGTTTCCAAAATCACACCCTCTTCAGTTGAAAAGTGATTTCTCCAAACTCAGATCCAACCTTTGAACTGTTTGGTATCAAAAGCCAGAGTTGGAGAGAACTGGGTTAAAAAAAAATAAAATGAGTACTTTAAAAAACAAAACCAAACCACTTTATATGAAATAAGGGACAGGAAAAAGAAAAAAAAAAAGAAGGCAAATGATGATATTGACATGCTTAGAATAGCTCCTGGGCTCCCCTGGAGAGGAGTTCTCTCAAACATCAGTAAACTGAGTTTGTCATTGAACTTTAGAACTGGTAGTGATCTCGGCAACCTGCCTGGTCCAGCCGCTCCTGCATTTTACAGGTAAAGAAAGAAAAGTTCAAAGGGACTTGTCCAGGGTCATACAGCCAGTGAGAGGCAGAGGCAGGCCTGAAGTCTCCACCACCAGCCCAGGCCCTCGCTGAAACTGCTCATGGCTATCACATCAGGGCAGGTGCACTGCTTCAGAGGCTCCGGGGAGCTACGAGATACCATGAGCTACCAAGACGTTTCTAATTTAGAGGTTCTGCACCACTGGGTTTCTCGGATTTGCCTGGTGATAAGGATCACCTGGGGCACTTGTCAAAAATTAAAATCCCAGGCCCCTTCCCAGCCCCACAGAAACACCTCCAAGGAGAGGGACGTGGGAGGCTGAATTTGTAATAAGCGCCTCAGGTAACTCTCATCGTTAGGAATGCGTAAGGGAGAAACTTGGCCTCTGACTCAACGGAATTTTGTCATGTAAGAGACCACACTCGGCAGGGGGCCTGCCCCCAAGCAGAACTGTAGCTACAGCATTGGCTCTATTTAGGGTCTAAGTCCAGGACACATACAACTGCCACAGCGTAACATCCATCCTTCCCTGCTCTTGGGGAAAATTTGATTGGCAAAGCAAAACTGCTGTTCAGACACGCTTTTTAATAGGGAAACTAGATGTAATTGGCTTGAAAGCAATCCGATGCTGACACCGGACAGCAGGGTGAGAACCCTGTCGCTTGTCACCATGGCTAACCAATGCAATGGACAAAACCAGTAACTAAGCACAAAAACAGCTTCAGGTTGCATGTGTGCCTGGCGGGTGGTCCCCGCTGATGGTGTGAGGTCAGATCCAGGTCGCTGAGGGAGATGGGAGACCTGAAAACAGCCGGTGAGGGATGAGAGTTCCAGAGGAGGGCGGCTGGAGCACGCCAGAGTCCGGGGGTTGCCTCACTCCAGGTCGGCCTCCACCAGCTCCGTGTCGGAGCATTGCGACTTGTTGCGTTCCCACTGGCAAATGGCATTGGCGTACTCCACCACCAGCTTATCCATCCACGTCAGGGGCTCAGGGAACAGCACCGACCCCTCAAAGAAGCCCAGGTGGCCCCCATGCAGGGGCAGCACAAACATGACGTTCTCCCGTTTCTCTGCAGGAGAAAGGTGGCTGAGTGAGTCACTGCGCTCTGACTGGCTCCGGGGCTGGAGGTGGGAGGGTGAGCTGGCCAGGGTGGCCCAGGCTTGCCCCAAGGGCGCAGGTGTCCCCCTCTAAGTGGGCATCTCCACCCCCTCCGCCTCGTTCACCAGCGGTAGGGGCGGGTGCTGACTTGGTGGGGGCAGGCAAGATGGCGAGATCAAGCAGGTTTGGGAATAGCAGCTTAGCTCTGCGGTAGAACGGGTACTGGCTTAGGTTTAGTTGCTCAGTTGTGTCCGACTCTTAGTGACCCCATGGACCATAGCCCAGCAGGCTCCTCTGTCCATGGGATTCTCCAGGCAAGAATACTGGAGTGGGTTGCCATCTAGGACATCCTTAGAACTCTAAGTGGTTCTCAAACTTGGCTGCCTATTAGAATCACCTAAATTTTTTTTTTTTTAATAAAGGTCCCTAGGTTGCACTCAGACCAGTGAGATTCTGATGTGAGGGCAGGGGTGGGATGGAACTGGGGGTTGGTAGGTGAAAGAGGGAGGACCCAGGCACTGGTGTTGCTAAAACTCCCAGGTGACTCAACTGTACAGCCAAGTATTGGGGTGGCCAAAAAATTTCATTCGGATTTTTCTGCACCAGCTTGAAAATCTGAACAAACTTTTTGGCCACCCCAAATCACCCAGGCAGTTGACTTAAAATGCAGGTTTGGCTTTAACAGGCCTGGATTTAAGGAGCTGAGACTCTGCGGTTCTCACAAGCTCCCAGGTGATGCTGATGCTACTGGTGGGGCCCAGACTTTGAGAACAGATTCCTAACACACTCTTATTGACCGAAGAACCAGATGAATTCAATGGAGCCAATGATTTTCCACTACAGAACTTTATCTTGCAAGACTAAAACATACAGCTTCAAGTTGTATTAAAAGCTGCCCAGGCTCTCAACCTCACGTGACAAATGGTCATCTGAGAATTACAAACCTGGAGCTTGACTTTATGAGTCCATGTTTAAGCTAGTCCCACAAGGGCTAGTAAAGCCATTGCTGAAGACGTGCAAAAACGGGCAGCCGGGTGCATTCAGGTACCACAAAGAGCATCCGTCTTCCCAGGGGGACGAGTGACAAGGGGCCCCTTGCTGGCTGCTCCAGGCCTCTGAGGCGCTTCCTGGCACCTGCATTTCTGGCTCTGCAGGGCTCTTTTCCTGTCTGATCCCTTTATTCTTCCCTTTTGGCTGCTGTTTCATCAGTTTCTGTATGACAGCACGAGTGCTGTGGGTGTTACTTTAGATGTGCAAAAGGAAGCCTGTGTCCTCCTGCTGCTGCCAACATGGCTGTTTTTGTGCAGGGAGCCTGTGGGTTTGACAGGCGGTCGACAGGCAACAGCTTCTATCACACAACATGCCTGCGACACATGCATTCGGTCTGAGTGGAGAACAGAGCTCTGTCCAGACATTGGTCCTTTGTCTGCTGCATTATCTACTCTTTAACTGGGGGTCATGAGAGAAGCAGATGTACCCCTTTCCCTCTGGTTAACACTGACATTTGTAAGAGGAAACAATCACAGAGGATGGGGCAGGGAGGTCTGGTCCGAGGGATCTGAATGACAGTGCACAGTAACTGTGGTTTGTGACCTATGTATTTCCTCTGCTTCCCTCTTTCTAGTTCTTTCTGTCACTCCTACCTAGCAAGACATGAGGTCGTGCCAGCCTGAAACACGATGGCATTCCCATGAGTGACCTTCTCTACTTTTTCAATGGCTTATATTTTTATCCTCAAAGTGGACAGGGAGGCTGTCTGTCACAAGAGGCAGCAGAACTGACTTTTTTTTTTTCCTTTTCAGGTCAAAGTTTTAAGTATAAATATCTCTTTAAGTCAAACTCTCAAACCTAATGGAGTCACATCCCTGAGGCAATAATTTCATAGGATACCAGGGGACTCCCCCAAACTCTGGGTTGTGGTTATAAATGAGGATCCTGTCTCTTGCACCAGGACAGAACATGAAAGGCTCAACACAGGCTCTACCACAGCCCCAGGCCTATCAGGCTAGACTAAATAAAAATACTGCCATAAGATGCTCTGGTATCCAGGAGATGTCAGCATGGTGAAGGTGATGTACTGTGGTAATTTGCTATGTGGTTGAGAGAGTGGCGGGAAGAAACACTTACCTGAAAGAGATTTTGGAATGGCTAGAAGACTTTCGTGCACTAAGGGGTCATCGGCTGCATTCACCAGCATGAGAGGTACGTAAATCTGAAACAAGGAAATAAAAGCAGGATTAAATGATCAATTCTCTTTTTTTAGTTCCCGTTGATCCAAGGCTGAAATATACTACTGGACATGTTTCTGAAGCAAAGGGAAGAGGGTCTGCTGAAGGATGGACTAAGGATGCCTGGTGCTCCCTGGCAGTGGCCGCTGGACTGCAGCCCTGGCAGGCACGCACAGGAGCCATGCGTGGTGTCCTAGGTGACCCACATGCTCTGATGGAGCATGGCTCAAGACTCTACAGGACTCGCCAGCAGGCAACATATTTCTGATCCTCTTCACAGTGTCTCAGGTTAGCCATATCTTTCAGAAAAACAACTTTACAGAGTTATGTACATGGTCATCCAATTTATGTTGTGGGGAGAAAGAAAGGAGTCTGCTTCACTGCAGACAAAGGAGCCTTTCTAGAAGAATCTAAGGTAGGAAAACAGGAGCAGGCTGGTAGATCTTGGGAGGCTCTTGGCAGCTGTGCGTTCAACATCCACTTTAGCAAAACACCCAGTAGTGTCCTTTTTCTTCTTAGCGGAGATGGTGCTGATGGGGGTGCTCAGATATTACTGAACAGCCATGCTCAGGAACTCTAACGACTGGCTGCCTCACCTGGAGGCCCCTGACATTGGCTCTGGACAGTTCCTCGTTTCCGTAATGGCTTAAATGAAGACGTGAAAAGCCTAGATGATGATGCTAAAGTATGCGGGGTGGCTGACATGACACGATGGCAGAGCTGCCGTTCACAATGGGCTGCTTTAGCTGGGGGAGTGGTGGGCCAGACTAACAGGTGGACATTGACAGGCATAGATGGGAAGTCCTGTGTTTGAGTAAAAAGAGCAGTTGATCAAAGACAGAAAGGGAGACACTGGTTTGGTGGTGATTCAGGTTAAAAAAGCATAGTGGTTATGATCGGCCACAAGCTTGATTTAATACAAAGTGTGTCGTTGCTGCTGACAACTCCGTTAATATAAACCAATCCACTTTGACCAAAGACATGCTTCTCTACCATTTGGATACAGAAAGACATCTGTTTTGCTCTGTGCTTGCCAGATCAGGGCAGGAATTTTGAGTTCAGTTCTGGGCACCACACTAATGAAAGACACAATGACCCAAAAGAGTCTAGGATTGTAAGAAATCTACATGGGCTTCCTATGAGGAACCACAGTAGGAACCAGGCTGGATGACACTATCAAAGGAGGACATATGGAAAAAAATGTATGTGGCAGTGACTATAAGGGCTTTCACACAGACTGGGGAGCAGCCTGGGCTAAGGGACCACTCTGGGGTTACTACTCAGAGGCCACAGAGGGGCAGGGCTTTGTTCGATAATAAACTCAAGTCAACAACTAGAGCGGATGGAGCCAGATGCCAGCTGAGCTTCCACCAGGGAAGCGGAGGAGGGAGGCTTGTTATACAGCGAGTGGAGCTGGGTGGAGTGATGCGAATTCTGAGATGCTGCTCTCTGAGTTGCGGCCACTCACCCTGTGCAGGTATCTCATGCAGCTTTCTTCCTCGTAATATTCCTTCAGGGAGTTGTAGCCGTGAAACTTCCTGGAACACACACACACATACAAGAAAAAGACAAAACAACACTTGGAATAAGACTGGAATGCTGAGTTGATATGTTACTGTGCCGGTTCCCACACTAACACATCATATCAGTAGGATACACACAGGTACCAGAGTTAGGGGTTAAGAACACCCAGCTATGGCATCTAGGTTCAAGTTCTGGTTCTGTCACTTACTATGTGACCTTACACAAAGGGCTTAACCTCTCTGAGCTTCTCTGTAAGTGAAAGTTGCTTAGTCATGTCTGACTCTCTTCGACCTCATGGACTGTATAGCCCATGGAATTCTCCAGGCCAGAATACTGGAGTGGGTAGCCTTTCCCTTCTCCAAGGGCTCTTCCCAACCCAGGGATCGAACCCAGGTCTCCTGCATTGGTTCTTTACCAGCTGAGCCACAAGGGAAGCCCTCTCCTCTGTAAAACGGAGCTAAAGAGAGCAGCTTCTCCCTAAACACTCTCTTTTGGACTTAAATTTAGAAGATGAATGAAATTTATGTAATATTTTTTTCCCTCATTAGTATAGTGTCTGAAAAGTAAAGTGTTAGTTCCTTAGACGTGTCCAACTTCTTGCGGCCCCAAAGACTGTAGCCTGCTAGGCTCCTCTGTCCATGGGATTCTCTAGGCAAGAATACTGAAGTGGGTAGCCATTCTCTTCTCCAGGAGATCTTACCAACTGAGGGATTAAACCCCAGTCTCCTGCATTGCAGGCATGTTCTTCACTGTCCGGGCCACAGCAGAAGCCCCAGCATAGCGTCTACACCACGGTAAAGCCGTGCACACCATGGTAAGTGAGCGTGGGTATAATTCATTCTTGTCTGTTGAAGATACCAGCAACTTCCATTTCCTCTGAGTAACTGGGCATATTCATGGGTATATTTCAAAGTTACTTGGTGTAAGAAGGCTACTAAAACCTCATAAGGAAGGTAAGTACAGAACCCATACCCTCAGGTTAATATCTAATTTGGATGAACTTTAGGCCACATCTGAAGGCATCAAATGATCATTAAACAAAAAGGATGATGTATTTAAAAGAGAATGATGAGGTCAGAGATCAGCTTTACCCTTCCAGGTGAGGCTAACCTCCCTCAATCAGAAACCACTGGTGCCGGGAAAGAAGACACTGTCAAAGGGGTGACCTCAGGTGCCTGGAGAGGGTGGGGCAGGGAAAGGGTCCCTGAGCGAAGTGGGTGAGGTTTGGTTTTACACTCAGAGAGAAGTGTCTTCATGCCCCTAAAGGAAGAGGCTCTGTCCATTTTTCTTGCAACACCCAGCTCTCTTGGTTTACTTCTGGTTTTTCTGCTTTGGATAGAGACATGGGCAGGTACAGGTACAGGAAATATTTCCATCTCCTTTTACTCCATTGCCACATGCCATTTATGTGACATCTGATCTCCATCCCAGAGTTGAGGGCTACGGACAACTAGGGCGCACACACCCCAGCTCTCCTGTTTACGCTCAGCTGGGCAAGGCAGGAATGCAGAATGAGTGCTCAGAGCATCTTCCTATTTTTTAAGAGACATTAGAAATTTGGATTTCTCTGTGAAATCTTCAGGGTGTTTTTTTTTGTTTTTTTTTTTTAAACTTTTTGGCTATGCTGCATGGCATGTGAGATCTTAGTTCCCTGAACAGGAATCAAACCCAAGGGGCCCCCTGTAGTGTAAGCCAGAATATTAACCCTGGACCATCAGTGAAGTCCTGAAATCTTCAGTTTTTAAACAGTGGGCATTAAAAAAAAAACAAACAACCTTAACACCAAAGTGTGCAGAGGAAACCCCTGGCGCCGGGCAGTGCTGGCCCGCCACCTCTCGCCTGGCACCCCACCCCGGGCCATGGGCACACCTCATCACGTTGTCATCAATCTGCATCAGAGATGTGGCTGTGTAGAGGCGGCTCAAGTCCGTGTCCTCCAGGCTCTGGGGTTTCTTCACATGGTCTCCAAAAAGAGCTTGCCTAGAAGGAGACGAACGGAATGAGAAGTAGATGTTAAATCAGCACGCTGTACGATGAAATAACTTACCGTTTTGTCACTTATACCTCTGTAAAGCTGAAAAGAAAGATGTTTTTTAAAGCACATGATAAGCAGCCACAGCTGAGCCTGCTTCCTGGCCCAGACGGAAGTCAGGAGAGAGTCTGTGACAAAGCGGACGTGGATAACTTACAAATAAATCCCTTCAGCCGTCGGAATGTCCCAGAGGATGAGCTTATTGACTTTTGAAGACCCGGAGAACAATGAATATCAAGACCTTATTTTCCTTGTGAGGGGCAGTTAGACAAACTAAGGACTAGGCTTCAGCCTAGATGACTATTTCAAAATTGGCCCTGCAGAGAGATCTCAGGATGGGCTCTGCAGCCTGGGGTGGGCTGTCAGCCAACCAAAGGCAGGGGTGGGGGGACCCCCAACTTTACACTGGTGTTGCCACTGCTCCCTTTGGCAGAACCCCTTTCCCTTTGTGAGCTCTTGGTGTCACTTAACAAGGAAGATAATGGTTAACCCATTCAGCACTTGGGCAAATCAACCACTTTCCAATGTGTTTTAGCTAAAAAGTGAATGTAGGGACTTCCCTGGTGGTCCAGTGGCCAAGACTCCACACTCCCAGTGGCAGGGGCCCAGATTCGATCCCTGGTCAGGGAATTAGATCCCATAGGCCAAAATGAGAAGATCCTGCATGCCGCAACTAAGACCCAGTGCAGCCAAATAAGTAAACAAGAATAAATATTAAATAATTTCCCCGTCAAACATTCATCTCAGTTTGTTTTTTATATAAAAAGCTAATGTATACTCTGAAGTGGAGGACAGAGGAACCTGGCGTGCTGCAGTCCATGAGGTGCAGAGAGTATGACATGACTTAGCGACTGAACAACAACGTATCAGAAGACTAATCATTTCTAGTTAAGAAAATGATCCATCTAGAGAGGATGAGCATAAAGATGAGCAGAGTGAGCACATTTCGATGTCCATTCCCAGCGAAAGCTGTCACTCACACAGCTAAAGGAAGACTGATTGAGTTTGTTTGGAGGTTTGGCTCCACAGTGGGAAAAATTCATTATAGAAACTAAATGTTCTGGTAGCCAGTCACCACCTCTTCCCAAGGAAAGGAACCAACTTCTTAAAAAAAAATTTTTTTTTTTAAAAAACAGTATTAGGAAGATCATATACTTAAAGGATAGAATTCCCAATTTAAAGTGTGTCCTGATAAAACTAGAAAAAAATTTTGAGAAAGGAAAGATGATGCTGGTGGGGAGAACAAAAATTCTAATGAAGGGTCCTGAAAATTTCGAGATGTTTGACTTTCTGTGGTAAGTTTTAAAAAAAATTTAAATACACTGAGAGCACATCCAAAGGACTCTCCCAATTTGTTAAGAATTACACGATGGCCTTTCTGGACTCATTAATTAATGGCAAGACTGGGCCGGCTGCAAAACAAATGTTCCCTGGGAGGAGCTCACCTTCCACCCCAGAGGCGTGGGAAGCCAGACAGAGGCCTTGGACTTGGGCTCTGATGGCCTGCTTTCACCCCTTGTGGATCCTCAGCAAACCCCTGGACCCATCCAAACCTCAACCGAGCCACACCTGACTCAGCCCGGCACACAACTGATGCTCACACACCAAGAGCTGAGCGGAAGGCCAGCCTGGGGCACGTGCGTGTCTGAGGGTCCCCGCCCACCCAGCACCACAGCCTGGGGACACACCTGGCTGCCCGGCTGCCCAGGGGCCTGTAAGCACTACCTAGCCCAGGCGCCATGGGAACCCCACCCACAGGAAGCCCAGTGGGGTGCCTGGCTGGCTGGACAGCACAGCATTTTCTTTTAACTGCTGAGAAAAAGAGAATAAGAAATTGATCATTCAGACAGATTGCTTTTCCTAGGATGGCCTCAGAACCCCCCTAAGATGGTACTCTTTGAGTGCCCATTTGTGTACCAGGCTCTGAGCGAATCAAAACATGCCCGAGCCCTCCCGTGCTTTCCTGTTTGATTCATGGATGCAGGATTCACACTGGGGGAGAAACAACAGAAAAACAACTAGTGGGAAGGAGCCGGCTTCACGGAGGCAGAGACCAGAGATGGACCTCAAAGGTGTGCGCTGGTTTGGACAAGCAGAGGTGATGGGAAGAGGGTCGGGAGAGGGCTGGGGGCACGGGGGGTCTCTGAGTGGCCCACTCCAGCTGGAGGGGGAGGGAGGCATGTGGGGGAAGGGGGAGAACCCATATGAATAAGGATAGTCAAAGTGATGAAATCATCACTAATATTCCTTGAGTGCTACTGCCAGCCAGGGGCTGCTCTTAGCACTTGTCAGGGGCTAACCCATCAAAGCACTCTGAGCAGGAGATGGGCAGGCAGGGTGTGGAGAATGTGGACACCATGCTTGGCCCCAGTGGTGGGATCCCTGTCCCACTTGTGCTTGATCAGAACCCCAGAGCCAGCAGAGAACGATTCTGGGTTCCCCCAAGCACAAAAGTCTCCTAAAGAGAAACATTCCTCCACAGTGACAAGCCACCCTCAGGATGGCCCTCATTTTTTTAAATAATTAACTTTGCATCTTTAAAATTAAAAATTAATTGGGGGGCTGCATGTGGAATCTTAGCTCCCTGACCAGGGATTGAACTGTGTCCCCAGCATCGGAAGCTCGATGGCTTAACCACTGGACCATCAGGGAAGTCCCAGGATGGCTCTCATTTGGGAAAGAATGGTATGGAAATTGTTTCTCTTCCTTCTTGAATTTTTTGAAAAATATGGAGCTTCCATGGTTAATTTGGGAGCTTGGGACGAATTTGTTTCTAACCAAATCACGAAGCAGCCAGCAGAGAATCTGTACCACCTCTGCCTTTTTTTTTTTCCCCCTAGAGAAAGAGGAATTTTGGTGTTTAGTGAAATAAGCTCAGAAAGGCACTGTCTGGGGGACTTCCCTGGTGGTCCAGTGGCTAAGACTCCACGTTCCCAATGCAGGGGGCCTGGGGTTCGATTCCCTGGTCAAGGAACTAGATCCCAAATGCTGCAACTAAAGATCCTGCAGGCTGCAACGAAGACCTGCTGCAGCCAAAAAAAACCCCACAAAGGTACTGTCTGTCTCCCGAGGGAGGGGAAGTTGCCTCACCGGTGCGAGAGAATGATCTTCTTCATGTTGTCAGCCATGAGGAAGTTGTAGAAACGCCGGCACTGGTCCCACTGCATGAAGGTCTCCTGGGCCCTGGAAGAGCCACAAGGGAAGAGTGAGAGGCTGGGGTTGCCGGGGGCAGGAGCCCCCCTGGAGGGGGCTGGCTCCCTCGGCGGGAACCTGGGCTTGAGCACGTGGTCCTCAGACTAAGGGCAGAGTTGCCCGAACACTAAGTAAATGAACGCTGCTCAGCGAGAGGCCCCAGCCCAAGTGGTCTCTGGGGCCACGGGCTTTGCTGGTGACACTCCTGACTCCCTCTTCCATCTCTTAGGTCTTTGTCATACACAGGACCTGCTTTGATTGTCATTTGAACAGTTTCTCTCCTTGGCTTTCTACCCTGCAAGCAAGTTCTTCTGGCTTAATAACAGGACTGTGCGTAGGGACGGGGTGTGTGGAGCAGGTAAGTGCGTGGCAAAACCTAAAAATGCTTCATTTTATCACTTTTGTGTAGAATATATAAGAATACAATAAACTAGCAAATAAAACTAAAAAAAGCAGACTCACAGAATAAACGAGTGGTTATCCGTGGGAGAGGGAAGGGGAATGGGCAATATGGGTGGAAGGCTTATTATGGGATTATACGAAATCGTGTGTGAAACTTTTAAAATTTATTTTTACTGCATATAGTTGCTTTACAATGTTGTGTTAGTTTCTGCAGTACAACAAGGTGAATCGGCTGTATGTACATATACATGCACAATTTTTTAGATTTCCTTCACATTTAGGTCACCACAAGAGCACTGAGTAGAGTTTCCTGTGCTATTAGAGTAGGTTCTCATTAGTTACCTGTTTTATACATAGTAGTGTGTATGTGTCAATTTCAATCTCCCAGTTCCTCCCACTGCCCCTTCCTCTTTCGGTGTCTGTAAGTTTGGATCTCTACATCTGTATCTCTATTTCTGCTTTGCAAATAAGGCCATCTCTACCACTTTCGTAGATTTCTACGAATAGGTGATATTCTATGATATTTGTTTTTCTCTTTCTGACTTACTTCAGTCTGTATGACAGTCTCTAGGTCCATCCACATCTCTGCAAATGGCACTTGAAATTTTTTAAATTGTAAAGCACTAGAGAATTTAAAGAATCATTCAACACAATTTTTAAAAAATGGAAAGGGAAAAAACCCCCCACTTCTTTTGTTGCCATTTGCAAGGCAAAGGAAAATCATATAAGTTGAGCTTGCTTTTGATTAGTCTTAGAATATTTAAGGGGCAAGGAATGGAGGGAGAAGTATCGAGGCCCTATGCCCCCTCTAGGCACGGCTGCGGGGGTGGTCTTGAGTCTTTCTGCCTCCAGAGCTAGTGTGTGGTCGGCAAAGCAAGGCCTTCTGATGTGGGGTGGGGGGATTGCTGCTGCTGCTGCTGCTGCTAACTCGCTTCAGTCGTGTCCGACTCTGTGCGACCCCATAGATGGCAGCCCACCAGGCTCCTCCGTCCCTGGGATTCTCCAGGCAAGAATACTGGAGTGGGTTGCCATTTCCTTCTCCAATGCATGCATGCATGCTAAGTCGCTTCAGTCGTGTCTGACTCTGTGCGACCCTATGGACTGTAGCCCACCAGGTTCCTCCGACCATAGGATTCTCTAGGCAAGAATACTGGAGTGGGTTGCCATTTCTTTCTCCAGGGGGGGTCGCTAGAAAGGTAATATCCCCACTTTCAGATCAGGAGACCAGGGACTCAGAGAGGTCCCACCAGAGCAGTCAGGTATGGCTGAGTGTGACCCAGGCTGGCGTGGCTCAAGTGTCCCTGCTCAGATCACCAACCTGTGTGGTGGGAGGAGACCGCAGGGCCAGCCTCCTGTGCTCGCCTCTGTGGCCAGGTTTCCCTGCCCACATGTCAGGTGAACAAACACCAAGGTGGTGACTCCCAGGCTGCCAGTCAGCCCTCCCCACTCTGGGCTTTCTTCCCTTGGGTGTGAACCCATACACAGCTGCCATGGCGTCCTTGCTAACCTCCATTCTGCAGATTTCTGGTCTCAAGGCCTGATTCCACCCTGGGAATGAATCTGGGTGTCACTATGCCCACAATAGTCTCATTTCCCAGATGGCCAGAGAGAGGACTCCTGAGAGAAAGGATGGTTCATAGGTATTAAAAAAACAAAAACAAGGATCATGTTGATGTATGACAGAAGCCAACGCGATGTTGTAAAGCAATTATCCTCTAATTAAAAATAAATAAATTTAATAAAAGCAAAAATATTGGTAATGGCATGACTAAAACAATTTACAAAAGAAGCTATGATTAAAATAAAAAATGTAATCAAAGAAATACAAATAAAACATTTTCAAATATATATATACATATATATGTGTGTGTGTGTGTAAATATATATATATAAACTCAGGAAGTTATGAAAGTTATTTCCCAAAAGCTGTCACACTTCAGTTCTGGCATAGCAAACACTCCCCATAACATCACAGTTGAAAAATAAGAGCTAGTGGGAAGTTAAAAGTGAAAGGGTTTGTGGGTTTAATGGCCTGTGACGTGCTCATAAAACACGGGCTAAAGCACACAGTGAAGACTAACATTGCTTTCAAAAGCCAAAAGGTCACTCCATAAACCCACGGGGGGCTGGAGGCGGCCCCTCGAACACTTCATGAGTAGAAAGGATGGGCCAGATCACCTCAGGCAGGACCCAAGCTACGGCAGGGCTGTGGGCACCTGCTTCTTGGTCTGTGAGGGTGTCACAGAAGGGTGTCACCCAGTCTGTGAACTGCAGCCTGCTGCCAGGGGGGGTCCCCCTTCTCTGACGTTGGACCCAAACAGCCCCTTCCTCAGAAAGCCAATAGTCTAGAAGTGAAGAAACAGTCTTGCCCTCGTCCCTTTCTCCCTTTGCTGACCTTCCAACTGTTTTTGTTAGTATTACTTCATATTAGAGGGACGACAGACATGGGGAAGGGAGGGGGCACTGATCATAAACCTGGGCTATGAGAAGATGCTTCAGTTCTGTGGGTTTCTCAGTTGAATAACCCCGGAGGTTCAGTTCAGTTCAGTTCAGTCGCTCAGCTGTGTCCAAGTCTTTGCAACTCCATGGACTGCAGCATGCCAGGCTTCCCTGTCCATAACTAACTCCTGGCGCTTGCTCAAACTCATGTCCATCGAGTTGGTGATGCCACCCAACCATCTCATCCCAACCCGAGAAACCACTCACTGAAAGGCTCTGGGGACTCATGGGGGCCTGGGGCTCAAGGAGGGACTGGAATAAAGATGCTGGGACCAATGCGTCACTCAGTGAACACTGGCCAACAGTGATTCTTGTATCTTTGGTTTATCATTCAGTATGTTTAAGGGATAACCTTTGAGTATAAAATTAAGGGACTGAACTTAATTTTTTATTAGTTTAATAAAGCATGCTGCTGCTGCTGCTAAGTCGCTTCAGTCGTGTCTGACTCTGTGTGACCCCATAGACGGCGGCCCACCAGGCTCCCCCATCCCTGGGATTCTCCAGGCAAGAACACTGGAGTGGGTGGCCATTTCCTTCTCCAATGCATGAAAGTGAAAAGTGAAAGTGAAGTCGCTCAGTCGTGTCCGACTCTTCGCGACCCCATGGACTGCAGCCCACCAGGCTCCTCCGTCCATGGGATTTTCCAGGCAAGAGCACTGGAGTGGGGTGCCATCGCCTTCTCCATAATAAAGCATAATCGAGATCAATGTATTACTAAAAAAAAAAACAAAACCCATTCATTTCATCTCTTTAAAAAAAGACCTGACTTCTTCAATACCAGCACCAACAACAAACTGAGACGAAATGAAAGAGAGGGGAACCTATAGACTAAAAGAGACTGAAGAGACAAATCGATAGATGCAGCGTGTGGACATAATGGGGATTCTGATTCAAAGAAACTGTTAAAAAACTTCTGTGAGACAGTCAAGGAGATCTGAACACTGACTACAAACAGGATGACATTAATATTCAGAATTAATCTTTTGGTGTGATGACGGTATTGTGATTATGTTTAAGAAAACGTTCTTCAAGAGAAAAATATTGTATATCAATGCATATATATGGAATCTAGAAAAATGATACTGATGAACCTATCTGCAAGACAGAAATAAGAGACGCAGACATAGGAAACAGGCTTGTGGACACAGCAGGGAAGAAGAGGGGCGGGGCGAATTGAGGGAGTAGCACTGAAACATACATGATCACACGCAAAACGGAGAGCTAGTGGGAAGCTGCCGGGCAGCTCAATCCGGTGCTCTAGAGGGGTGGTAGGAGGGAGGTTCAAGAGGGAAGGGACGTAGGTACACTTATGACTCTACCAGGTTTAGCTGTATGGCAGAAACCAACACAACCTTGTAAAGCAATTACACTCCAATTAAAAGTAAAAAGTTCTTAAGAGTCTTTTTAGTGCTACCAAGTGAAAGATTTACAAATGATATGACATAATGTCTGGGATTTGCTTCAAAATAATCCAGCTTACAGGGGAGTGATGTGTGGATGAGGTGCAGAGGAAATAAGAGTAGCCAAAAGTTAAGCACGCTTGAAGCTGGTAGTGGATATATACAGGGGTCCAATACCCCATCATTTTTATTTTGTATATATGTAAAATGTTCCATAATAATGAAGAAGGGGAAAGAGAAGAAGTCAGAAAATATAAAATCTTTTGGATTATGATCTCCTGAAAATTATCTACCCTGTGGAGGAGAGCTGAAGATTAAAGTCAGTTTTAACCATTAACCATGAAACTCATCAACTCTTTCTTAGGGTTGAGGAAAGATCAGCAGTGGTCTGGAACCACTACACACATGGCCCAACAAGAACCTCACTGGGAACTTCAGCTCCCACTGAAGCCAAGCTCCAATTTATATGCTATGTTTCTGCAGTGAGAGAAGGGAGGGGGCAGAACCAGGCTCCAGGGAATGGGGCTGGTGATGGGATGAAGGTCTAACAAGATGTCCAGGCCTCCCGGTGGGCATGAGTTAGCACAGAGACTTGGAACTATGGCCCATCTGACCCCACTGGGTAGTTCACCAAACTCTGCGGAAGCCACTTCACCTCTCCAAGCCTCCGTGTCCTTATCTGTCAAATTAGGAGGTTGAATTAGAGAAGCAATGTTCACACCAAGATTGTTCTATAGGTGAGGTATGTAGGCAGTTCCATCTCAGGCCTGACAGAGGTCGCCCTGGGAGCTTTGGTGGTGTTTTCATTGCTTCTGCTAGTGGTTGAAATTTGGCAGACAAGGGTGCATGTAGTGAGTGGAGAGCTGGCCAACTGGTGGTGTTAAGAATGGGTCTGAATTCTGGCCTCAGCTGAAGAGGTCTGGGGGATGGGCAGGCTCCTGGGCATGCATCTCATGAAGATAGAGAATGTCAGCCTGGGAAGCAGATGGCTCCAAGAAGTGCTTTACCCATCCATATATCTACCTATCTCAACCAATAAAGTTCTTTCAAGATGCCCCAATTTCTAATCAGGGGTTTCCCAGGTGGTTCAGTGGTAATGAATCTGCCTGGCAATGCAGGAGACATAAGAGACGTGGGTTCGATCCAGGGGTCAGGAATATCCCCTGGAGAAGGAAATGGCAACCTACTCCAGTATCCTTGCCTGGAAAATCCCATGGATAGAGGAACCTGGCGGGCTACAGTCCATGGAGTTGCAAAGAGTTGTACATGACTGAACAACAGGGCACGCAGCATATCTTCTTAACAGCGTTAAACCCGAGAGTCAGGTTGAGTCTGAACACACACATTTCCAGGGCTAGTTGGCAGCTGTTTGTGCTGAGGGAACGAGCTAGGTCTGCTGGATACAATGTAGTTTGGGGACATCTGTCATCCTCCTTTGCTGGTTCAGCACCTCATCAAGCGTGAGCTAGTTTAGCAGCAGCTAGACTCTGCTAACTACAGCAAGCGGGGGCTGGCTTCTGAGCCTAGAACAGGCTCTAGCTAGTGGGGAGGTGCGTTACGGGATGAGAAGCCAGAGGGAGAGGACGGATCACTGACGAGCAGTTCTGGAGACTCAACTAGGGGAGGGATTTACCAGAAGCATGAACTCCTGTGTGGCCCCTGCAGCAGCAGATGGGCCCTCCCCGCTTCACCTCCGTGTAAAGGAAGCATGGCTGCCATCATTCCAGTGTGGAAAAGGCTCACTGCCCGCAAGCCTCGGCAGGAAAAAAAAGGTTACGCTGGTTGAAAGTAAGGCACTGTCTCCTGGCGAGTAGATCTCATTAAAATGTTGAGCGGACCTGAGCCTGAGCGGCCCCAGCACACACAGGACGACCGTGTCTCTTTGATCTGCCTCCAGTTTTCCTGTGCGTAGGGTGTAGGATCTTAGCCTGGATCTCTTTGCTCCAGAGGATAAAGTTGCCTGTTTCTCTCCTCTTTGCAGATGACTGATGTGAAAATGATTATGAATATGAAGATCTCTAAGGCCTCAAAGAGAAGTGGTGTGGACCACGTCTGCAAGGTGCATAGAGCACCTCACAGATGTTGATTAGCTTCCTAGCTTAAACCCACACCTGGGATCCTCAATTGTGCGAGTCGTGTGCGTGGCCAACAGCAGATGGCGCTGTTGCAGTAAAATGAAACAAGGCTGTTAATTGACGATTCTGCGCGTTAAAAAACGGGGAAAACAAGGCTGTCCTACACTCTCCTTCCTGTCAAACCCAGTGCTCTCTGAACACGAAGTCAGTGTTCTAGTCACTTGACAACGCTTGGTTTAGGAAGGGACTCTGATTTTTACATACACTAGAAGCCTGGCCAAAAACTGGACCGCTAGTCAGACGAGAGTTGGTCTCCCCGGGATCCTGGGGCGGGCCCTCTGCTCATTGCTCTAAGATCCCAGTTACTGGCAAGGATGGGGCTTTGGGTAACTCTGGTTACATCATGGCTGAGAATCGGGAGTTGGGTATTTCTAGCCAAGTCAACACAAAGGAACATGTCCCGGTTCAAACCAGAGTGTAGAGGGGAATTTAAAGGGAGGATTCCCAACAGGAGGATGAGGAGACTAACCTAGCCTGCAATAGAGTTGGAGAGACCACTAAGGTCCCTGGGCCCAACGAGTGCTAAACGTGGCTAACACCTCAGGAGTCACCCGTGAAATGTGTCCAAAAGCAGATTCCTGGCCCCATACCCCAGACTCACGAATCAGGATCTCCAGGGCTGGGGCCTGAGAAAATGAATTTATTTTTATCATGCTCCTCCAAGTGATTAGTTCTCTAGACTGGTCTTTGTGATCCACTGATGTAGCTCACTTCTCATTTTACAATGCATAATGGCGATAATTGGTAGTTACTGACAACTTTCTACGTGCCTGGTACTGTTCCAAGTAGTTCATTCTCATGAACTCATTTGACCCTCACCAAGGCACCACAGGGTAGGTTCCAACTATTATCAGCCCCATACTGCAGGGGAGGATAACTGGGACCCAGGCCTCACCCCCAGAACTCAGCAAACGTTCCAGCAGGGCAGTGTTTCCTGTCTATTTTGGGGTACACTTAAATTCTCCATTTTGGCCAAGCTTTAAGGCTTGGGCAGAGGCTGAATTCTGAGCCAGCATTTGCCCTTTGGATTTGTTGATTTCAAATTCCAGTAATAGATATTTTTAGAAATAGTCCCTTATCCATTAGAAAATGACAAAATAGGTTTAAACGATACCGAGAGACA
This sequence comes from Capricornis sumatraensis, assembly GCF_032405125.1. NCBI lineage: Eukaryota > Metazoa > Chordata > Mammalia > Artiodactyla > Bovidae > Capricornis > Capricornis sumatraensis. The sequence continues at coordinate 26,346,203 of NC_091087.1, read as the reverse complement.
CAGATGAGGCAGTAAGTAAGGATTATCTACAAGGACTGTGGTATTAGACTGAATCAATCGGGGCAGGGAGTTTGTTTTTTATTTTTTTGTGTGTGATTTTAGATTTCTTCATGAACCATTTATAATATAAAAGACATTATCATGAAGAGTGAGTATAGGAAAATATATGAACGCATTTAAAGAGTGTGGAGAGATGTGTGTGTATGTGAGTGTGTATGTGTGTGAGTGTATGTGTGTGGGTGTGTATATATGAATGTGCATGTTTGTGAGTGTGTATGTGTATGGGTGTGTGTACATGAATGTGTATGTATGTGTATGTGTGTGTGTGTATGTGTGAATGTGTGTGCGTGGTGACTCTGCAGTGATCGAGGACAACACTGATCTGGGCGGGGAGGTCAGAGCAGACAACAGTGTCCCCCAGGACTCATCCTGCGGGGCTCTGCTGTCGGGACTAAGGGGAGAAGTAAACCCCTACCCAGCAGGTCATCTCGTGTGATCCTGCGATGCTGAGAGAGATGACTATTTGACTGTGAGGGCACGGATTAAACAGTTTCTACAGATCCCTTCCAGATGCCATCTGAGACTCAACTCTTTGGCACGTAGGAGAGGTTGGGGTCATAAGGTGGTCCAGCTCTCAGACTCTGGTTTGCCAAGTCTCCTGTGTTTGCATAAACCCACAGTCCTACAAAACTCCTGGAACATGAAGAACGTAAGTCATCTCAGAGACTCCAAAGGGAAACAGCAGCTATTAGAGGAGGGAGCTTTGGCTTACTCTGTTACAGATGTGACCCCCAAATACAGCTGCATATCCCAGGCTGAAGGGGTCTGACAGGACTGCTCCAGTATACGATGTGGAAGCAAAGCAAGGTGAAACCAAGACCCAGAAACTTCTGCTTAGTCTGCCCTAGCATTTCCCCAGGTCTTCACGGGCCAGAGTCTGGTGTGCTGGGGACATCTCAATGAATGAAAGCTAACTGGAGGACCAGTGGCAGGAGGAGGTGGGAACACGTGGCCAGGATCACTCACCTCAGTGCACTGTAGCCCTGGCACACGCTGACGCAGCACAGAACCTTTTCTTGGTTGGCCTGGGTCTCCCCCAAGTATTTACACACGATGTTACCGCCCAAGCTGAAGCCCACGACCACCAGCTGGGTTAGGGGATATGTCTTCTTGATGTAGTTTACCATGGCTCCAAATTCCCAGGTGCAGCCTGTGGACAGAGAGGGAAGAGGACTTGGTTATTTCAGACGCAATAAAGTTTGGAGAAAATGTGAGCTGGGAGGGTTACTTAAGTGGGTGACAAGGCATTAAGAGAGAGAGACAGACAGACAGAAATGTAAGTATACAGCCCATCCTCTGTATTTGTGGGTTCTACACCTGCAGATTCAACCAAACACAGATCGAAAATATTGGGGAAAAAAATGCCAGAGTTCTAAAAAGCAAAACTTAAATTGGCCATATGTAAGCATAGCATTTACATGGTATTATCAGGTATTATAAGAGATACCAAGGGAACATTTCATGCAAAGATGGGCTCGATCAAGGAAAGAAATGGTATGGACCTAACAGAAGATATTAAGAAGAGGTGGCAAGAATACACAGAAGAACTGTACAAAAAAGATCTTCATGACCCAGATAATCGTGATGGTGTGATCACTCACCTAGAGCCAGACATCCTGGAATGTGAAGTCAAGTGGGCCTTAGAAAGCATCACTACGAACAAAGCTAGTGGAGGTGATGGAATTCCAGTTGACCTATTTCAAATCCTGAAAGATGATGCTGTGAAAGTGCTGCACTCAATATGCCAGCAAATTTGGAAAACTCAACAGTGGCCACAGGACTGGAAAAGGTCAGTTTTCATTCCAGTCCCAAAGAAAGGCAATGCCAAAGAATGCTCAAACTACCGCACAATTGCACTCATCTCACATGCTAGTAAAGTAATGCTCAAAATTTTCCAAGCCAGGCTTCAGCAATACGTGAACCGTGAACTCCCTGATGTTCAAGCTGCATTTAGATAAGGCAGAGGAACCAGAGATCAAATTGCCAACATCCACTGGATCATCGAAAAAGCAAGAGAGTTCCAAAAATAAACATCTATTTCTGCTCTACTGAATATGCCAAAGCCTTTGACTGTGTGATCACAATAAACTGTGGAAAATTCTGAAAGAGATGGGAATACCAGACCACCTGACCTGCCTCTTGAGAAACCTATATGCAGGTCAGGAAGCAGCAGTTAGAACTGGACATGGAACAACAGACTGGTTCCAAACAGGAAAAGGAGTATGTCAAGGCTGTATATTGTCACCCTGCTTATTTAACTTCTATGCAGAGTACATCATGAGAAACGCTGGACTGGAAGAAACACAAGCTGGAATCAAGATTGCCAGGAGAAATATCAATAACCTCAGATATGCAGATGACACCACCCTGACGGCAGAAAGTGAAGAGGAACTAAAAAGCCTCTTGATGAAAGTGAAAGAGGAGAGTGAAAAAGTTGGCTTAAAGCTCAACATTCAGAAAACGAAGATCATGGCATCTGGTCCCATCACTTCATGGGAAATAGATGGGGAAACAGTGGAAACAGTGTCAGACTTTATATTTTTGGGCTCCAAAATCACTGCAGATGGTGACTGCAGCCATGAGATTAAAAGACCCTTACTCCTTGGAAGAAAAGTTATGACCAACCTAGATAGCATATTCAAAAGCAGAGATATTACTTTGCCAACAAAGGTCCGTCTAGTCAAGGCTATGGTTTTTCCAGTATGGATGTGAGAGTTGGGCTGTGAAGAAAGCTGAGCGCCGAAGAATTGATGCTTTTGAACTGTGGTGTTGGAGAAGACTCTTGAGAGTCCCTTGGACTGCAAGGAGATCCAACCAGTCCATTCTAAAGGAGATCAGTCCTGGGTGTTCTTTGGAAAGAATGATGCTAAAGCTGAAACTCCAGTACTTTGGCCACCTCATGCGAAGAGTTGACTCATTGGAAAAGACCCTGATGCTGGGAGGGATTGGGGGCAGGAGGAGAAGGGGACGACAGAGGATGAGTTTGAGTGAACTCCAGGATATGGTGATGGACAGGGAGGCCTCAGTTCAGTTCAGTTGCTCAGTCATGTCCGACTCTTTGCAACTCCATGAATCGCAGCACGCCAGGCCTCCTTGTCCATCACCAACTCCTGGAAACCAGTCCCTAGTGACAAAAAGGTTGGGAACCACTGTTTTAAAGTACACAGGAGGATGTGCCTAGGTTTTATGCAAATACTATGCCATTTTATATAAGGAGCTTGAGCATCCGTGGATTTTGGTGTCCAAGAGGGTCCTGGAACCAGTTCCCTGACGATGCTTAGGGACGGCAGGTTTTTCGGGTGTGTGTGTAGACAGAGAAGCCAGACTTCTCTTTGGCTACTTGCAGAGAAGCCCGAGTGCCAAAGAATTGATGTTTTTGAACTGTGGTGCTGGAGGAGACTCTTGAGAGTCGCTTGGACAACAAGGAGATCAAACCAGTCAATCCTAGATGAAATCAGCCCTGAATATTCACTGGAAGGACTGATGCTGAAGCTGAAACTCTAATACTTTGCATACCTGATGCAAAGAGCTGAGTCATTGGAAAAGACCCTGATGCTGGGAAAGATGGAGAGCAAGAGGAGAAGGGGGCGACAGAGGATGAGATGGTTGGATGGCATCATAGATTCAATGGACATGAGTTTGAGCAAACTCCAGGAAGATAGTGAAGGACAGGGAAGCCTGGCGTGCTGCAGTTCATGGGGCTGCAAAGAGTCGAACATGACTTAGCAACTGAACAACAAGAGAAGCTCCCAGAGGCCCCTCAGTATGAGGAAACACAGCATAAGTAGCGCCCATGAGGGAAGGGACAATTTACCAAACGCACGTGCCATGCTCCTTCAGAGGTGGGCGCTGAGAAGCCCCTCCCATACTCACTGAAATCAAAACATACATTCAAGGTGTGCATGAGCACCTCGGTTCGCACACAGAGGAAAACAAAAGCAAGAGCAATACTCTTAGGGATCAGTGTCTTAGGCTACAAAACAGGATGCTATGCCCACGTGTACAATGATTCATGGTGTTAAGAAAAGTACCAAGTAGATGTTATTTACAGGATCGCCTTGCCAGCGGGGAGAAGGAAAGACAAACTTCAGTCCAGAGGAACGGCCAACATGTTCTGTGGGATCAGGGTAAAATGTTCTTGGTGACGTGGGGACAGCTGTCAAGGGAGGCAGACCCATTCAGAAACACAGAGGAGACTTCTGAATGGAGAGGGCACTTGGGCCCAGTGTGCCCAGGAGGGATGATACCAGCTGGTGGCCCCTAGAGAAGCTGGTGAAGTCAGGACTAAGTAAGATGATATAGGTAAAGGGCTTAGACAGGGTATTCTGTTAATTCTTTTTTCTTTTTGAAATATCATTTAAGGACACCCATGTTCATGACAGATTTATTCACAACCGCCAAAAGGTGGAAGCAACAAAAGTGTCCATCAACAGATGAATGAATAAACCAGATGTTATACATGTATTTGGTGGAAGATTATTCAGTCTTAAAAAGCAAGGAATGCACGGGGATGATCCAGAGAGATGATATGGGGTGGGAGGTGGGAGGGGGGTTCAGGATTGGGAACTCATGTACACTCGTGGCTGATTCATGTCAATCTATGGCAAAACCAATACAGTATTGTAAAGCAAAATAAAGTAAAAATAAAAATTTTTTTTAAAAAAGCAAGGAAATCATGACACATGTTGTGACAAAGACAAACCTTGAGGACGTTATGCTGAATGAAATACTGTTGTTTAGTCGCTCAGTTGTGTCCGACTGTTTTATGACCCCATAGATTGTAGCCTGCCAGGCTTCTCTGTCCATGGCATTTCCCAGGCAAGAATACTGGAGTGGGTTGCCATTTCCTCCTCCAGGGGATCTTCCAGGCCCAGGGATCAAACCCAAGTGTCCTGCATCAGCAGACAGATTCTGAGGAGCAGTTACAGCTAATTGTGTAGGTGCTTTAGGAGCTGCTGCTGCTGCTGCTAAGTCGCTTCAGTCGTGTCCGACTCTGTGCGACCCCAGAGACGGCAGCCCACCAGGCTCCCCCGTCCCTGGGATTCTCCTGGCAAGAACACTGGAGGGGGTTGCCATTTCCTTCTCCAATGCATGAAAGTGAAGTCGCTCAGTCGTGTCCGACTCTTCGCGACCCCACGGACTGCAGCCTACCAGGCTCCTCCATCCGTGGGATTTTCCAGGCAAGAGTACTGGAGTGGGTTGCCATTGCCTTCTCCATTTAGGAGCTGCGAGTTCATTTAATCCAAGCACTTCTGATGTGGATAAAAGGCCAGGCCTGCGTAATCCTGGACAAGCTGCTGGGTGTTTGTGCAGGGCTGCTCTCTCTCCCAGGCAGGGGAAAGGCAAAGGCACGGTGTCTGCCCACCTCCAGGATCAGCGTTTGGGTAGACACTAGGTCCTCCCAAGATCTCCACCCGATGTCAGTTACCAAACACCCTCAGTTCCTCAGTGTCTGGGAACCCCTTCCTGGGTGCGTTTACTGGACTGGCTGGAAAATTCGTTTGGGTTTTTCTGTAACAGCTTATGGAAAAACTTGATCGAACTTTTTGGCCAACCTGGTGTTAAGAGCAGCAATCTGTTTTTTGATACTAGGAAGATTTTAATGCGGTTCTACATATTTAATCCTTAAGGGATTAGCACCAATAACAAGATTGAGGTCTCTAATCTTGCTGCAATTTTAAGACACAGTGAAATATGAGACACTACTCTGGCCTTAGGACTTCCCTGTAGCTCAATTGTAAAGAATCTGCGTGCAATGCAGGAAACCCAGGTTCGATCTCTGGGTTAGGAAGATCCCCTGGAGGAGGGCATGGCCACTTCAGAATTCTTGCCTGGAGAACCCCATGGACAGAAGATCCTGGCGGGCTACAGTCTGTGGGGGTCACAGAGTCAGACACAACTGAGTGACTACCATTACCACTACCACCCTGGCCTTAGAGAGATGAGTCCCACAGGCCCATCTTTGAAAGGCCAACTGTGGAGGACAGGAAAGACCCTTTTCTTATACCTCCCACCCCTAAACAGAGACAAGGCTAAGACAGTCTGAATGCTACTATTTCGAAGCCATATTCCCCCAAAATGGACGGACATGACTCAGTAGGCTGGAATACAAGAACCAGACTTGGTGTTCTTTGTGGATGGAGACGTTGAGTCATCTGTGAACTCCATGCTAGGCACGTAGTGGGTGTGCCACAATGTGAACTGGGTAAGGAGGAAGTCTGAATCATTTGGAATGAGAGCACACAATAACACCTGGTGTGACTGTACGGGGGATCGGGGGAAAAAGAACCTAAATATCCTTCCCCCTAAATTTAACCCCCGAGTATGATCTGGTTAACCAGCAACACGGCCCTGCTGGCAGGCAGCTAGGAGCCTCGCAGTCCCTAGCATTTTCCTAGTGAAGGTGTGTGAGTCATTTCTTTGAGTTGTGGGCAAGCTACTGCCAAGTTGAGTCAGCCGGAGAAGAAAACAGCTGTAGAAATAAAGCGAGAGCCCTTTTGGCCCACCATGTTAACTGGCCTTGTCTTTATCTCTGAAACAAAGATTTTCGCGCATGAATGCTCTTGGCTTTGTTTCCTTGGGTACAGGGTGCTGAATACGGCCCTCTTCCAGCTGAAGGTTAAATATTTAGATCTCATCCTGAAAGTGCAAATGGGAAGCCCCCGAACACATCCCAAACTCTGGCCCCTCCCTGGGAGCTCTCCTGATGCTCGAGTCCTCTCAGCAGATGGTCTTGTCAGATGTTTTACTGAGATGCTTGACTTTCTGCATATTCACTGCCTTCGCTTCCTCATCCTCTGTCTCTCTTCACCCCGCCACCCCATGGCATCCTCCTGCAATTATTATACACAACTGTACCACAGGCAAAACAGCTCTGGGTTATCATCTGGAATGATGAATACGATTGAGAACAGTCTGCAGCAATTGAAACGGCAGGTAGGAGGAACTTATGGAAAAGTAGAAGTTTCTTAAAAATCACTATCTGCAGGCTCCTCTGCTGGTCCAGTGGTTAAGAGTTCGCCTGCCAATGCAGGGGACATGGGTTCAATCCCTGGTTCGGTAAAATCCCACATGCCCCAGGACAACTAAGCCCTTGTACCACAATGAAGAGTAGCCCCTGCTCACTGCAACAAGAGAAAGCCTGAGTGCAGTAACAAAGACCTAGCACAGTCAAGAATGAATAGATAAATCAATAACAATTTAAAAATATAACAGGAAATCACTGATCTGCAAGTCTTGGTGGCAAGGTGCATTGGATCATGGGTGATCTCTACAGCTTGCTGTATAGCAGGGTTTGCCTGAGAGAGACCTCAGAGTTTGTCTGTTATTCTGATGCAGTTATGAGGAAAGTTCTCTTTCACTCTCAAAAATGACCCAGTTGGGATGCTAAATTATACGGTCGCCCGAGGTACAGGGCCTCCCTCCCTTCTAAGATGGAAATACTGTACTCTAAGTAAGGCACAGCTTTCTGATCTTACATTGAGATTACAAAAGATAGTTTTAAGTACAAAAACAATTCCAGTATTAAACCCAAATGGACATTAATGAGCTCCTTCTCCGAGCAATAAAAAATGATGCTGTGATTTTAGCCACCTCTGCTCACCTTGATGCTAATGCAAGAAAGCCAAGTGTTTAGAAATAAGGGAAGAGCCCACTTCACTGTTAAAACTCACAGGAAAAGGCAATGTAAATAGTTTGAGACCATTTTCAACGCCAAAATGTCCTAGGTCGGTGTTTGGTCATAAGTTCTTAGGAGGTTCATGATTGTAAGAGACTTGGTCACCTTATGAGGGTTATTATTTTGATTCTCTTCATACGATATAGAAAAGACTGTTTTAAAAAAAAATCCCCTTTTTTTTTTTTTCTCTAATCAAGATCAAACTCATGGATCCTTTGTTGCTTGGCTCTTAACTTTCTGGTCATAACATTTCCAGGGTCAGTCTTAGAAATGGAGGTCAGAATAACCACAACTGGATCATTTTGGTTTTCAGTTTGTTTCCTTGGCTGGTGGACTTGATCCAGCTGTACTCTGCTCTGAATGTGAACACTGGACTATTGGGATACGGCCTTCAGCCAATGACAGAAGGATGGAGCAGAATACCTCCTGAATTTACTGGTCCCTTGCAGTGTCGCTGACAAAATTACTTATATTCCAAACACTGTCCAGGTTAGAAAACTAGTTGAGTCAATAAAGAGCAACCCCACATGTCCACGACTGCTGTGTTCCAATGAAAGACTAGGCTCTGTATGATAAACACACTTCAAAAAATATTCACGACTTCTAGGTGTTCCTTGATTTTCAAGTGTTAATCACTGATCTCATTCAGATGATAGGGTTATGAACCCAGTCTGATCCAGTCCTATTTAAATAAGAAATTTAAAAGATTGATAAATTTTACCCCTGTGGATTCTACTACTCATCCTAATGGCCTCACATTTTGTCTTTGGTCAGATCAGATAATGTCACTGAATTTAATTCTTCAAAAGGGAAATTCTGCTGGTTAAAAAAAAAAAAAATCTATGAACTATTCTGAGGCAAGGGATGAGGAATTATTTTTAAAGAATGAAAATAAATTTTAGAAAGTTAAAATATAGCTAAATAAACATACTCTACAATTGGGGCTTCCCAGGTGGAGTTAGTGATAAAGAACCCACCTGCCAATGCAGGAGACACAAGAGACTCGGGTTCAATCCCCAAGGTGGGAAGATCCCCTGGAAGAGGAAACGGCAACCCACTTCAGTATTCTTGCCTGAGAATCCCATGGACAGAGAGCCTGGCAGGCTCTCGTCCATAGGGTCACAAAGAGTTGGACATGACTGAAGTGACCTAGCAAGCACGCACTGCATGTACTACAGAACAAGCCAGTAACATGGAGGTGTGTGACTCCCTCATCCACCACCACCCCCTCCACCCCCCATCCCCAGCCCTGGCCCACCAGATTGGGCAAGGAGCCAATTCTGAAGTTTACGCCACTGGAGAAAGCAAGCACTGCATGCTTCAAAATAACCACTGGGGCCTTGCCATCCCCACATGTAGAAAGAGTCAGAATTCAGGCCAAATTCAAAACAGAAATTTATGCTCCGTAAGCACAGCTTCTCAAATTGGCCCTTGTGAGCATTCACAGGCGGTCAGCTGACCTAGAGGCTAGGCCTTTTAAAGGTTCCAGTGAACTTCCACCTTTTCTCCTCTACGAGGGCTCACAGAACACACAAACTTAGAGTGAAAGGCGGAAAAAGGCAGTAACATGGCCATGTAGTGGTATTTGCTGGACCCCACGCTGTGTGCCTTTATATTACTGCTGGCCTCTGCAACTGGGGAATGCAGACTCTGAAACACTGCCTTCTTCCGCAGGCCTCTCCTGAGCATCTCTGAGTGATCCACTAGGTGCGGGAGATTAACACAGCATGAAAATTAAACACAGAAGTCTGGCTCCCATCCTTAAAAAGTGTGCGGTTTGGTAAATGTTCTTTTTGGAAAAGCCCAGCCAGCAAGTGCAGCCCGACTGGGACTGTCTCCCAACCTCTTCCCTCGACGCTGAGCTGTTACTCACTAGACGGGGAGCTTCAGGAAAGCAGGGGGCTTAGACTACCATCTGTATTCTCATCTCGGGGTCTGGCCTCATGAAATGTCTGTAGGATGTGAGATTAAAAAAAAAAAATGGAGCTCAAACCCACCAGGCCTATTTCTGTGACTCCGAGAAGCTCTCGCTGTTCTTTTGCTTTAAATCTAAAATACATCCGACTGGAACTATTTCCTTACTCCTTAGAAGTATCGGCAGGATGTAGTTCCTTACACAGAAAGGCTGTGTGGGGAATTCCCTGGTGGTCCAGTGGTCCAGTGGTTAAGAATCCGCCTTCCAATGCAGGGAACGCAGGTTCGATCCCTGGTTGGGGAACTTAGATCCCACACGCCATGGAGCAACTGAGGCCTCTCACTCAGGAATCTGAGCGCCACAACTAGAGAGAAGCCCGCAGGCTGCAAGGAAGAGTCCATGTGCCACAGCTAAGACCTGACACAGCCAAAAATGAAATATATAAACAATTTTTTTTTTTTTAAAGAAAGGCTGTTTAGCCTGTTGTTCAAAAGCATGAACTCCAAGGGACTTCCCTGGCCGTCCTGTAGTTAAGACTTTGCCTTTCAATGTTCAGTTCAGGGGGTGCAGGTTTCCTGGTTGGGGAACTAAGATCCCACATGCCTTGTGGCCAAAAAATCAAAACATAAAACAGAAGCAATGTTGTAACAAACAAACAAAAAATATTTTAAAAAACCAAACACATAATGAAGCATAAAGCTTAAAAAAAAAAAGGCATGGACTCCAGGACTAGACAGCTTGAGTGGGAATCTTGGGTCACCCATTCACCAGTTTTGTGACCTGGAGCAAGTCACTCAACTTTGTTTTTTAAATTTTTATTGGAGTATCATTGATTTACCATGCTGTGTTAGTTTCTGCTGCACAGCAAGGTGAATGAGTTATATATATACACATATATCCACTCCTTTTTAGATTCTGTTCACATATAGGTCATTGCAGAGTACTGAGTAGAGTTCCCTGTCTCCTGAATTGCAGGCAGACTCTTTACCGTCTGAGCCACCTGGGAAGCCCCTCACTCTAATAAGCAGCGTCTCAAATAGGAAATGAACACTATGACAGAGGTGGCACTGAGCTGAGGTTAAGAACCACACAGTTTGAAGGCGGGTCCTGCCACTTTCTGCTTGTGTGACCCCAGGGAAGGTACTTAACCTCCTTTAGCCTGGCACGTGGGGAAACTAATGCCAACCTCCAAGGCGTCAGGAAGATCAAGGGAAGTAGCACCCGTGGATGCTCAGCGCGTGCCTGGCACTGTTAATGAGAGATAAATGATAACTGCTTCATGAGGGATTTTCCTTTAATGAATTTATGTTTTCAAAGGCAGCAGGAAGGATTCCTGTGATTCTAAGTCACAAGAACATACGGTTATCCATTTAGGAAATTCTGTTAGAGAGATCTAGGGCCAACAATTTCTAATCACATCAGCAAGGATGCCCAATAACAAGGGAATAGTGCTTATGTGGTTTCGAACAAAGTTGGTAGGTAAGCAGGAAAAGGCTTTTTGCAATTTTCTCAGAGAGATCTGAGGTGGGTGGGACACAGGAAAAAAAGAAGGGCTTATTGTTAATGCCCTCTTTAGTTTGTCTCTGGCTGAACTCACAATTTCGAAAGGCCAGAAGGGGATCTCCGTGACAGGAGGGCCTGCCATCTGCTCCAGAGTGACATGGTTTGCACAAGGGCAGGTCACACAACCACAAGACACACCTGTTTGAGACGTGCCCATCTGCACCTCACCTTCCATCCAGAAAAACTGTCATTTCACATTCCACCCCTCAGCCCTCACCCAGGCGATACGGACCTAGTGAGCACTTTCTAGGGGCCAGGCAGAGGCACCGGGGAGCCACAGCAGGAGAACAAAGACCTCTGGTGCTTGTGGAGGGGGACGGGGGACGGAGAGACAGGAAACAAACAGGCAGACAAGTACACGGTCTCACCAAATCATAAGGGCCTTGGCAGACGTGAACAGGGGGGTTAGATGAGAACGGTGGGTCGAGGGCAGTCTCGGAAGGGCTCTCCAGGAAGGTGCCATCTAGGTGGAGGCCTGAATGACAAGGAGCAACCCGGCGAGGGCTAGGGAAGGGCCTTCCGCACAGGACATGGGCAGCCTGAGGTCAGCGGGGCCCTTGGGCCAGTGCCCGGTGCCCGTATATGTTCTGGGTGGGCTGTGGCATGTCTCAGAGATCAGGCGCCTCCTTCACATCACATCCAGTCACCCCACACGGAGGAGGCTGACGTGAGTGGAAGCCAAATACAAGTGGAGGGAAGGAGATTTGAAAGAGGTTTAAGGAACCTTTCAGCCTGCTGCAGTGTATGGGACCCGATTCCGATCCTGAACTGAGCAAAATTATAATTAAAAAGGAAAAACAAAAACAAAGACATCAGCTGGGGAAACTGAACGGCTGTGAAGGATACTGTTTCAGGTGTGATGGTGGTTTACGTTTATGGCATGGACTGATTTGCGTCCCCCCCAAATTCCTATATAGAAGTCCTAGGCCCCAGGACCTCAGAATGTTTCTGTTTGGAGACAGAGCTTCTAGACAGAGGTAGTCAAGTAAAACTGGGGTCTTTTGGGTTAGCCCTAGCCCAACACGGTGGTGGCAGTGGTTCAGTTGCTCAGTCGTGTCTGTCTCTCTGTGACCCCACGGACTGTAGCTTGCCAGGCCCCTCTGTCCATCGAATTTTCCAGGCAAGAATACTAGAGTGGGTTGCTATTTCCCCCTCCAGCGGATCTTCCTGACACAGGGATCAAACCAGAGTCTCTTGCGTCTCCTGCACTAGCAGGCGGATTCTTCACCACTAGCGCCACTTGGGAAGCCCAGCTCGATCTGACTGGTATCCTGATAAGAAGAGGTTAGGATGCAGACAGAGATTTGGACACACAGAGAGAGAGAGAGCCATCTCTAAACCAAGGAGAGAGGCCTTGGCAAACCTGCCCACAGCTTGAACTTGGACTTCTACCTTCAGAACCACGGGAAAGTACGTTTCTGTAGTTAAGCCACCGGACGGTGGTGTTTTGTTTTGGTAGCCCTAGCAGATTAAAACAAAGAGTGCGTGAGCCTTAGCATCACACACTGAAACAGTCATAGATGATGTGATAGGCTGCCTGGGATTTGCTCCAAAATAATCTTTGAAGGGGGACACAGGAAGGGGTGGTTAACAGATGGAATAAGATTGGCCCAAAGCTAAGAAATTGTTGAGATTGAGTGATGGGTTTATCCTGAGTTCATCTTACTATGCTCTCTACTTTTCTATAGTTTGAACAACTGTATAATAAAATGTTGAAAGGAAAAGCTGAACAGGAAACAAGCAATGTGAAAGAGCTACATCTATGGCTCTCCACCCTGGGCGGCCTTGCATTCTTGGGGCCTGGCCCCTGGTGTTGGTATCTTTTAGAAGTTCCCCAGGGGAATTCTAATCTAGATAACCATGGACCTACACTAAGAGCCAGAAGTTCTTCATGGGAAAAATAAAGAAAGACTTCAAGGGAAGTCCCACATGCCTGGAAGAGAAAGTACTATGACAACAAACTTGTTAATTTATACAATAAAATTCCTATTCCAAAACTGTGATACAGGGGCTTCCCTGGGGGTCCAGTGGTTAAGACTCCATGCTTGCAGTGCAGGGGGTATGCGTTCGATCCCTGGTCGGGGAGCTGGGATCCCACGTGCCTCATGGCCAAAAAAAAAAACCAAACAGAAAACAGAAGCGATATTGTAACAAATTCAAAAAGACTTAAAAATGTGGTCCATATCAAAAAGCCTTTAAAAAAAATTGTAATACGGTATGCTAGAATTCATCAAAATCTACTTTCCCTCTCTGGGGGGAATGCACCTCCCCCACCATGCGAAGTCAGGCTTGCCCACGTGGTGTGCTTTGGGTGTCGCTTGGGCTGGAAGCTGCTCGGTGAACCTGGGCCATTGAGTGAGGACGCGGACGGGACACAGGACCCCTCAGCCAGCCCAGGATGGATTTGTTGTCTGAGGAGGAAATAAATCTTTGTTTTTAAACCACTGAGATTTGGGGGTTGTTTCCAAGCATAATCTCGTCCATCTGGACTGGAACAGAAATTCAACACAGAACTTGACAAAATAATTCTAAAGTTCAATGGAAAAAAAAATTAATAAACAAGCAGGAAAGTCTAAAGCACACACTGAAGTGATGAGTCAGGGTGAATCTTATCAGAAATTAAGTGATATCACAGAGCAACAGTAATTAAAAATGAATAATATTAGGTGTAGAGGGATTTTCCTGGTGGTCCAGTGGTTAAGACTCCCTGCTTATTCCTGTCCCACTCTATGCGACCGCATGGACTGTAGTCAGCCAGGCTCTGTTCAGGAATTCTCTAGGCAAGAATACTGGAGAAGAGTCTTGCCATTCCCTTCTCTAAGGGATCTTTCCGACCCAGGGATCAAACCTGGATCTCCTCCACTGCAGGCAGATTCTTTACCATCTGAGCCACCAGAGAAAAGCTAAAGTCGTATCAATAGCACTTTGTCGTTCAGTCGCTAAGCGTGTCTGACACTTTGCCACCCCATGGAGTGCAGCACGCCAGGCCTCCTGTCCTCCACTGTCTCCCGGAATGAACAGCGCCTATGGAAGCACTAATGGTTTCTCAAAGCCACCAAAGATGTTTCTGTTTGGATTTCAACAAAGCACTGGGGTTCTTGATTTTTGACCTAAGGTCACATTTGTTTGACCTTATTAACTGATGGTTAAACAATGCATCTGAACAGGTCAAAGATGTACCGATGAACAAAAGAACTAAATGACACAGCTAGAAAAATCGCCCATGTCTTCTAGGTCACCTGCCTTTCTGAAATACCACTAAGATACAATACACTACAGGAATTTACTTCTAAAATTCTGACGAAGCAAACAGTGACAACAGCAGAGAAGGAAACAGTTGAATTTTTATGAAAAATGTGGGGGCTGAGTTGGCCCTACAAGGACTCATCTAATCCCATGGCTCTTCCTTTCTGATGGCCCGCCTAGGTGTGTCATGCTCTTAAAAGCAGCTGTACCAGTAGCAGCTGTACTACTACTGGTTTGATTCCTGGGTTGGGAAGATCCCCTAGAGAGGGGAATGGCAAAACCCTCCTCCAGGATTCTTGCCTAGAGAATTCCACGAACAGAGCCTGGTGGACTACAGTCCATGCGGTCGCGTAGAGTTACTGTATGTTAGGCACATGCTGTTAACTGTATGTTAGGCACTCTAATCCCATGGCTCTTCCTTTTTGATGGCCACCCTAGGTGTGAAATGCTTGTAAAAGCAGCGGTACTACTGTTTCCCCTACAGCTCTTCCCTCTATGAGCTGCAACCATCCTCACCATTTTTTAAAAATATTTATTTATTTGGCTGTGCCACATCTTTAGTGGCCGAACGTGGGATCTAGCTCCCTGACCAGGGACTGAAACTGGGCCCCCTGCATTGGGAGCATGGAGTCTTAACCACTGGACCACCAGGGAAATCCCCCATCCTCACTTTGAGGAGCCAGTTCAAATGCTTTTTCTGGGAGAACACTTCCTTCCACGAATGACTCCTTGCCTACAGAAAAAGAGGCTGGTTTCCCCACACTGTGGTGGTGTGCCCACCAGACCCTCTCTAGTGGTTTACTCATCATACTGTACTGTAATTATTATTGATACTCCCATCTGCCCCTGGAGAACTTATTTATCTAGGCCACACAGAGCACTGCTAATCTCTCACTAGCATTAATGGATCTTCAAGTATCTGAGTAAGTCGAACATTTAATAAGCGGTTACTGTATGTTATGCACTCAATTGCCGGCTAAGTCCTTGGTAACCCACATTTAATTGTAAAATTGTAATCTTCACTTTGCCGGTGAAGAACCTGGAGTTGAGGTTAAGCAAACTCAAGGACACATGGCCAGCCAGTGGCAGGGCCGGGGTGGCCGCTCTGTGACCACATCCCACACTGAGCATCTCTTCTCTTCTCCTTTAACCACTAGACTTCCGGATATGGGTGTGAATGCCCCTAAGCTAATCTCCTGTCCCTGTGGCTCAGCACGCTGTGGGGCAGGGGCCTGGACCACACACACCCAGCTCTCCTCCGAGGATTCTGGAGGCTGGGGCGGCCAGATCCAGGCTCTTATCTTGCCTGTTTTACTTACTGCCTCTCTCTCTCTGCCTGAATTACCTAGCCTCTCTGGGCTTCAGTCTTTCCATCACAGTCTTACTAGCCGCCTCAAGGGCTGCTGCAGAAGTGGGAGGGATTCTGTCCAAGGGAAATGGATGGTTCCCTGTGTTGGGCACGTGATCAGCGTTCTCGCGGTATTTCTTGTCTTCTTGGCACTTCATGCTTTTAGCACTTCATGCTCCCATCCCAGATCCTATGGCCAAGCAAGCCATACATCCCCATTCTTTACTCATGAAGTTGAATTTGTATATTCAAGTACAAGATCTTATTTTTTTTTAAGATTTTTTTTTTTGGATGTGGTCCAGTTTTAAAGTCTTTATTGAATTTGTTATAATATTGTTTCTGTTTTATGTTTTGGCTTTTTGGCTGCAAGGCATGTAGGATCTTGGTTCCGTGACCAGGGACTGAAACTGCACCCCTGCATTGAAAGGTGAAGTATTAACCACTGGACCACCAGGGAAGTCCCAGACCTTATCATCATTCCCCACTGTTTTCATTTTTGTTAGATTCTGTTTCTATCTTTTGGACCCAAACCTGTCTCCCACTTACTCACTATTCCCCATGTGCCTGTTGTTCAGTTGCTAAGTCGTGTCCAATGCTGTGACCCCATGAACTGCAGCAGGCCAGGCTTCCCTGCCCTTCACTATCTCCCAGAGTTTGCTCACGTTCCTTGAGTCAGTGATGCAGCCATCTCATCCTCTGTCACCCCCTCTTCTGCTCCTGCCCTCAATCTTTCCCAGCATCAGGGTCCCATGTTCCTGTCTTATGTGTAAATCTGGGGTTTCACCTATATCTTCAAGCCACTAAACAAACTGTTGTACAGAAGAGAGTATGTAAAATGGGTGTCTTTAGGTGGGAGTGCACACCAAGGAGGAGCGGGATGGGGAGCCCCTAGGCAGGCACAGAGCAAGTGAACCTGCTCATGCTTCCCTACCTGCCCTTACATGCCACCAAATGCAGAATAAACTGGAAAAACCTTGCTGGAGGACAATCTGACAATATGTATAAACATGCATAAGAAATGCTGACTCCAAAATTCTACTCCTGGAAATTTACTCCCAAGAGGTCATTAAAGAGAAGAAAAAGATTCTATGTAAAAGTATTCATTGCTTCGTTATTTAAAAGGCTGAAAAACTTTAAATAACCTAAACGACTATAAAGAGGAATGGTTAAATAAACTATAACGGGGTAATCACAGCAAGGTGGCTCTTTAAAAAGATTAAATGACTATGCATCTTTATGTTAGTGAATATAAAATTATTTAAATTAAGTCACCATAGATATACACCCTATCACTGCACTCAAAAACTGTACACGTAGATCAAAGAATGGGAGGATGAAGAAACAGAAAATTAGTTATGGTGAGATTATAGATATAATTTTCATTTGTTTCCCATGAAAACACATTAAATTGATTTACTTATGAATACCCCACAGGTTGGTACATATATACAGACACATATTTTAAGAGTTTATTATTTATGAGTGTCACAGTTAATCTGAAGGGAGAGTTAAGTAAGATTCAAGAATGAGCAGTCTATAACACAGAGCCTTACCTAACATAGGACTTCAATTAAAGGCAAGAAGCATGTATCTAAATATGAGATTTAATTCCTGTCCTCAAGCAGCCTGAAAGCCACTGGGTTGTTAAGCTACCAGATTCCCTTCCCACTGGCATCCACCAGCCTCATCACAATGCTTGCCCGCCAGTCACAGGAGTCCTGAGGGATGAGTGAAGGGCATTAACTTACCAGCAGGGGGCGCTGTGCAAGACCTTCGCCTGTGAGTTTTAGCTCCTGCCCCTGAGATGGGATGAGAGGAGGGTGGTTCCAGGGCCCCCCTGAGCTGCTGTTGGGAGGCATAGCTTCTTAAATGCCCTGCTGTTACAACTGTGTGCCTCACCAGCTCTTGCACATGGGCACAAACTCTAAACTCAGAAAAGTAAGGCAGAGGCAGACGCAGCCCTACGCTTGCAGTGGGAACAGAAAAAATAAAAGGTTGGGGGGACTCCGCTTGGCCGTGGCCCCCGCTTACCGTAGGTGAACATGCGTGGCGAGGTCAGTTCAATGTTGGGTAAGGCGCCCAGGTGGTTCAGCACAGCGCACCGATAGCCGTTTTTCTGGGCATAGTCGACAAAGGTGCGGATGTACTGCTTCTCGCTGTGATTGGCAATTCCAGGGCAGATGACCATGGTAATGTCATCTGCAGGGTGGAGAAGGAGATTCCGAGACAGCCAATAAATACTGACGTGGTAAATGGACACAATTACATTTCACTGGCTTAGAAAACAGTAGGAGAGAATTTAACATTCATCTTTTCACTCTACTCTCTGAGACAGAGTAACTTTCCCTTCTGGCTGGAACTGTCTACTTCAGTGCTTCTCAAATTATTTATGGTGAAGGGTTAGTTTTTTAAAAGTTCCAATCCATAAGGGCAGATGCTTTTGAAAAATAAAATACAATAAAAATTAATTACTAGAAAAATAAAATGAAAAAATACAAATCTCAATTTTTTAGTACTAGACTCAACAGATATGAAATTCCTCTATCAAACCACTATACAAATTTCTGAGCATCACTCTTAGTTTCTATATGAAATTCTGTATGAATGAATCAATGAACAGAAAAAATAAAAAACTGTGTTTGCACAGACTTCTTTGATCCAACAATTTTACTTTCAGGTATTAATTCTACAAATATATGGTACATACACAAAGCAGTACATCTGCAGTAACGGCAGAAATCTGAACATAATGTATATGTCCAGAAACAGGGGTCTGGTTAAATAAGTTTTTGCATATCCAAATGAAGAAATATTATGTAGTCCTTAAAAATAATGAGACATTTTAATATACACTGCTAAGGCAAGCTCTCCAATAAGTATTAAGTGGAAAAGAGCAAGATGCAAAAACAGGCTATGCTATGCTACTATCATTTAGGGGTGGGGGAAGACATCTATATTTATAAATGCATCCACTAGCTCTGGAATCATACACATGAGTCCTAACAGTTGGTACCACTGGGGTGTGAGGGTGGGTGGGAGAGAAATTTACACGTTTACTGTATGTCCTTTAGTAACTTTTGAATTTTCTACCATGAGTTATGAACTACCTACTTGAAAATATGAAGACATATTTTTCTTTAAAAGAAAAGTGGTATTTAGGTCATTAAATTTAATCATAAATTTTCCTTTTAAAAGTTGAGACAATTTTTAAATTCTTATGCAATAATGTATAAAGAACATTAAAATTTTTAATAAATCTTGAAATTCCAATTTTTGGAATCCTGCCTTAAATTTTATGAATAAGTATGCTTATCAAAGGATTACTTAAGAATAACAAAATTATAAGCAAGCTAAATGTTCAAAAATAGAATGATTAAATTATGTCATGACCACATGGCAGACTATTAAGCAATCATTAAACTTTTGTTATTAAAGACATTTTAGACTTTTAATGATATGGAAATATACCTATAATGTGTAGTAACTGAAATTTTTCAGTTCTATTTTACATAGAACTGAAGGTAAATGGAACAAAATATTAACAATGGTATGCAGGGTGTAGGATTATTCATGATTATTTTCTCATTTTAAAAAAAGTTTCTAAACAATGGTATGCAGGGTGTAGGATTATTGATGATTATTTTCTCATTTTAAAAAAAGTTTCTATGTTATCTACATTTTTTAAAGTGAGTATTTATTCCTTTTGTTGTCAGAAAAAAAATCAAAAAAGGGGGGGAAAAAGGGTTGCTTTCCTTAAAGCATTTCTTGGATGCAAATACTGCTTTCCAGAACTACCTTCATCAATTCTTTCTGGGCACAGGGGTGATAGAAAGACAGAGACAAGTTGGAAAAAAAAAAACATAAAAGTTTTGTCTTTTTCAGCTTTCCACCTCTGTCCTAGAAGAGCAGACTGGTTAAATTAAATTTTGTGCTTCAACAGTAGAAGAAGTCAGAGCATTAGATACAAGGGGAAAAAATACTTAACTGGGTTTGGTAGAGAAGTAAATATTTAAAAGCTCAGCTACAAGACCATAAACACACTGTGAACGCCCAACTTATTCTTATTCATTCCTTCTGTGACTGTTTATTGGACTCTGGAGGATTCCAACAATCTAGCAGACAGATAATAAACAACTACACAAATAAGTTTAGAGATTGGCAGGTACCATGAAGAACCTGAGCAAGAAGCTGTGATGGATTTCCCGGGAAGGATCAGAGACCATCCCTATGAGGAGGTGACATTGGAGCGCAGAGCTAAGTGACAAGGAAGCAGTCATGTGAAAGTCTGGGACAAGTATTCCTGTCAGAGGGAACATAAGCTACGTTGTCACTAGCTACTCAGCAGTTCTAAGTGCTTTAAATAACTGAGAGCTATAATAATATACTTACTGGAATTTACCCCTAAATATTTACTGAGCTCCTATTAAAAAAAAAAAAACCAGGTGCATTTGAATACTATAGAAATCAAAATATTGTTCTCTTCTGGTAGAAACAACATTCAGAGGATGCTGCCATGTAACTCCACTTCCTCAAAAGTCCTCATTGTGAAGCTTTTTAATGCCTGTTTATTGTGCAGCCTGGACGGAACAATGAGAGTTTTATCAGCAGTAGAAACTGCGGTTTCTGAGAAATAGGTGTCCCAGACCCCTGAAAACCTGAGCAGAGGGTACCTGAGAGCCTTTGTTACCTGCTGTTGTCCAACAAAGACTAACTACACTGCATCTATAAGCTTTGGTTTCCTCATCAGTAAAGTAGGGATAATAAGGCACTGACTCTTCAGGGTGGTTGTGAAGATTAAATGAGATAATAGTATTTATGAAACACTGAGACTAGGCCAGCTTCTGTTGCCATTATCAAACCAGAGATCTGATCCTGGGCTCCAAGTTCTTACACAAACCTTTCTATTTCACAAGAGGACTAAAAAACTGTATTCAACAATGCTCTCTGCAGAGCCCTACAAGGCACTCGGCCAGCCTATGCTGGAGCCAGTCCTTGCAGGCGGTAGCTAAGTGAAGCACCTCAGCTGCTGTCCTGTGGGCCCCCTGGATGCGATGGTGACAGTCAGTGGCTTGAGCATTCATACCGAGCTCCCTCAGGGATTAATGTTCACTCCCTGAGTGCTGGCCCAATCCCACAACCTGAACTAGCTCACCTCCCACACAGTGCTCAGCCAAGGGCTCGAAGAGGTCAAAGGTCGAAGTGGCTCCATCAGACATGGTGATGAACTTCCGGTGCCCATATGGGTGTGGCGACCTCACCCTTCCCATCTTCCCATACAAGGCTGTTTGGATGTGTCCACTTTTCCCCCAGATCAATGGTGGGATGTATCTGAGAAAGAAGGAGAGGAGAGGTCAATTTTCCCACACTCTTGGAATAACGCTCTAAAAAACTCTTTCCCCTACCCCCAGCAAATTCTGTCCACTAAGCACAAACAGGATATTTTTTTCAACCTTACATCCAGGCCATGATTTACTCCTTTTCCCACTGATGCATCAGATTAGCTTTAGAAATCAACCAGGACATGCTTATATAGACAGGATTTCAAATTGAAGGTGTTAATTAATTCAACATGGGTTATTTCCATAATGTAGAACAGAAAGAAAGCAACTAGTACATTTTGAACACATGCTACTTGACAGGGTTAGCCTCGTTATCAACTGAGCTAATGTATATAAAATAGCTAGCAGGCGCCTACGCACACTAAATGCTCACTTCTTTGCCTTCCCCTAATAAGGCAGTCACAGCTGCAGGGGTGACCCCATGAACACAAACCTGCTGCCTTTATTAAACCGGCAAGGGCTGCAAAGCTCCTGAGAGTCTGTCGAGTGCCTTGTGCGTGTCTGTGTGTGTTGGGGGGGCAGCATTGTATGCTCCGGAGAATGTGCTGGAAGGGCAGAGCAATGTAAATATTTGTTGGATTAATGAAGGATAAAGTCTTGTTAGCACAAGCAAGGCACGACACCACCCTAACAACTGTCCTTCGTGAAAACACAGAGTGACTCTGGTCGTCAGAGGGGAAGTGCAAAAACCACAAACTAGTTAATTACTGGGAAAAACAAGGTGCTCCAAGTTACAATTAAGAAATGATTACAGTTCACAATCACAGTTTGCAAGATGATCCCATCTCCTGAAACTGCTATCTGTTTCTCTTCTTCGGCTTTGAGCCCCAGCTTGATGGTCAAGCAGGATTTGGTACTGACGTCAATCATCTCCGTAGCGTATCACAGTGGTGAGCACTTTGTTAAGAATTTACCTTAATGTTTGCCGATTCGAGACCACCTTTTTTATCAGACCAGATAATCTTAGATCCTCTCCTTAAACCAGATTTACTCTTTTATTTTTTCCTGGTAATTCATTAACTGTTAATTAATTCATCACAAGGTTTAAGAGAAGGGAAGTTATCACCTTAAGCAAGCCAGTTCCCAGACATGCTTCTTTTGTGGGGGCAGGGAGGACAAGAAAGAGTATTTTAAGACCTAAGGACATGAAATCACTTGCCAATGGCACACCACAGGTGCAAATCTCAGTGCAGAGGGCATGGCCTTTGGAAAGCAGGCAGAAGCATTTATAAGAGATGAGTGGATTATAACAGCACAGAAACCAAGCCTATAAAAATAATGTCAATTGGACAGTTGAATACTATACAAGATTTAGATAATAGAATTTATGAAGGGTTTCAGACTACTTAGGGGCTTCCCAGGTGACTCGGTGGTAAAGCATCCACCTGCAATGCAGGACACCTGGGTTCAAACCCTGGGCTGGGAAGATCACCTGAAGTAGGAAATAGCAACCCATTCCAGTATTCTTGCCTAGGAGAGAGATCCCGTGGACAGAGGAGACTGGCAGGGAGTTGCTAAATAGTCAGACATGACTAAGCAGCTAAACAATAAAAACCATAAGCAGCTAAACAATAAAAACCCTGTTGAAAAATGATGAGGATGACCGTCAGACTACTAAATTGGACGATAAATTGTGCATCGGGGTGGGAGAGTGGTCCAAGAAACTAAACTTCCAATTGCTCCTGGAGGAAAAGTTGGGAGAAAATTTTGTTTATAATGTAAATTAAAAATGGAAATGTTCTGAGGTTAAAAATGTCAGAAGAATAGGTTAAATTTCATCCACTTATTTTCTGATCTTGTTTGGAATAAAAAATCTTCTGATTTTGTTTGGAATACAATATAATCTTAGAGAAGATGACAAAAGAATAGAGTTTCCATTTGGCTAGTCACAGATTTCCTGTATAATCACGACACATGTGATGACCCTGAGGCCATGCTCCAGATTCGAGGTCCTGTCAGCACCTCTGAATCTTGGCATCTGCCTCCCTCAAGTGGCCTCTTGGCTTCTAGTCTTGTTCCCACGACTCTGGCATCCCCCGACCAGTGGAGTGATAACGAACACATAACCCTGGCCACAGTCCTCCATTGCGTGAGCCCCAGCAGCTTGGCTTAGGAGGCCCGCCACACTCTGGTGCCTGCCCACCTTTTCTGCCTAAGCTCCAAAAAACCTGAACCGCCAGCCCAGCTCCACCCAGGAGCTATTTTTATCCCAACTACCTTTGCTCAGGCTGATTCTTCTGCCTGGAATGCTCTCTCCTTCTCTCTTTTAAATAATTATTCATTTAAAAAATTTTATTTATTTATTTTTGGCTGCATTGGGTCTCAGTCGCCCCAAGCAGGCTCTTTGTCGCGGTGTTTGGGCTTCTCTCTAGTTGTGGTTTTTGTAGTAGTTGTGGCACGCGGGCTTAGCCGCCCTGTGGCGTGTGGGATCTTAGTTCCCTGACCAGGGATTGAACCCGCGTCTCCTGCATTGGAAATACCTCCTCTCTTTTTACATCCAGTTTTTTTCTCCTGCCCAGCTACTACCTGTCTCTCAAGAGTCACTTCCAATCAGATTGTTGGGGGAGGTGCCTCTTCTCTGTGCCCCCTGGCAAAGCACCCCGCGACATAACTCCATTCCGGCACTCCTGAGGCTTCATTAAAATACACTCTTTTCAAGAACACTCCTGCCTGCCACCTGCAGGAGCCAGGCTCATTCTCCCCTGTGTCTGTCCTCACGGCACTACACACACACTAAACATGTAGCGAGGACCTGCGGATGAAGAGTACAGACCCACTGGTGTGAAAACTGAAAGTCGCTCAGTCGTGTCCGACTCTTTGCAACCCCCTGGACTATACAGTCCATGGAATTCTCTAGGCCAGAATACTGCAGTGAGTAGCCTTTCCCTTCTCCAGGGGAATCTTCCCAACCCAGGAATCAAACCGGGGTCTCCTGCATTACAGGTGGATTCTTTACCAGCTAAGCCACAAGGGAAGCCCTCTGAAAAGATAAATATACGATTAAAATATCATATACATCATAATAACGTGAACTTGGCTGTGGCATGATTGGTTTGGCTGCTGATCTCTTTCAAGGCTACTTAGCACTGTTCTCAGACTGGGCTGGGATGAAATTCTCAAGTCGTGTGTGCGTATGTGCACGCGTGTGTGTGTATGAGAATAAGCGACTGCCTCAGGGTCATCTGGAATCTTCAGTGTAAAGTCAATTGTGCACAGAGGAGGTTTCATAATCTATCATTTTATGACACTACCACCTACTGATGAAACACTGTCTTTAATTAACTTCACGGTAACACAACACGAGGGCTTACAAAATTGAGTTTCTGCATAGCATTTACTGTAGTGGAGCTTTACTGTGTGTTTCCGTTTGTTTATATAACCAATCCACAGATCATAAGAAAAACATTAAGAAATGAAAAGCTAGAATAGGTGCCTCGTTACATGGTTTAGCTCAGTGAAGAAATCTGGACCGAAACAACGAACATTTGAAATGTGTATGAATATGGAAACATTTAAGAAATGCTGCTGAAATAATACATGGAGGAATATGTTTTACTCTAACTACCTATGGGACAGTTCATCCGAAAATACGGCTGCCAATAATTCTACCTATTCCTGTCCCCGAAAGCCACTCTTCCCATTAGGAGCTAGAAACATCTGCACACGCTGTGAGTCCAGGCAGGCCTGTGATTTGTTTGGACCGGTAAGATGTGATGGGAGGCCTGCTGCCCAGATCTGGGCCTGGCCCTTAAGGAATCTGGCAGCTGCTTCTTGTACCTCCTTGGAAGCCTGGTGCTATGTAATAAAGAGGGGCTTCCCTGGTGGCTCAGACAGTAAAGAATTCACCTGCAATTCAGGAGACACAGGTTCGATCCCTGGGTCAGGAGGGTCCCTGGAAGAAGGGAATGGCAACCCACTCCAGCATTCTTGGAGAATTCCATGGACGGAGGAGCCTGGCAGGCTACAGCCCACGGGGTCACAAAGAGTCAGATGTAACTAAGCGACTAAGCACAGCATATGCAATAAAGAAGCTTGGGCCTTGACTACACAGTGATGTGGGGAAATACGGAGGGGGCCGAAAGGATGAGAAATAAAACCTAGAGCTTGGGACTTCCCTGGTGGTCCAGTGGCTAAGAATCAACTTTCCAATGCAGTGGCCTTGGGTTCGATCCTCGGTTGGGCAACAGACATACCACGAGCCACAGGGCAACTAAGCCTGAGAGCCACAACTAGGATCCATGGAAGCCAGAAATAAATAAATATTTTAAAACACACACACACACACAAGAGCTGTGTGCATTTTAAATGTTACTGTATCACCAAACTGCCTCCCCAAAAAGAGAGACAAATTTACATTCCCATCAATTGTGTATGAAAGTACCTGTCGTCTTCACTCTCATCAATAATTGGTGTTCTCAATCTTTCATTTTGGCTACTCTGATGGGCAAAAAATGGATATTTCACTTCAATTTGTGTTTCTTAAGGTTGATCCAATCTATGGCCAAAAGTTTCTTATTTGAATTTGCATTTCCTTGATTCATATGCTTATTAGCAATTTGTATTTCTTTTCTGGGAACTGTCTATTCATATCCTTCATCCATTTTCTATCATACTTTTTTCATTTTTATCATCCCTACATTAAGTCATTATATATATTATATTTTGCAATGGTTTTCTCCCAGTCTATCCCATTTATATGTGTGTGTGTGTGAATTAACTTCACAAGCATGTGCTCAGCACCTACTGCAGTCATCATGAGGTGACTCTCACAGCCATGGCTTGGGATGAGCAGAGGCAGAAAGGAGAGCTGTAAGGCCCAAGCCCCACCATCCCCACCCACCGCCCCGCCCTTTATGGAGGGGGAGGAGAGCTAGTGTGGAAGTGGGAAAGGACTAGTCTGGGATCTTAACACCTGAAAACATCTCCTTTTTTCTTTTAACTACCATGTACTGTATTGCATATTTTAATTTTGTCTTTCACCTTATATAAATTTTGTGTGTTGTGGTTAAATCTGTTAATTTTCTCTGTTAAAACCTTTGTGTTTTGCATTTTGTTTAGAAAGAAACTATTCCAACACCCAATTATAAGTATATTCCCAATACTTCTTTCTGTTATTCCTATAGTTTTAAAAAATATATTACTCTTTTAAATCCACTTATTTTTGAAAATGATGTGAAGATTTCATTTTTTTTTTCCAGACAGTTAGCTAATTGTCTTTACACCATAAATGGCCCATCCTTTCCCTACTGTTTTTGACTGTCATTTTATATATATACCAAGTTCTCAATGAAATATTTGGATTTGTTTCTGCATTTTCTATTCTGGTTCATCGATTTCTTTGTCTATTCTTGTGCCAATATGGTATCCCTTTAATTATCATAGCTTTATGGAGTATTTGGAGAGTTGATAGTACAGGCCTACCTCACTCAACATTTTCTTGGCAGACTTTTGGCATTTTAGTTTCCAGATGAACTATAGGATTAGCTTGCTCTATGAAAAATTTAGGATTTTTAAATTGAAGACACACCAAACACATACTACTTTGGGAAGAATTGACATCTTTACAGTTTGACTTGCCTCATTCAAAAACACGGTGTATCTCTCCATTATTCAGGTATTTATTGTCTTATAGTAAAACTTTTACAGCTTGCTTCATGTTTCAATACTGAGTTTTCACTATACAAATTTGCATTCATATCTACATTTTTAAAAGTTACTGTCAAGAGTTAGCATCTGGGCATGTTTTCCTCCTGACTCCCAGGAAGCTGAAGTGATGTCTTCTACTTCTTAACTTATCTAGATGGTATTTTGTCCAATGTCGTGCTGTGGTCAGTGGTTAATGAATCCTGTTACTAAGAAAGAAGTTGGAAGACCACAATAAAATCTAGAGGCCAGTATGTCTTTATCTTCTGAACATACTTATAATCAACATCTGGCTATACTAACAGAATTGCCCAAAGGAAAAGCACTCAAGGGACAATTTAGACCTCCCTCCCACCCACATCCCTCCTGACAGGCACACACACAAACACACCACCTTTGGGCTGATGGAGTTCACACGAACAAGGACAGATGGTTGCTGGGCTGTTTATAAGACAGCTGGAAAAAAAGCTGACTAATGCTCATCTTTGCCCTAAATCTGTGGGTGACCGATTCTTCCTTATGGGACTTGGGTCCCTTGGATGCATTAATAGATCAAACCACTTTATAGCTATGGGACCTAGACTTAGCTATTATTCCCTTTGATTCTCTCCAGCACCTCTCTACCAAGTTGGCTCCAGGCTTGGCACACAATAGATGTTCAGGATATGTTGTCTGAGATTAACTCCCCCACCAAGTCTTTCCCAGTGAAACAAATGCCCATTAGCAGTTACTTCTTGGCATTTTATTTTTGTATCAAACAGGATACTTTGGTTAAAGCAACAACCCAGCCCCGACTAACTTAACTCCTCTTATGTTAGAGGGATGCTGGGATGTTCCCCCAAATGGACGAGAGGCCGGAGCAGGCTTGAAGAGTGCAGATCCAGGAAGGAAACCAGGGGGCTGCTCAAGCGATGTGCTTTTTACACAGTCAGCAGTATCACTCCCTGCAAAGAGCCGATGTCCCAGGAGGGAGATGCCTAGAAGCACGGAATTTCAGAATGGGTGGGCAGGGCACCTTGAATTACTACTTACGTGCATTGTGAGAGAAGAAAGTCCCCCAAAGGAAATGTGTGTGCCCTTGGAGAGGAGGAATGGACGCTGGGCGGCAGAAAAGTGACAAACATCATTTTCAAGGCTTTTAGCTGGACTTGTCTTTGCTTCAGGAGCTTTTTTTCAGGGACTTCCCTGGTGGTCAAGTGGTTAAGACTTTGCTTTCCAATGTAGGGGACATAGGTTCCATCCCTGGTTGGGGAACTAAGATCCCACATGCCATGGGGCAACTAAGCCCATGCGCCCCAACTACTTAGCCTGCCTGCTCTGGAGCCCACACACCACAAGAGATACAATCAAATAAATAATATTAAAAAGGAGGCTTTTTCAGTGCCCCTGACACCCCACAGCCCCCATCAAACCACAATGCTTCTTCTAGTTCTCCCAAAGTCTCCTCTTTCTTTTTGTTCCTGTTCCCCAAACCCGGTCCCAACTCAGTATTTTCCCATTATTTTCAAATGTATCTACTTTGAAGTATCTGCTTCACTTATGACATAGCATAGCTCAGAAACAGGCAACTTGCTCAAGTGTGTTTTTTCCCACACACACCTGTCTTTATAAAAGCAAGTATCATATATATATAAAGTTTGTGTTGTTTTCTTTAAAGGAGACATCAAGTAGAGTTTTTATGACTCCTGGTCAGTGATTTCACTGACCTTAAATTAATACATGTTACATAACCCGTCATTTTGCCCCCACTATCTTTTGCCGGGATTCCCTAGTAGCTCAGCTGGTAAAGAATCTGCCTGCAATGCAGGAGACCCCGGTTCAATTCCTGGGTGGGGAAGATATGTTGGAGAAGGGATAGGCTATCCACTCCAGTATTCTTGGGCTTCCCTTGTGATTCAGCTGGTAAAGAATCTGCCTGCAGTGCGGAAGACCTGGGTTCAATCCCTGGGTGGGGAAAATCCTCTGGAGAAAGGAATGGCTACCCACTCCAGTATTGTGGCTTAGAGAATTCCATGGACTGTATAGTCCATGGGGTCCCAAAGAGTTGGACACAACTGAGCGACTTTCACTTTCATCTTTTTGACATAAAATTCACACAACATAGGATTAAACATCTCAAAGTCTATAATTCAGTGGCATTCAGTACATTCACAACATTGTGGAATTATCACCTTTACCTAGTTTCAGAACATTTCACCATTCCATAAGGAAATGCTACACCCATTACATAATCACTTCCTCCCCTCCCCCTGCCCCTGGCAACCACTTATCTATCTGCTTTCTGTCCCTATGGATTTGTATAGTCTGGATATTTCACATAAATGGAACCATACAATATGTGATTTTTTGTCTTGTGACTTTTCACCTACATTATGTTTTCGAGGCTAATTCATGTTGTAGTATGTGTCAGCACTTCATTCTTTTTATGGCTAAATAGTATTTCATTGCATGGATATATCACACTTTGCTTATCCATTCATCTGTTGATGTATACTTGGATTATTTCCACCTTGTGTCTATCATGAACAGTGCTGATATGAATATTTGTGTACCAGTTTTTGACTGAATACCTGTTTCTAATTCTTTGGGGAAAAACCAAGGAGTGGTATTTCTGGGTCATCTGGTAATTGCATGCTTAACTTTCTGAGGAACCTCCAAACTGTTTTCCATGGCAACTAAAACACTTTTACATTCCCATCAGCAACATACAAGGGTTCCAATTTCTCCACATCCTTGCCAACACCTGTTATTTTCCATGAGAAAAATTATTACAGCCACCCTAGTGGGTATGAAGTGGCATCTCCTGTGGTCTGATTTGCATTTCCCTAATGATTAATGGCACTGAAAAGCCCTACCATTTTGACTCCAGGCTATTTCCTTCCACTCCATCTCTGCTTCTATCTCTATCTCTAATATTAATCATAATTTGGCTACTACCAGTAGAAAGAATCAAATCAGAGTAAAATTGGTAACAGTTAAAATGGCATGTGGTATAATTTAGTATTATGTTGGATACTACATTATGCTGAAGCTGAAACTCGAATACTTTGGCCACCTGATGTGAAGAGCTGACTCACTGGAAAAGATTCTGATGCTGGGAAAGACTGAGGGTAGGAGGGGGTGAAAGAGGATGAGATGGTTAGATAGCATCACCTACTCAATGGACATTAATTTGAGCAAACTCTGGGAGACAGTGGAGGACACAGAAGCCTGATGTGCTGTAGTTCACGGAGTCGCAGAGTGGGACATGACTTAGTGACTAAACAACAACAATTATTTCGCATTGTCTAAATTTTGACAAAAGAACCCATTTTCATAAAAGCATTTAGACTTGCAAAATTTAACCTAGAGAATTGGTCTTGATGAAAAGCCACAAGAGAGCTTTCTATAGAGGAAGCTATGGTCAGTAACACATAATATGAACAAAAAACTGAATCCAAGCTTTGTAGTAAAAGTTAAATGGAAAATAAACCTGACGGAGATAAAATTCAATTGTATTATATTTTTAAAAATCAACATGAAACCAAACTGGTTCAGTAGAATTTGTTCCTTAAGATAGTTTCTCTAAAATTCTTTCATGGTA
Organism: Capricornis sumatraensis; assembly: GCF_032405125.1. Taxonomy (NCBI): domain Eukaryota; kingdom Metazoa; phylum Chordata; class Mammalia; order Artiodactyla; family Bovidae; genus Capricornis; species Capricornis sumatraensis. The sequence continues at coordinate 26,315,828 of NC_091087.1, read as the reverse complement.
ACATAACTCTGATGAAAGTACTTGCATTTAAAATGTCCTTGCGTTCAACCACTGCTGAGTCTTCTCCCTGCGGGAGTACAGGTGGTTAGAACCCAACTAGAGGTCCTTCTTGCCAGCTCGATCCAGACAAGACCAGAACCACCAAAGTAGATGATATGAACTGAAAAGTAAGGAGGCAGTGAAGACAAGATCCCCAATGCAGGGTCCACTTGGGGGCCGTGGAGATCCATGGGAGTCATGGGAGAAGTCTTGCTTCTCCGCCGTCATAAGGAAGTAGGCGGGTCAGCGATTTCACAGAGAAAAAGGAAGCGGGAGGGAAGAGTCACCAGACTCTAATTATCTGCAAGAATGAGATACCTGTGGAGACAGAGGTCTGGAAGCTTACTAGAGCAAAGAAACATCACCAGGACTGAAACCCTCCATGACTTTAGGCACATTAAGGATCCTCCCCCCCAAGGCTTTTCCAAAGGAGTCAGGAATATCTGTGATTCCATCACCACATTTATTTCCTGCTTTCAACGCAGAACATTTCATTTACTTACAGCACTTCACAATTTGTCAAAATCTTTTCTGTACAGGATTTCACTTGCCTTTTAAAATTTTATTCTTAGGAATAATTGTAACTGTTTTTTTATTTATGTTATCACAGGGCTGTTTGTTATTTAAAAAAAAAGTTTTTTGTTTTTTTTTTTGGTCATGCGGTATGTGGGATTTTTTCTTCCCTGACCAGGGACTGAACACATGCCCCTTGCATTGAAAGCACCACAAGACTGCCAGGGAAGTCCCAAATGAAATAATTTTTAAAAATTAAAGTATAGTTGATTTACAATGTTGTGTTAGTTTCTGCTGTACAGCCAAGTGATTCAGTTACACACATATATATGTATTATTTTTCATATTGCTTTCCATTATGCTTTATTACAGGATATTGAATAGAGTTCCCTGTGCTGCACAGTCCGATCTTGTTTTCATTTGCCTTTGATACCAAGTTTGTGCAGTGGGTCGCTGTTGTCAACCATGGGGACCCTGATGTCCAGAGTTTAGCCATGGTCACTGTGCTAATCAAGGGCAGAGTCAGGACTTCGACTGAGACCTTGATCCACTGTGTCTAGTGCTGATCTGGATGATAAAACAGGCATGATGATGAAAAAGAGATATTTTCATTCCAGATACTCCTATGATTCTTTTAGTCATCCTTTAAAAATACTACAGTTATCGAGAACTAGTGCAAATGAACCTTAACATATCTTAGTCAACAGGCACTCTCTAGCTTTAAAAATACATCAAATTAGCATATGCGTATTCCAGAGTTGTCGGGTTTTAAGGCTATGGCCAATCAGGGGCTTCTTAGCAACATGGGGAGCCCTGGTAGCTACTCCTGATATAAATCCACTTATTGAGTCAGAAGCTGGCGACACCCAGGAGAAAGGACAAAGGCTCGGACCACATGCTGGGTCTTCGGAGAGTGCAAGTCATGGCAAAGGGGTCATTCCGAAGTGATCCCTCCTGTTTCAACTTTGCTCTCTCCTCCGCAGGCCATTCTGTTAGTGTAGTGGGGTCACATCTCACCAGTAGTCTGATTTTCAAATTAAACGTTCAAAGCACCAGCTAAAGTCAAATCACCTTCTGAATACCCTACAGGCAGGAAGACCCTGCTTGTCCATGAAGTCCAAGCAGCTCTCGTCCAGTGCCGGGTGGGTGGCTGGGACGGCATTAACTCAGATGGCCCTGGTGACCTGAGGTTAGGGTTGTGTTGTGAAACCAGGAAATCCCAAATGTTTAAACGCAAGGACATAGCACGATGCTCCTCCCTTGCAGGAGAAGCACACAGGCCCTGCCACTGCTGGTGGGGCTGTGAGGCTCCCAACCTACACAAGACGGGGCTGAGTGCGTCTGAGTAAAGATGTCTGCGGGACCAGCACAAAGGAAGAATGTGTGTGTGTGTGTATGTGTGTGTGTGTGTGTGTAAGTGTCTGTCGTTCTTGATATACAGAGCTGAATCTACACAAGTTGAGTTATTGGACTGGCCAAAAAGTTCGTTCAGTTTTAAGTAAAAATAAAGTACTTACTTTTTCATGTACACCAAGAACTGTATTGAACAACATATTCACTATCTGAATGAATTTTTTGGCCAACCCAATATATATGATACAGCTCCAACTGAAGAATAGAAAGCATATTGGAGTAATAATTTACATATTGCAAACAACATTTTTTTTTTAAAGTAGTAATTCTGTTTGAGCACACTCAGTTGCTAGGTCATGTCTGACTCTGTCAGCCCATGGACTGTAGCCTGCCAGGGGGCTACACTGTCCATGGGGTTCTCCAGGCAAGAATACTGGAGTGGGTTTCCATTTCTTCCTCCAGGGGATCTTCCCGACCCGGGGATAGAACCTGTATCTCCTGTATTGCAGGCAGATTCTCTACCACTGAGCCACCTGGGAAGCAGTAACTTAGTTTACTCCCTGCCTAAGTTCCAGACACTGAGCAGATCTGTCTGCAGGATTCTCCCAGGCATTCACGGTCACCTCGGGGATTCACCTAGAACTTGCTCTTTAGGTTTAAAGGGTCATCTGTGATGACCTAGAGGGGTGGGATGGGATGGGGGTAGGTGGGAGGTAGCTCAAGAGGGAAGGGATTATATGTATACATAAAGCTGATTCATTTTATTGTACAGCAGAAACTAGCACAGCATTTTAAAGCAATTATACTCCAATTAAAAAAAGAAAGGTCATTTGGTAAAATGAACGACACCTTCTCAAGGGTTGGTGACTTTTGAATGTCAGCATCTGTGAACACAGCACTTGGCTGGAGGCCCAACCCGTCCACGGCCCTGACTGCGTTCCCAACCCAGCAACTCACTCCACAGACTCCAGTCTGCCCTCAGCTTCGCTCTCCTTCTGCAGAGCCCAATCCCGGGGAATGCCTCAGTGGCAGGGGCAGAAAGGGAGGGGTCATGGTGCCTTGGGAGACCCTCCCAAGGGATGAGCTCCCCTCACATCAGGCCCACAGGGCACTGCCTCACAGCTGCTCCTGTTTCTCTCTTGGGAACCTCTCATTCGAGTGGCTGATAATGTCCTTCCTTGGTCCTGAGCCGAGATGCCAGCCAGGGGTTGGGGCAGGTGCTGGGGCCCTTCGCTCAGCCTCTGCAGAGAGTGCTCTTTTCAACAGGCCCTCAGAGCACAGCCTCAGGTAAAGAAAAACAAATTTTCCATTTCAGCAAAAATATTTGACCACTGAGAAGAGAGATGACCTTTACTCTGACCAGGAGATTTGTTTGGAGAGTGAGCACATGGACCAGAAATGGCTCTAGGAGCGCGTGGCTGGTACTTGGGACCCAACCAGAGACGTCATCGAAACTGAGCCAGCCGCGCCCTACTTTTTTTTTTTTTGGCTCTTACATGTTGAGTCAATACAGTTCAGAGATTAGCGAGACACAGTGCCTGACCTTAGAAAGCTCACATCCCGGGGGTGGAAGCACATGAGGGAAACATAGACAACTACTCACAGAGAGGAGGCGTGGGCACCGGGGTCAGAAAGGCAGGATGGGGGATGTTTGGGCAGACTGAGTCACATGACTGAGAAGTACCAATTTAACTCAGTACCTGATGGGGAGTGTTAAGGACTGAATGTTTGTGTCCCCCTCCCCCGCAACATTCACATACTGAAGCCCTACCTGGCTCTCCTACCACCTGTGTTGGTATTTGGAAGTGGAATGTTTGGGATGTAACTGGGCTTAGACAAAGTCATGAGGGTGGAGCCCCTATGATGGGATTGGTGTCCTTATAAGCAGAGGATGAGAGACCAGAGCTTGCTCTCTTTCTCTCTGCCATGCAAAGACACAGTAAGAAGGGGTCACCTGCAAGCCAGGAAGAGAGCCCTGGAAACAAACCAGGAAACAAACCTGCTGGCACCTTGATCACAAGCCTTCCAGCCCCTAGAACTTTGAAAAGTAACTATCTGTTGTTAAAGCATCCAAGTCTATGGTATTATGTTACAGCAGCCTGAACTAAGACATGGAGTCTGTTTCCAGAGAGTGGGCAAGTTTCTGAGCTTCCAACCGCTGGTCAAGGACTGGGCTGGTCATGTCTTGCAGTGTTTACAACATCTCTGAGTGATGGTATCGCCCCCGCTTTACAGATGAGAAAAATAGAGTCTTGACCTGCTTGGCATCAGGAAGTCAGGATTAGAGCACAGACCTCTGCCTTCTGTCCAGAGCTGTTCTTACCATGCCACACTGCAGACGCATCAACTCCCCCAGTTCAGTTCAGTTCAGTTCAGTTGCTCAGTTGTGTCCGACTCTTTGCAACCCCATAAATCACAGCACGCTAGGCCTCCCTGTCCATCACCAACTCCCAGAGTTCACCCAGACTCATGTGCATCGAGTCAGTGATGCCATCCAACCATCTCATTCTCTGTTATCCCCTTTTCCTCCTGCCCCCAATCCCTCCCAGCATCAGGGCCTTTTCCAATGAGTCAACTCTTCGCATGAGGTGGCCAAAGTACTGGAGTTTCAGCCTCAGCATCAGTCCTTCCAATGAACACCCAGGACTGATCTCCTTTAGAATGGACTGGTTGGATCTCCTTGCAGTCCAAGGGACTCTCAAGAGTCTTCTCCAACACCACAGTTCAAAAGCATCAATTCTTCAGCGCTCAGCTTTCTTCACAGCCCAACTCTCACATTCATACATGACCACAGGAAAAACCATAGCCTTGACTAGACAAACCTTTGTTGGCAAAGTAATGTCTCTGCTTTTGAATATGCTATCTAGGTTGGTCATAACCTTCCTTCCAAGGAGAAAGCGTCTTTTAATTTCATGGCTGCAATCTGCAGTGATTTTGGAGCCCAAAAATATAACGTCTGACACTGTTTCCACTGTTTCCCCATCTATTTCCCATGAAGTGATGGGACCAGATGCCATGATCTTCGTTTTCTGAATGTTGAGCTTTCTCAACTCCCTCAACTACGAGTTAAAACACCAAACAGTTTTGTGTCAGCTCTTTTCTCTCTGATCAACTGGCAGAATGTTAGGTTAAATCATGTTTTTCCAATCTGATAATTGAATTTGTTGGGACTTCTCTTTGGTGTTCTAAGCACACATTAAACAAAAGAAATTTCTTTGATTTTACATGTTTTTCACAACTGTAACCAACTACGTCAGGTTAGTGAAGCTTTTATTTTTTTTCCTGCAGGAGATTCATCTGTGGGGTAATTAACTTGAATACTTACATGGATTATTTCAAGATGGGGCCAGAGTGTTAATAAACTCATACTGAATATCTCCCCGAAGATAGTGAGACCCAGGAGAGGGATGGTAGAGCAAGAGGCTGGAGGTACTTCTGGAAAGGTGAGAGGTGTCTGGTTTGGGCAATCATTTTTACCTGCTTTAATTGAGTGAGGATAAATTAATCAAGACAAGGATCACTGGGGCAGGTGTGGGTGGGGTGGGGGGAGGACATGGGGAGTGAAGATTGTGGCAGCTCCAGATGTCAGAACATTGACGTCAGACCTTTGTGTGTAAGCGCCTGTGTGTGTGCACAAGCCTGTGTCCACACAGAGGAGGGGGGAAGGGGCAGAGCCCTTTAGAGTTTAGGGGAACATCCTACAGACACTTGCTCTGGATCCTGAACTACCAGAGCCTCTCCTTCACAGACCCTGAACACAGAACTGCTGCTGCTCCTACCGCAGAGCCCTTGGGTCCCCCCTCTCTTTCTGCATCCAGCCTGGCTGGCCCAAAGCCAGCAGGTCTTCTGTGCTCTCCCCACACTGGACCTCACCCTTTTCTGCTAGGACACAGCCCCGTGGAGGGCCCTTCTTTGCAGGAGGCCCAGACGTGGAGGAGACCCTGCCCCATGTGACACCAGTCCTGCTGGGGACGCGAGGCTGAGGCTGGGAAGGGACTTCATCACTGGCTTTGGAAATCAACATCTTGGGCGTTTTATCCCAAAATGGCACATTCAGCTTCCCCAAGCCCCATTAATAGGCTCATCAGCAGTATGCTTGGAACACAGCATTTTCCCCCACTGGAAGCGAATTCCTCTTCACAGCTGTCACACGCTACATTTTTGAAACGGTTGTTGCTCTGTTCCTGAATTACAGGATGGTGCGCAGAAAAATTTCAGTGCAGAGAGGGCTGTTTTTGCCTGAAGTGACCAAAAGTGGCTGAAGAAAACAGAGAAATCGGCTTCCGTTCCTAGGCCTGGTTTCTAAATATATACAGGACCTTGGCACATCTCTGGACCATTATGTACCTTGTGCAAGCCACGAGGAACGCATGTTAGCAGGAAGGAGCACACGAGTGACAATGTGTGTGCATGTCCGCTCAGTCGCTCAGTCTTGTCCAGCTCTTCGCGACCCCATGGACCGTAGCCCACCAGGTTCCTCTGTTCACGGGATTTTCTAGGCAAGAACACTGGAGTGGGTTGCCATTTCCTCCTCCAGGGACTCTTCCCAACCCAGGGATTGAACCCGAGTCTCTGCGTTGCAGATGGATTCTTTACCACCGGGCCACTGGGGAAGCTCATGAGTGACCAAAAAACCACTTAAAAAGAAACCACCCATTTTTTTACTCTGAGGAAAAATAAACTCAATTTTAAAGTCCAAATAAAACCAATTAAAACCCCTCTGAACTGTACTCACATGTTAAATGTCTCTGGTCCCATTATCTTCCTGCACATTTAGCTCTGGTCACCAGCCTCTGTACATAGAAGGGAGGAAGCTCAGCCCTCTCTCCTCATGTATATCTCGACCTGGTTTGGACACTGTGCTCTAAGTGGGCTTGTAGTTTATCAGGAGGCTTGGGGGTTCCACCAACAAATATCACCTATTAAATAACTAGTCCTGCAAAGACCTAGTCAAATATTAGTTACTTTCCTGGTGGCTCAAATGGAAAAGAATCTGCCTGCAATGCAGGAGACCTGGGTTCAATCCCTAGGTTGGGAAGATCCCCTAGAGGAGGGCATGGCAACCTATTCCAGTATTCTTTCCTGGAGAATCCCATGGACAGACAAGCCTGGCGGGCTACAGTCCACGGGGCCGCAAAGAGTCGGACACGACTGAGCAACTAACACTTCCACTTTTCTGCTGGGAGACTACATCACAGCTCCTGGAGTCTGGCACCCAAGATGCTAAACTGTTCCCCCACCTCACCTTTCTTATTACTAAATCGTGGATTTGAAAAAAACTGCCTCTGGGAATTCCCTGGCGATCCAGTGGTTAGGACTCCACACTTTCACTACTGAGGGCCCAGGTTCAACCTCTGGTGGGGGAACTAAGATCACATAACCCATGTGACGTGGCCAAAAGGGAAAAATGAATAAATAGCTCTGGAAAAGCCGCCTCTGCTGACCACACTGGACCTGTAGTGACACGCAGCACACGGAACACTTTCCTTTTTCCCCTGACTTCCCCGGTCACCCGTCATCTGTCTGAAGGACAGGCACAGAGACAGCAATAGTCTGCTCTTCGCCCAACCTCTTTGTTCACATCTCAGGCCAAGGTCACCTCAAAATTTACGCCAGGGCTAGACAGGAAGGAAGATAAGAGCTGAAATGTCACATTATATCTGCTACTATTCCTAGTGTGGGGGGAACTGGAATACCGAAACGTGAGATTCCTGGATTATCTACATGGAGTGCCCTTTTAGGAGCACTTTAATCAAGAGATTACTGTAAGAATTAAAAGTATCAGCATTCAACACAGCATGTATTTTGCCTTTCCTTGATATGTAGAAAATAATTCAAAAAATGGCAAACTGACATTAGAAGAAGACAGGTTCTTAAACTAGTTAATTAAAAATATGCTTTTTTTTTGGTCAGCAATATACATATATCACTGTTACTACCCTACACTCAAAATCTGGCTCCGTTCTTGTTCCCAGGAAGTTCACAGACATGAAAAGGAGATAATAAGGAAAGTGTATGAAGCTCTTTAGGGCTTTAGGAAACAAGAACAAATGCGCTTGCATGGGAAAGCTCAGCATCACAAATATGCCAGTTCTCCCTAAACTATCTATAAATGTCATAGACACACAGTAAAAATAGCAGGATTTGTATATTTGGAATTAAGCATTCTAAAGTTCATATGGGAAGAAAGAACCAGCTGTAATAGTCAAGGTGACAAGGCACTAGTACCAACCCCTCTGCCACAGCAAAACGTATCTAAAAGCTACAAATCTGCTAATGATGTATATTCAGGATTATCAACAGAGTGGAACAGACTGGAAATATGCCTAAATGCATCCAGGAAATTTAGTAGGAGAGGAAGGTGGCACTTCAACAAATGGGGTAAAGATGGCTTGTTCAATAAGTGGCTATGGGCAAAGGGTAGCCATCTAGAAAAAAATTAAGTTGGAGTCACCCTTCATATCAGGACAAATCCCAGAGAGATCAAACACTTTAAAATAGGAAATGAAAGAATACATGTGCCCAAAGAAAGATTAGTGAAAGAAAAGAAACTGTTAGTTTCTCAGTCATGTCCAACTCTTTGCAACCCCCCAGACTGTAGCCCACCAGGTTCCTCTGTTCATGGGATTTCCCAGGCAAGAATACTGGAGTGGGTTGCCCATGCCTTTCTCCAAGGGATCTTCCTGACCCAGGGATCAAACTCGGGTCTCCTGCATTGCAGGCAGATGCCTTATCATCTGAGCCACCAGGGAAACCCCAGAGAAAGTTTGGCAGTTTTTAAAATCATCACAATGAAGAAGATCTTTCAAAGGAAAACAGAAATCCCAGAAGCCAAAAGAAACGATCCAAAGATTTGACTATGCAAATATTAAGAAAAAAAATCTGCATGGCAAATACCACCATGGGCAAAGTCACAAAAACAAATGGCAGACTGAGAACAAATATTTGCAGCCCATACCACAAAGGGCTAATCTCCATCATACATAAAGGATCCATTACAGAACTAGGTTCCATTACCCCACCCAAAGATCTCTGGGCTAAAGTAATACAGAGAAAACTAACAGGAGTTAAAAAATATACTTTAAGTGATATTATAGGAGACAGAGGTGTCCCTTCCCCTCAGAAATAAAAGGATGCATGGTTAGACTACAGAAGGAAAACATTTATACATTCTAAAAGAAAAGGAAGAAAAAATATATTTTTTCAAAACAGGAGCCTGTCTAGGAGATTTGATAATTGAAAAAGGTATGATCATCAACTGTCTTCTAGATTGAGGAATTTATACCAAAGGTAACTACAATCACACGTTAAGAACTTGTTTCCACTGTTTTGTATTCTATTTGCAGATTTTTTTAAATGTTATAAGTACCATTGGTATAACCATTATTGGTATCACCAATAATTTGAAAATAAAAATCTTGCCCAAGTAAAAACAAAACAAAAATCATCTTTTCAGATGATTCTGAAGAAACCAATGACCACTGGAAGACTGGGCAGTGGCTACCAATAGAAGGTCAACAGGAAAGGAAATAAAAATAGTTCTTAGATGTAAAAAAAATGCACAGCCTCTTTGACAGGAGGAATACAAATTAAAACACACAGTGAGAAAACACTTTTTGACTCATCAGATTGGCAGTACTAATGGAACACTGAGCAGCTGAGACCTACACGGAGGAAGTTCTTCCTACATTCATATGGAAGAAGCTCTCGGTGGTATTTCATGAAGAAAAACCAAGTGTAGAAGCGTATATAGCGTACTACTAGTTGTGCAATAAGAGGAAAAGAAGTGTGTGTCTGTGTAACTGTTTTTGCATAAAATATGTCTGGATGAATTGAGCAAGTATTACTGACATATATACAGTACCGTGTGTAAGCAGAGAGCTAGAGGGGAGTGCCATAGAGCCCAGGGAATGCAGCTTGGTGTTTTCTGTGATGACCTAGAGGGGTGGGCATCAGGGGTTGGGAAGGAGGCACAAGAGGGAGGGGATATATGAATGCTTAGAGCTGATCCACATTGCTGTGCAGCAGAAACTATTACTAATATAACATTGTAAAGCAACTATGCTCCAATTTAAAAATAAATTTTAAAAATATGTCTGGAAAAACAGTCAAGAAACTGGAAACATCGGTTGAAGGTAACTGGATGATGTCTGTGGGAGTCTCTTCATGGGGATGTAACCTGTCTTTTAAAAACAAATATACGCTACCCAGGAGTTAACGATGTTTATGATGCGTGTGACTATTATAAATTTACCCTGATGAACCTCAGAGCCTACCGATGGCCAGGCAAACACTGAAGGACAGAGCGAGGTCATGGACGCTCCTGGGTGATGAGAGAACGACCGGGAAATGCAGACACTGCTTCTTGAGCAGAAATGTAAAAGGAAGGAAATGATGCAGCTGCCCTGGAGCTTTCTGTAAGAGGAACGCGGTTCCAAAAAGCTGAAAGAGGCCACTGTTGAGGGCTGTGGTTTAGCCCTGATGAAATGGCAGCTCTTTCCTATGACATGAGAACAGAAAAATATTTCCTCAGCTAGTCAACAACTCCACCCTTGTGAAAACTCACGGCAACTTAGGCACTGAACCTTCATTCTTGCCCGCGTGACAAGAGAGCATCACAAAACTGTACAGATAAGCATATTATAGAAAGTTCTGCTAAAGCAAAGCACATCTCTCTTTACACATGAAGGACAGATTCAAAAGACAGTGGCTGGCATCACTGCCTATCCTTATTATTAGCAAATGAACTACAAACGACTTTCAAAACTATGGAGGATGAAATGTATACTCACAGTCCCTTCATTTTATTTTCATATCAATTTGAAACAGAAGAAACCAAAAGTTAAAAAAAAATCTATATCCTCACAACCCTTACAGAACAAGAACTATTTCTATTTTTTTCATTTCCTTTCTACCTGTATCTGTTTGAAGAGTATTTATATAATTATAATATTGGTCTCTTGATATATAATTTTATTAATATCTTCTGCTTTCTTCACTTAATCCCTGTTTGTACATATAGTTATAACACTAAGTTTTGAATGGCTGCATACAGTTTTAATCTGTTTATTAGCTGTAGTTTAGGGAGCAAACATTTATCTTGTACCTTCTATGGGCATATTTACATAATACAATTTATCCTTCACAGCAACATTTATTATCAGGACCTCTCCTTGTAGTCCAGGAAACAGGGTCCAAAGATACAGTAGGCAGCAGACCTTGCATTTGAACTCTATGTCTCTTAACCTGATACCCCACGTTCTTAACCGTGCATTATAGTGCTTCTGCTTCCACTGGGGATGCCTTTTAAAAAACTATTTATTTATTTGGCTACGTCAGGTCTTAGTTGCAGTATGGCGGGGGTAGGGGGGTTGTCTTTGATCTTCATTGTCGCATGTGGGATCTAGTTCCCTGACCACTGGACAAAGATATCAGGCATCACCAGTGTTGCTTTATCCTGGAGACACTGTTCAAGGAGCTCTCTGCCCCCACACCCCTTTGAAAGGGCCTCCATCCTGTGAGGCCTCTTGGCCTCTTTCCTGCAGTAGGGATGCGATGGCTACTCTGCCTTCGTATACTTCCTTCTTTTGGTGGAGGTCAGCTTCTACTAACAGCTTCTATTAACCTAGTCAACCCTAAAGGAAATCAACCCTGAATATTCAGTGGAAGGACTGATGCTGAAGCTCCAATACTTTGGCTACCTGATACAAAGAGCCAACTCACTGGAAAAGACCTTGATGCTGGGAAAGACTGAGGGCAGGAAGAGAAGGGGGCGACAGAGGATGAGATGGTTGGATGGCATCACCGATTCAATGGATGTGAGTTTGAGCAAATTCCAGGAGACAGTTGAGGACAGGGTAGCTGGCGTCTGTAGTCCATCAGGTCAAAAAGAGTTGGATGCAATTTAGAGACTGAACAACAATAGCTTTGACTAGTTTCTTGCAAAAAAGTAAGTTGGGGAGAAAAAAAAAAACCTTTTGAGACCAACTCACCATATCTGAAAATGACTTAAAAAAAAAAAATTATTTGACTGTGCTGGGTCTTAGTTGCAGCGTGTGGGATCTAGTTTCCTGACCAGGGATTGAACCTGGGCCCTTTGCTTTGGCAGCACAGGGTCTTAGCCGCAGGACCACCAGGGAAGTCCCTGAAAATGTCTTATCTTCACCTTCACAGTAGGTTTAGTTTGGCAGGTATGGAAGTCTAAGTTAAAAGCCATTTTATTAACACCTCAGGAGTTTGAAGCCTCGATCCTCTGTCCTCTAGCTTCTGATCCGCCACTGAGAGCTGGCATCATGCTGATGCCTGGTCCTTACGTGCGTCCTGTTTCTTTTGTCGTTGCTCAGTCGCTCAGTCATTTCTGACTCTTTGTGACCCCATGGACTGCAGCACGCCAGGCTGCCCTGTCCTTCACTGTCTCCCAGAGTTTGTTCAAACTCATGTCCACTGAGTCGATGATGCCATCCAACCATCTCATTCTCTGTCGCCCCCTTCTCCTCCTGTCCTCAATCTTTCCCAGCATCAGAGTCTTTTCCAATGAGTGGGCTCTTTGAATCAGGAGGCCAAAGTATCTAATTCTTTACTCTCTGCAAATTTTGGGGATCTTGCTTTAGTGGTTCAAAATTTTACAAAGAACCTTGATTAGGTCTGTTTCTCTGAGCTAGAATTTTAGAGGTTCTTTCAATTAAGAGTTTTTAGGTCCTTCCCTGGCAGCTCAGATGGTAAAGCATCTGCCTACAATGCAGGTAGACCCAGGTTCGATCCCTGGGTCAGGAAGATTCCTCGGAGAAGGAAACGGCAACCCACTCCAGTATTCATGCCTGGAAAATCCCATGGATTTTGGGAGCCTGGTGGGCTACAACCATGGGGTCGCAAAGAGTCGGACACAACTGAGTGACTTCACTTCATACTTATAGGATATTGGGATATTTCTTTGATAATTTCTTCCCCTCCACTTTCTCTCGCCTCTTTCTGGAACTACTATTATTTGGATATTAGATTTCTTGGACTGATCCTCTAATATCTCTTCCACTTTCCATCTTTTGTCTTCTTATTCTACCTTCTGGGAGAGATCTTCCTTTAATCTTCCCTAATTCCTTTATTAATCTTCATTTGTGCTCCCAAAGCTCTTCCTGTTCCCTGATGTTGCAATTCTTCCTGCCACAAGGATGTACATTTTCTCTTCCCTCTGCGTATGCTCATTACAGGTTTTCTCAAGTTTACTTTGGTTCCTTCCCATTGTGTTTCCTCCCTAGCCTTTCATCTGCTTGCTTTATATCTTTGGCTTTCATGTTCAAGATTTTCTTCGAATGTCCAGGGACTCTTGGTTGTGTCTGCTCCTGTGGCAGGAAAACTGATGCCCAGCTATCTCTTTACTTAAGCAGGGCCTGTCAATCTGTGGGTGCCAGCTCCTTTGTTAGAGGACCCCCAGATAAAGGTCTTTTGGACTTATCTCTTGGGCAGGTCAGTTTCCCCAGAGGGCAGTCCTCCCAACTCCTTGGGGAACCTAGGCACGGCTGGGACTTTCTGTGGGCAGACGCTATGACCTGGCACCTCACTCCCGCTCTCAGTCTGCCAGTCTCCCAACAGGCAGAGGCAGGGTGCTCACTTGGTTGCGTGGGATAGGAGGAGATTGGGGGACTCTCCATCAGTCTTCGTGGTTTCAGACATATTTCACACCCCAACCTCAGAGGTGCCTCTAGTTCCTGAGCTTTCAAATCAGCCTGACTCTTGTGGAGTTCCCAGTCTGCAGGCTTGGGCTTCAGCTTTCTCTGCTTCTCTGACTTAGTGTCCACCACTGGTCTGTCTCCTTTCCACTCATCTGCCCCCATCCCACCTCCTAGTCTTTACGTTCTTAAAAATTCGTGCCGTGTTTTCCTTTGCTGTCATTTTAGTGGGGATTCGAGAAGAGGTGAAGGTAAATATGTGTTCAATCTGCCACTTTTAATCAAGCCTTTCAGCATTTCTCTTTGTTTATCTTATTTTTAAATATTTATTTGGCTGTGTTGGGTCTTAGTTGTGGCAGGTGGGACAGGTGGGCTCAGTTGCCCTGAGGCATGGGGGAATCTTAGTTCTCAGGCCAGGGATGGAACCCACGTCCCTTGCATTGAAAGGTAGACTCTTAATCACTGGACCACCAGGGAAGTTCTCTCTTTGTTTAAATGATTTCTTTGTGTTAGATTCATAGCAGTGAAATTAATATTTTTGCTCCTTTATTTGTGATCTGTGTATTCTTGTTTTCACTCAGTAAATATTTGTGGAGCACCTACTATGTGTTGGACACAATACTGGGCAGTCATGACACATGGCAGAGAGAAAACAACAAGAACCAGGTTGTCAGAGAGGGTCCAATCTCATTCCTGATAGCTCCGCAACTTTGCTCAAGTCAATTACCTTGTTGAGTTGCACTTACTTATGAGTTAAAAATTGGAGGACAGAGGTAGAGAATAACAACACTCACAGCAATATATGCTTATTGACTTCTTACACATGCTAAACAGACTATAAACCATTTCACATGCTGTTTCTCATACTGAACCTATGAGACAAGTGCTAGTTAACAAATGAGGAAACAGAGATTCAGCAAGGGGAAGTGGCCCAGCCAGGCGGGGGAAGAGCTGGCATGAGAACCCAGGTGGTCTTGCCACAGAGCTGGGCTCCAGAGCTCCATGAGCAATAGCTGTTAACTTCTCCCTCTGCCTGGCACCGCAGCACCCACCTTCCTGATCTTGGGGAAGACCTTCATCCAGTTTGGCTTTCTCCTCTAGCTTCCCAGGATTAACCTAGTGGCTCAGATGGTAAAGAATGTGCCTGCAATGTGGGAGACCCAGGCTCAGTACCTGGATGGGGAAGATCCCCTGACACAGGAAATGGCAACCCACTCCAGTATTCTTGCCTGGAGAATCCCATGGACAGAGGAGCCTGGTGGGCTGCAGTCCATGGGGTCGAAAAGAGTCGGAGACAACTCTTTTCACTTTTTAGCTTTCACTTGAAAGCTAAAAAGTGAAAGAGTGACTTTACTTTCACTTTTAGCTTCCTATTTCCCCCTTCCTCTCTCAGCTTTGGTTACCACACTTGTTTTGTTGTTGTTGTTTCTCCTGCAGTTTCTATGAACTGACTTCATTTCTGACTCTACTACTGAAAACTCAGCCTCGCGCTATGTGGCCTGTTCTAAATGGGAAGGAAACCCAAAACAGAGGAGATATATGTGTATGTATAGCTGACTCACCTTGCTGTGCACCAGAAACCAACACAACATTGTAAAGCACCTATGTTGTTCAGTCGCTAAATCCTGTACGACTCTTTTGGGACCCCATGGACTGTAGCCTGCTAGGCTCCTCTGCCCATGGGATTTCCCAGGCAAGGATACTGGAGTGGGTTGCCATTTCCTCTTCCAGGTCAATTCCAGACCCAGGAATTGAACCTGAATCTCCTGCATTGGCAGGCAGATTCTTTACTGCTGAGCCACCAGGGAAACCCAAAAGCAACTATACTCCAATTAAAAACAAACAAACAAAAAAAACCAACCCCAAAGAAAGAAAACTCATCCTCAAATCTCCCTGCTTCTTTCTGGCTGAGCCCCAAGGTCTTTGGTCAGCCCTCCCTTTTCCTGCCTTTTTGTGGCTTCTGACATGGTCTGCTTCAAAGTCTTCCTTCTCTGGCTTCTATGACACCTGGGGCTCCCGGTTCTCCTCAAGAACTGCCCATCTCTGGTTCATTCACTGGCTCTTCCTCCCACCCTCACCTGCCACACCCATCAGTCCTCAGCTCTCTCCCCATCTGCCTTTCTCTCCCCATCTGCCTTTCTCTCCCCATCTGCCTTT
Source organism: Capricornis sumatraensis (assembly GCF_032405125.1). NCBI lineage: Eukaryota > Metazoa > Chordata > Mammalia > Artiodactyla > Bovidae > Capricornis > Capricornis sumatraensis. Next base: position 26,300,103 of record NC_091087.1, on the reverse strand, counting down.
CTCTCCCCTGTTGATAGCTGCTCTGAACTTTGCATGCCTGGCCTTAAAGTGTTAGTTGCTTAGTCGTGTCCGACTCTTTAAGACCCCATGGAGTGTAGCCCGCCAAGTTTCTCTGTCCATGGGATTCTCCAGGCAAGAATACTGGAGTGGGTTGCCATTCCCTTCTCCAGAGGATCTTTCCAACCCAGAGATCGAACCCACATCTCCAGCACTGCAGGTGGACACTTAACCATCTGAACCACTTGGCCTTAAGCTCACACCTAAATTTCATTGCCCAGGCATGTCGCATAGACTGTCCCAAACTAAACGACCTTCCCTGAGAAAGCAGCTTCCCCATTGGACTCCTTTATTTCTGTCAATGGCTCTATTCTTCTCTCAACTGCTCAGTAATCTTGGCATTTTCTGTTACTCAGCCCTTCCCTCCAACCACTCAAGGCTATTCCATGATCTACCAGCACCTATTGATTCTACCTTGAAAGGCCTCTGGAGCTTGTCCCATCCTTCCCTTTGCTCCCTCCACTAGCGCTCATGGGATCAAGTACAAACACTTCCTTTCTGGGAATCTGAGACTCCTTTCTCCCCTGGTGACCTGGGGCTGTCTGCTGTAATCAGACAGCTCTCGTCACACTGGATCATGGCATAGGGATCCAGCAAGGAGCTTGCCAGGAAGCAGATATGGAGATAAGGCCAGTGACGGGGCCAAAGCACATTAGCAAACAAAATCCAGGGCACAGAGAACAAAGGGCAGAGACAGCAGCAGGTCCAAATGCTAAACAAAGAGCATCAAAGAAATGTTTGCGAATCGCAAGACAGATGGTCCAAGTCTAGCCAAATAAAGATCCTGGAACATGGGCAACAGGAGAAGAGAGGCTGTGGGGGCAGGGCAAAAGTGACAATGAGGAAACAGGCCAAGTCGGTGGCGCATCCATCATCTCCTTACACGGGCAGGCTGGCTGGAAGGCCAACAGGACCAAGGAACAAATGTGGGTGGGTGAAGAGCGTTGGCCTGGGGAGCAAAGGCAGTCTTCTACCGGAAGTACCTGCTTAAATGATGGATTTCACTGGCTCATGATCATGCCCACCGCTCTGTCTTCTTTCCAAACCAACTCGTGTTTCAGGATCCCACAAAACTTCATCCAACCCGCCACAGCACCATCTCCTTCTTCCTCTACACTCCTTAATCACTTATCTGAATTACTCATTCTGACCCTTAATCACCTGGGTTCCTACCAAAACGACCTATACGTGTCAGAGTGCACTGACTCTATGCAAAGCAGTGGCCATAGAGAATACCGAAAATGTTAAGATGGCTTCTGCCCTTAAGCCTCTCAGAACACAGCTGAGGGTGAAGAGAGATACACACAGGAAAAGATATCATTTATAGTCCTGCTGATAAGTAGGAGCCAAAGAGACAGAAGAAGGGTAAAGGTTAGAGAATGCTGGAAGAGCCAGGATGTGAGGAGGCCCTGAGAGATGAAGAGGATTTTGATAGACAGAGGAGACAGAAATACAAGCAGAAGGATTCTGCGTGTAAGGGAAGGGGTGAGTGTGGTGTGCACGCAAAAGAACAGACTGGAAGAGCATGTTATTCTATATTAATTGACTAACTTAAAAAATATATACATATATATATAAATCTTTGTGTATCCACTGAGAAGAAGAATTGTCCTTTATGGAAATACTAAGGAAGGAAAAGTCTGCATTGTTATGGCTTGGTGGATTTCAAGTTTAAAATATTCCCGGGTGGTCCAGTCATTAAGACTCAGCTCTTTCACTTCTGGGCACTAAGGTCCATCCCTGGTCAGGGAACTAAGATCCCACTTGCCTTGGAGCAACTAAGTCCAGGAGCTGCAACTACTTAAGCCCACACGCCCTACAGCCCGTGCTCCACAGCAGGAGAGGCCGGAGTGCCACAACTGGAGAGCAGCCCCTGCTCGCCACAGCTAGAGAAAGCCGACACAGCAACGAAGACCCAGGGCAGCCAAAAATAAATCAATCAATAAAACTGTTTTTAAAATCTTAAAAAAAAAAAAGGAATTACTGTCCAAGCTTTTGCTATCTGGCTGAAAATGCCAGTGTTGGAGAATTTGGTACCACCGTTCAACAAGGAAGTGGGGTTGGTTGGCAATGGCTTTAGTATCCAGTGCAAAAGATGGAAAACACACAACCTGCCACCTCTCATGGACCTCTCCCTTCCTGGGAGGGATCAACTGCTGACCTCCGGGTGAGAAGGTTTCCCAAATGCTCCGGCTTACAGACTCTTACCGGCCACGTCACAAGTTAAGCCGTCCAACTTGCACCCACGCAGACTGGGTCCTCACTCTATGATTAGAGACGGCACAGGGTGGAGACTTAGGCTGGTTCACAAGCTGCCAGGAGGGCTGACTCATTTCCGAGGCTCATGGGGACATGGTACCACTGGGAGTCACCTTGGGCAGAGGACGCACTCCCAGAAGGACATGGCCCTTGGGCGATGGCGCCGCTCAGTCTGGCAGACCGTCACTTGGGAGTGGTGACAGGGTTGCCATCTTATCCAACCATCTGAAACATCGATTAGTCAAGGACTACAGTTTTCTGTAGGAGTAAAAGCTTCACTTTCCAGAATTTCACAGAGGGATAGGTTTCCTTAAAAACCCTGGAAGATGGTTACCTTGAATTAATATTATACCACTTAGCAGATTCTGATCCTAAAACCCCGTCCCCCCAACAGACTCCATTTGCACAGAAGGCATCCTCGAGGTGGCTGAAGAGGACTGGGCTTCCAAAATTGGTTGCTTCACTTGCTGCTGCTTTGTATGAAGATGAAGTAAAATGGCAGTCAGTTCTTTACCCTCCACACCATTGAATGTTGATGAGGGCAGTTAGAGTTTAGAAACCATATTTATTAACCCTCCAGAGGAGGCTTCCCTGGAGGTGGCTCAGATAGTAAAGAAACTGCCTGCAATAAGGACACCCTGGTTCGATCCCTAACTTGAACCCTCTAGAACATGTTTTTAAGATTTTTTAAAGTCTTTATTTAATTTGTTACAATATTGCTTCTGTTTTATGTCTTGGTTTTTGGGCCACAAGGCATGTGGCATCTTAGCTCTCCAACCAGGGATCGAACCCACACCCCTTGCATTGGAAGGTGAAGTCTTAACCACTGGACCACCAGGGAAGTCCCTAGAACACACGTTCAAAATCAAGTTGCTGTCTTAATTATACTTTATTAATAAAGCGTACGTAGTATCGAGTGCACTGTCGCAGTGAGGGGAGCTGTGCCAGGGAACTGGCAGAGAAAAGGAATAGTTTGAGATCAAAATTCGTAAGCAATAAATTTACAGGATCAATAGAACAAGAAAAACTGACAAAAGTTGGCTACGCTTGGAAATTTCACAGTTTCTACAAAATGAAGCCTGTTCCTGCTCCTGATGTTGGACCTGTTTTCAGTCAACTATATATTGAGAAGGACCACAAAAGTGGATCTAATCCCAGGCAAATCCTATAGAGGAAATTAGGTTTAAAGTAGTTTAAATAAAATTAAGGCTGACTGATGGACAAAGATTGACCCTGGAGCCTAGTCTGGGAAAAAACTGAAAGAGAAAGTGACTTGGCAATGCAGCCAGCCTTGCACAAAGCAGAGGCCCACCAGCCCATCCAGATGTGCTGGGTCTGACACCATGTGATAGAATCAGCTGTAGCATGTGCTTCTTTTCCCTTTTTGAAGGCATGGTAGGGCCCCGAAGGATAAACTCAAGCATGATGAACAGGGGAACAGGTAGGTAATACATTCTTAGAAACTGAAAATGAATGCTTTTAGGGAGTGGATGGCACATAGATGTTCTTTCCATCTGAACCAAATCAAGAGTTTCAAATATTCTAGATTCTGAACCTTTTAGAGCTTTCAGCAATTCCTCCACGAAGGCACAGAGTCTCTAACAAGAGGCTACAACCTGTCCCGAGGTTAGAGGAAGGCAGACGAATCTCTCCACGGTCTCACAGTTTTCTCGTCTTAAGTCAACACAAGAGGCCTCGGAGGCGGCAGCACTTTCCTCCTGGTCTCTTGGATAACTGAGCTGCTAGGGCAGAGACAGTACAGGTGGGCAACATCCAAGGGTTAAATTACACCTGACCTCTGGCTAACTAAACACTTACCCCTAATCACACCCACTTACGAAAACCTCACTATCTGGTCACAGAAGACAGTGACAAACAGATAGTGACCGACGCATCCCTGTTTATCTGGTACTTTCCCAGGTTTTAGTGGGAAAGTTCCATACTCTGGGAACCCTATCAAGTCCCAGGAAAATCGGGATGTTTGGTCAGCCTAATGACAGGACAGTAACCCAGCTTTAGCAATTCAACTTTCTCACCTTGACAGCTTGGGTTTGAGCCACTGTCATCAAAAACACAAGCCATTTTAAGATGAAGGCCCCTGAAAAGGCGACCTCACGGGAGCTAACCACCAATTATCAGTCTCAACAGAGATGTTTTCTGAGTCTTTCATCTTTCAAGGACTCTCTTGCAATGTAAGTTTCTCAACAAATGTGCTCTGAAGGTCTGGTGCGTACATAATAAGCTCATCATAGCACGCCAGATCCACTTATCAATTGTTAATGGTTTACCACAAGCATCTAAGGAAATATTTGCACAGTTCTTAAAATGGGTAAAATCAGGTCAATAGAATTAAGGCTCCTGGCAATTAGGAGATTATCCTATAAAAAGGACAAAGCTTGAGTGTGCAGCCAAGAAGGAAAGGATCTAAATCTGATTTGGAATGTCTCTGTGAACAAGAAGGAATTAAGAATTTAAGTCCAAGATAATGAAATTCTTTTCATCTTTAACTCACTATAAATAAGCCATGCTGGCTCCGGAATTTCTACCCAGGAGGGGCCCAGGGATGGCAATGTGACCGGAAGGGAACGTGTGGAGCTGCTTTTGCATGATTTCCTTTAAGACTGAGAAAACACCAATTGTTCACATCCAAGATTCTTGTCCTAGCTTCCCCTGTGACACCACCACTAAGAAGAGACGGTAAAATAAAACGGAGGCAAGGCAGGAGATGGAAAGGGGAGTAGGAGTTTACACACTGAGTCCTTTGCTCTTTAGATCTGGAAAATAATTTCGTATATTGCAATATCAGACTGATCTGAATTTAGTGCTTTTCTGTTGAGTACTTGTAACTTTTTACTATGTCCTTGGTATACTAGGAGAGATATATATACACACACAGATATATACATGTGTGAATGGCTTCCTTGGTGGTTCAGTGGTAAAGAATCCATCTGAGAAAAAAAAAAAAAGAATCCATCTGACAATGCAGGATGCAGGTTCAATCCCTAGGTTGGGAAGATCCCCTGGAGTGGGAAATGGCAACCCACTCCAGTTCTTGCCTGGAGAATCCCATGGATGGCTACAGTCCACGTGGTCGAAAAAGAGTTGAACATGACTTATCAACTAAACAACAGCAACTATATATATATATAATATATATATATGGTATTTTTATGTATAGAAAAAGGCCTTTATTGGGGATAAATAAAAGAAAAGTGAGTATTACTGATAGAAAGGGAGTGTGAATGCCTGCATAGAGAAGGAACTGGTATTGCTTCTGAGAAGAAATAATTAAGCACAGGTGTGCAGAAACCAATAAAATTTTTTGTTTCTGTTTTCTGGCCATACCATGTGTCATATGGGATTTTAGTTCCTAGACCAGGGATGCAACCCATGCCCTGCAGGAAGAACAGAGTCTTAACTACTGGACTGCCAGGAAAGTCCCTAAAAATTTTTTTTCCCCACAATGAAATGGCTTTAAAATAAATGATCTTTTGAAAATACCTCCCAACAACAGAGCCTCAGAGAAGTAAATCTTCCGATGTTCATTAACCCAGACTAATGAATGACCACTGGCAGGAAACTAAAGGTAGGGGCTAATTACGGTGAGAACAACATTTCCATGGGATTCTTGTTTGGAGTCTACTCTCGTGAATGAGGAGAGAAATAGAAAAGAAAAAAAAAAAAACACAGAAGACGAACCCACTACAATCCATGGAAAGGTCACAGGGTTTCTGCTGTTGTTAGATGAGTGTCTGAAGCAGCTTCAAAGAGGAAGTGCTCAGAAAGGGCACCACTGGCAGAGATGAGTCAGCTAGTATTTTTGGCTTGGTGCTGGAATGGGTGTGACCCTCTACTCCAAGTTTCAGGTGTCTCTCAAACCCATGGAGAGTAATAAAATCCAGATTTTATTAATACAGGCAGCAGTGGGTTACAGAAGGAAGCTATTACCTTTTCTGCCTCTGGGGAAGAAAGGACCCACAAGCATATGGTTGATTATTTGACCTCCCTGTGTCCCTTCACTGGACTGTGCAGGGCTTCACAGATGCCTCTTGCATCTCATAAAAACACCTTGGTCATCTGTTTTTAGGCTTGTCTACTAGCTAAGTGCTCCATCACAGTCTTCTTAGGAGCCTTCATCTTCAGCTCTACCACGATCCATACTGACGAGCCCACTAATGAGTGAAAAAGTAGAAGCCTGGATTCTCAGAGGGAATGTATGCATTTTAATAACAGCTTACAGAGACAGGGCGCCTGCTTCCTGTCTTCACTTTCTAAACCAGGGCTGGTGATGGGAACTACAAGGCGAGGGCGGAGGCTGCAAACCGCCTTTCTGGATATACCTGGGTGTGCCCTGACTTAAGACCAAACAACCAATCCATCCTCTTTCAGAGACAGCACAGTGACTTCCTAATAAGCAAAACTTGGTCAGAGCTGAGAAAGTGTTAGTCACTTAGTCGTGCCCAACTCTGCAACCCCATGGACTGCAGCCCACCAGGTTCCTCTGTCCAGGGGATTTTCCAGGCTAGGATACTGGAGCGGGTTGCCACTTCCTTCTCCAGGGGATCTGCCCAACCCAGGGACTGAACCTGGGTCTCCTGCACTGCAGGCAGATTCTTTACTGACTGAACTACGAGAGAAGCCCTAAGCTCGGAGCTGAAGGTACACCTGATTCCCTGAAGCGCCCCTGAGCAGCACTGATTACTTAAGCTGGAGTGGGAAACCAAACCAAACCAAAATGGGAACATCCCTCAACTACACCTGTCTATGGAAAACAAGTGGCAAGGTCAACAAGCAGCATTATATTTAAGACTTGGAATGGCTTGGAATCCTGTTCTGTCTGGTCAAGAATATGGATCCTGATTTGGGGTACATATATTCCACTGGTAAAGAAAAGAGACAGGTACGAACCTCTACAGAACAAGACTGTTGTTGTTTATCACTAAGTCATGTCCAACCCATTGCCCATTTCTTTTTCGACCCCATGGACCGTAGCCCACCAGGCTCCTCTGTCCATGGGATTCTCCAGGCAAGAATACTGGAGTGGGTTGCCATTCCCTTCTCCAGGGGATCTTCCTCTACCCATGGATCAAACTCACATCTCCTGCATTGGCAGGCAGATTCTTTCCCTCTGAGCCACCAGGGAAGCCCTACAGAAAAAGACGAAATATGCTGAATGGACACAGAAGCTACATGCTGGGGAAACTCGGGCAGGAAGAAGCAAAGGAGGTGTCTGGAGTGTACTCTCTCCTCATTCACGAGAGTAGACTCCAAACAAGAATCCCATGGAAAAGTTGTTCTCATTCTGACTGAAGAGGAGCTGGGGGTAGTCAGGCAAAGTTTCTCAGAATAGAAGCTATTTAAGTTTTTTCTTTTTTTCTGACATACTCAAAAAATAAAAATGTATTTATTTGGTTGCACCAGTTCTTAGTTGCAGCGTGTGGGATCTAGTTCCCCAAACAGGGAATTTGGCCCCCTGAATTTGGAGCTCAGAGTCTTAGCCACTGGACCACCAGGGAAGTCATGCTAGTTAAGTTTTTCTTGCAGGGTAAGAAGGCATCTTGGTGGAGAGAAAGAAGAGATTTGGGGGAGCCAGGGACGAGTGCCTAAGGGGCAGGCACTTAATGGGCAATGCAAAATGCCATGGGTGGTGAGGCTGGGATAGGCTAGGGTCACAGTGTTGCACTCTGGGTGCTGGCCTGCTTAAAGAACCCAACTCAAGTGGTAGAGTGACAAAGTGGGTCAGAGGCAAGAGGTGACTTGGGACATTCCTGTAAAGCACAGGGGAGTGGCAGTTACCTAGGTAAATATATATGCAAAAGGCCCTGAGCTGTATACTTAGGGTTTGTGTATTTTACTATACGTAAATGATAGCTCAACAAAGTCCTTAAAAAAGCAAAGGTCCAAGGGGTCCAGCGTCCCCTTGTCCTAGAGCAAAGGGGGTGAGAATGGTTAGGAGTGGGCAGATACACAAGAAAACCCTTCTCTTTGGGTTCCTGTCCTTACCTGGTCGCTAGGGCTCCCAACCCAGGGTCCTTCTAAGAAACTCTTTCAATGCTTGGTGATGACGCAGTGGTCCCAGACTCAGAGGATGTTGGTGTTGAAAGGGTACCGCAGGAGAACGGCCAGTTTCATTTTACTCATTTATTTTTACTTATCTTTTTGGCTTAACTAACAGAAATTATTTCTCACAATTTTAGATGATGAAAGACCAGGATCAAGGTGTCAGCCAATTTGATTCCTGGTGAGAGCGCCTTTCCTGGCCTATGGAAGGCCGCATTCTTGCTGTGTCTTTATATGATACGGACAGACCACTGGTGCTCTTCCTTTTCCTATAAGGGCACTAATCTTATCATAAAAGTCCCACCCATACAACCTTATCTAGACCATATTGTCTCCAAATATGATCATATAAGGAGTTAGGTCCTCAATATATGAATTTTGGGGGGACACAATTCAGTCCATAGCACAACTCATTTTCCAAGCCACACTGGGATGCTTCAATCCGAGTTAGGATGGGAGAAAGGGCAGGAAACACAGCTAGAATGATGGGGTCAATTGGCCCTGTTTTTTCTCATGCATTACAATTAAAGAACTACCATCAGAAACATTCAGCCTTTTCTTCACAGCTTAAAACTAGAGATATATGTAAAGCAGAACTCTAGAATGTTTATCTCTTCACACCCTCTGTGACTTCTAGTCATTGAGTCATTCACCCCAACAAAGAGCTGGGGCATTAGAAGTCTATGTAGTGTGTGCCACATGTATAAATTTTAAAAAAATTGATGCTTTCTTGGATAGTACTGTCTGGTCATACCTTCATGATGAGAAGGGGCTTTGTAAGACTGCTTCATTTCACACACAAGGAAACCAAGGACCAGAGGGCCTGTCACGTGGTCCAGGGGTCCACCTTGTTTAGAAGAAGATCTCAGTTTGCATCCTAATCCACATTTCAGATGAAGGCTTTTTCTCTGCACCACTGTGGCCAATAGCCATTAGGAAACTTGAACAGTTGACAGAATTCTGAAGCTGCTAAAAATCAAATGTTAGAAGATATGTAGTAGTGTGGATAAATGTCCATGGCATACTGTTTTGTTTTTTGTTTGTTTTTAAATTTTTGGGCCGCGCCATGTGGCCTATGGAATCTAAGTTCTCCTGCCGGGGATCGAACCCTCGGCTCCTGTGTTGGAAGGGCAGATTCTTAACCACTGGACCGCCAGAGAAGTCCCCATGGTATGCTAAGTGTTAAAGCAGGTTACCAAATGCTACATATGCCCCTGATTTTGTTGGGGGAAATGATCTGCAGCAGCAGAAACCCAGCAGGCGTGATGACCAACGGAGTAGTGATGTATATCCCCAAGGAGGAGACTCACAGATGATTTTTGTGTTTCACCTTATTCTCTGTTTAAAAAAAAACAAACATGCTTTAAATTTTTGATTTGAGAAAAAAATGGAGATCTGTATCACCATCTAAATTTTCTCATAATCCTGATTCGAGCTTTTTAGTCTGCCTGTTTCACTGAAATCGAACACTTTTTGAGAACAAAAATTGAACCACTAGGTAAATATTGACCTGTTGCTAAGTGAACAAGAAACTTATCACCTCACCTTAGAAAAGTTTCCCTCGAGACATTGAAAAATTCATTTCTGATGTATCTTTGGGTAGGTGATCTCAAGATAGACTTAAAAACTGACTGTAATGCTGAAAAGAGGGGGGAAAAAAATCCCTGTTCTCCTAACATGTTTTCACTGTTCACCTTTCACCGACTTTTTTTTTTCCTGTACCAGAACATCAAAAGGCTATGTCCGTGATTTCACACGTAAGTCATGATTAACTGGCTGCTTTCCGTCAGGGTTACTGAATAACCCCATCAGCTTGTTTTAAATCAGTTAAGTGAAATTTTTAGCCGAGACAGTTGTTTGTGAAGGCCGTAGACAGGCTTCCTGTAGGAAAAAAAAATCTTCAAAGTCCTGGGAGAAGCACTTTTACCCATAACAGATAAGCTTCCTGAGCTCGGCTTCAAATACACGGAAGGCTGTTGCCAGAAAGGCCACACAGAGAAAAAACATCAAGGCCACCAGCTTCCGACAATGATTAAAATAGCAAGAGGGTCATGCAGAAATCGGAAGGCCACTCCAGGGCTAGCCCAGCTAAAGACTTTTGTCTCAGACTGGCCCCTTACTGCTCTCTGCTTCCCGTCCCTCGCCTGCACCCCGAGAAAGGTCACTGTTCCCCCTCCCTGTGGACAAGAAAGGAGCCAGCTCTGGGGTCACAGACTGGGGCCCAGGCTCCCCCTCTACTGCTCCTCATCTCCCCATCCTTAAAACGAGAGGAAAACAAGTCCAATCTTGAAGTTCGATAGGTTCATCAAGAAAGTGTACAGGAAGAAGAAAAAGCAAAGAGAAACTGTTGGACTTATGTCTCCAGGCTGTATTTCAAAGGAAACCAAGAAACCAGGTTAGGAAAAACCTTGCCAAAAATCAGTTTGTTTTTTTTTTAATGCTTTGAACAATTAGTGTGAAATCAAACCTAGGAGACTCAGGAGACTCGGATTTGATCCCTGGCTCGAGAAGATCCCCTGGAGTAGGAAATGGCTACCCACTCCAGTGCTCTTGCCTCATGGACAGAGGAGCCTGGTGGGCTAGAGTCCATGGGGTTTTAAAAGCGTCAGACACGACTGAGCGACTGACTAGCTGAAACTTTACGTGATGTTTTCCAAAGAGCCTAGAGGGGAGAAGCTTTCCCAGGGCTTCCTCTAATTACTCAGGAACTGATGCTGGGTGGAAATTTGTACTCATCAGCCTATAATCTCGTAGGGCTTTTAACACCTTGGTTTTTCAAAAGCTCTCTACAAACAGAGACCCAGGAACTGGATCCAGCTGCATCCCACCCCATCTGAAAGTAGGGGGTGCAAATGTTCCTTGCCAGTTCAGATGAGTGAATTATCTAAATTAAACATGGAAGAAAAACGCTGGATGATTTTGAAAACACACCAATGCTGTGCACACTCCTCAGAGAGGAGAGTTTCCATGGCAAACACTGCTTACTAAGAACACCACGCCCTTGATCATAGTTGTGGAGCCCACTATGACGTGGAATCCCCTCAGCAGGGACGGGTCCAAGTTCACCGCGATTTATATTGTACATGGCAGGTCACAAGTGTTAGGCAATATAACTGAGCTATAAGTCTCTTTCAACTTGATTACAGCTTTTTAAGGTCACGGCATTACGACTAACAAGCAAACTGTACACAGACACCCAAAATACCCATAGCCCACAGCTCTTTACTCTTGGCTGTGGAAATGAACTAGACTACCGAAGGGGACAAAGCAAGAGCCCAGACTCTCAGGTGTCTCTGCTGCCCATCTGCTCTTTGAAGAGAATCATTCAGGAACGTCCCTGGTGGTCCAGTGGCTAAGACTCCGTGCTCCCAATACAGAGGGCCCAGGTTTGATTCCTGGTCAGGGAACTAGATTCCACGTGCCTCAATGAAGATCCTGTCAAATCCGTCTCCTGGAAATAAATAGCATGTGTGGTGTAGAACAGAGATTCTGTCTCTTTCACAACTACTGTTTCACTTCTGTCAGAAGCTGTGCTCACCCCTGTCACCTCCAAAACACAGAGCTGGGGCTTCTTCAGGGAAATCTGGTTCACTTGGAATGAAAAGACGCTTACTCCTTGGAAGGAAAGTTATGACCAACCTAGACAGCATATTAAAAAGCAGAAACATTACTTTGTCAATAAAGGTCCATCTAGTCAAGGTTATGGTTTTTCCAGTGGTCATGTATGGATGTGAGAGTTGGACTATAAAGAAAGCTGAACACCGAAGAATTGATGCTTTTGAACTGTGGTGTTGGAGAAGACTCTTGAGAATCCCTTGGACTGCAAGGAGATCCAACCAGTCTATCCTAAAGGAGATCAGTCCTGGGTGTTCATTGGAAGGACTGATGTTGAAGCTGAAACTCCAATACTTTGGCCACCTGATGCAAAGAGCTGACTCATTGGAAAAGACCCTGATGCTGGGAAAGATAGAGAGCAGGAGGAGAAGGGGACGACAGAGGATGAGATGGTTGGATGGCATCACCGACTCAATGGACATGGGTTTGGGTGGACTCCGGGAGTTGGTGATGGACAGGGAGGCCTGGAGTGCTGCAGTTCATGGGGTCGTAAAGAGTCGGACACGACTGAGAGACTGAACTGAACTGAACTGGAATGAAAACCTTCTCTTAGAGTGGATTCTCTTAGCTAATGTATATTTTTCAATAGGGTAGACCAAAGGTACCCAAGAAACCTATGCTTTTTTTTTCTCATTAATTATTTGGGGTCAGGAAGACTTCCATCTTAGAACTGGCCTCAGGTGGTAAAGAATCTGCCTGTAATGCAGGAGACCCGGGTTCGATTTCTGGGTTGGGAAGATCCCCTGGAGAAGGAAGGGGCAACACACTCCAGTATTCTTGCCTGGAAAATTCCACAGACAGAGGACCCTAGTGGGCTACAGTCAATGGGGTCACACAGAGTCGGACATGACTGAGTCCGCACACACGCAAAATACTGTCCAAGTTTTCTGCATCCACCTAAAAACGACAACAGTTTTCTGCAAAGTCCTTGACATGGTTGATGACACCACACTGTGGAAGAAAGGATGACTTCGGGCAACAAAGATCTGAGTCGTCCCCTACCCACCAGGATTCAAGCGCCAGACTCCTACAGAGATGGTGGCTATTTTACCATCAGTGACACTACTTCACATAGATGCCTTGAGGACCCATGGGGAGAAGGTTCTTCTTTGAACAGTGTAATGACAGACAGATCAGCAGGCAGGGGTACAGGTGGGTTTGAGGGCTACTCACTCTTTGGTCAGGAGAGGACAGGACTTGAGCAGGAAGCGCGAGAGCCCCGAGTCCTGGAAGTAGAGGTCGGGCGGAGCTGTGGGGCTCTTCAGGTTCAAACACCGGACAATCACGTACAGCACGGCAGCCACCGCGGCCAGCTTCACCCCGTCAAATACAGCCGGGAGCTCGGAGGTCTCCATCATGGCGTTCATCTTGATCTGGGGAGCAGGGGCACAGGTGGGTTTAGAAGCATGTGTAGAGGGAAGACCTCACCACACAGAGACAAAGTCAGTGGGGGAACGGCGACAATCCAGAAGGGCCCACAGAACCCACCCTGACTGACTCCTATCAGTGCCCTTATAGCCGCTAATGAACTGGCAACAACCCAGGTCACAAAAATCCTGAGCACTGATAAACTGGGCTGGATGTTGGCTTTCAAACTGTGGTGCCAAAGAAGACTCTTGAGAGTTCCGTGGACTACAAGGAAATCAAACCAGTCAATCCTAAAGGAAATCAACCCTGAATGTTCATTGGAAGGACTGATGCTAAAGCTGAAGCTCCAATTCTTTGGCTGACTCACTGAAAAAGACCCTGATGCTGGGAAAGATTGAGGGCAGGAGGAGAAGGGGGTGACAGAGGATGAAATGGTTGGATGGTGTCACAGACTCAATGGACATGAGTTTGAGCAAACTCTGGGAGATAGTGAAGGATAGGGAAGCCTGGGTTCTGCAGTCCATGGGGTCGCAAAGAGTCAGACACAACTTAGCAACTGAAAACAACAAATGAACATTTATTTCTGAGATGGGCAAACTGGAAAATCCTGAGAATAGCGTCCTGCTGAGTGTAGGAGAGGACTTCCCTGGTGGCCCAGTGGTTAGGAATCCACCTTCCAACATAGGCAGTGCAGGTCTGACCTCCCTGGTCTAGGAACTAGGATCCCACATGCAGTGTGGCAGGACCAAAAGTTTAAAAAAGAAATAAATAAAACCTGATGAGAGCAGGAGAAAGAAGTCCAGCTGGAAAGGCACAAGAGGGACCAGGAGACTAGCTCTGATTTCTGTTACCAGGCAGCTTTGACTTTCCTCAGACTTCACCTGCACCTGGTGCCCCGGCCGTGCATCAGGTGTCGTGTTTACAGCCTTGGACAGATGTGAGATGGGACTGCGTGGCCACCAGGTGTGGCTGTCATGCCTGTGGGCCCCACCTTTGTTTTCAGAGCAGGAAGAACCTGATTCAGCCACCTGCTCCCTTGAAGGCAGTCCTGGCGCTGGAGTCAAGTTCAGACTAAGCTGAGCTCCCAGAGGTCTTTACTCCTGGGAGGCGCAGGCGGTATGAAATAGAACTCGGTCACCTTTTCCCCCTACTGAAGGCAACTGCCTACAGTCATTAGTCTCCAAAACTGGGCTAAAAGTGGACCACCATTCAACTGCTAGACCAAAATTAAAAACTGGAGTATGGAAAATATACACTCATATCTAGTTTTTCATCTTTCCAGGTAGCTTTATCTTATACACAAAACACATACACACACACTCACATATATCCCTCCAAACTTTAAAAAAAACAAACATCAACAACAATAACAAAAATCCAGTCTTTTCCTCGCTGCACTGCAGGAAATCAGAACATCAGCTGTTACCTTCAAAATCAGGGAAAACCACAAGCTAACAAAAAGAAGAAAATGGTAACTCCTGGCAGCCAAGGTCGCTATGGCAACAGCTTCCCCTGGAATGGTTTCAAGTAGCCTCTGCTGAAAACACCAGGACAAGCCCAGTGGCCAGCAGTACAGAGAAAAGAGGCAGGACGAAACGATCTCTCAAAAATGCGTTTGGGGCAGAACCAAACGAACTCATCTGAGACCCATGGTCAGGCCAGAGAGGTCTTGGAAGCCCTTTGCTAAAATGAAGGCGATTGTGGCAAATACAGGGCAGACCATCTCTGGCAGGGGCTTCCAACTGAGTGAGGAAAGGCAATCAAAGATCCCACAAATATCTTATGATATCACTCATATGTGGGATCTAATTTTTTAAAAGAAACAGATAAACTTATTTACAAAACAGAAGCAGACTTACAGATACTGAAAACAAACTGATGGTTACCAAAGGGGAAATGTGAGTGGGGGAGGGATAAATCAGGAACTTGGGATACACACACACACACACACACACACACACACACACACACACACACTACTATATATAAGATAACCAACAAGGATCTACTTTATAGCTCAGGGAACACGACTCAACATTCTGTGACAACCTATATGAGAAAAGAATCTAAAAAATAATGAATGTATGTATATGTATAATGGAATCACTTTGCTGTACACGGGAAACCAACACAATGCTGTAAATCAACTATAGTCCAGTTGGAAAAAAAAAAAAAAAAGAACCCAGTTCCTTAACTCACCATCAGGGCAAGAAAATAATTTTTTTTAATTTATTTGGCATGGTTTAGAATCAAGGCTGAACCTCAGAATATACTTTTCAGCTGCATCAACCTTTGACCTTTTATGAGCTGACGGTTTCCTTAAAACTTAACTTCTGGGGTCATGTCTCTCAAAGGCTGTTCCCCAAACCTTTAAAACAAGGATTCTTTTAACTTGGGATCCGTAGGTCCCCTATGGGTTTCTGGGAACTTCCTGAAATTATGTGTGAAAGTGTGTGTGTTTGTACAGTTTTCTGGGAAGAGGGCTTGCAGATATGATCAGATTCTCCAGGAGGCCTGTGACCTAAGCAAGCACACAGCACCACACTCAAAGATGCTCTAGTGGTCCCACCTGTGTCCTTGTCCTCATATGTCCAAAACCCGGCCACCTGCCAGTTGAACCAACTCGAAACAAATATCCAAGATGACACAGCTTGCTATTTACTGAAGTACAGTTGATTGAAATAGTGTTGTCTTAATTTTCATAGAGACTTTTAAGTGTAGTGATTAGGGGGCTGAAACCAAAACCTAGGAGGATTTCTAGTTTTTCTGGCAGGATGCTGGTGATATGAAACTGAAATAGACATCCTCCTTGTCCTCTTAATTGCAAAGAAAGGAGAAGGCGCACTGAGTGGCTTGACCAGTTTTCTGGCTGATCTAGAGTAGACACATTGAATTAAAAACATAAAATAAGTCCCTCCACCCCCACTTTCACTCACCACTTATGAATGTTGGGAAGGTAGGGAGAAGAAGCAAAAATAAGAGTTTCGCCAATACGTACCTACGTCACCAGTTCTTCTCTGCTGCGAATACAAATTGATCTTGAAGAAGAGTTGAACAGCTGGGCTGGTCAGGTCAGATGTCTTATTCGATTTAACCTAAAAGCTGAAAAGATTGGATAGTGACATTTTACAGGTTGAGAAAGAAGCAATTTAATTGAAATATAAGCATAGTCTAAGTTTTTTGCATTTAAATTCGTTAGAAAAAAAAACCCAAAACGATTTCTTTAATTAACATATGTGACGCACTCTTGGCCAGACCTGCTGGGGGAAATCTTGGTGAACCCACAGACCGGCGGGCTCTGTGGTTTCCAGGACGAGTTATCTGCTGCGTTCACAACTCTGGCTAATGTAAACTCATGCTGCTTTTGTCCTTTATCTCATAACATCATTTCCAGAGATACCCAACGACGACAAGGATCATCTCTGTGTGACTGATGAAATAACTTAGCCGGGTTTAGGTCGAGATAGCAGGCAGCTGACTTGTTTCATCTCTTCCAAATATACAGAAATGACAGAAAAAATAGGAGCTGAGAAAAGTAAAAGGGCACAGATGGGCTCAAAAATGCAGTTCCAGAAATGGAACAGAACTGAAAGTAATGAGTGGGGAGCCATAGCACCTGCCAGATCTGGGGCTTACTGCGGGCTGGAGGCTGGCTGTGCTGGGCCATTCAGGGCTGAAAGCGCTCACTGTGAGATGGGGAACCAGAGCTGGGCCCTCTGGGCTAAAGACCCATGGCTTCCAAAGCAGCAGAGGAAACAAAAAGAGAAACGGGGAGGGGGAGAGACAGCAGTGTTTACAGAGCTCCCCTTATATTTCATGTAAAACGCGTCCTGATGCTTTTAAGAGTACCTCTGAGGTAGGTACTATTATTATTCCATTTTACAGATGAGAGGACTCTTGAGAGTCCCTTGGACTGCAAGGAGATCCAATCAGTCAATCCTAAAGGAAATCAACCCTGAATATTCATTGGAAGACTGATGCTGAAGCTGAAGCTCCAATACTTTGGCCACCTGATGGGAAGAGCTGACTCACTGGAAAAGACCCTGATGCTGGGAAAGACTGAAGGCAGGAGGAGAAGGGGGCAACAGAGGAGGAGATGGTTGGGTGGCTTCACCGACTCAATGGACATGAGTTTGAGCAAGCTCTGGGAGATGGTAAAAGACAGGGAAGCCTGGCGTGCCACAGTCCATGAGGTTACAGAGTCGGACATGACTGAGCGACTGAACAACGACAACCGATGAGGAAACTGAGCCATGGAAAACTTGAGTGACTTGCTCAAGGTCACACAGGTAGCAGGTAGAGAAACTAAGATACATATCAGGCTTCAAAGAGCGTGTTTTCAACCACCACGCTGTGCTACTTGAAAAGAGGAAAAGTAAAAAAAAGAGAAACAAGAACGAAAGTGGATGGTAGAGGAAAACACAAATGAGACACTAAGCTTGCAAAAAATCATGAAGCTGTAACATAGTAGAGCTGGGATTCAAGCCCAGTTTTTTTCTGATTCCATCAAACCGAAATGATTTAAAAAGAAAATGAAAGCCAGTTGGAGGGGAGATTCAATTAACCTTCACAGTAGCCTTGCTCAAATTCAAATATTTATTATTTTTTCCTATTCTGAGACAAATTAGACACAGAGGACCAGGCTTTGTTGGGGGGGCAGGGGCAGGGTACTAAGGAGCATGTCTCCAGCCACATCACAAGCCACCTGACCTTTCCAGGGCTTGGCTGTCCACTAAAAAACAAGGGATGTGCCAGATCAGAGACCTTAAACTGGCAACCCATGGGATGGCACTGCATTTGGTTGGCATGTTTTTTTAATTGAATTTATTAGCTGCTAAGTTGGTCCCATCACTTCATGGGAAATAGATGGGGAAACAGTGGAAGCAGTGTCATACTTTATTTTGGGGGGCTCTAAAATCACTGCAGATGGTGACTGCAGCCATGAAATTAAAAGACGCTTACTCCTTGGAAGAAAAGTTATGACCAACCCAGATAGCATATTCAAAAGCAGAAACATTACTTTGCCAACAAAGGTCCGTCTAGTCAAGGCTATGGTTTTTCCAGTGGTCATGTATGGATGTGAGAGTTGGACTGTGAAGAAGGCAGAACACTGAAGAATTGGTGCTTCTGAACTGTGGTGCTGGAGAAGACTCTTGAGAGTCCCTTGGACTGCAAGGAGATCCAATCAGTCCATCCTAAAGGAGATCAGCCCTGGGTGTTCTTTGGAAGGAATGATGCTAAAGTTGAAACTCCAGTACTTTGGCCACCTCATGCAAAGAGTTGACTCATTGGAAAAGACTCTGATGCTAGGAGGGATTGGGGGCAGGAGGAGAAGGGTACAACAGAGGATGAGATGGCTGGATGGCATCACAGACTCGGTGGATGTGAGTTTGAGTGAACTTTGGGAGTTGGTGATGGACAGGGAGGCCTGGCGTGCTGCGATTCATGGGGTCACTAAGAGTCGGATACGACTAAGCGACTGAACTGAACTGAACAAAGTTATAAACACCATGAGTTTGCAGATAAAAATCTGAATCTCTGGTTTCTCTTGAGAAGAAAAAAAAAAATCCAAAGGTTTGGGAAACTGATGCAGCATTCTCACATGGCAGCAATGAGTGGAGTTGAGTGGGGCTGACCCTCTAGACAGAGTGTGCTCTCTCCAGGTGGCCACCGTTCCCACATGGTCCTCAACAATGATCTTTGACCTCCTTAATCACTGATGGTACCTGAATGGTTGCTATAGGCATCCGAATATGCAACCCTTGAGGAAAGGGTTGTTGTTGTTTAGTAACTGAGTCATGTCCAGTTCTTTGCGATGCTAAGGACTGTAGCCCTCACCAGGCTCCTCTGTCCATGGGATTCTCTAGGCAAGAATATTGGAGTAGGTTGCCATTTCCTTCTCCAGGAGATCTTCCTCATCCAAGGATTAAACTCTCATTTCTTGCACTAGCAGGCAGATTCTTTATCATTGAGCCACCAGGGAAGACCAAGGTCCCTACTAGCCCTGAATAAGTCTATGTTGATTGAATATTCAAAACATACACTATCAGTATATGTATAAATGATAAGTTAATACAAAAGAATTATGGAAAGGCATATTTTTTTTAATTTATTTATTTGGCTGTACTGGGTTTTAGTTGTGGCATGTGTTTTTGTTTTTTTTTTTAATGTAGGATCTTTAGTTAAGACAAAAGAACACTTAGCTGGGACAAGTGAACTGTTAGTTGTAGTATGTGGGATCTAGTTCCCTTATCGGGGATTGAACCCGAGCCTCCTGCATCAGGAGCACAGAGTCTTAAGTCGTTTGACCACCAGGGAAGCCTCCTGCAGTTTTACTCTTTCCACAAAGTATTTGAGATAGCTTCAAATGAATACTGGATGCACGTGCACAGAGAAAGATTCAGAAATGCAGTTAACTGCTGAGTGCTTCCCAGTAAGTCCCAGGACTTCCCTGTCATGTCAGTCCAGTGGTTAAGACTCCATGCTTCTAAAGCAGGGGACATAGGTTCAATCCCTGGTCAGGGAACTAAGATCCCATATGCCCTGTGGAGTGCCCGGAAGAAAAAAGAACAAAAGAAGTCTCTGCTTTCTTCGGAACAGAAACCTAGAAAATGTGCCTAGCTAGAAAAAAACAATTACAGATTCCAACTTATGTTGTAGGTAGGAGAGTCCAGGTGACTAAATGTGGGCCTGTTCTGAAGGGGCTGGTCTGCTTTCTGGGGAGATGCCTAGAAAGGCAGGACATTTACTGTTCTGCCTTTTTCCCTCCCTGCCTCCCTGGAATGCAGGCAAGAGGGCTGCAACTCCGACAGCCATCCTGGGCCATGAAGGGACCATGAGGTCACTCCAGGAGCCACACTGAGAGGACAGCAGAGGAGAAAGACAGAGGCCGGGGTCCCTGATGATTCCATGGAGCCACCACATCAGACTTAGACTGCCTACCTCAGGATTTCTTTTCTGTGAGAAAATAAACCCTTGCACGTTTCAACCACTGTTATTTCTAGACTCTCTCAGTCTGTAATTTCTAATTGCACAGGAGGAATTACTGTCTCCCTAAATCTTCATGGATGTTACCCTGGCTGGGTTATTATTAAAACATAGGCAAACTTTTCTCTCTCTTTTCCAAAATTCATAATGACTACAATTTCTTTTATTACCAAAAATAGCTTCAAAATGGCAATGAACAAAATCTAAAAAGAAAAGAAATCCTGAACAAGGAAAATACCTACGTCAAGATATATAAAACTGAGCATGTGACTAAGTCTAGACTGTATCTGAGCTTTCTGACTGCCAGGGGGAAAAGGGAAACCTAGCTAGACTTGAGAGTCTCCAAAATGCACATATGTTACACTCTTATCTCCCAGGAAGACACTCAGAGAAAAGAGGGATTTTTCTGGCACAAATTTATTAAAAAAAAAAAAAATTCTTCAAGACTTTACATAAGGGGACCTTGAGTAATGTGACAGGCAATGCCCTCCTACAAGATTTTTTAATAGCAAATGCAGTAGAGAATTAATTTCCTCAACCCTTGAAAAACACCAAGGGTTTAAAATTGGATTTAATTTCTGAAGGCAATCCTATGAGAGGTTTCTAATTATTATGGTCCAAATGCGGAGCCTTGAGCTGAAGCTCTGAGAACCAGGGTGGTTCTACTGTACATGGCTAGGGCCACCTTCCTTGAACTTCAGTGGACTTAAAGACCTGAGGACCTACGTACGGTGTGCCTGGAACTGTGCTAAGCATTGTGTAGAACCACAATCAAATAGAATTCTCATTTTAGCTGGGGGGTAAAGAAGTCTGCATTTGGGCTACACTGACTTTAGAAACTTGGGGACAAGAATAAGTAGTCCAGGAAAAAAAAAATACGTGGGGAAAGGACTTATGGCGCAGCTAGAATTAGAACTGGGCCTTAGTGAAGTGTAGATTTAGAAGAAGTGTGTGTGTAAGTCTGTGTGAGGGAGATTCTTTATGTGTGTGCATACGTACATGTGCACTGTATACATTAAACCAGGAATTAACTGGCAGTTGTGGACTAACTCTTTGATATTCATGTTCATTTCTCTCACTGCATTTTATTTTATGGTCTTCTTTCTAAGTTCGACCTGCCACTAAAAATTAATATTCTGCACTTGTCTCAGCCATATCAAACTTAGCTTCTAGTGAACTTTTGGTGGCTTCCCCGATGGCTCAGGGGGTAAAGAATTGGTCCGCAATGCAGCAGACACAGGAGACACGGGTTCGATCTCTGGGTTGGGAGAATCCCCTGGAGGAGGAAATGGCAACCTACTCCAGTATTCTTGCCTGGGAAATCCCATGGACAGAGGAGCCTGGTGGGCTGCAGCCCATGGGCTCGCAAAGAGTAGGACACGACTAAACACATACGTACTTTTTGTGTGTCCCCTGTCCCTTTCTGGGCAAGTGAAATTCAGTTACCATGGACCTCTGGCAGCCTAGGGCTGAGTAAGCATTAGACGGAAAGCAGACATTTTCCCTTCCCCACCCCACCTACGGGTGCACCTGATCAGTGCTCCCTTCACTCCAAGCCCCACATTTCTCTGCTCCCACCACAGTCTTTTTTTTTTTTTTTTCTATTTTTTTTTGGCTGCGCCACACATCATCTGGGATCTTAGTTTCTTGACCAGGGATGGAGCCCATGCCCCCTGCAGTGGAAGCTTGGTGTCCTAACCACTGGACTGTTAGGGAGGTCCCCTAACACAGTCTTTTTATGAGTGGGATTTTGGTGCTGTAAATGATAGTTAAAATTCCATCTGTCGTCTTGACATTTAAAAAGTAATCCAAGGTGTTGCCGAAGGCTCAACAGGAAAAGAACTTTCAGTATCGTCTTTGGTCTCTAAGACACGCTGGGGCACCTCCATCACCACCGGTGCGAGGGCCTCTGCTTCTCACTGCTCCCCCATGACGAAGGGCGTTATTTTCAGATGGAGGCACAGATTCCAGGAGAGATGTCCCAGTCTGGGACCTGGGTCTTTGTGCTTGCTCTGCCCCTTCTTCTTAGCTGGTGACCTTGAAGAAGTCACTTAACCTTGCTGGGCCCTAAAGAACTCATTTGTAAAAGGAGAGGACTAGATTAGAAGTTGATGATGCCAACAGTCTCTCTCAGCTCAAAATTTCTGAGATTCTGAGGGACAGAGTCGCAGTCCTTGGCTTCAGAGCACAGGAAACACTCTCTCTGTGCTCGGTAACAGGAGACAGCCCTGTTTTCAGTCTACTTTGTGGACCATTAAACAATGAAACTCATAAGAACTAACAACCCTCAGGGCCTCTGTTCTTCCTGCAAAAAAGTTAAACAGTAATATATTTTCAGCTGTGCCATTTACGCCAATAATTCCATCCTATTCATTCCAACTCCATGAGTGGGGTTTCAGCCTTGGAATACTAACGTTTACTGAAAACCTAAAACTTACACTGAAGAAAAGGAGAAAAGCACCAAGCAGAGACCGCACACGTAGAAGACTCAATGGCTGGTAATAATGGGGTGAACACCGTTGCCCCAAAATCCACAGCCACCAGGAAACTGTGAATGCGACCTTATTTGAATATAGGGTCTTTGCAGATATGATCAAGTTAAGGTGCAGTCACACTGGTTCAAGTGACCCTTAACCCCACAACTGGTGTCCATGAAAGAAGAGTGGCATCTGGACACAGGACACAGAGGACAGGCCACGTGAATGAAGATGGATGTAGACACGAGGGTCATGCCTCTCTGAACCAAGGACACCAAGGATTGCCAGCAATCCCCAGAGGCTAGGGGAGGGGCAGAGGGAACAGATTTCTCTCAGAGCTCTCAAGAAAAACCTGGCCGGCTCTCAGAACCTTGCAACAGGGAAGTGGTTGTCCAGTGGTTAGGGCTCCATGCTTCCAATGCAGTGGCCACAGGTTCGATTCCTGGTCAGGGAACTAAGATCCCACTTGCTGCATGGGGCTAAAAAAATAAAAACTCATTTAAAAAAAGAACCTTGCTGACACCTGATTTAAGACATCAAACCCCCAGAACTGTGACAGAACAGGTCCAAAGCACCTCTCATGACTCAGCTGTTCCACACCCTTGTCCTGAAGAGGTGGACGAGAACCATTGCCACATTCTTTCCAAAGTCACCCAGACAAGTTCTAACTGATACAAACCATAATAAAAACACGATACTCCCAGGCTACTTGCATAACACACGACAAATTGTACTCTGGGCCCAAGTGTTCACTGGCTTGGCCTCATTGCCTCTGAGATTCAGCTGTTAGGACCATCCTTTCCTCTTCTGTTCTAGGGAAGTGAAGTGAGGGAGCCCAGAGACGAAATATCACAGGCTGGGAATGGAGGGCTCCCTTTTCCTTGCCATCCAAAGGACCTGATGAGCAAACTTCAACACAGACATGGGTCCCGCGTCAAATACACCTCAAGGAGAACGAAACCAAACTCTTAAAGGATTTCTCTCTTTCAAATCCAGTCTGGTTGAAGCAGATAATGCTTAGGTTCATTCCCTGGAGTAAGGTGACCCAGTGTCAAACCCTGACCCTCCCAGGTCTGGTGTTTGTCTTTGGGCCACATTTCTTCCCTCCTGTGGGCCTTGTCTGCAAACCAAAGCTGTTAATTTTAAATCAGTCCCTGACACACAGTAAGTTAAGTGTCAGTCGTGTCCAACTCTTTGCAACCTCATGGACTGTAGCCCACCAGGCTCCTCTGTCCATGGGATTTCCCAAGCAAGAATACTGGAGTGAGTTGCCATTTCCTTCTCCAGGGGATTTTGCAGACCCAGGGATTGAACCTGGGTCTCCTGCATGGGCAGGTAGATTCTGAACTACCAAATGAACCACCAGGAAAGTCAGTATACAGTAAATGAACCCCAAATATTAGCTACCCCATCACCACCATTAAACTCTCCTCTATCTCGCCTTAGTAAATGCTAATCTGACAGGTAGCAAGTACCACGAAAGATGCTCTTTTCCCAACTGACACAGAGGCCTCATCAACAATGAAATAACTAGTGGATCCACTGCCTGGGCTCTTCCAACAAGTTTCAAATTAATCCCAGGACACAATTTCAATTCTTCTAAGGCAGAATCGTGTTACACATTTAATAAATCGCTGGATAGTAAATGTTCATCACCAAGGTTCATGAACAGTTCCAAGGTGCATTTTCATTTATGCTGAAAGGGTCTAGCAGTCCACAGCCTGGACCTCTGCTTCTGACACATACGCCCTCTCTCCTGCCAAGGGACCTCTCCTTTCCCACAGAGACCATTCCTCCAACTGCACCTCCTTCCTGCCTGTAAATCTACTCTTGCTCGGCTTTCATAGCAAACCTCTTCAACGCCTTGAAATAAAACCCCACGCCAGCACAGTAAGCCTGGGGCAGGCTTGCTTCCTCCAAAAGGCCCTGTGAGTAGTATATGAGAAGGCAAGGGCCATATCACATGGTGGTCAGGTCATTCTAATCTGTCCACCTTTTGGTGACAACTTAGAAAAAAGTTGTTCAGTCGCTATGTTCAGTCCAACTCTTTGTGACCCCAAGGACTGGAGCCCGCCAGGCTCCTCTGTCCATGGGATTTCCCAGGCAAGAATAGTGGAGTGCATTGCCATTTCCTTCTCCAGGGGATCTTCCTGGATCAGGGATTAAACTGTGTCTCCTGCATTGGCAGGCAGATTCTTTACCACTGAGCCACCTGGGAAGCCCTTAGATAAAAGTAGTCAACTCTAAATGGAGGCAATATGACATATTTGAGGAAAAAGCAGGGAGGAAAAGGGCCAGTTTCTCCCTACTTTATCTGCCATTTAACTAAGGAAATTGGGGCTGTTGTACACACCACACACAATCACACAGAAGGGGGGAAACATGCGCAGAGCAGATTTGCTGGGACAAAGCCTGGCCACCCCTTGGGAGCTGTTTCTCTGCACTTGTTAAGTGCTCAGTGACTCAGGCCTGAGACGGAAGGTTCTGAAGTGTGTCCTAGTCAACCCAGAGGTGTGCACGCTTGATAACCCGAGCTGCTTTCGGCCCCATTCTGATCTCACAGTGAGATTTCAATTCTCTGGGTCAGTGCCTCGGCCAGCAGCTCAGAGAATTGCCTCTCAGCACAGCCAGGCTGTTCCAATCCTGTGTGTCCTCCTCCCAGGGAGAGTTCTGTGGGCTGAGTCTTCAGGGTAACCCGGTTTTGAAATTCCGCCTCTCACCACTGCCACCACCTCAAGCCTCAAATTGATGGAGAACCCTGGCAATGACAGGGGTAACTGTATTTTCCAGATATGCCAAGACGCATTGATTAATTAATTGATTGATTTCTGAACACTAAGCATTGAGTACCCAGGCCCTTTCCTTCAGCATATCAAACCAGGGACCAGCTCTGGCGGCCTGGGACCAGGTTATGGTGCTGGGGTGTGGGTGGTGGCAGGAAGATCCAATTGCTAGTTCCTCACAAATCAGGTCCTATGAGGGGAAGGGAATGCTCTGAGTCACATGCAATTTGGCAAAGAGAAGGGGATTTCCAAATGATTAAATACATTTAGGCTAACCTCACTCTCAGTTGCGTTCAAAATGGAGAGCTTGAAATTGCCTTTTTGTGAAAACTCACCCAAAGTGATGTTTCGTTTAACCATATACTTCCACAAAGTCATAAGCTCATGCATTCATCCTGCTGCAATTTCAGAAGGTGTCCTACAAGTGTCTAGTAAGAGCAAAGTCATCCTATGAGAGAAAGTGTGAACCTTGTGCTTAAGTATCAGGAGTGACTACTAACCCATAGGTTTCACAAAAGAAAGTACGTCAAGGCTGTATATTGTCACCCTGTTTATTTAACTTCTATGCAGAGTACATCATGAGAAACGCTGGACTGGAAGAAGCACAAGCTGGAATCAAGATTGCCGGGAGAAATATCAATAACCTCAGATATGCAGATGACACCACCCTTATGGCAGAAAGTGAAGAGGAACTAAAAAGTCTCTTGATCAAAGTGAAAGAGGAGAGTGAAAAAGTTGGCTTAAAACTCAACATTCAGAAAACAAAGATCACGGCATCCGGTCCCATCACTTCATGGGAAATAGATGGGGAAACAGTGGAAACAGTGTCAGACTTTATTCTGGGGGGCTCCAAAATCACTGCAGATGGTGACTGCAGCCATGAAATTAAAAGACGCTTACTCCTTGGAAGAAAAGTTATGACCAACCCAGATAGCATATTCAAAAGCTGAGACATTACTTTGCCAACAAAGGTCCATCTAGTCAAGGCTATGGTTTTTCCAGTGGTCATGTATGGATGTGAGCTTTGGACTGTGAAGAAGGCAGAACACTGAAGAATTGGTGCTTCTGAACTGTGGTGCTGGAGAAGACTCTTGAGAGTCCCTTGGACTGCAAGGAGATCCAACCAGTCCATTCTGAAGGAGATCAGCCCTGGGATTTCTTTGGAAGGAATGATGCTAAAGCTGAAACTCCAGTACTGTGGCCACCTCATGCGAAGAGTTGACTCATTGGAAAAGACTTTGATGCTGGGAGGGATTGGGGGCAGGAGGAAAAGGGGACGATAGAGGATGAGATGGCTGGATGGCATCACTGACTCAGTGGACGTGAATCTGAGTGAACTCAGGTAGTTGGTGATGGACAGGGAGGCCTGGTGTACTGCGATTCATGGGGTCGCAAAGAGTCGGACATGACTGAGCGACTGAACTGAACTGAACTGAACTGAAACCAAAAATAGCTGGAGACTGTGTCACCAGTTAAGCAGGCACATTGATTAGAGCCCTTTTACATGCATTTACTAAAGTACCGAAAGGGAGCTGGCCTCTCCCATTAGCAAATAGCCTTCCTCAAAGAGTAGAACTTTCTATTGGAAGACAATGAGTAAAGCACTTAATGAAATTACAGAAAAATTGTTTTCTCTACAGTCAAGAAATCATTCAATGCCAACCTGAGGACAAACCCAAAATTCAAACCCAGGGGTCTCCTCTACGGAGATCCAATAGTTTTCTAATATGACAGGCATTTTAATGGAGAGATTTGGTAACTCCAACACTGTATTTAAAAACATATACTGTGGGACATCATTGGTGGTCCAGTGGTTAAGAATCTCCCTGCCAATGCAAGGGACACAGGTTCGATCCCTGGTCCAGGAAGATCCCTCATGCCATGGGGCAACTAAGCCCATATGCCACAACAACTAAAGCCCAAGAGTCTTAGAGACCGTGACAAGAGAAGTCACTGCAATGAGAAGCCTCACATTGCAACTAGAGAAAACCCATGCACAGCAACATAGAGCCAGTGCAGTTTAAATAAATAAATAATTTTTAAAACACTTAAAAAAAAAACAACATATACCGTAATTCAAGTCTGTAATATCAAAAGAAAACCTCAGTTTATCAGAAACCAACAAACCCAACTGCCTAGTACACTGGAATTTTTTTAAAGATTTTTTTGAAGTGAACCATTTTTAAAGTCTTTATTGCATTTGTTGTAACACTGCTTTTATTTTATGTTTTGGCCAGGAAGCATGTAGGATCTTAGCTCCCTGACCTGGGATCGACCCCTGCTTTGGAGGGTGAAGTCTTAACCACTGGACCACCAGGGAAGTCCCTGGAATTTTTAAGAGATAGGTGCAACTGAAGAGAAGGGCATCTCCAGATTTATTAAACAGAAGAAACTTCCATGGCATGTGATGGGAACGGCAAAGATCCCACCCAGCAAACAAGCTTCTAGATGGAGGAAACTAGGGATGGGGTGGGAGGGCAAGACCTAGTGCCTGGCAAAGCCCTTGGCTGAACAGTGACTGACCCTGGGGCTTCCCTGGTGGTCCAGTGGTTAAGAATCTGCCCCTGCAATGCAGGGAACGTGGGTTTGTTCCCTGGTCAGGGGACTAAGACCCCACATGCTACGGAACAGGTAAACCTGCATGCCACAATTGGAGAACCTGTGTGCTGCCAAAGAAAGATCCCACATGCTGCAACTAAGACCCAACGCAGCCAAATAAATAAATATTTATTTAAAAAGAAACTCTAGGTTCTAACTTATTTAAAAAAAGAAGAAGAAGAATCATTGACCCCAGGGAACTCACTAAAACAGAGAAGAAAGTTTCACCCAGGCCTGCAATACAAAGCACTTACAGCCACCTTCAGTTAATGAGAAAATAAAAATAATCGGGAGTCCCCATTCCTGAGCATTCTGTCCCAAAGGCCCCAGAGCCAGATTGGTGCACAGTACTTGGCTAAGACACACACTTTGAACCTGTAATAGGAACATGACGACACCGTGCGGCCCTTTATAATCCTCACGCTTGCCTGTCACCACGCAGGCAGCAAGAAGTAGGTCTGTGAGGAGAACCAACCCACAGGTCAAGCCCCTTGCCCCTCCCCTAGGATGAGACACTTCTGCCCACTCGCATGGCCACAGGGCCAGGCTGGGCTCATCCACTCCTGGCCTCTCCCAGCTCTGGGCTCTGATGATGAATTCTGCCCATTGTTGTTGCTCAGTCGCTCAGTCTTTGCGACTCCAAGGACTGCAGCACGCCAGGCTTCCCCGTCCTTCACCATCTCCCAGAGTTTGCTCAAACTCATGTCCATTGAGTTGGTGATGCCATCCAACCATGTCACCCTTGATCGCCCCTTCTCCTCCTGCCCTCAATCTTTCCCAGCATCAGGGTATTTTCCAATGAGTCACTTCTTCGCATTAGCTGGCCAAAGTACTGGAGCTTCAGCTTCAGCATCAGTCCTTCCAATGAATATTCAGGGTTGATTTCCTTTAGGATTGACTGGTTTGATCTCCTTGCTGTCCAAGGGACTCTCAAGAGTCTTCTCCAACACCACAGTTCAAAAGCATCAATTCTTTGGTGCTCAGCTTTCTGCCAGTAGTGAGAACAGTAGCTCCCCCCAGGGCTTGGCCTAGAAAGCAAGAAAGGTTCTGGGCTCCCTGTCCTTCCAAGAGGGAGAGAAGGTTCTAGGGGCAAGGGTATGCAGTATAAGGCATGCTTTACTTACTTCTGTTTTATTAATATATACCTCGGCCTCTGGGACTAGACACAGGATCTCCTGCAGGCTTGGAGCAGTATGCTTAAAGATCACATGGATTCCACAGAGACAAGTGCCCAAGTCCCTGAAGACAAAATCCACCAGCTAAATGGAGACCCATAGGAAGCACTGACTCACACTCAGGCCTTTAGGCTAAAAATGAAGGACAGGGTATCTCGAGACAGTCACCCTTCTGGGGCTGCACAAGCCTCCAGGGAGCCCCTACCCAGCCTCTGCCATCGGTTCTGCTGTTTCTGAGAGCTAAATAGAGCTTCGGCCCCAGAGTCCAGGTCACAGCTCAAGTGGAAGGACCCAGATGTGCTGGATTCTGGCTCTCAGAAGAGGAAGGGGATCCCATCCCATTGGCGTCTCCAAATGACAAAAGATTTTTTTTCCCTTCCATTTATTCTTTATTGAGATATATTGGACATATAGCACTGCGTACGTTTAAGGTGTACAGCATAATGACTTGATTTACATCATGAAATGATGATTGCGATAAGTTCAGTGAAGCTCCATCACCTCATACAGAAACAAAAATTAAGAAATAGGAAAAAAAAAAAAAAAAAAACTTTTTCTTTGTGATGAGAACTTTTAGAATTTACTCCCTGAACAACTTTCATATATCATGTTGTATATTACACCCCTAGTGTTTTTAATCTTATGACCTTTGTTTGTACCTTTGCCTTTCTTCAGTCAATTTCCCCTCCTCCTGCCACCTGCCTCTGGTAAGCACACATCTGATCTCTTTTTCCACGAGTCTGCCCATACATTCTTGAAGTAAAACTGACCTGTAACACTATATCACTTCCTGTTATACAACCAAGTGATTCAATATGTCCATACTTTAAAAAAATGATCACCTTAAATCTAGTTATGATATACCACCACATGAGATATTAAACAGTCATTCACTAGGTTCCCCACATCGTACATTTCACACCAGTGATTCATTTATCTTGCAACTGGAAGTTGGTACTCTTAAATCTCCCTCACCCATTTCTTTCTTCCTCCCACCCGCCTCCCTTCTAGCAACCACCTGTTTGTTCTCTTTATCTCTGTTTCTGTTTTGTTTCTTCATTTATTTTGTTTTTTAGATTCCACATGTGAGTGAAATCATATAGTGTTTTGTTTTTGGCTGACTTATTTCACTTAGCATATTTCACCCCTCTGGGTCCATCCATGTTGTTGCAAATGGCAAGATTTCATTTTTTTATTATGGCTGAGTAATATTCCACTGTGCATATATACTATATCTTCTTAATCCATTCATCTATTGGTGGGCACTTAGACTACATCCATATTTTTGTTGTTTAGTCACTAAGTTGTGTCTGACTCTTGTGACCCCATGGACTGTAGCCTGCCAGGCTCCTCTGTCCACGGGATTTCCCAGGCAAGAATACTGGAGTGGGTTGCCATTTCCTTCTCCACGGGATCTTCTTGACCCAGAGACTGAACTTGAGTCTCCTGCATTGGCAGCTGGATTCTTCACCACTGAGCCAGCAGGGAAATCCAATTGTAAATAATGCTGCAAGGAACATCGGTGTGCATATATCTTTTCTAATTAGTGTTTTTGTTTTCCTCTGATATATACCCAGAAATGGAAATGCTGGATCATATGGTAGGTCTATTTGTAGTTTTTTGAGGCAACTCCAACTGTTTTCCACAGTGGCTGCACCAGTTCACACTCCCACCAACAGGGCGTGAGGATCCCCCTTTCTCCACATCCTCCCCAACATTTATTTGTTCTCTTTTTGATAACAGCCATTTTGACAGGTGCGAGGTGATGTCTCATTGGGATTCTGATTTGCATATATCTGATGATTAGCAATGCTGAGTGTCTTTTCATGTGCTTGTTGGCCATCTGCATATCTTCTTCGAAAAAAACATCTATTCAGAACCTTTGTCCAGTCTAAAAAATTCAGTTCAAATGACACAGATTTTAGAGTCATAGGCCTTGGGTTTGAGTTTAGGTTGTTCCAAGTGACTTTGAGTGAACTGCTTACATTTCATGAAAGTTCACTTTTTCTTCTATCAAGTAGGGGAGGGGAGATTACCTTACAGACTATGGAGGGAGAGAAGCTGGTGAAATTATGTTGGTTAAGAAAATGCTTTGTAGTTATAAAATACCGATACTCTCAAGACATGGTTCGCAAAATGCTTAGAGCTTTTTACAGGAAATCGGCCTTATTATATATTTCAAGATTATAAGAATGTAAAGAAACAGCTCGAGGACTTTCGTGGTGGCACAGTGGATAAGACTCCGCCTGCCAATGTAAGGGATACAGGTTCGATCCCTGGTCTGGGAAGATTTCATATGCTGTGCAGCAGCTAAACCCGGGCACCACAACTACTGAAGCCCATGCTCCTAGAGCCTGTGCCCTGCAACGAGAAGCCACCACAAAGGGAAGCCCACGCAAGGAGGGGCGCCACTGTCAAAAATAAATAAATACAATTGTTTAAAGAAAGAAAGAGCTAGGGAGTTCTCAACATATGAGGAACAGGCGAGTTGGTCCCTAGGCAGTCTTCAGCTTGACTTCGTCAGATCTTTCTACCAAGGACACTGAAAATCTAGAAGAATAAAAATTCAGAGGTTCTGACATGAAAAGGGCAGCTCTCTGGGTTGATATATTTTGGGGTCTTAGCTAAACAGAAACAGGAGGCTCACATCCTCAAAAGTTCCTGTCCCCTCGTCCATCCAGCACAAACATCCCACTGTTGTTCTGCACTTTCCTCCCAGTCCTCCCACTAAGCAAGTGAGAGTTCTCTGCCTTCTTTAAAGCCTGAAGGCAAGTCTCCACTGTTATTCCTAGTCGCCCAGCAGCCTTCCTCCTTCGGGTTTTGGTTGAAGTTTGCCTGTTCAGGCAGGCATTTGATCTGAGTCCATCTCCACCTCCACCCAAGGCAGGTGAGCCTCCCAGGGAGCAGAGACTCAGCCACGAGCTCGGTTTACAGGCAGTTTTCCTCTGCTGGGCTTTCCCTGTGCCTGTGTGATGCCAAACATTAGTTTCCTGGAAGGTAAGTTAGATTTCACTGGAAATGAGGGAAATGTTTCTCCATTATTGGGAAAGTGATCCCATTTCCCCAAAATTGATTTACTTGTATAAGCTGGATACACCCTCAAGGATAAAGCAGTGGTTTGTAAAAGTAGGGGCTTCCTGGGTGGCTCAGACGGTAAAGAATCTGCCTGCAATGCAGGAGACCAGGCTTCAATCCCTGGGCCGGGGAGATCCTCCTGGAGAATGGAATGGCAACCCACTCCAGTATTCTTGTCTGAGAAGTCCCACGGATAGAAGAGACTGGCAGGCTACAGTCCGTGGGGTTGCAAAGAGTTGGACACTACTGAGCGACTAACAATTTCACTTTTCACTTTGTAAAAAGTAGGGGACAGACACCCCACCCCCACCACCCAAAGGGTCAATATCACTGGGGGAGCTATTTGCAAAACTACATCCCACTTCTGACATTACACTCTGCTCCCCACAGGTACCAAAGGCATCAGCTTCATTCTAAGCCCTATGGGGACTATGAAAGAAGTACCAATACATGGCATCCAGGAAATAATGAGCAAACAGTGCAAACCCATATATAATGAAGAATGAAATCCTAAAGTTCCAACTATGAATACTGGAGGAACTCAAAGGAGGCAAGAAGAAGGAGGAGGGGGACTCAGATGGAGAGAGCCATCCAGGGAAGGGAGGGGACAGAAAAGAGGGAAAGGAGGGGTGGGTGCAGACCTCAAGCTGGGCTCAGGAGTGGAGCCAAGGCCTGAACACGCTGGACAACCAGGAAATTGGCAGGCAGGGCAGGAGGAATGGGGCTGGGAGCAGTGGGAGTGGGTCACTGTGGAAGAAGCTTCAGGGCTTTACTTCCAGGGGGAGTTCCAGACAACAGCTTGGAAGATGGTACCCTGGTGGAGCCCAGTGGGCTGGCCCACTGGGGGACGGATGTGCCTCGGTAGATATGAGAAGCCCTTGTTTGGGTGGGTGTAACCCGACCCGTAGGATGTTGGACAAGCATTGTCATTCACCTCATGTACATCACCCCAAGCTGCCGTGACATCGCAGTAGTTTTTGGACAATCTGCTGAAGTATACAGGAGTCTTCAGTTGAGGACCATCCCTCCAGGCCCTCAAAAACGCCCCATTTCCTACCTTTGTGTTTTGCACATACTTCTTCATGACTAGAAAATCAGCAAGCCTCACTGTCACATAAAAGTGATGATTCATGTCCCTTTGATCTCTGCTGGGGATTCTGGTCCATGCCCTG
Organism: Capricornis sumatraensis; assembly: GCF_032405125.1. NCBI lineage: Eukaryota > Metazoa > Chordata > Mammalia > Artiodactyla > Bovidae > Capricornis > Capricornis sumatraensis. The sequence continues at coordinate 26,266,477 of NC_091087.1, read as the reverse complement.
CTAATTCAATCCTCAGTGTACAATTCTATACAAGTTTCAATTCAGAGTGTGGAGCATGGGAGCGAGGGAGGGGGCAGCACTCTGTAAATATTTATTAATGGATTGAACCTGGGGAAAAGGGCTAATGCATCACCTTTCTGGTCCTTGAGCAGAATTTTTCCATGAGATTATTACGTTAGGTTGAGATATAGGCCAGTATGAGTAACTTCCATACCACAGGGGCTTCCCTAGTGGTTCGGTGGTAAAGAATCTGCCTGCAGTGAGGAGACATGGGTTCCATCCCTTGGTGGGGAAGATCCCTTGAAGAAGGGAATGGCAACTATTCCAGTGTTCTTGCCTGGGAAATCCCATGGACAGAGAAGCCTGGTGGGCTACAGTCCATGGGGTCGCAACGAGTCAGACAGGACTTCACTGCTGGGCACACAGGCATGCACGCCATGCTACAGTGGGTCAAGGGAAAAAGCTCAGTGTGATGTGGGCTGTCAGGAGCTTTTGGATATTTGAAAGAACACACTTAAGTTCAGGCAAATAATTATCCATTTAAGTGAAAGTTTTCCATTTTCGTCACTCAGACATGCTAATGTCCAACGCCATGCTTCTCTTTATGTTTATCCCTGTTTATCTAAAGGTTCAGAGAATTATAAATCTACTTCAGAAACTGCTCATAAATAAGGAAAAAAAGAGAACTCAAAGCAAAACAAACAAACAGGCTGTTCTTTGTAGCAGAAGAAAGGAAAGATGCCCAAAGAGAAGGTAGGCAGAAAATTACTCATTAATTGTTGGCATTCAGATAAATACTGAAATACCGTTAGAAGACTCATGGCTCCTGTTTCTTACTCCAAAACATCCAATGCGACAAAACTGTCTATGTCTTTTGCCAACTGACATAAGCTTATTTGAGCTAGAAAATTTAAATCTGAATACAATTAATCCTAAGGTTAATTCCATTCCTACACTGAGAGGTTAATGGAATTTTAAAAAATAGGGATCTTTTTTTCTTTAGGCTGTTCCCTACGGCATGTGGGATCTTAGTTCTCTGACCAGGAATCTCTGACCACTCCCCCTGCATTAGGAGTGCATGGTCTTAACCGCTGGACCACCAGGGAAGTCCCCAAGATCATTTTTAATACCTAAGAAAAATGGAAAAATGCTTCCTTAAACATCTGTGACATTCGGAACAGGTTTGTGTAAATAGGTCAGAATAAGTCCTGTTACAAAGATTTCTGCTTCATGGAGATGCTCCCATAGGTGTGTAGGGGTGGCGGGGTAGTGAGGCTGCTCACAGTAGGGTGACAGGCTTTGGGGGCAGACGGATTTGTCCAGAATCACAGTCCTACCACTAACTGGTTGTATGACTTTGGGCAAGTTTCTTAACCTCTTTGCACCTCAGTTTCCTTACCCATTAAAATGGGGGTGATAGAGTGTCCTGCTGTTACCACAAAAACGTTAGATGCAAACACGATGACTTGGCAATGGTGTGTCCACCAGATGTGGCAAAAGAGGGAATCGATTTACCCAACTGGACTAGAGGGTCCCAGGGCAGAGCCCAAAGTGTGGGTCTCTTCAAGCTTGATTAGTCCAGGTCCTGAACTTGCCTGTGGGTAATCACCAGCAACCCCAATTTAACCATCTCATGCAGGTGATGAGCAGATCACAGACATTCTACACATTCCCACACCCATTCCTGACCAGTAGCTTGTCTATCAGCTCCCCCAGAGAGTTTATAAAGTTTATGATTCACAGATTAGGGGTCGAAGACCCTCACTCTGAAATCCAGTAAGTACTCTCTGGCTAATTCTAACTAACAAGTCACTGTCTCTTCAAAAGGAAGGAGCAGAACCAGATGAAAACAAAATTCCTATTTGTGTATCTCTACAGTTAATCAAATGCTTGTGAGCTAAATATTAATACATTACATTGGTTAATCCTCAAACAAGTCACAAAGTGCACCGGTGTCGACAGTGGAGACCTAGATGGAATTTATTGTTTACAGAGTGCGTCCTCAGACATTACCTCACTTGGCGCTTACGACAGTTCTGTGAGTTATTACTAATGCCAGGGAGGAGGAGTCTGAGGCCTGGAGACCCACCCTGGGCCAGGCCTGGGAAGGGCTCTAGGAATACAGAGAAACAAGCCACCTGTCTGTCTTGGAGAGCTTTCACAGAGCTGGATGCATCCTGATCCCCTGGCTCCACTGACAGCAGCTCTGCACGTCCTCTCCCATTCAAAGAGGGCCTTCTGGAAATCTGCATTCCCCTCACAGGCTCTGTGGTGGCAAAGTCAAGATTTCTCTCACAATTTCAGGGTAACATCCAGCTTTCTATGCAGAGGCAATAAATAGTGATGGGTGACATTAATGACAGACCAAGTGAAAGGGACTGACTTTTCTAAATTGGGAAAAAAGTATGCTTGACTATCATCTCCTTGGCATTTTCCATCATCTTACTATTTAGAAGGGCACATTTTTCAATGTCATTGACAAGAGTGAGTGAACACTTTATTTACATGATCAGAATAGAAACGGGAATTGCAGCTGGGGAATTCAGAATCTGAGAAGCTGAAGTCTACAGTCCAGGACACACAGGAAGCTATAGCTCAGAGGAGCTGGAAGCTCAGCAAGCACTCATGGAAATCCACCTCTGGGCCAAACAAGAGGCCAACAGTGGGGCAGAGGGTGTCCAGTCCCCAGAGAGGAGCCTGGATGGTAGAGGCTCACCGAAGAGAGGGCTCAGTAAATGTTTATCGAAAGACGCCAGAGCAGGGACGACCCTGAAGATCTAGTGGTTAAGACTCCGAGCTTTGAAGGGAGGGGTGAGGGTTTGATCCCCGGCTGGGGAACTAAGATCCCACATGCTCTGTGATGTGGCCAAAAATAAAAAAAGACTTCAGTGCAATCACGTCATCCTGGGAATACTGTGCTTTCCTGACTTTTTTGAGAGCAGTAATGTCATAGCTGCTGGACAAAAGTGAACATACTGGAGAAAAGTGAACAGGATGCCAAACAACACATGCAGAGATTTGCTAAAATGCATTGCTCCTCGTTAAGTGAACAACGCAAGGAACAGACTTAAAGGGTATTTCTAAAGTGTTCAACAAAAGCACATGGAAAGGAGCCATGCATGACACAAACATGACTGGAAACCTCTGTCATGAGGTTAGATTTCCACTGGGGTATTTCAAACTCAGAGGCCACATGGCCCCCTCTATGGGAAAAAAAATAGTCCTGACTTTGATTAGACTCTTATATTAAATTGCTTTTTTTTCTTTTTTAAATGCAGGGACCCCAGAAGAAAGGAGCTCTAATTTATTTATTTATTGGACACACTGAGTAGCATGTGGGAATCTTAGTTCCTCGACCAAGGATAGAACTTGAACCCTCTGTCTTGGGAGCCCAGAGTTTTAATCACTGGACCGCCAGAGAAGTCTTTACATTAAATTATTTTATTCAATTATTATTTCCTATACTATTTCTTAAAATATATAAACATAAAACCAGACATAAATTTACCTTAGCACTTTTCCAATTATGGAGACTAAAATGAATGTACAAATAAATACAAATAAAATTACCCAAAGAGTATAATTCAGATTGACTACACTTGACTACACTACTTTCCTCTGCTGGAACCCCTGTGTCAGCCTTCATTTGCACACTTGGCTTCACCTGACACTATCTTTTCTCCACTAAGTTTGTCTCTGTGTTTTTCTCACAGTAGGTTAACCTGGCTCTAACTTATCAGAAATTTACACACAAATGGCACCGAGGGACCTCCCCGGTGGTCCAGTGGCTGATTTTGATTGTTTGGTTGTTTAGTTGCTAAGTCGTGTCCGACTCTTGTGGCCCCATGGACTGTAGCCTGCCAGGCTCCTCTGCCCATAGGTTTCTCCAGGCAAGAATACTAGAGTGGGTTGCCATTTCCTTCTCCAGGTCCAGTGGTTAAGAGTCCAGTTAAGACCTGGTGCAGCCAAATAAATAAATAAAAATAGAAATTTAAAAAAAATTTTAAAAAGTAATAAGAGGTACTAGGGTGGCCTGGCTGGACCCTAATATAATATGATCATCCCAGTGATCCAGGCATACCTTTAAAATATTACCAATTATCATTAACATGAACTCTAAAAGTCTAAGTGTTCTTAATTTAAGGAGAACTCAAAGAAAATCAAGGACATATCCTTGGTCTTGGATTGGGAAATATCTGTAACCCAGAAGGAATGCCACGGTACTGACTGCTGGAGGAGAGCAGAGGGTACCATGGGGACGCAAATAAAAAGTCACATTGCATCTCAGAAACAATATGAGCCACCCCCTGACATATTACATCAAGAATTTAATATGTGTAAGCATATGCTTCGAAAGACATCACATCAAAGGGCCTCATTCCAAGCTGTGGAGGTCCCACCCTGGCTTCCCCCACGCCTCATCCTTAAGAACTACAACATGGCACTTTATTACTGTGTTTTTGTTTTTGTTTTTTTTTGCCACAGCTTGCAGGATCTTAGTTCTCCAACCAGGGATTGAACCCAGGCCCTTGGCAGTGGGAGCACAGAGCCCAAAGCAGTGAACTACCAGAGAACATACGGAAGGCATGAACGTACCCTGACTCCCATGAGTCAGCTCGCGTCACTCTGACGGCACCATCGCATATTGACACTGTGTGGTCTGTATCCCCTCAAAGAAACTGGGCACAAAACTCCACTAAATGATGCCACAGCTAGGTTAGCTTAAGCAAATGGCCTTGTTTCCCAGCAGAAGAAAAGCTGGCGCTGTTTAAGGACACTGAAAAAGTGGAACCTTCCTTGAATAGAATCCTCTACTTCAGACCCTCTCAAACGCCATGATTCAATTTCAATTAGCAAAACTGTTTCAAACAATTATTTATGTATTTAAACTTTTGGCTGCACTGCGTCTTTGCTGCTGTGCGCAGGCTACTCTCGAGGGGAGCTTGGGCTTCTCACTGTGGTGGCTTCTCTCACTGTGGCTCATGGGCTTAGCTGCCCCATGACATCTGGGATCTTCCGGGACCAGCAACTGACCAGTGTCCCCTGTACTGGCTTTCCTGGTGGCTCAGACGGTAAAGAATCTGACTACAGCGCAGGAGACCCAGGTTCTATCCCTAGGTCGGGAAGATACCCTGGAGGCGAAAATGGCAACCCACTCCAGTATTCTCACCGGGAGAATCCCATGGACAGAGGAGCCTGGTGGGCTACAGTCCATGGGGTCGCAAAGAGTTGGACACAATTGAGCAACTAATACACACCGCTGCACTGGCAGGCGGATTCTTACCCACTAGGCCACCAGAGAAGCCCTCCACCTTTTTAATCAATCTAAATATGTTCTGTTTAGAAGGCTGCTCTTTATTCTGGGAGGTGGACCCTCCCCCATTTTTGGTGTTAAAATGTCTTTTCTTAAATGATGGTGATGATGGAAGAGTACAGAGCTTTTTTTATTTCCCTATTTGAAAAGCAAAATTTGGCAATCCTGTGTTGGACTTCCTGATTTTTTTTTAACTGCTGTCACTGACATGACTAAGTAAACGGTACACAAATTCATGCCGAGAGTGACTATGCAGAAATGGGGTGGTTTTTCAAAGCTTCTAACTATTCTACCTCCAGAAGCTGACAGATAACATCACCCCCTCTCATATTACATCACACAGCAGCTATGGCACAACTGATTGAGAACGTGGACGCCTAGCAAGGAGCAAAGACCAGAATGCAACAATTCTCCGTTAGACTGGCTGACTGACATTATGAAGATTCAAAGCAAGGTCAAGGTGACTCTAAATTAGATTTGGAGGGAAATAAAAACAAGATGAAGATTAAGGCACATTTTAAAGAAAAGGGAAAAATAAAGCAGCAGGCAAGATGGAAGCCACTAAGGACCATAAGACCATGTTTAAATCAGTGTGGTTATAAAAACATAATTGCAGCCAGAGAAAATTCAAACACAAAGACCCCCTAAAACTCTCTTTAGAGTAATCATCAACAGCCTAGCAAGGCCATGTGAGTCTGAGGCCTTGGAGATGACAAAGTGATATGGAGAATGGGAAAGACTTCTGAGGAGAGAAAAAAATTATATTCCCAAATATTGTTTGGGAAGGATGCTTCACAGAGGCACAGGTGTGAGAGCTGGTTTTTCCTGGGGTGAGAGAAAGGAAGGGCTGGGGCTTAACAAAGCTGACCAGACAGGAAGTTGTGTCAAGAAAGGAGGGTTCCCCTTCTGATGCCTAAGGCGAACACAGAGCTGGGGCTGGGGTGTGGGAGACGGATTAGATGTGGTAGAGATGCCGAAAGGCCGATCAGGAAGGCCCAGAGCTTTCCCTGGAGACCACAGAAAGCACAGCAAGCTTTCCCAGGTGATTCCAGCACATTCTGCCCAGAGGGCAGGCCAAGGGCCTAAGGGCCAATGCTCATTTTTCAGTGTTCCCCACTCTCCCTTCATAGGAGGACCTTCAGGAGAGGCCCTCCCCCTCACCTAGCCTCCTCTAAGGCTCAGAGCTATAGGACAGAGAGAAGAAAAATATTTGCCCTCAAACATCCACAGAAATGCCTTAGGATCTCCATGTGAAGCTGTTGCCTAAGTAAGAATGGTTCTTAGCAGCCTTGGAAACAGAATTGAATATTTAAAATAGATCACCTTTGTGAAAAAGGATACTGAAGCTCTTCCCGTACTGAAAGAAACACTAAGTGGAAAAAGGCAGAGTTCCAAATAGCATGTATCGTCTGCTACCATTTGTGTAAAAGGGAAAGATAATCATAATGGATTTGCTAATAGATGTTATAAAATATCTTGGCTGTGCCCGGAACACCTCTGGAGGATGAAAAAACCAGTAACAGTGGTGCCTCTAAGGGATAAAGCCAGGTGGCGGCAGTCAGGGACGGACAGAGATGTAGTTCCTGCCTCACTTTTGTGCCTTTCGAATGTTTTCTTTCATCACGTAGATGCGTTACCTACTAAATTTTTTTTTGCATTAAAAACACTGAAAAATCTAAAATAATAATAATTTAAAAAAACACCAGAATAGTCTTTCTGCAGCAAAACCAAACACCCTTGTTAATCTGGACAGCTGTCTTCCCGGCACACACCAGATGCTCAGTTTGTTGAACTTAATGAACCTCCGCTTAAAAGGAAACAAAAGAAAATCAGAAACCAGGCAAACCCAAGGGTATCAGTTCTAATTCTTTAATAAGCTCTTTACCTGGCTGTTACTTAACTACTGCAAAAGATCAGAAAACAGGTCCTTGGGTCATATGCTCTGCACCCAGCTGGGTCCAGTGCGCCAGCCTCATGGGTAACAATAGGTCTGGTGGCCTGTCCACACCAGCCCTTTTATAAATAGAAAACGTATAATCCAAAAACATGATGCCTTGGAACCAAGACCACAAAAACAAACGTGCAGATAGGAAAAATGATCCTGAAGGGAGATGTCAGCACCTGCAGAGTATCAGTACAGAAATAGCAGCTTGTGGGTTAAAAAACGTCAAGCACCAGCCAAAAAGGCTAGAACATGCAGAGCCGCTATGAAATCCTCATGCCGGAGCACAAGAATAGGTGGCCTGAACGCCCTGTGCTCTGTTTCTAGGGACAGTACAGCCCAAGATGATACAGGAAGGCTGAGACACCCTTGCCCCAGTCATCTATACTCCTGAATTGGTCAAAAAGTACTCAAAACCCACATTGCAAAAAAAAAAAAAAATCTGACTGTTATAAGCAGAAGGTTGTAGCAGAAATTCTGCCACACGAATTCCATTGTATTAGAAGGCTCTCTCTCCTAGGGCTTTTCAAAGAGCCAGGTTTCAGGCAAAGAATAAGACAGACTTCACCACAATCTTCCCTAGGACCAAAGAAATTATTTTGAGGTGTGGACAGGAGCTTGGGACAAGGGTTGTGGGGAACCACTGTACTCTCCATGGTCCCTGCCAGAGATTCCCAGAAAAAAGCGGAAATGGAAGAAGGGAATGGCAACCCTCTCCAGTATTCTTGCCTGGAGAATCCATGGGCAGAGGAGACTGGAGGGCTACAGCCGCCCATGGGGTCGCAGAGTTAGACATGACCCAAAAACTCAGACACACACACACACACAAGAAACAACAGCAAATGAGAAGCCCTTTCACCCAGATGTTATGAGAAAAGAAAGCAAGAGAGAAAAGGGCCTATATTAATACACAAAGAAATTACAATAATTATTCTAAGATGGCTGAGGTCCAGAATGTCCTAAACAAAATAACTCAAACAAAAACCCAAACTCAGAATCAACTGTAAGGAAGGTGCCAATCAATGAGCAATGATCATCTTTGATTCATTCTAGAAAACATGTAAAAACAGAGAAGGGAAAAACCAAAAGTGACCAGATTCCTGCAAGAAATAAAGATGACAGGTTATCTTCCGATGAAAAGGGAACTGGCTGGCAGATTGAGAGTAGATATTTATCAGACCTGTGAAGCTGATAAAGTAAGTAAAGGTGAAAGCAAAGAAAAAGAAAGGGGATTTCCCTAACTAACACAAGAGGAAAAGAACCATTCCACTGCATGTGCCATCTGGTTTATTTCAAGCTCAAGAAAAGAACAGGGAAAACGCAGTGAAATTAGTGAAAGAGCTAGATTACCAGCAAGAATCAGTCATACACTTGTGCTTCTGCCAGGGAAGGCAGGCGCTGCTGGTGCTCTCCCTGCTCCCATGACTAAGTAACTTACTTAAATGCATTTGACACACGATCCCTGAACTTCCGAAAAGCACTTAATACAGTGGCTCATGAAATCTTAATCTAAAAATGTTCACCCATTTATAATCACGCTGCGTCACACTGACAACTGGGACGAAGGGCCGAGCAGAGGGGAGAGATATTTGGAAGAATGCCGTGGAGACTGATATCATCAGGGACTTTGTTTATCACTTTGAGGGGTTTTTCTCCCTCTTTTAACAAGAACGAGATTTGGAGTCTGAAAAAGAGTATAATTACAAGGAGAGGACTAACGGAGACAATGAATTACCTGATTCAATAAAAGACAGAAAAATAAGCAATAAATAAGAAATAAAATGTGATGTGACTTGGAAAACCCCACAGACATCTGTGGTACAATGAAATCTGGAATATGTTTAATGAACGGGGTGAGTGGAGGCAGAGGAAAAAATCAGTGCCTGATAGAAAATACTGGGGGGTAAGTATGAAGAAAATAAGGATTAAAAAGACAATAGAAGACCATATTTAGCAAATCCATAATGCTTACTGTGTGCCAGGCACTGCTCTAACTGCTTCTGATATCAAAACCTCAAAACAACCTCTAATCTAAGTACCACTATTTTTCCTGTTTCAGAGGTGAACAAGCAGAGGTACGGGCTTCCCTGGTGGATCACCTGCCAATGCAGGAGATGTGGGTTCGATCCCTAGGTTGAGAAAATCCCCTGGAAAAGGAAATGGCAACAACCCACTCCAGTATTCTTGCCTGGAAAATTCCGTGGACAGAGGAGCCTGGCATGCTACGGTTCGTGGGGTCACAAAGAGTCGAGCGAACAACAAACAGGGGCACAGAGAAGTTAAGTGACTTGCCCAAGGTGACAGCCAGTAAAAAGCAAGGCTAGGGTTCAAATCCAGGCACCTTGGCCTCAGAATCTGTGCCCTTAACGTCTCTGCACCCCACCCCTAGAATTTCAACTCAGAAGAGTGAGAAAAGCAGCTAGGAGTGAAATACAAGTCATGCACTCGCTAGACCCAGGGTCAACAGATCAACCTTCAGTCATGGTTCTGCGATGACCAGTCAGTCCTGAGACCTCCCCAAGCTTTCATTCCCTCACCTGTGCATTGGGAAGGCTGATTAAATGAGCTCTACCTAAGGTGTCTTCAGCTCTAAAATTCCACAAGTCCATGCTGACAATCAGCAGTGTTTGGACTGGTCTGCTTTCTGACTGGGTTAGTCAAAGGCCAATTCACCCTAAAACAGGCAGCACACTTGCTATTAAGGTTCCTCCTCTGTCTCCTGACCTTCAGAAGATTATTATGTCCTCTCCATTCAGGCAAATGAAAGAGGGTAGTGAAAGGGAGGCTGTATGGTCTCTTCTGGACTCTGCTTTGTGTGGTTGCAGTGAAATGGCCCTCAAAAAGCTCTGGGCCAGGTCACATTAACTCTACTAAATCTACTGTCCCTCCCACCCACCATCTCTCAAGAGTCTGATCTTGGAGCCTGCCTTTGGATCCAACTACTGGAATGCAGGTGAAACTGACACACTGGAGGTGAAGCGACCAGAGAAGAATCAGGAAGATTAAGAGAGTTCAAAGGAAGGAGTTTCGTGATGTCTAAATAAACCTTATCTTCCGGCTATGGTCTGTTCTCTTTGCTAACATCCACTCTTGAGAGTGAGACCACCAGTTCATTAGGAATGAATTCAACATCCTCTTTCAAACTAGTGAGCCCCCAGCAGTATTCTGGAGGCAGGCCTTCAAAGTCAGAGTGGATCTACGCATGAAGAAGGGCCTTTACAGGTCGGTGGCACAGTCCTCCCTTGCGAGTCCGGTCCAAGCATCCTTGGCAGGTGGCTGTCACTTGGCCTCTGCCTGGTCACTTCCAAGGTCGACATGCCGGCTGCCCCGCCTAGCAGGGCCTGTGCTGCTGGACAGCTCTCACTGTGGGGAAAGACCACGAAGCGCCTAGAACAGTGCCTGGCAAGGAGCCGAGCTCAGTAAGTGCGCCTCCAAGTGGGTCAAAAGCTGCCTCCTTACAACGTGAACCCATCAGTCAGGAGTGTGCCCCTGGAGCCCCCAAACGCAGAGACCCTTCGTATATTCGGGCTGTAATCAGATTCCTCGGCCCTCTCCTTACAGATGCGGATGCCAGATCTCCATCACAAAGCCTGGCAGAGCCCCCTCGCCAGACCCCCCCAAGTGCGCACTGATGGACCAGTGGCCGGTAGGGAGGCCGCAGTCGGGGATGTCCCCAACCTCGGTATCTGAAGCTTCAAGGGACAAAGGGCTTTCAGGAAGGCGTATCCCACCCTATGTGATCCAGGCTGCCTCCCTCCCCGCCGGCCCTAGGGACCCCCGCAGCGCCAGGTAACAGGCTCTCTGAGGAACCGGGGCTCTCAGGCAGCTGCGCGATGGGCCGAGCCAGGACAAGGGATCTCGAGGCTCAGAGGTTTGACCCAACTGATCGCGAGCTCGATCGCGGCAAAGCGGAGCTCGCTCGGCCGTAGCTTTACCTGCTCTTGGTTGACTACAGCGGCCCAGCTCGCCCCCGGTCGCGCTCCCGCAGTTCCGCGGCGGCCGCCGGCGGTCATGGAAATGCAGCCGGAACCCCTGGCCAGTGCAGCTCCCGCCGCTACCGGCCCCGCCCAAGCAACTACCGCCACGCCCCTGACGACTGCTTCTGCCACGCCCCTAACCGGGGAAACACGCCTGTTCATTGGACAGCCCAGCGGCTGCTCTGCTAGCCCCGCGCTCACATTGCACTCGGAGGGCAGCCCATTGGTCAGCGGACCTGCTCCTCAGAGCGGAGGCGGAGCCCTTAGCTAAGAACTCCAAGACAATTGGTTATTTTTGACGTCTTTAGCCCATGGGCCAAGGAACTATAGGATAAAGCCAGCGCGGAGGGGGCAGGGAAAAGAGAGGAAGGCTAAAAGATGGGTCTTGTATGTTGCTGATTGAGGCGGGGTGCAAAAAGGGACGCAATTGTGACCACAAGCTGGTTTGCTGGGCGGGGTAGAATCAAGTGTCGTCTGGGTTTGAGAGGAGGAAGGCACGCTGGGTCCGAAGGCTTCAGGCCGACCAGTGGACTCACTTGTAGTCCAGGACACCAGGGCAAAATTTGGGGTCGTGTCCCACGAGAAAGGAGGCAGGATAGTCACCAAGCCACAAGGGGAGGAAAGGATGAGGAGGCAGCCGTCTCTGGCCTCTTCTAGCTAGGGAAGTGTGATTGGGACGTGCGGGGCAGTGTGGATTTCAGTTATTGTCCCACTGTTCTTTCTGTCCTTAAGACGACCCTCGCCGAGTTGAAGGCAGCCTGGAAGAATGTGGCCTTTTGAATCATAACTAGAACTCTGTTGGTATGTGCAGGTTACATGGCCTTGAGCAAGTCATTTAACCTTTCGGCTTAGGTCCAGATTTTTTGCTTTGGCAACTGAAATGAACAGTATTTGATGAGAAGATTTAATAACTCTCCACTCCCCAACCCCCTGCGCTTCCCTGGTAGCTCAGTGGTAAAGAATTTGCCTGCCAACACAGGAGGTCCTGATTCGATCCCTGAGTCAGGAAGATCCCCTGGAGAAGGAAATGGCAGCCCACTCCAGTATTCTTGCCTGGGAAATCCATGGACAAAGGAACCTGGAGGGCTACTCACCAGGGGTTGCAGAAGATTTGGACTTGAGTTAGTGACTAAACTTCAACAGCAAAACACTAACAGTGCCTGGCACTGAGCAGGCAGGCATTCAGGCAAGACTAGTTCCCCACTCACTGACACATCGGTCTATGGAATTAGAACCAGCTCTAACATTCTATGAGTCTGAAACTGCTTTTGCATTGGCATGTGCTTTTACCAAGAATAGAACACTTGACTGACTTGAAAGGCAACTATTCTAGGGCAGACAGGGCCACCCTACCAAAGCATCATAGAGCTGGAAGAAAGAGAGCACAGGGTGAGATGGGAATGGTGATTTAGCCAGAGATGGGCAGTGGTATTTGTATCAATGTTAAATTTTTTCCGACACATTTCAGGATTAGGACAAGGAAAAATGGAGCTTTCTTTTTCCTATTCACCCATCCAAGCATGCAATGGCTCATGTTTCATCCTTTTGAAGGCTAATCAGCACTGGACCCAAAACTGCTGCATAAAATCTGTCAGGAATTCCTGAAGCCCCTTGCCTATTCTGAAGGTGTGGAAGTCCTAAAATGTGAACAGAAATAAACCTTCAAGCCTGAAGTTAGCCCCAGATCTTTGGGTCTGCCTTTGAGAGAATTCACATATAGGTTGAAGGAAGAGAAAAAAAATCTTTCACTGATGCTCTATTTTTCATTCTGTTGTCATGCTACCTAAAAAAGTGTTTTAACCCCAACATTTATTTATTCCTCTATATTCTTTTCATTTTGGGAAAGAAAAACTCAAAGGATTATAGTGAGGGACCACCCCCCCCCTCATAGTTCTAACTCTTTATGTTAATTGTTTGTGCCTCCAGCAACCTGGATGTCCATCAATAGATGAATGGATAAAGAAGCTATGGTACATATTTACAATGGACTATTACTCAGCCATAAAAAGGGGCACATTAGAGTCAGTTCTAATGAGGTGGATGAATCTCGCTAGAGGCTATAATAGGCTAGAGCCTATTATACAGAGTGAAGTAAGTCCAAAAGAGAAAAACAAATATCATATATTGACACATACATATGGAATCTAGAAAGATGGTACTGATGAACTTATTTGCAGGTTAGCAATAGAGATGCAAACGTAGAGAACAGAGAACAGACTTGTGGGGAGGAGAGGGCGGGATGAATGGAGAGAGTAGCATGGAAACATATACACCATTGTACGTAAAATAGATAGCCAGTGGGAATTTGTTGTATGATACAGGGAGATCAAACAAGTACTCTGTGACAACCTAGAGGGGCGGGATGGGGTGGGAGGTGGGAGGGAGGTTCAAGAGTGAGGGGGCATATGTATACCTATGGCTGACCCATGTTAATGTATGGCAGAAACCAACACAATACTGTAAAGCAATTATCCTCTAATTAAAAATAAAATAAAAAATTTAAAACTTTGTGCTTGCAGGAAAGGAGCTTTAGACCTGTGGCCAGTTGGATATGTGTATGTGTTCATGTGTATGTGCACGTATGTGTGTGTGTGTGTGCACTTGGTTCTGTTCCACAGTTTTCCAGTTGTTGTGTCTTTAAATAGTACTGCTTGGTGGCCATACATATGTCTGTACATGTGCTGGGGGAACAGGTTTGCTCCTGCTGGTGTTTGCTGAAGGAGATTGAGATGTTTCGTTAGGCTCTGGAAGGCATGAAGTGGCTCCCAAGATCTGGGAAGACTTTTCCAGCTTGGTTTAGAGCCACAGATTGCAGCTGTTGGGAGTAGATTGCAGATAGACTTATCATTGTGCAAATGGATTTTTCCACACAGGTCAGGAACAAAGCTTCAGCCAAGAGTTCCAGAAAGGGATGTCCATCCAGTTCAGGAATTCTAAAGCACACTTGTGTCACTGAAGCTCCAAGGGAGGTGCAGAATGAGCCCAGGCAGAGAAGAACAAGGGAAAGGACATGACCATCTTTTCCTTTGCAGCTCTGGCTGGTTTAAGTAATGATCCATTACCATTTGCAACAAATAGGACTGCTTTCTTATTGGTCTCTGGTTTCTGTTTCCTCTGCTCAGCTTTGGCTCTTGCCATATTCTGTCGATTTCCCTCTAAAAAGCTTTTCTGTGGGAAGCCAATTAGGGGAAGAGAATGGACTCAGTTTTGCCTTTAAGTTTAGTAGCCTGCTGGGATTGAGAATCTGGGATGGCTTGGTTTGCGGTATCCATTGGTTAGTACGTGGCTATGAGATGCATTTCTGAAAGCATGAGAGTACCTTGTTATAAAGGGAATGACGGAGAGGGTGTGCACCCACTCACATTCCAGAATGACTAAAGCTCCATCACTTTACTGAAGGCAAGCTGACTCTAAACTCACCTGGGGTCTCTCAGCAGGATTTGTGACCAAGTCGCTGAGGTCTTCAGAGAGATCTAAGGCATCAGAGGTCAGAGCAGGTAGTGAGCTCTATTCATTCTCTTATGGCAGTCAGTGATTCACTCAGTCTGTCGTTTTCATCATCCTGTATCCTTAGTAAATGATTGAGAGCAGTGGGATTTGGCATCTATTCCCCTGGGACTTGAATCCTGGCTCCTCCTTTCCCAGGTTTGTGACCTTGGGCAAGTTCTGCACCTCTGTGTGTCCACTTTTTTTTCCATAAAATTCAGATGATGGTATTTGTGCTTCCTTCATGGGGTGCTGTGAGGAGCAAACAAGTTAATAGATGTAAAGTGCATCAAACAGTGCCTGTCACATATTTAGCTCTTAATAAATGTGTGCCTTATTTATTTATTAGCCCAGAGTCTTAACCACTGAACTGCTAGAGAAGTTCCTGCCATAGTTATTATAGGAACTCACTTAAGAACATTTCTCTAAGTGCTAACTCATTTTTCAAGTTCTGTCCCTCAAAAGTAGTGGTCACAGAATTCAGGAGCCATGAAGTGATGGGGAAACAGTGGAAACAGTGGCTGACTTTTTATTTTGGGGGGGCTCCAAAATCACTGCAGATGGTGATTGTAGCCATGAAATTAAAAGACGCTTAATCACTGGAAGGAAAGTTCAGTTCAGTTCAGTCGCTCAGTCGTGTCCAACTCTTCGCAACGCCATGAATCGCAGCACGCCAGGCCTCCCTGTCCATCACCAACTACCTGAGTTCACTCAGACTCACATCCATCCAGCCATCTCATCCTCTGTCAGCCCCTTCTCCTCCTACCCCCAATCCCTCCCAGCATCAAAGTCTTTTCCAATGAGTCAACTCTTCGCATGAGGTAGCCACAGTACTGGAGTTTCAGCTTTAGCATCATTGCTTCCAAAGAAATCCCAAGGCTGATCTCCTTCAGAATGGACTGGTTGGATCTCCTTGCAGTCCAAGGGACTCTCAAAAGTCTTCTCCAACACCACAGTTCAAAAGCATCAATTCTTCGGCGCTCTGCCTTCTTCACAGTCCAACTCTCACATCCATACATGACCACAGGAAAAACCATAGCCTTGACTAGATGGACCTTAGTCGGCAAAGTAATGTCTCTGCTTTTGAATATGCTATCTAGGTTGGTCATAACTTTTCTTCCAAGGAGTAAGCGTCTTTTAATTTCATGGCTGCAGTCACCATCTGCAGTGATTTGGAGCCCCAAAAAATAAAGTCTGACACTGTTTCCACTGTTTCCCCATCTATTTCCCATGAAGTGATGGGACCAGATGCCATGATCTTCGTTTTCTGAATGTTGAGTTTTAAGCCAACTTTTTCACTCTCCTCTTTCACTTTCATCAAGAGGCTTTTTAGTTCCTCTTCACTTTCTGCCATAAGGGTGGTGTCATCTGCATATCTGAGGTTATTGATATTTCTCCCGGCAATCTTGATTCCAGCTTGTGTTTCTTCCAGTCCAGCATTTCTCATGATGTACTCTGCATAGAGAAGTTCGATAAGCAGGGTGACAATATACAGCCTTGACTTACTCCTTTTCCTATTTGGAACCAGTCAGTTTTTCCATGTCCAGTTCTAAGTGTTGCTTCCTGACCTGCATACAGATTTCTCAAGAGGCAGGTCAGGTGGTCTGGTATTCCCATCTCTTTCAGAATTTTCCACAGTTTATTGCGATCCACACAGTCAAAGGCTTTGGCATAGTCAATAAAGCAGAAATAGATGTTTTCTGGAACTCTCTTGCTTCGGATATTGGCAATTTGATCTCCGGTTCCTCTGCCTTTTCTAAAACCAGCTTGAACATCAGGAAGTTCAGGGTTCACATATTGCTGAAGGAAAGTTATGACCAACCTAAACAACATATTAAAAAGCAAAGACATTACTTTGCCAACAAAGGTCCATCTAGTCAAGGCTATGGTTTTTCCAGTAGTCATGTATGGATGTGAGAGTTGGACTATAAAGAAAGCTGAGCACCAAAGAATTGATGCTTTTGAACTGTGGTGTTGGAAAAGACTCTTGAGAGTCCCTTGGACTGCAAGGAGATCCAACCAGTCCATCCTAAAGGAGATCAGTCCTAGGTGTTCGTTGAAAGGACTGATGCTAAAGCTGAAACTCCAATACTTTGGCCACCTGATGCAAAGAGCTGACTCATTGGAAAGGACCCTGATACTGGGAAAGATTGAGGGCAGAAGGAGAAGGGAATGATAGAGGATGAGATGGTTGGATGGCATCACCGACTCAATGGACATGGGTTTGGGTAGACTCAGGCAGTTGGTGATGGACAGGGAGGCCTGGTGTGCTGCGGTTCATGGGGTTGCAAAGAGTCGGACATGACTGAGCAACTGAACTGAACTGAACTGAGACTTTTTTTTTTTTGTAAGTCTTTACTGAATTTGCTACAATATTGCTTCTGTTTTATATTTGTTGGATTTTTTGGCCATCAAGCATATGGGATCCCAGCTCACTGACCAAGAATTGAATCCATACTCCCCAAGTAGGAAGGTCAAATCTTAGCCACTGGACCACAAAGGAAGTCCCGAATAGACTTTATTTTAAAAAATAGTTTTGGGGACTTCTCTCATGGTCTAGTGGCTAAGACTCTGAGCTCCCAATGCAGGAGACCCAAGTTCAATCCCTGGTCAGGGAACAAGATCTCACATGCTGCAACTAAGACCTAGTGCAGCCAAATAAATAAAAATAAAAAATAATTTTGGATTCACAGCAAAATTGGACAGACAGTACAGAAAATTCTCATTTACCCATCACCCTAACACATGCAGGGTTGGTTTGTTGTTGTTTTTTTGCTAGTTTTATCTACCACCTGCCACATGGTAAGAGAAGGTTTTCCTTCAGACTCTCCTTACCAGAGAAGGTTCAGAGGACTGAGTTAAGGCGGGGGGGGGGGGGGGGGGGCGGGGGGGGGTTCATCTTTCTTTCCATTATGGTTTATCACAGGACATTTTTTAAAAGACTTATTTAATACTTATTTTGGCTGTGGTGGGTCTTTGTTGCTGCATGAAGTCAAGCAGGAGCTACTCTTTGTTGTGGTGTGCAGGCTTCTCATTGCAGTGGCTCCTCTTGTTTCAGAGCACAGGCTCTAGGCACTGAGGCTTCAGTAGTTGCAGCTCGTGGGCTCAGTAGCTGTGGCTGGAGGGTTCTAGAATGCTGGCTCAGTAGTTGCGTAGGCTTAGCTCCTCCACGGCATATGGGATCTTCCAAGACCAGGGATTGAACCAGTGTCCCTTGCATTGCAAGACAGATTCTTAACCACTGGACCTTCAGGGAAGCCCTATCATAGGATATCTAAAATAGTTCCCCATGCTACACAATAGGATCTTATTGTTTATTCATTCTATATATAATAGTTTATATCTGCTAATCCCAACTCCTAACCCAACCTTCTCCTCCCCTCCTCCCCCTTAGCAATCACAAGTCTGTTCTCTGTGTCTATGAGTCTGTTTCTGTTTTGTAAATAAGTTCATCTGTGGCATATCTTAGAATCCATGTATAAGTGACATGTATCTGTCTTTCTCGTTCTGACCTACTTTGCTTGGTATGATGATCTACAGGTCCAGCCATGTTGCTGGCATTATTTCATTCTTTTCATGGCTGAGTGATAGTCCGTATACATGTGCCCCATCGTCTTTATCCATTTCTCTGTTGACGGATATTTAGATTGTTTCCATTTCTGGGCTATTGTGAACTATGTCTTGTCTATTGGGCTGCTATGAACATAGAGGTGCATCTATCTTTTCAAATTATAGTTTCGTTTGGATATATGCCCTGGTGACTTAGATGGTAAAGCATCTGCCTGCAATGCAGAAGACCTGGGTTCAATCCCTGGGTCAGGAAGATCCCTTGGGGAAGGATATGGCAACCTACTCCAGTACTCTTGCCTGGAAAATTCCATGGATGGAGAAGCCTGGTAGGCTACAGTCCATGGGGTCGCAGAGTCAGACACGACTGAGTGACTTCACTTTCTTTCACTTTGGATGTATGCCCAGGAGTGTGATTGCCGGATCATTGCTGTTGCTGCTGTTTAGTCGCTAAGTTGTGTCCAGCTGTTGTGATGGACATGTTGGATGGAACCCATGTCTCCTGCATTGCCAGGCAGATTCTTTACTGCTGAGCCACCAGGGAAGCCCTTGCTGGATCATATGGTAATTCTATCTTTAGTTTTTTGAGGAATTTCGATACTGCTTTCCATAGCGGTTGCACCAGTTTACATCCGCACCATGAGTTAACATTTTTGAGACTAGATCTCATCAGCATAATCCCTCTGAGGGAAAGGTGAAAGCTTGTGGCTGCAACCTGGGTGTTCCTGAGATTCCCCTCAAGGCCTGAGGTAGCTCAGGCTCTAAGGACTCCAACACTGTCACTTTATTTTCCCACCCAGTGCTGCCTGTGTGTAAAGTCTGGGTAATGTGTTTAGAATGCCCCAGGGCCAGGCCTCCTGGCTAGCTTCTGATTGATAACCCAGATGAAGTTTGTTTAGAAGATCTAAGTTCCCACACTCAATAGTTCCATGAGGACAAACTATGGTGAAATTCAACGGTTTAGCCTTTTCTGTTATCAGTAAAGCTTCCTGCTGGCTGGTTGAACAAGAACCCTGTCTGTGATTTGGACTGCTTCCTTAAACTTACTTGTGAAGCTGTCTGTGGTCAAATCACAGGGTGCTTTTATGTCCAGGACAATCTTGGTTTTATGCCTGCTGTCCCAGTAGAATTTTAACCGTGTTGTTATCCCCCAAATCTTGGCTTTCTCTGCCCACTGAAGCCAAATTCAACAATTACAGAGACAGAGTTTGGAGGAAAAAGAAAGGTGGCCTCAACTCTCAGCCAGTGGAGAGGAGTATGCAGCAGGCTAGGGTCTCGAGAACTGTGCTCCCTGCCCCAAGGGAACCAAGGGACTTTCTATAGCCTGGGGCTCTGGTCTTTAGATAGATGATGAGGCTCAAAGTAATGAAGGTTTGCATTTTTTTGTTCTTGCTTTGTTTCAAAACTCTTATCTGGCATCAGGTAGCCCAGAAATCGAGTCTGGCAGTCCAGTGTAGCCTAGTAATTGGGTCTGTTTGTCTCTGGATTTTTGTACTGTGGCTTTCTGGCTAAAAATGCAAAAAGATAAAAAAAAAACTACAAAAGGTGGTCCCAGGTAAAGGTGAGCACCAGGTACAGGATGCAATTAGCGCAGAGTTAAAGGATAACAGATGCAGAATGTCAGTCATGCTGAGTTAAATGCAGGATGTAAATTACATAGTGTCAGGTTAGTTTTGAGAAAAGCAAATTTAGTTACAGACCACAGATTAGGAATAGTTAAAGTGAAAACTAAGAATGATCAAGCCTGCTCACTGTTCTCTTTATCTTCTTTGTTCTCAGAAAGGGAAAGAAAAGAAAGAAAAACTCATTCCCACTTTTTCCTTTTCACTGCAACTGTGTCCCCTGTTCACTCTCAAATGGTCTCAATTTGAATGATAAATAGTGTGGTGACACTTGTACTTACATACGTAGGACCCAGGACTGTAAATGTTTATGTAACACACACACACACACACACGCACACAGATAAAAAGCTGTTTCAGCGTTATAATCAGATACATAATCAGAGTGATTAATACAGGTGATTGGCTAAAGATGACTCCTTAGTCCCTGTGCATTCCTTTTCTTGACGTCATCCTTAATTACAGTAATAAAAATTGAGTTGTTCATGCTGCTAACTCCAAAGGAGTCAGTAAAACTTGTGCATTAAGTAAGTGCTTTACAAGCCTTTCCTGAATAATTTCATGTTCTTGAGCTATTTTTAAGCTGTTTACATCCTGCCAGAGATCCCTATATGGTTTCACCATATATTGGATTTAATAACAGAGCAAATATTTTTACCGAGCAAGACATTTAGTATTACAGAAAGAGAATCAGAGAGCCCAGTCCTGTGTAGGCCAAAGGGGAAATACTTGGAGAGCTCACTAAAAAGGACTGAGTAGTGAGTGATAAAGTATAATCGATATCATGAGCAATTATTCCACAGAGGGGACAATTACTTCTGATTTTGATTCTTAGAGATATGAACTGGGGCTTGAAGGTCTGTGGGCTGAGGTCAGGGTGAGGGTGTCATGGCACTCGGGGAGTGGGGAGGACACGGGGACAGAGGCCTCTAAGTGGAAGAATGCAATTTGATTTTTCCAGAGCAGAGTCCAAGTGGAAAATCAATAGGAGAGAAGGTGAAGAGAGAGAACGGGCCAGGGACAGAGGCTGGTTACTCTTTCATCGAAGTTGATGGCTTCATCTTCTCTGCCTGAGGATTTGGTTATCCTAGTTCAGCGCAAGTCACACCTCAGGCATCCTAAACTCCAGGCACCTGCATGTCGCCTTGATCATGTTGACCCTGTCTCTCTGTCTTTTTAAAACTTATTATTTTGTATTGGTGTATTTCCAGTTAACAATACTGTGATTGTTCCAGGTGAACAGTGAAGGGACTCAGCCATACATATACATATACCCATTCTCCCCCAAACTCCCCTCCCATCCAGGCTGCCACATACACGGAGCAGAGTTCCCTGTGCTGCACAGTAGGTCCTTGTTTGTTATCCATTTTAGATACAGCAGTGAGTACATGTGTGGGGATCGAACCTAGGTGACCTGCATTGGGAACATGGCGTCTTAGCCACTGGACCACCAGGGAAGTCCCTGAACATTTTTTAGATAAGAAGCTTTAAAAAAAGAAGAAGAAGAAGAAAACTAACACTCAATGCCCTGGCAAAGAAACTGATTCTATGGGTTCATATTTTTAAGTTTGTATTTCCATTGAGAGAGAGAGACAGGAGAGAGCAGGCGCGTGGTCACAGAGGTCAAGCGGGGAGGGGGTGGTCTCGCAGTGCCCACTGCCCTAGTTCTAGCTCTGCCCCTGCTGCTCCACTGGACGGGCTCTGACAGGGTCACTATTGCCCCCATTTACTGCCACGTCTTGCAGTCAGCTTTCAGACACCCTTTCTCGACTTCTTGGTAGCCTGGGACTCTGGTGGTAGGCACCCCTGTTTTCCCTACATTCCCTGTTAGCGTGTATTGTGGACTCTTCTTCCCGTGTCTGACTCTTCAGCCACAGTTCTGTCCTCAGCCTTCTGTTTTTCTCTCCCATATACTCTTTCCAAGTGTTTCATCCTCTTCTAGTAGCTTAAGTGGCTGCCAGGCTGTCTTTCAAAATGCACTCCTAATCAACTGATTCCCTTGTTAAAATAAAACCCAGGAATGGCTTCCATTACCTGAGTGATAACATTCAAACTCTTCCTGGAGGCACAGGAGGTTTTTCTCAGCATCTCTTCGCACCTCCACCTCCTAACCACCTTCCATCCCAAGCCTTTCCTCCTCCCATTCCCCTTCATAGCTCCATGTCACCCAGTTACATCATCACTGTATCTGGAATGTGCCATGCTATTTCTTGCTCCCACACCTTTGACCTCAGCTGGAAGACCTATCTATACCCTTCTCCACCTGGAAAACCTTATTCATCCTTTGGGACACTGCTTGGAGGTCACTTCATTCATAAAGCCTTCTCTCACCTTCCTGTGGAGTTCATGCATTCATTCAATCATTCATTCATTCATTAAAAAAAAATTTATGTTCAAGACCCTGAACTAAGTTTGAGTGCTGAGGTCAAGAATCCTCACAGTTCACACTTTATATCATAGTTCTTATCTCATCAATACTATTGACCTATTTACATTAATAGCTACTTCTATAGACACACCTTGAGGGCAAGAATGATGACTTATTCATCTTTGAACCCCAATGATAGAAGGTACTAAATATGTTTGTTCAATTGAATTAAAGGAGAATGATTACTGAGAAAAGCCCTTTGGGGTTGACCATTCAAATGCTTTTGATAATCTTTGGATGTCTGCATGGTCAAATTTAGGGTCAGGGATGGAGAGAATGAGTTCCTCCTCCCCAGGGGTTAAGGAGAACCTAGGAATTGATCCAGCTGTAGCCACATGCTTGAGAAGTACATTCATGAGAAAGGGTAGGAAATAGGATGGCAGCAAGATTGAGTGATGAGGGTGTTCAGAGGACTTTAAAAGACATAGGGAAAGCCCATGGGAAATAGACTTCAGATGCTGGTGAGGGACTTCCCTAGGGGTCCAGAGTTTATGACTCCACCTTCTAATGCAGGGATACAAGTTTGATTCCTGGTTGGGAAACTAAGGTCTCCCATGCTTCGCAGTGAGGCCAAAAATTAAAAAAAAAAAGATGCTTTTGAGTGGGGTCAATGACAGAAGCCATCCTAAAGGAGATCAGTCCTGGGTGTTCACTGGGAGGACTGATGCTGAAGCTGAAACTCCAATACTTTGGCCACCTGATTGCGAAGAGATGACTCATTGGAAAGGACCCTGATGCTGGGAAAGATTGAGGGCAGGAGGAGAAGGGGACGACAGAGCATGAGATGGCTGGATGGCATCATCGACTTGATGGAAATGGGTTTGGGTGGAGTCCGGGAGTTGGTGATGGACAGGGAGGCCTGGTGTGCTGTGGTTCGTGGGGTCGCAAAGAGTCGGACACGACTGAGCGACTGAAATGAACTGAACTGAATGACAGAAGCACAGAGTCAAAGGGGGGAAAGGAAAGCAGACTAGATGGATCTTGCACAGGCCTGGAGATAACCCTTGGTCTAAGGTGGAAGGGAAGGAAGAAATCAATAGAAAAAGAACAAGTAATAGCAATTGCTTGTAATACCTCCCTTGTACCAGGTCCTTTACATTTTAATTTCACTTAATCCCCACACACTCTTCATTTTCAGATGAGGAGCATGGCTCAAAGCAGCAATCCCCAGTCTTTTTGGCACCAGAGACTGGTTTCATGGAAAATATTTTTTCCATGGACTGGGGGTGGGAGCAATGGTTTCAGGATGATTCAAGCACATCACCTTTATTGTTCACTCTATTATTATTACATTAGCTCCATCTCAGATCACCAGGTATTAGATCCTGGAGGTTGGGGATGCCTGGCTCAAAGCATCTCAGTGACTCTCCCCTCTGGCTACATCAGAATCACCTAAACTGTGACTCTAGGTATTCCAGCTTCTCTGACTTCATTTGATCTGGGATAAGACACTGGCGTCTAAATTTTTTAAGCTCCTCAAGTGACTCTAATGTATAGTCAGAGTGGAGTACCATGTAAGGAATTTGCTGGAGATGGTTCACTTGCTGGGATGGAATTTGACTCTGATCAGCCTGATTCCAAAGCCAGAATGCTTTCCCCTAGGGCAGCGATTCTCATTGTGAGGCCCCTGAATCTCTTCTAGAAAGTGGGGGCCCTACTTACCTGTTAACCTACTAAATCAGAGACTCTGGGGGTGGAGGCTTAGCGATCTGGTAAAGCCAGCCCTCTCGTAGCTCTGGTGCACAATCCAATGGGAGAACCACTGCTTACTTGCCTGAGTGGTAAGTTGCTCAGTTGTGTCTGACTCTTTGTGACCCCATGGACTATAACCTGCCAGGCTCCTCTGTCCATGGGGATTCTCCAGGCAAGAACACTGGAGTGGGTTGCCATGCCCTTCTCCTGCGAAATCTTCCCGACCCAGGGATCGAACCCACATCTCTTATATCTCCTACATTGGCAGACAGGTTCTTTAACACTGAGCCATCAGGGAAGCCCCCAAAGCCTTGCTACTCAAAGCAAAGTTGTGACCTACACGTGCACAGCATCAGCAGCTTCTGGGAATGTGTTAGAAATGTGGGGCCTCAGGTCCTACCCCAGACCCACTGATCCAGTCTCTGGTTTTGGCATGTTCCCGTCTTTTTTGCATGTGCTCTATTTTTATTTATTTACCTTATTAGTCACTTCTTTATCTAAAGTTATTTTTGGGTCTTCGTTGCTGCTCACGGGCTTTCTTTAGTTGCTATGCTCAGGCTTTTCAGCGTGACAGCTTCTCTGGTTGTGGAGCATGGGCTCTAGGGCATGCAGCCTTCAGTAGCGGCAGCATTTGGGCTCAGTAGTTATGGCACCTGGGCTTAGTTGCCCCACGGCATTGCGGAGTGTGGAATCTTCCCATATCAGGGATAGAACACCAACCCTGTATCCCCTGCATTGGTGGGCAGAATCTTAACCACTGAACCACCAAGGAAGCCCCTGTGTGTGCTTTAAAATTTGAGATCAGTAGATCCCAAACCTGGTTGACAGTCAGAATTAAATAGGGAGTTTTGTTTCTTTGTTTTTTTAAAGTATAAATTCCCTAGGTATCCCAAGTTTCTAGTTCATTAGGTCTGAGGTCATACCTAGCTCCTTTTTTTAAAGCTCCCCATAAGTGTGATGATCAGTTAAATTTGATGACCACTCTCCTCTACAATGCTGCCTTCCTGAAGAAAAGAAAAATTTCTGAGTATACTCCTTGTTCCCAGGTACCTCAGAAGATGTTTTCCTCACAACGAGGTTGCCAGATTTAGCAGATGAAATTATAGAATGCCCAGTTCAACTTGAATTTCAGATAAAGAGTAAATACACTTTTAGTATGTGTGTCCCAAATATTGCATGTATTATGTAATTAAAATTATTTTCAATAGTAAAAAATTTTAATTTAGTGAATTTACTAGGAAAAAATTTTAATTTGATAAATTTAAATTCAGTCAAAATTGTTTAGAAATTATTGTTTACCTGAAGTTCAGATTGAATTGGGCATTCTGTATTTTGTTCGACAACCCTACTCACAACAGTAGCAGAGTTTCAGGAAAAAATTTGGCATAACTTTAGGGAGGGGAGGAAGAGACAGAGTCCGCCAGAACATCAACAAGAAGTGGATGAATGAATGGCTGGATGTCAGAAACCCCATCATCAGTTATCTCAGTTTGCTTAAGCTAAGATATGCCTGAGGCTGCAGTGAGAAACAGCTGTCACATAGCCACAGCTCACAACCACACAGATTTCTTTCTTGTTCATGTTGCGTGTCCATAGACGTCAGCTGCATCTCCTTTTCATTCTGTGATCAAGTCTCATGGGAACCTTCTCATGGGGATATTTGTGGTTTCACAAAAAAGGAGAAAAAGGGAGTGGTTGGCCAGGTAGTTATTTGTAAAGCTACAGTGATCAAATATCCCACTTTGCCCAGATGGGGGGTTTCTTGGAACACAGAGCTTCAGTGCCAAAACCACAATGGTTCTGGGCAAATTGAAATAGTTAGTCACCCTGGTAAAGCTTCTGTTTGAA
Organism: Capricornis sumatraensis; assembly: GCF_032405125.1. NCBI lineage: Eukaryota > Metazoa > Chordata > Mammalia > Artiodactyla > Bovidae > Capricornis > Capricornis sumatraensis. The sequence continues at coordinate 26,240,601 of NC_091087.1, read as the reverse complement.
AGTGGCACATTTACTGGTGTTCACATTCCACTGGCCAAAAAAGGTCACATGACCAAGTTTGTCATCAATAGGGTGAACGTTCACAAAGCCTCCAGTAGCCAGGGACCCATAGAGGAGGGAATGACTATTCTGAACATTAATATAGTCTACCACAGAAAGCAAGTTGAAAACCTCACAAGCTCCAGGAGGACATACACTCTCTCTAAGAAGAACCTCCAAGATGGCAGAGGCAAGAACTATGAAGGACAATGGCCTGATGAATCCCCACTTCCCCTGAGAGCAGGACTAAGAGCTAATCAAGAAACATTCCCTCTACCTAGGGTTCCATGTCAGCCCAGCAGAATTTCAAGATTTCTATAGACCAGTGACTACCACGTCACCCATTCTTTCCTTTCTAAATGAAATACTTACTGGGAGTGTCCAAGCTCTGTTCTCCGTTTGTCCATTGGGAGTATAGAGGGATGATAACTTGTCTTTTATGGTCTGGATCTCCCCATCAATTGGAGCTACATCTAGACCTGATGTATCGGGTTGGCCCAAAAGTTCATTTGAGTTTTTATGGGAAAACCTAAATGAACTTTTTGGCCAACCACAATAGCAACACTCATGAAATCCTTGATTCAAAGTCTGGTGCCTTGTTTAGATGGGAATTTAGGTTGTTGCCTGTGAGAGGAATGAATTTACTTTGCAAAAAAACAGGGAAATAAATATCTGTGACCAAAGGGGATACTGGGGTAGATTGTATTATTATCCAAAATGTCTGTTGCTCCTCTATGGCTACTCCCTTTGGGGTCCCTGTCTACTTGAGGGTTGTATTTTCATCCCCACTGACCTTAGGCTTGGGCACGTGACTTTCTTTGGCCAATAAAATGTGAGTAGAACCGCCAGATGTTGCTTCTGAGCAAGAGTTTGAAGAGCCTGCTCATGGCCCACCATTTTCTTTTTTCCTTCTGCCACTAAGCTAGTGATATTCCAGGTAGAAACTGCTTTTTCAGCCTAGATCCCACAGCAAAGTTGCAGCCAACTCTCAACATATATGTAGTATGTTTGTAGTATTAAGTCAATGAGATCTAGGTGATGTTTGTTACCACAGCATAACCAGGCCAATCCTGCCTGATACAAGAGGGAATGAACAAGATTATGTAAGTATCATTCTATTTTTATAAAGTTTGCAAACAGGCAAAACTAAACAGTATAATATTTAGGAATAAACCTGGAGTGGCAAAATTATAAAGAAAAGAAGAGTATAATTAACACCAAATTCATGAGAGTGGTGACCTTGGGTTGATGTAAGGGAGACGGACATGATTGGAGAGTTCCAGACTCTTCATATATTTACTCTTCTGTGTGTGGATTAGGCAATTTAAAGAAAAAGAAAGGGAAAGCTTGGCAGATTATGTTTTCCAAAGATGGACACAATAATTCCTGTTTAAGTAAATATTCTTTTAGAACTCACTACTCTCCCTGTCTTGAACCCGGGCAACTGTTTGACTGCCTCAGTCAATATGATATGGCAGAAAAAGGCCATGTAACTTCTTTTATTTATTTATTGCCATACCCTGTGGGGCATGTGGGATCTTCGTTCCTCAACCAGGGACCAAACCTGTGCCCCATGCAGTGGAAGCATGGAGTCTTAACCACTGGAAAACCCAGGGAAGTCCTGAGGCTCTGTAACTTCTAAGGCTGGATTATGAAAGCAGCACGCACTGTACTTTGCCTTCTTGGACACTTTCTCTTGCATCCCAGCTACAGGCTAGTTTGAGGAAACCCACACTAGTCCATGTGGAGAGACGATGTGTAGGTGTTTGGGCTGACAGCTCAGCTGAGGTTCCAGACAACAGTCAGCATCAAACAACCAGATGTGAGTAAAAATGCCTCCAGATGATCCCAGCCCCCAACCATCACAGCCTTTAAGTCTTCCCAGGTAAGACTCCAGACATCAGGGAGCATAGATAAGCCACCCCTGTTAGATCCTGTCTCATTTTCTGACCCAGAGTTCATAAAACATAATAATGCTTGTTTTGGGGACATTGAGTTTGTTATGTAACAGCAGATAACTTAGAACAGTTTTCTAAAAATACGCATTTTAAAACTGTTCCAGGGATCTACTATTTAAAAATCTCTCCACAGGCCCTTTTAAGTGAGTTTGCGGATATTAGATGGTAGGTGGTCCACAGAAGGACATGGAGGGGTCCTGACAGGAAAGGTCCTGCAGGGGAAGAAGTCTAGGCTCATAGTCTTTGCAAAAGAAATTCTCCCTTATTCCTTGGTAAAGGAAGTAGTTTATTCAGTATTTATGGCAAGAGTTCCACTGAACCCTGGTTCTTTCACTCACTCAATCATTCATTCACAAATTCATTCATTCATTCATCAAACAATTGCTGGTCAGTTCCTAATGGCTCAGCTGGTAAAGAACCTGCCTTGCAAGGCAGGAGACCCGGGTCCAATCTCTGGGTTGGGAAGACCCCATGGAGAAGGGAATGGCAACCCACTCTATTATTCTTGCCAGGAGAATTCCATGGACAGAGGAGCCTGGCAGGCTACTGTCTATGAGATCGTAAAGAGTCGGACATGACTAAGCAACTAACACTTTTTAGTGAGCTTCAGGCTTGAATGTGGAGCTCAGTAAGTCAGGGTCCCTGGTCCAGAAAGGAAGGCCAGGAATCCAGATACCTGTAGCACTCTTTTTCTTTCTTTAATCCTGTAGGCTTATATTTAGGTTCTAGTTTTGGGGCATGGAGGATACATACTCATAATAAAATTATAGAGAAAAGCATGGGAATGATTAATGTAAAATCAGGATAGGAGTACCTCTAGGAGGATGCCAGACTGATAAGTGCCCCCTGGGCAGGGCCTCCAGGGGGCTTCTAAGGTTGTGATAATGCTCTGTTTCTTAAGCACCAAGTGAGTTCATTTTATTAATATCTTTTAAGCTTTATATATATGTGTATATATATCTCATATCCTCTCATGTGTGATATATTTATCAGTAAAAATTTGTAAAGAGTGTTCATCACTAAGAGGTTTATGAAGTACATATTTGGAAACAAAATCAAGTTTTGTGTCAGCAGTCCAGTTAACATAAAATATCCACTTAATGAAATGTGAACAAGCCATTAAAATAATAACATAATCTTACCTTATTGAAATGAAATCATATCCGTGATATATTAAATGAGCAAGCTAACTTAGGACTTCCTTGGCAGTCCAGTGGATAACATTCTGAACTTCAGGGCAGGGGGTATGGGTTTGATCCCTGGTCAGGAAATCAAGATCCCACAAGCCGACCAGAAACTTAAACTATATATGCCAAGTGTCTACTGACAGATGAATGAGTCAACAAGATTTGGTATATAAAGGAACATTATTCAACCTTAAAAAGAAGGAAACTCCGACACGCACTATAATAGATAAACCTGGAAGATACTCTGCTCCGTGAAATAAACCAGTCACAGAAGAACAAATACTGTAAGACTCCATTCTCATGAGATATTTAGAGAAGTCAAATTCATAGACAGAAAGAAGAATGGTGGTGCCAGAGGCTGGGGTTTGTGGTGGAGGGGATTGGGGAGTTAATGTTTAATGTGTCCGGAATTTTAGTTGGAGAAGATGAGAAAGTTCTAGAGATAAACGGTGGTAATAGTTGCACAACAATGTGACTGTGCGGTTAAAAATGGTTAAAATGGTAAATTTTATGTTTATTTTATCATGAAAAGAAATGGCTATATGTTAATATATAATACAATAACCTCTGTGTGTGTTCTTGTAAGACAGAGAAAGAGAGGGAAAGAGAGGGAACATGTATAGGGGAAAATCTGACAGGAATTATATCAATATGTCTACAGTGGTTATCTTTTGGTGTTCAGGTTCAGATTATCTTTATTTTCTCGCTTATACTTCATGCTTTTCTATATACTATAGTTTTTTTACTCCGAGTTAATTTTGTATGTGTAGTCAGAACACAATAAACCTGATTTAAAAGAAAGAAATTCCATGTTCTATCAAAAGTGGCAATTGTTGGCAAGACAATCTTGAGGAAAAGGGCAAAGCAGAAGGTATAACCCTCCCAGATTTCAAACAATACTACAAAGCTGTAGTAATCAAAAGAGCATGGTATTGGCACAAAAACAGATGTATGGACCGTTGGAACAGAATAGAGAGCCCAGAAATAAAGAAAATATGGTCAATTAATCTTCAACAAAGGAGGCAAGAATATACAAAGGAGAAAAGACAATCTCTTCAGCAAGTGGTGGTAGGAAAGTTGGACAGCCACATGTAAACCAATGAATTTAGAACACATCCTCACACCATGTACAAAGATAAACTCAAAATGACTTAAATACAAGACATGACACCATAAAACTCTTAGAGATGAATATAGGTAAAACATTCTTGGGCGTAAGTCACACCAATATTTCTTGGTCAGTCTCCCAAGGCAATAGAAATAAAAGCAATAATGGACAAAAGGGACCTAATCAAACTTACAAGCCTTTGTACATTCAAAGGAAACCAAAAATGAAACAAAAAGAACCTACAGGCTGGGAGAAAGTATTTGCAAATGATGTGAATTGCATTTGCATCATTTGTATCATGGTATTTGCATCATTAAGCTCTTACAAGAAGAGCTTAATTTTCAAAAATACACTAAGAGCTCACACAACTCAATAACAACAAAAGACCTCCCCCAAACAACCCAACTGAAAAATGGGCAGAATATCTAAATAGAAGTTTCTCCAAAGAAGATATCCAGATGACCAACAGGCACATGAAAAGATGCTCAATATTGCTTTTTACTTTAGAAATGAAAATAAAAACTACAGTGAGGTACCACCTCACACCAATCAGAATGGCTATAATTTAAATACTGGAAAGGGTGTGGAGAAAAGGGAATCCTCCTACTCTGTTGGTGGCAGTGTAAATTGGCAAAGCCACTATGGAAAACAGTATCAGTTCAGTTCAGTTCAGTCGCTCAGTCGTGTCCGACTCTTTGCGACCCCATGAATCGCAGCACGCCAGGCCTCCCTGTCCATCACCAACTACCTGAGTTCACTCAGATTAACGTCCATTGAGTCAGTGATACCATCCAGCCATCTCATCCTCTGTCGGCCCCTTCTCCTCCTGCCCCCGATCCCTCCCAGCATCAGAATCTTTTCCAATGAGTCAACTCTTCGCATGAGGTGGCCACAGTACTGGAGTTTCAGCTTTAGCATCATTCCTTCCAAAGAAATCCCAGGGCTGATCTCCTTCAGAATGGACTGGTTGGATCTCCTTGCAGTTCAAGGGACTCTCAAGAGTCTTCTCCAACACCACAGTTCAAAAGCATCAATTCTTCGGCACTCTGCCTTCTTCACAGTCTAACTCTCAAATCCATACATGACCACAGGAAAAACCATAGCCTTGACTAGATGGACCTTAGGCGGCAAAGTAATGTCTCTGCTTTTGAATATGCTATCTAGGTTGGTCATAACTTTTCTTCTAAGGAGTAAGCGTCTTTTAATTTCATGGCTGCAGTCACCATCTGCAGTGATTTTAGAGCCCAAAAAAATAAAGTCTGACACTTTCCACTGTTTCCCCATCTGTTTGCCATGAAGTGATGGGACCAGATGCCATGATGCCATGATCTTCGTTTTCTGAATGTTGAGCTTTAAGCCAACTTTTTCGCTCTCCTCTTTCACTTTGATCAAGAGGCTTTTTAGTTCCTCTTCACTTTCTCCCATAAGGGTGGTGTCATCTGCATATCTGAGGTTATTGATATTTCTCCCGGCAATCTTGATTCCAGCTTGTGTTTCTTCCAGTCCAGCGGTTCTCATGATGTACTCTGCAGATAAGTTAAATAAGCAGGGTGACAATATACAGCCTTGACGCATTCCTTTTCCTATTTGGAACCAGTCTGTTGTTCTATGTCCAGTTCTAAGTGTTGCTTACTGACCTGCATACAGATTTCTCAAGAGGCAGGTCAGGTGGTCTGGTATTCCCATCTCTTTCAGAATTTTCCACAGTTTATTGTGATCCACACAGTCAAAGGCTTTGGCATAGTCAATAAAGCAGAAGTAGATGTTTTTCTGGAACTCTCTTGCTTTTTCCATGATCCAGTGGATGTTGGCAATTTGATCTCTGGTTCCTCTGCCTTTTCTAAAACCAGCTTGAACATCAGGAAGTTCACGGTTCACGTATTGCTGAAGCCTGGCTTGGAGAATTTTGAGCATTACTTTACTAGCATGTGAGATGAATGCAATTGTTCGGTAGTTTGAGCATAGAGGTTCTTAAAAAAACTGGAAATAGTGTTGTTATATGATCCAGCACTCCCAGTCCTGGGCATATATCTGGGCAAAATTATAATTCAAAAAGATAATGCATTCTTATGTTCCTAGCAGCACTAATCACAATAGCCAAGACATGGAAGCAACCTAAACGTCCATGGACAGATGAGGGGGTAAAGAAGATGTGGTGCATACGGAATGCTACTCAGCCACAAAAAGAACGAAACAATGCCAGTGGAGAGACTGAAAGCAGTCAGTCAGAAAGAGAAAGGCAAACACCATATGATATCACTTACACGTTCACAAATGAATTTATCTTACAAAATAGAAACAGACTCACAGATACAGAGACTAGACTGGCTGCCGAGGGGGAGTGGGAGTGGGGGAGGGATGGAGTGGGAGTTTGGAATGAGCAGATACAAGCTGGTATATGTAGGATGGATACCCAACAAGGTCCTCTGGTATAGCACAGGGGGTTGTATGCAGTATCTTGTGATAAATCATAATGGAAAAGAGTATGAAAATGGATGTAAACATGTATATAATTGAATTACTTTGCTGTACAGCAGAAATTAATACATCATAAATCAACTAACTTCAATTCAATAAATTATTTAAAAGAAGCAGCAATTGTGATTGATTAAAGAGATGACAGAGTCAAACAGGAAGATAAAAAAATTAAAAGGAAATTATTCTTCTCCAATAGAAGTGACTCATTCGAGCAACAGTAGAAATCAATAAGGTGAGATGAGCCAGCTTTAGATTCCCTCTCTGACATATTCATGCCTATTTCACAATAAAGCATCTGAAACTACGCTTATCCTCTCTTTCCCAGCTTTAGAACCAACCCCCGTTATCCATTCCTAAATTTCTTTTCTTTAAGATCAAGTCCTGATCTTTCTCCAGACATACCCCTAGTGCACACCATCCCCAAGTGACTGACCTTAGTATTTCGGAATGAACAAGAACTCTGGGACCCTAAACCCCCTTCTTCATCACACCCGGTGCTTTTTCCCAGATCTTAGCCTGGCCACAGGATTCTGGTTGTCTTTCCTTTCAGTCATGGGGTCCAGAGGTTTCTCTCTTTCTAAGAGAGAGGCTGTGTCCTCCAGAATTCATGTCTTAAAAGCGTCCTCAAGGGGCTTCCCTGGTGGCTCAGTGGTAAAAGGATCCACCTGCCAGTGCAGGAGACACGAGTTCAATCCCATGCACCACGGAACTGCTAAGCCCATGTGCCATCTCTACTGAGCTTGCGCCCCAGAGCCCGTGCTCTGCAACGAGAGAAGCCACCATAATGAGAAGCGCAGGCACCACAACTAGAGAAAGCCCAAGCAGCAGCAAAGACCCAGAACAACAAATAAATGAATAAAATTATTTTTTTTAAAGCGTCCTCAAATTTTGGTGCTTTCTGTGAGCCTCAGCCTTCCTAGCTCTGCATTCCAGCTCCTCTTGGCTGGGTCTACTCTTCCTTCACCTCAAGCTCAGTCATGTCCCCCTCACCCCATGTAGCTTTGGCCTTAGGACCTGGTGGAGCTTAGAATTGTCTTGCAGAGACAGCCTTTTCATAAACTAATGGGATGGACTGGCTTCCAGAAAAGCCATTTGACCCTTTGAAAGAAGATTCTGAAAATATTTTGTAGCCTTTGGAACTCTGACTTTACAATTCCATTTCTGAGACTCTATCTTAAGGAAATACTCCAAAATGAAAGGACAGAAATTAATGCAGAAATAGGAATCAAGTAATTTAAGTCAGCAAAATAGCAGATGTAGCCTAGATGTCTAAGAGCAGAAGATTGATCAAATGAAGCAAATTACAGCCAGTGTATACTGTGGACAGTTATGCAGCCATGAATAAATTTGTGGAATATCATTAATGTGATGGGGAAAATACTGAATCAAAATTATGTATTTGGTATGATTTCAAGTGAAAGATAAAAGTCATAGAATCAAAATAGAAAAGAAATATGCCAAAATATTAATAGTTTGCCTCTGGGTGGTAAGATTCCAGGTACATTTTTTTCTCCCTGTTTGTCTTTATACTTAGACTTTTCAAGTATTCCATGGGAGTACAAATCACTTTTATAACCTGTAGGAAAAAACTCCAAAAGACTTTCCACACACAGGAAAAGAAATAACTAAATTACACTCAGACTTGGTGTTCTAGTCTGAATGGCTAGGTTCTCAAGTATTGAGCTGGCCAAAAAGTTTGTTCAGGCTTTTCCATAACATCGTATAACAAATCCAAACTAACTTTTGGGCCAACCTCTTATATGAGGGTGGTCCACCGAGAATCTAACTTGGGCTTTGTCTTTCTGCTGGTGTCTTGTGAGGGGCTCCTGTTTATGCTGGGTGGGCGCAGATAAGCTGATCTGTGCTCTGCCTGATGGAGATGGAATATGGAGGACAGGGCAGAACACATCCTTTGTTCTGGGGAGCTGGTGTTGGCAGACAGGCCTGGGCTGGTTCTCAGGAACTCAGGGAAGCAGGCACAAGGGTTGCTATTCACAGAGAGGCAGCTGTCTGAGCCTGAGTCCCTCTGTGAATGGGAAAGGCCTGAAAGAACCAGGAATCAGGAGCCAAGGCCTTGGGCGCTTGTGAGGCCCCCCAGGCTCGTGGAGCAAGGCGTGCTCCTGATGGCCCAGCTGGCATGGGCAGGGATGGTGGAGTGAGATTTTCCTGCAGCACCAGTGACTAGGAGGAAGATGGCAGCTCTGTAGCAGGAGACTCAAGCTCCCCATTTCTCAGTGAGACTGGTGGCCGATTCCCTCCTGTGATGGCAGCCTGTCCCCCTACCTGATTTCTGGGGAGTCGCCCACTCCCCCGCCCCACCCCAGTGCTCACTGTCTTTGCACTGGTGTCTGTAACTCCTGTCCATCTTGCATCTCACAGGCTGGCCAGTCATACTTCTTAACCCATCATTTCATTAAAGTCAAATTCTTCAACTCTTAGGGTTCGAGGTTTTTTCCCCCTATAACTCTTTTTTAAAACTGTGTTTTCCCCTTTAACTCTATTTTTTTTTTAATGTGTTAACTCAGTTATTTTATTTTTTAAAGTTTTTTATTTTATTTACTATTTATTTGGCTTCACCAGGTTTTAGTTACAGCACATCTTTAACTGTAGCTTGCAAACTTTTAGTTGTGGCCTGTGGGATCTAGTTCACTGACCAGGGATCAAACCCGGGGCCAGCGCACTGGGAGTGCAGAGTCTTAGCCAGTGGACCACCAGGGAAGTCTCCACTTTAATAGCTCTATAAACCATTGCCTGCCCAGCATGGTGACAACAGACCCAAGGTTTCCTCTTCAAGTTGTAAGTACGATCATCTGATCAGTCTTATGAATTTTGGTTAGATTTGTGGGTCAGAGAACTGGAATAGGAAGTATTCTGGAGACAGGGGTACCTCCAGGGGCAAATAATAGCCAGTTTGGGGCTTCTCCAGTTTTGGGGGTGGCAGGTGGTCAGAACTGTGCCAGCTTGCTCTAGCAATAGTACACATTTTACTGAGGCTGGTGGTGGATACCTGGTCTGGGTACAGAGCAGTACCCCTCTTCCTGAACGCCCTGGCACATGGGCATTGCCAGTGCTGACCTGGAGTCTCACATGAGACTGCGGAGGTGTGGGCGGGTACTGGGGCGAAAGGAGCCCCGCTGAACATGGAAGGGGAGCCTGAGGAAGGTGCTGGAGAGGAAAGAAAATTTCCATTTGGCTTTTCCAGCTTCTTGCCGCGTCCCTAGAGCAGAGCTACTTGGCGGCTCTCCTAGTGCCTGATCCCTAGTCTTCCTTCATGAATTTTTCATTTCAGGCAAAGAGCCCTTATCTCTTACCCGGGCTGCTACAGGAGCCTGCTTTCCCAGCAGCTGGAGACACAGCAGATGAAGAATTGCATTAAGGCAGAATTATCTGTCTCTGGAGAGAGGAAGGGCACTCTGTGCTCCTGGAGGGACAGCTCCTATCCCGTATTACTGTAGGTTTCCATCCTTCACAAGAAGGCTGGGCTACTGTTTTACTGAGATACTATCGAGGGCAGAGAGAAGCCCACCAGGCTCCTCTGTCCATGGGATTTCCCAGGCAAGGATACTGGAGTGGATTGCCATTTCTTTCTCCAGGGGATCTTCCCGACCCAGGGATCAAACCTCTGTCTCCTGCACTGGCCACCGGGAAACCCATGGGTTGAACTGAGTTGCCCTCAAAGATATGTTGAAATCCTAACCCCCAGTACTTCAGACTGTGACTTGATTTGGAAATAGAGTTGTTGCAGTTGTAATTAGTTAACATGAGACAGAGACACATGCGGGGAGAAGGCCATGAAAAGATGGAGTAGAGCCCGGAGTGGTACAATATACGACAAGGATTCCTGCAAACCCCCGGAAACTAGGGAAAGACCAGGAAGGATTCTCCTGTACAGGTTTTGGGTGGAGTGTGGCCCTGCTGATAACCTTGATTTTGGACTTCAAGCCTCCAGAACTGAGACAATACGTTTCTATTATTTGAAGCCACCCAGTATGTGGTGCTTTGTTATAGCAGCCTGGCTGATACACACTCTCAGACTAAACTCTGGGAACCAGACCCCAGAATTCCTGCCCAACTGGTACCAAGACCTCCATTCATCCTCTTGCCAAGGATGTATAATATTAGCATCAATGCATAATGTTAGCACCTGAAAATGGAAGTGGGAAAGAAAATAGAGTTGTAGGCCTAGGGTCACTGATGCACAGGGCCTGTGAGCTGAAGGGAACCTAGCTAGACCTGGCAAGCTAGAGTTCTAACACAGTGCCCTCTGAGACAATTTTTCTTTTGTTATTCTTCATCTTTTACAGCTGTCTTGGAAAGCCCCAGTGGATATCGCAGCTTACAGCATAGCAGAGAGAAACGACAATTGTTGAAGAGGAAGCAGTGCCACCCTGAGGCCAGGGTGGGAACTGCAGCAGGAATCATTCCGTGATCCCAAGGGGACCTGCCTCTGAGAGCGTCATGCACCATATCCGCCCCGCCCTCCCCGATTCCACAGCCACAGTTCCTTTAGAGGCTTTATTTTTTATTTTCTTACCAAAAATATCAGTTTCCTCATGGAAGCTCCCCAGAGAATTCTTAGCTGTTTACTAATGGTGAGAAGTCAGTCCTCTAAGCTCCCAAGGAATGCAGTCCCTAACTCCCCATGGCCTCTTTGTAACCCCTGCTTCTCCTCACCCCCTGAAACCTCCACCATGCCGCAAAGTGCTCGTGTCATTTAGAGATGAACCCTTGAGAAGCGTTATCCTGGGGCAGCCTCTCAAGCAGAGCTCACATGCTTTCCTGTGTGCAGAGCTCACATGCTTTCCTGTGTGCGTGCTCCGTCGCTCAGTCGTGTCCGACTCTGCAACCCCATGGACTGTAGCCCGCCAGGCTCCTCTGTCCATGCGATTTCCCAGGCAAGAATACTGGAGTGGGTTGCCATTTCCTCCTCTAGGGGATTTTCCTGACCCAGGGATGGAACCTGTATCTCTGTGCCTCCTGCGATGGTAGGCAAGTTCTTTACCACTGAGCCACCTGGGAAGCCCCCATATGCTTTCAGAGGGAGTTAAATAGATCTTTTCCGCTTTTCACTGAACATTATCTTAAATTGTATCAGTTATAGGTTAAACTGAATTGAAAGTGTGAAAAAGACAAATGCTTGCTTGCTCTCTCTCTGGGCATTGCCCCCACATCAACCCTGACCGGTAGAGATTGTTATCATCTTCATGTTCATAGACAGGGAACTTGAGGCCCCGGGAGATGAATGACTTGCTCAAGGTCATGCAGGAATAAGGAATATTGCTGGATCTCTCATCTCTTTTATTTCCCCCATTCTATCTTCTGCAAGCATCTCCAAAGGGATTAAACATTCAAACCCTTGCCACAAGCTCTGCTCTAGGGCATGGTGTTCTCTTTACTGTTAGTATTTAAACTGTTTTCTACTACATTATTCAAGTTGCAAAATCAATATATATCTATTGTAACTAAATAAATATCTCTACCACCACCTCCTAAGGTGAACAATATTAAGAGTTTGGTGAGTTTTTTTCCTATTATTTTCCCTAAGGAAATACAAATGCAAATTTGTAAAAATGCAGATACGAGTAACCCATTTCCATTTACAACATTTTAATCAAAAGCAAAAATCACCTTGTACAACTGGCTTACAATGTATTTTTCACTTAACAATATACCATGACCAATTTTTTACAAATAATATTGACCCTTCTTGTTCCTAATAGCAGTCCAAAATTTCATAGTACAAAATGCTCCATAAATTATTCAATCACCCCCCTGTTGGTGGACATCTAGGTTGTTTCTTGTGATTATTGCTATTGTCAATAATCTGGAAATAAATATCTCTGTGAATGTCTTCTTAGAAACCAGTGCTTTACTTTTGTGGGATGTATTCCTAAAAGTAGGAATGTAGGATCAAAGTGTTTGCCCATTAAAACTGGGAACAAACAATTTCCAACAATAGGAGGTTGATTAGCACACATCCCACAGGAGGAAACATTCCTTACGAATAACAGCAAATTGCTATTGGTTTTGAAAAGTGCTTGAAGCTATTTAGAGAAAAGTCATGTTATGTAGTACTACCCTATTTTGTAAAAATATGTGCACAGAATAAAAGACTTTGAGAAAGAATACTGAAATATTATCAGTGGTCATTTCTGAGTGGTGGGGTCAGAAGCGATCTTTATTTTCTTATCTTGCCTTGTCTATATTTTCTAAAATTTCCCCAAGGAAATATGTAGTAATGTGTTAGGCCCCCTCAGGTTGCAGGGAAGCAAAGAAGAGACCAGCTCAGGTGTCTGACCTGGCAAAGGTGAGGTTATTTTAAGGTTTCACCAGAAAGGTGAGGATGCCAGGTGTCTAGGAGGATGGTAGATTATTCAGGATGGCGGTGGCTCTAGTGGCCCCCTGGGAGGAGTGGGGTACTAGCTTCTGCTAGTGGAGGTGCTGGCCTTGCTCCAAGGGGTGCCCTTAAGTGCATCTTGGTCCAGGCATCTTGCCTTGGCTTCTGCTTCACCCTGGAGTCTCAGCCACTGTTGCTGCTCCCGATGCCTGGCTCCATGCTCCTCTCTGCTTGAAGGATCTGCTTCTGTTCCTCCCATGGCTTCTGCTTATGGACCTCCTAGTCTCAGCTCCTCTACCACTCCCTGTCCCCCTTCTCTGAGAGTCTTGCACTCTCCATAAACCCTTTAGGAAACATGATCTGGGACTTCCTTGGTGGACTAGTGGTTAGGACTCTGCTTTCCACTGCAGGAGATGCAGGTTCGATCCCTGCTGCCGGAAGTAAGATCCCACGTGCTGCGGGGCAGCTAAGCCCAAGCACCATAACTAGAGACGCATGCGCACTGCAACAAGGACCCAGCACGGGGCTTCCCTGGTGGCTCGTGGGTAAAGAAGCCATCTGCCACTGCAGGACACACAGGTTCAGTCCCTGACCTGGGAAGATCCCATATGCCACGGAACAGCTAAGCTTGGGCGCCACGACTCTTGAGCCCGTGCTCTAGAGACCGTGCTTGGCAACAAGAGAGGCCACCGCGGTGAGGTGAGGCCTGCGCACCGCAACTGAGGAGCAGCCCCCGCTCCTGCGACTAGAGAGAAACCCGAGCACAGCGACGATGACCCGAAAACCAAAGCCAGATAAATAAGATCGCTAAAAAAAAAAAAGACCCGGCACAGCTGAAAAAGAAAAACAAAAACGATCTGACTGGGTGGCCAGTATAGGGAGCACCCGTTGGGCATAGCTCTAGCACCTGTCCAGGTCAGATTGCACTGGTCAGCCTTTGTCAGAGATCCCCGGCCAGGTCAGCTGTCACAACGGTGGGGGGATTAGGCTGCATGTCACTTTTCTGTGACAACTAGAATGGCCGTGTTCATTTTCTAAGGCTGCTGAGTCAAATTGCCACAAACTTAAATAACAGAAAGGTGTTGTTTCACAGTTCTGGATGTGGGGTCAGTCTGAGATCAGTGTCAGCAGGACTGGTCTCTCATGATGGCTGTGAGCGAGAATCTTGTGCATGCTCGCATTTTGGTGGTTTGCTGGCAATCTTTGGAGCTCCTGATCTTACGGCATCACCACGATCATAGCCTCCATCTTTACACCGTGTTCTCCCTGTGTGTGTCTGTGTCCAAATTCCTCCTTTTTATACGCACACCAGTTATATTGGATTAGGGATTAGGAGGCATTTACATCAAACAGAGCTGCTTTAGCCACGGTGAAATTCTAAGACCTAGCTGGCAGCCGGTTTGGTACTAATTTAGAATTTACTTCATCTCTATGTCCTGCAAACAGGCTATTCCTTTAATATGTAATCATAAATGTATGTCAGTGGATAGCTTTGTTATTAAATACAATTAAAACCAGCCTGGTGGTACAGTGGCATGAGAGTCTATCTGGCCAAGGCAGGGGACACAGGTTTCATCCCAAATCCCAGAAGATTCCACGTGCCAGGGAGCAACTAAGCCCATGAGCCGCAACAACTGAGCCAGCAAGCTCCAACTTCTGAAGCCTGTGCTCCACAACAGGAGAGGCCACAGCAATGAGAAGCCTGCACACGTCAGCGAGAGCAGCCCCCACACCCCGCAACTAGAGAAAAGCCCAAAGCAGCAATGCAGACTGAAGACCCAGGGCAGCCAAAATAAATAAATAAAAATTAAAATGATAAAAACTAGCCTTATGATTTCTGAGGTTTTTAAAAATTTTCTTTCTTTCTTCTCCTTTTATTTTTCAACCTTGGCTGCACCAGGGCTTAGTCACAGAATGTGGGATCTAGTTCCCAGACCAGGGATCAAACCCAGGCCCCCTGCATTGGAAGCATAGAGTCTCAGCTGCAAGACCACCAGGGAAATCCCACAATTTCTCAGGTTTAATCTCCTCCTAAACCATACCAAACCTCTGACAAAAAGTCCTTGGCCTATAGCAGGCTCAGGGGCCCCAGAAGGGAGTTAGGCCACAACACTCCTGTCTCTCTGAACACTAAACTAGGGACCAGCTCTGAGCAATCTAGTTGAATAACATTGTGGGGGAAATCTGTTTCCATCCTCTGGCCCAGGAAGCTAGCCTCCATTTATGGTCTTGTTCCCATGGGAAAATGCATTCCAAATTCCAAACAACTGATCTGCACAGGAACTTTCACTCTGGAGGTTAGGGACTGCCGGAATGTGTTTTCTCACAGCTTAGTTTTCCGGTAGCTTCCCACGAGTCCTGTCCCCCAGCCCCTTCCTCACCTCCCATCTCCCTTATACACACTCAACCCTCAAATGGTATTTCTTCTGTGAAGTCTCAGCCAGTTTCCTCTCTCTCCCTCCCTTGAACCCCAGAACCTTTGGACCTGGGCTGCAGTGCCTCTCTTGCTTTGCCTGAGTTCTAGGGAACTGTGTGCAAGGTTCCTGACCTCTAACAGGATCCTAAGATCCTTGAGGGCAAAACTGTATGTTTCTCATCTTTGTATCCTTCTGGGATGACTTCTCTGGTGGCTTGGTGGTAAAGAATCCGCCTGCCAATGCAGGAGATGTAGGTTCAATCCTTGGGTCAGGCAGATCCCCTGGAGAAGGAAAAGGCAACCCACTCCAGTATTCTTGCCTGGGAAACCCCATGGACAGAGGAGCCTGGTGGGCTACAGTCCAGTCCCTGGGGTCACTTAGCGGCTAAACAATAACAATAATCCTTCCAGGAAGAGCATGAGGGAGACAGCATTTGCAAAGCAGCTACTGTATGACAGACTCTGAAACAACGCTTCTTGCAGGCTTTCTTTTACTTATTACCCTGCCCCCAACCCAAGACTGGACACATTCTAGACACTCAGTGTGTAATTCTTAAATGGATTGAATCCCTTCTATGAAAACCTTCCTGCAGGTTTCTTTCCCTGTCTTTTCCTGGCCCCTGGGGCCTGCTGTCCCAAGCTCCCAGACTCATCAGTGTTAGTCAAGCTGCTCCTGCCTCCCTCAGGGCTGAGGGGATTGGCCAGGTGGCAGGATTTGCTCCCAAGGGAACCGTCATCTGGCATCTGTGGGAAAGCCAGCCCCCTCCTGTCCCCACCCCCCAGCAGATGGGACCCACTGAATGTGCTGGCTCCCCTGCTCCAGGGAGAATGGGAACACGTTGGCTCCCTGGGACTCACAACGTGAGAACAGGTGCGCTGAGGAGAAATCTCAGTCTGAAAACCCAGGTGCACACAAGGTTTAGCTTTGTTTTCCATGAATTAAGCACTCTGCCAAACTGCTGTTGTTCAGTGGGTAAGTCGTGTCTGACCCCATGGACTGCACCACGCCAGGCTTCCCTGTCCTTCACTATCTTTCCAGGTTTGCTGAAACTCATGTCCATTGAGTCGATGATGCCATCCAACCATCTCATCCTCTGTCCCCTTCTCCTCCTGCCTTCAATCTTCCCAAGCATCAGGGTTTTTTCCAATGAGTTGGCTCTTGTGGCCAAACCTGCTAAACTGGGGGGAACTTAATTCCAGCTCTTCTTAGAGATGAGTTCCTTGCTCCCCGCTCCCACCCCAGGGTTGATTTCAGTCCCCACATCTTAGGCTGTGCTGAGCTGTCTCTCACTGGACGTGTGCCCATGTGGTTACTGCTGAGATGTCCACAACCATGCCCCTTGGTCTTTCGAATTGCAAATTCCATCTCAGCTAGCCCTCTACCAAGACACACTCTCCAGCCAACCCACCAGGAGTCACATGTGAGGTTTCCGGGGTCTGCCAGAGAGTCAGGTCTGGTCTGCGCTGCTCCTAGGACCCCTGACCTCCCCGTCCTCCCAGGCCCATCTGCCTTCCCCTCCCTCCCAGATATTTTTGTCTCCTCCAGGAAATCTTCTCTGTCTTGGGGCCTTAAATCAGACCCATTGAACCACTCCAGGAAGCGAGTTTGTATTTAGTGGGTGACTTCTGTTTACTGCTGCAGCTCTGCCCAGAGATAAGGAGACCACACTTTTTGGAGGAATGGAAAAACTAACAATACAGGGAGGAAGAAAAACTCCTACATGAATACATCAAAACGCTTATCCCAATCTTATCAATTGCCTCTAACCCCAGCTCTTCTCTCAGGAGTGAACATACCTTGATTTGGGGCACCAGGAAGAGCTCAGGCAGGGTGGACTGCCACCTTCAGAGGGACTCCAAGTCCAGCTGCTATTTGTCCACAGCCATGCTGCTCGCTCTCCTTGCCACCCTGATGGTGCGGAGAAGAACCCAGGGCTTCATCCCAGTGGTCAGCACGCTGGGATCTGATTGTGGGAGCCCCGAATAAGAGTGAAGAAACCCTTCAGCCTAGGCAAAATAAGAAAGAAGGGATTAATTTCTAGGAGAGGAGTAAGCAGGAAGTCTTTGTGGAGGAGGTGGCATTCAGCGTGACTTAGATGTGACTGGAAGCAGGGGAGACAAGAGTGGCCTGGCTGGGGGGCTGGTGAGGGTGGAGGGAAATGGACGGTGCGTTGCACCTTGTCTATTTGCTTCAAAAGCAACAGCTTTTCAATTTTTGAGCTAAAACACTGACCCAGTGAAAAGACGTCTGAGGAGATAGAGTCAGAGCAAAACCACAGGGTTATGGAGAAGGTGCTGGAAATCTTGGGTCCTGTTGCTGAGCCGTTCGAGCAGACTCAAGAGCCACACCGCCAGGGCTCCAACCCTGGCTGTGCTACTCACCAGCTACACATCCTTCAGTAAATTACAAACCCCCTCTGGCCCATGGATTCCTCAGCTGCGATGTGTAGGTGATAAAAATCCTCATCAAGTGGCTGGGCAGATGAACTAGATGTGTAAGAAGCTAATACGTGTGAATTTACCTGTATATGTATTAATGAATTAATACGGGTAAGAAAGCATTTAGACTAGTACTCAGCATATAGCAATGGCTCATTGGGCATCAGCCATGTTCCTGTTTGTAATGATGGAGATGATGAAGATAATGGCATGATGGTGGCTCCCCCACCAACTAAACACCGTAGGGGGCCTTAGGCCTTAGTCCCCTTCCAGCCCCACCCCCTCACTGTTAGTCTCCAGCTGAGCTTCTGGTTCCAAGTAGGGGAAGACACTTGTGCCCTTTGAGATTCAAGGTTTCTAATTCTGTGACCATCTGACTGCTGTCCCATCTAGGCTTCTCTGCTACTCAGGGGTGGGGCCTAGGAGAGGTGGCCCGCTGATGGAGAAGAGGTCCCCCCGGGTCATCAGAGCAGGTTGAGGGAAGAGTTATTCCCCCGGCTCCACGTCTCACTTGGTTCGGCTCTCTCCTTAGCCATCTCCTAAGACATCTACATGTAAGCCCCGACAGAGGCACAGGCTTACCCAGGTCTTGCAGCCAATGAATGGCCGATGTTGAATTCAAACTCAGTCTGTCTGGCTTTTAACTAGTGCACTAAAGCCGCTGCAATAAATCAGATATCAAAGAAGTTTCTAGGAGTCTTGATGCCTTTAGTGGCTCTATGCAGGCAAATGCTGATGAGCCAAGATAGAATGACCACAAGGATATGTATAGTTGCTCAGTCGTGTCCAACCCTTTGAGACTCCATGGACTGTAGCCCTTCAGGTTCATCTGGCCATGGGATTTCCCAAACAAGAATACTGGGGTAGATAGCCATTCCCTTCTCCAGGGGATATTCCTGACCCAGGGATGGAACCCGGGCCTCCTGCTTTGCAGGTGGATTCTTTACAATCTGAGCCGACAGGGAAGTCCCATCATAAAGTATGTAATAAACAAACTATAAGAAAGTAGAATTTAAGCCAAAATTCAGAAGAAAAGCAATCTTTTCTATCCCTTTCAAAACACCCCAAAACTTTGTTGGCTTAAAACCACAAAACTCATATTTGCTCAAGATTCTGCAACATGGGCAGGTGTTGGTAGGGACAGCTCATCTCTGGTCTGCGTGCCATCATCTGGGGCCGCTTGACTGAGGCTGGAGGAGGCCGGACTCACTAGGTTGGAAGTTGATGTCGGCTGTTGAATGGGCCCCAGCTGGGGCTGTCAGCCCAGGGGACCACCTCTTCATAGCCTCCCCACACAGCTAAGTGGAGCTTCCCGCAGCATGCCATCTGGGTTCTGAGTGGGAAAACCTTCAAAAGGACAGGCCAGGTGTTCAGGCACTTTTTCAGTCTCTGCTAGCATCTTTTTGCTAATGCCCCATCAGCCAAAATTTGTTACATGTCCAACCCTGAGTCAGGGTAGGAGGTGCTATGGTGGTGGTTTAGTGGATAAGGCGTGTCTGACTCTGCGAGCCCAGGGACTATAGTCCAGCAGGGTCATCTGTCCACTGGATTTCCCAGGCAAGAGTACTGGCATGGGTTGCCATTTCCTTCTCCACGGGATCTTCTTGACCCAGAGACTGAACTCGAGTCTCCTGCATTGGCAGGCAAATTCTTTACCAGTTGAGCCACCAGGGAAGCTCCAGGGGGTGCTATACACAGGCAAATACTAGAAAGTATGGCTTATTGGGAGCTGCCAAAGTGGCAGTCAGCCTCCACTTTTTTTTTTCCAAATCTTCCCCCTTTGTGTCCGTGACACCTTCTCTTCCAGGCTCAAACGTTGCTCTGGCCGGTAGCCTCTCTCAGCTCAGCCTTTGCTCTCCCCTCATTTAATCACCCTTTTTCAGCCAACACACCACTTGCATCACAGCTGCTATTTCCAAACAGCTTCCTTCAGCCCTGCTTTTCCCTCAGGATACTACCCTGTCTCCTTCCTTCACTCTCAAAATCCTTCAAAGAGCTGTTGACCTAAAGCCCATTTGCCGAATTTATTGAATTTTTTAATTTGCCCATTTAAAAGAATAATGTTTTTATTGTTTTCAATGACTGTACCAATATGCATTTCTTCTGAATGTATAAATATTGGGTTGGCCAAAAAGTTCATTTAGGCTTTTCCATAAGATCTTACAGAAAAATCTGAATGAACTTTTTGGCCAACCCTGATAAATCTATTCAAAATATACTCCTCTGGACTATAAGTTTTTAAAAAAGAATATATGCATAAGAAACCTAAACCACTTTGTGACACTTAGCTTTCAACAAAGCGATGTTCCATAAAAAATATTCTTTAAGAAGAGGAAGATGGATTTGGGTAGACAGTCACCAGTCTCTGCCACTTTCCTTAACCATCTGAATTGGCCTTTTCCAGTAACTTCCTCACCAGGCCCTCTGCTCCTTCTCTTCTTAATCACCTGTTCATCCTGCAGCCAGACGGATCTTTCTAAAGTTTAGACCTGAACTCCTCACTCTCCCACTTAAAAATCTCTTCACCACTTCTCACTGTTCACAGGATAAATCCAAACACTTAGAATAACAGTTTATGGGGACCTCCCTGGTGGTCCAGTGGCTAAGCCTCCACGCTCCCAATGCAGGGGGCCCGGGTTCAATCCCTGGTCAGGGAACTCGATCCCACATGCCACAACTAAAGATCCTGCATGCTGCAACGAAGACTGAAGATCCCACATGCTACAACTAAGACCCGGCACAGACAAAAATTAAAAAAAAAAAAAAAAAAGATTTATAGACTCACAGTCACCTACCTTGCTTTTCCAACCTCATTCCCTATTATTCTCTCTTCTCTTCCACCAACTCCAAAGTCGGCCTCACCTTTCTAAGCTCATGGAATGTTCTTTACTTAATTTATTTATTTTTAAAGATTTATTTATTTATGGCTGCGCTGGGTCTTTGTTTGGAGAAGGAAATGGCAACTCACTCCAGTACTCTTGCCTAGAAAATCCCATGGACGGAGGTGCCTGGTGCAGGCTACTGTCCATGGGGTTGCATTGCTGTGCAGGCTTTCTCTAATTGCAGCAAGCAAGGGCTCCTCTCTAGATGTGGTGTGCAGGCCTCTCATTGTGGTGGCTTCTCTTGTTGTTGGAGAAGGAAATGGCAACCCACTCCAGTATTCTTGCCTGGAGAATCCCAAGAACGGAGGAGCCTGGTAGGCTATAGTCCACAGGGTTGCAAAGAGTCGGACACGACTGAGCGACTTCACTTTCACTTTCTCTTGTTGTGGAGCAGGGGCAGACAGATTCTTAACTACTGCACCACCAGCAAAGCCCTCAGGGCATGTTCTCTAGCATTTGCCTTATATTTTGAGCACACTGCTCCATTTGTTGGTAATGTCTTTCCTGCTTGCTTTACTCCACTCATGTGTTAAGACCCCAGTCAAACAGCCCTCACTCTGTGAGGTCTGCTCTGAGTCTCATTCCTAGAGAGGATTAATCACTGCTGTTTATACCTTAACTACATTTGGTATAAACTTATAGGAGAGAATGTTTCAAACCACAGTCTTTTGTGTCTTTGCTGTTACTTTGTAAGCTTAATGGGGCGAAGAATTTTTTTTTCAGAGTCTTGCACACAGTAAGTGTGAAATAAATGTGAAAAAATTCCCATGGGCACCCATCATGGGGCAGACATTCACATTTATACTCTCGTTTTCTTTTAAAGACTTAAAATTTGTCCCACAGTATAGATGTTCAAAATGGACTTGAGGGAAAAATAAATCATTTGTGTATTTGCTTTTATATGCACAAGATACTTTTGGAAATATTCATAATGGAAAAAGATACATGTACCCAAGTGTTTATTGCAGCACTATTTATAATAGCTAGGACATGGAAGCAACATAGATGCCCATTGATAGATGAGTGGATAAAGAAGTTATGGGACATATATACAATAGAATATTCAGTTCAGTTCAGTTCAGTTGCTCAGTCGTGTCTGACTCTTTGAGACCCCACGAATCGCAGCACGCCAGGCCTCCCTGTCCATCACCAACTCTCAGAGTTCACTCAAACTCACGTCCATCGAGTCAGTGATGCCATCCAGCCATCTCATCTTCTGTCGTCCCCTTCTCCTCCTGCCCTCAATCCCTCCCAGCATCAGAGTCTTTTCCAATGAGTCAACTCTTTGCATGAGGTGCCCAAAGTACTGGAGTTTCAGCTTCAGCGTCAGTCCTTCCAATGAACACCCAGGACTGATCTCCTTTAGAATGGATTGGTTGGATCTCCCTGCAGTCCAAGGGACTCTCAAGAGTCTTCTCCAGCACCACAGTTCAAAATCATCAATTCTTCAGTGCTCAGCTTTCTTCACAGTCCAACTCTCGCATCCATACACGACCACTGGAAAAACCATAGCCTTGACTAGACGGACCTTTGTTGGCAAAGTAATGTCTCTGCTTTTGAATGTGCTATCTAGGTTGGTCATAACTTTCCTTCCAAGGAGTAAGCATCTTTTAATTTCATGGCTGCAATCACCATCTGCAGTGATTTTGGAGCCCCCCAAAATAAAGTCTGACACTGTTTCCACTGTTTCCCCATCTATTTCACAATAGAATATTACTCCAGCCATAAAAGGAATGCATGTGAGTCCGTTCTAGTGAGGTGGATAAACCTAGAGCCTATTATACAGACTGAAGTAAGTCAGAAAGAGAAAAACAAGTGTTGTATATTAACACATACATATGGAATCTAGAAAGATGGTACTGATGAACCTATTTGCAGGGAGCAATGGAGATGCAGACACAGAGAGCCAGTTTGTGGACACAGTAGGGGAGGAGAAGGAGGGTTGAATTGAAAGAGGAACATGGAAACATATGTAAAATAGACAGCCAGTGGGAATTTGCTGCATGATCCAGGGAGCCCAAACCTGGTGCTCTGTGACAACCTAGATGGGCGGAATGGGGTTGGAGTTGGGAGAGAGGTTCAAGAGGGAAGGGGCATATGTATACCGATGGCTGAATCACGGTGATGTATGGCAGGAACTAACACAATATTATAAAGCAATTATCCTCCAATTAAAAATAAATAATTTTATCAAAAAAAGCTATCATAGTCTATCAAATCTAAAGTAACATCAGCTTCAAGATGCTCTATTGTTTCATGTACAGGAAAGAAATGAAAAAGACTGCTAACTGGAGATCCAAAAGAAACAGCACAGTTAATGCCTTATTTGGAAGAAGAACAAAGTTGGAGGCTGACACTCCCGAACTTCACGAGTTATTGCAAGCTGTAGTAATCAAGACAGTGTGATACAGGTGAAAGAAGAGAAAAATAGATCAATGGAATGGAATAGAATAGAATAGAGAACCCAGAAATGGATTCCCAGTTATTCCAAATGGTTCTGGAACAGCTGGACACCACATGACAAAAAAAAAAAAAAACAGAAGAAGAATCTGGACACAGATCTTAGATCTTTCACAAAAATTAACTCAAAGTGGGTCATAGACCTAAATGCAAAATGCAAGCTTATAAAATTCCTAGAAAATGCCATGGAAGAAAATCTAGATGATCTTGGATATGGCAGTGATCTTTTAGATATAACATCAAAGCAGCAATTCACGAAAGAAATCATTAAACTTAAAAACTTAAGCTCTGTGAAAGAACTGTTACGAAGATGAGAAGAGGCACAAGCTAGGAGAACATTTTTACAAAAGACATTTCTGCTAAAGGACTGTTATTCACAATATGTAAAGAACCGTTAAATCTCAACAATAAGAAAATGAATAAGCTAATCTTTAAAATGGGCCAAAGACCTGAAAAGATACTTCCCTAAATAACATATACATAAGGCAAATAAGGATATGAAGAGATGCTCCACATTATATGCCACTGGTGTGGTTTAGTCACTAAGTCACGTCTGACCCTTTCAACCCCATGGACCATAGCCCTTCAGGCTCCTCTGTCCATGAATTTCCCAGGCAAGAATACTGGAGCGGGCCACCATTTCCTTCTCCAATCACATGTCATTAGTGAAATGCAAATTAAACGACAGTGAAAAATCATTACATGCCTAGGAGGATGGCTGAAATCTGGAACACTGACAACACCCAATGCTAGTGAAGATGCGAAGCAAAAGGATCGCTCATTCACTGCTGGTGGGAATATGGGAAAGCTGCACAGCCACTCTGGAAGACGTTTTGGCGGTTTCTCATAAAACCAAACGCACTCTTACTCTGTGACGCAGCAGTGCTCCTTGGTATTTACTCAAATGAGCCGAACATTTGTATCCACACAAAAAACCTATACACAGATGTTTATAGTAGTTTGATTCATAATTTCCCAAACTTGGAAGCAACTAAGATGTTTCTCAGTAGGCGAGTGGATAAATGAATTGTGATACATCCAAACAGTGGAATAATATTCAGTGCTAAAAAGAAATGAGCTAACTATCCCTTCCCCGTTGGTAACCGTAAGTTCCTTCTCTAATTCTGTGAGTTTGTCTCGGATCTGCAAATTCATTTGTACTATTTCTTTCTAGATTCTGCTTATATGCCATAGTTAGGGCGTTTGGGATTGACATGTACACACTGCTACATTTGTTTATTTATTTAAAACTTTTTATTTTCCAGTGGGGTATAGCTGATTAACAATGTTGTGATAGTTTCAGGTGAACAGCAAAGGGACTCAGGCATCCATTCTCCTTAAAACTCCCTTCCCATTGAGGCCGTCACATAACATTGCACATTGCTGTATTTAAAATGAATAATCAACAGGGACCTAACATACAACACAAGGAATGCTGCTAACTGTTACGTAACAACCTAAATGGGAAAAGAATTTGAAAAAGAATAGATACATGTATATGTAAAACTGAATCACTTTGCCATCTACCCTAAACGATTACAACATTGCTAATCAACTATACTCCAATATAAAATAAAAAGTTAAAAAAAAAGAAAGAAATGAGCTATTGAAAGGTTGTTGCTATGAGCCATGAATGATACTGGGATTCTTGGCCTCCGGAGGAGAGGAATTCGATCCCGAGCCAGTGATGAGGCTTGATTGCTCAGAGATTTTGTGTGATAAAGTTCTATTAAAGTATAAAAGAGATAGAGAAAGCCTCTGACATAGACAACAGAAAGGGCAGAAAGAAGTGTTCCCTTGCTAGTTTTCAGCAAGAAATTATATGCCTATTAGCAGGCTGCTAATTAGAGAAAGGAAATGTCTCAAAACTCAGAGAGTGGCACCAGGCCCCTCACCCACAACATGCATTTTGAGATAACACTGGCATAAGATGAGTCATCCCAGGCCATAAAATGATTGACATGAATCTTTAAGAAAGGCAGATTTCCAAGCAAATACATAGTCTCATTAACATAGCTTAAGAGAACATTTCCATGAGTAAAACATACTGGCTTGTTGAGCCATTAGCTCAACAAGCTGAGATAATAGCTAAGTTCTGAGACTTAGGCGGAACCAACTTGAAGAAAATCAGAGTCTAAGGTAAATACATAGTTCATTAACATAGCTTAAGGAAAACATTTCCATAAGAAAAACCGAATTGGTTAACTCAAGGTTTGAGAAAAGTTAAGTTCAGGTGGAAACAGGTGTCATCATGGCAACACAGAATTTAAAAAGAAACCTCCTTTTAATTTTGTGTAGAGAAGGGGAAAAAATCTGATGCTTGTAATTTGTCTCCTCCTGCCTCTTAAGAGAGAGATTGAAAAATAACGTCTGACACTTGCAGCCTATTTCCTCTGTTTGTTTGGGAACCCCTAGCCTTCCTGCCTGTTACCTTCTCACTATCAAGCCATGAAAAGACATGCAGGAAGCTTAAATGCGTATTAAATGCAAGTGAAAGAAGCCAGCCTTAAAGACTACATATTGCGTGGTCCCAACTATATGACACCCTGAAAGTGGCTGTGAATAGATCAGTAGTCTCCAGGGGCTCAGGGGACTAAGCGATAAGCGGAGCACAGAGGGTTTTTAGAAGAGTGACACTATTTTGTATGATACTCTCCTGGTGGGTATAAGTCACCGTATGTCTGTTAAGACCAATGGGATGTGTAACACCAAGAGTGAGCCCTAGTGTAAACTCTAGACCTATTGTTGTTCAGTCGCCAAGTCGTGTCTGACTCTCTGTGACCCCATGAACTGTAACACACTAGGCTTCCCAGCCTTTCATTAATCTCCCTGAGTTTGCTCAAATTCATGTCCATGGAGTCAGTGATATGATCTTGGTCCATTTCCTAGGCAAACCATTCAACATCTCAGTAATCCAAGTCTGTGCCCCAAGCACTAATGCTGGAGAAACTGGAGTTGCATAAGTCTATGAAGACCCGTAAGATTTTCTAGAACTAACAGCCACAAAAGATGTTCTTTTCACTATGGGGGACTGGAATGCAAAGGAAACTATAGACCTGTTAGGGGAAGCACACTGATTGAAACCTCCCACCCTGGCCAGGCACCATAGTAACCATTTGCTTGATTTGTTTTAAGACAGGAGGTCCTGGTAAGGAGCAGGGAACTAATATGCCTCCACCAACCAGAAGAGTTCAGGAAAGATCAAAAGGAGACACCACCTGTCCGACCACCTCCCAGAATCCTTCTCTCTGGCATCCATCTTGGCTGAACAAGGTGTGCACCACCAGGAAGGACTCTGAGTCAGAATGATTGGCTAAGGACAACCCGGAAACTAATCCCATCACCATAAAACCCGAGACTGCGAGCCATGTGATAGAGGTGTTCTCCTGGGTTCCATTACCCTCCTGCTCTCCACCCGGGTGCCCTTTCCCAATAAAATCTCTTGCTTTGTCAGCACATGTGTCTCCTCAGACAATTCATTTCTGAGTGTTAGACAAGAGCCCAGTTTCAGGCCCTGGAAGGGGTCCCCCTTCCTGCAGCAGACCTAGGATAATAATATTGTGTCAGTGTAGGTTCACTGATTGTAACCCATGTAAGACACTGGAATGTTGACAGTGGGAAAGGCCTTACTTGTGTGGGGACAAGGGATTAAGGGTAACTCTCCGCACTCTGCCACAGTTTTGTTGTGAATCTAAAACTGCTTCAAAAATGACCTATTTAGAAATAGAGTATCAGTGAACTATTTAGCACGATGCCATGGCAATAGTCCTGCATGACACGTGGTTGGTCACATCAGCCCTTCATTGCTTTGAAATTCTTTCTGTCTGGCAACTTCCTTTGCCTTGAGCGGTGTTGTCTGGCAAGGCTCTCACGTGAGTCTTCATATGTTGCAGCTCTTCGCCTATGTTGGGTATCTTCCTTTCTTAGGTCTTCAAAGTGGACCAAGTGTGGACCAGCAGCATCAACATCACCAGGGGACTTGTTAGAAAGGTTGCATCTTGGACCCATGCCAGGCTTGGTCAGTCAGAATCTGCACTTCATCCAGATCCCAGGGGCTTCAGGTACCCTTTGCAGCGGGAGCAGCAGTGCCACCGAAAAGCGCTCTGGGCCTGCTCTGCAACAATATAAGGACTTGTGATCATTTCTCCCACAGAGTATATATCTGCGTCACTAATAGCAATTTTGCACCTCACCGTTGTTTTTGTGACTTTCTGCATCCAGAGTGGCCTTTCATTTCAATGCTGAATCATACTTTTCTGGTGGATAAGATGGTAAAGAATCTACCTGCAGTGAGAGATACCCAGGTTCGATCCCTGGGTTGGGAAAATCCCCTAGAGAAAGGAATGGCAACCCACTCCAGTATTCTTGCCTGGAGAAGTCCATGGACAGAGGAGCCTGGCGGACTACAGTCCATGCGGTTGCAAAGAGTTGGACACGAATGAGCAGCTATAATCCTTATGAAGACATTTTAAATATCAATTAAACTCAGCACATGCACACAAATCTGTTGAAGTGGTAACTATACAAAAGCCATAGCTAAGTTTGCACATGTGTCAGCACCCATGTGACGAGAGCCACCTGGCTCACAGTTATTGTAAGATACAGCCTGATTTCGAAGATGTTAAAACATAGGGGCAATATGTATTTTAAAAGTCAAAGAAATATGATAAAATTGGTTGCTTCTGGTAAAGGAACTAGGAGAATGGAGAATGAATGGGAGGGAGACTTTGCATTGTATACCCATTTGCATCTCTTGAATTTGGAGTCTTGCAAATTTATAACATTTCATATTATTTAGATACATATATACACATATATATATTTATTTATATTTTCACTGATAAACTTGGCTCCAACCTTTTATTTATTTATTTATTCTTAGTTTTTGTCTGCCATGTGCAGCTTGTGGGATCTTAGTTCCCTAACCAAGTATCAAACCTGTGTCCCTTGCATTGGGAGAAGGGAGTCTTAACCACTGGACCACCAGCAAAGTCCCTGGCTCTGACCTTTTAAAAAATTTTGTGTATTTATTTTTTGGCTGTGCTGGGTCTTGATTGCTGCAAACAGGATTTTCTCTAGCTGCGGCACGTGGGAGCTCCTCTCTAGCTGCGATGTGCGGACTTATTGCGGTGGCTTGTCTTCTGCAGATCTTGGACTGTAGGGTGTGGAGGCGTCAGTCACAGCACCAAGTGGGCTCAGTAACTGTGGTGCACAGGCTTAGTTGCTCTGTGGCATGTGGAATCATCCTGGATCAGGGGTTGAACCTGTGTCCCCTTCACTGGCAGGCAGAATTCTTTACCACTGGGCAACCAGGGAAGTCCAAACTTGGCTCCAGTCTTAACAAAATTTGCTTTGTGATTCCAGGACCCAAGACCCAAATCTCAGAGTCACCTTTGGACTCCTCAGTAGTGGTCAACATTGTTGTAACCTAAGATCGAGTTGCTTTTTTGGAAGGCTTCCTCTCACATACCAATAGTTCATTTTGACGTTATAGTAAAAAACAGACAGCAGAGAACAAAACCTCTCAAACTTCTAAGTCCCTTATCCACATTTTTTTTTCTGTTTTGATTGTGTGGGAATACATGGAGTGAGGGAGGAGGTTTACATTTATCTTTGTTAACTAGGACACTGTTGGTGTCAGCTCATTTTCCTAAAACTTTGGTTTTCAAATGCTAATGTACATCAGAGCCGCCTACAGGGCTTATTAAAACAGAGATATCTGGACTCCATCACCAGAGCTGACCCAGTCAATCAACCAAGAATCTGAGTTTCTAACAAGTTCCCAAGTGATGCTGATGATGCTAGTCTGAGGACCTCGTATCTACCATTTGGTCTAGCTAACCTGTTCTTTTGTCTGTTTTTAAAAATATTTCTTAATTTATTTGGCTGTGCCAGGTCTTAGTTGTGGTGCTTGGTGTCTTCATTGCAGCTTTCAGAATCTTTAGTGTGGCATTTGAACTCTTAGTTGCAGCATGTGGGATCTAGTTCCCTGACCAGGGTTCGAACCCAGGCCCCCTGTGTCGGGAGCATGAAGTCTTCACCACTGGACCACCAGGGAAGTCCCTAGCCTGTTGTTTTGAATCCTGATACGATTCTTCATGTTAGCTGTCTCTCCCAGCCTGCTTTCTGTATCTTCATCTAAGTCATTGATAAAAGGTTGAACTGGGTGGGACTGCGGTCCCAGCCTTGCAACAAGAAGCTTCAGGATGACGGGGATACACTCATCAGCCCTTGTAGGAGACGGATTTCTATCGGTGGGAAAGCCAATGGCCATACTTCCTCAGCCTGTAAGTCTCCATCCTGCCCTGGAAACAGCCCAGGGAACCTTGTGAAAGCCTTGTTGAAATTCAGGCAGGGAGAGTGTTCATTTTTGTTCATCCTTTTGAGGGTT
This sequence comes from Capricornis sumatraensis, assembly GCF_032405125.1. Lineage (NCBI taxonomy): Eukaryota > Metazoa > Chordata > Mammalia > Artiodactyla > Bovidae > Capricornis > Capricornis sumatraensis. The sequence continues at coordinate 26,210,906 of NC_091087.1, read as the reverse complement.
GTTGTTATGCCCTAATTCAAGGCGGTGTGATCTTGGGCCTTGCCTTCTTCCTCCATCTCATTTGGGTGGGGCAGGCAGGGAAAGCTCAGGTGCATACGTCTGAGTAAGTCATTCTGCTTGCTATCGCTGGTCCCTGGGAGACCCTCTCCAGACCAATGGTCCCACATAGGACCCTTTTGTTTTATTTAATGGGTTAGTCCCTGTGCTAATCAGACCAAGGCTGTGCTGTAGTAATGAACACCTCCAATACCAGAAGCTTAAAGCAACAAAGGTTTTGGTGTTCAGTTGCTAAGTTGTGTCCAACTCTTTGCCACCCCGTGGACTACAGCATGCCAGGCTTCCCTGTCCTTCACTATCTCCCAGAGTTTGCTCAAATTCCTGTCCATTGAGTCCATGATGCCATCCAACCATCTCATCCTCTGCTGCCCTCTTCTCCTTTTGCCTTCAATCTTTCCCAGCATCAGGGTCTTTTCCAATCCAGAAAAATATCCACTTCTCCTTCACTGATTACATGAAAGCCTTTAACTGTGTGGATAACAACAACAAAAGTTTATTTCTGAGACTTCCTTGGTGGTCCAGCGGTTAAGAACCTGCCTGCCAATGCAGGGGGATGTGGGTTTGATCCCTGGTCCAGGAAGACTCCACATGCCACAGGGCAACTAAGCCCATGCCCACAGCTACCAAGCCTGTGCTCTAGAGCCCGGGAGCCACAGCAAGGGGAGCCGCTGCCATGAGAAGGAGAGCAGCCCCCGCTCGCCACAGGCAGGGAGAGCCCTCACACAGCCTTGAAGACCTGGCACAGCCAAACAATAGTACATAAATAATTTAAAAAAAATTCTCACTAAAAGTAACTGTTCCAAGCAGGTTGGCAGAGAAGGGGCAGGGGAGGGAGTCAGGTCCTTATCTCCACTCTGGGGTCCAAGTTGAAGGGTGTTTCCTCTTAACATGTGTGTTCCTGAGAATTTGCAGTGGGAAAAAAGAGTACTGGATGGCCTCCCACCAGAAATGAAATGCTCTGCTCTAGAATCAGCACATATCACTTCCACTCACAACTCCTGGGACACAACTAATCCTACGATGTTGCCCAGCTCTGGAGGTGATGGGCAGAGAAGTGCAATCCTCCCACGTGCTTGGGGGTAAAGGAGCGCAGGCTATGAGTGAGGTGTAGGGGAATCTGTGACATTTGCTTTTATCTTCCCTCTTCACTCCCCCCACCACTCCCTTTCCTTCTGCCCCATTAATAGGGTTCTAATGTGTTCGATGTGCATCCTTTTATTTGTGTGTGTTCTTGCAAAACATATCATGTTTTATGGGCATCTGCTTTTAATTCACATAGATGCTATTGTGCTATAGGCTTTATTCTATTTCTCTTTTTTTCACCCAGCACTCTGTTTTTACTATGCATCCATATTGTTAAATATGCCTCGAATTCATGACTGCTGATGGACGCTTGTACCACATCTCCCAGAGGTGTGCACCTAGATTGACTTTAGCTCTTTGCTATTATGATGCAAGCATGAACAGCCTTACTTAGAGAATAATAAGAGAATTTCTTTGGGAAATTTACCTAGAAGAATTGCTGGTTATGGAGTATGTCATTCAACTAAGTGGGCTTCCCAGGTGGCTCAGTGGGTAAAGAATCTGCCTGCCAATGTAGGAGACATAAGAGATGTGAGTTCAATCCCTGGGCCAGGAAGATCCCCTGGAGAAGGGAATGGCAACCCACTCCAGTATTCTTGCCTGGAGAATCCCATGGACAGAGGAGTCTGAGGGGCTACAGTCCATGGGGTCACAAAGAGCTGTACACAACTGAAGCGACTTAGCACACACAGAGATCCTTTTTAGATTTAAAATATCAGGCATTTTGGAGTCTAGAGTATTCTCCCTAAGTAACCTTTCAGGGAGAACTTTCTCAAAAATGGAAACAAGGTCTGTCTGGCATAACCTCTTCCTCACAAGCCCACACTGGAGCTTTGTCCAGTTCACCAGCCTGCAGTACTTAGACTCTGCCTGTTCTTCTTTTGGAAAATTAGAAAATTAGAACGTTTGCCTATTTCCAGTTGGGTGGAGCCTCGCCCATTCTTAAAAATTCCTCAAAGATTACAAACATTGGTGGGGCCTTGGAACATAACCAAAGTAGCTCTTGTTGATGTTAGAGGATTTTCAAAATTTTCTTTTCCTGTATGCAAGACAGGAAAAAAGACACAGCTGTGTATAACGGACTTTTGGACTCAGAGAGAGAGGGAGAGGGCGGGATGATTTGGGAGAATGGCATTCTATCATGTATACTATCATGTAAGAATTGAATCGCCAGTCTATGTCTGACGCAGGATACAGCATGCTTGGGGCTGGTGCATGGGGATCACCCACAGAGATGTTATGGGGAGGGAGGTGGGAGGGGGTTTCATGTTTGGGAACACATGTAAGAATTAAAGATTTTAAAATTTAATAAAAAAAAAAAAAAACTCTGTAAAAAAAAAAAAAAAAAAAAAATAAGCCTCACCTCATTCTGTGTTTTATTTTCCCCTGTATTCTCTCCTTGTGATATTCTATCATCGTTTGAAAAATGTTTGCTTGACTTTAAACTTAATATCAGGTTTTAACTCTTCTTACACACCCCCTACATCAAACTAATATGTAGGGTTAGCCAAAAAGTTCATTTGAGTTTTCCCAGAAGGTGTTACAGAAAAATCCGAACGAACCTTTTGGGCAAACCAATAGAATTCCACTACAGTTGTGTGATCTTGAGCAAACTGCCTATACTTTTTCCACCTCAGTTTGCCTCCTATTGGCAGATATTCTACTGGGCTTCCCTGGTGGCTCAGACGGTAAAGAATCTCCTGCTATGCAGGAGACCTGAGTTCAATCCCTGGGTCAGGAAGATTCCCTGGAGAAAGGAATGGCTACCCACTTTAGTAGTGTTGCCTGGAGAATTCCACCAACAGAGCAGCCTGATGGAAGCCAGCACGCCAGGCTTCCCTGTTCTTCACCATCTCCCAGAGTTTGCTCAAACTCATGTCCACTGAGTCGATGATGCCATCCAACCATCCATCCTCTGTCATCTCCTTCTGCTCTTGCCCTCAGTCTTTCCCAGCATCAGGGTCTTTTCCAATGGACTAATAATTTTTTCCTTTTTTGGCTTGCGTGAGTTTGTATAACTGACACTCCTAGCAGAATGGATCCTAGTTAGTATAGGCACGACCTTACCCTACCTTGTATCATTGACTCTTACATTTTAGTATCTCCCATTCCTTATCCTTGTGGTCCTCACAAGATGCTAGCTAAGTTGTTTTAAGGCAACTTTAAAATGCCTTCTGCAACTCCTTATACAAGTACTCAACTGGTATTGATGGAATTAAACAGAACTTTTAGTTTTTTTTCTTCTATGGATTAATGTCATCCCCTCCCTTTCCCATAGAACTATAGCTTTTGGAGAATGGAGACACTGTTTTCTACTTTTTTCTTCTAAGTATTTTTTTTTTAATATGGATAATTTTTTAAAATCTTTATTGAAATTTGTTACAATATTGCTTCTGTTTTTTGTTTTGTGTTTTTGGCCTTGAAGCATGTGGGATCTTAGCTCCCCAACCAAGGATGGAGCCCGCACCCTTTGCTTTGGAAGGCAGATTCTTAACCGCTGGACCACCAGGGAAGTCTCTGTTTTCCACTTTTTATAAGTTACTGAAAGGTGGTCTGCAAACAGCTCGCGTGTGCATGCTCAGTTGCTCAATTGTATCTGACTCCTTGTGACCCCATGGACTATAGCCCGCCAGGCTCGTCTGTCTGTGGAATTTTCCAGGCAAGAATACTGGAGTGGATTGCCATTTCCTACTCCAGGGGAATCTTCTCAGCCCAGGGATCGAACCCTAGTCTCCTGTGTCTCCTGCACTGGCAGGTGGATTCTTTACCACTGAGCCACTCGAGGAGCCCCTGCTCACAGTAAGAACTCACAAAACACGGGATTGGGATGGTGGTAACAACTGCATCAGGAGATGAGCCCGCTAATCTCATGCCCTGAGACATTCTGAAACTCACTGTGCCTGCTGGCACCACTGACGCACAGCGAGTCACACAGATGACACGGTCACATGGCAACAGAGACCCTTCTGCCTGAAAGCTGAGAGTCCACGTGACTCCTCCCAGGACCTCCCCCTCCCCAGGGAATTTCAGTCAGCCCTGGCTAAAGAGGAGGCAGCTTCTGGAACCGAGCCCTGGGAAGTAAGAGCCTAAATATGGACAGCAGTGGCTACAGCAACAATCTGTTTTTAACTCAAGGGCCAGAAAGGCCTGGCTTTGATTAGTGGCTCCTATCCTGAGAAGCTCCTGAAATTATAGCAAGGGGGCTGGGTGCATACACAGTACACACGTACACCAGCAAATATGCTGTTTGTTAGCGGACAAGTAACATGCTTAATCTACTTATGTAACTGCAACTTCTCAAAAACATTTGAGAAGCACATTTGCCGTCATAACCATGTGAGGAGGTAGGGGTGGATGTGTGAGTGTGTGATACCATCAGGGAAGTGTTCTGACTTGCAAGAGAGTCCCTGGAATCCAAGAGTCTCTGCTGGCATGGTTGAGGGGGGACGAGAAAGCACTGGGCCCAGTTAGCCACTAGAGGGCGAAGAAGAGCAGGACATATCAAATTTGGGCATCACCTTCCCTTCACTGACGCGGAAGCTGAAACTCCAATACGTTGGCCGCCTGATGTGAAGAACTGACTCATTGGAAAAGCCCTGATGCTGGGAAAGATTGAAGGCAGGAGGAGAAGGGGACGACAGATGATGAGATGGTTGGATGGCATCACCGACTCAATGGACATGAGTTTGAGCAAACTCTGGGAGATAGTGAAGGACAGGGAAGCCTGGTGTGCTGCAGTCTATGGGGTTACAAAGAGTCAGACAAGACTGAGTGACTGAACTTCTCTTCTCTTCTCTTCATTGGATCCCAAAGACCAGAGGTGGGGACTCTTCAACAGGTAGAGATCAAGGCACGTAGCCAGCAGTGAATGAGTGGGAAAAGAATTGCACCAACCAGTACTGTGCTTAAGGCATTTCATGGCTTCTGCTTCCAAGAAAGGCCAGGGAAGTTCCGCCTCTGTACTTAAGGTCCTGCAGCCTTAGGGATGTCTCTCAGCTTCGTTACAATTTTAAACTGGCCGTCTTTGTCCTAGCCAGTTTTCCAGTTCTTGTTGTTGTTTAGTAGCTAAGTGGTGTCCGACTCTTTGCAGCCCCATGGACTGCAGCACACCATGTTTCCTTGTCCCTCACCATCTCTCTGAGTTTGCCCAAGTTCATGTCCATTGAATCGGTGATGCCACCCAGCCACCTCATCCTTTGTCACCCTCTTCTCCTTCTGCCTTCAATCTTTCCCAGCATCAGATTTTTTTTTCCAGTGAGTCGGCTGTCTGCATCAGGTGGCCAAAGTGTTGGAGTTTCAGCTTCAGCATCAGTCCTTCCAATGAATATTCTGGGTTGATTTCCTTTAAGATTGACTTGTTTGATTTCCTTGCTGTCCAAGGGACTCTTAAGAGTCTTCTCCAGCACCACAGTTCGACGGCATCAATTCTTTAGCCAAATCTGTGTGGGTTCCAGGTCACTGGAGGTGGGTTCCTTAGGCAGTGAAAAGTGAAAGTGTAAATCACTTAGTCGTGTCCGACTCTTTGTGACCCCATACAGTCCATGGAATTCTCCAGGTCAAAATACTGGAGTGGGTAGCCATTCCCTTCTCCAGGGGATCTTCCCAACCCGGGGATTGAACCCAGATCTCCCACATTGCGGGTGAATTATTTACCAGCCAGCCGCTAGGGAAGCCCAAGAATGCTGGAGTAGGTAGCCTATCCCTTCTCCAGGGGATCTTCCTGACCCAGAAATTGAACTGGGGTCTCCTGCATTGCAGGTGGATTCTTTACCAGCTGAGCTACCAGGGAATCCCTAGGCAGTGAGGGGATGAGCTAAGTGGGGAAGGAGTGAGAAGGCAGCTATTTTTATCCACAATGGCCTTGTTGTCTTGCCTGAAGGCAGCATTATGAGACCTGCTTCAGGTCAAGAGCACCGTCAGTTTTTCCAGGTAAGTGGGTGTCCAAGAAGTGCCCACAGAGTTGCCTCCAGGAAAATGAGTCATTTATTCGGAAACTAGCAAAAAAAAAAGAACTTACTTGCCAAGACTGTGGAGACAATTTACCCAGGAAGTGGAAGTAAGTCTTTTTCTCTTGCTGCCCTGATGTTGTCACTGGCAAGGCCACTCAGCTGCAGAAGCCAAAAATAGGATTCCTGACCCTTAAAAATCCTTTTGGGCAACAGACTATGGCCCAGAATGGTCAACAGATAAACCAGGATAGTTAACACACCAAGGGTATTCCTCTGTGCTTTGAAAGGTCAAAGAAAACTTTCTCCCTTCTTTTAAAATCCTCAATCCCACACCCCTTCTAAGTCAGCAGAACCCATTGCCTGCTTCCTGAATGAGCAGCTACAGAGCCTCTGCTGGGTCAAGAAGCATCTATTAAGTGCTCTGCATATAACAGACAAAGTAATTAAACATATAAGCATTTGCACAGTAAAGGAAATCATAAACAAACAAAACGACAGGCTATGGACTGGGAGAAAATATGGGCAAACAGTGTGATCAACAAGGGCTTAGTTTCCAAACAAAAGCTCATATAGCTCAATATCAAAAAAACTCAAACAACCCAATCAAAAAATGGACAGAGATCTAAATAGACATTTCTTCAAAGAAGACAGATAGACGGCCAAAAAGCACATGAGAAAGATGCTCAGCGTCACTGATTATCAGAGAAAGGCAAATCAGAACCACAATAAGGTTATCACCTCACACCAGTCAAAAAGTTTCCAAATGAGAATTCCCTGGTGGTCCAGTGATTAGGGCCCTGAACTTTCACTGCCAAGGGCACAGGTTCAGTACCTGGTTGGGGAATTAAGATCCTACAAGCCCCATGGAACAATGCAAAAAAAAAAGTCTCCAAGTAACAAACTCTAGAGAGGGTGTGGAGAAAAGAGAAACTTCCTACACTGTCGGTGAGAATATAAACTGATGTAGCTACTGTGGAGTTTCCTTAAAAAAAAACAAACTAAAAATAGATTTACCGTATAACCCAGGCAATCCCACTCCTGAACATTTATCCGGAAAACAGGAAAAACTCTAATTTGAAAAGGTGCACGCACACCAGTGTTCATAGCAGCACCACTGAAAATAGCCGAGATATGGAACAACCTAAATGTCCATCCAGAGATGAATACATAAAGAAGATGTATATACAGTGGAATGTTACTCAGCCGTAAAAAAGAATGACATATTGGCATTTTCAGCAACATGGATGAACTGAGAGATTATCACACTAAGTAAAACATTTGTCAAAAACATAAGATGTCACTTATACGTGGAATCAAAAAAAGGATACAAATGAACTTATTTACAAAACAGAAATAAATTCTGACACAGAAAACAAACATACGGTTACCAAAGGGGAAAATGGGGAGGGAGAAATAAATTAGGAGTTTGGTATTAGTTGACTAGTTATAAAATAGATAAACAACAAAGTCCTACTGTGTGGGATAGGAAACTATATTCAGTATCTTGTAATAACCTATAATGGAAAAGAATCTGAAAAAGAATATATATATAATTGAATCACTTAGCTGACCTGAAACTAGCACAATATTGTAAATCAAGAATGAAAGTGTGGAAGTGTTAGTCACTCAGTGGTGTCTGACTCTTTGTGACCCCATGAACTGTAGCCCATCAGGCTTCTCTGACCATGGGATTTCCCAGGCAAGAATACCGGACTGGGTTGCCATTTCCTCCTCCAGGGCATCTTCCTGACCCAGGAATCTAACCCTCCATTGCAGGCAGATTCTTTACCATCTGATTAATCTCTTCAGTTAAATCAAGCATACTTGAATTAAAAAAATAAGTAAGGTCTATGGATTGTTTCGTTAAGAAAATAAAGGGTCTAGTTAAATCCTGAGCTTCCTTCCCTCCCTCCCTTCCTTCTTTCATCCACCCCTTCCCTCCTTCCTCCCTTTCTTCCTAGCTTACTCTCTTTTTCTCTTCTTCCACATACCAGAAAATTCACCCTTTTAGAATGTACAATTGAATAGCTTTTAATGTACTCACAGAGTTTTGCCAGTAATCACCACTATATGATTCTGGAATCTTTTCATCATCCCCAAAAGAAACCCTGTAACCATGAGCAATCACTCTTAGCTTCTCTCTATCCTCAGCTCCTGGGAACTGCTAATCTGCTTTCTATGTCTATACATTTATTTTTCTTTTCTCTTTTAAAAACTATGTATTTGTCCTGAAAATACAGGACATGGAAACAACCTAGATGTCCATCAGCAGATGAATGGATAAGGAAGCTTTGGTACATATACACAATGGAGTATTACTCAGCCGTTAAAAAGAATTCATTTGAATCAGTTCTGATGAGATGGATGAAACTGGAGCCGATTATACAGAGTGAAGTAAGCCAGAAAGAAAAACACCAATACAGTATACTAACACATATATATGGAATTTAGAAAGATGGCAATGACGACCCTGTATGCAAGACAGGAAAAAAGACACAGCTGTGTATAACGGACTTTTGGACTCAGAGAGAGAGGGAGAGGGCGGGATGATTTGGGAGAATGGCATTCTATCATGTATACTATCATGTAAGAATTGAATCGCCAGTCTATGTCTGACGCAGGATACAACATGATTGGGGCTGGTGCATGGGGATCACCCACAGAGATGTTATGGGGAGGGAGGTGGGAGGGGGTTTCATGTTTGGGAACACATGTAAGAATTAAAGATTTTAAAATTTAATTAAAAAAAAAAAAAAGGGAATAAACAACATGGAAAAGTTAAAAAAAAAAAAAAAAAACTATGTATTTGGTTACACTGGGTCTTAGTTGTGACACTTGGCATCTTTTTCAGTTGCGGCATATGGGAAGCATGCAAACTCTTTGTTGAAGCATGTGGGATCTAGTTCCTTGACCAAGAATTGAACTCAGACCCTTAGCATTGGGACTGTGGAGTTTTAGCCCCTGGACCACTGGGAAAGTCCTCACCAATTGAAAAGTCTTAACACCCTTGTCGAAAATCAATTGCCCTTAAATATGTGGGGTGACATCTAGACTTTCAGTTCTAGTCCCTTGATTGATGTCTATCCTTATTCCAGAACCAAGTAAGTCTTAATGAGTATAACTTTGTAGTAAGTTTTGAAATTGGGAGGTGGGTCCTCTAAGTTTGATTTTTTTTTCAAGATTGTTTTAGCTATTCTGGATCTCTTGTATTTCCCTATGAATTTTAAGATCAGCTTGTCAACTTCGGCAAACAGGCAGCTGGAATTTAGATAGGGATTGAATTGAACCTCTACATTAATTAGGAAGTATTGCCGTTAAAAAGATCTATTTATTTACTTTATTTCTGGCTGTGCTACATCACCAACTTCCTCTAGTTTCAGTGGGTGAAGGCTACTCTCTAGCTACAGTGGGCGGGCCTCTCACTGTGGTGGCGTCTCTCATTGCAGAGCATGGGCTCTAGTGCACAGTATCTGTGGTGCGCAGGTTTAGCTGCCCCGAGACGTGTGAGATCTGCCCTGACTGGAGATTGAACCCATGTTCTCTGAATTTGAAGGCAGATTCTTAACTACTGGACCACTAGGGAAGTCCCTGGAAGTTGATACCTTTTGACCACCTTCACTCATTTCCCCCACCTCCAGCTGCTGGCAACCACTGATCTACTTGCTGAGTTCAGCTTTTTTTAGAGTCCACGTGGAAGTGAGCTCATAGAGAATTTGTCGTTCTCTATCTGGCTTATTTCACTTAGCTTCATGCCCTTAAGTTTCCTCCATGCTGCTACAAATTGCAAGATTTCCTTCTTCTTCATGGTCTAATAATCTTCCATGGTGTATATATAAACCATGTTTTTCTTTTTCATTCGTCTGTTGATAGACACTTAGGTTGTCTCCATGTCTTGGCTATTGTGAATAGTGCTCCAGTGAACTTGGATCACAATAAACTGTGGAAAATTCTGAAAGAGATGGGAATACCAGACCACCTGACCTGCCTCTTGAGAAATCTGTATGCAGGTCAGGAAACAACAGTTAGAACTGGACATGGAAAAACTGACTGGTTCCAAATAGGAAAAGGAGTACGTCAAGGCTGTATATTGTCACCCTGCTTATTTAACTTCTATGCAGAGTACATCATGAGAAACGCTGGACTGGAAGAAACACAAGCTGGAATCAAGATTGCCGGGAAAAATATCAATAACCTCAGATATGCAGATGACACCACCCTTATGGCAGAAAGTGAAGAGGAACTAAAAAGTCTCTTGATGAAAGTGAAAGAGGAGAGCGAAAAAGTTGGCCTAAAGCTCAACATTCAGAAAACGAAGATCATGGCATCTGGTCCCATCACTTCATGGGAAATAGATGGGGAAACAGTGGAAACAGTGTCAGACTTTATTTTTTGGGGCTCCAAATCACTGTAGATGGTGACTGCAGCCATGAAATTAAAAGACGCTTACTTCTTGGAAGAAAAGTTATGACCAACCTAGATAGCATATTCAAAAGCAGAGACATTACTTTGCTGACTAAGGTCCTTCTAGTCAAGGCTATGGTTTTTCCAGTGGTCATGTATGGATGTGATAGTTGGACTGTGAAGAAGGCTGAGCACCGAAGAATTGATGCTTTTGAACTGTGGTGTTGGAGAAGATTCTTGAGAGTCCCTTGGACTGCAAGGAGATCCAACCAGTCCATTCTGAAGGAGATCAGCCCTGGGATTTCTTTGGAGGGAATGATGCTAAAGCTGAAACTCCAGTACTTTGGCCACCTCATCAGAAGAGTTGACTCATTGGAAAAGACTCTGATGCTGGGAGGGATTGGGGGCAGGAGGAGAAGGGGACGACCGAGGATAAGATAGCTGGATGGCATCACGGACTCGATGGACGTGAGTCTGAGTGAACTTCGGGAGTTGGTGATGAACAGGGAGGCCTGGCGTGCTGCAATTCATGGGGTCTCAAAGAGTCGGACACGACTGAGCGACTGAACTGAACTTGGAAGTGCAGATATCTCTTTGAGATAGTGATTTCATCTCCTTTGGATAAACACCTAGAAGTGGGATTGATGGTTTATAAGATAGTTTTACTTTAAATTTTTTGAGGAACCTTCATATTATTTTCCATAGTGGCTGCACCAATTTATATTCATGACAGTGCCCTGGTGTCTCATCCTCTAAGGACACCAATCCTATCAAACTAGGGCCCCACCCTTATGATTTCTTTTAACCTTAATTACTTCCTTAGCAGCCCTGTCTCTAAATACAGCCACACTGAGGGGTAGAGCTTTAACATATGAGTTTGGGAGACACAAACATTCAGTCCATAATATCACTCATTTCTTTTTACTTTTTTTTTTTTACATATGACTTTACTTTTTACATATGAATACTAATGGGCTAGTGTTTAGTCACTCAGTCGTGTCTGACTCTTTGTGACCCCATGGACTGTAGCCCACCAGGCTCCTCTGTCCTTGGGGATTCTCCAGGCAAGATACTGGAGTGGGTTGCCATGCCCTTCTCCAGGGGATCTTCCCAGTCCAGGGATCGAACCCAGGTCTCCTGCATTGCAGGTGGATTCTTTACTGTCTGAGCCACCAGAGAAGCCTGATATGGCTACTAGAATATTTAAAATGACACGTTGCTGACATTTATATTTCTAATGACAGCACTCGTCTAGGTGCTGGCTTTAAAAAATGAAAACCAGTTGTAGTGGGCTAAATAGTGACACCTGAACCTCCCCTCCCCAAATAGGTCTGAAAGGTTGGGCAAGGTTGGGCATGTTGAGGCATGCCCCAGAAAAGTGCCGCAGACAAGTCCCGGAGGCGGGCCGACAACCAAGCTGTCCAATCAGGTGCCAACACGGAGCCCTGGGACACCAATCACCGCTGAGCCCGCGCTTTCTTCCTTATATGGGAGCCCGGCCCTGGCTATAAAACCCTTCCCCACCCCTCATACCTCGCAGACTCCCTTGGCTTCCTTGCTCACCTGCCCCCGGGAGTTCTGCCCGAGAGCGACTGCCCAATAAAGGCCCTGATCAACGGTCCATAGGGGTGGCTCTTTCTTCCCGCGGCATTTCTTACAAGGTCCATGTCCAAAATCTGTGAATGTGACACTACCTCGGAAAAAAAGGACTTCACAGAGGCAATTAAGTTAAGGATCTTGAGAGGAGGAGGCCTGGAATATCTATTTCCAATGACAGGTGTCCTTAGAAGAGACACACAGAGGAGAAGACACCAAGGTTCAGGGGAACCAGTGTGACCCATGGACACAGAGGATGGGACGATGCAGCTACAAGCCAGGGGGATCTGGAGCCCCAGAAGCGGAAAACACAAGGAAAGATCTCCTCTAGCGCCTTCGGAGGGAGCTCAGGCTTGCTGACACCTTGACTTCTGACTTTCAGTTACCAGATATGTGAGAGGACACATTCTGTTGTTTTCCTAAGCTATTTCTTACTTCAAGGGATCTTCCTGACCCAGGGATCAACCCCACATCTCCAAACCCACGCCTCTTAGATCTCCAGCATTGACAGGAGGGTTCTTTACCACTAGTGCCTCCGGGGAAGCCCTTAAGCCATCAAGATTATGGTTTTTTTTTTTTTTTTTTTTTTTTTACTGTAGTGCTAGGAAGCCAATATCTCAATAAATATCAATTACAGTATTAGGACAAAAAATTTGTGATTGGATCCATAAAGAAATAAATGTAATTTCTTTGTTCTTTGTGTTGCTTGAAGGAGATGTTCTAAGAATCCAAGTCAAATGGGCTTGTGTTTATGCCTGCTCAGTCGCTCAGTCACATCTGATTCTTTGCAACCCTTTGGACTGTAGCCCTGCCGGGCTCCTCTGTCCATGGGATTTTTCTGGCAAGAATACTGGAGTGGGTTGCCATTTCCTCCTCCAGGGGATCTTCCCCACCCAGGGATCAAACCTGCGTCTCCTGAATTGACAGGCGGGTTCTTTAGCACTGAGCCGCCTGGGAAGCCCTGCTGGCTCTGTGATAATCAGCCTGCAACACAGGAAATGCTGGTTCAACCTCTGGGTCCATAGAGTCAAAAGAGTTGGATGCGACTGAGCAGGCATGAATGCACTTTTCCATATGGGTATTATACCTCAATCTTATTTTATGTTTTAAGATTTATTTTTAATGTGGCCTATGTTTTACAATATTGTTTCTGTGTTATGTTTTTGACTTTTGGGCCGTGAGGCATGTTGGATCTTTGCTCCCCAACCAGGGATCAAACCCACATCCCCTACATTGGAAGGTGAAATCTTAACCACTGGACCACCAGTGAAGCCCCTATACCTCAATTTTAAATGAAACAAATAGTTTACAATGTTGTTCAGAGCAGATTGCCCCAATATATGCCAGCCACTCTGTCATACTGATTGAATTAAAGTTACTTGAGAAAGAGCAGGTGCAGGGACACTCTGACCCTCTGCTCTATCCCCCTGAAGGCAGGAAATAAACCTCCCACAGGAAAGGTACCCTCCCACACTAGACATCCTTACTGCCAGAGATAAGGAATTTGGAGCCCAGAGGAGCTGTGTAAACAAACTCTAGTTTCTAATTAGTACCTAAGCCTAAGTTTCTTTGTCTTGTCAGTTCTTCACAAATGTATAGTTTCTTCATCCAAAAGACTTAAAAACTGCTATGAACTCCCATACACACAAGATTAAAATTTGACTTTCTCCTGTTGATCTGTCTCATGTCAATTTAGATATTAGACCAGCCAGAAGGACCTAGAGAAGTATCGGGAAATGTCTTCCTCCCCAGCATTTTATATATAAATCCTGACTTTTTTTATACCTTTTTTTTTTTTTTTTTTTTGCTTTCCCTAGAACTTTAAAAAATTGCTTCTCTGCCTTTTTTTTAAATTGAAATTGCTTCCCCAATTTTTTTTTTTTAAATTGACGGAGAGCAAAGATTATCCTTTTTCTTAAACACTCCCTGTTGGTTGAAATCTACTTTCTCCTTGAAAGCATTCTTCATGTAACTCTTTGACTTCTTACTCTAATTGAGGCACTAATTCACAGATCTGTGGACAACTATCATTCTGGGATTTTTTTCCCCTGTCCCATTGTTCATTTCTTTTACCTGAATTCATTTTGCTACAGTTTGTCCTTGATTTTTTTTTCTTTCCAGAAAAGACACACAGAAGTCAATGTTCTTTTTTTTTTTTTTTTAGCTGCAGGACAAATGAGATCTTAGTTCTCTGATCAGGGATTGAACCTGCGCCCCCTGCATTGGAAGCTCAGAGTCCTAACCACAGACAGCCAGGGAAGTACCTAAAGTCAATGTTCTAAGTCCCATATGTGAAGAAAATGGTTATTTGATCTTTTGGCTGGGCATACAACTACAGAATCAAAACCACATTCCCTGAGGATTTGGAAGGCATTGTTTCAATCTTCTAGAATCCAATATTGCTGAGACGTCTGAGGCTAGTTGGATATTTGTTCTTTTGCAGGTGACCTGTTTTTCCCTCTCTGGAAACTTAGAATTTTTTTCATTATCCTTAGAGTGCTCTAATATCATCTAGGAGTTTTGCTGGTGTTTTGTGTTGTTCCTTTGTTTATCTTGCTTGACACATGAGTCTTTTCAATCAGAAAGAGTCATGCCTTTCTTCAATTTGTGAATGTATTTTTCTATTATTTCCATCCTGTTTCTTTCCTTTCTTTCTCCTGTTTCTCTAGAACTTTCAGATGGTTGGCTCTCTTGTCTCTTATTATTTTTTTCTTTTTTAAAAAATTCCTTTATCTGCTAGTCCTTCAAGTGCTGGAATTTCCCCCGGGGACCAGCCAGTGTCTCTGTCACTAGCCTCTTCCTCTCCGAGTGATCATACCTACTCCCACAACCTAACTTCTCTCCTATATTTTGAGGCCTGTCCAAACCATAATTCGTTTATCCACAAGTCTCAGGTGTTTAGACCCAAATTTCCTTCTACCTGCTCAGCCCACACAGTATTTCACAGATAACTTAAAATCTTAATGAAAATCACTTTCTTCCTACCTGGAAAGAAAAACACACACTCCTGTGTGTTTCCTCTACATGCGATTCTCCACTCCTGACCCTTGTGGTCACCATGTGTGTGTGTATGTATTGGGAGGGGTTCCTACATGAAACAATTCTGTGACCCAGCCAGATGTCCCACAGTTAACTCAATTCTGACACCATCTACCTGAAGATAACATCAGATCCACAACTTAAGCTCCCCTCCTCCTTTTAAGACACAGTGCAGTTCAGTTCAGTAGTTCAGTCGAGTCTGACTCTTTGTGAGTATACCCACGTATTGCAGCAAGCCAGGCTTCCCTGTCCATCACCAACTCCTGGAGTTCACTCAAACTCATGTCCATTGAATCGGTGAAGCCATCCAGCCATCTCATCCCCTGTCATCCCCTTCTCCCTCTGCCTTCAATCTTTCCCAGCCTCAGGGTCTTTTCCAGTGAGTCAGTTCTTCACACCAGGTGGCCAAAGTATTGGAGCTTCAGCTTCAGCATCAGTCCTTCCAATGAATACTCAGGACTGATTTCCTTTAGGATGGACTGGTTGGATCTCCTTGCAGTCCAAGGGACTCTCAAGAGTCTTCTCCAACACCACAGTTTAAAAGGATCAGTTCTTCAATGCTCAGCTTTCTTTATGGTCCAACTTTCACACCCATACATGACTACTGGGAAAACCATAGCTTTGAATACACAGAGCTTTGTTGGCAAAGTAATGTCTCTGCTTTTTAATATGCTGTCTAAGTTGGTCATAGCTTTTCTTCCAAGCAGCAAATGTCTTTTAATTTCAAGGCTGCATTCACCATCTGCAGTGATTTTGGAGCCCCCCCAAAATAAAGTCTCTCACTGATTTCATTGTTTCTTGACTTATTTGCCATGAAGTGATGGGACCAGATGCCATGATCTTAGTTTTCTGAATGTTGAGTTTTAAGCCAGCTTTTTCACTCTCCTCTTTCACTTTCATCAAGAGGTTCTTTAATTCTTCTTTGCTTTCTGTCATAAGGTCAATATCTGAGTTTATTGATATTTCTCCTGGCAATCTTGATTCCAGCTTGTGCTTTATCCAGCCTGGCATTTTCTATGACGTACTCTGCATATAAGTTAAATAAGCAGGGTGACAATACACAGCCTTTACGTACTCCTTTTCCTATTTGGAACCAGTCTGTTGTTCCATGTCTGGTTCTAACTGTTGCTTCTTGACCTGCATACAGATTTCTCAGGAGGTAGGTAAGGTGGTCTGGTATTCCCAGCTCTTAAAGAATTTTCAGACACACTCATTGCCAATCACAAGTTCAGGTTGTCACCTGTGCCTCTGACCCACCAGCTATAAATAAGAGGGTTCTCACCACCCTGTCCTCGAGTTTGATTCATTTGCTAGAGCAGCTCAAAGAAGTCAGGAAAACAGTTTTCTTATTAGTTATTGGCTTATCACAAAGGGAAAAGGAACAGCCAGGCTTCCCTGGTGGCGCAGTGGTAAAGAATCTGCCTGCCAACACAGGAGACGCAAGAGACATGGGTTCAATCTCTGGGTTGGGAAGATCCCCTGGAGGAGGAAATGATAACCCACTCCAGTATTCTTGCCTGGGAAATTTCATGAACCTGGGGAGCTGGTTGGCTACAGTCCATGGGGTCACAAAAGAGTTAGACACGACTGAGCGACTGAACAAAAACACAAAGGAGCAGCCAGTTGATGAGACACACAAGGCGAGGTGCAGGAGGGCCCTGGACACAGGAGTTTCTGATCCTGTGGAGTCCAGAGTGTGCCACCATCCTGGCATGTGGATGCGCTCTTGTTCATCAGTCCATCCTTCTGGGATTTTCCTTCTGGGTTTTTTGGGAGGCTTTATTACATAGACACCAATTGCTTATATCACTAGCTATGGGCGACTGAATACATTCTGTAGTCCCTCCCGCCTCTGCTGGGGTTGGGAGTGGGGCTGAAAGTTCCAACCCTTGTCTCTGATCAAGGGTTGGTTCCCCGCCAACCAGCCCATCTTTGGGGCTTTCCGAAAGTCTCCTTGTCAATATGAACTCTGATGTGATAGAGAGGGGCTTGTTATGAATAACAAAATACATCTTTATGGCTCTTACTACTTAGGAAACCCTAGGAGTTTTAGGAGCCCTGTGCCAGAAAAAGGGGAAGACCAAATAAATATTCTTATAAATCACAACATTGTACTGTCCTTTGCCAGCTCTCTTTATGTCCTCTGTCCACTGTCCACGCCCATACCTGCCTTTCCGTGCCTCGGGGTCTGGCTCGGTTCCTGCCCTAGTTTTTTACAGTCACCTCTGCCAAAGCTCCCTTTCTCCATCCCACTGTTTCCACTGTCCTCACTTCTGTGGAAATGAGACAAAAGATGGGGAGGAAGGAGTAAGAAGAGCAAGAAGTAGGAGGGAAAGAAAGATTAGAGGCTGGAGGCTGAGTCACTCCTGAAGGGGGAAGGCTACTGATGCACCTTTGATCCTTACACTTGTTTTCGAAATTTTATTTATTTATTTTTGGCTATGCTGGGTCTGCATCGCTGCGTGGGCTTTCCTCTAGTTGTGGCAAGCAGGGCAACTCTCTAATTGCAGTGCATAAGCTTCTCACTGTGGTGGCTTCTCTTGTTGCAGACGAGCATGGGCTCTCAGGTATGTGGGCTTCAGTAGTTGTGGCACTTGGGCTTAGTAGTTGCAGTTTCCCAGCTCTGGAGCACAGGTTCAATAGTTGTGGTGCACAAGCTTAGCTGTTCCGTGACATGCAGAATCTTCCCAGGTCAGGAATAGAAGCACCTTTGTCTCCTGCATTGGCAGGCGAATTCTTTACCACTGAGCCACGAGGGAAGTGCCAGTACACTTGTTTTTATACGGCTGGAATTAGGATAAAATCATGCTCACAGATAGCCTTAACTGGGTAGAGAAGTCAGCAAAGGGTGACAGACGTGCTGAGGGGTGAATATGGAAGGGGAACAGAGGGAGGTATGGGAGAGGAGGTTCTGGAAAAGGGGAGAGAGTTCCCCACTTTACCACCTGCTGGGCTTTTTACAGTAAGGAAGGTTAAGGAGGGGCAGCCTCTCCTTCTTCACAGTCCTCCCTCCCCCACCCCCACCACATCCCACATCCCGCATCCCACATTCCTAGTGTGACAAGGACTGCCTGAGACCAGGGACCTTCTTCTCAGCAGCCCTGAGGGTAGTGAGGATGCTCAGACCCAGGAGTACAGGAAAATCTGGACTGGCTCTGGTTGGAGAGGAATGGGATGGGGAGACAGATTTCTTTCAATGAAAGGGCTGATAAGTTTGAAATTTCTAAGGCAGGCTGGAAACCTGAGGTGCAGAACTTTTTCTTCCCCAGGAAACCTCAGATTTTGCTCTTATGAGAAAAATTGAACCGACTGAACGAAGCTGATGAACATTATGAAGGATCATCTTCTTTACTAAAAGTCAACTGATTATAATTAATCCTATCTGTCAATATAGGGTTGGCCAAAATTTGTTTTGGTTTTCCCATGAGATATTATGGAAACGAACTTTCTTGACAACTTGTAGCTTCACAGCAACTCCTAGACTCATGTTTGATTAAATATCAGACACTATACCCTATCAGTTCAGTTCAGTCGCTCAGTCGTGTCCAACACTTTTCGACCCCATGAATCGCAGCATTCCAGGCCTCCCTGTCCATCAAAACTCCCTGAGTTCACTCAGATTCACGTCCATCGAGTCTGTGATGCCATCCAGCCATCTCATCCTTGGTCGTCGCCTTCTCTTCCTGGCCCCAATCCCTCCCAGCATCAGAGTCTTTTCCAGTGAGTCAACTCTTCACATGAGGTGGCCAAAGTACTGGAGTTTCAGCTTTAGCATCATTCCCTCCAAAGAATCCCAGGGCTGATCTCCTTTAGAACGGACTGGTTGGATCTCCTTGCAGTCCAGGAGACTCTCAAGAGTCTTCTCCAACACCACACTTCAAAAGCATCAATTCTTTGGCGCTCAGCCTTCTTCACAGTCCAACTCTCACATCCAAATATGACCACAGGAAAAACCATAGCCTTGACTAGACGGACCTTAGTCAGCAAAGTAATGTCTCTGCTTTTGAATATGCTATCTGGGTTGGTCATAACTTTTCTTCCAAGGAGTAAGCATCTTTTAATTTCATGGCTGCAGTCACCATCTGTGGTGATTTTGGAGCCCAATAAAATAAAGTCTGACACTGTTTCCACTGTTTCCCCATCTATTTCCCATGAAGTGATGGGACCAGATGCCATGATCTTCGTTTTCTGAATATTGAGATTCAAGCCAACTTTTTCACTCTCCTCTTTCACTTTGATCAAGAGGCTTTTTAGTTCCACTTCACTTTCTGCCATAAGGGTGGTATCTTCTGCATATCTGAGGTTATTGATAGTTCTCCCGGCAATCTTGATTCCAGCTTGTGCTTCTTCCTGCCCAGTGTTTCACATGGTGTACTCTGCATAGAAGTTAAATAAGCAGGGTGACAACATATAGCCTTGACGTACTCCTTTTCCTATTTGGGACCAGTCTGTTGTTCCATGTCCAGTTCTAAGTGTTGCTTCCTGACCTGCATACAGATTTCTCAAGAGGCAGGTCAGGTGGTCTGGTATTCCCGTCTCTTTCAGAATTTTCCACAGTTTATTGTGATCCACACAGTCAAAGGCTTTGGCATAGTCAATAAAGCAGAAACAGATGTTTTTCTGGAACTCTCTTGCTTTTTCCATGATCCAGCTGATGTTGGCAATTTGATCTCTGGTTCCTCTGCCTTTTCTAAAACCAGCTTGAACATCAGGAAGTTCACGGTTCACGTATTGCTGAAGCCTGGCTTGGAGAATTTTGAGCATTACTTTACTAGCATGTGAGATGAGTGCAATTGTGCGGTAGTTTGAGCATTCTTTGGCATTGCCTTTCTTGGGGATTGGAATGAAAACTGACCTTTTCCAGTCCTGTGGCCACTGCTGAGTTTTCCAAATTTGCTGGCATATTGAGTGCAGCACTCTCACAGCATCATCATTCAGGATTTGAAATAGCTCCACTGGAATTCCATCACCTCCACTGGCTTTATTCGTAGTGATGCTTTCTAAGGCCCACTTAACTTCACATTCCAGGATGTCTGGCTCTAGATGAGTGATCACACCATCGTGATTATCTGGGTCGTGAAGATCTTTTTTGTACAGTTCTTCTGTGTATTCTTGCCACCTCTTCTTAATATCTTCTGCTTCTGTTAGATCCATAGCATTTCTGTCCTTTATTGAGCCCATCTTTGCATGAAATGTTCCCTTGGTATCTCTAATTTTCTTGCAGAGATCTCTAGTCTTTCCCATTCTGTTCTTTTCCTCTATTTCTTTGCATTGATCGCTGAAGAAGGCTTTCTTATCTCTCCTTGCTATTCTTTGGAACTCTGCATTCAGATGCTTATATCTTTCCTTTTCTCCTTTGCTTTTCACTTCTCTTCTTTTCACAGGTATTTGCAAGGCCTCCCCAGAGAGCCATTTTGCTTTTTTGCATTTCTTTTCCATGAGGATGGTCTTGATTCCTGTCTCCTGTACAATGTCACGAACCTCATTCCATTGTTCATCAGGCACTCTATCTATCAGATCTAGTCCCTTAAATCTATTTCTCACTTCCACTGTATAATCATAAGGGATTTGATTTAGGTCATACCTGAATGGTCTAGCGATTTTCCCTACTTTCTTCAGTTTAAGTCTGAATTTGGCAATAAGGAGTTCATGATCTGAGCCACAGTCAGCTCCTTATAGAGAATAAGGAAGATGAAGAGTTATGCAGTGTCAGCAGCCCTGACCCTTATCGAGACCAGGCTATCTTTCTGCATACCTATCTGTATACACAGGTCTTAGATGATTTACATCATTTTCTGGCTAGGAGGCCTGTTAACATTATATGACCCTTTTTTCCGATAAAGGTTAGTCAACCAGAAAACTTATTTTCTCTAAAAGTGATTTTTCTAAAGTCAGGTGCCACTCTCCGAAAGCACTAGATACAGTTGCATTCCTATAGGGCAAAGGTGTAGTGGGCTATAACAAGGAAAGAATTTATTAACTCAAGGTTTAATGTTGTTAATATCAAGGTCACTACTTATATTTCTATAAATCAACTATATTAATCAATGCACTCCCAGGCACACAACGAATAAGAGATATGAAAACTTGCCAGCAAGCATTGGCTCAACAATGAAACCCTTCACCAATACCATTCCAATAATTTTAACTCCTCAAAAGGCTTTATATTTTTAGAATGTATTAGGCCTCCCGTGCCTCTCGCGGTTGGGAGGCTGTGAACAATCACATGCGTAGTTGTATAAGTCCGGATAAACCTGTCAGGCAAGTTAGAAAGCCATCAGAGGGGTTTGAATTGAAACACTCCTATTATGCCCAGGGGACTTATTAACTAGAGCCCTAAGTTGATTTTCTCCAGAGAAAGGTGGTCGGGGATAGCTCCCTGTTAATGTCAAAGAGTTTAGTGAGTCACATAAAATAGTAAGACAGATAGATTTTGGATTTTGGGGTAGCTCAAGCAGGTCCAGGGGGTCTCCCGAGTCCTGATCTGCCTTGCCCATCAGGTCTCTTCCGCATGACCTCGTCATGGGTGGGATCTCCCATGGTGGCTCCCAGCATAAGTTGGTCATAACTTTCCTTCCAAGGACTAAGCATCTTTTAATTTCATGGCTGCAGTCACCATCTGTGGTGATTTTGGAGCCCAATAAAATAAAGTCTGACACTGTTTCCACTGTTTCCCCATCTATTTCCCATGAAGTGATGGGACCAGATGCCATGATCTTCGTTTTCTGAATATTGAGATTCAAGCCAACTTTTTCACTCTCCTCTTTCACTTTGACCAAGAGGCTTTTTAGTTCCTCTTCACTTTCTGCCATAAGGGTGGTATCTTCTGCATATCTGAGGTTATTGATAGTTCTCCTGGCAATCTTGATTCCAGCTTGTGCTTCTTTCTGCCCAGTGTTTCACATGGTGTACTCTGCATAGAAGTTAAATAAGCAGGGTGACAACATATAGCCTTGACGTACTCCTTTTCCTATTTGGAACCAGTCTGTTGTTCCATGTCCAGTTCTAAGTGTTGCTTCCTGACCTGCATACAGATTTCTCAAGAGGCAGGTCAGGTGGTCTGGTATTCCCGTCTCTTTCAGAATTTTCCACAGTTTATTGTGATCCACACAGTCAAAGGCTTTGGCATAGTCAATAAAGCAGAAACAGATGTTTTTCTGGAACTCTCTTGCTTTTTCCATGATCCAGCTGATGTTGGCAATTTGATCTCTGGTTCCTCTGCCTTTTCTAAAACCAGCTTGAACATCAGGAAGTTCACGGTTCACGTATTGCTGAAGCCTGGCTTGGAGAATTTTGAGCATTACTTTACTAGCATGTGAGATGAGTGCAATTGTGCGGTAGTTTGAGCATTCTTTGGCATTGCCTTTCTTTGGGATTGGAATGAAAACTGACCTTTTCCAGTCCTGTGGCCACTGCTGAGTTTTCCAAATTTGCTGGCATATTGAGTGCAGCACTCTCACAGCATCATCATTCAGGATTTGAAATAGCTCCACTGGAATTCCATCACCTCCACTGGCTTTATTCGTAGTGATGCTTTCTAAGGTCCACTTGACTTCACATTCCAGGATGTCTGGCTCTAGATGAATGATCACACCATCGTGATTATCTGGGTTGTGACGCTCTCTTTGTACAGTTCTTCTGTGTATTCTTGCCACCTCTTCTTAATATCTTCTGCTTCTGTTAGATCCATAGCATTTCTGTCCTTTATTGAGCCCATCTTTGCATGAAATGTTCCCTTGGTATCTCTAATTTTCTTGCAGAGATCTCTAGACTTTCTTTCTGTTGTTTTCTTCTATTTCTTTGCATGATCCCTGAGGAAGGCTTTCTTATCTCTCCTTGCTATTCTTTGGAACTCTGCATTCAGATGCTTATATCTTTCCTTTTCTCCTTTGCTTTTCACTTCTCTTCTTTTCACAGCTATTTGCAAGGCCTCCCCAGACAGCCATTTTGCTTTTTTGCATTTCTTTTCCATGAGGATGGTCTTGATCCCTGTCTCCTGTACAATGTCACGAACCTCAGTGAATAGTTCATCAGGACTCTATCTATCAGATCTAGTCCCTTAAATCTATTTCTCACTTCCACTGTATAATCATAAGGGATTTGATTTAGGTCATACCTGAATGGTCTAGCGGTTTTCCCTATTTTCTTCAATTTCAGTCTGAATTTGGCAATAAGGAGTTCATGATCTGAGCCACAGTCAGCTCCTGGTCTTGTTTGTGCTGACTGTATAGAGCTTCTCCAACTTTGGCTGCAAAGAATATAATCAATCTGATTTCGGTGTCAACCATCTGGTGATGTCCATGTGTACTGTAGAGTCTTCTCTTGTGTTGTTGGAATAGGGTGTTTGCTATGACTGGTGCGTTTTCTTGCCAAAACTCTATTAGCCTTTGCCCTGCTTCATTCCATACTCCAATGTGAAATTTGCCTGTTACTCTAGGTGTTTCTTGACTTCCTACTTTTGCATTAGAGTCCCCTATAATGAAAAGGTCATTTTTTTGGGGTGTTAGTTCTAAAAGGTCTTGTAGGTCTTCATAGAACCGTTCAACTTCAGCTTCTTCAGTGTTACTGGTTGGAGCATAGGCTTTGATTACCGTGATACTGAATGATTTGCCTTGGAAATGAACAAAGATCATTGTGTCCTTTTTGAGATTGCATCCAAGTACTGCATTTTGGACTCTCTTGTTGACCATGATGGCTACTCCATTTCTTCTAAGGGATTCCTGCCCACAGTAGTAGATATAATGGTCATCTGAGGTAAATTCACCCATTCCAGTCCATTTTAGTTCGCTGATTCCTAGAATGTCAACGTTCACTCTTGTCATCTCCTGTTTGACCATTTCCAATTTGCCTTGATTCATGGACCTGACATTCCAGGTTCCTATGCGATATTGCTCTTTACAGCATCGGACCTTGCTTCTGTCACCAGTCACATCCACAACTGGGTATTGTTTTTTGCTTTGGCTCCATCCCTTCATTCTTTCTGGAGTTATTTCTCCACTGATCTCCAGTAGCATATTGGGTACCTACTGACCTGGGGAGTTCCTCTTTCAGTATTCTATCATTCTGCCTTTTCATACTGTTCATGGGGTTCTCAAGGCAAGAATACTGAAGTGGTTTGCCACTTCCTTCTCCAGTGGACCACATTATGTCAGACCTCTCCATCATGACCCATTCATCTTGGGTGGCCCCACACGGCATGGGTTAGTTTCATTGAGTTAGACAAGGCTGTGGTCCGTGTGGTCAGACTGGCTAGCTTTCTGTGATTATGGTTTCAGTGTGTCTGCCCTTTGATACCGTCTCTCAACACCTACCGTCTTACTTGGGTTTCTCTTACCTTGGATGAAGGGGACCTCCTCATGACTGCCCCTCCTGACCTTGAACTTGGAGTAGCTCCTCTCAGCCCTCCTGCGCCCACGCAGCTGCCCCTTCTTGGACTTGGGGTTGGCTTAAACCTCAACATTCAGAAAACTAAAATCATGGCATCTGGTCCCATCACTTCATGGCGAATAGATGGGGAAACAATGGAAACAGTGAGAGACATTATTTTGGGGGGCTCCAAAATCATTGTACATGGTGACTGCAGCCTTAAAATTAAAAGACGCTTGCTGCTTGGAAGAAAGCTATGACCAACCTAGACAGCATATTAAAAAGCAGAGAATTAGACTGGCAACAAAGGTCTGTGTAGTCAAAGCTATGATTTTTCCAGTAGTCATGTATGGATGTGAGAGTTGGACCACAAAGAAAGTTGAGCATTGAAGATTTGATGCTTTTGAACTGTGGTGTTGGAGAAGACTCTTGAGAGTCCCTTGGACTGCAAGGAGATCCAACCAGTCCATCCTAAAGGAAATCAGTCTTGAGTAGGCCTGAGGCTGAAGCTGAAACGCCAATACTTTGCCACCTGATGTGAAGAACTGACTCATTGGAAAAGACCCCGATGTTGGGAAAGATTGAAGGCAGGAGAAAGGGATGACAGAGGATGAGATGGTTGGATGGCATTACCAACTCAATGGACATGAGTTTAATTAAGCTCCAGGAGTTGGTGATGGAAAGGGAAGCCTAGTGTGCTACAGTCCTTGGGGTTGCAAAGAATTGAACACAACTGAGTGACTGAACTGAACTGAGATGGGAAGGGCCAACAGGAAAGCCATGACACCATCTTGGGGTAACACTACTGGGTTAGCTGGCTTCCACCAGGTCACGATGCAGTAACGTGCCCCCACATCTTGGCGGCTTAGAACAGCCACGGCATGTCTCTCACTCATGTTATATATTCATGGCTGCAGTTCTGTCCACGTGACTGTTTATTCCAGGACACATGCTGAAGGAGGATCTCCTATCTGGAATCTGGTATTCCCACGGCAAAAAGAAAGTGAGATTGCTGCAGGAAACACTGCAGGCTTCTACCTGGAGATGGCATATCACTCACACTCCTACCTCATGTTGTTGTTCAGTCGCTCAGTCATGTCTGACTCTTTTCGACTCCATGGACTGCAGCACGCCAGGCTTCCTTGTCCTTCACTTTCTACAGGAGTTTGCTCAAACTCGTGTCCATAGGGTCAGTGATGCCAATCCATCCTCTCATCCTTGTTGCCCCCTTCTCCTGCTCTCAGTCTTTCCCAGCATCAGAGTCTTTTCCCCTGAGTTGGCTCTTTGCATCAGTTGGCCAGAGTTGGCTTCAGCTTTAGCATCAGTCCTTCCAATGAATATTCAGGGTTGATTTCCTTTAGGATTGACTAAAGGAAATGATCTCCTTGATCTCCTTGGAGTCCAAGGGACTCTCAAGAGTCTTCTCCAGCACCACAATTCAAAAACATCAATTCTTCGGTGTTTAGCCTTCTTTATGGCCCAACTCTCACATCTATCCATGGACTACTAGAAAAACTATAGCTTTGACTATATGGACTTTTGTCAGCAAAGTGATGTCTCTGCCTTTTAATACACTGTCTAGGTTTGTCATAGCTTTTCTTTCAAGGAGCAAGCGTCCTATCTCACAGGCAGTGCTAAATGACAGGGCCAGGGACCTCCCTGGTGGTTCAGTGGCTAAGGCTCCAGACTCCCGATGCAGGATGCTTGGGTTCAGTCCCTGATCAGGGAATGAGATCCCAGATGCTGCAACTAAGACCCAGCAGAGTCAAATAAATCCATATTAAAAAACATATTTTAGGAAATTCTGAC
The DNA here is from genome assembly GCF_032405125.1 of Capricornis sumatraensis. Lineage (NCBI taxonomy): Eukaryota > Metazoa > Chordata > Mammalia > Artiodactyla > Bovidae > Capricornis > Capricornis sumatraensis. Next base: position 26,184,606 of record NC_091087.1, on the reverse strand, counting down.
CAGTAATTGTAACAACTTTAACGTTTAAATAAAAATTTCCAGAAAAAAAAAGTCACAGGGCTAAGTCTGACAACAGGGTGGGGACCATGAATCTCACGGTGGACATAAACAATCTTTTCACAGGAAGGGAGGGCAGTGGATAATGGGAACCACAGCACAGTATATAAGCCGCCATCTGCCTGATTCTTAGACTTCCAGCTGGCTTCTTAAACAGCATCGTTTAACTAACATGACTGACAGAGAAGAAAGTCATTTTATACCGAGTTCACTGGAGGGAGCAAAGTAATAAAACCAGGTCTTACCTACCCGGGTTCTTGGACTGTTTAATCAATAGAAATTGATAAGAAGTCTGGTGAGAAATTCAAGCAAGGGTTTGCTGGGACTTGGGCTGCAGCACCAGGGGCTGAAAAGAGGCAACACGTGCCCTTGCTTGCTCCCTGAGGGAAAGGGGGCAAACAGGTTCCTCAAATGGGGTGAGGACAGGGGCGGGTGGATGGGTTTGGCCGGAGGGGTAGCTTAGGTGGTCTGCCCACCCCCAGAGTGGTGCTGTGTGCAGGGGTCATGCACAGTGCCCTGGCACCCTGCTTTTGCTACCAGCATGTCACAAAATGGCAATTAGGTTTTGGCATCTTTGTATCTGGGTTTCCCTGGTGGCTTAGCAGTAGAGAATCTGCCTACAATGCAGGAGACGTGGGTTTGATCTCTAGGTTGGGAAGATCCCCTGGAGAAGGGCAGGGCAACTCATTCCAGCATTCTTGCCCAGAGAATCCCATGGACAGAGGAGTCTGGTGGGCTGCAGTCCAGGGGCCGTAAACAGTCAGACACGCCCGAAGGACCTGAGCAGGCACACATTTTTGTATTTTGTTGTTCATAATTGCCCTGACTTCGTGCAGTTATTTTTAGCCTTTTATAGTTCCTTTGTGTCTGTGCTTGAGGAAATGTTTGTTGAGGTACAAGCCCTGCAGTCAAGGGTCTCAGGTCCCAGGTCCCAGCCTAGCTCAAGGCACTGGGTGACAAGGTCAGCACTTGGGCAGAGGACTCTCTTTCCAGTTCCTGACATCCTGGCCAGGATCTCCAGCCCTCCTGTGGCCTCTGGGCTTTCCCTCTGACCCCCAGGGGTCAGGGCTCCGGGGTTATGGGTTCAGCCTGTCTGGGACCTTGGTGGTAGGAATTTTTGGGGTGTTTTTTTCCTAATAAACAAAGCAAGGGGTCAGATGGGATGAGCTGGCTTTACTGTTTGAAACCTCCGGAAGTGCTGTGGTTTGGGCTGCCATAAACATCTAGATGCAGGAGGCGGTGTGGGCAGACACAGACCCAGAGGAAAGCCACGCTCTCCAGAGGCCACAGGCCCCGATTTCTCTATGTATTGTCCCCCTCCCCTCACTTTACCCCTTGTTTTGGTAAAAGAGTCAAATTGTTAGAATAGTAGAATTTCAGATCAGAAGTTGAATTATATAATTATAAAAGGCAAGGTTGGAAGGGGTGCTGGATAACATTTGGGTGCAGTCTATTGGAAAAAAAAGAGAGACTTCCCTGGTGGTCCAGTGGTTAAGAAGCTGCCTTCCAATACAGGGAACCCCCACACCCTATGGGGTACAGGGTAGACTCATCCATGGATCCCAGTACAGGATTTCCAGGCAACAGGGTGCACAGTGAAGGGCCAGGCAGCAGGGCAGAGGTCTTCAAGCTCTGAGATTCTTTTCGTTTATCTAGTGGTGGGGAAAGACACCTTCTGATTTGTGACACCAGCCTTTCAAGACTGTGTCAGTTCAGCAGAAAAGCATTTTGGGATGTCCTGCAAATAATCTATGACCCACACACCAAGCAAACAAATCAGTTGCATGTAACTCTTGGGTCTGCAGGTCTGGGGTTCCTGGCAAAGAAATAGGAGATGTGTCAATGGAGTATGACTGGGGGAGGTGAGACTCTGAGGCTTGGCTTCTATTTCCTTTGTCCAGTCTCTTTCTTTGGAAAAATCTGGTGAGATTCCACCCCAGTAGGAGAATACTTATGGGTGGGAACGGAATGCAGGAAGTGCCAAATTAAATAAAATTCGACAGGTTGTGTTAATAGTAACAAAGCCTATCTTTACTGAGCTCTTACTATTAACATATGCCAAACACTCCTCTATGCTCTAAGTGTACTTACCTAACAAAACACCCCTAAGGTAGATACTGCTATGAAAATACTAGGGGCACAGAGAGAGTCAGGAACTTATCCCAGGTCACAGAGCTAGAAGGCAGTGAGAGCTGGGATTTGAACCCTGGCAGTGGGGCCCCAGAACCCACACTCAACCTACATCACATTGCCTTTAGCAATGATTATCACTATTGAAAGAGCACTTACCTTGACGGGGGGTAGGCTAGGGGTGGGGGGTGGTTTGGGCTGGCATTCGGCTAGCGCCTTAGAGTTGCCTTATTTCATTTACTCCAGAACAACTGCTTCAGGTATGAGGTAATATTTCTACCTACTGCATGAAGAAACAGACTCTGAGAGACCGAACGCCTTGCCCAGGATCCCAACACTAATTGGTAGTCCCAGCACTAATTCCAACATCGGCTTGATCCCCAGATCCCTCCTCCCTCAGGTTCTTTGTTTTTTGCCACACTATGGGCCGTGTGGGATCTTAGTTCCCCAGCCAGGGATTGATCCCTTGCCCTCTGTGTTGGAAGCACAGAGTCTTAACCGTTGGGCTGCCAGGAAAGTCCCCTAAACCCTGATAGTTTCTTAAATATTGATAATTGCTGAAAGTGGATAATACATCCAAAGAGTTTGATTTTACTATTCACTTTACTTGTGTGTATTTGAAAATTCCCTTAAGAACCCCCCTCCAGAAAAACAAAACCAACTATGAACTTAGCCACCGTGTTGTCCTAATTCCACCGGTTCCTGTGTGTTTCCTTGATGGGGCGGGAAGAGGAAGAGATGAAGTTTAGATACGGGTCGGCAGAATTTCTTTCCCAACCAAGTGCGTGTGTTAGTTGCTCAATCATGTCTGACCCTTTGTGACCCCATGGACTGTAGCCCACCAGGTTCCTCTGTCCATGGAATCCTCTAGGCAAGAATACTAGAGCGGGTTGCCATTTCCTTCTCCAGGGGAATCTTCCTGACTGAGGGATAGAAGCCGTATCCCCTGCTTGGCAGGTGGATTCTTTACCACTGAGCCACCAGGAAAGCACAGGCAGTATTACCTAAGGTTAGCTATGATGCTGTTTGCTAGGTGGTGGGAGCTCCAGTCCAGCATGTGCTGGGTCACAGAGCCCTTTGGGCCTTATGTTGAGACTGGGGAAGGCTCTGCAGCTTTTGAAAGGATGAGGTGGCCCAGGCTTCTGTTCCCAGAGGACATCCTTTCCCAGGGAGTCAGGCCTTTACCTAGAACTTCCATTGACCAGAGAACTGGGGACAAGTGCCTCAAGATCATAGAACATCTGGCCACAGGGAGGTGGTCCAAGGAACTATTCTAGCACGAGCCGGGGCTGGGCTGCTCTCTGAGGGCCTTGTGGGTCGATGCGGAGCCTCAGCTCACACTGCCCAGGGACAGAGGACAAGTTCTGATGGGTACCCGCCTGAGGCCATCTGACTCAGGGCCTCTCCTCTTGCCTAGAGCTGGCTCATCTCCTTAGCAGGCCAGGCGGGCCAGGCAGGAAATATTGCCTCCAGCTGTGTTCGGTTGTATGTGACTTTGTTCTTGGGGGAGGATGCGGCTGAAATTCAGGGAATTTCCGAAAGGACAGGCTAGGTCTGAAGGAGGCTGGTGTTTAAGGATTATGAGAGGCTCAGGGTTGAGCTGGAGAGGGGATGAGGTCCTCCGCTCTTCACTGAACTGGGAGCCTCTTGTGGCTGCCAGAGTTCCATTTATCCCTCTTTTCCCCCAGGATTTCGCAGTGCTTGGGGGTCGCATAGAGTCGGATATGACTGAAGCGACTTAGCAGCAGCAGCATCTCAATAATTCTGCTTGCTCGGTAGATGCATTGATGCTTTTCAGACCTCAGTTGAAAATGTCAAGTTCCTGACCCTGGTCAGTGAGTCCAAACTAGAATGATCATCCTCTCGTGGATCCTCTTTCCCCAAACTTGGGTTTTGTACATTATGTTTCCTGAAGTGGTTATGTTACTGAGGTGCGGGGTCCGGCTGCTTGCTGCTCAAAAGCCAATAAACAGGCCTGGTTGGTGGAGAGAAAAATTTGCTTTATTTTAGATGCTGGCGACTGGTGGGGGGAGTGTGGATGTCTGTCCAAAGGCCAACTGCCAAGCAGGAGGTGAGAGCTTTTATAAGCTGAGGGAGGGGGCTGCATGCAGAAACAACAGAGTCAGCTCTGACAGTCATCTTCAGATTGGTTATCGGTAGACTGACCAGCATCATCTTGATTGTTTTAGGTACAGTTAATCTTCAGTTCCAGGGTCGGTTTGCTTCCGTTTCTTTGAGGCCGTTCCTTGGAACTGTGGCAGCTTATGTCACGGCTACAGTCTGGCTATCGTAGTTACCTTCTTCCACCCTGTGGGGGTTTCAGTATCTATAAGACAGCTCATAGGACATGGCTCAGAATATTATTTATAGTCCTTGAGGAGAAACGAAAGGTCCTTGACTGCATTTGATGAGTACATTATTATTATTTGGTCTCCTTTGTTTTCCTTCGTTTCTGCATGTTCTCATTTCTCTGATTAAACTCGTTCTTTAAAGTTTTCCACAGACAAAAGGCAGGCAGAGTACATGGAGGAAGGACCACAGAGTCCTGCTGTGTTTCAGTTACGTGTAAAAAGAAGAAAAGGAAGAAAGCAAGCTCTGCTCTCACACGCTGCAAAGCAGCAGCTGCAACATATAGCCAGGGCTTTCTCTTGTCAGACTTGAATTTTTAACTTTTTTTTTTAATTGCCTGCACTATGTGGCATGTGGGATCTTAGTTACCCAACCAGGAATCGTACCCGTGTCCCCTGCATTGAAGTGTAGAGTCTTAACCATGAGGGAAGTCTCATTAGACTTGATTTTAAGTCACTAAATACATTGCCTCCTCAATCTTTACAGTCACCCTGTATGGTAATTGCTATTCCTTTATTATCTTTCCTAGGGATAGATCCAAGTTTGTGAGGCCCTGATACTTATACAATTGGTGGGCCCTCTTTTAAAACAAATTAGATTACAGTTATGTAAATATAAGTACAAAATCAGGCCCAGAGCCTTGACAGGTGGCATATGACAAGTGGCAGAAACCAACAGAATATTGTAAAGCAATTATCTTCCAATTAAAAATAAATATATAATTTTTTAATTACTGAAAAAAAGTTAAAACGTTAAGGTATTAGTTTTTTGACTGCGCTGTGCCTTCACGGCGGTGTGCGGGTTGCCCTAGCGGTGGTGGGCGGGCTTAGCTGCCCCGAGGCAGGCGGGCTCTTAGTTCCTGAGCCATGTTTGCTGCTTGCAAAGGTAGATTCTTAACTGCTGGGCAACCAGGGAAGTCCTCAAGGTATTGTTTCTTTCCTTTTTGAAAGGCTTCCATATTTTCTGAAGTTCTAATAAGGAGCACGTAAGTCCTATGAAAAGAAATTTTGTTCTATTGACTGCCCAAGCAGGAAAGAGCCTGACGAATGTGCAGCCATGCCCTGGTGTGGGTTAGAGTCGAAGCGAGGGCAGAGGGCACGGGATCAGGCCACCTGTACCCACTGCCTTGGTCTTGCCCAGGAGTGGGAATGGAGCATCCTGACTCAGTTTGCACATTTGGACCCAGAGGGAAGAGGTAAACTGACACCAGTGAGCTGTGAGCAAGTGCTCTGGGTGACCTCTGGCTATTCCTGTGCTGCCCAGGGAGGACTACTTCAGACCCGGTACTCTCACATGGGGGCTTCCCTGGTGGCACAGACAGTAAAGAATCTGCCTACAATGCAGAAGACTCAGGTTTGCTCCTTGGGTTAGGAAGATCCCCTGGAGAAGAGAATGGCTACCCCATTCCAGTATTCTTGCCTGGAGAATTCCATGGACAGAAGAGCCTGGTGGGCTACAGCCCATGGGGTTGCAAAGAGTCGGACATGAATGAGGAACCAACACTTTCACTTTCACTTTGAGTTTCCCTGGTGGCCCAGATGGTAAAGAAGCTTCCTGCAAAGAAGGAGACATGGGTTTGATCCCTGGGTTGGGACAATCCCCTGGAGAAGGGAACAGCTACCCACTCCAGGATTCTTGCCTGGAGAATTCCATGGATAGAGGAGCCTGGCAGGCCCATGGGGTCTCAAAGAGTTGGACACGACTGAGTGAACACTTTCACTTTTTTCACTCTCATTTGGAGGAAGGAAGGAGTGGAATGAAGTCGCTCAGTCGTGTCCAACTCTTCGTGACCCCGTAGACTGTAGCCTACAGGCTCCTCCGTCCATGGGATTTTCCAGGCAAGAGTACCAGAGGGGGTTGCAATTTCTTTCTCCAGGGGATCTTCCCCCTGACCCAGGGATCAAACTTGGGTCTCCTGCATTGCAGGCAGACGCTTTACGAGGATGAGGGTCCAGTTCCCCAAAGACAGACTGCTGGTTTGGACTCCACAGCTGGATATGCCGGATTCATTCTGAATTCATATCTTTGCCATCACTGATCCTCCTCCTTGGAAGGCCTTCTCCTTTTTTACTTTGCTTCAAGGCTTAATACGTGATCCACTCGGTCATATGACTCTGCAGTATAGACTTCCACCACTCACCCAACCTTTGGTTCTTTCTGTCTTGAAAGGCCTCTTTTCCCTTTCTCTCTCGTAAAACAACAGCAGCTGATAGAGCTATGGATCAGGCACTTCCTATGGACAATTTCAGTGCGTTCTGTGGATTATCCCATTTACATGGACATGTGTGCTCTGCTCAGTTGTGTCCGACTCTTTGCCTCCCATGGACTGTAGCCCGCCAGGCTCTTCTGTCCTGGGTTCTCCAGGCAAGAGTACTTGGAGTGGGTTGTCATTTCCACCTCCAGGAGATCTTCCTGACCCAGGCATTGAACCAGAGTCTCTTGTGTCTCTTGTATTAGCAAGCAGATTCTTTACTACTGTGCCACCTGAGATGCTATCTCATTTAATCTCCTAAACAAGCTAAGCAGTGGCTTTTATCAAATCTATTTTTCCAGACAAGGAAGCAGAGGCTGAAAGTCGTGCAGTATCTGACTTGAGGTCACATAACTGGAAAGTGGCAAAGCCAAAACTCCAAGAAAAGACATGGGTCTGTACTTAACTTCTTACCTGACCTATCTTCTGATTAAACTAGAAGCTCTAAGAGGTGCGGGCAATTATGACTCCACTGCCGGGGGTGTGCGTTTAATCCCTGGTTGGGGAACTAAGATCCCACATGGTGCATAGCATGGCTGAAAAAAAAAATTAAAAAAAGAAAAATAATGTTAAAAAAGAGATGCCTTAGACCTCTTGATGTCTTCATGGCATGGCTGAATGGCTAGTACAGAGTGGACATACAGTGTCAGTGGAGAAGTGTGGGAGGAACTGGGGACATTATGAAAAGATTCATCTTCAGCTGATGCCGAGTTCCAGATTGGGAGGAGAAATCACAGATAGAAGTGTCTGCAAATGAGCCTCTGGGCTGGACCTGGTCTGGCAGGAGGCTAGATTCTGAATCCAGTCTCTCTGCCATGAGACCTTAGCCCAAAGTCCTGCCTTGATCAGCTAAGGACTGAGCATCCTGTCTTCTGAAGGCTGAACTTGAAAGCCACGTTAGCATGGAAGGGTCTGATTTTCATTTGGTTCTGGTGTCTCCAAAGATCTTAATAGTTTTCCTAGTTTCTGCAAAGGTTCCAAGGCCCTCTGGGATTCCAGTCCAAGATACACCATCCATCACTTTGAGCTTCGATCACTTTGAGTCGCGAGACCTTGGCAGGTCCCTTCTGGACCACACGGTCTCACCTGTGACTGCCTGCACCCTTCCTCGTTCAGTGGCGAGAGTCAGTACACCTGCATGTGTGTGTGTGTGTGTGTGTGTGTGTGTGTGTGTGTGTGTGCGCGTGTGTGCTTTGTAACCCCCAGGGATCTCACTCACATCCTGCTGGCATTTCATGCGCGTTAACTCACTCTGTCCTTGAGGCAATCCAGGGAGGTATTCACTGCTACCCTTGGGTTTTGTTTATCTAATTCAACTTCTGTTTGTTAAAGTCATTGAAATAATTCAGAACTTTAAAGCTCCAAAACATACACTTCTAAAAAGTCTCCCTCCCTCCCCTGGTCTTCAGCCACCCAATTTCCTTTCCTGGCAGCAACCCAAACAGCCCATTTTTTTGTTTATCCTTCCAGACATACTTCTTGCACACACAAGGAGACGTGTATAAATATTATGTCCTGCTCCTCCGCCTTCTCCAGTGGTGGCCATTGGAGACTATCCACCCAGTCTGTACCTCATCTATTTACTTAGCAATACAGCCTCCCCAATATTAATACTTTTTTAAAGTTATTTTTTTATGTGGACCATTTTAAAAGTCTTCATTGAATTTGTTACAATATTGTTTCTGTTTTATGTTTTGGTTTTGTGGCCACTAGACATGTGGGATCTTAGTTCCCCAACCAGGGATGGAACCTGTACCCCTAGCATTACAAGGGGAAATATTAATCAGTGGACCACCAGGGAACTCCCTCTCCACATTATTTTTAAACCCACGAGGTTCCTGGGGTTATGGAGCCTGGATGGCAAATCAGGTCTTTTAGGATGCAAAGCCTGTAAGGCGCTGACTCTGGGAGGGCGCATCCGAAAGCCCTGTTCCTATTCAGGACTTTCCCTCAATGGGCCCAGGCAGCTCTGATCGACACACCTCTGGGTGCCAAGAGAGCTGGGAAAAAACCAGCCAATGGCTTGGCCTGGCAGAAGGTTCCAGGACCTGGAGGAAAAAAGGGTTTTGTTCTCCGCCCCCTGAAGACTGGCAGGAGCTGGCCTGTCCGGGGGCCATGCTGTCTTTCTCTCTGCTGTCTATAAGAGCAGGAAAAAAAAAAAAAAGTTTTCTCTTCCTGCCAAGACCCGATGGCAGTTCAGCGGGTCTTGTGCTGGTCTCTCCGAGGGCCCGGCTCCCACGCCTCACCTCCTTTTGATGGATGTGCTGGCTGTGGGCAGCCTCGGGGGTCCCTGCCAAGGCCGGGGGGGGCCTGGCCTCCCTGGGAATGTACATCTGCTCCACGTCTGGACCTAATTGCTGTGCTGGGAAGGAACTCTCCATGCTCGTGTCCAGACAGCCAGCCTTCTGGGATTGGAGTGGAGGTAGGAGGCCAGGGAGAGCTGGCCAGCCCAGGCTGAGGAGGAAATGTCATTGGGAGTTAAGTGTGTTTTTCTGCTTTTTCCTACAAAGAGCCCTGTTTGTACCCTCTCTGTCACCCGCTGACCCCAACCCCAACCCCAACCCCCCAGGCTCTCTGCTCCTCCACAGCACTGGGTCTGGAAGGTCTGCCAGCGGCTTCCTTCCGGTGCACTTGATTCCCAGGGAGCCTGCGCCCCATTTCCAAGCTCACTGGAGGAGGGAGGGAAAGAGGCCGGACGGGAGCCTGGGAGCTGCCCACGGGGGATGGCTCTGATGACGTTTCTTCCCAGGAGCGCCAGGTCCCAGGCCAGGATCTACTCTCTCTGTCCTCAGAAGCTAGGCTTACGGACAAAGCGCCCAGCAACCGTGTCCCTGAGCAGGCCAGCAGGCGGAGATTTCTCTGAGCTTCCTCCTCCCAACTGTGAAATGGGCGCAATAGCGAGATCTGAAGACGGCGGCGAGTGGGCCCAGACGAAGCCGGGAGGGGGCAGGCTACAGCCCGAGTCTCTACAGGCGAAGTTTGGCTGGAAAAGCAGAAACAGAGGGACCTGCTGGGGCTGGCCGGAGGGGAGAGGGCTTTGGTTTGGCTGCGGTCCATGCTTGCCCCTGGGGGAAGTGGGCCCCTAGACTAGCATTAGGGAGGTGTACCTCTGGGCATCTTCAGCAGTGAACCTGTCGTTTGAAGGATGACAAAGAGGGGCATCCAGTGTTCAGAGTGCAGAGCCTGCCCCCTGAGAACTGAGCAGCAAGATGTGGTCTGAGCCCCCACTCAAAGGGGCTGCTGGTGGCAGCTCAGGGAGGTAATGCAGGCTGGAGTTCTCAGTAGCAGCAGTGCGGAAAATGGGCAAGAAAGAGCCTGTTGATGGCTCTTTCCTGGTGGTCCAGTAGGTTAAGACTCCAAGCTTCCACTGCAGGGGCCGTGGGTTCCATCCCTGGTCGGGGAACTAAGATCCTGCATGCCAAGTGGTGTGGCCAAAAATAATAATAATAATAATAATATTTAAAAAGAAAGGAAGAAAAAAAAAGAGTCTAGGTGGGGATGGCAGGACAACGGGTGTGCACCAGTTCTTTGGAAAGTGCTGGGGAAGCCATTTGGGAACTGCCACTCTTGGGACACAAGAGCCAAGTGCCAGTGATAACTCTGAAGGGGGAGGGCCTTGGGAGACCCCCTCCTTCCACATTCATCAGGGAGGTCTGGTAACTCATGGGCAAGTGTGCTAAGTTGCTCAGTTGAGTCCAGCTCTTTGTGACCCACTGGACTGTAACTCTCCAGGCTCCACTGTCCATGGGATTCTTTAGGTGAGAATACTGGAGCGGGTTGCCATGCCCTCCTCCAGGGGATCTTCCTGACCTCAGATCGAACCCATATCTCTTATGTCTCCTGCATTGAAAGGCAGATTCTTTACCATTAACACCACCCGGGAAGCCCAACTCAAGGGCATCCACTTGCTAGTTCAAGGAAGAAATGGGTCTCAGGGCTCTGCCAAGATCTCTGGCATTGAAAAGGTTTAAAGTTGCCACTGGAAGGCCTTACGGAGAGAGACATGGAGAGTGTGGTGTGCAATTCCAGCAGTTTGTCCAGCCTCTGAGAGCCAGTGGTCTATGTCAGAATGTGTCAGGGGGCCCCTATCACGGTATGCCTCATTAGCCTTGGATGAGCTTGCTTCCCTGCTGGGCTTCAAGCCCCTTTTGGTCACCTTTATGCCGCTTTGGCATTCACACCAGGCCTGGCAGATGCTAAGTACTCATGGTGAAGATGGAGAATTTAGTGAATCATCTGTAATTTTCCAGGGCCACTTTGCAAGGCTGGATAAGTAATCTGGATTAACTGTGGCTGGTAATGTGAGGTCCAACTGCTTTTATGTATCCCTCCCTACTTTATTTCCTTCCCCTCCCATCCCAGAGAAAAGAGGTCTTTTAGTATAATAATGTAGCAAAGTCAAGTTTACAGGTAATGAGAAAGGTCTGCCTGAGCAGCTGATTCTCATCTTGATGCATCTGATGAGGGCTCGAGAGGGCTGCTGGGCCCTGGCACATTACGTAGTGGGTGCCAGTTGAGTGCATGCATGCTCAGTTGCTCAGTTATGTCTGACTCTTTGCAACCCCATAGACTGTAGCCCACCAGGCTCCTCTGTCCATGGGATTCTCTAGGCAAGAATACTGGAGTGGGTTGCCATTTCTTCCTCCAGGGGATCTTCCCGATCCAGAGACTGAACTCGCTTCGCCTGCAGCTCCTGCATTGGCAGATGGACTCTTGACCTCTGCGCCACCTGGGAATAATCTGGGTCTCAGGCCCACAATGCGGGAGACTCAGGTTCAGTCCCTGGGTTGGGAAGATCCTCTGGAGAAGGAAATGGCAACCCACTCCAGTACTCTTGCCTGGAAAATCCCATGGACAGAAGAGCGTGGTAGGCTACAGTCCATGGGGTCGCAAAGAGTCGGACACGACTAAGCGACTTCACTTCACTTCAGGTACCCCACCATAAAAGACAGCAGAGCCAAGGTTCCATTTGTTGACTAAAAAGATGCACGAGAGTTGCAAGTTAAGTTTTATTTGGAGCCAAATGAGGCCTGCAGCCCGGGAGACAGCACCTCAGATAGTTCTGAGAGACTGCTCCAAAGGAGCAGTTGGAGAAGGTCATTATACAAGATTTCGGTGAAGGGAGAGTTCAATGCAATCAAACGCTTACTTTACAAAAGATTTTCTACTAGTCATGAGGAGCAGAGGTCACCATGAAGGGATTTAGTGCTTTTCCAGATATGAGGAGATGCAAGGATTGGGATCATGAAGTCAGTTCTTGAAAATATCTATCTAAAGACTTGTTCCACCAGTTTCCCTGGAGCACAGACTGCCTCACTCTCCAACCTGAATTCCCTTCAGGGAGTGTCAAAGGTCAGCAGCTTCAGCAGCACAGGATCCCACCTCCCCAGAGGCAGATGGCAAAGGCCCTTGTGTTGTTGTCGCTGTTCAGTCACTCAGTTGTGTCCAACTCTTTGTGACCCCATGGGCTATAGCATGCCAGGCTTCCCTGTCCTTCACTATTTCCTGGAGTTTGCTTGAATTCATTCATGTCCATTGAGTTGGTGATGCTATCTAACCATCACATCCAGTGCTGCCCTCTTCCTCTTTTGCCTTCAATCTTTCCCAGCATCAGGGTCTTTTCCAATGAGTTGCTTCTTCACATCAAGTGGCCTAAGTACTGGAGCTTCAGCTTCAGCATCAGTCCTTCCAATGAATATTCAGGGTCGATTTCTTTTAGGATTGACTGGTGGTAAGTGCCAGTTTGTAGTTGACACATTCCAGTTTGGAGTATTCAGAAGTCCATGGGCCTCTCATGTCTTAATGCTGCCTTAGGGCCAGCAGGTACTCAAAACCTTTTCATTTTCTGCTGCCCCTTCTTCTCCTTCAAGCATCCAGGGAATCTGGGCTTGTTGTAGAGAAGAACCAGTTCTGACTCTATGTTGGAACTGTTTCTTTGACTTGCTTTCATTGCTGTTGTTGTTGTTGTTCAGACCCTAAGTCATGTCCAGCTCTTTGGGACCCTGTGGACTGCAGCACACCAGGCTTCCCTGTTCTTCACTATCTTCGGGAGTTTGCTCAAACTCAGTCTATTGAGTTGGTGATGCTATCTAACCATCTCATCCTCTGCCACTTTCTTCTCCTGGGTGAAGAGGAGAATTTTGCCCAGCCTCAGGGTCTTTGCCAATGAGTGGGCTCTTCACATTATGTGGCTAAAGTACTGGGTTCTTTTCATTGCTGTTATTGCTGTTATTATAATCATTCATAATGGCTTTCCTCAAAGGACCCAGCCCTTCTGCCTAACTGTTAAAGTGCCTTTGTTCAGCTCATAGAGAGATAATGGGACCCTGCCCACCTGTGAATGGCCACAAAGGAGAGATTAACTCACCCCTTCCAAAGTCTGGCCCTTCCTGGAGATGTTTTGCAAGACTGAGGGCCCTTTTCACTTTACTTCCTCACTGCCCCTCCCTCTCTATCCTGCCTTTTGACTTTAGTTCCTCTTCACATCTCTCTCTGGTTCTATAAAAGAACATGGCATCCAGCCGCCTCAGTCTGGCATCTTCTCGGTCAGCTGGCTTTCTGAATGAAGTGGTATTCCTTGCCTCTACACCTCATCTCGGACCCACTGGCCTGGCTTGCAGCAAGCAGAGCTTGGACTGAGGTGAGGGAGTGTGTGTTTGCAGAGCCCTGCAGTTGAAAGCACACAGGTTTGGCTTTCTTCCTGCGGCTGCATTTTCACGCCTTGGGTTGCCACCTTAGAGCTGGTGATTTTCACATCTATCTGTATGGATCAACTAGCTCCCAGGGGCTTTACTGCCAACTTCCCCAATGCCTTAGGACATCCCAGCTTTATATTCTCAAACACAAAGATCACCTGAAGAACAACCTCCCCCCAACCACACCAGACAGCAGAGTGAAGGAAGAGGAGGAGGGCCACCCTCGGAGACTAAGAATGCAGTTGCCCTTTTACAAGTTTCCTTTCAAAGCCCCAGCCAGGTCTTTGTGAGTGTAGCTGAGAATGGCCCTTTAAGGAGACCGTTCTTGCTGGGACCCTTTCTCACTCCTGGCAGCCCAAGGGGCTGGGGGCAGGGTGGTGTGAAGTGCTAACTCCGTCTCTGAGGGCCATTAGGACACTGCTTTGTCCTTCCTAAGGGTTGTACTGCTGTGTACTGTGCTCTGTCACTCAGTCGTGTCCGATTCTTTGCGACCCCGCAGACTGTAAGCCCACCAGGTTCCTCTGTCCGTGGAATTTTACAAGCAAGAATACTGGAGTGGATTGCCGTTTCCTCCAGGGTCTCTTCCCAACCCAGGGATCTGACCTGTGTCTCTTGGCTCTCTTCCGTTGGCAGGTGGATTCTTTACCACTTGGGAAGCTATTTCTGAGAATGAGTGTTTGGCCTTGTGAAGCCTGGGGGCATCTGAGTCAGCAGTGATGGGCTGGATTAGTGGGAAAATGAAGAGGTCTGCAAGTTACCTTGCTGGTGAGACCTTGATGGGGTAGGACTTGGTAGGCCAAAGCTTTCCCAGCCAAAGGTCATCACACAAGCTGTCTAGTCCCCAGGGCGTTAATCAAGGTTCTAGATTCTAAAAAGTCAAATAGACTCTAGAATCTAAATTCTAGAAAGACAAATAGCTTAGACCTGTGGATATGCTGGGAAAGGAGTGGATTCTGGCTCCAGGCAGAAGTCTCAGCGAGCTCCTTGACTGAGGTTAGCAGATACTGGGGAAGTGAGAATGGGAAGTGTGCAAGGCCAGGAATTGCCATGCCCCCTAAAGGTCCTGGGGGGAGGATTTAATGCCTTAGGATCACGAGGTTGTCAGTGCTAGGTAAGGGCTTCAGGGGCTCCAGGTCTTGTTGAGAACTGTAGGATAAAACAAGATTCATTTCAAACCATTGCTGAGAAGGAAAAAACTCCTCCTCTACACTCTCATGTTCGTTCTGAGGGTCTGTGAATTAAACTAACAAAAGACAGTTTAACAAGAATTTACTTACACACAGGTGATCAATGATGAGCAACCCAAAAGGGGAGTTAGAATTAGGGGTCTGAGTATCTAACTTAGTAGGTGAAAGGAAAGAGGAAGAAAAGAATCCTATGGAAGGAATAGGTTTCTCTAGGAGAACTAAGGGGACATAAGAATATTTGCAAAGATATTTCTCTAAAAAGGTATGAGTGGTCTTTCTGTCACCTACAGGACCCTAAAACTTCTATAGAGAGGGGTTTACTGTAGTTTACTTTTTGTCTCTTCCTGGGAGCAGAGCCACCCCAAAGAGGGCATTTATGACAATCCTCAAGTCTCAAAGTTTTCTGCTTTTAGTCATACAGGGAAGCTCTGAGAAGGCTTCTTTCCACATCAATTGAGTTCCAGATGTCTTCAGCTTAAAATAATCCTTATTCCAACTCTGAGGTGCTGAATGGGCCCTCATGCCACATAGCTTGGCAATTGCTCAGTAAATATTTTTCAATGAATGAATGAATGAACACAGTAGAGATTAGGTAGGGAGGATGTTGATGTATGGCTACACATTTCACACCAAGGATTGGAGCAGGAGATGTAGTCCAATTCCTCTCTGGAGAGAAGTTTGCCCCACAGCCAAGCTGACCTCCCTCTGGACTCAGGGGCATTTTTGGAATATGTCAAAGACTGGGTAGACCAACTTGTTCACCTGGCAGTTTTACAAAAGTGCATGTGACCTCTGCTAGGACTTGGGAATTGAGTTCAAAGGGGCGTTGGGGCCAGAGCTGCAGTGTAGTAGGTTTGGAGCAAGCAATCAGAAATTTTAAGTCTGCTGGTCAGTTCACTGAGGGTTAAATAACACAACCAAGTAAATCTTAAAGATCTCATTGGCTTTATTAAACAATTTGTGAATTGGGCAGCCTTCCACTTAGCAAGTAGAAAGGAGCTCCACCAAGCTGGAAAAAATGAAAGATTTCTAAAGACAGAGAGGGGGCAGAAAAAGGAAATTATGAGCAAAAAAAAAAAAAGTATTGTTTCAGGCAGGTCGCCCACCTAAGGGGAACGGAAGGGACCTACGAGGCAGAATATCTCATTAGTGCTGACCAGGTAATTTCAAGTTGGTTAAAGATTACATTCCTGCGGGAGGCTGTAATTGCAGTTGGGTTAGGTATTAAGTCTTGGTTTGCTAAGGAGGGGTTTTAACATAAGTAATTCCATTTTGAAACTTTTATTTTTATTGTTGTCTCTTTTTTCTTTTTAACAAGAGGGTCGACTATTTCTTGGGAGAAATGGCAAAATGACTGTCTGACAAGTTCTCCTGGGGCTGCTGGCTTGAAAAGGAGGCAGTAGTATGAGAAAGGAGACAGGGCTGGGATCTCTGCATAGACAAGGCACCCATATCCTTAGAGGGAGACCCTTCCAGCTGGAGCATGAGAGAGTGTTGGGTGGGCGAGTAGGGGGGGTGGGGTTAGTCCATGACAAACGCTCCTGGGCCTGTGGTTTACTAACGATCCTTCGACCCTGCCCAACCTGGGACTCTGGCTTCATTCCTCCCTGGGTTCGATTTCTAAGAAAGGACTTGATGTTCTTCCCGGAAATGGCCTTGCTCTGGACTCAGGCAGGAGATGGCTTGTCCAGATGTCCAGCTGGCCCCATTAAAAAGGCTTTGAACAGAGCCCTACAAAAATAGGTCTTTCTAAGCCATTTCTTCAGTGTCCCCTTTATGCTCTGCAGATCAAATCCCCGACCCAGGTGTGGTGGTATTTCTTTTCCACACCAGATGCTGACTCTGAGGACTGCTCTGGGCCATCGAGGCAACCTCTCGGCATGCCACTAACCTCCTGGGAAGGAGAAAAAAAGCAGACTTTGAATGAAGAAGATTAATGTGCCTGGTTAGCAGCTTTGGTTGAGGCACCAGGCAGGTAAGATGGGAAGCTGGGGCTCAAATCCAGGTCCCGGGTCTAAATCTCTCTGTGCAACACCCAACTGTCTCTCAGAGGAGCAGACAAACCAGGTGGGGAGGCATCTCAGGGTGCCAGGAACTATGAACAGGAGACCATTGGCTGTTCTGAGCATCAGGGCTTCAGGAGTTCAGAGAAGGAGAATTAGTGAGGCTGGAGGGAGTCGCCAGGGAAATTAGTGAGGATAGTGTTCAAAGGTGAGGAAAATCATATAAAGGAACCTCAGAATTTGGCCCACCTTTTGGTTTCAGCGAGAAAACACTTCTACATTTTTAAACTGAAAGCATGTTTATTCCTCAGTGCCGGCCCTTGGCTCTTGGCCTTTGGCTGAAAAACAAAAGGAGGCTGTTCAGTCCCTGGGCTGGGATGTTTGCTCACAGATCATGATGTGCGCTTGGAGCATCTGGTCTGGGAAAGGAGGTGTGTCTCTAAGGAGCGTGAGCATGGGACTGCCTTGCCATTCTGCTCCAGCCCCGCCTGCATTCACAGATGCTGGAGGGCAGAAGAATGGCTAGGCTAGACAAACTTCCTTTCCTTCCTCTCCACATCAATGGAGTTGGGCAGTGTTGACAAACACATAATCATAAACCAGCATCTTAGAGATAGTGAAGATCTGAGAGATCACCTGTCCTCACTGTGCCTCTCATTTACCCTCCTCCTGACTCATGCCCTTTGCTTGAATCCCTCCAGCCACAGGGACCCACCCCTGCAACAACAGCAATCTGTTTCCAAATACAAACATAGCAGCTATCACTGGAGAGCATTGTTTTCTTTTTGAGCACTTTATGGATGCTTCAGGCTCTTCTTATATCCTCCCTGCTCTAGAACCAGCCATTTCTCCAAAGCACTTTCATCCCTTTTGTTGGAGAATGGTATTAGAGACAAAGGTCTGAGCACTAAGGTGCTCATTGCTACTGGGGTGTCACTGTTTCTAGGCCCTCTCAGCAGACAGAGCTAGGAAATAAACATAGTATAACTCTTTGGAGAAGGAAATGGCAACCCACTCTAGTATTCTTGCCTGGAAAATCCCATGGACAGAAGAGCCTGGCGGGCTACATTCAATGGGGTCGTGGAAGAGTCGGACATGACTTAGCAACTAAACTACAACAACATTATACCTCTTGTATACACACGTATCTATAATTATTTCTGCACTATTCCTCCGTATCTAGGTTAAGTTGAACTTGAAGTCATACTAGTATCTCTGATTAATCTAGTACTGTGTGGATTATTCCAACCTCCTTCCTTGTTTATCTACAACTTCTTTCTCCAACAGTGAGAAATCTGAGTCCTACCATCAACCATCCATTTACTCACTTGTTTAAGCCCCAGTATACATGCACACAGGGGGCTTCCCAGGTGGCTTAGTGGTAAAGAATCCGCCTGCCAATGCAGAAGATGCTGGTTTGATCCCTGGGTCTGGAGGATCCCCTGGAGGAGGAAATGGCAACCCACTCCAGTATTCTTGCCTGGGAAATCCCATGAACAGAGGCACTTACAGGCTACAGTCCTTGGGTAGCAAAGAGCTGGACATGACTGAACCACTGAACAACTGAGCACATGTTAGCCTGAAACTCCATGAAAAACAACTTTACTGCCTTTCCTGACTAGCTTTTGGGGATTATGCAGAATTCTGTTTGTCCTTAGCCTTATAGTTTCCAGTCAAAACACTGGTTTCCTAAGCTACTTCTGTCAGTTCCTCTCCACTCCCCTTCCTGCCTCCCCCACCAACTACTTGCACTGAGGTCTGTCATACATTTGCAATCAAGTTAGACTCTTCTGTCACAGTCTGGGGTCCCGCAGCCATCCTGGCTGATTTTAAAGTATTTGTCATCCTGGCTGATTTTTCAGTATTTGTCTATGTTCATAAAGTTCACTCTTTGTGTTGTGAAGTCTGTGGATTTGGCTAAATTGGGTATCATCACGTATCTAGCACTCCAGTGTTATACAGAATATTCCATCACCCAAAAATTCCCCCAAGCTTGCCCTTTGCGGTTAACCACTCCTGCTTCCCCAAACCCCTGGCAACCACTCATCCATTCTTCATCCCTATAGTTTTACTTTTCCCAGAATGTTATGTGAATGAAATCAGAAAACATGTAGTTTTTTGGGTCTTTTTCCTCTATTTTAGCAAAATGCTTTTAAGATTCATCCATGTTGCCATATGAATCACTATCTCAGTAATTTTTTCACAGATAAGTATGCCGTCATATGGTTACACTACAATTTGCCAATTCATTGATTAAAAGACATCTTTGTTGCTTTCAGTTTTAAAAAATTTTTATTTATTTATTTTGTCTGTGTTGGGTCTTCATTGCTGTGCCTGGGCTTTCTCTAGCTGCAGGAAGCGAGGGCTACTCTTCATTGTGGTGCATGAGCTTCTTATTGAGATGGTTTCTCTAGTTGCAGAGCATGGGCTCTAGGGCATGTGGGCTTCAGAAGCTGTGGTTAGTTGCCCTGGGCGTGTGAAATCTTCCTGGACCAGGGATCGAACCCATGTCCCCTGCAGTAACAGGTGGATTTTTAACCACTGGGCCACCAGGGAAGTCCTCCAGTTTTTGATGACTATGAATGAGGCTGCTGTAAACATCTGTATTTCCATGTTAACATACGTTTTAATTCACTTGGATACACATCTAGAGTGTAACTGCCTGTGTGTCATAAGTCTATGTTTAATTTTATAGGAAACCACCAAACTGTCTTCCAAAATGTCTGTACCATCTTCCATCCTCATGGGCAGTGAATGAGGGTTCCTATTGCTCTGCATTGCTGTCAATAAGTATTTGGGGTGATCAAGTTTGTTTTGGTCTTTTTTCTTTTTTGGATTTTGGCTATTCTATAGGTCTGCAGTGATATTAAATGGTTGTTTGCATTTTTATTTTCTTAGTGAAAAATTACTTTGAGCATCTCTTCCTATGCTTATTTGCCATCCACTTATCATCTCTGTTGGTCTTCCCTGATAGTTCAGTTGGTAAAGAATCTGCCTGCAATGCAGGAGATCCCAGTTCGATTCCTGGGTTAGGAAGATCCATGGGAGAAGGAATAGGCTATTCACTCCAGTATTCTTGGGCTTCCCTTGTGGCTCAGATTCAGGTAAAGAACCTGCCTGAGGCCTGGGTTTGATCCCTGGGTTGGGAAGATCCCCTGGAGAAGGGAAAGGCTACCCATTCCAGTATTCTGGCCTAGAGAATTCCATGGACTGTATAGGCCATGGGGTCACAAAGAGTCGGACACAACTGAGAGACTTTCACTATCTTCTTTGTGAGTTTAGATCTTTTGCCTATTTAACAAACTGGATTGTATATTTTCTTATTTTTGAGTTTTAAGAGTTCTTTATTCTGGATACATGTTCTTTATAAGATATGTGATTTGCAGACGTTTTCTTAGTGTGTGGCTTGTCTTTATTTCTCTTAACAATGTTATTGCAGAGCAAACAGTTTTCTTTCATGAAGTCCAGTTTGTCGATTTTTCTTTCACGGATCCTGCTTTTAGTACAGTATTTCAAGTTCATCACCCAAACAGAAGTTACACAGAATTTCTTCTAGAAGTTCTATAGATTTCTGGTATAGAGTTATTTCTATGATCCTTTTGGAGTTAAGTTTTATATAAGATTAAAGTTTAATTTTTTTTTTTTTTTTGGCATGCAGTCATCTGATTCTTCCAGTACCCTTAGTCGAAAAACCTATCCTTTGCCAGGTATCGTCCTGGCACCTTCAAAATTCAGTTTATCAAATTGGTGTATATATTGGGGTTAATTTCTGAGCTCTCTGTTCTGTCCCTTTCTCAGAGCTTTTGCTTCGTCAGATCCTTGTAAAGCTGGCTTCTTATTCAGGATCCGTGTGAAAGTCACCTTTTTAAAGAGGTTTTTCTGGGTCACCCGATCTAAACTTGTCCTCCTTTATTCAAATCATGTCATATTGTTGTGCTGTCTCTGTAGTACTAAGACCTGAAACTGTCTAGTACTGGGTAAGAAAGTGTTCAGGCCAAGGAGACACCATCCCACTGAACTCCAAAAGGGGCAGATCATAAAAGAAAACCCCCTTCCTCTCTAGCCCTCTCTCACTCGTTAAATCCTCTGTCAGCTCCAGATCCCAAGACCCAGGTCTTCTGTCTCTCTCCTCAGTGAGTGGAGCCAGTGGTTCCCATTCTCATTCTGCATTAGCTTTAACTGGGGGAACTTTAAGAATACTTATTCCCAGGCTCCACCCCAGGGATTCTAATATAATTATGTGGAAATGCGGCCTGGTCACCTGTATTTTTTTAAATCTTCCGAGTTGATGGCAGTGTGCAGCCACCATTTCCAGCTTGAATGCTGACCACAGTTGGTACTCAATATAACAGCTTGTTGAATGACTCAATGATGAAATGTAACTTAAGTTGGTAACTCTGTATTTGTACCAGGTGGGTGGCAGAAAGTCAGTGAGGGTGATCAGGAGCTTCAGTTCTGCTGGAGTTTGTGGCATTTACCAGCAAGGATGCTGAACTCACAGCCCTCTCTATCTGCTATCTGAGGTGGGATTTCATTTTTCTTTTATTTTTTGGCTGTGCTGTAAAGCTTGTGGGATTTTAGTTTCCTGATCAGGAATTGAACTCAGGCCCTCACAGTGTAAGCACTGAGTCCTACACTAGGGGACCACTAGGGGATTCCCTTAGGTGGGATTTCTGAAGAGCTGTATTTCCTTTTTATTGAGATATAATTCAGAGAACATAAAATTCACCCTTTAAAAATGTACAGTGGTTTTAGTATACTCTCTAAGTTGTACAACCATTACTGACTGCTAATTTCAGAACATCTTCATCACCCCTAGAAGAAACCTTGTACCCGTGAACTGCCTTTCAGTTAGCATAATGTTTCCAAGGTTCATCCATGTTGCAGCAATGGTCAGTACTTCATTCATTTTTATGGCTGAATAATGGTTCATTGAGTGGATATACCAGTTGGTTTATCTATTCATCAGTTGATGGACATTTGAATTGTTTTCAACTGTGAGCTGTTGATAATGAGTCAGGAACATTCATGCGTAAGTTTTTGTATGAACTTGTTTTCAGTTCTTTTGGATATGTGCCTAGGAGTAGAATTGCTGGGTTCTATGATAACTCTATGTTAAACTTTTTGGGAAACTGCCAAACTGTGGCGGTACCATCTGATGAGCCCATCAATAATATGTGAGGGTTCCAATCTCTCTATATCCTCACTAGCATTTATTATCATCTGACTTTTTGATTATAGCCATCGTAGTGGGTATGTGAAGTGGTATCTCATATGTTTTTTTTTTTTTTTTTCAATAATTGTTTACTTATTTAGCTGCACTGGGTCTTAGTTGCAGTACATGGGATCTCTGAAGCAGCAGGTGAGATCTAGTTCCCTGACCAGGGATCAAACCCAGGCCCCTGCATTGACAGTGAGGAGTCTTAGCCACTGGACCCACCAGGGAAGTCCCTCACGTGGTTTTGATTTTGATTTCCGTTTTTCTGATGACTTAAAGCATCTTTTCATGTATTTCTTCCATTTGTTTATCTTCTTTGGAGAAATATCCATTCAAATTCTTTTCCCATTTAAAAATTGATTTGTCCTTCTGTTGTTGAATTCTGAATTATTTATATATTCATGATATTCAGTTCAGCTCAGTTCAGTTGCTCAGTCATGTCCGACTCTTTGCGACCCCATGAATCGCAGCACGCCAGGCCTCCCTATCCATCACCAACTCCCGGAGTTCACTCAGGCTCATGCCCATCGAGTCCGTGATGCCATCCAGCCATCTCATCCTCTGTCGTCCCCTTCTCCTCCTGCCCCCAATCCCTCCCAGCATCAAAGTCTTTTCCAATGAGTCAACTCTTCACATGAGATGGCTAAAGTACTGGAGTTTCAGCTTTAGCATCATTCCTTCCAAAGAAATCCCAGGGCTGATCTCCTTTAGAATGGACTGGTTGGATCACCTTGCAGTCCAAGGGACTCTCGAGAGTCTTCTCCAACACCACACTTCAGAAGCATCAATTCTTTGGCGCTCAGCCTTCTTCACAGTCCAACTCTCACATCCATACATGACCACTGGAAAAACCATAGCCTTGACCAGATGGACCTTAGTCGGCAAAGTAATGTCTCTGCTTTTGAATATGCTATCTGGGTTGGTCATAACTTTTCTTCCAAGGAGTAAGCGTCTTTCAATTTCATGGCTGCAATCACCATCTACAGTGATTTTGGAGCCCAAAAAAATAAAGTCTGACACTGTTTCCACTGTTTCCCTATCTATTTCCCATGAAGTGATGGGACCAGATGCCATGATTTTCATTTTCTGAATGTTGAGCTTTAAGCCAACTTTTTCACTCTCCTCTTTTACTTTCATCAAGAGGGTTTTTAGTTCCTCTTCACTTTCTGCCATAAGGGTGGTGTCATCTGCATGATATTAGATCCTTACAAATGACTTGTGTTTATTTCTTCTGATTCTGTGAGTTGAAAAGACCTTTTTGAAAGTGTCTTTTGAAGTATAAAAGTTTTCAAATGTTGATGCAGTCCAGTGGATCTATTTTTTCCTTTAGTTGCTTCTGTTTTAGGTGTCATGTCTAAAAATCCACTGCCTGATCCAAGGTCATAAAGACTTGTGCCTGTTTTGTTCTACAAGTTTTATAGTTTTAACTCTTACACTTAGTTCTTTGATCTCTTTTGAGTTAGTCTTTTGTATAAAGTACATGGGAGTTCAACTTTATTCTTTTATGTCTATCCAGTTGTTCCAGCCGGAGAGGGCAATAGCACCCCGCTCCAGCACTCTTGCCTGGAAAATTCCATGGACAGAGGAGCCTGGTAGGCTGCTGCAGTCCATGGGGTTGTGAAGAGTCGGACAGGACTGATCGACTTCACTTTCACTTTTCACTTTCATGCATTGGAGAAGGAAATGGCAACCCACTCCAGTATTCTTGCCTGGAGAACCCCAGGGACGGTGGAGCCTGATGGGCTGCCGTCTATGGGGTTGCACAGAGTCGGACACGACTGAAGCGACTTAGCAGCAGCAGCAGCAGTTGTTCTGGCACAATTTGGTGAAAAGACTACTCTTTTTTGAGCTGTACCACATGTCTTGTGGGATTCCAGTCTCGTGACCAGGGATCAAACCCAGGCCTATGGTAGTGAAAGTGCTGAGTCCTAACAACTGGACCACCAGGGATATTCCCAGACTATTCTTTTTCTATTGAATTATCTTGCCACTCATTGAAAATCAATTGACCATAGATGTATGACTTTATTTCTGGACTCTCAGTTCTATTCCATTGATCTATGTATCTTTCCTTATGCCAGTACCACATGGTGTTTTCTTTTTTAAATTAAAAAAATATATATTTGGCAGTTCCAGATATTAGTTGAGGCATGTGGGCTCTTAGTTGCAGCTTTTGGGATCCAGTTCCCTGAGAAGCCCCCACCTCGCCTCCCCTGTTGGGAGTGTGGAGTCTTAGCCACTGGACCACCAGAAAAGTTCCCACACAGTCTTGATTACAGTTATGTTGGAGCAGGTTTTAAAATTGTGAAGTATGAGTCTTACAACTTTGTTTTTCCCCTACTAAGATTGCTTTGATCATTCTAGGTCCCTTCTGTTTCTACCTGAATTCTAGTATCAGCTTGTCAATTTCTGCAAATAAAGACAGTTGGAATTTTGATAGGAGTTGTGTTCAACTTGTCAATCAGTTTGGAGAGTATCGCTATCTTAACAAATTTTAACAATATGTCTCCCAACTCATGAACAAAAATGTTTCCATTTATTTAAGTCTTCTTTCATTTCTTTCAATGTCTGTTAGTGTTCAGTATACAAGTCTTCTACTTCTTCTGTTAAATTTATTTGTAAGTATTTTATTCTTTTTGATGCTACTGTGAATGAAATTTTTTTCTTAATTATTAATCCATTTTTGAATTGTTCCCTAGTGGCTCAGTGGTAAAGAATCCCCCTGCCAATGCAGGAGACTTGGGTTTGATCCCTGAGTTGGGAGGACCCCCTGGAGAAATAGCAACCCATTCCATGGACAGAGAAGCCTGGAGGGCTACATTCCATACCTTGCAAAAGAGCCCGACACAACTTAGTGACTACGCAACAACAAAATCATGAAGGGTACTGAATTTTTACCAAATGCTTTTTCTGTGGCTACCGAGTAGATCATGCATGTGTATCGTTTTTCTTTCTGAGTAGTTTTAAGAAGGGTCTCCTGCCAGTAGTTAAGTTTGACTCTAGTCTGAACCTAGGTATCAACATAGCTGGTAGGGGAGATATCCTGCTGCTCTCTCTCTTTTTTTTTTTTGTGGCTAGTCGGATGAGAACACTATTATTAAAAAATTTTTACCCATGTAAATAAGCAATACCTGCACATGATAAAAAAATAATTATTTAGGAAAAATTCAACCATGACAAGCAAGTCTGTTTTGACCCCGACACTTCAGTTTCTGCCCCCTTAAACAACCACCATGTTCATTTCATTTCCTGGAACACTGAGGTGTTTTCCTGCTACAAGGAAGGGCAGAGGTGAACAGTTGCCTCACAAACTTTATAGCATGAAAATCCTGAAGTATTTTCTGCCTGGCCCTTTACAGAAAAATATGCTGATTCTTCTTCTTTTTTTTTTTAAAAGTCTCTGACCATTTCAAAGGATGATGCTATGATATGCTATGCTATCTTTGTATACAAGTCATTTTATGCGTGAGAGTTTCGGCAGAATGAATTCCTTTATGGGGAATTGCTAGGTCTTCCGGTCTCTCAGCCTTTGTCATGCTGATAGATATTACCACACAGCTCTCTGGGTAAGTTGAACCAATTTACAGTCTCTCCAACAATGCATGCTTGAGCCTGTTTCCGGGAGCCTCGCACTCACAGTGCGCTACTAATTTGATGCTTGCCAATCTAATGCAAATGGTACCCATACTTGTAATCTGGGTTTTTCTTACAATGAATAAGGTTTAGCATCTTTTCTTAAGCCTAAAAAGTAAAAACAAAAACCAAAGCAAAGCCAAAAAGCAAAGAATAGACAACTCCTTCTGAGCCCTTTACTGCTCAGACGACTCGGAACTCAATGCCTGGTCACTCGCACCCTGCGGGATACAGGGCGTGGCTCGGACTGAAGCGGGCGGCCGCTGACTCCCGGTTCCTCCCAGCCCCTCCCCAGTCCGCGGAGCCCCGCCCCGAGTCCGCCTCTGGCGGGCCTGGGCGGAGCACGTGGCCCGGTGGGAGGTGCAGCGCTGCCTGATTTATTCCCGTCCAGGAGAAGGAGTGCGAGCGCTCGGGTCTGAACCGCCCCAGCGCCGGGTCCCGCGCCCGCGTCCCCCCACCATGCCGTGTCCCCGTCTGCTGGCCGCGCTGTGCGGCGCGCTCTTCTGCGCCTCCGGACTCTTCGCCTTCTCCGGTGAGTTGATCGCGCCGCCCTCGCGCCCTCGCCCCTCCTCTCCGCGCCGCTCGGAAGTTCGCCGCCGCGCCCTCCCTCTGCCTCCGCTGTTTACAAACTTGGTCCAAGACCCGGGGCTGAGCCAAGGGGCTACCTCTCCGGCTGCTCCCGGGCGGGCGGCGGGGATGCTCTCGGCCTCTCCAGCTGGGGGTGGGGTTTGGTCGGTGCTAGAGGCGTGAGCGTTGGGCGGGGGCTCGGGACACTGGGTGACAGCCCAGCCTCCCCCAGGAAAAGTGGCTTACACAGAACAAAGGAATCCGCTGTGTCGGGCCTCTGTTTTCCCATCTGTAAAATGAGGCCACGTCCCTCGTAGCTCAGACGGGAAAGAATCTGTCCGCAATGCGGGAGACCCAGGTTCAATCTCTGGGTAGGGAAGATCCCCTGGAAGAGGAAATGGCAACCCAGTCCAGTACTCTTGCCCGGAGAATCCCATGGACAGAGGATCCTGGCGGGTTACAGTCCATGGGGTCTCAAAGAGTCGGACACGAGTGAGCGACTAACATAGTGCTCTTGCGCTCCTTCCACCAGGAAGTTTCTAGGACTCTTGCATTGATAAATCTTTTCCAGCCAACTTTACGTGGAAACTCCCTCCCAGGCCATGCCGGCGGCTGGTCTGTTCATTGGGATTTTATCCTCCGTTTAAAAATAGATATTTGGTCAGATAAGCGAGGGACTGGCTAGGGAGCCAGAGGAGTGGATAGGCTTGGGGCTGGGTGGGGGGTGGGGGGAACCCAGGATGGGGAGAGGAGCTTAGGGAGGGATTCGGAAAAGGGCTCGACCGGAGATGGCGGCTCCTGACTCCCCTCTCTCCCTATGGCCTTGGCCTGCCGCTTTATCTTTCTTGGCCCTCCTCCCCTGCCTAGGACGCATCCTGCTGAGAGCTGGGCCTCCAGCAGGCTGGTGATGGGGATGGGCGATGCCCTACACCGCGGGCAGAGGAAAGGGTGCCCATGAGGTGAGCGGGATATGGCAAAGACTTCAGGCACCACCTCCATCCTTCCTTCCTAGAAATAGGATTGATCAAATTCATTGGGGTGGGAGAGTCATGGCTGAGCCCCTGCTCTGCCATCCGGTGCCGATCTGACCACCGCGCCCCCCCCCCCCCAACTGGAGTGGGAGCCACTTGAAGTCTCTTGGAGACACAGAGAGATGGCTGGGTCTTAAACGTCCCCTTGCCTCGCCTCCCCTGGCCCCACAGCCTGGGCCCTGGCAAAATGTCCCTGGGGAGATCTCCCAGAGAAGGCAGGACCCTGAAATCCCAAAGGTGGTTTTGGAGACCCAGCTTAAGCAGGAAGGGGGAAGCCCCACAGCTGCGATGCGTGTCAGGCGCCTGTCAGGTAGGGAACACCTTCCCCTTTCTCTTTCCACTCTCCCCTGCTTTGCCCTGGAGCTCTGCAGGATGAGGGCCCTTGGGAGGGGGACAGAGGGGAGTCGGATTTTGCCAGGAGGAGCCCAAAGCTCTGGCCATTCTCAAGTCTCTGCCTGCTGCCTGTCAGGTCAGGGAGGGGATTAACCTGCTATTTAAAGCCAATGACTAATGGCTCATTGGGAGCCGCCTTAAGCTCCTGAGGCCCCCACTGCTCATTAACGGTGTTCCCTTCCCTGGAGCCCCCACCCAGCTCTCCAGGGCTTTGGGATTTCAGAGGGGCCCTCCAGCCTGGGATGGCGTGACTCTGCAGGGAGGAAAAAAGGTTTCTCATGTCTCACCCCAAGTAATGCGTAGGGGTGTGGGGTCTGGGGCAGCCCTTCTGGGATGCAAAGATCAACTAGAAGATGTTCTGAAGGTCTGGCTGACCTAATGGGCTGAAGTGCACCCGAGTCAAAGCACTGGGGACAGGCTAACACTTGTCACCTGGGCCCCCAGATAGAAGCTGTGAAGTCCTCTCCAGCCCTCTTCCTACCTCTCGTTGTTGTCCATTGTTTCTCAAATCCACCTTCCTGCTTACCTCTCAGCCTGACTTCGTCTTTTACCAGGAGGCCTGTGGCGGCATCCTTGATGCTTTCCTGGTCTCCTCTCTCACCTGCTCAGTCACATTTCCACGCAGAGCCAGAGGGATCTTTGTGTATTTCTGAGCCACTTCTCCACCCTGGCAGCCCATCCATGTCTCAGCACATGGCCTTGACATTCTCCCTCACCAGCTAGGAAATGGCTTCCCCACTCCTACCTCATGCTTGCGAACCTGAGTTTTTCCTGGCGGCCAGTGGTGGGGATGCTGAAGGAGGGTTAAGAACTCTTGTTCTGCAGGATGAAGAGTCTCCACTTGTCCTTCGTAAGGTGCCCCCCGCCTCAACCTCCCTTTTCAGTGATGTCTTTCTTCCTGATCTGCAGTATACCATGTGTTCTGGGCTTCTGCTTCTTTTTGGAAAGTTCTTTCCTCATTCCCCTGCCTGGCACCTTCCCACTGTGACTTATAGCCAGCTCAAATGTCCCCACCTCTGAACCTTCCAGCTTTCTGGCAGAAACCATCCTCCCTTGGCCCCTCACACAGGCTCCTTCAGAGCTCATAGTGCCTCATTACCTGGTGACTTGTAGGTCACCACCTCTTTCCTCTGACTTCTTTTTTATTTTTTTTTAAATAGGTATTTGCTCATTTGGCTCTACCCAGTCTTAGTTGGAGAAGTAAATGGCAACCCACTCCAGTGTTCTTGCCTGGAGAATCCCAGGGATGGCAGAGCCTGGTGGGCTGCCGTCTGTGGGGTCGCAAAGACTGTCTGACACGACTGAAGCGACTTAGCAGCAGTCTTAGTTGTGGCATGTGGGATCTTCAATCTTAATTGCAGCATGCAGACTTAGTTGAGGCATGTGGGATCTAGTTGCCTGACCAGGGATCGAACCCAGGCCCCCTGCATTGGAAGTGCGGAGTCTCAGCCAATGGACCACGAGGGACGTCCCTCTTTTGGCTTCTTGAGACCCAGACTGCATCTGTCTTAGGGGCCCAGAATATATACCTGGTAGTTGACCACCGCTGCTCCCCCCGCCCCAAATATTTACTCAATGAATGACTTGTTCCTAACCCAGAACTGTCATTGCAGGTGACTTCTGTGACTCCAGCCAGTGCCTGCATGGTGGGACCTGCTTGTGGAACGAGGAGAAAAACCCCCCCTTCTACTGCCTTTGCCCCGAAGGCTTCATGGGCCTCCTATGCAACGAGACGGAACATGGTACCTGTCCTGGGCCATGCCTGCTGCTCCCCACCAGCTCCCAGCTGCAGCCCTGGCTGCTGGCCTAGCTTGTCCCACTGTGGGCAGTGGTCCCCAGCACCCCTCCTATTGTCCGCTGGCCTTTTCCTGGAAGCGTCCAGGCCACTTGGAAAGCTGGGTGCTTCCTTCACTTGGGCTGACTCATCTCCACGTGACCCTTCTTGGCTCCAGGATGGCCCAGGCCCCCTCGGGCAGACTGAGAGGGGGAGGGAGGAGCTGGTGGGCACGGGCAGGCAGCAGGCCGAATTTGGGTGGAGGGTCCTTTGGGGCTTGGCCTGTCTGTTGTCGCCTATCTCCAGCTCCTTCTTGATCACCTGCCCATCTCACCTGCTTCCTCCCCAGGTCCCTGTTTCCCAAACCCCTGCCACAATGATGCTGAGTGCCAGGTAACCTACTCCCTCCGAGGGGATGTCTTCACCCATTACGTCTGCAAGTGCCCTCTTGGATACGTGGGCGCCCACTGTGAGAGCAGTGAGTATCCAGCGGTGCCTGCTCCGAGGGGCAGACCCTGTACCACAGACCTGGCATCTCAGGCCACATGCCAGCATTCCTCCTGCGTTAGGATCTCCTTCGGGAGGATTCGGAACGGGGCAGAACTCAGTTACTGTGGATTGGGGAGGCAGGGAGGGACTCTGTTGCCCTTCCCCAGGCTTCTTCCTGCCTGGTTCTCTCTCCTGGGACTGCTGGTCAGGCCTGATGTCCCTGCAGGGGAGTGAGGGGTGGTGGTGACCCCAGAGGTCGTGGGAGTGTTATTTTCTGTCACTATGAACGAGACATACAGCCTTAGAGTTAAATCCTGGGATTTTTCTACCGAGAAGGGAAAACCAACACATTCTTAATCTTTTGGGGCCCAGGGAGTCAGTTAATATAGTTTGATCCTCAGGGTCTGACAGTGCTGGCC
This sequence comes from Capricornis sumatraensis, assembly GCF_032405125.1. Lineage (NCBI taxonomy): Eukaryota > Metazoa > Chordata > Mammalia > Artiodactyla > Bovidae > Capricornis > Capricornis sumatraensis. The sequence goes on along the minus strand of NC_091087.1, from coordinate 26,154,410 downwards.
CAAGTGTGACCTCTGGCCTCCTTGCAGAGCTCAAAGAGGAGGGAGAGGTCTGGGCAGACTGAGCCGTCCGCTCACGGTCAAGCGGTCAGAGGCCCGGCGTGTGCAGAGGGGCTGACCAGCCTGGCTCGCTTGGTTATCCACCCAGCCACAGATTGGCCCTGGCGGGTGCCCAGCAAACCTTGCCAGCAGCGTCTGTCCATGCTGTCCTCACTCCTGGCCTAGCTGAGATTCCTCCCACAAACCAGGGCTCTTCCTCACCTGCCATCGGGTGGGTGAATCCAGGCCCAGGGCTGGATCGGGTGAGGGTGGTGGTGCCTGATTTCTGCAGTCCAGGGGGTCTGTCCCTGAGCGGGTGGGCAGGGGGCAGTGTCCTGCTCTGGGCAGATCCGTGGACGGTTTCCAGGGGAAGAAGAAAGGGCTGGGCCAGCCGGGTGGGAGCCAGCTCCGGGGGAGACCAGGTAAGTGTCTGCTCACTCTGCAGCTCAGAGGAGACAGGCCCGGAGGGCCTGTGCCCTGTGCCCAGGGCTAAGACCAGCATGTCTGAGACACTGGGTAGAGGAATGTTGTGGGGGGGAGGGGCGGGTGTTCCCCAAGGCCGCTGGGAGCCCTGGGTGGAGCCAGGTGGGCCCACTAATTACCATGCTGGAGCTCAGGTAACCCTGGGTGTGCCTGAGTGCGAATTACTCATCTCGCCTCCTTCTGCTTCTCGGCTTGGGGTCTGTCCCAGGCTGGATGTGGCCACGACCACAAAGGGTGAGGAACCCCCCCACGGGGACCTTTGCTGCCCCTCCTTGTTAACTTGGTGTGTGTCTTTGGAGCTCTTAAGGACCCCGCAGGCATGTTTGGGGCCTGCTGGGTGTGGACATGAGGACTGAGGACAGAGCAGATCTGGGTTTGGATCTCTGTTCAGCCAGTGGCCTCACTTGTGCCTCTCTCTCCCTGTGAGAGGGTCATAGACCAAGCTTGGCATGAGCCTGGGGCTTTGGAATACAAGTGGAGCCCTCCTGGGTTCTCTGCTTGGCACCTAAGGTCCAGGCTTGCAGGCTTGGCCCCCGAAGACCACATTGCTGGTGAAGGTGATGGGCTTTGGCCGGGGGGACGGTTTGTCCCAGATGGCTGGTCAGGACAAATAGTGAGAAGGCACAAAGGGTACCAGAGAAAACAATGGCTCTCACACTCCATTCAGAAAACTCCTGCCAGTGAGATTCTAGAAAAGTCCAGGCACATGTGCTTTATGTGCAGTGTAAGGACTGTTCGCTGCCGTCTGAGGGGCCCTTCTTCCAAAGCCATCCTCTTGGGGGACCAGGGGGCTGGGCTGGATGGGGCGGGACATGGAGGAAGACAGGAGGTCATACTGGTATCTGCTCACTAGCCCACCCCCTGTGTTAGAATAATTGCTGCTTGATGTCCTGTAAAAAAGAAACCACCTCCTGCAGCCTGGTGGGGGACTCCAGCTGCCAGTCGTGACCTGTGGGCCTCGCCTGGAACCTTCTAGCAGCCCAGTGTCCCAAACCCCCTCACAACTCTGCCCGGCCCCTCTCTCTCTTCCTCCCTGTGCACTTTGTTTCTACACCTCCTCCTCGGCCCTCATCGTCCCTTCACGGTCTCTGCTCTGGGTCCTCGGCAGAGGCCACAACTGTCTTGTTCTCGTGTCTTCTGGGCAGCACCTGCGTGGGTGGCCCTCTGACTGCCCTTCCCCCCTCAGCCTGCACCTCGCCGCTGGGCATGCAGACGGGCGCCGTTGCCGACTCCCAGATCTCTGCCTCGTCCATGCACTTGGGCTTCATGGGTTTGCAGCGCTGGGCCCCGGAGCTGGCCCGCCTGTACCAGACGGGCATCGTCAACGCGTGGACATCCGGCAACTATGACAAAAACCCCTGGATCCAGGTATGGAAGGGGTGGCCTAGGGGTGGGTGATGTGATGGGAGAATGTGGGTGCCTATGTTGGGGGGGACGCCATGGGAGGGTTTAGAACGGGTCCAGGTAGCAAGGGAGCCGGTTCCCATGGGTGAAGTATCTTTTAAGTGGAGGGCTGCTCTGGGAGCCTGGAGTGGGTGGGTGGGATGAAGGGAGTGAATACGAGGCTGTTAGAGGGGGGTTTGCCCTGTTTGCAGCCTCTAGAAGCTTGTCCTTTTTTTAAAAAAAAGCCTTTATTGAATTTGTTACAATATTGCTTTTGTTTTATGTTTTAGTTTTTTTGGCTGTAAGGCATGTGGGATCTAGTTCTCCGACCAGAGCAGGGTTGGAGCCCACGCCCCCCTGCACTGGACGGCAGATTCTTAACCCCTGGACCACCAGGGAAGTCCCTGTAATCTTGTCCCTGTGTCCTGAGCCCTGGGTCCAGAGCCTGGAGAGGGCCAGATGAGAAAGCCCCTGCTTCTTTGTCCTGATTGGGGGAGTGATAGGGGTAGAAAGAACCCGGGAGATAGGGGTTCTGTTCTGCCTGCCCTGGTCCAGGTGAACCTGCTGCGGAAGATGTGGGTGACAGGTGTGGTGACCCAGGGGGCCAGCCGCGCAGGGAGTGCTGAGTACCTGAAGACTTTTAAAGTGGCCTACAGCAACGACGGGCGCCAGTTCCAGTTCATCCAGGCTGCAGGGCGGTTAGGAGATAAGGTGAGGTTTATTGGGAACCCTGAAGAAGGGCTGTGGTCAGCAACCCCTGGGGGTCAGTGCTGTTTGAGGGCTCCCAAGGAGGTGAGGGTACCCGGGATGATGAACCATAAGGTGGGTTTTCAGGTGTATCTTGGCTTGCAGAAATTGGGAAGCCCAGATTGTGTCTTTGTTTTTAGTTGCTCAGTCATGTCTGACTCTTGTGGCCCCACGGACTGTAGCCTGCTGGGCTCCTCTGTTTATGGGATTTCCCAGACCAGAATATTGGAGTGGGTAGCCATTTCCTCCTCCAAGGGATCTTCCCAACTCAGGGACCAAACCCACGTCTCCTGCATTGGCAGGTGGATTCTTTACCACTGAGCCACCAGGGAAGCCCTAGATAAGAATAGTGAGACTCAAGAAGTTTCAATGACTTGTTGAGGGTGGCTGTAGTGGTGCAGATGGGATGCATTTACAGCCTTCAGGGACACCATGTACAGCTGTACGGGCTATGCACAGCTCAAGGGCTACTACTTAACATCATTCACCATGTAGACCTCATGTGTACTTCTGTCTGTGGGAAAATCGTTGTTACAAAGTCTTTTGAGAAAGGAGTACCTTTTCCTAATTTGCACAGAGGCACCCTGTAGATCATAGGTGGTCCTGAGTGAAAGATGAGGATTTACACCTACGCCCTGTGGTGACCAAAGAAGGTATGGAAAGGGGAATCTGTTGAGGGCTGTGGGCTGTCTAGAGGAATGGGGAGCTCCTGCCAGCTCTGCTACGCACACCTCTGTCTCCAGGCCCAAAGTGGAAGCCGGGGAGAGACCACCCCAGGAAGCGGGACTGCCCGCACTGACCCACTCCTCCAATCTGCCTCTTCCCTCCTAGATATTTGTGGGTAATATGAACAACAGCGGCCTGAAGATCAACCTGTTTGATAGCCCCTTGGAGGCGCAATATGTGAGACTGGTGCCCATCATCTGCCACCGGGGCTGCACCCTCCGCTTTGAGCTCCTTGGCTGTGAGTTGGATGGTGAGTGCCAGTGGCTCTGCCGTCCTTGAAGATGGCTGTTCCTGTCCCCTCTTTTCTCAGCCAGGGTGAGGAGTTGGGTAGGCAGGCAGCAAAGCCCAGGAACCTGGGCTCACACAGAAGGATCACCCGGCCTTAAGCAGTCCTGCCCAGTTGCTACGTGTTCTAGAAGCTGGTTGGTAAGAGGAAAAAAGGACTTCTGCGGCTCAGTGATAAAAAATCCGCCTGCAATGCAGGAGAGCCGGGTTCGACCCCTGGGCGGGAAGATCCCCTGCAGGAGGAAATGGCAACCTACTCCAGTATTCTTGCCTGGGAAATCCTGTGGATAGAGAAGTCTGGTGGGCTATAGTCCATGGGGTTGCAAAGAGTCAGACATGACTTAGCGATTAAATAGCAAATGACAACAAAGAGGAAAAGAGATACCACTTCAGTTTTCAAAATATTTCCAGGTACTCTCATTGGTTCCTTGAGCTTCTAGAACATGTAGCGTTAGTTCTGTTTTGCAGATGTCAGTTCTACGAGGGCAGGGAGTTTGTGTTTGTTGTGTTCACTGCTGCATTCCCAGTGCACTGATCATAGGTGTTCAATAAATACTGATTAATGAGTGAATGAGTGAAGGAGGAAAGTGAGGCCCAGATAAATTGTTTATTAAGGGCACACAGCTGGTAGGTATTAAAACTTGGTCTGAATCCCTGGGCTTTGACACCCACTCATCCACTGTTTCTCCCTCCCAAACCTATAATCTGCATTCAGGGGAAACATTTCGGGACATGGAGGGTCATAGGGCT